>NW_026535957.1:0-1363333 GCF_028551555.1 Melozone crissalis
AGGCTCATGAGGATCAAGCAAGTCCTGACAAACCCTGGCTCTGCCTTGATTTCCCTCTGCTCCAGTGTAGTTCATTAGGAGGTTTTCCTTTGACAGTTATGGAGAAATAGTTCCAAGACCTTCCAGGAAATTTGTAGTCCTATTTTAAAGGGTGTCTTTTATTGCTGTTCCTATTACACAAGAGATGATTGCAGCATTCAGTGACTGATATTGATCCAGGGACTCTCCTAAGGAGCCCTGGCCTGCTCAGAGAAGCTGTGCCTTGAGCTCTGAGCCAGTGTAGACAACCTTGCTCCACATTCCCCAAGCCCATCGTGTCTCTCCTCACTCACCTGGAACCTGCTTTGCTTGGAGAAGTGGCTGCACACAGCCAAAGAGGGATTTTCCTTCTTTGATTTTTGAAGCAATCTAAAACTCCTGAGTTTCCCCATTGCAAACAGACATCCTCCTAAAGTGTGTGCCAAGCCCAAGCTGCCACCAGGAGGACTCCAGACCTGCCCTGGGCCAGCTATGAGGGTGGATCATCATCCCAACATGCAGTGGTGCCATTGCAAGGGACTGTTGCCATGGACACTGCAATGACCCCCACTGCTGGGTTTGGGTGCCATGGCAACCCCCATCAGTTCAGGTTTCCTTGGAAACCAGCCCAAGGAGCCATTTTTGAAGCCAGGTTCCATGGCCACTTGCCTGCAGAGCTGTTGCTGTCCTCGGCTGCCATGGCAATCCTGGGACAAAGCGGTGCCAGGGCTGTTCCAGGTACAATTGCAGTGACGCTCATTGGTGCCACCAGGTGCCATGGCAACGGCCACAGGGACCCGTTCCTTGGTTTGGTGCCGTAGCAGCCGATGCCTGGAGCCGTTGTGATGTTGGTGGCCATGGAAAGCTGCCCTGACCCCTTGCTCAGGGCTGGTGTCAGTGCCCAGAGCCAGAGGGGATCCCTTGCTGGGGGCTGTGCCATGGCCACCTGCCCTGTGCCGACCGCACTGCCAGGGACAAAGGCCAGCTCAGCCAGACAGAAAGGGGCGGGGCTGGGCACTGTTGCCATGGCAACTGGCACTGGGGGGGACACCTGGGTCACCTGGCCTGGCAGTTGCCATGGAAAGCCCTGGCAGGGACTGAGGGCACAGCCCCTGGCACTGAGACACTGCTGGGCCGGGTGCTGAGCACAGCGCTGAGCACACAGAGATGGTTTTGTTCTTGCTGAGCTGCAGCACAGCCAAGGCCTGTCCTGCCCCTCGTCCAGCCACGCTGGGGAGGGGCTGGGGCTGTGGGGGAGCTGGGCAGGGGACACAGCAAGACAGAGGAGCCCAACTGACCCCGGGGTACCCAGACCAGAGCACATCATGCTCAGGGTATGAAGGGGGGAACAGGGAGGAAGGGGGGAATTTGGGAGTGAGGGCTTTTGCCTTCCCAGGGAACACAGGCAAGAGGGAGCCCTGTTTCACCAGTGGGCAGGGTCACGACCAAAGACACAGACACCAACTGAAGGAATTGTGTCATTTATATCATGCACAGCTGCAAAGATTTACAAAAGGATAAGCTCAGCAAAGCACATCATCATTAGCAGAGAATTACAAAAGAAGCTCAGCAATCCATCAAAACCCATCATTACATTTTGATGACCAATCCCTTGGTGAAACACTAGAGGTGTTTGTGGCAGACAAAGATTCTGGCTGACTATCAAGGTACACCTTACAGACATCTGAGGGGCATCCAGCCTCCTGGATGGAATTCCTGTGCAAGTCCCTCAGTGTCACAGCAGCCTTCACAGGGAGCCCCATGGATCAGAGCATTTCCCAAAGGGTCCCTTGGGGCAAACAGGGAGATCTGGTTTGGCAGGATGTGTAAAACAATATCCTGGCAGATCTCCTTGTTCTCACACAGAATCCTTGGCTGCAGGGACACATTCCCATTGTTCCTGCCCAGGGTTCAGGACTCAGAGTTGTCTTTCCTAGGAGCTGCTCCTTCAGCTGCCTCGGGAGGGCCATTTGGCCTCTGGACCAACACTCTGGCTCCATTATTAGGGCTGCTGGATCCAAACCCTTTATCTCCACAAATGGTGGTGACTGGAGCTGGATCTCCTTTTTTCACAATTGTTCTTAAAACTGCAATATCGATAATCGTGCTACCCTGTCATGGGGTTGAATAATCCAATCCTGGTCACTATTGTTTAACACAATTACTGTAATTTCTCCTTGATATTCTGCATCAATTCCTCCTGCCATGACAGGAACACTTTGCAAGGCCAAGCTCCAAGGCAGCAGTTACCAAAGCAAAGTGTCCTGGAGGAATCTGAATTCCTGTTTCAGTACTGATAGCTCTCATTTGCTTTGAATTTATCCTAATGAATTCCAATGCATGAAGGCCCAGCCCTGCAGCCTCTGGGCTGGCCCTGCCAGGGGCCATCACAGCCAGAACAATTTCCCAGGCAGCCCAAGTCTCACTGCCCATGGCTGGATTTGCAAATTGGGGGCAGCCGTGCACAGCCAGGGGGTTTCCATTTCCCCCGTGGGCCATTGTGAAGGGCATGGAGCACATCTAGCAGATGGGTTCTCCGTGGTTCCCATCTCCTCATTTTTTCAACTGCTCTTTTAACAACCCCTTCACCCATGAAACCAATCCGGCAGCTTGTGGATAGTCTGGTACATGAAAAACCCTGCAGGCAAAATCACAGTATTTTTCACAGCAACAGACAAAGCACTCTGCATCACAGTATCAGCAAACCCTGTAAAAATCACCAATTTCCTCCCTTCCTCCTTTTTCCATTGTATACAATCTCACAAAGTTGACCACTGACTTTAAGGTCATGGCCAGTCCTCTTCTGTAGGGTATTTAGTGTTACATCCCTGAGCAGCCAAAGCTACCAAATTAGCATTGTCAGAACTATTTCACATTATTATTGTTTTATATGTACATATTGATATAGAAATATAGATATAGATATGTAGATATAGCCATATATATAAATATATAAACATATATTAAGGTCTTATCATACTATAAATCTGTATATAGTTATTTATTATATTGATATTTCACTTGCTCAAGTCCATCTGAGCATAAGATTAAAACCTTCTTCTGTTGCTCCATGTGGGAGCATTCCAACAATCATTGTTCCTTCTGAAGGTGCTGTTTCCTATGTACTCTCAACAAATTCACCCTCGTCTGCCCAAATCCACATGGTCTTTTTCTTTTTCATGTGCAATTTTTGGATGCATTTGAAGACATCCAGGGGTTCAACCTCTTTTACCCGACTGCCCCACTGCTCCCACAGGGCTCTGACCTCAGCCCACTCCAGAGCCAGAGAACTCCAGGGAATGGCTTCCCAGCTGGGAATTTCTGATGGGACTGATTCCTCACATTAATATTGAACAAGTAACATTTTGTTGTCATCTGGCCTGACTGTGCCAGTTTTGTTTTACCAGTGGGCAGGGGCAGCACCAAAGACACAGACTCCAATTGAAGGAATCAGTGTCATTCCCTGCAGTTCAGAGCAGCAAAGAATCACAAAAGGAGCAGCTCAGCAATGCACCCAACCATCCTCACCAAAGATTGCCTGCAGTGATTAAGAAAGATCCAGCAGCATTTACCCTCAGCCTTTACCATCCCCCAGACCCACACAGCAGCTGGGCAAGCTGTCACAGCCAAGGGCTGCAGAGCCACTCCGGGGCACTGGGAATTCCTGCAGGTGTCTCCAGCCCCAGGTGAGGCTCCAACCCCGCTGGGAGAGGGCCCAGCTCTGACAGTGCTGAATGAACAAACTGACAGCACTGCTAGTGTGGCAACATCTGCTTTCATCCTCCTCTTGGGTCCCTCCCAAAGCCTGGCCAGAGCTCGAGGAGGAACCAAGGGAGGTGACTTTGATCCTTCAGCCCCAAATAAGGCCAGATGTCAGATTTCATGGCCTTGTCTGGCTTCTGAATACACAAAGGTCAATACATGTTTCACTAATGAGTGGCTACATCTATCTCAGTGCTAATGATCATGCACATTTCATTAGGGAGCAGATACAAAGATAACGTTTGCTTGGAAGGTTCATCCAGAGGCCACCTTTGGCTCAGGGCCTGCTGTCCAGGCCTCACTCAGGGCTGGTGTCCAGGCCTTGGCACTACAGGGACGTGTTTTAGTGCTGGGCTTGGCACTGCCCGGTGAGCGGCTGCACTGGGTGAGCTCAGAGGGCTTTTCCAACAAAAAGGATTCTGTGATTCCATGATTCTATCCATTGCATTGAGCTGGGGCTATTTTAGCAGCATTACTTGGCTCCAAAAGTTCCCTCTTGCCCAGCTCCTGTGGCCTGAGGCTTCAGCTCCTTCAGCTCCTGGTGCTGAGCTGCTCATGCTGAACAAGACAAATCAGAGAGAAGAACACAGTCCATGCAATTCCTTCTGGGACATGGAGAGGGGAGGCTGTGCAAACAGGAGCATTGTTTGGTGTGGCCTCCTCTCTGCCCTTCACGCCTTTCAGCGTTTTGAACCAGCCAAGAGCTTTCTCCAAGAGTGCAATGGAGCAGCTGTTCCTGCTCCGAGGCCTGGCTCTCTCCAGTCTCTGCCCTTGCCTGGTTCTGTCCCTCTTGCTGTGCCCTCTGTTTCCCCAGTGCTCGCTGGCTGCTGCCCAGGACTGTGGCACTGGCACAGATCCAGTGCTCCAGAGCCTCCTTTCTGTGCCCTTGGAGCTGCCTGGGCACAGCAGCCTTTTCCATCTGGAAGCTCCCCATGGACAGGGAGTGCCCAGCTCTGTTCCCTGCACAGCCTCCAGGAGCCCAGGGCTGCCATCTCCAGTCCCTGATGGCACTGGGGGCTCCCAGGTGCCTCAGGCTGCTGTGACACCGCTGCACACGGGAGGGAAGAGGGGCAGGGGCTGTGCTCAAAGTCAGCTCCATCTGCTGCTGCTGCTGCTGCTGTGGGGTCATTTGTGCAGCCCTGGCCCAGAGTCAGGGATCAGATCCTGCCAGTCTCTTCCAGCCCTGGCTGCTCAGAGTTTGGGCCTTGGAGCCTCAGGTGGCCAAAGGCAGCTGCTGCTGCTCCCTCTGTGTGCCCGTGTTCAGCAGTGCTGCTCCATCAGTCTGTGCCCAGCAACGGGGAAAAGCCGGGCTCTGCCTGACCAGCTCAGCCAGCAGGAAGGGAGCTGCTCCACACGGGAACCAGGAGCAAAGGACATTCCTTTGATAGGACATGTTTTCTATTGAAAGGAAAAAAAAGGAAAAAGGAAAAAAAATAGGTAAATTGTAAAAGATAGGAATAAAATCCAGGTGTTAGTGAAAAAACAAAACATAAAGGCAAAGTTAAATTCTTTGCATTAAGAGGTAAATGATCTTTTTAAAAAGAGAACTCAGGTATTTACATTGTAAATGTGCTGATGGCATGCATCCATTTTACTGACCTCAGCAGCCTTTTAAAAGATTTTGGGCTTTGTTTCCAAACATTCGAAATTTGTATTTTAAATTGTGCTCGAAGCAAGAAGAAATTGCTTTGTGCCCTTCCAGCTCCAAGCAGGACTGGGAATGGAAACTCTGTCAAACCCCAAATCCTTCAGAAGATGACCTTCCTTCTCAGCCTGGGAATGAGCTGCACATTCCCTTTGAAACTGTCAGGGATTTCTTAGAGACACAAAGTCCCACTTACGGCTTTTTGCTCTGGTTTGGAAGTGCAGAAGGGCAATTCTCCATCCACCAGCTCCAGACTGCACTGCCTCAGGAGCACGGCCCACTTGCCAGCTTTGGCCCACTTGTGGCACTTCTAGAGGAGGAAGAAAGTGCAATTGCACAATTCCAGCCAATCAAGAAGGAAGAATGGGACAGACAAAACACCCTGTGCAGATCCAGGCGTTCAGCTGGGACTGTGGAGAGTTTGGGTCCTTGCCAGTTGGATGTGTGTCCCCAGCTGCAATCTCTGGGCCTGCAGCAGAGTCTCACTCACCCGCCAAAGCAGAAAGCTCAGGCACTGTGCTCGCAACGGGCTCGTCTGATGCAGAGCTGTCAGAGCAATGTGAGGGCAGAGCCAGCCCAGCTGGGCCCAGGGCTGAGCCCAGCAGAGCCCTGGCAGAGCCCAGAGCAGCCTCAGCACCCGCAGAGCCCGGCTGCAAGGAGAGAAAGCAGAAACCACCCGTCAGCTGAGGGCTCCTGTGCCCTTGTGCCAAGGCCTGCGGTGCCCAGGCCATGCTGGCTGTGCCCAGAGCTGTGCCCAGAGCTGCCCATCCCTGCTGCCTTTGGCAGCAGAGCAGGAGGGCAGCACATGTGCCCAGCCTGCAGCCAGCCACGGCACATCCAGCCCTCAGCAGCTGCCCAGAGCAGGATGCTCCTGTGCTCACTGCCAGCTCCCAAAAGCTCTGATCCCACCCTGCCAAGCACACAGGGACCCACCTCACACCAGCCACGGCTGCAAGAAAAGCTGCTCCCAAACCACGGCCTCAGCCTTCTCCAAGGGCATGGCCCATCCACACCACAGCTGCTCCCAAGCACTTCCCCATCCACACTGGACCACCTTGAATGCTTCCTCTGGAAAAATAAACAACACATTCTTGAAAAGATATTAGATGCAAAAAGGGAAAACAAGAAAAACGGTAAAAACTCTTATCTGTGTCAGGGCCTTGAGGAAGGCCCAACCCCCACATGCCAGGGAAAAACCCAGCCATGGGTGAGGGAAGCCCACACTTTCTCTCTTCCCCCCTGCACTGCCGCCAAAAATCACAGTGACCCCAAAGCAAACAAGGGCAGTGAAGCAGCCCAAGCCCTTCCTTGCCTGCACAGCAAAGCAGCTGTGCTCAGGTTCTGGAGTCCCACCTCTGCTCCCACCATAGGGGTTTGTTTGTGTTGGCCTGGCTGCCCCAGCCCCAGCCCCAGCCCGGGGCACGGTGGGTGCTGGGGGCTTTTGGGAGGGCCAGGAGCCCACTCCCATTTCATACCCACCCCAACCCATGCCCCAGCCCTGCCAAAAGCAGCTGGGCAGCCACTGAAGAATGAGTTGCATCTGCCCCAGCAAAGGGGGAACCTTTGGTTCCCAGCCAGGCTGGGCAATGCCCAAATCTGAGAGCATCCCCCTGCATGTGGACTCATCTGCAAATTCACTGTGGAGCCTGGCTTTGAAGAAGGTGCCAGAATCAAAGTCCATCATCTTCAGCTGGCCAGGCTGAGGAAGAGCTTGTCATCCTTGGTGTCCTCCTCACTCTCTCCAGCAGCAGCAGCCCCACCCGGTACAGCTTCTCCAGGGGCTCCTTCTCCTTCCCTGGGGGCAGACCAGGCTCTCAGGGCTCTGCCCAGGGCCCCAGCTGTCAGGGAACCAGGACAAGCAAAACCAGCTTGGATGGCGGCCACCAGTGCTGGGCAGAGCAGCTCAGCTCCAGCCCAAGGGCTGCGTGTTCCCATCCCATGACCCCGGTGCAGTGACACTGGCAGCACAAAAAGCTCTGGGTTCCTTTGCTTCTCATTGCCAAGGCACGTGTGGAGCTGGAACTTACCAGGGCCCTGGATCAAAGTATGCCTGTGGCTCTCTCCCTTCTTCTAGGGAAGATGAATATCCTGCATCCAAGGATGACAGAACAGCTCTTCTAATGAGGGCCTTTCCAAGTCCAGCATGGATAAACACCGCCTGATCAGATCTTGGCACTCTGGGCAGAGAAACCAGAAACCACCACTTAGTTGGAGAAGGCTCCTATTGGCTTTGCCCCACCATTCCCATGCACAGGCCATGCTGGATGTGCTCAAAGCTGGGCCTAAACTTTCCCATCCATTCCCTGTTTTGGAGGAGAGCAGGACATTTGCCACCTCCTCAGCAGCTGCCAGTGCAGGATGCCCACGAGCCTGCTGCTGTCTCCCAGCACTGGGATTCCCCCCGTGCCCAGAGATGAGGATCCACCTTGAGAGAGCCGTTCTGGCAGCGAGAGCTGATGGTCCCAGCTGATGTTCTGGCACCTCCTGAAAGGGTGCTCCCCACAGACCATCTGGTGCAGCAGGATGCCTAGGGACCAGATGGTAGCTGGCTTGCCATAGTACCAGCCAAAGTGGGTCCATTCCGGGGGGCTGTATGACCGTGTTCCTATGGAATACAGATGGAGTTCATCAGGGGGATGAGGCTGTTCCCAGAGCCTGGCCCCAGCATCCCTAGGCATGTGGGGGCTGCCCCAGTGGCACACAGGGTGAGCATTGCCCTCTCACCAGCACCTGGGACTTGTGTACAGACTTGGGGTTGGAAAAGAAGCCACTGGTGTTTCAAGAGGTCAGTGGAAGCCCTGGCAAGGCCTGACCATAACAAGGAAGAACCCACCCAGTGCTGGGAAAAACCATGCTCTCATCCTCCCGGCCTGCATTGCCCCAAAAACCATTATGAACCCCAACAGACCAGGTGAGTGGAGCAGTCCAAGCCCTTTCTCACCTGCACACCAAACCGGCTGGGCACAGGTTCTGGTTCTCCCTCTCTGCTACCCCCACCCACGGGTATTTTTGTTGGGCTGGCTGCCCCAGCACCAGTTCTGGGCAGAGTGGGGGGCAAAGGCTGCCAGCAGGGCTGGAAGATGGCTACCCACTCAGCCCTGAGTTTCAAAAGAAACTCGCTGAAGACTCAGTGACATGAAGGGCCGCAAAAGAGAGAATCCCTGCTGCCACAGTCAGCTTGGGCTGGGAGATGTTGGGTCATGAGATGCTGGGCCCAGGAGCCCTGCGTGGGCTCACCTGCAAAGTGCGTGTAGACTGTGTCCTGCAGGTAGGTGCCACAGCCAAAGTCAATCAATTTGGCCTGCCCGGTGGCCAGATCAACCAGGATGTTCCCTGGTTTGATGTCACGGTGCAGGACCCCGCAGCTGGTGCAGTGCCGCACGGCCTCCAGCACCTGGCGGAACAGCTCCCGCGCCTCCTCCTCGGGCAGGAACCGCCGTGCCCGAATGAAACGATGCAGGTCCTGACACCGCTCTGGCCGCTCCAGCACCATCAAGATGTCCTTGGGGAGCTCAAGCCACTCCAGCAGCTGGACCACACCGGGGAAGCCAGTGGACACCTTGGCCAGCAGCACAATCTCCAGGGGTGCGCTGGTGCCATCGGGCTGCGGGAGGAGCACAATGCCGTCAGTGGAGCCGATGCCGTGCCGGGGCTCGTGAAGCCCTCAGCCAGCCCGGGATGCTCTGCGCCCTGCGCTGGCCCCACGCCCGCTCTCCCTCGGGGCGCCCTGGCGGCTCCCACCCTGCCGGGCCTCGGCTCAGTCCCGCCCGGCACGGTCCGGCTGCTGCCGCTGGCCCTGCTCACTCACCAGCTTGCCCCAGTGCAGGACGCGGTTCCGTGGCACCCTTTTGATGGCCACCTGCAAGTCAAGGGGAGCAGAGGGCTCAGCTCACCGCCTTCCCTGCCCAGCCCCATTCTCTGCCCTCCTCCTCCTCCTCCTCCGCCCCCTCCCCTCGTCCGCCGCTCACCGGGGCGCCGTCCGAGAGCCGCGTGGCCGCGAAGACGCTGCCGAAGCCGCCGCGCCCCAGCAGCGAACCCAGCCTGTACTGCTCCTGCAGGCCCTGCTGAGTCTGCCCTGCGGGCGGGACGCGGCGGTCAGCGCTCGGCCCGGGGCCAGCAACGGCCCCCGAGCGCCTCTCAAGCGCCCCGGGCCGGCCATGCCCAGGCGTTCGCTCCCGGGAACGCGGCACGGGAGGCTCGGGGCTGGCGGCCGCGCTGCCGAGCGGCGGAGCTCGGGCCGGGGAAGCCGCAGCGGAAGCGGCGGGAGCGGCCGCGCCGCCTGTGTCCTCCGCGGGCCCCGGGAGGAGCCGGGGCCGGGGTCGGGACTGGACCCTGCCTCGGGGCCGGGGCCGGACCCTGCCTCGGGGCCGGGGCCGGGCTCGGGCCAGGCGGAGCCGAAGGGCGGCGATGCCGCCCCCGCACCAGGCACTGATGCCCGCCCAGCAGCGCCACCGCCAGTACGGCCAGAGCCGGGCGGAGGCGAGACCGCGGCGGGACGGCCGGGGCCGGGCACGGGGCAGCCCCGCCCGGGGCCGGGGGCGGGCCGGGGGCATGGCCCAGCCCGGCAGGGGAGAGGGAGGCGGGGAGAGGAGAGGGACGCCGGGCAAGGGACCCCGAGGGAAGGGTGCCCGACAGCGGGAGAGAGAGAGAACAATGAGAATGAGAGTGAGAATGAGAATGAGAATGAGAATGAGAATGAGAAGCAGTGTTTAGGGTCTGTGGTCTTTTTTCTGCCGACGCTGTTGCTGCTGCTGCCGCTGCTGCCGCCGCTGCAACTGAGGCACCGGGGCCGTTCGTCCCCGTGTCCGTTCCCCGCTCGCCCCACGAGCCCCACGTTCGAGCCCCGCGCGCCCCGGGGACAGCCCCTCCGTCTGCCCAAACACGGGAACCTTCCAGCGCTGAGCCCAGATGCAGAGCCCTGACTCCTGCGCACTGGCACAGCGATCCCCTCGCCTGCTGCTGTGCATTGTCCTTGCTGAGGGTCAAACACTGTCGGGCCACCTTCCCTTGGGGTAGGATTCCTACCTGACCCAAGCACTACACTTACATGTCCAGTGTTGCTTTCCAGTAAAAACAGGAGAAGGAAAACTGTGTGTGGCTCATGGTATTTTAGAACGCCTAAAAATCCCTAAGTCACTGATCTTAGAGGTGAGGTACCTCTGGAATTACTGGGATGCAACATGGAAAAGGGGAGCATAGAAATAAATAGAGGAAAACATCTTGGATTGTTTCTTCCATTTTCATTTCACTTCTGGAAAGCTGTTTCAGTTTTCCAGGAATCTTGTCCTGTCTGCTCTTCCCAAGAATTTCTCATGGAGAACAAGGTCAAGCTTCTGTCACAAGATTTGCCACCAGGAAATTATGCCACTGGTGAAGTTTTCATTGTGACTGTTTGTGCTGGCTTAGGGCAAATTTTGGGAGGAAATCTCCAAAAGGAATACATCTAGAAAGAAAGTTCAAGCAGCCCCTACCCCTACTAGTTCAGGAAAAGACTTCCCTCGAGAAAAGTGAAAAAAACCTCAGTTTATTAAACAAGTAAAGTATTCACAAGCATGAAAAATGAATAATATTAAATAAAACCTTGGACAGTGCTGAAGAGATGGAAAATTCAGAAAGTCCTTGTTGTGGCTTGTAGTTGGCTCACTCGGTCTCTTCTAAGTCCCTCTGGTGCTGGAATGCAGCGTCCCAGAGCTCAGGGGGCCACAGGTGTGAGCTGCCGGTGTTTGTCTGGGTTTTCAGTCCAGAGCAGGTTTAAACAGTTCCAAGAAAAAGGAAAGTCACAGTCCGAGGAACTTCTCTTCCTAAGCTAGCTAAAACCAAATTGCTAGACCTGGGCTGTGAAGGCATCGGGAAATTTCCAAATCTGTGCACTGGCAGTCTCAGCAAACACTAGATCTGGATGGTGCTGGAGTCAGAACCTTGAAATTTCCAAACTTTAGATTTCTGTGCCAGCAAATCACTGGACTTGGGCTGTGCGGGCACCAGGAAATTTCCAAATCTGGGTACTGGGGCAGCAAACACAAGATGTGGGAGGTGCCAGACCCAGTAGCAGGAAGTTGCCGGGTTTTGGATTTCTGTGCCAGCAAATTGCTGCACTTGAGCTGTGCCAGAATAGGGAAATTTTCAGGTCAAGGCACTGGCAGTTCCAGCAAACCCCACATTTCAGGAAGGATTGGATCTGGACCCTTCCCTTCCCTTCCCTTCCCTTCCCTTCCCTTCCCTTCCCTTCCCTTCCCTTCCCTTCCCTTCCCTTCCCTTCCCTTCCTCCACAAGGTGCGAGAGGGGCCAGACAGCAGCCAGGCAGAAAGGGACCTGCAGGGACTGATGGACAGCAGGCTGGGCATGAGCCAGCAGTGTGCCCAGGTGGCCAAGAAGGCCAATGGCTCCTGGCCTGGCTCAGGAATGGTGTGGCCAGCAGGAGCAGGGCAGGGATTGTTCCCCTGTGCTCAGCAATGCTTGGGCAGCACCTCAAGTGCTGTTTGCAGTTCTGGAGCCCCCAATTTAGGAAGAACATGGAGGGGCTGGAGCGTGTCCAGAGAAGGGCAACAAGGCTGGGGAGGGGTCAGGAGCACAAGTGCTGTAAGGAGTTGCTGAGGAAGCTGAGGTTGTTTATCCTGGAGAAGACGAGGCTCAGGGGAGACAAGGCGGTGTCAGGGCACAGGCTGGACTTGATGATCTCCATGGCCTGTTCCAGCCTTGCTGATTCTGGGATTCTCTGGAACCACCCTTGGAGCAGTTGCAGGATGAGCCCTGGGCCCCCTCTTGAGAAGCTGCAGCAGCCCAGGTCCCTCAGCTTCTCCTGCCAGCCCCAAAGCCCATCCTGTCAGTCCTGCAGAGCCTCTGCAGCTCCTCCTCACTGCCCAGAACAGGGAGCCCCAGAGGCAGACACAGCAGCCCAGATGTGCCCCCCTGGCCTGGGGTGCCTCTGGCAAGGGAGCAGCACCAGGCACTGCAGGAGCCTGCAGACAATTCCTGCAGCACTTGTAGGATGATCCTGCTGCCCAAGGGACGTTCCCATGGGGCCAAGTCAGGAACTGCAATGGGGAGTGGAGCCAGAGAGGAAAGGGCAAACAGGGATGGGCTGTTTGCAGGGGAGGGGACAGGGCTGGGCAATAGGAAGAAACTTGCAGCAGGAAGAGTGAAAAAAGCAAAGGTGAAGTCAAGAAAATGCTGAAGGCATTTTGGGGGTGGCTGCTAGGCAGCCCTGGCTCTGAGCAACAGCGTCTGCACTGGGACAGGGAACTCTCAGCGGATGGGAACAAACTCTCTGCCTGACTGCAGAGGCCAAGAAAAAACTGAGTGGTTTCCCCGGTGTCCCCCAGCCCTTGCTGGCCCATGGGGCTGATGGCATTTGTGCTCCCTCACGTTCATGTCCCCACACCAAGAGCATGGGGGTGCTCCCTCTGCTCTGTGCAATGCAAACAGGGGCTGCTGAGCCAGTGCTGCCGTGTCTGTGCCTGCAAGGATGGGGCACCTGTGTGAGCTGAGGGAGAGGCCAGGGCTGCAGAGGGGGGATGTTGTTGGCAGCTGCATGAGCATGCTCTGGGACGCTGCCCTGGGCTGTGCAGCGCACTGGGGATGGATCAGCCCCTGCTCTGCTGCTCCTTCCCATCTGCCCCAGGGCCCTTGCAGAGCCCCAGCCATGCTGTTTGCCCCCAGCCTGCCCACGGCCAGCCTGAGGCTGCTCACGGGGGTTTCTGTGCTGAGCATTGGCCTGGCCGTGTTCTTGAGAGAGCCTGGGCAAGGAGCCTGGGGCCCCCAGGCCCTGGCCTGAGGCGTCAGTGCCGCCCCAGCAGTGCCCATGGCCTGTCCCTGCTGCAGCCCCGGCAGTGCCACCCCCAGGGCTGTGCCCGGCCCCAAGAGCACTCAGGCCCTACAGCAACACCAGGGCCACCAGGGCAGCGGGGCAGGGCCACGGCAGCAGCACTGGCAACACCAAGTGCTGCTGCTGCTGCTGGGCACAGCTGCTGGGCCAGCACTGATCTGCCCCCAGCTCTGCACACAGACATTGGTGCTGCACCTCCAGAGAAGGCAACAAAAGGGCATCTCTGCAGAAAACTTTGCTGGGAGATCCTTTAGTTCCTTTACAGCCACCAAGACTGCAGCCCCTCCTTGACACAGTCTGTGGCCACAGGAACTCTTGAGATACACAAAATGTGAAATGGAATGAACTGTGGCTTTTCTTTTGGAAAATATGGAAAAACTACAATCAAGGGAAAAAAAACCACCAGCAAGAAAACCAACAAGAGCTATCTAAGATGACTTTTATTACAAGTGATTTGCAAAAACTGTCATCTAATTTAGTCTTTCTGAATGCATCCAGCCATCAGTCTCCACACGGCAGCCTTGAGCTCCTGGTTCCTCAGGCTGTAGATGAGGGGGTTCAGGGCTGGAGTCACTACCGAGTACAGAACTGACAGGGACAGATCCAGGGATGGAGAGGACATGGAGGGGGGCTTTAGATAGGAAAATATACCAGTGCTGATAAACAGGGAGACCACAACCAGGTGAGGGAGACAGGTGGAAAAGGCTTTGTGCCGTCCCTGCTCAGAGGGGATCCTCAGCACAGCCCTCAAGATCTGCACATAGGAGAAAACAACGAACACAAAACAACCAAAAGCTAAGGAGGCAGTGAAAACAGAAACTCCAAGTTCCCTGATGTAGGGTTTGGAGCAGGAGAGCTTGAGGATCTGGGGGATTTCACAGAAGAACTGGCCCAGGGCATTGCCATGGCACAGGGGCAGGGAAAATGTATTGGCCGTGTGCATGAGAGCAGTTAGAAAGGCACTGGCCCAGGCAGCTGCTGCCATGTGGGCACAAGCTCTGCTGCCCAGGAGGGTCCCGTAGTGCAGGGGTTTGCAGATGGACATGTAGCGGTCGTAGCACATGATGGTCAGGAGAGAAAACTCTGCTATGATAAAGAAGAGAAAGAAAAAGAGCTGAGCAGCACATCCTGTGTAGGAGATGTCCCTGGTGTCCCAGAGGGAATTGTGCATGGCTTTGGGGACAGTGGTGCAGATGGAGCCCAGGTCAGTGAGGGCCAGGTTGAGCAGGAAGAAGAACATGGGCGTGTGCAGGTGGTGGCCGCAGGCTACGGTGCTGATGATGAGGCCGTTGCCCAGGAGGGCAGCCAGGGAGATGCCCAGCAAGAGGCAGAAGTGCAGGAGCTGCAGCTGCCGCGTGTCTGCCAATGCCAGCAGGAGGAAGTGCCTGATGGAGCTGCTGTTGGACATTTGCTGATCCTTGGCATGTGGACCTGTTCATGGAGAAAAAGACAGTGTAGAGATAGAGGAGACACCCGTAAGCAAAATCAAAGCAATTTCCCATACGCTGTCCCCTGTAAGTGACACAGACCTCCTTTTGTGTTCAAGTGTTCTGCAGTTTTCTTTTTAAGCTCCCTCCATGTCTGTCTTGGTATTCTTGGATATCATAAGCCCTCAGCATTTTTGCTGCCCCCCGGGAGAATAGAGTGATTTCTCTGAGACAAAGTGTTGAGTGGAGACTAAGGGGAGGTGTTCTTTCATTCTGATCTGTTCAGATTTTGTCAGGGGTTTAAACTTTAGCAGGTGGAGGGTCATCAACTTCCCATGTTTATTCCCAAAAATGCCTTAGGTACTGCTGAGAGCAGATGGATCCACTACAGCCCAGCTCCACATTTGTGGCCAAGGGCTCTCTTTGCTCATTTCACCAACCCAGCAGCATTTTCAGTGTAACAACACCGCTGCCTTTCTCCACCAATCTTATATCTCAGAGATACTCCAGGACAGGTTTGCGCCCTGGATTGAAGCTCCCAGCTTGGACTGAAATCTCAGGGACACTCCCAAGTGTCCTTATGATGGTATTGGATGAAGGGAGATGCAGCTCCTTCCCTGGCTGCACTGACAGCATTGCCCAGAGCCGGGCACTGGGGACAGCGTCACCCTGAGCCAGCGGTGCCCCCTGCCAGAGCCCCCAGGGCCGGGCAGATGCTCCCAGCCCTGTGCTCTGCGGAGGGAACTGGGCCCGGGGCTGCAGAGCTGCCCCACGGCTCTGCTGCAGTTCTGCCTGCACAGGAGGGGCTGCACACCTTGGAGCCCCGGCCCTGAGTGCAAAGGCTTGGCTGGGGCACAGGAGGGAGGGGGCTTGTTCAGAGGGAGGGGCTGCACTGGAGGGGATCCTGTGGGCATCTCTAAACTCTCCCTGCCACAGCATTGCTGGGTTTTGTTTTCTTTCATTCCCTGATCTTCTCTCTGCTTCCTGCAGATTTCCCTGCTGCAGGTGTTTCCCTGTGCCTGATCTCTCTGTGCCAGCACTCACAGACCCCAAAAAATCTCTGTGCACTCTCCTTGGTCCTACAGAACCCTGCCTGTTTGCAGGGCACTGGATGGGGCAGGTTCTGTTTGCAGCTTGGAGAAAGGACAGCTCAGACTGAGCCTGATGGGTCATGCAAAGGTGATGCTGGTGCTGTCCATGGGCAGAGGAGTGGCTGAAAGTACATTAGGAATCTCCTGTGAACCTATTGATCACTAAAAGTAACAGTTCAGATTTCTCAGGTACTTGTCAAAATTCATAATCATCCTTTAATATTTATACCCCCTCCCCGTCATCCTCCAATAGTAGGAAACTGAATACAGTCTTAGGAATTTTCCTCATTTTTATCAAAATCCTTGTCTTGGAAATATTCTGTGACTGATCAGAACCCCTCAGTACATCAGAGCTTCATGAGCATTTCACCTCCCCTGCACCAAAAATACCCAGAGTTGTACTCACAGAGTCTATAGGCATTGGAATGGTCCAGCAGCAGGAGATGGCTCCAGGAGCTGCAGCTGCATTGTCCTGCAGCCAGAGGTTCCTGTGCCAAGGGCTGGCAGTGATTCTGCCCCAGGCACTTCTCAGCACCTTCCCAGCCCTGACTGATTGAAGCTCTCTGTGCCTCTGTGCTGTGCCTGGGCTGGCTGCAGGCAGTGCCCCAGCCCTGCTGGGCTGGCAGAAGAGCTGCTCATCAGGAGAAATGTGCTTTTGAAGCTCTTCTTGGTTACCAGGAGCTGCATCTGTACCAGGAGCCCAGCTCAGCTCAGCAGCCCAGATACAGGACTAGGACTGTAATGAGCCTCTGGGGCTTTGTGCTCAGGCCCTGAACATCAGTCCCTGAGAAGGAGCTGAAGAAACCTCTCCAGAACTCCAAGTCAGAATCCAACTCCAAAGTTTCTTGGACTTGTAATGGGTCCCACTGAGGGACACGACTGAAAAAGTGTCCCCAGACCCCAGGCAGAGCAGAGAACTGGAGGCAGTGATGACAGGTGGGGACAAAGAGAAGCCAAGTCTTGGTGCCCTGGGGCACAGCAGGGTCTGTACCACCAAGGGCTGTGAGGAGACACCTTGTGCTGAGGCCCTGGGGCCTCCTGGCACAGCCCCAGCCAGGCTGGTCACTGTCAGCCCCTTGTCCTGCCCTCAGCATCCCCCCCTAGCCCACATCCCAGTGGCCTCAAGGATCTGCTGGAAGGAGTCCCTGGGGAGCCTTGCTCAGGAATGGGGACTCCTGAATGCTCCCTGCAGGGATTGCAGGTTTTTCAAAGGACTTTGGGTTTGGCTTTTGCCTTGGAGTCTCTGAGAGCTTTGTGCAATGATGGCCTCCAATTATCTGCTGTAATTAGTCCCTGGAGAGGCTTTGTCAGTAACAACACTCAGTGGGGCTCATTAATGCTTCAAGGTACTTCAGTTCTTTTAAGGTACTTGGTGTTTCCGTTTTGATACAGACTCTGTGAGAGGTTTGTGCAATCATGGCCCCAGGTATCTACTTTAACAAGTCCCTTGGGAGCTTTGTACTGACACTCAGTGGGGCTCATTAATACTTTGAGATACTCAAGGTTTTTAAGGTACTTTGGAATTTCCTTTCCATGCTGAGTCTCTGAGAGGTTTTTGTGCCATTCTGGCCTTCAATTCTGTCCTCCAAGGAGTCCATGAGGAGCCTGTGTTGGGGATGGACCTCAGTGGGAGCCATGAATGCCTTGAGACACTTTGCGGTTTTCTTCTGACTTTGACTCCTGGAAAGGTTTGTGCAATCTCCTCTCAGGCCCTAAGGTTCAAGGGCTCAGCTCCAAATGCACAGTGAGGCGCATGAGGATCAAGCAAATCCTGACAAACCATGGCTCTGCCTTGATTTCCCTCTGCTCTCATGGAGCTCATCAGGAAGCTGTCTGTAGTGGTTTTTGTTCACTAATTTGAGATTTCTTGGAGAATACAGCAATGATTGTGATGGGTTCAGTGTTGGCTATATACCAGTACACTCACTAGATTATACGTACTTATTTCCTGCTGTGAGGTAGGATTAGGAGAAAGGCAAAGTAGCCTCAAAACTTCAAAAGGGTATAAAGAAAAGTTTATTACCAGTAACTAGAAGAAAGAGTAATATGAATGCAAAAAAAACTTTTGGAACACTTCTCCTCTCCCTGCAAGCTTTTCTTTCTTACTGACAATGAAAGAGACAAAACCTAAAATTTTCAGTCACTTTGCCACCTCTAGAATAGTTTTTCTTCAATTCACGTAGGGAAAGGAGTCTCTCTTCCATGCTATGGAAGCTTTACAAGAAAACATATTTCTCGTGGCTCTCAATTCCCATGAACATCAGCCTCCCAGAAAATCTGCAATCGTGAAGTCCCTCCCATTTTTTCACATCTTTTGCCACATCTGTGTTTATGGGCATGTTAGTTTATGGGGTATTAGTTTAAAGATGAGCTGCTTAGGAACAAAGGTTCTCTTCATCTATTTCTGAAATCATCTTCATATCTACAAACAGAGGTCTTCTTCTCTTCATGAGGCACAGGGTCTCATCACTAGTCTCTCTTTCTCTGTTCAAATTTCTCATGGGATCATAGCTACTTCAAGGTTTGCTTACTTTAGCATGGAGGTTTTTGCTGAACAAGTCATCTTCCCATGCTTTTCAATGCCTTATAGGGAAAAAGAGAGTCTGATGTATCAATTACATCCTTCTCCATTGCTTTACAAGAGGATTTCAGCTCCAAGATCAAGACATCTCCTCATCCCTCCTATCTGGGACTCAGCTTCCACTTCACTGACCCCCATGTCTTTGTGCTGCTCATGTATGTATCTGCACTTTGTCCTTTTCTCTCCCTCGAGGGAGGATGGAAGCACTGAAAGAGTTCATATCTCACCCGGGGCCTGCAGATGGTTCTGTGACCCCAGCCGGGCTCGGTGCTTGTGGCCGGAGCTGTTTTATGATGGAGGTTTCTGCAGCAGCTGCGCTGGGGCTGTGTCAGGATGGGCCGCGCTGGGGCAGGGCCAGGATCTCAGCAGCCAGGCCAGAACTCAGCAGCAGCATGGCCGGGGCCGATGGCTTCTCCTCCCCCTGCCTGGGGCTTGCGGCTGAACCCCAACGGTGGCAGAATCTTGGCCGAGCCGGCCCGGCCCGGGGCTGCTCCTGGGGCCCGGTGGATCATGGCTCAGCCTGGGCTGGCGGTGGGGCAGGGCTCAGCAGAGCCCAGATGGTCACAACTGCAGCCATGGCCCGGCCGGGCCTCGGCCCCGCGGCCTCCCCTGCCCTGCCCAGCAGCCGATGGGGCCTGGCGGGGTCCCTGGGAATGGGCCCGGCCCCACGGCAGGAGCCGCCCGGCCCGGCCTGGCTGAGATGGGGGCCGGGTCGGCCTTGTTACCTCTTTGCCAGCCAGAAGGGAAAGAGACCCTCTGTCCTGGTTTGAAAAGCAAGTGAGTTTTTTGGGATGCTGTAGTTAAACCAATAGGTGCCCAGATTTGAATATTGGCACGTGGTGTAGCCACTGAGGACATGGGTACGCCTCTGAGAACACAGGGGGTTAAAAGCAGAGAACTGCCAAGAAAACTTTCTTTTGGTTGTGGTGGGTGAAAGAAACCTATGTTGTTAGCTTTTTCTGCTATTTGAAATATTCCTGATTGTTGGATCCAAATTATTCCTAATTGCTGTAAGTTTCTTGTTCACTGCATGTATTATTTTGCTATGATGTTTCATCATACTTATAAAAAAAGACATGCATCTCATTCTTAAAAAACAAAAAAGAAGAGGAATGAACGCCTTATGAACATTCAAGTAATGCAATATGTACATGAGAAATTTGGACAACTAATCATTTTGAATAATGCAATATTTACATGAGAAATTTGGAAAAAAGATCATCACATCTAAATCCCAATAGGCTCTATCACAGTGAAGCCTAATTAATTCATTAACTTCAGGAGAAGATGTGCCTGTGTTTTATCATCAGCAGTTCAAAGCAGTCACCTGTTCATTCCATCAGATACTGATCAGTTCTGAAAAAATGAGGCCCAGTGAAAGGAGAAATAACCTCATCACCTTGCAGCCTTTGTGGCCAGAGCAGGAGCAGAAGGAGCACTGCCAAGACATGGCTGTGGCTGGAAACTGACAGAGGCAATTTGCCAACAAAAGCCTCATGGCATCCTCATGGTACAGTGCTCCTACTAACCTTCTGCAGTTATTCCCTGTTCCAGTGCCCAGGAGGACATTCAGTGATGTCAAAGATCAGCATTTCCAGCTCACAGACTTTCTCATCCTTCTCAACTAATTGGAAACAATGGTCATTTCTTTTCATTTCCCTAAGAGACATTGGACATTTTTCTTTTGTTTTCTCATGCTGCAAAACCCTGTGTCAATGACTTGATAGAATTTGGTAAGTTTTGTTGATTGTAATTGGTCATTTATCTATCTTATCCCATATCTAATAGATAACCAGGGACAACTGTGATGAGATAATACCCTCACAAGAGTGAGCTGTTTCAACATCAGAACATAGGAGCCTTTTTTAAATGAACGAAAAGGGGGAGATGTCATAGACCAGTAGAATAATGATAAAAGAAAGGCCTTTTGAAATCAGGCCTTCTTCTGCCATATTAATAGCTGGCCTGTCATCTCTTCTGAGTGCAGCTAAGCAGTTACAAGTTCCCATGTGAAGCTATTTGGAGAATGAGACTTTGTGAACAATCTATTCTGAGGGTGAAAAACTGCAAAAATGCACCTGCAACAACAAGGGATTAGTCCCATGAGACTCGGTGAAGAGAACAGGTAAACAATACAATCGAGAGATTTGATGCACAAGTAAAATCTAATTTATTAACCAATAACAGAAGAACTGCTAAGAAATCTATGAACTAACTAATGTTGCAGACGAGGTCTGTCAAACTGTGTAAAACGAATTTTGTGAATAAAGAGTAAAGAGTTCTCCAGCTCAGCTGGGTCTTCTGGGATTGCAGTTCCCCCCTTCTTTAGGGCTTTGCTTTCGCACTCCTTAGGGCTTTGGCTTCGCTCTTCTCTGGAGCTTTGGGTTCCTTCTTCTTTAGGGCTTTGGTTTCCTTCTTTTCTGGCGCTCTGGTTTCCTTCTCTGGGATTTTGGTTTCCTTCCTCTCTGGGAATTTGGTTTCCTTCTTTTCTGGGATTTTGCTTTCCTTCTTCTCTGGGATCCTGCTTTCCTTCCTCTCTGATGCTTTGGCATGGGCTTCTTTCTTCTCCCAGGTCTTGGTTTTCCCCTTCGCTGGTTTTGGAGCTTGCTTCCCAACAGAGACACTCTTCTTTTCCTTCTTCTGCCTCTCTTCCTCCTTCCCCCTGTCTTCCTCCTCTAAGGCTTTTGCCTCCTCCTCGACCTTTTGAGCTGGCTCCTTCAGCTCCCTTCTGCAGACAAAACAGAAAACATGGCTGCGAGTCCCACCAGAAACTTGGGCTCCCTAGTCCTGGCTGGCCCTGCACTTCATTCCTTGACCCTGAGGCCATTTCCATGAATTCTCCTCAACCCACAGAGGTTGGGAACATCCCAAGTGAGGGCATGGGTGGAAGGGGACCTCCAGGACCAGCCAAACCTGAGCTTTGTCATCATAAGGTGTTGACTGTGCCAGCTCCCTCTGAAGGCACAGCCAGACCCCTCCAGCCCCTGCCAAAGGCTGATCCAGCAGCTCTCTGCGCTGGTGCCTGGAAACGCCCTTTGTCTCTTGGCTTCCCATTTTAAAGCAGAGCACAGATTGCTGACATCTGCTTAGCTCTCCTACAGTTCTTACTCAGCTCATTCAGCCCCCTTCTCCCTGGGCATAGCTGAAGCATGACTTTAAAGAGTTCAGATTTCAGCTGAGGGTTAGAAGCAATTCCCATTGATCAGGATGTAGGTTAGATAGGCAGACCATAGGTTAATGATTATGAGATGCTTAAGCTGGAGCTGATTGTGCTATTGTTTACCATTAGGAGCTTCTTTCTAGAAGGAAGTGGAGGAAGTGAACTGTTATAAGAACATCTTGAAACCAGTAGAACGATGGTTAGCACCTGGGCTTGATGTCAATCAATCACTAAGTTGGGGACCTTGGATGGTGCCAGAGGGTCACAGAGATCTGATGAAGATATTCCTGACTTCATCCCTTAAGACCACTGACCCAATTCGAGACCACCAACCCAATTCAAGGGAAGAATTGCACAGGAGTGAAGGACCAATGACCTCATTTGAATACAGAGCAGGGATGGGAGGTGCTGGGGTTGTGCAGATGTATTGTATGTAAGATCTTGGGAAATAAGGAGAGGGCAAAGAACCTTGGACAGCGTGGTCATGCCTTTTAGGGACGGCTCTG
This sequence comes from Melozone crissalis, assembly GCF_028551555.1. NCBI lineage: Eukaryota > Metazoa > Chordata > Aves > Passeriformes > Passerellidae > Melozone > Melozone crissalis. The sequence goes on from NW_026535957.1 coordinate 22,016, forward strand.
GTGCCACCCGCCGGTGTTATTAAACATCCCACAATCTAACTTTAATTAGTTAGAGAGTCTCTGTCCGTGATCTTCGGTTTTAACGACTCCTAGCCTGCTCCTTCATGAGAACAATCCTATCAGTCAGAAAGCAAAGGCTGCAGGAACTCCTCTCCTGCAAGACAGGCTCTTGTCAGGCAGATTTCCTGCTGGAACCCAGCTGGGACCAAGCAAACCAGTGCTGGCTGCCATGGAAACCATTGGAAGCAGCCTCATCCATCTCCTCCCCATGAAACCAACTTCAGCCTGGCCTGAAGAAGTCCTGATGCACAGGCTTGCTTTAAGCAGCCTCCACTCCCAGCTCCACACTTGTGCCTGTGTGTCCTGAGCTGGGCTGCCTTGCTGGAGCTGAGCTTCTCCTGTGCTTGCCTATGGCTGCAGCTGCAGGGGAGCCTAAAGGACAGGAGCTTTTCTGGCTGCTGCACCACCATAAGGAGAACCCTGGCAAATCAGCAGTGCAAGGACTTCATCTGTGGCAGGAGCAGGACCCACAGCAAGGTTTGCTCTGTGCCCCACGCCTGCCCATACCACAGTCCCACTGTTCTGGTGAAGAAGGCAGATGATGAAGAAGATGCCACTCAACACCATGGACTTCAAGACACCTCTAGAGGTGGTGCCAAGGCAAGCCCAGAGCCCAGCTCCCTGCAGACAGCAGCTAAGCCAGCAGGGCTCAGAACTCAAATACAGAAGAAGATGTTCTGTCTCAACAGAAGAAGGTCCTTCCTCTCTTGGCAGCCAGGGAGCTCAGAGTGGCCATCCCTGTGTTGCTGCTGGCCTTTGCTCTGCAGCTCCTCTGAGCTCAGAGGCCTTGGAGCAGGGAAGCCCTGCAGGGACAATAACCCATGGCAGAGCAGGAACCCACGGAAGGCTGACTCACCTGTCCCTGAGAGGGGCCTGTGAGCCACAGTTGATCTCCTGGGGGCTCAGGGAGGAGCTGACACGTGAGGCCGCCCTGGGCACCAGCACCTCGGAGGTGGAGCCTCCCTCCATGTGGCACAGCTCCGGGACATTGCAGGTGATGTTGAGCTGGCCAGAGAAGGTGGAGGAGACCTGCTGGCTCTCTCCTGGCTGCAGCACACCTGGCAGTGGCAGGATACTGAAAGCCTGGACGGAAGACAGGAGAGATTGAGGTGTTGAGCATGGAAATGGAGGCAGAAGAGCATCTTGGAGCAAACTGCCGCTGTAGCCAGAGGGGCCTATTCCCAAACACTGCCAGAATCACCCTCACCTCATCCTGCATCCATGCCACTGACCAGTGCAGGGACCATGGGGAAAATCTTCTCCCATACTCATGGGTCAATGCATTAATTAGTACATGACATGAAAGTGAACTGGGATGGCTCCTGGCAGTAGAAATTCTCTCTGATGCCCAACTTGCCTTTAAAAAGTTTCAAAACTTCCTGCTTTTAGAAAAGGAGGAGACTCAGAGTGAGAGCTCTTGGAGCTGAGGGAAGGAGTCCAGCCCAGCTCATCTGACTCCTGAGGCTCTTCCCCTCTCTCTCTGATTTAAATGCTTCTTTCTAAAGGTGCTACAGCAAAAGCTCCTGCAAAAATTTCCTATGGAGCACCTGAGGAGTTCCAGGGGGAGCAGTGCCCTCCACAGGTGCCGCACAGCGTCCTTGGACAGCCCTGCAACGTGTCCTGCACGGCCTCTCCAACAAGCAGCTGCTCCGGCAGCACTTTGTGATGGGCCTGCAGGGATGGGAGGCCCCTCTGTGGCCAATGCTGAGGGCCCCCAGTGGCACTGGCAGCTCCAGCCCTGCTTGCCACACTGACAATGGGCAAGGGAGACAGATTCCCTCTTGCCTTCTCTGCTCCCAGGGCAGTGTGCGCCACGTCCAGGGAGCACCTGAATTCCTCCAAGCCTCGAGGGAGGTGAGGGTGCTCAGCAGTTGGTGTTGGCACCCAAAAAACAAGCCACTTTCTATGCTGGGAGGAAGAGACAGCCCCTCTGCAAAGTCTCCCTTTGTCAGACAGCTCCAGGGCCAGCAGTGCAATAGCAGCTCTGGGTGAAAGCAGAGCCCTGCAAACAGGGAGTCTGGCTGCTTTGGGAAGAGGCTCCATGGAGATCAGGATCATCCCAGCTTCCTCTGGGAGGGAAGCTGGAGGTGTTACCATGATGATGCAGAGAAAAGCCTCATCTTACATTGGGAAGGAAACAAGGCAAAAAATCCCACACTCAGCACAAGCCTGTAGGATCTGAGTCAGCTTCTCCAAGGAAAACTCTCCTATTTCTACCTCTCCCTCAGCCCATGTCCAGCCACTGGCCCTGCTGCCCAGCCCACTGTCAGGGCACAGCACAGCAGGGCAGCAAAAAGGGAGCTCAGCATGAGCAGGACTTGGTGCTGGCAGGCTGGGGAGGCAAAGCAAGCAGTAGGTGCACAAGAAAATCTACCTCTGCTCCTGAAGATTGGCTAAAATCCTGCACTTCTTTCAGGGCTCTGGCTGCCTCCTCCTGTCCAGTCCTGAAGTGCTTCCATCGAGTTGCTGCACAATCCAGACTGGTTCTTCTCTCTTTCGGTGGCTGGGGTTTGAATTTAGGTGGGTGGAGCTCATCTCTGGAAAATAAATAACTATGAACAGGGACCTGCAGTGGGAGGGAGGGAGGGACACCTGCACGAGCAGCTCCTGGCCAGGATGCAGCCCCTGGCTGAGTGCTTGCACGTTGAACTGAGAAATGGTTTGATCCAGCCCTTCCCAATCCAGGCTGGGGCAGGTCTGTTCTAAAGGCAGCCCAGGGATGACACTGAGGTGCTGCAGCAGCTGTACCTGCTTGCATTGAGCAACTACAGAGGACAGGCATTTACACCTGGTGGGGATGCAAAAAGCACAGTGGGAGAGGAAAAGACAGAGAAGGCAGCAAAAAGGTGAGATTTGAGACACCGAGGGGCAGACCCAGCCAGTGCCCAGCCAGCACAGCCCACCCAGTGCCCAAGGCCAGAAACTCGGCAGCTCCACCGGGGATTTATCAGGAATGTTCCCCTGACACCGCTGGGGGGTTGGTTGACATTTTACAACACTCCCAGGTGACTCAGGTCGCATTCCCCATCCATCCATCCATCCATCCATCCTTCCATCCATCGTTCCATCCATACATACATACACAGGCTGTGGTGCTGGGATCCTGCCAAGCTCTGCCAGCCTTGGGCTTGGGGAGATTTCTGCCAGCCGTCCTGAGCTCCGTAATTGTGCTCTCTGTTCCAGGAAGCAAGCAAGAAAGATTTTAAAAAACCCAAAACAAACCACAACAGACAAACCTAAAAAGCCTTCAACAGCTCAACCCTGCTCAAGGTTTTTCTTTAGGGACAGCTACCACTCTCCAGCTGAAATGCTGGGCTTTTGGGGAAAAAGAAAATTACATGTTCACCTCCAAATTGAAAAGGATTAAGGTAAGAGAACCTTTCCAACTAAAAATTATTGGCCCAAAGCTTTTATTTTTGCAAGAAATCTCTAGGTAAGACCAGCCTGACAGTTAAACAACTGGTTCTTCTGGTGGGGAGAAACCCTCCTCTTTAAGGAAAGCAGCCTGATAGTTGAAAGCAACTGTTTGGTCAAACTTCAGGCTCCCTGGCACAGCCTGCATTGCCTTTCCTTTCTGTTCACTGATTTACAGGCAGTGCCATGATGGCCCGGGTTCAGATGTTTGGTGCCATCCAGGGAATTTGGCATTGCCATTTCCATATGTTTTAATCGAAGTTTCAGTCCTTGCAAACACTCTTCAAATGCCAGCTTTCCTTTCTTTTACAGAAAGCTCAAGGCTCCCACAAGTCTTCTGACATCCTCTTTTGAGCTCAGAGAGATGACATTTTCAAACAGATGTTTCCAAAGTTAACAGCATTTGAAAGAATAATGAACTCAAATGCCCCTGGATTCCAGCTTAGCCCAACTCCATTCTGTGTCAGACACTGAGATTCCCACCTCTAAGGCAGGAGCTGTTTGTGCCCCCATCCCTCCTGTCCTTCTCCCCACCAGCCTGTGCCTGTTTTCCCCGGCACAATCCCTGTCCCTGTGCACCCTGCCAGGAGCAGCTGCACACAGGCTCACATCTCCCCTTGCCCTCACCAGGGGGTTTCTCTCATCCCCGAACACGCCGATGAGAACGTTGGTGCGATGAGTGCCCAGGGCCTGCACTGCCACCACAACTGGGATCTCTGCTGTGCTCTGGGGCTGCACAATCCCACAGGGCCTGGGGCTGGAGTAGAGCACAGCAGAGTCCTCCTTGCGTTTCTGGAAGGGACACAATGAAACGCAGATTCAGAGGGACCTCTCAAGAAACTTTAGGCTCCTTAACATCCACCACAACAGACACTTACACACACCTTTAAAACTCCCCAGGACAAAGGTCAAAGGCACAAACAAGATGCAAGAATTGTAGGTTTACCGCTCCCAGGGCATCCTGCAAGGAGGCTGCCAGCACAGGCACTGGTGTCTGTGGGTGCAGCAGCTTTTCACAACCCTCTAAGATCTCCCACAGGAAAACGCCCTGAGGACTGGAACATCAACTGTTTCCTCAGGAGCTTAAACTGCCTCCTAAAGTTTACAGTAGGGTAGGATCCTGTTCTCAGCAGATCTTTAGGACTGATTAGAAACCAGCAAGGTCTTATCCAAACCCTTTTTTCCCTTAATAATCTCCTCAGGATTATTTGACAGGAGGAGGTGGATGTGATGCCAAACCTGGGGAATAAGCCCGTAGCAGCCAGGAAGGTGGCTGGGATTCCTAATGAAGATCTTCCTCTCATAGGGCACCTTCAGGTGGCACTCATCACACAGCAGCACTTGGGGGGACACTTGGAGCTCAGGAACGAGACATCTGGGCAAAGAGATGACCCCAGAACAATCAGAGATACTGAGAGAATGGAGAATGCCTACCCCCAAAGATTGTGAAATGGAGCAGAACACATTGGTCACTGTCAAATGCACATTGAAGAGCCCTACAGGGATAAATTGCCTTCTACCTCTTCCCACTCCAACATGTCTTGCCAAGGAGGGGCAAACCCTGAGAGGCAGCACCCAGAGGCTGCCAAGTGCCCCAGGCAGAGCACTTTGCCCCACAGCTGCCTCAGCCCCTCCTTTACACAAGAAGGCTTGCAAGGACTCCTGGTAGAGTCCCAGTGACCCACGAGCTCTGGGGGAGCCTTCCCAACAAGGATCAGTGCTCCCTAAGGCTCAAGGAACACACAGCTCCAGGGTCTCAGTACAAATGACTCCCTTCTCTGCCATGGTGCTGTTGCCCTGCCTGAGAACTCAGCTCTTTGCCCCAGCCCTGGAGGGCACGAGACAGCAGCTGCCCCACAGAGGGGCTGACCAGCCCCTGCCAGGCCCTGCAGCTCCCTGGCTCCTTCACTGCACAGCTCCAGGCACTGCCTGGCCCCAGCTCCACCTGCTGTACACAATGGCAGCCCAGGCACAGCCTGGATGGCTCTGCCTGGCACAGGGAACAGCGCCAGGGAGCTGCATCCCTCTGGGCATCACACTGACACCCACAGCAGCACAGCAGCATGGAATTCTGCTGCAGCAACGACGACTTTTGCTCTCAACTCTGACAACATTAAAGCTCAAAATGGGAAGCAGAGGGAAGGACAAAAACTGGAGCTGACCTGCCACATCAAGGGCTGCTTTCCCCTTGTCAGACCTTGCCCTCCCCACTCTTGCTGGGAGCCACTTCCCCCCTGCCATGTGCCCTCATGGACAGAGCCAGAGCCTGACTCTCAGCAGCTGCTTGGTGTGGCCCAAACCAGTGCACGGTGCTCACAACCAGCACAACCCCACCTCTTGCAGCCTGAAGGAGAGGAGGCCCTCAGGAAATTTGTTCCACCTCAAGCACCAAAAACAAGGCCAATCAATGATATCATTCCTGGTGCCTTTAGAAGAGGGCCAGGACCATGCTGGGCTGTGAGCAAACGTGCTTTTCACCATGGGCTGTGGCCCAAGCACTGCTGTTCTCGTGTCCAGCTGGCACAACATGAGGGCATTCAGCAGCACTTCTCCTTGGCAGCTGCAGCCAGCACAGCCTGGGCAAGGCAGTGCCTGCGGGAGGCCAGGCAAGGGCTGGTACCTGGCTGTGATGATCAGGGCTGCCACTCCCTTGCCAATACCCTCCAGGTCCACCAGCAATCTCCGGTAGAACTCCATCACCGTGTTGGAGCACAGGGTCACCTGGTGGAAGAGAAGAACAGTCAATTCTTCCTTCCAAAAGCTCATTACCCACGGGTGATATCCTCCAGTTCCTGAGGGAGGATTTGCCCTTAATTCTTCTGCTGCTCCATATGTAGAGCACAGTCTCAGAGTAACAAAAGCCTTCTGGCAATACCAGATTTGTTAAACACACCTTGCTATCAGGGCACAGGTCAGCTACATTAAAACATTAGACTACAGCTCCATGCACCACTGCATTCAAATTAAGGGGCCAATTGCTCATCTGACTACAAAGACATCCATGCAGAGGAAATCTGACTTGACCACAATGAGTTCAGCTTTACAGCAGGAGGCTGAGGGCAAAGTGTGGCCCAGCAGGTGCTGGGCAGTTCATGGCTGCCCTGGGACCCCGAGCCCAGGCTGGCTCTGAGAACTCCAGCCCCAAGCCAGGAGTGGGGAACTGTGCTGGGGTGGGCATTGACCAGAGGCAGAACCCTCAGAACTGCCCCAGGGTGGGCATTGACCACAGGCAGAACCCTCAGAGCCTCTTGCTCAACACCGCAAGAGACAAGCCACCAACGGGACCAGGCAGAGAAGAAAGGAGAAGGATCTCTATCTTGAAGTTCCACAAGGAACGGTTTATTCCAAGCAAAAGGATCAGAGCCAAAAGAGCCCTGGACACTCCGGTGCAAGGAATTTTGTACAGATGCAAATCAGGGGGTGGATACAAACAGCAAACCAAAAGAGAATCCTCAGGGGAGCACTGAGGGGATTACATCAAGTGTCTGGGGCCACTTTGGATAGGAGGGTGGGGAGGATGGCTCACATGGGCCAATGGGGCCTCCAGGAATAGGGGAATTCCAAAGGGGTGTTGCAGACAGGGATTGGCTCCAGGTTAAATTGGCAAAGAAGGTTGGGGAACAAAAGGGGCTGGGTTTGACAGGAAGGAAGAGAGCTGGAACAAGGGGCAGGGAATGGCATGAGGGACAGCTTTGTGGGAGGGTAAAACCCAGGGGTAAACCAACTCGGGGAGAACACGGGGTACAACAGAACAAACCACTTAACAAGGAATCAATACAATAAATTTGAACCGCTACACATGGCTGCAGATTTTTTTGTCTCCACTGGAGCTTCCTGCAGTGAACACAAATCTTTCTGCTCCCCAGGAGGGGGGAAATGACACCACGAAGAAAAGCTCACTGCTTGATACAATGACATCTCTCTAACAGCCACCTTCTGCCCTCATCCTTGCTCTGCCCCGTTGCAATCAAATCAGTCGCTCTCAAAAACACAAGAATTGCTTCAGGCCTTGGCCATAAGGTCTGTGAGCTCAGCATATGATTTTGGAAAGCAAACAGTGCTCCCTGAGGAACATCCCGAGTAAGCCAGCTAGCAGAGGCCTCCCAGCAGTGCAGATCTCTCAGTGCCAGGATGCTCCAAGCTGGCACCAGAGCTAAAGCCCTCCCACCCTGCAGTGCAGCTCCAGCCCTGGTGCTGCAGCGCCAGTGGCTGGGCTCTTGCCGTACCTCGATGTCCTGGTGTCCCTGGGGGAGGATGGTGCCTTGGCTGGGATTCAGGGTGAACTCCTTGGGCTCCACATGGAAATGGATTCCCTTCCTCCAGGCCGGGTCGGTGTCCCTGCGGATCTGATCCACGCTGTCCACAGCCGGCTGCGTGCCATCGTCCGACATGCGGAGCTGGAACGTCAGGGGCACCGCGGAGCTGTTGGTGAGGCGGCAGCGCTGCGTGTAGGGAAAGCCTTGGCAAGGACACAAATATCCATTCAGGCACCCAGCAGGGCATGATCCTGGGGGCAAGATACTACAGCTCACCTAGAAGCTGCATAAGGAACTAATCATCACTTAGTTCCCTTTGACACAGATTCCAGACTGCAGCCTTGAAAATGCCCACTCCTAGCCCTGCTGAACACTGCAAGCTTCTCTCTTTGGGATGGGAACCAGCTCCCTCACCTGCCCCAAACCAGCACCAGTTCTCTCTCAGTGATGAGTGTGCACCCAGACCCAGCATTTACTCTGAGAATTCAAGCTGTCCAATTCCCTGCTCAGCCTGCCAACACTCCCACCTTTTTCAAGACATATAAACAGTGAGTTGTCAGTGAGAAGAAGCTACAGCGAAAGAAAGTGAGGATGGAATCAGGAACTAGAACGTGATGCAAAGCACCCTAATGCAGCTTCTCTCTGCAGGACCCTTAAGGCATCTCTTGCTTTGGGCCAAACAGACTGAGCACGTGACAGCTCAGAGCCCACTCAACTGGGGACACAGACAAGCCTTGCTTTGAGATTAGCAATTAGGAACCAGGTCCCACCTCAGCCCACAAACAGGGACATCACAGCCATGCTGCTCACTGAGAGTGCTGCCTGCAAGGCTTCACCCCACTTTGGCTCTGAGATTTGCTTTCCATCCTGCAAAGCCAGAGATACAGCCACTCATAGTGGGGATGTCCTGCAGAGCGCGCAGAGCAGCCACAGCCTGCTCTGCACTGCACATCTGGCTGGGCTGACCAGCTCTGTAGGGGGGATACTTCTCCCCAGGCCTGCTCACCAAGAGTCACTGGGACACAGATGGGGAGAAAAAACAACTGCAGCTGCAGCCCAGAGCTTCTCTGTGCCCATCCAAGTGACCACTGCCAGCTCCAGAAGGGACTCCAGCAGGGAGGCAAGAGAGGCACAAAAAGGACAAACCCAGATGTCAAAACCTCCAATGAGACTGAGGCCAGCACATGCAGACAACAGTCAACAGTTACAAAGAAGCAAAGATACAACAGCTGCCTTCAGCCAAAGAGCCCTTAGGAATGAAATTGGATTCAGCAGGATCTGAATCTCCTGCTTCAGACCCATATTTCCATCGCTTGCCTTTCGTGTTTCATTCCTTCCAAAGGCAACTTGACAAGCGCCTCCGTGGTGATGCAGGCTGGGGAAGAAGCAGCTCAAAAAAGGCAATGAGTTTCCTTCAGAAGTTCATGAACTTCATTGTTCTGGGTTTAGGCTTGGCAGTGAATGTTGCCCTTGGTCTGGGAAGGGGGATAGCAGTTCTGGGAGGTTCTGGGGGGGTTTGGCCCTGGGCTGGGCTTTTCCCTTGGGGTTTTTTGGGAGTTGTGGCGTGATTCCGTGGGCGGCTGTGCAGTGGGAGCTGAGGCTGGGCAGGGAGCAGAGCTTCCCTTCCTCCCGCTCCGGGGTCGCAGCTCGGCCGCTGCTGCTGCGGGAGGTTTGTGCTTGGCCCGGGGCTGCCCTGGCTGCAGCTCAGCGCTGGCACCGACCCTGCCTGCCTGCCCCGCTGCTGCTGCTGCTGCTGGGCACTGCCCACATCCCCCTGCCCTCTGGGGCTTTGCAAAAGGAGCATTTCCTCCTTCCCTTCCCTTCCCTTCCCGCACCGGCTGGGGGGGGATCACTGCCCTGCCAGAGCCCACAGCTCCTCCTGCTGTGACCACAACTCCACCAAAGGGGAAAAACAGGACTTGGCATCTGGGAGATGTCTGTTCTTGTCTTGTCTGTGCTCTCCTGAGATAGTCTAGCAAAGAACTGTTATTCCTTTTCCCACAGTTTTGCCTGGGAGCCCTGTCATTTCAAAGGGATAATCATTTGGGGGGAGGGGCTCATCTTTCCATTGCAGCAAGATTCCCACCTTCCTTGGCAGACATCTGTCTTTTAAAGCAGCACAGAGACACCAGAAAATACTGCCTTTCTATTCCTTGCTTCCATTGGATCTCACAATGGCAAAATGCCCCCTGAGGCAGCAGCAGCAGCAGCAGCCCTGCAGTTCACAGCCTGAAGAGGCTGCTGGGGCAGAGCAGGAGTGAGGGATGCTTTTCTGTTGGAAGGCACAGAGCCCTGAGGCTGTGTCCCAGCCCAGGGAACACTCACCAAAGGAGATGTCCCCGAAGTCGAGCTCAGCCAGGTCGAAGTGTAAACTCGGTGCAGTGACGCTGCCCCTGGAGGCCGAGGACAGAGCAGGCAATGGCTCAGTTAAAGGCACAAGACTCTGTGCTTTGATGCTCAGGGACAGCTCATGGGAAATGTGCTTCTGCCCAGCAGCTGCTGGGCTTTGTGCCCTTCTACAGCCCCAGTGAGGAAACAAAAGTTCCTGGCCCTGGTGCTTTGTTGCTGGTCAATCTGTCACTTCAAATGTGTTCTGGGGACTTTGCTGATGAATGCATCACACACAGAAACAAAGAGAACATCTGCCAAGCTGAACTTTGTTCATGTCAGTAGTAACAGCTGATGAACTCGCTTCAGGTTCTGCTCATTAAGGACCTCTTGCTGTAATTATGGGCTGACCTGTTCCCATTGCCACTGGTGAGAACATCACTGCTGGCTGATGGAGAAGCCTTGGGCCAGCAATGTTCATGTGCTGGACGTGAGACTTTGGAGGGAGGGGAGGAAAGACAAGGCCCCAGCAGCCCCACAGCCAGATCAGTGCTCGTGCTCCTGCATCTGCCCCGGGGCTGATGCCAGCACGGCTGCAGCTCTGCTGGGGCTGGGGGGATCAGGGCCTGCTGGGGGCAAGGCACAGCATTCTGTTCTTAGTCTTTGGCCAGAAATTTCACCACAATAGAGAAGCTGCCAGTTAGGGGAATCCCTGGCCAAGCTTCAGCACTACCTTCCATTCCATTCCCTTCCCACTCCTGCCCCATGTTACATGCTCCTGCCTTCAGGTGGCAGGATGGGAATAACATTCCAGGGATGACTTCAGGGCTTGCCTGAGAAAGAGGGTGTCTTCTACTTTTCAAATTATCAGGAGAAGAGGATCCAGCCAAGTTCAGGACTCAGCTGTCAGCACTGAAAAACTGAGTGCAAATCAGCCCGCACATCTTCTCAATCCCTGGGCGGTACCCACCAGACTCCTCTGTTCCTGCTGTAGCAGTCATCTCTCACACACACCTGGCTCCCCAAGACCCAAAGACACAAGCTCTACAAGTCTACAGCTAAACGTAACTCCTCTGAATTTCAGCCAACACCACTAAATTGTTCCCTGAGCCCACAGCTAGAAGAGCTGTGAAGGAGACATCCCTGACACTGTAAGAACCAAATGAAAATCACTGCCAAGAGATAGGCCTGGAAAGCTAAATTTTGGGCTTTTCTCTGTTAATTGTGAGCTGCTCCTTAAGACACTTCTCATCCTGTTAGATCCATCCTCTCAATGAATCACTGCTGCACCTGACAGGCAGAAAAGATAAGGTATGGAGGGGTTTTAAAAAGGTTGTTTTCTTCTGCTTTTATAACTAGGTCCATTGACATGTTTGTTTTCTTGTATGGCATCTAAAGACAGGTCCATGTCTCCCAATGGCACCTTGCAACCCCCAGACGCTGCTCTTGCTTTGAGCAGTGTGTTTGCTCAGATGATTTCCAGAGGTCCCCTCCAGGACCACTGCAAAGCCACGTGCCTGTGGCCTCCCAGAGAATGGCTCTGTTTGGCTGACAGTGCTGAGGAAGCATTTCAGAAGCTGCTTGTGCTCAGCAGGGTGCAAGCCAGCTCCCAACATGTTCCAGCAGCCTCCAGGGAATCTGGGACACAGAAAGCTCCAAGGCCACTGAAAGCAAGAGCAGATGCCATCCATCCTGCTCACTTCCAGCCAGGCTGCAGGGCAGCAGATTCGACGCTTGGTTCCTTCTATAGCTCTTTCCTAACTCTGCTCTCACCCAAAGCTGTTTGCACAGAGACAGATGAGCTGCCTCACCTCTGGGTGCTCAGCTGGTACCGAGCTGCCCGGGCACCGACATTGCGCACCAGCCGAGTCTGCTGGGCGCTGACCTTGACTGGACACTTGGAGAAGTCCAGCTGGGCAGGGAAGTCCAGCACAGCTCGGGCACCAATGGCCCGAATTGGCACAACGATCCTTTCCCTTGCAGTGAGGCAGACCAGCTCGTGGCAATAATCCTGCAGGAAAAGAAACTGGCTCAGCACAGGATATTTAGTGCCATCCCCATGGCAGAAGAAAAACCATTTCCTATACCCCTTCAAGGGCATCAATTTACCTATTGCACCCTCAAATGAACACGAAGTTCTACTACTATGTCACATTTTAAAGGCACCAGTGCACTTTGCAAAATCTGTCTCAGTGGCATTCAGCTCTTGTGTCACTTGGCTCATAGAGATAACAGCCCTAGGCCACCATCATTTCTACTCTAAACTTAAATGATGTTAAAGAATTCCTAAGCCCCTTCTAAGCAACATGGAGCTGGGGAACACAGGACATTGCTCTTTAGGCTTCTATATTCCCACTGTCTGAGAATAGGACAAAGTGTTCAACTGACTCTAAGCAGCAAAAGGAAGAGGAGAAAACAGCTGCACCCAAAGACATCCTGCACCTCTGGCCTGGTGCAGAAACATCAGTTGGCTCACAACTCCCCTCTAACTTTGCCTGTCCAACCAAGTCAGGAGAAGAACAGTGCTAAGAGGTAGCAGGATGCTGTTGGAAAGGGCCTCTCTTTGTTTCCCTGCCAGGCTTCCTCCCTTCCATGCCATGCCCTCAACCCTTCTGTATGAACAAGCCTCCAGATCAGAACATGAACCCTCCAGATCCCAGCACTGAGATCAGACTTGCCAGGGCCTCAGCACTGCTGTTCAAACCTCCCCACAAAAGCACCTTTGGCACAGAATGGGTGCCAGCTGACAGAGCAAGCACAGCGACAGGCATGAAGACAGAGCCCCAGCAGTGTCACTGCCACGGGCACTGGGCTCACAGCTCTGCCTGCAGCTTGTACCTGCCCTACACCAGCTCCTGCAGGCAGGTGTCCAAGTCCCCTGCAGCTCAGCAACCTCCTGCTGACCAAGGGCACCCAGAGCCCAGTGTGCCTGTGCCAGGCCGGGCTCACAGGCACAGCACATCCTCTGCCCTGGCCCTGCAGCTGTGCCATGCTCACTTGTGCTCTGGGACAGCACAGCTGCAAGGCTGCACAACAGAGGGAGTGAAAAAGCACCGGCTTTGCTCCAGCCCAGGGGCAGGCAGGGAAGCTGTTGGCAGTCCAGGAAGGACGAAAGCTCTCTGACCTCTTTGTTCCTCTGGTGTTTTCCATCAGAATGAAACCCCTTCCACTGCACCTAGAGATGGCCCAACATCTATCAGCAGCCCTCTGTCATTTTCATCCTGTTTCCTGTGCATCTTCCCTTGGCAATGCTCAGCAATGTGCACGGAGGGGAAGCAGAGCCTCTCAGGCCTGGCTGCAGTGCCTGCCAGCAGTGCCAAGGTGTGACTGGCTGCAGGCTGCCTGCCCACGCCTGGAGCCCAGCTCACAGCATGCAATGGGCTGGAGCCAGAGTGCAGGGAAAACAATGGCTGTGGAGATCATTGTGTGCTGTGGCTCCTCCAGCCTCACCTTGTTCTTGCTGGGGGTGAAGCGGATGCGCACAGGGGCAGAGGCGCCCGGCGGCACGGCACGGTACGCATCGCTGGAGCTCACCAGCTGGAAGTAAGGTGAGCTCTCCATGGAGACCTTCACCACGTGAAGAAACTGCAGCAAAGACATGAAATTTGATTTTGCCACTTGTGGAAACAGGACGAGAGGAGACCTGTCCATGGCCTGCTAACATCCCTCCCTTGCCCCTTTTCCAAAGCACTTTCAGCTGAGCAGGCACAGGCACATCATTCACAAGGCTGAACTTGAATCCCTTCTCTCTGGCTCCCGCATTTTGGCCAGGGGCAGTAGGGCAGTGCCTGCTGGGAAGGAAGGGCCGAGCAGGTCAGCACCAGCAGGATGGAGACACAGCATCTGAACCAAGTCACCTGCGTATTCAACAAGGCCAAAAAACCTGCTGGCTTCTGCCTGCACACAGCCATGAAGTTGTCATGTTCCAGAGGGGGAATGTGCTACCTAAAAGCAAACCAGCACATTACTGTGGGGCAAGGAAGAAATTCCCTTCCAGCAGATCAGGTTTGGGTAGGGACCTTCTGGGGATACAGTCAGGCAGGCAGAGCAGCAAGACAGGAGACCAAACACTGGGGTCTTACTGGGAATAAAAGCAAACCTGAAAAGCAAAAGAAGGAATGAACACAGCAAGACAATCCCTAAAACAAGGAGATGGCAAAGAGAACTTAAATGGGCAGTAAAGCAGCAAGGAAGAATCATAAAACCATGAGAGCAACCAGCTTGCCAAAAGTGACAGAAACACAGACAGGCGGTGTCTATTGACCATGGGGCTTCAGAGGCATTTTCTGCCTGGAGAAACAGGACCAGCACTGACTGACAGTGTGGTTCCAGTATGCAAAGCCAATCTTGGCTCTCCAGGGCTTCCTGCTGCCTGTGAAGGCAAGCTGGGCTGCTGGGCATTCCTGCCTGCAGCCAGGAGGCCAGGTTCTGCCCTCTGGGGTACCCATGCACAGCACACATGCATTTTCTAACACACTGATATCATAACCCCTGAGCACCAAAATGCTCTCCAAAAGTCTAAACCAGATGATTTGGACTCCCTCCTGTCTCCTCCCACCAGCCCACTCTTGCCACAAGCCTCACTTGAGAAAATGTTTCCCTGACTGAAATTCAAATGGTCTCAAGTTTTCCTCTTTACAGTGGAACACAACTGACATTTTTCAACTTTTCCCCTCTCAGCTCTCTTGGGAAACTGCAAAACAATCCCAATTTCTTCAGGTGAAGGTGGAAACCTCCAGGAGCACATGGCTTTGGATGTGCTGTGCTTCTGCAAAGGGAAAGCAGAGCACCGTGTTGCTTTTGGAAAAGCTGAGCAGAGCTGGATGAAGCTGAGCAGGAGCCTCAAGTGGCACCTAAAGGCCTCTCACTGCTTCTGCTCCATCACTCTGATTGCAGGGCTCTTGCAGAACACGGTTCCTGCAGGGCCAATGCCATTAATGAGAAGTGATTCCAGCATAAAGTGCAGGAGGCTCAGCCCCTGAGCTTTGCCTGTGAACTGCACAAAGGGAGCCAAACTGGCTGAGAGAGGCAGAGATTCCTACCAGGAGCCAAGATTAACCAAGGACACACAGGGTGTGCTATAGACCCAAGGCAAAGCATGAGAGCAGGTAAGAACTGTACAGCCCTCAACATTCCTGTCAATCCAGAGCTTTCGAGAGAAGGAAACTCCTTTGGGATAGACACCATCAACGCCTGGCCAAAATCTGGGCACAATTCCCAGCACAGGAAGATTTCCACCATCTTGCAGAACAAGGTGCTGAGACATTTTCTTCTGCATGTGCTGCAGCAGATAACTTGCTTTGCTGTCCACTGAGGGAATGACAGCACTCTCCTCTTCCAGCACAGTGTTAAAGCTTCACGTGCCAGCACTTACCTTGTCCTTATTCATGAGAGACAGCACCATTTCAGAGACCTCCCGAGCGACGAAGTTCTGAAATACCAGCTCTGGTGGGGAAACCCCAAACCAGCTCTGTTTCGGAGCAGCTGATGGCAGCTGGAGAGGAGAGAGAGCAGGGAGAGCTTCAGCTGCTGGGAGGAAGGTTCATGCAGGAGAATCTTCCACTGATCCCCAGTGAAGTACAGACTCTGGGGGAGCACGTCTGCCCAGCCCACACTGGGCAAACAGTGGCTCACCCACCTCTGCTCTGAGCTGATCCACAGCTGCTGGGCCACACAGAGCAGGCTCAAGCCAAGCTGCTCTTCTGGCATGGATTTCTCCAGGTTTCTTTCTCCAGAATGCCAGGCAGCACTTTCCTAAAACACAGCCCTGTGCCCACGTCGTCACAGAGCTCTGGGGCACTGACTGAGCACTCATGGAGTAAGTAAAACCCATGAATTTACAGGAGACTCCATAGGAAAGGATTTGGGATGTCTTTTACTCTGAGACAGGGAAACCGAGGCCCACACAACTGCAAATATCTTTTCTGCTCTACAACTTAGACATCAGTAAGAAGAGCACAGGACCAGAGAAGGTTTGAGAGATGAGGTGACACTTGGCTGAAGCCAAAAGGTTATTAAGCAAAAGAATGGAATTTGTTGGTTCTGTGTGTTATTTTTGGTTTGCATTTGTTCAGGTTGGTTTGTTGAGTGTCACAGCGAGAGGGACAGGGTTGAAGACCTGACCAAAGGGAAGGAGGACGAGAAGGGAGGGCACAGAAAAGTTGGTGCTCAGTAGAGAATGGAAGCTCCTGAGTAGCCATCCAATGGCAAAGGGCACAGGGACCGCCCCAGCCGGGTACAAAGGGGATACAAAGATGGCCATTTTCTCAGAGGGTGTGTGTGTGCTTGGCTCTCAGGGAGGGAGACATCCCCGGCTCAGCTGAATCCTTACTAAGAAACACTTTTCCTTTGCTTTGATGATTTTGTTCCTTTTCATTGTATTTAAAAGTTGGTGTGTTCCAAAGAGAGGAAAAGGCAAAAATAAAAAGACAAATGAGCTGAAAATAAAAAGACAAGTGAGGTGAATGCTGAATGAGGATAAGTTTCAGTTATTTTCTCAGCAACTTGGGTAAAAGTAGAGTTGGTATCTCCTTTTTCAGTGGCCTTTAAATGGGTGCTTTCTTGTCATTACTGCAATCTTATTTCATGCCATTCTAGAGGTATGTCTGGAATGACACAACAACAGCAAATGCTTCTGGAGCAGAGACATTGCTTGGAGAAAACTCTGCCCTGCTTTGTCTGCCTTCTCCAGCCACACTGCTGTCACTGCAGAGACACAAGCAGGTCTCCTCTGTGACTTCACAGCAGACACATTCTGCTGAAGGGAGTGGCTGCAGCACACTGTCCCTTAGCTGTGCCCTTCCCTGAGGTGTTCCCAAGGCTCCTCTCCAGGACAATCCTTTACCTGGATTGTGTTCCATGTCTCTTGCTTCCAATTTCCTACTCAACAGCCCACCTCAGTCACCTACCCGTTTGGACTGTGCTTTATACCGAGCTAGTCCTGCCAGAAAAGCAGCTTTAAACACACCTCTGAGAAGGCACTGATCCAGACAAAGCACATCCATTCCCCTCTGCCCAGAGCCAGTCCCCTGTACATCTGGCAGCCTGCAAAATCTAACACCCCGTCAGGGTCCAACACATTGTTCCAGCCCAAAGCAGAAATGCAATTTGTTGTGTTCAATCTGAAGTAATTCCTGCAGATCCTTGGCCTTCAAAGGCCAACGCTGCCACTCTGCAGCGAATCCTGTGACCCCGAGCATTTGATGGTGACCACACCAAAGCAAGAGGTGGCTCCTTCAGCAGGAGAATGGCAAGGGGCAATTTTGGGTCTCTGTGTCCCCAGCCTTCCTCCCATTGTTTTAGCAATGGCAGCTGCGCTCCAGCACACCCCAGCAGCTTCAGCAGAGGGTATTTGTGTTGGCTTAGTGCAGATCAGGACTCCCAGTCCACCACTCCCAGCACTTTGCAATGACAGCAGGACCTGGACCCTGAGGTATTTTGCTGGAGGCAAGCCTGTCACAAACACACACCCTCTTCAAACTTCATGTGAAACAGAAAGGAAAAGAGCAGGAAAAGGCTACCTTTGGGCGAGTCTCACTCCTGTCTAGAAATGGGCCAATTCTGGGCAGAATACTCCCCCCAGTGCTGGCCTCCTTCTTCCTGCTGAGAAACTTCTCCCTCTGGAACTTAGAGGGAAGCAGCTGAAAGGCAAAAGTAAACCAGCTAGAGCCTCAGAGTTGTGCTTGTTCAGAAAGGCTTTTCGTGAACAAGCGGCACTGCTGAATAACTTGTGATCACAGCCACTAGGACAGCCCTGGGAGCCCTGGGAATTTCCTGCTGAAATACTTAGCATCAGTGAATTATTAATACAGAGTGGAACACACATACTCCAGCCATATGGCTCTGTCCCATTGGCTTCTCCATGATTGCATGGGACATGGTTGGGGATTTCTGCTCTTTGGGCATTTGTTTCCTCTTATGTTTCGTTGGATTGAGGCAGTGACCTTTCCAGAGAATGGGGAGGAGCTCTCAGAACTGCCTGAACTCCATCCCTGCACAACGCTCAGAACTCACAGCAAGGAGATATCGCTGCTGGATGAGTCCAAGAGATGCAAGAAAGGAACACTGTACCAAGAGTGAGGTGCACAGGAATGTGTCCAGGTTTTAGTTCTCCCTGTTGATTGTTTTCTCTGTCTGGGCTGACAGAGCCCTCCACAGAAGAAAACAGAGGCATCTCCTTGACAGAGCCTCAGCAGTGGGGCATCTTCAGCCAAGTGAGCTTTGTGGCCCTGGCTCCAGCGCTGCCTGCAGGGCTGCATCTGTGCCCACACAGGAGCTGGGAGAGAACAGCTGCTTTGGAAGCTCTTCCAGCTGGGACCAGCCATGGCTCTCAAGGCTTTGGGCAGAGTTTGAGCTTCCCCCCACCACATGCCCAGGTGCCCAAGGGCAGGATGGTCAGAGCAGCACAGGTGAGTGCCCAGCCTGACAGAAGGAATTCCTGTGGCAAAGGGAAAGGGACAGAACACATGCTCAGGCCTTCAGCTGTGCATTGGTTTCACTCGGCTCTGCTGGCACAGCCAGGCAAGACACAGCTGAAGCATCCCACAGTGTTCCCTATTGCACCAGGACAGCCCCAGCAACAGCAGCACAGCACAAAGGGCTGGGCAGGGGCTCTGCAGCTTCACAGCACTGCTGGACAACAGGGGCAGGGAGAGCAGGGACACCAGGGCACTGCCAGCCTTAACACAGCCCCAGTGGGTACTCACAGTATGAGGCTTCAGCCCTTCCCTGGACAAAAGACGAGGTGTTGGTGTCTTCTTTGGCAATCCAGACGCCATTTCCAAGGGACGATGTCGCAGGTCAGCGACAATGCCTCAACAAAACTGGAAGGAGCAACAATGGAAATCTGAAAATCCACAACCCAATTCATGGCAGATTCAAGGCATATTCTGCTGCTAAAAATGGTACATTACTTGAAAGTAGCTAAGTGCTTGTTTGGTGTAAGTAGCTAGTATAGTTAGGCCACTAGTTGGACTTTATTTGAACTATATGGCTACCTTGTGCAATTCAAAGTTAGATCATACTGAAACCTGGTGCTAAAAATCTGAACATTAATAACAGTTCGAAGAGACAAAACTGTAGCCTAAATATTACTCAAAAATAGCTAGAGTGGGCCTCCTCTTCTTTAGGCTAAAGCACCCTTGCTCTATCAGCTGCTTCTCACACCTGAGACACTAATGAGAGACTGGAATGTTATGGCTAATGGCTTAAATATCATTATAAAGGACTTTCTGTCCATTGTGACAAAACTGTATAAAGAAGCTGCGACCACCCAAGCCCACCCCTCCTGACTGGAACTTGGCACTGTGAGTTAAGCTGCCTAAGGGAACTTGAGACAAGATCAAGGTGACACTATTGTCCCATTACCTCAGGTCTGGGGAGAAGTAAACAAGGCTGAGGAGAAAAACCTATCCACAACATAGCCAAACCCAGCAGCTGTCCTGAAAATCAGCTCTGTCTGGGTTCAGGCTGGGGAAGTCATAGCCACAGACTCTTCTGCTGAGGCCAGGTTTGCACACAAACCTCCCAGCAAAGACCTCCACAGTGCCTCCAGACCCATTCCTGAGGCCTTGCACCAGACGACTGCAGGGCATGCAAAGCAACACAACAAATCTGAAAATCCAGAACCCAACTCATGGCAGACTCAAAGGATATATGGGTGCTAAAGATTTTATATTATTTGAAAGTAGCAAGAGACAGATTCCAACTTGCCCCACCCCTGGGAGGTACCTGGGCAAGGTATCACCTTGCCCAAATCTGCATTAACCCAGTGGAGTCTTACATTTTGCCAGACCTCACCACAGAGAAGACCAGAAGAGGATTTAATGGTAGGCCAATGGGATCCATGGAATGGTGATATTTTCTACTAAATCTCTCTCTGTCACTCTCTTTCTCCTCCCCCCCTTCCCAACCTCCATTCCACTCCCACTTTTTCTTTTCTTTCTCTCTCTTTCTCCCTCACATTTACTGTTCCATAAAATCCAGACCATTGGCTTTGGCATATGGTCTCGTCTGCACCTCAATACAGAGGCATCTCCCTAAAAATTTTAAAACCCAGATGATAAAAACCCACTGAAACTTGAACAGAACTCATTCACCTTTAAGCAGTTTAAGCAGTTACTATAGGGAAAAAATGTATAGACTACTATCTTTAGAAAATGTTGCACTTCTTCAGTAAAAAAAGCACAATCAGTAGTCCATTTATTGTTCATCCTCTCAGGTGTACATGTCACTGAACTACTGCGCCAGAAGACTGGCATGATCACATTCTCTGTATCCCTTTGGCATTCTCTTTCAGAGCACAGATGAAACAAAACCAAAAAGTTCAACTTTAGTCGGTCTTTACCTTCAAATGAAATTCAGGACTCCCTAGCAGACACCAGTGTTCTGCACGCTGAGGAGCTTTTCGCAGAGGCCAATGCTCTGCACCTTTAGCAATTCTCTACGCCGATAGTCCCCCTAGCGAATGGCCCGGTGCAGCCGCCTGCAGGAGCCCAGGCTGCGCACACCCAGCCAGGGCCGCGCTCTCACGCAACTGAGGCCGCGCCGCTGTCACAGACGCTGAGGGCCCGGGCGCGGTTACCGGGCAACCGCGGCACCGAGTGCGGGGCCGGGTGGGGCCGGGCCGGGCCGCAGGGATTTGCAAAGGAGATTGGCACTGCAGCGACGGACTGCAGTTTGGGGCTTCCCAAGAGTCTTTCTGTAACTAATGAAAGGTTAAAATGTGGTGACGAAGGCACCTATGCCAGGTCTGTACATTGCTCTTTGCAGCACTAGTATCCGACTCTGGCTGGAACAGCAGGAGGGGCTGAGGCAGCAGGGAAGGGGGCTCAGCCTGGAGGAAAGGAGGCTCAGGGGGGACCTTCTGGCTCTGCGCAACTCCCTGACAGGAGGGGACAAGAGGCTGCTGCAAGTTCAGGCAGCGCCGGAGCCGCCTGGCTCCCCCTCTCCTCCCCCGCTCCGCCTCTTCCTCCCTCCCTCCTCCTCCTCCTCCTCTCCCGCAGCCCTCGCAGCCCCCGGGAGGGGCGGGGATGGAGCCGGGACAGGTCGGAACGCAGAGAGGCCTGGGGAGATGCCAGGACTGGGAGTGACTGGGCTGTACTGGGATCATCCTGGGAGCAGCTCCTGGGTGACTGAGTTCTACTGGGATCATCCTGGGATCACACTGGCAGTGAGGAGGAGCAGGGCGATGGCTCCAGCGCTGGGGCTGAGGGCGCTCCTGGGGGGAGTATTTTCTTGTTGGGAAAATTAATCCAGAAACACCAGAGGTTTATGTTCACCAAGGAGACAGAGGAGTCCTTTCTGGCTTTATTCCAATAAAGGGAGAGGCCATGGGGCATTCCCCTGGGATCTCTTGAAATTTTGGAGGATGCAACCTTCTTTTTATCCTAATTTCCTGGCCACATTTCCCTTCTCTCTTTCCCCTTGGCTGAGGTGCTTGAGAGGTACAGATGCCCTGATACGCCTGACACCGAAGATTTCCCAAAGATTTCCCTCTAATGTATAACCCTCCCTTTTAGTTTTTAATTCTTACGGAGTTTAGGGGTTTTTCTTCCCCATTGTTTCTTTCATTTCTCAATGGCTTATTTTGTTTATCTGCAAACCTAAAGTGTATTTGTAAAAGCAAATATCTTTTTCCAATCATCAATCAGTGGAATCCTTCCCATTGTTTCTTTTATCTTCCAGAGCTGGTTTTATCTACGAGCAGACCCACAAATTGTTAGTAAAAACAAATCCACTATTCCTCTCCTTTACAGCTTACAAGAAGATTTCAGCTCTAAAAACAAAGCATCTTCTCAGCCCTCTCATCTAAGACTTAACTTCTTCTTTATTGACTTTAGTGTCTTCATGTTGTTTTTTATATACTTGCATTTTGTTCTTTTCTCTCACTCAGAAGAAGACTGAAGTACTGAAAAACTTAACATCACGCATGAGGCCTACGTAACCCACCAATTACTACTAACAGAAAGCTGTGGCTCAGTTGTGTTCAGATCAGCTTTATAGTTAGTGTTTAGTTTTCTACACCAGCCACAGAAGTCTCTGGTCTCAGCCACGCTAAGAAGAAGAAGAAGCAGCCTGACAGCGAGATCTTCACAGCCACAGCCAGCCCTGCTCTGGCTAAAGCTCCGCAGCCTCCCCTGTCTCCTTGCCCAGCAGCTGCTGAGGCCCAGCGCGGCCAAACCAGAGCCCATGGAGAGAGAAGCTAGCAAGCAGCCCAGAAAATAGAAAAGAAGCCCAGCCTGCAGCAAGACTGCCCAGCCCAGCCCAGACACAGAGCAGAAGCCAAAACCCAGCAGCTCCCTGCTGACCAACAAAGAAAAAAAGTTTCTGAATTTTTTCATCTTTACCATGTGTGTTTCACAAAAGCGTGTCTAGCTTTTCAGTAGCTCAACAGACTGTCAGATACACAAAAAACTTTGCATCACTTCCCTAAATTTCCTCCCACTCCAAAGCATAACACAGGGCCGCTGGGAGCAACTGGGATCGGACTGGGAGCAACTGGGAGCAACCAGGACCATACTAGGAGCAACTGGGATCATCATGGCATCAGAGAAGGATCATATCGAGAGGGACTGGGTCTGTGCTAGAGGCAACTGGGATCACACTGGGAGGAAATGGGGACATGCTGGGGACCAATGGGATCATACTGGGAGCAACTGGCACCACACTGAGGGTGACTGGGATCCTTCTGGAATCATACTGGAAGTGATTGGGAACAGGCTGAGGGCAACTGGGACCATGCTGGGGCAACTGGGATATACAGGAAGTGACAGGAATCATGTTGGAGGTTACTGGGAGTGGTTATGAGCAATTGGAATAATGCTAGAAACTACTGGGAGCAACTGGGAGTGAGTGGAAACACATTAAGGACAACTGGGATATACTGGGGGAGACCAGGAGTGACTGGGATCACAGAGGAAGCTTAAAGTTACTGGAATAATACTGGGAGTATCTGGGAGTGACTGGAATCATACTGGGGGCAAATGGCACTGTACTGAGAGTGACTGGGTTCATATTGGAATCATACTGGGAAGGACTGGAACCATACTGGGAGTGCCTGGAGCTATGGTAGGGGTGAATGGGAACAGCTGGGACTGTGCTGGGACCATGCTGGGATCATACTGGGATCATACTGGGAGTGACTGGGATGATACTGGGATCACACTGAGTGTAACTGGAAGTGACTGGGAGCCACAGGGCCCATGCTGGGAGTGACCTGGGGGGAACTGGGGGAACTGGCCCAGCTGGGGCTCAGGGTTGTTCTCCCCCTGGGCTGTCCTGCGTCCTGCTGCTGTCCCTGGCCTCACAGAGCTGAGGGACAGGGGACAGCTGAGGGACAGGAGACAGGGGCAGGGACGTGGAGAGGTAGAAGGGAATTCCAGGGGGTCCTTGAGCCCAGGAAATGGGAGTCCAGGGTTTCCCAAAAAGGGGGGACCAGGGTGGGAACACTCGGGATGGGATGTTCGGGAAGGGGGAGTTTAGAGGGTCTCTGTTTTTGCAGAAAGGTGGGGCTGGGGGCTGGGAAAGGCAGGAATGGGGATCCAAGGTGCTCCAGGGCATCCTAGGGTGACGCCCATGGCAAGTCTGGAGGTTGGGAGCCATGGGATGGCCAGGAAAAGGGGAGCAGGGGGTCCTGATGTCCAGGGAGAATGAATTTTGCAACTGAATCAAAGGTAGTTTTGGGGAAAGAATGGTGTTTTGAAAGGGTACACACAGTCCATGTTCGGCAGTGGGCGTGAGCCATTGTTTTTGTGGTCCAATGCTCACACCTGCAACATCCATCTTGCTTTGGTCAGCTTGCCTCTCCCCACACACCTCCCCCGGGTTGGGGGTCTCAGTCCCAGTCCTTGGAAAGTATAAGAGGGGGCCTTCTCACATGGGGGTTTGATGTCTTGGTCTCTTGATGAAGAGACTTCTTACATCTCAGTCTGTGTGTCACGGTGGTTGCAAACGAGTGAGAGGGGTCTTCGGCAGGGTTCCACCACTCAGGAAAAGTCCAGCCAGACCGAGAGGTGGGGCAGCTTCCAAGGCTGTTGTTGCAAAAAGGGCACGGTGCCCCCTTCTTGTCATTGGGCTCAGTGTAGCATACAGCAAACAACACCTGTGGAAACAGTAGCTTAGCAATGCTCTCAGGTCTCAGGGCCTTGTGGCATATGACTTTCTCCTACAGAGGAGACGGGGGGATCTTCTCTTCAGTGGTCCTCAAATGACGATCGTGAGGCAGGTGAGGGAAAATTCGGACAGACTCTTACACCTGCTCAAGGGGAGGTCTCTGTCCCTGTGACTCCCTTGCTCTCCCCCCCTTTTCTCTTTCTTTCCATCTCTCTCTCTACCTCACATTTACTGTTCAATAAAATCCACTTTGGATTTGGTCTCGTTAGTGCCTTAATTGGGGCTGAGGCATCTCTCTAACAATTTTCTTAACCAGATTGCGACATGATTTTGGCACAGTGAGTTCAGGGCACTGTTGTCTGTCCCCAAGTGCCTTTGACAACAGCACGGTTCCTGTCCTCTGAGGAGGTTGTGGTTCTCTCTGGAGGAACTCTTGGAAACTTGGACACAGCTTCCTCTGAGCAACTTACGGGAGAACTGATGAGGAAAATGGCTGTTGTGGGTGGCCAGTGAAAAGAAAATATTTTGTTGTCCTTCCTTGAAAAGTGTGTTAAAATCATTGGAGGAAAGGGAGCAAATGTTACCAGCAAGACTGACAAGGTTCATTCACCCCACAGTGAGGAACATAAGGCTGCTGAAAGTCCTACAAGAAGCCCAGCTCAAGTACCTAAATTCCTGAATATCTCCTGAATTCCCAGGCTTGGGTTCTTTGCCAAATGTGAGAATCATTTTTCTCTTGATCCCTGTCACCTTTGTGACAGCTACACAGAGCTTCCCCTTCCTTTTAATAATCTGTATTGGGCCAAATTTTCTCTTTTCTTCTATCAGAAGCTGCCAGAAGCTGAGCTAGAGCTGTGCAGGAACCAATGAAACTTGGAATTGCCACATCAATGCTTGGATTGTCGGTTTATTCATATTTGGGATTTGTTTGCATTTCCATCACAAGTTACTTGTGGGAAGAGCAAATATTCTTCAAAGTGATTTATGCAGAGTTCAGTTTGATTTCTGTCAAGTTTATTTTGTCCAGTGCCCAGGAGATGCTCAAGGGGTCTCTGTGCCTCTCGCCCTGGGGGATGCTTGGGAGGGGCTTGGGAGGGTTGTCCCTGTCCCTGTCACCCCAAGCCATTCCCCAGGGGACAATAAAACCTCACTGAAACTGTAGCAAATTTTGCAAAAGTGGCAGTTAATGGAACAGTCAGTGCTACCTTGAGAACTTGGTAACAAATCAAGGCGGCCCAAGGTAATTATGGGGCTCTGTGGACACCTAAAGTAGAACATCTAGTAAATGGCAGGTATTGAAGGGAAGAACTTGATTTGTCTTCCCCAACAGTCTTGGGGACATTGGCAGGAGAAATTATGTCATTGTCTTCTTTATGGACTGTCAAGCTGACATAAAACCTGACTTGGAGGAAAATGTCCAAAGGCTTCACCCACAGAGACTTTTTGCCCTGAACTCCTAAGAAGAAAGGATTCTGTGCCCCAACAACCCCATAGCTCAGCCAGGGGCTCATGCACAGCCCCCCTGGCAAAGGCTGATCCCAATGGATGCTCCAAACCAGGCTGAGGGTTTGCAGCAGTGGGGGAACTGGCTCAGATGTGATGCACATCTTAAACTGATCAAAAGAAAAACAATGAGGCTGTACTCTCCTGGGAGAACTTTGAGCACTTTATAGGAATTAAAAAGACTATAAAAGGGCTGGAGGTGGACTTTGTACAAGGGCTTGGCATGGAAATGGCGTCACAATGACAGAGGGGAAAGATAGGTGGGATATTGGGAAGAAATTCTTCCCTGTGAGCATGGTGATGCCTTAACAGAGCCTGCCCCATTCCTGGAAGCATCCAAGACCAGCTTAGATGGGATCTTGCTGCAACCAGGTCTAGTGGAAAATGTTCCTTTACCTGTCCCTGACAGGGGGTGAAACGAGATGATCTTTTAGGTCCCTTCCAGCCCATGCCATTCCAAGACTCCATTATCTATGACTTAATGGGACCCACTGGCTCCCAGGAGTGGAGTGGGGTGCGTTGCCTGGCAACAGGAGTTGTGTTGAGGAGGGCCTCAGTCCTGCAAGGGATTCGGAAGGAGAAGGAGCCTGCTGGCTGCTCATCATTTTTATCATTGCTTTGCTCATTGCTTCTATCAACCCTTTTGTTCACCCTGTTTGTCGTCCATTTTGCTCGTCTCTAACAGACCCAACTGGGCAGAAGGCTTGTGACAAATCAGGGACAGAGTGTGTGCAGACAGGGGGAGAGGAGTGTGCTCCTACATTCTGGGGTGTGCCCCAGCCTTGCTGTGGTGTCATGGGTTCCTTTCTGTGCTGAAAGATGCTGTCCCAGTCTCTGGAGAAGCTGCAGAAGGAGAAAGCAGATCCACGGGACATGATGGCTGCAATGGACATGGTACAGTCTAAGAGGCCTCTGTGCCAGCCCAGGGCTTCCCGGGCAGGGTGACAAATGCCCCTTGTCCCTTGGGGGCTGGGTGGCAGAAATTGTCCCCTTGGGAGGGGGAATTTCCTGAGCTCATGGGGTCCCTCACCCTTCACATGGTGGGACCAAGCTCACCAGGGTGATGGGGCAAATGGGGCCACAGCACCCTGAAAGGGGCGTGATGGCCTGGAGGAAGCACTCCTCCCTCTGCCCCTCACACGCTGGCCCTGCCTGGCATTCCTCATCCCTTTCCCTGCCGCTCTCCTGCCATTCCCCTCTGCTAGAAGGCGGACAAAGCTGCCTTGGACAGCAAAGTCGATTGCAGCCAGTTTGAAGAGAACATGGAGGAGCTGGATGGGAGGATTCAGGAGTTGCAGAGCCAGATTTCAGGCCAGGAGCAGCACTGGAACAACATGCAGCAGCAGTTCAGCAATGCAATTGAAGACAAGGTGAGGGGTATTTCGTCCCCACCATGAGGAACTGGCACCTTTGGGACTTGACAGCCTGCGGCAGCATCCCTCTGAGGATTCCCCCTCCAGGCTTTTCCCTGGAGAGCTCCATGTCACATCCTGGAGCAGCTGGCTGAGGCTGTGCACCTGTTCACAGCTGGATCGCCTGGAGCTGAAGACTTTCCGTAAACACCTGGAGGACTCCTGGAACAGGAACATGGAGGAACTCGAGGATAGGCTGTTGCGTGAAAACGCCGCTGGGATTAAGAAGTGAGTGCAATGGAGATTCTGATGGCTTTGGGAACAGAGATGGCAACTGCTCCTCCCAGGCAGGGCTGTCACACACCATGCCCCTGAGCTGGGCCGTGCCCTGCCCTCCTGGCCATGCACACGGGGGGACTTTGGTGCCAGAGAGGGGCTGAAAGCGCTGCAGGGGCTGCTTGAGATGGTGGCATGGGTGCCTGTGCCCTTCACCTGGCATCAGCCAGCACCTTGGGGATGGGGAGAAACAGGCTCAACAGGCCACGGTTCACCCTGCAATGGCTGTGAGCCTGTGCAGTGACCTGCCCAGCAGCTGGCTGCTGCAGGGAGCTGCTGCCTGTGTGCTGCAGGCCTGTGGCCCCAGGAGCTCAGCTGGCCCTCTTCCCTCACCCTCCATAGGCAGCTGCCAGTCCCTTTCACATGTCTGTCCTGTGACCGCATGCTCAGTGTGCAGGTTCCTGGCCAGTGAGTAGCACCAGTGCATCGGGGGCAGCAGGGCTGGCATGGGGGGAGATGGGTGCCAGCAGTGACCCACTGTGCTGGGCACAGGGGTGACAGTGTCTGCTTGGGAGGGGCTGATGTGGGGAGCCCCCTCTGCAGCCCTGCCCTTCAGCAGGGCCTATGGGGGCTCATCCCAAGGGCTACAGGCAGCGAGATGCCATGGGCTACAATCCCATGGCCTTGGGGGTGCTGCCTCCAACAGGAACAGGTTCGTTGTCCCCTGCCACACACCTGTGACCCCTGCCCTCCCCAGGTACCCCAAAAAACTCCTGTATTTGCAGCCGATGCCCCCTAGCAAGGAGCCACCGCCCAGCCAAAGGTGAGGGCTCTGAGGACACGTTCCCCGCGCCTGGGGTGCAGGGTAGCCCTGACACAGCAAGGAGGGCTCTGCACCTGGGCTGGGGCAGAGGAGCCTGGGGGGACGGGGCAGGGTAGGGGAGCAGAAGGCAGCTGTGGAGGGCCAGTGCTTGCCCCAGGGCTGGGGGCTTTTGCATTCCTTGCCTTGCACTGCCCTGTCCGGCCCACTTCTCTGTCCCAAGGTTGCTGAAAGCACATCTGATGAGCTGTGTCTGTTTTCAGTCTGAGCTCAGGCTTGGTGGGGAATTGTGTGCCTCCTGTGAAAGGAGTTCCCAAAACCAATCCCTGCCAGCTGGTGTCCTGTGCACAGGGACCTGCCATGGCCATGGCCAGCACACCTTGTTGTGGGGACATAGCCAGCAGATCAAGCCTGGTGGGATGGGCTTGGGGCTCCTGCAGCAGGTGGACAGGAGCTGGCAGGGACATGCCCCTGCAAGCAGCACTGCTAGTGCCCTCCCTGGCACAGCAGGGTGATGCCCTGCATGCCACAGGGCTGGGCACTGAGCCTCCTCTGTCCCATCCCACAGGAGGCCGCTGGTCTGTGCCAGTGTCCCCCGTATGCCTCAGATCTCTGGGGACCATCAAAGCAGCAGTTTCACGATGCAGAACATCAAGGCTTCCCCACATACAAGTGCACAGCTGCAGCATCTCCTGGTACACCACAACAAGGTAGGTGTGATGAAGGTAGAGACACAGAATGGTGACTGAGGCTTTAAGCATTGCTGACTATCCAGGAGGAATCTGTGCCTTCAGTCCCCAGGGAGACCTGGGTTGGGAGGGTTATTGGGGGGTGCTGGATTGGGCCCTGCATTGCAGCCAGCTGCCCTCTCCTCCTCAGCCTAGTGTGACCCTGCTGCACGGTGATGGACACATCTCGAGCGGCCGTAATGACCAGCATCAAACGGCGATCAGGACACAGGATGTGTCATATATGGCCCTGTCAGGGCGAGGGGGTCAGTGACGACAGGGGCCTGATTATCTGCAGGGTGCTAGCTGGGGGATGAGTAGGGCTCTGTGTACAGAGCTGGGTAATGTGGCATGGGTATTTTGCGTCTGGGGTAAGAAGGAAGGGGCAGAATGGAGCAGGAGGACTGGCACATGGGGCAACTGAGCTTGGAGCTGGAGTAACGTGGGAGAATGGCCATGCCCAGTGTGGGACAAGACCTTGAGTCCTGGTGCGCTGGGGCCAGCACCTGTGGCGGCTCACCCTTGTCCTTCACCACCCAGGCCCTGCCGCCTCAGGACAGCACCGGACGGGCACAGCTCCTCGACAGCTCTCATGGGCCCCAGGGCTCGAGCAGCCTCTCCAGCCCCGCCAGACATCAACAGCCCCCGGCCAGCTGGAAAGGACTCAGTGCCCAATGCTCAACCTGGGACATCTTGTCCGAAGCGAGAAACACCTGTGACAACTGTCATAAGGAACTTGACTTTTTACTTGTATATAATAACTAAGTTAGTTGTATATAGTTATTAGGTTAATAAAAACTGTTAAAATTACGGGCAGAGCCTTGTCTCACAGCCTGTCTCTCCCCGGGCTCCCTGGTGCTCCTTCAGCTCCTTCCCTCCTGCTGTGGCTCTGCCCCCGGGCTGAGCAGATCGAGCCCCGGGCCAGGCCCTGAGGCCGCTGCTGCTCCCGCGCCGCCTGCGGGGCAGCCCTGAGGCTCCAGGCCGGCTGTGGGAGCAGGAGCCGCGCTGCAGAGCCCGCGGCCCTCACGGGCTGCGAAGGCACGGGCAGATGGCCATGGGGCCCGGCTGGCACTGCCGGCACTGCTGCTCTCGGCTGCCGCCTGCAATCCTTACAGACAGCCCTCATGCCGGCTCAGGAGACGCTCAGAGCCGTGCCCGAGGGCTGGCCCCGACCCGCGGCCCCCAAGGGCACTTGTCCCTTCATCTCTGCACTGCCACATTCTGAGCTCCCTCCTCCCTTTCCTTTCTGCGGGGCAGCGTTAGGGGCTGCCCCAGCGGCTTTTCTCCCGCACAGCCGGCAGCCCCTTGCCCACAGCTCCCTGGCGGGAGCCAGAGCGGCTTTCCAGCATGGCAGCCCCGCCGTGTCCCACAGCCCAGGCCGGCTCCTTCCCGCTGCCGGCGAGGCCCGGCGGCTGGGCCCGGCCATCCCAGGCCAGAGCAGCTCCCTGGCCGGGGGAACACAGCCAGACATGGGGGGACACACGGCAACACAAAGGGGACACACGACGGGCACCGTTTCCCGTGTCCCCATTGCCGCAGAGCACTGCTGTGTGCGGGGCTGGCACAGACCTGGGCATAAAGGAATGTCTGTGCTGTCACCAGAGAAAGGACACGGCAGGGGTGCTGCTCACGGATGAGGGTGCTTGGGGCTGGGGGGGCTCTCCGACCTTCTCACACCTGCGGAGGTCGGGGCAGTCTCTGTCCCTCTCAGCCCTGGTGTGACCCCAGCCAAACATCATCGGGGTCAGAGGGACAGAGACACCCGCAAACCCCCAGAACGGCAGAACTGGGGTTTGATTTGGGGTTGAGGATTTAGGAAGGGGCTGGAATTGGGGCTGAGTTGGAGTTGGGGCTGAGATTTGGATTAGAGCTGGGATTGGGGTTAAGGCTAGACATGGGATTGGCTTTGGGCTGGGGTTGGGTTGTGGTCTGGGGCTAGACAAGTTTGGAATTGGGATGTGATTAAATACAGAACTGTGAGTTTGTCTAAACGTGGAGTGAGATTGAGACCAGGATCAGGGTCAGGTTTGGGACTGAGCTCACCCAGAGCGGGACAGAGGGGATGTCACTGCAGGATGTCCCAGGCATCATCCCAGCCCTCCTCAGGCACCTCCAAACATGAGGGGCAGCTGGGTGCCCCAAGATCCAGGTGCTCGCACACTGCCCCACCATACCAGGCAAGCATTCCCTGAGGGCAGCCCTGACTGTGATCCTTAGGGCTCTGGGATCAGCCCTCACATCCCTGTGGGAGAAGCTGCAGACAGGATGAGAGATTTTCCCCTCCTCTTCCCTGTGGAAAGATGAAGCCCAGCTGCCCTTTCCTTCTGGTGCCTCCTCTCCTCAGCTGAGGATGTCAAACTTCCCAGGAGCAGGAAAATCCCCATTCCCTGTTTCCTTGTGCCTGCAGCTTGGAACACCCACCCAGAATTAAGGACTTTCTGACCACCCTGCTGAATGACACTGGGAGGAGATTTGTGAGAAAGGGAGGAAATTGTATTTCAATAGTAAATAAAAGGCGCAAAATTATTGCTTTCTGTCACATTTGTTTCCAGTCAGTTGCACTTCTGGTCCCAGGCCAGACAAAAGGGTGGGGCTGGGGGCTGGGAGAGGCAGGGGGGGGGGGCCGGGAAAAGGTTGCGTTAGTGCTTGATGAAGAGATGCAGGGGGGTCTGGGTTCTCAGGAATGGGGGTGCCAGGGGGATCTCAGGGTCATGAAAATGAGGGGGGGAGGGCAGGGACGTGGAGAGGTAGAATGGAGTTCCAGGGGGTCCTTGAGCCCAGGAAAGGGGAGTCCAGGGTTTCCCAAAAAGGGGGGACCAGAGTGGGGACACCCGGGATGTTCGGAAAGGGGGAGTTCAGGGGGTCTCTGGTTTTGCAGAAAGGTGTGCCTGGGAAAGGCAGGAATGGGAGACCAAGGCGTTCCACGTTGTCCCAGAGTCAAGCCCACGCCAAGTCTGGAGGCTGGGAGCCATGGGATGCCCGGGAAAAAGGGAGCAGAGGGTCCTGATGTCCACAACAGGGGAATTCAGGGGGCCCCTGTGCAGGCTAAGGGGAGCAGGGGGGTCCCGGTGCTGGCAGTGGCGGTTCAGGGTCCCAGTGCTGGGGGTCCCACTCGCCCCTGGCCCCCCAGGAGCGCCCTCAGCCCCAGCGCTGGAGCCATTGCCCTGCTCCTCCTCACTGCCAGTGTGATCCCAGGATGATCCCAGTAGAACTCAGTCACCCAGGAGCTGCTCCCAGGATGATCCCAGTACAGCCCAGTCACTCCCAGTCCTGGCATCCCCCCAGGCCTCTCTGCGTTCCGACCTGTCCCGGCTCCATCCCCGCCCCTCCCGGGGGCTGCGAGGGCTGCGGGAGCGGAGGAGGAGGAGGAGGAGGGAGGAAGAGGCGGAGCGGAGGAAGAGAGGGGGAGCCAGGCGGCTCCGGCGCTGCCTGAACTTGCAGCAGCCTCTTGTCCCCTCCTTTCAGGGAGTTGCGCAGAGCCAGAAGGTTCCCCCTGAGAATCCTTTTCTCGATGCTGAGCCCCCTTCCCTGCTGCCTCAGCCCCTCCTGCTGTTCCAGCCAGGGTCGGATACTAGTGCTGCGAAGAGCACTGTACAGACCTGGCATAGGTGCCTTTGTCACCACATTTTAACCTTTCATTAGTTACAGAAAGACTCTTGGGAAGCCCCAAACTGCAGTCCGTCGCTGCAGTGCCAATCTCCTTTGCAAATCCCTGCGGCCCGGCCCGGCCCCACCCGGCCCCGCACTCGGTGCCGCGGTTGCCCGGTAACCGCGCCCGGGCCCTCAGCGTCTGTGACAGCGGCGCTGCCTCAGTTGCCTGAGAGCGCGGCCCTGGCTGGGTGTGCGCAGCCTGGGCTCCTGCAGGCGGCTGCACCGGGCCATTCGCTAGGGGGACTATCGGCGTAGAGAATTGCTAAAGGTGCAGAGCATTGGCCTCTGCGAAAAGCTCCTCAGCGTGCAGAACACTGGTGTCTGCTAGGGAGTCCTGAATTTCATTTGAAGGTAAAGACCGACTAAAGTTGAACTTTTTGGTTTTGTTTCATCTGTACTCTGAAAGAGAATGCCAAAGGGATACAGAGAATGTGATCATGCCAGTCTTCTGGCGCAGTAGTTCAGTGACATGTACACCTGAGAGGATGACCAATAAATGGACTACTGATAGTGCTTTTTTTACTGAAGAAATGCAACATTTTCCAAAGATAGTAGTCTATACATTTTTTCCCTATAGTAACTGCTTAAACTGCTTAAAGGTGAATGAGTTCTCTTCAAGTTTCAGTGGGTTTTTATCATCTGGGTTTTAAAATTTTTAGGGAGATGCCTCTGTGTTGAGGTGCAAACGAGACCATATGCCAAAGTCAATGGTCTGGATTTTATGGAACAGTAAATGTGAGGGAGAAAGAGAGAGAAAGAAAAGTGGGAGGGGGGTGGAGGTTGGAAAGGGGGGGAGGAGAAAGAGAGTGACAGAGAGAGATTTAGCAGAAAATATCACCATTCCATGGATCCCATTGGCCTACCATTAAATCCTCTTCTGGTCTTCTCTGTGGTGAGGTCTGGCAAAATGTAAGACTCCAATGGATTAATGGAGATTTGGGCAAGATGATACCTTGCCCAGGTACCTCCCAGGGGGGGGCAAGTTGGACTCTGTCTCTTGCTACTTTCATAAAATACAAAATCTTTAGCACCCGTATATCCTTTGAGTCTGCCATGAGTTGGGTTCTGGATTTTCTGATTTGTTGTGTTGCTTTGCATGCCCTGCAGTCGTCTGGTGCAAGGCCTCCGGAATGGGTCTGGAGGCACTGTGGAGGTCTTTGCTGGGAGGTTTGTGTGCAAACCTGGCCTCAGCAGAAGAGTCTGTGGCTGTGACTTCCCCAGCCTGAACCCAGAAAGAGGTGATTTTCACGACAGCTGCTGGGTTTGGCTTTGTTGTGGATAGGTTTTTCTCCTCAGCCTTGTTTACTTCTCCCCAGACCTGAGCTAATGGGACAATAGTGTCACCTTGATCTTGTCTCAAGTTCCCTTAGGCAGCTTAACTCACAGTGCCATGTTCCAGTCAGGAGGCATTTTCAGGGAAGGGTGGGCTTGGGTGGTCGCAGCTTCTTTATACAGTTTTGTCACAATGGGCAGAAAGTCCTTTATAATGATATTTAAGCCATTAGCCATAACATTCCAGTCTCTCATTAGTGTCTCAGGTGTGAGAAGCAGCTGATAGAGCAAGGGTGCTTTAGCCTAAAGAAGAGGAGGCCCACTCTAGCTATTTTTGAGTAATATTTAAGCTACAGCTTTGTCTGTTCAAACTGTTAATAATGTTCAGATTTTTAGCACCAGGTTTCAGTATGATCTAACTTTGAATTTCACAAGGTAGCCATATAGTTCAAATAAAGTTCAACTAACGGCCTAACTATACTAGCTACTTACACCAAACAAGCACTTAGCTACTTTCAAGTAATGTAACATTTTTAGCAGCAGAATATGCCTTGAATCTGCCATGAATTGGGTTGTGGATTTTCAGAGTTCCATTGTTGCTCCTTCCAGTTTTGTTGAGGCATTGTCGCTGACCTGCGACATCGTCCCTTGGAAATGGCGTCTGGATTGCCAAAGAAGACATCAACACCTCGTCTTTTGTCCAGGGAAGGGCTGAAGCCTCATACTGTGAGTACCCACTGGGGCTGTGTTAAGGCTGGCAGTGCCCTGGTGTCCCTGCTCTCCCTGCCCCTGTTGTCCAGCAGTGCTGTGAAGCTGCAGAGCCCCTGCCCAGCCCTTTGTGCTGTGCTGCTGTTGCTGGGGCTGTCCTGGTGCAATAGGGAACACTGTGGGATGCTTCAGCTGTGTCTTGCCTGGCTGTGCCAGCAGAGCCGAGTGAAACCAATGTACAGCTGAAGGCCTGAGCATGTGTTCTGTCCCTTTCCCTTTGCCACAGGAATTCCTTCTGTCAGGCTGGGCACTCACCTGTGCTGCTCTGACCATCCTGCCCTTGGGCACCTGGGCATGGAGAGGGGGGAAGCTCAAACTCTGCCCAAAGTCTTGAGAGCCACGGCTGGTCCCAGCTGGAAGAGCTTCCAAAGCAGCTGTTCTCTCCCAGCTCCTGTGTGGGCACAGATGCAGCCCTGCAGGCAGCGCTGGAGCCAGGGCCACAAAGCTCACTTGGCTGAAGATGCCCCACTGCTGAGGCTCTGTCAAGGAGATGACTCTGTTTTCTTCTGTGGAGGGCTCTGTCAGCCCAAACAGAGAAAACAATTAACAGGGAGAACTAAAACCAAGAAACATTCCTGTGCACCTCACTCTTGGTACAGTGTTCCTTTCTTGCATCTCTTGGACTCATCCAGCAGTGATATCTCCTTGCTGTGAGTTCTGAGCGTTGTGCAGGGATGGAGTTCAGGCAGTTCTGAGAGCTCCTCCCCATTCTCTGGAAAGGTCACTGCCTCAATCCAACGAAACATAAGAGGAAACAAATGCCCAAAGAGCAGAAATCCCCAACCATGTCCCATGCAATCATGGAGAAGCCAATGGGACAGAGCCATATGGCTGGAGTATGTGTGTTCCAATCTTTATTATTAATTCACTGATGCTAAGTATTTCAGCAGGAAATTCCCAGGGCTCCCAGGGCTGTCCTAGTGGCTGTGATCACAAGTTATTCAGCAGTGCCACTTGTTCACGAAAAGCCTTTCTGAACAAGCACAACTCTGAGGCTCTAGCTGGTTTACTTTTGCCTTTCAGCTGCTTCCCTCTAAGTTCCAGAGGGAGAAGTTTCTCAGCAGGAAGAAGGAGGCCAGCACTGGGGGGAGTATTCTGCCCAGAATTGGCCCATTTCTAGACAGGAGTGAGACTCGCCCAAAGGTAGCCTTTTCCTGCTCTTTTCCTTTCTGCTTCCCATGAAGTTTGAAGAGGGTGTGTGTTTGTGACAGGCTTGCCTCCAGCAAAATACCTCAGTGTCCAGGTCCTGCTGTCATTGCAAAGTGCTGGGAGTGGTGGACTGGGAGTCCTGATCTGCACTAAGCCAACACAAATACCCTCTGCTGAAGCTGCTGGGGTGTGCTGGAGCGCAGCTGCCATTGCTAAAACAATGGGAGGAAGGCTGGGGACACAAAGGCACAAAATTGCCCTTTGCCATTCTCCTGCTGAAGGAGCCACCTCTTGCTTTGGTGTGGTCACCATCAAATGCTCGGGGTCACAGGATTCGCTGCAGAGTGGCAGCGTTGGCCTTTGAAGGCCAAGGATGTGCAGGAATTACTTCAGATTGCACACAACAAATTGCATTACTGCTTTGGGCTGGAACAATGTGTTGGACCCTGACGGGGTGTTAGATTTTGCAGGCTGCCAGATGTACAGGGGACTGGCCCTGGGCAGAGGGGAATGGATGTGCTTTATCTGGATCAGTGCTTACTCAGAGGTGTGTTTAAAGCTGCCTTTCTGGCAGGACTAGCTCGGTATAAAGCACAGTCCAAACGGGTAGGTGACTGAGGTGGGCTGTTGAGTAGGAAATTGGAAGCAAGAGACATGGAACACAATCCAGGTAAAGGATTGTCCTGGAGAGGAGCCTTGGGAACACCTCAGGGAAGGGCACAGCTAAGGGACAGTGTGCTGCAGCCACTCCCTTCAGCAGAATGTGTCTGCTGTGAAGTCACAGAGGAGACCTGCTTGTGTCTCTGCAGTGACAGCAGTGTGGCTGGAGAAGGCAGACAAAGCAGGGCAGAGTTTTCTCCAAGCAATGTCTCTGCTCCAGAAGCATTTGCTGTTGTTGTGTCATTCCAGATGTGCCTCTAGAATGGCATGAAATTGGATCGCAGTAGTGACAAGAAAGCACCCATTTAAAGGCCATTGAAAAAGGAGATACCAACTCTACTTTTACCCAAGTTGCTGAGAAAATAACTGAACCTTATCCTCATTCAGCATTCACCTCACTTGTCTTTTTATTTTCAGCTCATTTGTCTTTTTATTTTTGCCTTTTCCTCTCTTTGGAACACACTAACTTTTAAATACAATGAAAAGGAAAAAAATCATCACAGCAAAAGAAAAGTGTTTCTTAGTAAGGATTCAGCTGAGCTGGGGATGTCTCCCTCCCTGAGAGCCAAGCGCACACACACACCCTCTGAGAAAATGGCAATCTTTGTATCCCCTTTGTACCCGGCTGGGGCAGTCCCTGTGCCCTTTGCCATTGGATGGCTACTCAGGAGCTTCCATTCTCTACTGAGCACCAACTTTTCTGTGCCCTCCCTTCTCGTCCTCCTTCCTTTTGGTCAGGTCTTCAACCCTGTCCCTCTCACTGTGACACTCAACAAACCAACCTGAAAAAATGCAAACCACAAATAACACACAGAACCAACAAATTCCATTCTTTTGCCTAATAACCTTTTGGCTTCAGCCAAGTGTCACCTCATCTCTCACACCACCTCTGGTCCTGTGCTCTTCTTACAGATGTCTAAGTTGTAGAGCAAAAAAGATATTTGCAGTTGTGTGGGCCTCGGTTTCCCTGTCTCAGAGTAAAAGACATCCCAAATCCTTTCCTATGGAGTCTCCTGTAAATTCATGGGTTTTACTTACTCCTTGAGTGCTCAGTCAGTGCCCCAGAGCTCTGTGACCACATGGGCACAGGGCTGTGTTTTAGGAAAGTGCTGCCTGGCATTCTGGAGAAAGAAACCTGGAGAAATCCATGCCAGAAGAGCAGCTTGGCTTGAGCCTGCTCTGTGTGGCCCAGCAGCTGTGGATCAGCTCAGAGCAGAGGTGGGTGAGCCACTGTTTGCCCAGTGTGGGCTGGGCAGACGTGCTCCCCCAGAGTCTGTACTTCACTGGGGATCAGTGGAAGATTCTCCTGCATGAACCTTCCTCCCAGCAGCTGAAGCTCTCCCTGCTCTCTCTCCTCTCCAGCTGCCATCAGCTGCCCCGAAACAGAGCTGGTTTGGGGTTTCCCCGCCAGAGCTGGTATTTCAGAACTTCGTCGCTCGGGAGGTCTCTGAAATGGTGCTGTCTCTCATGAATAAGGACAAGGTAAGTGCTGGCACGCGAAGCTTTAACGCTGTGCTGGAAGAGGAGAGTGCTGTCATTCCCTCAGTGTAGAGCAAAGCAAGTTATCTGCTGCAGCACATGCAGAAGAAAATGTCTCAGCACCTTGTTCTGCAAGATGGTGGAAATCTTCCTGCTGGGAACTGTCCCCAGATTTTGGCCAGGCGTTGATGGTGTCTATCCCAAAGGAGTTTCCTTCTCTTGAAAGCTCTGGATTGACAGGAATGTTGAGTGCTGTACAGTTCTTACCTGCTCTCATGCTTTGCCTTGG
Source organism: Melozone crissalis (assembly GCF_028551555.1). Lineage (NCBI taxonomy): Eukaryota > Metazoa > Chordata > Aves > Passeriformes > Passerellidae > Melozone > Melozone crissalis. The sequence continues at coordinate 60,133 of NW_026535957.1, forward strand.
GTCTATAGCACACCCTGTGTCTCCTTGGTTAATCTTGGCTCCTGGTAGGAATCTCTGCCTCTCTCAACCAGTTTGGCTCCCTTTATGCAGTTCACAGGCAAAGCTCAGGGGCTGAGCCTTCTGCACTTTATGCTGGAATCACTTGTCACTAATGGCATTGGCCCTGCAGGAACCGTGTTCTGCAAGAGCCCTGCAATCAGAGTGATGGAGCAGAAGCAGTGAGAGGCCTTTAGGTGCCACTTGAGGCTCCTGCTCAGCTTCATCCAGCTCTGCTCAGCTTTTCCAAAAGCAACACGGTGCTCTGCTTTCCCTTTGCAGAAGCACAGCACATCCAAAGCCATGTGCTCCTGGAGGTTTCCACCTTCACCTGAAGAAATTGGGATTGTTTTGCAGTTTCCCAAGAGAGCTGAGAGGGAAACAGTTGAAAACTGTCAGTTGTGTTCCACTGTAAAGAGGAAAACTTGAGACCATTTGAATTTCAGTCAGGGAAACATTTTCTCAAGTGAGGCTTGTGCCAAGAGTGGGCTGGTGGGAGGAGACAGGAGGGAGTCCAAATCATCTGGTTTAGACTTTTGGAGAGCATTTTGGTGCTCAGGGGTTGATGATATCAGTGTGTTAGAAAATGCATGTGTGCTGTGCATGGGTACCCCAGAGGGCAGAACCTGGCCTGCTGGCTGCAGGCAGGAATGCCCAGCAGCCCAGCTTGCCTGCACAGGCAGCAGGAAGCCCTGGAGATCCAAGATTGGCTTTGCATACTGGAACCACACTGTCAGTCAGTGCTGGTCCTGTTTCTCCAGGCAGAAAATGCCTCTGAAGCCCCATGGTCAATAGACACCACCTGTCTGTGTTTCTGTCACTTTTGGCAAGCTGGTTGCTCTCATGGTTTTATGATTCTTCCTTGCTGCTTTACTGCCCATTTAAATCCTCTTTGCCATCTCCTTGTTTTAGGGATTGTCTTGCTGTGTTCATTCCTTCTTTTGCTTTTCAGGTTTGCTTTTATTCCCAGTAAGACCCCAGTGTTTGGTCTCCTGTCTTGCTGCTCTGCCTGCCTGACTGTATCCCCAGAAGGTCCCTACCCAAACCTGATCTGCTGGAAGGGAATTTCTTCCTTGCCCCACAGTAATGTGCTGGTTTGCTTTTAGGTAGCACATTTCCCCTCTGGAACATGACAACTTGATGCCTGTGTGCAGGCAGAAGCCAACAGGTTTTTGGCCTTGTTGAATATGCAGGTGACTTGGTTCAGGTGCTGTGTCTCCATCCTGCTGGTGCTGACCTGCTCAGCCCTTCCTTCCCAGCAGGCACTGCCCTATGGCCCTGGCCAAATGCTGGAGCCAGAGAGAAGGGATTCAAGTTCAGCCTTGTGAATGATGTGCCTGTGCCTGCTCAGCTGAAAGTGCTTTGGAAAAGGGGCAAGGGAGGGATGTTAGCAGGCCATGGACAGGTCTCCTCTCGTCCTGTTTCCACAAGTGGCAAAATCAAATTTCATGTCTTTGCTGCAGTTTCTTCACGTGGTGAAGGTCTCCATGGAGAGCTCACCTTACTTCCAGCTGGTGAGCTCCAGCGATGCGTACCGTGCCGTGCCACCGGGCGCCTCTGCCCGTGTGCGCATCCGCTTCACCCCCAGCAAGAACGAGGTGAGGCTGGAGGAGCCAAAGCACACAATGATCTCCACAGCCATTGTTTTCCCTGCACTCTGGCTCCAGCCCATTGCATGCTGTGAGCTGGGCTCCAGGCGTGGGCAGGCAGCCTGCAGCCAGTCACACCTTGGCACTGCTGGCAGGCACTGCAGCCAGGCCTGAGAGGCTCTGCTTCCCCTCCGTGCACATTGCTGAGCATTGCCAAGGGAAGATGCACAGGAAACAGGATGAAAATGACAGAGGGCTGCTGATAGATGTTGGGCCATCTCTAGGTGCAGTGGAAGGGGTTTCATTCTGATGGAAAACACCAGAGGAACAAAGAGGTCAGAGAGCTTTCCTCCTTCCTGGACTGCCAACAGCTTCCCTGCCTGCCCCTGGGCTGGAGCAAAGCCGGTGCTTTTTCACTCCCTCTGTTGTGCAGCCTTGCAGCTGTGCTGTCCCAGAGCACAAGTGAGCATGGCACAGCTGCAGGGCCAGGGCAGAGGATGTGCTGTGCCTGTGAGCCCGGCCTGGCACAGGCACACTGGGCTCTGGGTGCCCTTGGTCAGCAGGAGGTTGCTGAGCTGCAGGGGACTTGGACACCTGCCTGAAGGAGCTGGTGTAGGGCAGGTACAAGCTGCAGGCAGAGCTGTGAGCCCAGTGCCCGTGGCAGTGACACTGCTGGGGCTCTGTCTTCATGCCTGTCGCTGTGCTTGCTCTGTCAGCTGGCACCCATTCCGTGCCAAAGCTGCTTTTGTGGGGAGGTTTGAACGGCAGTGCTGAGGCCCTGGCAAGTCTGATCTCAGTGCTGGGATCTGGAGGGTTCATGTTCTGATCTGGAGGCTTGTTCATACAGAAGGGTTGAGGACATGGCATGGAAGGGAGGAAGCCTTGCAGGGAAACAAAGAGAGGCCCTTTCCAACAGCATCCTGCTACCTCTTAGCACTGTTCTTCTCCTGACTTGGTTGGACAGGCAAAGTTAGAGGGGAGTTGTGAGCCAACTGATGTTTCTGCACCAGGCCAGAGGTGCAGGATGTCTTTGGGTGCAGCTGTTTTCTCCTCTTCCTTTTGCTGCTTAGAGTCAGTTGAACACTTTGTCCTATTCTCAGACAGTGGGAATATAGAAGCCTAAAGAGCAATGTCCTGTGTTCCCCAGCTCCATGTTGCTTAGAAGGGGCTTAGGAATTCTTTAACATCATTTAAGTTTAGAGTAGAAATGATGGTGGCCTAGGGCTGTTATCTGTATGAGCCAAGTGACACAAGAGCTGAATGCCACTGAGACAGATTTTGCAAAGTGCACTAGTGCCTTTAAAATGTGACATAGTAGTAGAACTTCGTGTTCATTTGAGGGTGCAATAGGTAAATTGATGGCCTTGAAGGGGTATAGTAAATGGTTTTTCTTCTGCCATGGGGATGGCACTAAATGTCCTGTGCTGAGCCAGTGTCTTTTCCTGCAGGATTATTGCCACGAGCTGGTCTGCCTCACTGCAAGGGAAAGGATCGTTGTGCCAATTCGGGCCATTGGTGCCCGAGCTGTGCTGGACTTCCCTGCCCAGCTGGACTTCTCCAAGTGTCCAGTCAAGGTCAGCGCCCAGCAGACTCGGCTGGTGCGCAATGTCGGTGCCCGGGCAGCTCGGTACCAGCTGAGCACCCAGAGGTGAGGCAGCTCATCTGTCGCTGTGCAAACACCTTTGGGTGAGAGCGGAGTTGGGAAAGAGCTACAGAATGAGCCAAGCGTCGAATCTGCTGCCCTGCAGCCTGGCTGGAAGTGAGCAGGATGGAAGGCATCTGCTCTTGCTTTCAGTGGCCTTGGAGCTTTCTGTGTCCCAGATTCCCTGGAGGCTGCTGGAACATGTTGGGAGCTGGCTTGCACCCTGCTGAGCACAAGCAGCTTCGGAAATGCTTCCTCAGCACTGTCAGCCAAACAGAGCCATTCTCTGGGAGGCCACAGGCACGTGGCTTTGCAGTGGTCCTGGAGGGGACCTCTGGAAATCATCTGAGCAAACACACTGCTCAAAGCAAGAGCAGTGTCTGGGGGTTGCAAGGTGCCATTGGGAGACATGGACCTGTCTTTAGATGCCATACAAGAAAACAAACATGTCAATGGACCTAGTTATAAAAGCAGAAGAAAACAACCTTTTTAAAACCCCTCCATACCTTATCTTTTCTGCCTGTCAGGTGCAGCAGTGATTCATTGAGAGGATGGATCTAACAGGATGAGAAGTGTCTTAAGGAGCAGCTCACAATTAACAGAGAAAAGCCCAAAATTTAGCTTTCCAGGCCTATCTCTTGGCAGTGATTTTCCTTTGGTTCTTACAGTGTCAGGGATGTCTCCTTCACAGCTCTTCTAGCTGTGGGCTCAGGGAACAGTTTAGTGGTGTTGGCTGAAATTCAGAGGAGTTACGTTTAGCTGTAGACTTGTAGAGCTTGTGTCTTTGGGTCTTAGGGAGCCAGGTGTGTGTGAGAGATGACTGCTACAGCAGGAACGGAGGAGTCTGGTGGGTACTGCCCAGGGATTGAAGAGATGCGGGGGCTGATTTGCACTCAGTTTTTCAGTGCTGACAGCTGAGTCCTGAACTTGGCTGGATCCTCTTCTCCTGATAATTTGAAAAGAAGAAGACACCTTCTTTCTCAGGCAAGCCCTGAAGTCGTCCCTGGAATGTTATTCCCATCCTGCCACCTGAAGACAGGAGCATGTAACATGGGGCAGGAGTGGGAAGGGAATGGAATGGAAGGTAGTGCTGAAGCGTGGCCAGGGATTCCCCTAACTGGCAGCTTCTCTATTGTGGTGAAATTTCTGGCCAAAGACTAAGAACAGAATGCTGTGCCTTGCCCCCAGCAGGCCCTGATCCCCCCAGCCCCAGCAGAGCTGCAGCCGTGCTGGCATCAGCCCCAGGGCAGATGCAGGAGCACGAGCACTGATCTGGCTGTGGGGCTGCTGGGGCCTTGTCTTTCCTCCCCTGCCTCCAAAGTCTCACGTCCAGCACATGAACATTGCTGGCCCAAGGCTTCTCCATCAGCCAGCAGTGATGTTCTCACCAGTGGCAATGGGAACAGGTCAGCCCATAATTACAGCAAGAGGTCCTTAATGAGCAGAACCTGAAGCGAGTTCATCAGCTGTTACTACTGACATGAACAAAGTTCAGCTTGGCAGATGTTCTCTTTGTTTTTGTGTGTGATGCATTCATCAACAAAGTCCCCAGAACACATTTGAAGTGACAGATTGACCAGCAACAAAGCACCAGGGCCAGGAACTTTTGTTTCCTCACTGGGGCTGTAGAAGGGCACAAAGCCCAGCAGCTGCTGGGCAGAAGCACATTTCCCATGAGCTGTCCCTGAGCATCAAAGCACAGAGTCTTGTGCCTTTAACTGAGCCATTGCCTGCTCTGTCCTCGGCCTCCAGGGGCAGCGTCACTGCACCGAGTTTACACTTCGACCTGGCTGAGCTCGACTTCGGGGACATCTCCTTTGGTGAGTGTTCCCTGGGCTGGGACACAGCCTCAGGGATGTGTGCCTTCCAACAGAAAAGCATCCCTCACTCCTGCTCTGCCCCAGCAGCCTCTTCAGGCTGTGAACTGCAGGGCTGCTGCTGCTGCTGCTGCCTCAGGGGGCATTTTGCCATTGTGAGATCCAATGGAAGCAAGGAATAGAAAGGCAGTATTTTCTGGTGTCTCTGTGCTGCTTTAAAAGACAGATGTCTGCCAAGGAAGGTGGGAATCTTGCTGCAATGGAAAGATGAGCCCCTCCCTCCAAATGATTATCCCTTTGAAATGACAGGGCTCCCAGGCAAAACTGTGGGAAAAGGAATAACAGTTCTTTGCTAGACTATCTCAGGAGAGCACAGACAAGACAAGAACAGACATCTCCCAGATGCCAAGTCCTGTTTTTCCCCTTTGGTGGAGTTGTGGTCACAGCAGGAGGAGCTATGGGCTCTGGCAGGGCAGTGATCCCCCCCCAGCCGGTGCGGGAAGGGAAGGGAAGGAGGAAATGCTCCTTTTGCACAGCCCCAGAGGGCAGGGGGATGTGGGCAGTGCCCAGCAGCAGCAGCAGCAGCAGGGCAGGCAGGCAGGGTCGGTGCCAGCGCTGAGATGCAGCCAGGGCAGCCCCGGGCCAAGCACAAACCTCCTGCAGCAGCAGCGGCCGAGCTGCGATCCCTGAGCGGGAGGAAGGGAAGCTCCGCTCCCTGCCCAGCCTCAGGTCCCACTGCACAGCCGCCCACGGCATCACGCCACAACTCCCAAAAACCCCCAAGGGAAAACCCAGCCTAGGGCCAAAACCCCCCAGAACCCCCCAGAACCCCTATCCCCCTTCCCAGACCAAGGACAACATTCACTGCCAAGCCTAAACCCAGAACAATGAAGTTCATGAACTTCTGAAGGAAACTCATTGCCTTTTTTGAGCTGCTTCTTCCCCAGCCTGCATCACCACGGAGGCGCTTGTCAAGTTGCCTTTGGAAGGAATGATACACGAAAGGCAAGAGATGGAAATATGGGTCTGAAGCAGGAGATTCAGATCCTGCTGAATCCAATTTCATTCCTAAGGGCTCTTTAGCTGAAGGCAGCTGTTGTATCTTTGCTTCTTTGTAACTGTTGACTGTTGTCTGCATGTGCTGGCCTCAGTCTCATTGGAGGTTTTGACATCTGGGTTTGTCCTTTTTGTGCCTGTCTTGCCTCCCTGCTGGAGTCCCTGCTGGAGCTGGCAGTGGTCACTTGGATGGGCACAGAGAAGCTCTGGGCTGCAGCTGCAGTTGTTTTTTCTCCCCATCTGTGTCCCAGTGACTCTTGGTGAGCAGGCCTGGGGAGAAGTCTCCTCCCCACAGAGCTGGCTTGCCCAGACAGATGTGCAGTGCAGAGCAGGCTGTGGCTGCTCTGCGCGCTCTGCAGGACATCCCCACCATGAGTGGCTGTATCTCTGGCTTTGCAGGATGGAAAGCAAATCTCAGAGCCAAAGTGGGGTGAAGCCTTGCAGGCAGCACTCTCAGTGAGCATCATGGCTGTGATGTCCCTGTTTGTGGGGTGAGGTGGGACCTGGTTCCTAATTGCTAATCTCAAAGCAAGGCTTGTCTGTGTCCCCAGTTGAGTGGGCTCTGAGCTGTCACGTGCTCAGCTGTTTGGCCCAAAGCAAGAGATGCCTTAAGGGTCCTGCAGAGAGAAGCTGCATTAGGGTGCTTTGCATCACGTTCTAGTTCCTGATTCCATCTCACTTCCTTTCGCTGTAGCTTCTTCTCACTGACAACTCACTCTTTATATGTCTTGAAAAAGGTGGGAGTGTTGGCAGGCTGAGCAGGGAATTGGACAGCTTGAATTCTCAGAGTAAATGCTGGGTCTGGGTGCACACTCATCACTGAGAGAGAACTGGTGCTGGTTTGGGGCAGGTGAGGGAGCTTGCCCCCATCCCAAAGAGAGAAGCTTGCAGTGTTCAGCGGGGCTAGGAGTGGGCATTTTCAAGGCTGCAGTCTGGAATCTGTGTCAAAGGGAACTAAGTGACGATTAATTCCTCATGCAGCTTCTAGGTGAGCTGTAGTATCTTGCCCCCAGGATCATGCCCTGCTGAACACTGCCCAGCTTTCCCTACACGCAGCGCTGCCGCCTCACCAACAGCTCCGCGGTGCCCCTGACGTTCCAGCTCCGCATGTCGGACGATGGCACGCAGCCGGCTGTGGACAGCGTGGATCAGATCCGCAGGGACACCGACCCGGCCTGGAGGAAGGGAATCCATTTCCATGTGGAGCCCAGGGTGTTCACCATGAATCCCAGCCAAGGCACCATCCTCCCCCAGGGACACCAGGACATCGAGGTACGGCAAGAGCCCAGCCACTGGCGCTGCAGCACCAGGGCTGGAGCTGCACTGCAGGGTGGGTGGGCTTTAGCTCTGGTGCCAGCTTGGAGCATCCTGGCACTGAGAGATCTGCACTGCTGGGAGGCCTCTGCTAGCTGGCTTACTCGGGATGTTCCTCAGGGAGCACTGTTTGCTTTCCAAAATCATACGCTGAGCTCACAGACCTTATGGTCAAGGCCTGAAGCCATTCTTGTGTTTTTGAGAGCGATTGATTTGATTGCAACGGGGCAGAGCAAGGATGAGGGCAGAAGGTGGCTGTTAGAGAGATGTCATTGTATCAAGCAGTGAGCTTTTCTTCGTGGTGTCATTTCCCCCCTCCTGGGGAGCAGAAAGATTTGTGTTCACTGCAGGAAGCTCCAGTGGAGACAAAAAAATCTGCAGCCATGTGTAGCGGTTCAAATTTATTGTATTGATTCCTTGTTAAGTGGTTTGTTCTGTTGTACCCCGTGTTCTCCCCGAGTGGGTTTACCCCTGGGTTTTACCCTCCCACAAAGCTGTCCCTCATGCCATTCCCTGCCCCTTGTTCCAGCTCTTTCCCTGCCTGTCAAACCCAGCTTCTTTTGTTCCCCAACCTTCTTTGCCAATTTAACCTGGAGCCAATCCCTGTCTGCAACACCCCTTTGGAATTCCCCTATTCCTGGAGGCCCCATTGGCCCATGTGAGCCATCCTCCCCACCCTCCTATCCAAAGTGGCCCCAGACACTTGATGTAATCCCCTCAGTGCTCTGCTGAGGATTCTCTTTTGGTTTGCTGTTTGTATCCACCCCCTGCTTTGTGTCTGTACAAAATTCCTTGCAGAGGAGTGTGCAGGGCTCTTTTGGCTCTGATCCTTTTGCTTGGAATAAACCCTTCCTTGTGGAACTTCAAGACAGAGATCCTCCTCCTTTCTCCTCTGCATGGTCCCGTTGGTGGCTTGTCTCTTGCGGTGTTGAGCAAGAGGCTCTGAGGGTTCTGCCTCTGGTCAATGCCCACCCGGGGGCAGTTCTGAGGGTTCTGCCTCTGGTCAATGCCCAGCCTGGGGCAGTTCTGAGGGTTCTGCCTCTGGTCAATGCCCACCCCAGCACAGTTCCCCACTCCTGGCTTGGGGCTGGAGTTCTCAGAGCCAGCCTGGGCTCGGGGTCCCAGGGCAGCCATGAACTGCCCAGCACCTGCTGGGCCACACTTTGCCCTCAGCCTCCTGCTGTAAAGCTGAACTCATTGTAGTCAAGTCAGATTTCCTCTGCATGGATGTCTTTGTAGTCAGATGAGCAATTGGCCCCTTAATTTGAATGCAGTGGTGCATGGAGCTGTAGTCTAATGTTTTAATGTAGCTGACCTGTCCTCTGATAGCAAGGTGTGTTTAACAAATCTGGCATTGCCAGAAGGCTTTTGTTACTCTGGGACTGTGCTCTACACATGGAGGAGCAGAAGAATTAAGGGCAAATCCTCCCTCAGGAACTGGAGGATATCACCCGTGGGTAATGAGCTTTTGGAAGGAAGAATTGACTGTTCTTCTCTTCCACCAGGTGGCCCTGTGCTCCAACACAGTGATGGAGTTCTACTGGAGATTGCTGGTGGACCTGGAGGGTATTGGCAAGGGAGTGGCAGCCCTGATCATCACAGCCAGGTACCAGCCCTTGCCTGGCCTCCCGCAGGCACTGCCTTGCCCAGGCTGTGCTGGCTGCAGCTGCCAAGGAGAAGTGCTGCTGAATGCCCTCATGTTGTGCCAGCTGGACACGAGAACAGCAGTGCTTGGGCCGCAGCCCGTGGTGAAAAGCACGTTTGCTCACAGCTCAGCATGGTCCTGGGCCCTCTTCTAAAGGCACCAGGAATGATATCATTGATTGGCCTTGTTTTTGGTGCTTGAGGTGGAACAAATTTCCCAAGGGCCTCCTCTCCTCCTGGTTGCAAGAGGTGGGGTTGTGCTGGTTTTGAGCACCGTGCACTGGTTTGGGCCACACCAAGCAGCTGCTGGGAGTCAGGCTCTGGCTCTGTCCATGAGGGCACATGGCAGGGGGGAAGTGGCTCCCAGCAAGAGTGGGGAGGGCAAGGTCTGACAAGGGGAAAGCAGCCCTTGATGTGGCAGGTCAGCTCCAGTTTTTGTCCTTCCCTCTTCTTCCCATTTTGAGCTTTAATGTTGTCAGAGTTGAGAGCAAAAGTCGTTGTTGCTGCAGCAGAATTCCATGCTGCTGTGCTGCTGTGGGTGTCAGTGTGATGCCCAGAGGGATGCAGCTCCCTGGTGCTGTTCCCTGTGCCAGGCAGAGCCATCCAGGCAGTGCCTGGGCTGCCATTGTGTACAGCAGGTGGAGCTGGGGCCAGGCAGTGCCTGGAGCTGTGCAGTGAAGGAGCCAGGGAGCTGCAGGGCCTGGCAGGGGCTGATCAGCCCCTCTGTGGGGCAGCTGCTGTCTCGTGCCCTCCAGGGCTGGGGCAAAGAGCTGAGTTCTCAGGCAGGGCAACAGCACCATGGCAGAGAAGGGAGTCATTTTTACTGAGACCCTGGAGCTGTGTATTCCTTGAGCCTTAGGGAGCACTGATCCTTGTTGGGAAGGCTCCCCCAGAGCTCGTGGGTCACTGGGACTCTTCCAGGAGTCCTTGCAAGCCTTCTTGTGGAAAGGAGGGGCTGAGGCAGCTGTGGGGCAAAGTGCTCTGCCTGGGGCACTTGGCAGCCTCTGGGTGCTGCCTCTCAGGGTTTGCCCCTCCTTGACAAGACATGTTGGAGTGGGAAGAGGTAGAAGGCAATTTATTGTAGGGCTCTTCAATGTGCATTTGGCAGTGACCAATGTGTTCTGCTCCATTTCGCAATCTTTGGGGGTAGGCATTCTCCATTCTCTCAGTATCTCTGATTGTTCTGGGGTCATCTCTTTGCCCAGATGTCTCGTTCCTGAGCTCCAAGTGTCCCCCCAAGTGCTGCTGTGTGATGAGTGCCACCTGAAGGTGCCCTATGAGAGGAAGATCCTCATTAGGAATCCCAGCCACCTTCCTGGCTGCTACGGGCTTATTCCCCAGGTTTGGCATCACATCCACCTCCTCCTATCAAATATTCCTGAGGAGATTATTAGGGGAAAAAAGGGTTTGGATAAGACCTTGCTGGTTTCTAATCAGTCCTAAAGATCTGCTGAGAACAGGATCCTACCCAACTGTAAACTTGAGGAGGCAGTTTAAGCTCCTGAGGAAACAGTTGATGTTCCAGTCCTCAGGGTGTTTTCCTGTGGGAGATCTTAGAGGGTTGTGAAAAGCTGCTGCACCCACAGACACCAGTGCCTGTGCTGGCAGCCTCCTTGCAGGATGCCCTGGGAGTGCTAAACCTACAATTCTTGCATCTTGTTTGTGCCTTTGACCTTTGTCCTGGGGAGTTTTAAAGGTGTGTGTAAGTGTCTGTTGTGGTGGATGTTAAGGAGCCTAAAGTTTCTTGAGAGGTCCCTCTGAATCTGCGTTTCATTGTGTCCCTTCCAGAAACGCAAGGAGGACTCTGCTGTGCTCTACTCCAGCCCCAAGCCCTGTGGGATTGTGCAGCCCCAGAGCACAGCAGAGATCCCAGTTGTGGTGGCAGTGCAGGCCCTGGGCACTCATCGCACCAACGTTCTCATCGGCGTGTTCGGGGATGAGAGAAACCCCCTGGTGAGGGCAAGGGGAGATGTGAGCCTGTGTGCAGCTGCTCCTGGCAGGGTGCACAGGGACAGGGATTGTGCCGGGGAAAACAGGCACAGGCTGCTGGGGAGAAGGACAGGAGGGATGGGGGCACAAACAGCTCCTGCCTTAGAGGTGGGAATCTCAGTGTCTGACACAGAATGGAGTTGGGCGAAGCTGGAATCCAGGGGGATTTGAGTTCATTATTCTTTAAAATGCTGTTAACTTTGGAAACATCTGTTTGAAAATGTCATCTCTCTGAGCACAAAAGAGGATGTCAGAAGTCTTCTAGGAACCTTGAGCTTTCTGTAAAAGAAAGGAAAGCTGGCATTTGAAGACTGGTTGAAAGGATTGAAACTTTGATTACCACATATGGAAATGGCAATGCCAAATTCCTTGGATGGCACCAAACATCTGAACCCGGGCCATCGTGGCACTGCCTGTAAATCAGTGAACAGGAAGGAAAGGCAATGCAGGCTGTGCCAGGGAGCCTGAAGTTTGACCAAACAGTTGCTTTCAACTATCAGGCTGCTTCCCTTAAAGAGGAGGGTTTCTCCCCACCAGAAGAACCAGTTGTTTAACTGTCAGCCTGGTCTTACCTAGAGATTTTTTACAAAGATTAAAGCTTTGGGCCAATAATTTTTAGTTTGAAAGGTTCTCTTACCTTAATCCTTTTTGATTTGGAGGTGAACATGTAATTTTCTTTTTCCCCAAAAGCCCAGCATTTCAGCTGGAGAGTGGTAGCTGTCTCTAAAGAAAAAACTTGAGCAGGGTTGAGCTGTTGAAGGTTTTTTAGGTTTCTCTGTTGTGGTTTGTTTTGGGTTTTTTAAAATCTTTCTTGCTTGCTTCCTGGAACAGAGGGCATAATTACGGAGCTCAGGACGGCTGGCAGAAATCTCCCCAAGCCCAAGGCTGGCAGAGCTTGGCAGGATCCCAGCACCACAGCCTGTGTATGTATGGATGGAAGGATGGATGGATGGGGAATGCGACCTGAGTCACCTGGGAGTGTTGGAAAATGTCAACCAATCCCCCAGCGGTGTCACGGGAACATTCCTGATAAATCCCAGGTGGAGCTGCAGAGTTTCTGGCCTTGGGCACTGGGTGGGCTGTGCTGGCTGGGCACTGGCTGGGTCTGCCCCTCGGTGTCTCAAATCTCACCTTTTTGCTGCCTTCTCTGTCTTTTCCTCTCCCACTGTGCTTTTTGCATCCCCACCAGGTGTAAATGCCTGTCCTCTGTAGTTGCTCAATGCAAGCAGTTGCAGCTGCTGCAGCACCTCAGTGTCACCCCTGGGCTGCCTTTAGAACAGACCTGCCCCAGCCTGGATTGGGAAGGGCTGGATCAAACCATTTCTCAGTTCAACGTGCCAGCACTCAGCCAGGGGCTGCATCCTGGCCAGGAGCTGCTCGTGCAGGTGTCCCTCCCTCCCTCCCACTGCAGGTCCCTGTTCATAGTTATTTATTTTCCAGAGATGAGCTCCACCCACCTAAATTCAAACCCCAGCCACCGAAGGAGAGGAGAACCAGTCTGGATTGTGCAGCAACTCGATGGAGGCACTTCAGGACTGGACAGGAGGAGTCAGCCAGAGCCCTGAAAGAAGTGCAGGATTTTAGCCAATCTTCAGGAGCAGAGGTGGATTTTCTTGTGCACCTGCTGCTTGCTTTGCCTCCCCAGCCTGCCAGCACCAAGTCCTGCTCATGCTGAGCTCCCTTTTTGCTGCCCTGCTATGCTGTGCCCTGACAGTGGGCTGGGCAGCAGGGCCAGTGGCTGGACATGGGCTGAGGGGGAGGGAGAAATAGGAGAGTTTTCCTTGGAGAAGCTGACTCAGATCCTACAGGCCTGTGCTGAGTGTGGGATTTTTTGCCTTGTTTCCTTCCCAATGTAAGATGAGGCTTTTCTCTGCATCATCATGGTAACACCTCCAGCTTCCCTCCCAGAGCAAGCTGGGGTGATCCTGATCTCCATGGAGCCTCTTCCCAAGGCAGCCAGACTCCCTGTTTGCAGGGCTCTGCTTTCACCCAGAGCTGCTATTGCACTGCTGGCCCTGGAGCTGTCTGACAAAGGGAGACTTTGCAGAGGGGCTGTCTCTTCCTCCCAGCATAGAAAGTGGCTTGTTTTTTGGGTGCCAACACCAACTGCTGAGCACCCTCACCTCCCTCAAGGCTTGGAGGAATTCAGGTGCTCCCTGGACGTGGCGCACACTGCCCTGGGAGCAGAGAAGGCAAGAGGGAATCTGTCTCCCTTGCCCATTGTCAGTGTGGCAAGCAGGGCTGGAGCTGCCAGTGCCACTGGGGGCCCTCAGCATTGGCCACAGAGGGGCCTCCCATCCCTGCAGGCCCATCACAAAGTGCTGCCGGAGCAGCTGCTTGTTGGAGAGGCCGTGCAGGACACGTTGCAGGGCTGTCCAAGGACGCTGTGCGGCACCTGTGGAGGGCACTGCTCCCCCTGGAACTCCTCAGGTGCTCCATAGGAAATTTTTGCAGGAGCTTTTGCTGTAGCACCTTGAGAAAGAAGCATTTAAATCAGAGAGAGAGGGGAAGAGCCTCAGGAGTCAGATGAGCTGGGCTGGACTCCTTCCCTCAGCTCCAAGAGCTCTCACTCTGAGTCTCCTCCTTTTCTAAAAGCAGGAAGTTTTGAAACTTTTTAAAGGCAAGTTGGGCATCAGAGAGAATTTCTACTGCCAGGAGCCATCCCAGTTCACTTTCATGTCATGTACTAATTAATGCATTGACCCATGAGTATGGGAGAAGATTTTCCCCATGGTCCCTGCACTGGTCAGTGGCATGGATGCAGGATGAGGTGAGGGTGATTCTGGCAGTGTTTGGGAATAGGCCCCTCTGGCTACAGCGGCAGTTTGCTCCAAGATGCTCTTCTGCCTCCATTTCCATGCTCAACACCTCAATCTCTCCTGTCTTCCGTCCAGGCTTTCAGTATCCTGCCACTGCCAGGTGTGCTGCAGCCAGGAGAGAGCCAGCAGGTCTCCTCCACCTTCTCTGGCCAGCTCAACACCACCTGCAATGTCCCGGAGCTGTGCCACATGGAGGGAGGCTCCACCTCCGAGGTGCTGGTGCCCAGGGCGGCCTCACGTGTCAGCTCCTCCCTGAGCCCCCAGGAGATCAACTGTGGCTCACAGGCCCCTCTCAGGGACAGGTGAGTCAGCCTTCCGTGGGTTCCTGCTCTGCCATGGGTTATTGTCCCTGCAGGGCTTCCCTGCTCCAAGGCCTCTGAGCTCAGAGGAGCTGCAGAGCAAAGGCCAGCAGCAACACAGGGATGGCTACTCTGAGCTCCCTGGCTGCCAAGAGAGGAAGGACCTTCTTCTGTTGAGACAGAACATCTTCTTCTCTATTTGAGTTCTGAGCCCTGCTGGCTTAGCTGCTGTCTGCAGAGAGCTGGGCTCTGGGCTTGCCTTGGCACCGCATCTAGAGGTGTCTTGAAGTCCATGGTGTTGAGTGGCATCTTCTTCATCATCTGCCTTCTTCACCAGAACAGTGGGATTGTGGTATGGGCAGGCGTGGGGCACAGAGCAAACCTTGCTGTGGGTCCTGCTCCTGCCACAGATGAAGTCCTTGCACTGCTGATTTGCCAGGGTTCTCCTTATGGTGGCGCAGCAGCCAGAAAAGCTCCTGTCCTTTGGGCTCCCCTGCAGCTGCAGCCGTAGGCAAGCACAGGAGAAGCTCAGCTCCAGCAAGGCAGCCCAGCTCAGGACACACAGGCACAAGTGTGGAGCTGGGAGTGGAGGCTGCTTAAAGCAAGCCTGTGCAGCAGGACTTCTTCAGGCCAGGCTGAAGTTGGTTTCATGGGGAGGAGATGGATGAGGCTGCTTCCAATGGTTTCCATGGCAGCCAGCACTGGTTTGCTTGGTCCCAGCTGGGTTCCAGCAGGAAATCTGCCTGACAAGAGCCTGTCTTGCAGGAGAGGGGTTCCTGCAGCCTTTGCTTTCTGACTGATAGGATTGTTCTCATGAAGGAGCAGGCTAGGAGTCATTAAAACCGAAGATCACGGACAGAGACTCTAACTAATTAAAGTTAGATTGTGGGATGTTTAATAACACCGGCGGGCGGCACCAGAGCCGTCCCTAAAAGGCATGACCACGCTGTCCAAGGTTCTTTGCCCTCTCCTTATTTCCCAAGATCTTACATACAATACATCTGCACAACCCCAGCACCTCCCATCCCTGCTCTGTATTCAAATGAGGTCATTGGTCCTTCACTCCTGTGCAGTTCTTCCCTTGAATTGGGTCAATGGTCTCGAATTGGGTCAGTGGTCTTAAGGGATGAAGTCAGGAATATCTTCATCAGATCTCTGTGACCCTCTGGCACTATCCAAGGTCCCCAACTTAGTGATTGATTGACATCAAGCCCAGGTGCTAACCATTGTTCTACTGGTTTCAAGATGTTCTTATAACAGTTCACTTCCTCCACTTCCTTCTAGAAAGAAGCTCCTAATGGTAAACAATAGCACAATCAGCTCCAGCTTAAGCATCTCATAATCATTAACCTATGGTCTGCCTATCTAACCTACATCCTGATCAATGGGAATTGCTTCTAACCCTCAGCTGAAATCTGAACTCTTTAAAATCATGCTTCAGCTATGCCCAGGGAGAAGGGGGCTGAATGAGCTGAGTAAGAACTGTAGGAGAGCTAAGCAGATGTCAGCAATCTGTGCTCTGCTTTAAACTGGGAAGCCAAGAGACAAAGGGTGTTTCCAGGCACCAGTGCAGAGAGCTGCTGGATCAGCCTTTGGCAGGGGCTGGAGGGGTCTGGCTGTGCCTTCAGAGGGAGCTTGCACAGCCAACACCTTATGATGGCAAATCTCAGGTTTGGCTGGCCCTGGAGGTCCCCTTCCACCCATGCCCTCACTTGGGATGTTCCCAACCTCTGTGGGTTGAGGAGAATTCACGGAAATGGCCTCAGGGTCAAGGAATGAAGTGCAGGGCCAGCCAGGACTAGGGAGCCCAAGTTTCTGGTGGGACTCGCAGCCATGTTTTCTGTTTTGTCTGCAGAAGGGAGCTGAAGGAGCCAGCTCAAAAGGTCGAGGAGGAGGCAAAAGCCTTAGAGGAGGAAGACAGGGGGAAGGAGGAAGAGAGGCAGAAAAAGGAAAAGAAGAGTGTCTCTGTTGGGAAGCAAGCTCCAAAACCAGCGAAGGGGAAAACCAAGACCCGGGAGAAGAAAGAAGCCCATGCGAAAGCATCAGAGAGGAAGGAAAGCAGAATCCCAGAGAAGAAGGAAAGCAAAATCCCAGAAAAGAAGGAAACCAAATTCCCAGAGAGGAAGGAAACCAAAATCCCAGAGAAGGAAACCAGAGCGCCAGAAAAGAAGGAAACCAAAGCCCTAAAGAAGAAGGAACCCAAAGCTCCAGAGAAGAGCGAAACCAAAGCCCTAAGAAGTGCGAAAGCAAAGCCCTAAAGAAGGGGGGAGCTGCAATCCCAGAAGACCCAGCTGAGCTGGAGAACTCTTTACTCTTTATTCACAAAATTCGTTTTACACAGTTTGACAGACCTCGTGTGCAACATTAGTTAGTTCATAGATTTCCTAGCAGTTCTTCTGTTATTGGTTAATAAATTAGATTTTACTTGTGCATCAAATCTCTCTATTGTATTGTTTACCTCTTCACTGATTCTCATGGGACTAATCCCTTGTTGTTGCAGGTGCGTTTGTTTTTCACCCTCAGAATAGATTGTTCACAAAGTCTCATTCTCCAAATAGCTTCACATGGGAACTTGTAACTGCTTAGCTGCACTCAGAATATGTTCTGCCATATTATGCTATTAATATGGCAGAAGAAGGCCTGATTTCAAAAGGCCTTTCTTTTATCATTATTCTGCCTGTCTATGACATCTCCCCTTCTTCGTTCATTTAAAAAAGGCTCCTATGTTCTGATGTTGAAACGGCTCACTCTTGTGAGGGTATTATCTCATCACAGTTGTCCCTGGTTATCTGTTAGATATGGGATAAGATAGATAAAAGACCAATTACAATCAACATAACTTAGCAAATTCTATCAAGTCATTGACAAAGGGTTTTGCAGCATGAGAACACAAAGGAATAATGTCCAATGTCTCTTAGGGAAATGGAAATAAATGACCATTGTTTCCAATTAGTTGAGAAGGATGAGAAAGTCTGTGAGCTGGAAATGCTGATCTTTGACATCACTGAATGTCCTCCTGGGCACTGGAACAGGGAATAACTGCAGAAGGTTAGTAGGAGCACTGTACCATGAGGATGCCATGAGGCTTTTGTTGGCAAATTGCCTCTGTCAGTTTCCAGCCACAGCCATGTCTTGGCAGTGCTCCTTCTGCTCCTGCTCTGGCCACAAAGGCTGCAAGGTGATGAGGTTATTTCTCCTTTCACTGGGCCTCATTTTTTCAGAACTGATCAGTATCTGATGGAATGACCAGGTGACTGCTTTGAACTGCTGATGATAAAACACAGGCACATTTTCTCCTGAAGTTAATGAATCAATCAGGCTTCACTCTGGTACACTCAATTGGGATTTAGATGTGATGATCTTTTATCCAAATTTCTCATGTAAATATTGCATTATTCAAAATGATTAGTTGTCCAAATTTCTCATGTACATATTGCGTTACTTGAACGTTCTTAAGGTGTTCATTCCTCTTCTTTTTTGTTTTTTAAGAATGAGATTATAGTCTTTTATTATGAGTACGATGAAACATTATAGCAAAATATTACATGCAGTGGACAAGAAATTTAGAGCAATTAGGAATAATTTGGATACAACAGTCAGGAATATTTCAAATAGCAGACAAAGCTAACAGGTTTCTTTCACCCACCGGAAAAAAAGAAAGTTTTCTTGGCAGTTCTCTGCTTTTAACCCCCTGTGTTCTCAGAGGCGTATCCATGTCCTCAGTGGCCACACCACGTGCCAATATTCAAATCTGGGCACCTATTGGTTTAACTACAGCATCCCAAAAAACTCACTTGCTTTTCAAACCAGGACAGAGGGTCTCTTTTCCTTCTGGCTGGCAAAGAGGTAACAAGGCCGACCCGGCCCCCATCTCAGCCAGGCCGGGCCGGGCGGCTCCTGCCGTGGGGCCGGGCCCATTCCCAGGGACCCCGCCAGGCCCCATCGGCTGCTGGGCAGGGCAGGGGAGGCCGCGGGGCCGAGGCCCGGCCGGGCCATGGCTTCAGTTGTGACCATCTGGGCTCTGCTGAGCCCTGCCCCGCCGCCAGCCCGGGCTGAGCCATGATCCACCGGGCCCCGGAGCAGCCCCGGGCCGGGCCGGCTCGGCCAAGATTCTGCCACCATTGGGGTTCAGCCGCAAGCCCCAGGCAGGGGGAGGAGAAGCCATCGGCCCCGGCCATGCTGCTGCTGCTGAGTTCTGGCCTGGCTGCTGAGATCCTGGCCCTGCCCCAGCGCAGCCCATCCTGACACAGCCCCAGCGCAGCTGCTGCAGAAACCTCCACCATAAAACAGCTCCGGCCACAAGCACCGAGCCCGGCTGGGGTCACAGAACCATCTGCAGGCCCCGGGTGAGATATGAACTCTTTCAGTGCTTCCATCCACCCTCGAGGGAGGGAAAAGGACAAAGTGCAGGCACACAGAGAAGCAACATGAAGACACCGAGGTCAGTGAAGAGCAAGTTGAGTCCCAGATGGGACGGATGAGGAGATACCTTGATCTTGGAGCTGAAATCCTCTTGTAAAGCCATGGAGAAGATGTAATGGATACATTAGACTCTCTTATTCCCTATAACACGTTGAAAACTATGGAGAGATGACTTGTTCAGCAAAGGCCTCCATGCTAAAGTAAGCAAATATTGAAGTAGCTGTGATCCCATGAGAAGCTTAACAGAGAAAGAGAAAAGAGTGATCAGACCCTGTGCCGTCACAGGAGAAGAAGATCTCTATTTTCAGGGATGAAGATGATTTCAGAAATAGATGAAGTGAACCTTTGCTCTTAAACACCTTATCTTTAAACTAATACCCCATGAGTTCACATGACCAATAAACACAGCTTTGGGAAAAGCTGTGGAAAAATGGAAGGGATTTACAGTTGCAGATTTTCGGGGCAGCAGCTCTTCATGGGAATTGAGAACCACAAGAGAACTGTTTTCTTATAGAGAAGTCTCCATAGCATGAAAGTGAGACTCCTCTCCCTAAGTGAACTGAAGAAAGACTATTCTAGAGGTGGTAAACTGACTGAAAATTTTAGGTTTTGTCTCTTTTCATTGTCAGTAAGAAAGAAAAGGGTGTAGGGAGAGGTGTTCTGAATTCTTATTACTCTTAGTTACTATTGACAAACTTTTCTTTATACCCTTTTAAAGCTTTGAGCCTACTTTGCCTTTCTCTTAATCCTATCTCACAGCAGGAAATGAGTAAATGTATTCTAGTGAGTGCACTCATAATTACCCAACCACACCACACTAATTGATGCTTTGGCCAAGAAATCTCAAATTGGTGAACCAAAACCACTACAGAAACCTTCCTGATGAACTGCATGAGAGCAGAGGGAAATCAAGGCAGAGCCATGGCTTGTCAGGACTTGCCTGATCCTAATGAGCCCCGTGGTGCATTTGGAGCTGAGCCCTTGAACCCCAGGGCCTGGGAGGAGATTGCACAAACCTTGCCAGGAGTCACAATCAGAGGGAAGGCCCAAAGTGTCTCCAGGCATTCATGGCTCCCACTGAGGTCCCTCTCCAACACAGGCTCCTCATGGACTCCTTGGAAGAGAGAATTGGTGGCCAGGATGGCACAAAAACCTCTCAGAGATTCAGTGTGGAAAGGAAAATCCAAAGTACCTTAAAAACCTTGAGTATCTCAAGGCATTAATGAGCCCCACTGAGCATCAGTACAAAGCTCTCCAGGGGCTCATCAACACAGATAACTGGGGCCATGATTGCACAAACCTCTCACAGAGTCTGTATCCAAAGGGAAACACCAAGTACCTTAAAAGAACTGTAGTACCTTGAAGCATTAATGAGCCCCACTGAGTGTTGTTACTGACAAAGCCTCTCCAGGGACTAATTACAGCAGATAAGTGGAGGCCATGATTGCACAAACCTCTCAGAGACTCCAAGGCAAAAGCCAAACCCAAAGTCCTTTGAAAAACCTGCAGTCCCTGCAGGGAGCATTCAGGAGCCCCCAGGGCCATTCCTGAGCAAGGCTCCCCAGGGACTCCTTCCAGCAGATCCTTGAGGCCACTGGGATGTGGGCTAGGGGGGGATGCTGAGGGCAGGACAAGGGGCTGACAGTGCCCAGCCTGGCTGGGGCTGTGCCAGGAGGCCCCAGGGCCTCAGGTCAAGGTGTCTCCTCACAGCCCTTGGTGGCACAGACCCTGCTGCTGTGCCCCAGGGCACCAAGACTTGGCTTCTCTTTGTCCGCAGCTGCCATCAGTGCCTGCAGTTCTCTGCTCTGCCTGGGGTCTGGGGACACTTCCTCTGTTGTGTCTCTGACAGGGATCTCTTCAAAGTACAAGGAACTTCAGTGTTTCAATAGAACTGAGTTCTTAAGGGTTCTGTGACATCACAGAGCTGGCTGTGACATCCCAGAGTGGGGTGTGAGGCCATAGAGCAGACTCTGCCATCATAGAGGGTGGCTCTGTGGCATCAGAGAGTGGGTTGTGACATCACCTGGTGGCTGTGTAACATCATAGAGCGGGCTGTGACATGACAGAACAGATTGTGACATCACAGGGTGACTTTGTAACATCACTCTTGTGTGATGTCACAACATTGCTGTATGACATCACAAGGTGACATAAAGCTGGTTCTGTGACATCACAGGGATGGCTGTGTGACATCACAGGGGGCAGTGTGACATCACAGGGGGCAGTGTGACATCACAGGGGCAGTGTGAGGTCCCCTGTTTTGCGGAGAAAAGAAGAAACCACACAACTTTATAAAAGTTGTAAAGATCGGTATGTTTATTTACGGCGCGGGACACATGCGGAGAAAACTCTCCTCAAAAAGGCATGCGTACCTCTGAGAACTTCAGATCTCCTTTTATCCCCCTCTCAAATACATATGCATACAGTTTCACAATAGTTCATACATATTCATTTTTATGGGTTTCGTGTTTTCGTGTTTTTACCACTAGTTCCTTTTTATCAGAAAGAATTCTGAGGTCAGGCTGACTTGCCCTTACAGCAGTCCCTGTCTCTCTCTATCATCTTCTGTCTCCTCCCCTTTATCTCTGTCCTTCGCTGAAGTAACTTCACTGAGCTTAGGCCTTGCAGCCTGGCTAAATAACTACGATTTCTAACCAGAGACTCAACTCAAAAATGTACATTTCACCTAAATTAAAATGGATTTCTATCCTGGAAAATTTTCACTTTGCTTCATTCCCCCCTTTCCTAAAAGGAAGAAGTAAATTCTTTTACTTCGTACAAATTCCTATGACAACAAGTGTACTTTAGTGCTTTACCATGTACGTTTGATAATGGATAATCCTGAACTTATTCTAACTAATATTAACAAAACTACAGTAGGATGACACAACTTATTAAGGATTATATTTGTAGTTGGTGACCACCTAAAGACCACATCCCACCAGTGAGGATCTGCATTTCGTTCTCTTCTTTGCAGAATTCTAGTTATTTCTTTTGTATCATGTTGGACAGTAATTAAGGTTTTCTTTCCACTTTCTTGGATTTCTTTCAAGATTTTCAGTAGGTCTTGGTGCTTAATTAATTGTTTTACTAATGTAAGGTCCATCCCAATAGGGGTAGGTGATAATCGGAGTTACATTGTGTAGTTGGTTTTAACTGGTGGGATGTCACTGGGGCTGAGTACAAAAAATCACACCCGATAATCTTAACAAAATTACAAATACAGAAATTAGAATGATTTCTACTAGACAGAATAACATCATTGCTATCAATTTTTACAGCAGCACAGGCAGTTCTCAGGCATACACACCCTTTTCCAATATACACGAGCACAGTTTTCTGGTCAGTGACTGGATGAACTTCAAAGTGGCAAATACTCTGTTCAGTGTCTAGACACACATCTTGGGCATTAATAGTATTTCTTTCACAAATGAATCCCATCTGTTCTCTAGTAATGCAGGATTCTAAGTTTACTGTCTGCCACTTTTCATTCATCTTTCGTGCCCACACTCTATGCTCTAAAGGGTAGAGTATTGTTTCTTCATGGTTTAATCTTAGTGCAATGATGGGATGGATAACATAAACAGTGGCATTACATATGGTAAGCACAAAGGTAGTGGCCACATTAGAAACAGGATCATAGATGAAGTTCACCATAGCCCACCAGGATTGAAACTTCCTTTCAAAATCAATTGCATTATCCCAAACAATTCTCCGAATTTCAGCTGGAAAATTACCTTCACCCCATTCCCGTATGATCAGAGCTGCTGTTGCCTGCACCCATAACTGTGCTTGTAGACAACTGAAAGCTAAAGACACATTATCTTGAACTGTACTAAGTGCTTCTACTATTAACTTGTGGTCTTGGTCCCCGGCCTTTTCATACTTCCTTACTTTGGCAGTATTTTTGAAATCTGCCACTGGCTAGTTCCTAATGCCAGTAGAGATGACTGTAAAGGCTGCTTCAATTTTGTTAGGCTACCTGCTGCAGTGGCCAGTTTATTCATCAGTATTTCTGAATCAATTCCATTTAAAACTCCTAATCCTGTCTCAAATATGCCAGTTAGAGCCTTTCTTACTCTGGTCCTGAGATATGCCTTTTTTTGTAACCACGTCGTCCAGCCCTCAAAGGATGTTTTTAGGAAGGAGGAGCAGGCTGGTTGGATTTTTGAGACGTTAATTTGCATTATCAATTCCACACGTTTGAGAGACCATTCTGGATTGAATAATAGCTGTTGTTCACTCACATTCTTTACTACATAGGGGCCTATTTCATACACTTTAGGTTCAAGTTTGGGTAGAGTCTGAACTAGTATGGGTTGTATAAGGCCCTGCTGTTGTAAAAAGTGCAGTGTCTGCTTTGAATTTAAATGGAAGTCTGATAGCAACTCGAGCTCAAAGGCAGGTCACTTCTACAGGCTGCATCAAGGTGAAATTACACCAACAGTCTGATTCACTTAGGTTATCACAGACTTCCTGGTGTTCATATACACCAGGGGAGGTTCAGACACTAATTACATCTGGTCTCTCATAAGCCGTCCTATTGATGACCTGGCACTCTACTTTGATTTCTTCTCCTCTGATTCCTTGAAGTGTCCACAGTTCCCGTTCCTGCCATTCTTGCTCCTCATATACCTGATTCTCGTGGATTACTACATTAGATACGTTTAAATATTTTATCTCAGAAGGTTCTCCCATGGATCCAGTATACTGATTAAATGCCAGGGACCAAGGCCATTCACCATTGCTTTGAATAGAGGTACTCTCAAGTTCTGAAATTTCAGTTACAATTACATACAAAGCAATTCTGTAAACTAAAGTATGAACTACTCCCGACCGCAATGTACTCATTTTGCCCGAGTAAGTTTTAGTTTCAGTCCATTCTCTTCTGGTATCGCTCTCCAAGGGACTTCTAGGGCTTTCTTCACCCAAGAGTGATGGATCCAGGCCTTCTGCTCCTTGATTTTGATTGCAGTGAAGGTGGTGAGAAGTACTTGCAGTGGTCTCTCCCACTGTGGTTCCGAAGTCTTCTCTGTAAGAGACTTAACATTTACATCATCCCCAAGCTATCTAACTCCCTGCTCCGAGTTTGCAGCCACATGTTTCTCAATTACTCTGAGCTGTTTGCTTAAAGCCACCATGTAGGTGGACATTCTGGACATTCCCTTTGTATTCTATATGGTCTTCTATAAGGCATTTCAAAAGGATTCAGCATTCCTTTAGCTCAAGGTTTAGTTTGAATTTGCAATAGTGCTAGTGGAAGAGCTTGGGGCTAGGGTAGATTAACTTCTTGCCCCAGTGTTACAATCTGCTGCTTAATCAAATTATTTGTTCTCTCTACCTGGCTACTTGATTGGGGCAGTATGGAGTGTGAAGTTCTTAATCTATGCCCAGATGGCCACTAATCTGTTGCACTGCTTTGGAAATGAAATATGATTTTTATCTGAGGATATCGTGGCTGGAACTCTGAAGTGTGTATTATTTCTTGTAAAAATAATCTGGTCACCTGTTGAGCTTTGACAGTTCTGGTGGGGAATGTTTCTGGCCCCACAAAATGTATCTATCAATACCAGTAAATACTGATACCCCCCCTTTCCTTGGGAGTTCTGAAAAGTTGATTTGCCACTGCTGTCCAGGCCCATGGCCTCTCCCAGTCTGACCGAGTTTTGGCCGGGGGGTATTTTGGGGTTAGTCTGGAGGCGAGGATCACATTGTCGGCTCACCTGAGTGATAGTGGCATATAAATTCCTGACAACGATACAACGATTATTTCAATCAGATGTGTGTTCTAGAAAGCCTGTGGAAATTACTACTTCAAAGTCAACACTTCATTTCAATGCACTCTGTATCACTCGCAGCCTTGGTCATTTTGAGAAAGGAGCCACACTCTATAAAAGGCTTTTAAGTAGTTAGGCCCTAGTGTGTTTTCTAGTGCCCTTCCTTCACTAGTAACCATGAAAATGGGAAGGGATTACTAGCTCTCTTTCAATGGTAGCCCACCCCTTGCAGTTGTAGGTCCCTTTTGATTAGTATTATTGTATTATGGCTTACCGTCGAGGAAAATCTGTACCTCACCCTTTGCTGCTTTCTTTGCCTCTCCATCCGCCAGCTCATTTCTTTCCTCCAATTTTAAGCTCACTCTCTGGTGTGCCTTAATATGCTTTTCCAGGTAGCTGAACTGCTTTCAACAGCTGGATTGCCTCTTCTTTCCCTGTGAGGTCAGCAGTCCCCTCTCCTTCCAGATGGCTCCATGTGCATGTATGACTCCAAATGCATACCTTGAGTCTGTGTAGATGGTTATTCTCCTCCCTTTTGCCCCTTCGAGAACACGGGTCAGGGCAATTATCTCAGCCTTCTGCGCAGAGGTACCTGTTGGTAAGGGTCCAGACTCGATTACCTCTCTGTAGGTGGTCACTGCATACCCAGCATGTCACTTCCCATTGGCAACGTAACTGCTCCCATCAGTGAACCAGGTCTCTGCATCGTCCAGAGGAGTGTCCTTTGAGTCTGGGCGGCTGGAGTAGGTAGCTTCAATGGTCTCTAGGCAATCATGGTGTACTGTTTCTCCTTGATTTCTGCCGAGAAAAGAAGCTGGGTTGACAATATTAGTCACCACTATCTCTACATCATCTTGCTCTACCATGATGGCCTGGTATTTCAGAAACCTCTGTGGTGAAAGCCAGTGGCCACCCTTTACTTCCAGTACTGCGGACACTGTGTGGGACACTAGCACAGTCATTTTTGTCCCAGGGTAAACTTGCGTGCCTCTTGAATATTCAGCACAACTGCTGCTACAGCTCTGAGGCAACCTGGCCAGCCCTTGGCTGTTGCATCTAGTTGCTTAGAAAAGTAAGGAAGTACCCTCTGGTATGGACCCAAGTCCTGAGCCAATATTCCCAGGGCAATTCCTTGCGTGGAAAAATAGAAAGAGTGCTTTACTTACATCTGGAAGTCTCAAAGCTGGAGCCGACATGAGGGCACTCTCTAGCTGGTGAAAGGCCCGTGTGGCATCTCTTGTCCACTGGAGATCTTTGTTTCCATTGGCAATAAGAGCATAGAGGGGTCTGACGAGCAGTCCATAATTATAAACCCACAGCTGGCACTACCCTGCCATGCCTAAGAAGGTTCGGAGTTCCTTTGTTGTCTGGGGTTTCAGGGTTTGGCATATGGCTTCCCTGCCTTAAAGCCTGCTGCTCAGCACTCAATTCTTACCCCCAGGTAGATTACCTTCTGTTTCACTACCTGTGCCTTTTTCTTTGAGACTCTGCGTCCTTGGAGTCCTAGGAAATTCAAAAGGCTTACCGTCCAGGCTTCTCTCGCTTCCCTCCTCCAAGTGGCTACTAGAAGATCATCCACGTACTGCAACAGCCTCCTTTCCTCTTGTGGAGCTTCCCGGGACTCTGGGTCTTTGCAAGCTGTTCTCCAATCAGAGTGGGGAATTTTGAAGCCTTCAGGCACATGGACTATGTGAGCCTGAGTTTGAATGCAAAAATTTTCTGGCTGGCTTCGTGGATAGGGAGGCAAAAGAAGGCATCTCTTAGGCCTAAAACAGTGAACCAGGTTAGCTCAGGTGTTAGACAAGTTGGTAAAGTATATGGATTTGCTACTACAGGGTATAAATTCTGTGTTATCTTATTAGTCCTTAATCCAGTACTATCAATTATTGGGCTGATTCCTTCCTTATCTTCCTTTTGAGGGTGCTACTCAACTCTCACTGGTTGTGTTCTTTCCTTAACCTTGATTACCATGGGGGAGCATCTTTCACTCTCCCTGGTACAGCGGAGGCCCATACCCTTGAAAACACTTATTTACTTATTCTAATATCTCCTTACTAATATCTTTAATTTCAGTGTCTGTTAATGTTAAGCCTAACCTCTTTCTATCATTTGCCTCCAGAGTAACCTTTCTCATTTGAGAATGTTTAGCAAATTGAGCGAATTGTACAAAAGCTTTTAGGTACACATAGTGCACATGTTACTTTAAAGGTTTGCAAAAGTATGCCTTCTCAGACTGGCCAGTTGTTCATTCCCCACACTACAACATAAACATTCTCCACAGGTACTAAGGCTTTATTTAAAACTGAATATATGGCTCTTGTGTCGACTAAAATTCTTCCCTTTTGGGGAGGTCATCTTTACCCTTCTTCCCTTACATTGGGAGGAGCCTTTAGCAAATCATATGTACTCATTTTGCGAACTGTGATTGCTTTGCATTTCAGCATGATAATCTTTGTTTGACTTCATACATTGCTATCTTATGCTGTATGCTGAACAACACATTTGATTTGCTTTCTCTTTGCCTTGTTTTCCTTTTCAAGGGCCAAGACCCGAGGGCGGTCTGATCTCACAGTCTCTTTGCCATTCTGGATGATTTCTTAAAACAAAAAGACATTTCAGCATACAAAAACTCTATCCCATTTATCTTCCTATTATAAAACAGTACTAACAGCAATGAAGTATTATAAATCTTTTTATTTTCTGAGCTACTCTTACTGGCAACCTCCTCCCAGTGAGCCCCTCCTAAAAGGGGCTAATTTAGGAACCTGTTTGCTCTGGTCAGTTCTCATTATTTATTTCTCCTTGCCCTATCTCGCTTCCACTCAAACCTCTTTTCACAGACCTTCACAGTAGTTTCTCAGTTTTCCTCCTACACACACAGCTCCAGGTGGCAGGTATCAGATGTGATTCCCACACACAAGCTCTAAGACCTTAGGTTCTGAATCCGCTTGACCAGAAACCTCTAATTTACACTCGGGGCATGTGCCCTGACACTTATTAGAACAGTAAAACAGCAATACCAGCGTTTCTCATAAACACCGCACTGCAATAATACCTGCACATCCAGCTTTTGCCCACAGGCCATTCCCGTGTTCCCTGGGGAGACGGGGCAGCCAGAGCTGTCCCTGTGCCCAGGGGACAGCCACTGTCACCTCACACAGCATGCTAATCAAAAACGTGACGTAGACACTATGTTCTGATCAAACAAAATATCAGTCTTTTCTAGTTCTCTTCTTGCACAATCTAATTAAGCACTGTGTCTACTTACACTTGTTTTACTGCTTTGCAAAAAGGCTGTGCTAGTCACAGCCGAAACTCTGATATGCCCACAGACACGGACACACGCACCAGCACCCCCCCTTTATCTCAAATTCACTAGAGCCAAGGCTTGAATTGCTGTGAGGGGGAGAATTCTTGGAATTCCTTTAACTCGCTTTATCGTAGTTAAGCATAAATCACCAAACTATAGTTCTCCTGTGTAAGATGCTACTCTTGTTGCAACGAGATCTTAAAATCTCCACAAACACTACTATACAATTGAGAATCAAATTACCACAATGCAGCGGAAGAAAATCACCACACAAAATTACTGGGAAAGGGCATATTTCTCAAAGTGCTCACTTTTCTCAACACAACACAGCATACCATAATTCGGCATTTACTCACATCCATTTTTCCCGGACACAATCAAAATAACAGCACACAGTGTAGAGATCAAGTCCAAACATCCAAGGCAAAGGAACTCTCTGAGCTCATACTCACGGTTAAAATGTACCAAATCTACACAAATCACTACATTTAAACAGGATAAATACCATCACTGACATTCCTCCACTCACTTCTCCGCAGGGCACTTCTCTCCCTGCCCCGGCAGCCTGCTGCAGCCGGCGCCTCAGGCCGCACTCGGCTGCTTCAAACACGGGTAGTACTAACCCCCCCCCGCACTGTAGATCTACTCTCTTTTAAACACCATACACTTAGACACTTGCAGGATTACAAACACAGTGCACTGACCACACAATGCATTGACCATACAGCAACACAGTGTCCAGACATCACACACACACACAAACAAAACACACACGGGCTCAGCAGTTCTGCTCCATCAGAACAATGAACCCCCAATACACACATACACGGGTTCACCCGGCTCACCCCCAGAGCCTCTAGCGGTTGCGCTCTATCAGAACGATGAACCCCGTCTCTAATACAGCTGCTCCATCAGCTATACCCAGACGTCTCTGGGTGGTTTACTCCCTTGCTCTCCTTTCCCTCCCCCGGGAGCCCCCCAGTACATACCATATCTTCCTCCGCACGCCAGCAGATCCTTGTCTGTCCTCGCAGGTGGCAAGTTGAGACGAGCGGAGCCCCACCAGGAAAAAAATCCTAGGGCGCGCCGTGGAGGTCCGTCTATCTCCCCTGCCCCTGCGGGGACAGAGAACTCCTGGCTGGCTCGCCATAATGTTTTGCGGAGAAAAGAAGAAACCTCACAACTTTGTAATGCCCGGTATGCTTTTATTACGAGGCGCGCGGGACACAAGCCTCCCCAAAAAGGCAAGCGTACCCCTGAAGACTTTAGGTCTCCTTTTATCCCCCTTCCAAATGCATATGCATACAGTTTTACAATAGGTTCATACATATTCATTCCACGTGACATTTAGCACCAGTTCTTCTTTATCAAAGGAATTCCTAGGTCGGGGGAAAATTGACCTCGTGGTCTTTTCTGTTTTTATTTCTCTGTCTCCTTGTTGTCTCTGGAATGCGGCTTTTCCTTCAGCTTTGGCCTTAAAGACTTTTCACCTTTCTTAGACACTTCACCTAATTCAGAATGGATCTTTACTCTGTCTCACCGGGGCTGGGGGTCCCTGTGCACAGGGGCTCCCACTGACACCACTCCTGCCACTGGGCACTGCTGCTCTTCCTGGCCTGGGGCACAGCGCTGTCCCCAAGAGCTCAGCTCTCACCAGCTCTCACACAGGGGGCTCTCACAGCACAGGCCCCTGCAGCCATGCCACCAAAGCAGCCAGCAAACCTTCAGCCACCCTTCCTGCTGCAGCCACAGGCACTCCTGGGCCCAGAGCCGCCAGCAGGCCACAGCCATGCAAAATCCACCTGCACGCTCTCAACGCCACCACAGCCTTGGCAACTGGGTCACCTGCATATGGGCTACTGCAGGGGCTGATCTTTAAGCCTTGCAGCCTCCAAAGGCCCTGGGCTCTGCTTCCCAGCCTGCTCTGCACTGCCCTGAGCCCGCTTTGTTCCAGAACCAAAAGCCAAGCCAGGGCATCCTCACCCTGCCCGCATTCCTGCTGCTGCCATTGGCCACTGGCCCTTGGGTCCCACTCGGGTGACAGCTGCAGGGACATGACAGCCTGTGCTGGGCAGGGGGCATGAGGTTTTGGGCCCTGGGGTGGCTGTTGCTGCTGCTGCTGCTGCTGCTGCTGGGGGCCATGGGCCCAACAGGGCCCCGAGCTCAGCCCCTGCCTGGCCAGCTGCCCCCAAAGCCCCACACTCCCCGAGCATCCCCATCACACCTGCCAGGGGGAAATCCCACGGGCTTCAGGAAAGAAATTCCCCATAGTGACTACACCATGAGGTGCAAGGGGAAGGTCAGCACCAGCTGATGTTTACAGCACCCTGACAATGGTGGCTGCAGGGCAGGAGAGATCTCCAGGGCCTCTGGCAGTGCCTGCTCTGCACGTGAGCCTGTGCGGCTGCTCCCAGTGGGACACAGCACTGGGCTCAGGCCAGCCCTCAGCCCCTCACAGCTCATCCCAAGGAGCAGGCTAAGAAAGCATTTCCAGACCAGTTCCTGCAGATATTTCAAAGGGCTACATGTCATTCTAGGAAGCCACCTTGCACATTTAGTTTTGGTGTCGTGGCATGAGAAGCCATGAAGGTGCCTCTGAATGTGCACTCAGGGCACTTTCACTGCCATCCCAAAGGGAACACCAAGGACAGGTCTCTGCTTTCAGCACTGCTGAGCTCCTCACTACAATGATAGATAGGAGGACAGAAGGTTGTGGAGGCCCAGGGGCCTATTACAGGAATTATAATACCGCACGATAAAAATGACAAATTAAAGTAAAGTGAGGCAGCCCTCTGAATACAATGTTTTATCAGTTTTACCAAGGCTTACTGATTGCAGCGTTTGCACCCTGAAGCAGCAACAGGGCCGGCTCAGCTGGTGAAGCCCAGGGGATATTTAGAAATATCTGCATCCAGCACCACCAGACCAGTGAATGGGGGGACAGCCACCTGCACTGCAGGATCCTTGGGTGATATTTTAGCCCTGTGTGTGGGCCACCCTTTACATCAGGGGCAGCTCTGGGTAACAAATTATCCAAAGCTGAGAGGGACATATATGTTGGAGTTAGGGAGGTTCTCCTTTCAGAGTGGAAGACTTTTACTAAGGGAAGTTTGAAGTCATTTGTTCATTGGCTTTTTAAGGAGCTCCAAGATATTTCTATTGATTCAATTCGTCATGTAGCATTTTGGGACTCAGTTCGGGAAAGACTCTTGCTTTTGAAAACTCAGGGAGGGATAAGAGTCGCAAAATTTTACTTAATTTTTGATATGATTTATAGAGTTTTCTCAAGGGTTCAATGTTCTAATACTCAAATCATATTTTGAGTTCTGCCCCCGGCATTCCTGAACCCACTGATACCAAGATAAGGGTGAGAGACAGGAACTGCTGTATAGCACAGACAAGCCACCTGCTGTCTGACATCTTCCCTCCTTCTCTACCCCCTGCCCAGGTCACACAGGCCTGGATTCTACCCTAACCCATTCTCCAGTACCTCTCCTCCCTGGATCCCCCTCAGATAGCTCACAAAATGGAGTCCCACCGCTGGAAGGGGGTCGTCAAGGTCAAACTCCCTCCCACCCCCAGCTCTCTCATCTGGTCTTCCCTGGGTTGGGTCCCACCCCTGCGTCAGGAACCACCCCTGCATTGGGATCCAGCGCTTCCTTGCCTACTCCCGCTGGCCTACCCCCTCCAACTCAGCCCCTTGTGGATCCCACACTGTCAGAGCCGGAAGTGTGAGGGGCGGTAACGGGAAGGCCGCCATCTTGGCTGCCAAAGGCCCACAACACCGGGCCTGGCCAGTCACCCCAAGGCCCCGCTCCTCTGCCAAAGACCAAGTTCCCTCTTCTGGAGAGGAGAGGGAAGTTTCATCTGACGTCCAGCATGAGGCTGAGGATTCTTGGCAGAGGATGCGGAAGCTGGCGGCTGAAGAGGGGGACTGGGAATTGGTAGCTAAAATACAAGCACCACCGGTGCAGTACCAGAGTGGGGCTAACCCCCGATGGGAAGCTGTCACACACGGGGAGATGAAAGACCTTTGTAAAGCAGCGAAAGACCATGTGAGGGGGTCACCATATTTTAATAATTTGTTAAATGCCACCTTCACTGCACATGTTAAGGTGCTTCACGATCCATTCTATACACATCCTACTTTCTCCCACTGAAATTATTCTGTGGGAAGAAATGGGGAAAAAACGAATAAAACAATATTAAAAGACTATACTGGAGAAGACAGGTGGGCACACCTAACTCAAGTCCATCTAGCCAGTGAGGAAGATTTCACTAAACCTCATTCAATAGACCTTCCCAGAGCTCTGTTAGAAGAGATAAAAGTGCTGCAAAGACAGCTCTCAAGCAGGCACTCAATGGAACAATACCTACTCTAGATTTCATAGACATTCTGCAGGGACCTGGGCAATCCTTTCTAAAATGTATTGACCACCTTCCACAAGCAATAGAGAAACAAGTTGAATATCCAAAAGCCAGGAAGGTACTCCTTACTAAACTTGCTGAAACAAATGCTAACAACAACTGCAAAGACATTTTCCCTTCGCTACCCCTTAACCCAAAGGCTACCACTGCACAAATGGTCGAGGCATGCACACTTAGTGCATCCTTACACTGTGATGCCAGCCTAGCTAAGGCTACCAGTCAGGGTGTAGTAGAGGTGCTAGTAGCCTCCCAAGTTATTCCCTGACATACACATGAAAAAGGACCTGGCTTTAAGTGTAGGGAGATGGGGCATTTTCAACAGAATTTTAAAAATAAAGGCTATTACCAGGGACCTTCTAGGTGTCACAACCACTGTCCTCACTGCCCCCCTCGTCCACACACTTTCCAAAACCGGTGGCCTGCGGGAAACCCCACACAGACACAGAAAGGCCCTGCGTGATGACACCAAACGCGAGGCCATTCCGCCCCACTCTCCCCAACATAGTGGAGAGCCAGCACAGAGACCTTCTCAATTCAATTCAATTCAATACTTTTTTGATGCCCACATGCATCCAAATGACACCCCCGGGTTTGCCTTTTCCGCCCCTAAACTGACAAACACCTTCACAGAGGTACCAGTGGACTGCATTGCCTCAAAGAAAGAAGAGGAGCTCAACTATTTGTCAACGGCTTTGAGCCCAAAACCTCTCGCCCAGACAGAAAAGACATCCTAATGCTATCATTTTTCATTACATGGATGATACAGTCATTTGTGCAGAAGGCCAAATCATTTTGGATGTTGCAGTACAAGATGTCATCACTGTGGTGCAACAGAAAGGTTTTGAGATTGCAGCAGATAAAGTTCAAAAGACAGCCGCTTGGAAGTACCTCGGGCTAAAGAGCACAGAGAGAACCTTCACACCACAAACACTGCACATCAAGGACAATCCAAAGACTCTGCAAGAACTCCAAATGCTCTGTGGAACCACCAGTGGGGTACATTCACTGCTGGGAATCACCACAGAAGATCTCGTGCCACTGTTCCTGTTCCTTAAAGGCAGAGAAGGACTCACTTCCCGTGATCACTGACACTGGAGGCCGAAGCAGCCGTAAAAAAGGTCTCCTGGGTGATTCAAACTAAACAGGCACACAGATAGCACCCTCATTTTCCTTTCTCCCTGGCAATGCTTGGTGTAAGTCCAATATTCCATAAAATATTTTTTCGGGGGCACTCAACTATCTCAGGTCCCCTCATAGAAAGTGAATACATTTTCAGAGCACAACAATCTACTAAAATGATAACAACCCAAGAGAAAGTTATTACACAACTAATCAGGAAAGCTACAGAACATCTGTGCTCCCTTGCAGGCACAGACCTTCTGAATATATAATTAGTTGTCACTCCAGAGCACCTCAATTGCCTACTTCAAACATCTGAAACACTGCAATACACCTTAGACAGTCTTTATACAGGCAAATATCGGCTGCCTCTTCTACCACCAAAACATTCCTGTGCTGTTCAGGATGTTCAAAATTACCCCAGACCCAGCAAGATCCATTGCAGCCACCTGCCCAAATTGTCAGGAACATGCCCTTGCTTCTGTCAGAGCAGGAGTCAATCCAAGAGGACTAGAGAGTCTCCACATCTGGCAATCAGACACCACACACTAAGCCCATTTGGGCAGATTAAAATACATCCACATCTCAATCGACGCCTTTACCAGTGTGGTTTTTGGCTCTGTCCACGCTGGAGAAAAATCAGAAGATGCTATAAAACATTACTTTTTAGTTTTTTCCACCTTAGCAATTCCACAGGAAATTAAAACTGATAATGCTCTTGCTTATACCTCACACTGATTCCAACAAGTTTCTGACCACTGGGGTATAAAACATGTCACAGGCATACCACACTCCGCCACAGGACAGTCCATAGCTGAGAGGGCCAACTGAGCCATCAAAAGGATCCTTCATCAACTGAGAGGGGTAATCCAGATATTATCTTCCATTGAGAGACTGGCCAAGGCCTTTTATGTACTGAACTTTTTGAACAATTCATTTATGGAGACAACTCCCACAGTCATCAGGCATTTTACTAATTCAACTGCAGCCCAATTAAAAGAACAGCCACCTGTGTTGACCAAAGAACCTGAATCTAAACAATTTATGGGCACCTTCCCATTAATTACTTGGGAAAGAGAGGATGCCCATGTCTCTAGAGCAACACTCCTAAGATCGATCCCAGCAAAATACATAAAAACTCTTTCTGGGAACGGTGAGGCAAACACCAGAGCCACCATCAATAGAACAGAATGGAAGCCTTAGGGAGAGAGCAGCAGCCTGGGAAAGAAGAAGAAGAACAGAAGATCCCCTAAGCAGCGTTGACCACACACACCAAGACCAAGATAGCTCAGACAACAGTAACCAGGATACATGAATTAACATTTATAAAAGCTTTATTTTAGCATTGATATATGATTCTTTTAATAAGCTTAGTTCACACCCTTGGCTTACAGAAGAGAAAGTTTAGTGGGACCTGAAATTATGTTTCATCTTCTAGTCACTTTATCTGTTTACTTTTAGGACACCCAAGCCTGCAGATAATAAATCAGCTAAAGTCAGAGGATGCTGCCATTGGTTGCTACTGAACAGGAAACTGGATGCTCCTCACTGAGCCGCATGCCTTCAGATGGGCGCTTCCACAGACAAGCCACAATTTCTTGTCCGTGGCCATGCCTGTCAGGCATTTGAAGGCATGTGTTTTTTCAACCTACTGTCACATAGGGAGTCAGTATATCAGGTCATCCAGCTGCTAAAATCAAGGAAAGAAGATCCAGATGGAAGGCAACAACGACTGGTTCACTGGACTTTCCAAACACTGGGGGATAAAAGGCTGACTTTCATGTTTAGTTAAGACTGTTTTGTGGACTTGTTTATTGTATTCATTGTGTTGGTTATTTTATCCATTATGCTAAATGCCTGCAAAACTCTGTGGCTGAAGCCTTCTTTATAGGCAACAAAAAGGGGAAAATCTGGGGGCCGAGGGGCCGACCATTGAAGCTGTAATACCTCTGGGCAAAGTGACCAAGGTAAAAGAGAGACATCACTCTGAATTCAATGGTCTCGTCCATGGGCATTTGCAGGCTCATGGTGATGCAGCCCATTTTGTTGGTATCACCCAGTTCAATTACTTTATTTTTTTTATATGTACTCACTCAAGAACGTTCTCCCCTCTCTTATACCATTTTGGACCTGGCTTGCTGCAATGCTACCCCGATTTCCCCCCCCCCCCCATTTTCCCGCTGCGTGCGCAGCCCCATTTTGTCTCCCCTCCTGGACCCTTTTCAGTGTAATCCACTGAAGTGTTTGCAGTTCCACACAAAGATCCCTCTCTCAGCTCGTTCACCAGCAGTTTAAGCATGCTCCCAGCTCTGGGAGTGCAGGTCGCTCAAAGAGGCTGCCTGTGGGCAGGCTGAAATACAGGAAGTGAGTACACAAAGGGAACCTGGCCTCTAATAAAAGCCATGAATCCCACGGCACACCCAACACAAAGCCTTGCGTGTCACTTCTTCATCCTTCTTCTCTCAGTCCTCATGCCACTTTCCCCACTTATTCTGACTGCCTTCTTGGCTTCTCTCTCTCCTCTCTGCAGGTTCAGCTACACGTGTGACCCTGCAGGAACAGCCTGACCCAGGGAAGTGGGAGAGGACTTATGGTCAGGAACTGTAGTGACAGGACGTGGAGGAATGCGATCAAACTGCAAGAGGTGGAAGAGATTTGATGATGGGAAGAAGTTCTTTACTCTCAGGGGGCTTGTCACTGACACAGGGACCAGTGCAGAGAGGCTGTGGATGCCCCATCCGCAGCAACATCCAAGGCCAGGTGGGACAGGGGCCGCAGCAACCTGCTGTGCTGGGAGCTTGCTCAGCTTGGAACCAGATCATCTTCAGGGTCCCTTCCAAGCCAAACCATTCAAGGATTTGATCATTCTGCCATCCACATCTCCCACTGCGCAGTGGCCCTGAAACTTCAGTGACATCACAGCTCCCACAGGGTTCCAGGTGGAACATCCAGGACCTGGAAACGAGCACAGCAGACACTTCACCGGCCGCCAAGGGTCAGTTGATGCTCAGTCTGCGCTCTGACCCTGAGTGCTGAGGTGCTGCTGCTGCCTGGGCTTTCCCGCTGCTGGCTCTGGAGTGCCAATCCCAGCATGATGTGCTCTGCTGTGCCAATGGAGGTACAGTGCCATGCCAGGCAGGGGGCACCCAGCTTGGGCAGGCTGCAGCCATGTGGGAATGGATGGTGTGGGACAGGAAGCCCACTGGGAGATTGTGCTGCCCCTTGCAGACTGACAGAGACGCTGTGGAGGCGATGGATGAGGACCAGGGGCTGAATGGGGAAGAGATGATGGAGGTGGACTCCTCCTCTACTTCCATGTCCTCCCCTGTTGAGGACATGGAAGTAGAGGTGGAAGACAACACTGAAGAGATGGAAGTGGATGAGGAGGATGAGGAGGAGCCCATGGTCCTTGGATGAAGATGCAGCCCCACAGGTAAGACAGGCAGATGCTTCCCACGCCCTGCCCACACACACACTGGGTCCCCTGACACCAGGCTGGGGCTGGGCTGGATGGCCCCGCTCAGGGACACGGTGCCCGCAGGGGGCCTGGATTGCGCTGCCACAAGCACCAGCCCCGGCCTGCCCTGCGCTTGCCTGGGGCCACGCCAGCCCTGCCAGCCCCGGCCCAGCCCCTGGGGCCCAGCTCCCAGCCCTGCTGGGCCCAGTGCTGGCAGCTGAGTCCAGCTCTGCTGCTTCCTTTCTTCCAGGGATCATGAACATGATGGCATAGATAGGATGCATTTGTCAATACGTTTGAAGTTTAGAAGTTCCTTGTAAATATGTTCACTCCGTAGGAAAGTTTCCTGTAAATACATTTTGGAGATTGTTAGCCCCTCGCATCCCATGTAAATATGTTCTGTACATTGTTGTTCTTGTTGTTATAACAATTGTTATAATGACACATGTTCTGTAAATCCTAGATTTGCTGCTCTACGGCAAATAAATACTGTTTCTTTTTAAAACCTGACTTCTCTTGGCCATTCCTTTGGGCACAGGCAGCCTTTGCACACTTGTGGGTTCCACTTCCTCCACGTTCCTGGGGCTGGAGGTCCCTGCAGGTGCTGGCACGGCCACCCCGGGACTGGGAGTCCCTGTGCACAGGGGCTCCCACTGACACCACTCCTGGCACTGGGCACTGCTGCTCTTCCTGGCCTGGGGCACAGCGCTGTCCCCAAGAGCTCAGCTCTCACCAGCTCTCACACAGGGGGCTCTCCCAGCACTGGCCCTGGCAGCCAGGCCACCAAAGCAGCCACCAAACCTTCAGCCACCCTTCCTGCTGCAGCCACAGGCACTCCTGGACCCAGAGCTGCCAGCAGGCCACAGCCATGCAAAATCCACCTGCCTGCTCTCAACGCCACCACAGCCTTGGCAACTGGGCCACCTGCATCTGGGCTGCTGCAGGGGCTGATCTTTAAGGCTTGGTGTCTCCAAAGGCCCTGGTCTCTGCTTCCCAACCTGCTCTGCACTGCCCTGAGCCCGCATTGTTCCAGAGGCAAAAGCCAAGCCAGGGCATCCTCACCCTGCCCGCATTCCTGCTGCTGGCAGCAGCCACTGGGCCCTGGGCCCCACTCGGGTGACAGCTGCAGGGACATGACAGCCTGTGCTGGGCAGGGGGCACGGGGCTTTGGGCCCTGGGGCCACTGCTGCTGCTGCTGCTGCTGCTGCTGCTGCTGCTGCTGCTGCTGCTGCTGGGGGCCATGGGTCCAACAGGGCCCCGAGCTCAGCCCCTGCCCGGGCAGCTGCCTCCAAAGCCCCACACTCCCCGAGCATCCCCATCACACCTGCCAGGGGGAAATCCCACGGGCTTCAGGAACAAAATTCCCCATAGTGACTAAACCAAGGGGTCCAAGGGGAAAGTCAGCACCAGCTGATGTTTACAGCACCTTGACAAAGGTGGCTGCAGGGCAGGTGAGATCTCCAGGGCCTCTGGCAGTGCCTGCTCTTCACGTGAGGCTGTGGGGCTGCTCCCAGTGGGACACAGCACTGGGCTCAGGCCAGCCCTCAGCCCCTCACAGCTGATCCCAAGGAGCAGGCTCAGAAAGCAGTTTCAGACCACTTCCTGCAGATATTTCAAAGGACTAAATGTCATTCAAAAACCCAAACTGCCGATTTATTTTTGGTGTTGTGGCATGAGAAGCCATGAAGGTGCCTCTGAATGTGCACTCACGGCAGTTCCACTGCCATCCCAAAGGGATCACAAAGGACAGGCCTCAGCTTTCAGCGCTGCTGAGCTCCTCACCCAGCCATGAATTCTGAGGCTGAGGCAATGTTTCACAGGCCGGGGGACCTACCACTGGAAGAGTAATACCTGATGACAATGATATAGAACTAAAGTAAGGTGAATAACCCCTCTGAATACAATGATCTTGCACTTGTCTTTTGTGGGATCATGCAGATTCAGCACATTTTCTTGGTATCATGAACTTCCTCCTTTCCTTATATATACTCCCCTAGGATCCTCTCTCCTCTCTTAACACCTTTTAGTCCTGAATTACTGCGTACAAGGTCCTTTTTTCCCAAATGGAAATCCTTCTGTGCCCACCCCCACTTTGTCTCCCTCCAGGGACCCTCTCCAGTGCAATCCACAGTATTTGCAGTTCCACACATAGATCCCTCTCTTGCCTCATCCATCATGCATTCCAGCTAGTCTGCTCCTAGCTCTGGCAGTGCAGGTCTCTCACAGAGGCTGGCTGTGGACATGCCACAAGAGCTGCCCAAACAGGGACCTTCTTTGAGAATTCTTGAGAGAAGCTCCAGTGAGAATCCGGCTCTTCCACCGTCACGGGACAGAAGACGCCTCGGGTCAGCCAGCGCCCTGGAGTGGGACCTGAGTTTTATCAGGGCTTGCTGAAGGCAGCGTTGGCACCCTCCAGCAGCAAGAGGGCCGGCTCAGCTGGTGAAGCCCAGGGGATATTTTGCAACATCTGCATCCAGAGTAACCAGAGCAGTGAGCTGGGGGACAGCTGCCTGCAGTGCAGGATCCTTGGGAGATATTTTAGTCCTGTGGGTGGGCCACCCTTTACATCAGGGGCAGCTCTGGCTAACAAATTATCCAATCCTTAGAGGGATATATATCTTCCAGTTAGGTAGTCTCTCCTTTCAGAGTGGAAGACTTTTACTAAGGGAAGTTGAAAGTCATTTGTTCATTGGTTTTTTAAGGAGTTCGCAGACATGTCTATTGATTCAGTCTGTCATGTAGCATTTTGGGACTGAATTAGGGAAAGACTCTATCTTTTGCAAACTCAGGGAGTGATAAGAGTTGCAATATTTTACCCAATTTTTCATATGATTTATAGAGTTTTCTCAATGGTTCAAAGCTCTAATATTTAACCCAGAGTTTGAGTTCTGCCCCCCACATTCCTGAACACACTGACACCATTAGGATGAGAGACGGGAACTGCTGTAAAGCACAGACAAGCCACCTGCTGTCTGACATCACCCCTCCTTCTCTACCCCCTGCCCACATCTGTACTGATCACACCGGCCTGGATTCTACCCTAACCCATTCTCCAGTACCTCTCCTCCCTGGATCCCCCTCAGAGATGGATTCACAAAATGGAGTCCCTCCTCTGGAGGGGGTTGTCAATGTCAAACTCCCTCCCACCCCCAGCTCTCTCATCGGGTCTCAGCTCTGTGTTGGATCCCACCCCTGCGTCAGGTACCACCACTGCATTGGAATCCAGCGCTTCCTTGCTTACTCCGGCTGCCCTACCCCCTCCAACTCAGCCCCTTGCGGAAGCTGGAAGTGTGAGGGGCTGTAACCGGAAGGCCGCCATCTTGGCTACCAAAGGCCCACAACACCGGGCCTGGCCAGTCACCCCAAGGCCCCGCTCCTCTGCCAAAGAACAAGTTCCCTCTTCTGGAGAGGAGAGGAAGGTTCACCCGACCTTCAGCATAAGCCTGAGGATTCTTGGCAGAGGATGCGGAAGCTGGCGGCAGAAGAGGGGGACTGGGAATTGGTAGCTAAAATACAAGCAGCATCGGCGCAGTACCAGAGTGGGGCTAACCCCGATGGGAAACATTCACACACGGAAGATAAAAGATCTTTATAAAGCAGCAAAAGACCATGGGAGGGGGTCACCATATTTTAATAATTTGTTAAATGCCACCTTCACTGCACATGTTATGGTGCCTGACGATCTGCTCCATTTTATGCACATACTACTTTCTCCCACTGAAATTGCTCTGTGGGAAGGAATAGAGAAAAATCTAATAAAACAATTATTAAAAGACTATACTAGGGAAGACAGGTGGGCACACCTAACATTTGTCCATCTAGGGAGGAAGATTTCACTAAACCTCATTCAATAGACCTTCCCTGAGCTCTGTTAGAAGAGATAAAAGTGCTGCAAAGACAGCTCTCAAGCAGACACCCGATGGAGAAACACCTACTCTAGATTTCACAGAAATTCTCCAGGGACCTGTGGAATGCTTTCTAAAATTTATTGACCACTTTAAAAAAGCAATAGAGAAGAAGGGAGAACATCCAAAAGCCAGGAAGGTACTAACTAAACTTGCTGAAACAAATGCTAATAACAACTGTAAAGACATTTTTCCTTCGCTACCAGTCAACACAAAGCCTACCATTGCACAAATGGTTGAGGCATGCACACTTAGGGCATCCCTACACTGTCACGCCAGCCAAGCTATGGCTACCAGTAAGGGTGTAGTAGAGGTGCTAGTAGCCCCCCAAGGTATTCCCTGATATAGACATGAAAAGGGACCTGGCTTTAAGTGTAGGGAGATGGTGCATTTTCAACAGAATTGTAAAAATACAGACTATTACCAGGGACCTTCTAGCTGTCACAGCCACTGTCCTCACTGGCCCCCTCGTCCACATGCTTTCCAACACCAGCAAAACCAGTGGCCTGCGGGAAACCCCACACAGACACAGAAAGGCCCCGCACGATGACACCAAACGCGAGGCCATTCCGCTCCACTCTCCCCAACACCGTGGAGAACCAGCACAGCGACCTTCTCAGATCCAGTGGGACAGCTCGATCGCTGCAGAAAACTCGACAGAAGACAGCTCTGCCCTGGAACCTAAAGGCAGCTGCTAAGCGCCTTTTCTATTTCAATCCACGATACTTATGTTCACCATATTCCCACGGCAAATACAGGCCTGAAGAACAGGCCAGAGACATTTTGATTTTAACCAACACCAGGGAAGGGATGGAGACACTCACTCTACTACCTGAGGTACTCGCCTTGATGTCTTTGCAGGAGATAACTGTCCAGGCTCTATGCTTAGACTCTCCCCTATTTATTCCAAAAGGAACAGTTATAGCCAGAGCCAACCTCCTAGTTTACATGATCACCACACCAGTTGATCCAGTGGTGATGTGGGCACAGATTGTGGGCCCAAACAGACCCATTCTAAAGTGTGCTTTGTCAGGAAAAGGGAGATAGTGATGTATTTCAGGACTATTAGATACAAGAGCTGATGTCACCATAATTTCCCTCTCTGACTGGTTAAAAGAATCGCCCCTGGTTCCAGCTGCTGGGGTAATTATTAGCTACCAGGGGAGCCACTACCAGCTTCTGGAGTCACAGTAACATCTGCAGGGAAGGTCCTGAGGGCACAGTTGCTACAGGAAGATCATTTGTCACCCAGGCACCAATAAGAATTTGAGGAAAAGACCTCTTGTCCCAAAGGGGGACAAGGCTAGAGATCCTATCAACACCTCAGGATTTCTAGACGGGGCCACTGAGCAGCGCGCCACACTTCAGTTAACCTGGAAAACCAACGGCCCCATATGGGTGGATCAGTGGCCCCTCCCAGGCAGAAAGTTAAAGGCCCTGAAGTCCCTTGTGCAGGAGCAGCTGTCTGTGGGCCACATTGTACCACCTACTAGCCCCTGCAATGCACCTGTCATTATCATATGAAAGCCTGGCAAAGACAAGAGGCGGCTCCTGCAGGAGCTTCAGGAAAATCAACGAGGTCATCGAGGACATGGGTGCCCTCCAGTCCAGCCTGCCCTCAGCCTCCATGTTACCACGAGATTGCCGATGGTGCCGCATGCCGTAGTTGTGGGTAGCAGTTTTTGTAGTCCTCCTATTTTTCGGATATCTTGTTCGACATTTAGGCTGTGATTGATGGAGCCTGAGCATAGGAAGAGCATTGCTTTGAAGATTGCGTGGCTTGAGATGTGAATTAAGGCTGGTTCAGGGAGGTTTAGTCCAATTGTAATTTTATTGCACAATTATTGGAAGAGGGTTTTTATAGATCTTAATAACTACTTTTTTGATGCCCACATGCATCCAAATGACACCCCCGGGTTTGCCTTTTCCGCCCCTAAACCGACAAACACCTTCACAGAGGTACCAGTGGACTGCATTGCCTCAAAGAAAGAAGAGGAGCTCAACTATTTGTCAATTGCTTTGAGCCCAAATTCTCTCACCCAGATGGAAAAAAACATCCTAATGCTATCATTTTTCATTACATGGACGATACAGTAATTTGTGCAGAAGGTCAAATCATTTTGGACGTTGCAGTACAAGATGTCATCACTGTGGTACAGCAGAAAGGTTTTGAGATTGCAGCAGATAGAGTTCAAAAGACAGCCCCCGGGAAGTAGCTCGGCCTAAAAAGCACAGAGAGAACCATCACACCCCAAACACTGCACATCAAGGACAACCCAAAGACTCCGCAAGAACTCCAACAACTCTGTGGAAGCATCAGTTGGGTCAGTTCACTGCTGGGAATCACCACAGAAGATCTCATGCCACTGTTCCTGTTCCTTAAAGGCAGAGAAGGACTCGATTCCCGTGATCCCTGACACCGGAGGCAGAAGCAGCTGTACAAAAGGTCTCCTGGATGATTCAAATTAACAGGCCCACAGATAGCACCCTAATTTTCCTTTCTCCCTGGCAATCCTTGGTGTAAGTCCAATATTCCATACATTATTTTTTCGGGGGCACTCAACTATCTCAGAACCCCTGATAATAATTGATTGGGCTTTTTGATGACACCAACCTACTAAAATGATAACAACCCAACAGAAAATTATTGCACAGCTAATCAGGAAAGCTAGAGTGCATCTGTATT
The DNA here is from genome assembly GCF_028551555.1 of Melozone crissalis. Lineage (NCBI taxonomy): Eukaryota > Metazoa > Chordata > Aves > Passeriformes > Passerellidae > Melozone > Melozone crissalis. The sequence goes on from NW_026535957.1 coordinate 103,442, forward strand.
CCCTTGCAGGAAGAGACCTTGTGAATATATACTTACTTCTCACTCCAGAGCACCTCAATTGCCTACTTCAAACATCTGAACCACTGCAATATGCCTTAGATAGATTTTAGACAGACAGGATCAGCCACCAATTCTACCATCGAAACATTCCTGCGCTGCTCACGATGTTCAAAATTACCCAAGACGTGGCAAGATCCATAGTAGCCACCTGCCCAAATTGTCAGGAACATGGCCTTGCTTCTGTCAGAGCTGCAGTCAATCCAAGAGCACTAGAGAGTCTCCACATCTGGCAATCAGACATCACACACTCAGCCTCTTTTGCCAGACTAAAATACATCCACGTGTCAATCGACACCTTTCCAGTGGGATTTTTACCTCTGCCCATGCTGGTGAAAAATCAAAAGATGATGCTATAAAACATTAATTTTTAGTTTTCTCCACCTTAGCACTTCCACAGGAAATTAAAACTGATAATGCTCCTGCTTATACCTCACACTGATTCCAACAAGTTTCTGTCCACTGGGGTATAAAACATATCGCAGGCATACCACACTCCACCACAGGACAGTCCAAAGCCGAGAAGGCCCACGGATCCATCAAAAGGATCCTTGATCAACTGAGAGGGGTAGTCCAGATATTATCTTCCACTGACAGACTGGCCAAGGCCTTTTAAGTATTCAGCTTTTTGAACAACTCATTTATGGAGCCAACTCCCCCAGTCATCAGGCATTTTACTAATTCAACTGCAGCCCAATTAAAAGAAAAGCCACCTGTGTTGAGCAAAGACCCCAAATCTAAACAATTTATGGGCCCTTTTCCATTAAATACTAGGGGAAGAGGAGGTGCCCTTGTCTTTACAGCAACACTCCTTAGATGGATCCCAGCAAAATACATTAAAACTCTTTCTGGGAATGGTGAGGCAAACACCAGAGCTACCATCAGAAGAACAGAATGGAAGCCTAAGAGAGACAGCAGCAGCCTGGGAAAGAAGAAAAAGAAGGACAGAAGAGGATCGCCTAAGAAGCGTTGACCACACACACCAAGACCAAGATAGCTCAGACACCACTAACCAGGATCTATGTCTTAAAATTTGTAAAAATTATATTTTAGCATTGATATATGATTCTTCTAATAAGCTGTGTTCACACCCTTGCCTTACAGAAGAGAAAGTTTAGTGGGGACACAACCTAAGTTTCATCTTCTAATCTCTTCATCTGTTTACTTTTAGGACACCCAAGCCTCAAGATTCTAAATCAGCTAAAGTCAGAGGATGCTGCCGTTTGTAGCCGCTGCAGCAGGAATCTGGATGCTCCGCACTGAGCCGCATGCCTTCAGCTGGGTGCTTCCACAGACGAGCCACAAATTCTTGTCCATGGCCATGCCTGTCAGGCATTTGAAGGCAGGTGTTTTTTTTACCTGTTGTCACATAGGGAGTCAGTTTACCAGGGCATCCAGCTGCTAAAAGATCAAGGAAACAAGATCCAGATAGAAGGCAACAACGACTGGTTCACTGGACTTTCCAAACACAGGGGTTTGCAAGGCTTGCTTTCATCTTTAGTTAAGACTGTTGTGTGGGTTTTGTTTTTTGTATTCACTGTGTTGGTTATTTTATCCTTTTTTGCTAAATGCCTGCACAATTCTATGGCAGAAGACTTCTTTCTAGATAACAAAAAGGGGGAGATGTGAGGGCCCAGGGGCCTACCACTGGAACTGTAATACCTCAGGGCAGAGTGACCTCAGGGCAAAGGTAAAAGAGAGACACCGCTCTGAATGCAATGGTGTCGCCCATGGGCATTTGAAGGCTCATGTTGATGCAGCACGTTTTGTTTGTATCACCCAGTTCAACTGCTACATTTTCCTTATATGTACTCCCTTGGAATGTTCTAACTCTCTTGTATCAATTTGGTCCTGGCTGACTGTAATAATACTGCGCTGTTCACCCCCATATTGTGTGTCCAGCCCCATTTTTTCTCCATTCCTGGACCCTCTTCAGCGTAATGCACACTATTTGGATTTCAACACAACGATCCCTCTCTTGCCTCATCCATCAGCCATCCAAGCAAGCAGGCTCCAACCACTGGGAGTGCAGGTCCCTCACAGAGGTTGCTGTGGGCAGGCTACAACACAGGAACTGAGTGCACCAGGGACCGGGCCTCTAATAAAAGACATGAATCCCACAGCCCACGCAACCCAAAGCGTAGCACGTCTTTTCTTTTTCCTTATTCTCTCAGTTCTCAAGCCACATTCTGCATTTTTTCTAACTGGGAACTTGGCTTCCCTCTCTCCTGTCTGCAGGGTAAGTCACACGTGAAACACTGCAGGAACAGCCTGAAACACAGGGAAGTTGGAGAGGACACTTTCTCAGGAACTGTAGTGACAGGACACAGAGGAATGGGATAAAACTGCAAGAGTTGCAAGAGATTTGAAAATGGGAAGAAGTTCTTTACTCTCAGGGGGCTTGTCCCTGACACAGGGACCAGTGCAGAGAGGCTGTGGATGCCCTATCCCCAGCAACATCCAAGGCCAGGTGGGACAGGGGCCACATTGACCTGGTGTGCTGGGAGCTTGCTCAGCTCGGAACCACATCATCTTAAGGGTCCCTTCCAAGCCAAACCATTCACGGATTTGATCATTCTGCCATCCCCATCTCCCACTGCACAGCACCCCTGAAATGTCAGTGACATCACAGCTCCCAGAGGGTTCCAGGTGGAATGTCCAGGACCTGGAAACGAGCACAGCAGACACTTCACCGGCTGCCAAGGGTCAGTTGCCGCTTGCTCTGCGCTCTGACCCTCAGCGCTGAGGTGCTGCTGCTGCCTGGGCTTTTCCTGCCGCCTGTTCTAGAGCACCAATCCCAGCATGATGTGCTCTGCTGTGCCCATGGAGGTACAGTGCCATGCCAGGCAGGGGGCACCCGGCTTGAGCAGGCTGAAGCCATGTGGGAATGGATGGTGTGGGACAGGAAGCCCACTGGGAGATTGTGCTGCCCCTTACAGACTGACAGAGACACTGTGGAGGACATGGAAGAGGACCTGGGCCAGGATGAGGAAGAAGTGATGGAGGTGGACTCCTCCTCTACTTCCATGTCCTCCATTGTGGAGGACATGGAAGTAGACAAGGAGGACAATATCGAAGAAATGGAGGTGGATGAGGAGGATGACAACGAGGACATGGAAGTTGATGAGGAGGATGAGGAGGAGCCCATGGTCCTTGGATGAAGATGCAGCCCCACAGGTAAGACAGGCAGATGCTTCCCACACTCTGCACACACACACACTGGGTCCCCTGATGCCAGGCTGGGGCTGGACTGGATGGCCCCGCTCAGGGACACGGTGCCCGCAGGGGGCCTGGATTGCGCTGCCACAAGCACCAGCCCCGGCCTGCCCTGCGCTTTCCTGGGGCCACGCCAGCCCTGCCAGCCCCGGCCCGGCCCCTGGGGCCCAGCTCCCAGCCCTGCTGGGCCCTGTGCTGGCAGCTGAGTCCAGCTCTGCTGCTTCCTTTCTTCCAGGACTCATGCACATCATGGCACAGATCCGACGCTATTGTAAATACGTTTGAAAGTTTTGAAGTTCCTTGTAAATATGTTCGCTACGTTCCGAGTTTCCTGTAAATATGTTCACTACGTTCAAAGTTTTCTGTAAATACGTTTTGAAGATTGTAAGTCCATCGGATCCCATGTGAATATGTTCTGTACATTGTTGTTGTTGTTGTTGTTATAACAATTGTTATAACGACACATTTTCTGTAAATCCTAGATTTGCCAATCTTCGGCAAATAAATACTGTTTTGTTTTAAAACCTGACTTCTCTTGGCCATTCCTTTGGGCACAGGCAGCCTTTGCACACTTGTGGGTTCCACTTGTTCCGCGTTCCCTGGGCTGGAGGTCCCTGCAGGTGCTGGCACAGCCACCCCGGGGCTGGGAGTCCCTGTGCACAGGGGCTCCCACTGACACCACTCCTGGCACTGGGCACTGCTGCTCTTCCTGGCCTGGGGCACAGCGCTGTCCCCAAGAGCTCAGCTCTCACCAGCTCTTACACAGGGGGCTCTCACAGCACTGGCCCCTGCAGCCATGCCACCAAAGCAGGCACCAAACCTTCAGCCACTCTTCCTGCTGCAGCCACAGGGACTCCTGGGCCCAGAGCCGCCAGCAGGCCACAGCCATGCAAAATCCACCTGCCCGCTCTCAAGGCCACCACAGCCTTGGCAACTGGACCACCTGCATCTGGGCTGCTGCAGGGGCTGATCTTTAAGCCTTGCAGCCTCCAAAGGCCCTGGGCTCTGCTTCCCAGCCTGCTCTGCACTGTCCTGAGCCCGCATTGTTCCAGAGACAAAAGCTAAGCCAGGGCATCCTCACCCTGCCCGCATTCCTGCTGCTGCCAGTGGCCACTGGGCCCTGGGCCCCACTCGGGTGACAGCTGCAGGGACAGGGCAGCCTGTGCTGGGCAGGGGGAACGGGGCTTTGGGCCCTGGGGCCACTGCTGCTGCTGCTGCTGCTGCTGCTGCTGCTGGGGGCCATGGGCCCAACAGGGCCCCGAGCTCAGTCCCTGCCCGGGCAGCTGCCCCCAAAGCTCCACACTCCCCGAGCATCCCCATCACACCTGCCAGGGGGAAATTACAAGGGCTTCAGGAAAGAAATTCCCCATGGGAACTAAACCAAGGGATCCAAGGGGAAAGACAGCACCAGCCGATGTTTCCCCACATTTACAAAGGTGGCTGCAGAGACGGCGAGATCTCCAGGCCATCTGGCTGGGCCTGCTCTGCACATGAACCTGTGGGGCTGCTCCAAGTGGGACACAGCACCGGGCTCAGGCCAGCCCTCTGCCCCTCACAGCTGATCCCAAGGAGCAGGCTCAGAAAGCAGTTTCAGACCACTCCCTGCAGATATATCAAAGGACTACATGTCATTCAAGGAAGCCACCTTGCACATTCAGTTTTGGTATCGTCGCATGAGAAGCCATGAAGGTGCCTCTGAATGTGCACTCAGGAAACTTCCACTGCCATCCCAAAGGGAACACAAAGGACAGGCCTCTGCTTTCAGCACTGCTGAGCTCCTCAATGAAGTCAGCAATGAAGTCTCAGGAAGTAGTAGTTTTTTGGAGGTCCAGGGGCCTACCACTGCAAATCTAATACCTCATTAGTACTATGACGAACTTAAGTAACTTGCAGCCCCCCTCTAAAGCAATGATCTTGCCCATTGGCTTTTGTGGGGTCATGGGGATTCAGGTAATTTTCATGATATTATAAAGTTTTTTCTTTCCTTATATGCACTCCCCTAGGTGTTCTTCCCTTTCTTATCCTCTATTGGTCCTAAGTTACTGCATACAAGGTCCTTTTTTCCTGCATATAAAACCTTGTGTGCCCAGCCTCATTTTGTCTCCCTCCCTGGACCCTCTCCAGCACAAACCACACTGTTTGGAGTTCCACACAAACGCTCCTCTCTTGCCTCATCCATCATCCATTCAAGCAAGCCTGCTCCCAGCTCTGGGAGTGCACGTGTCTCACAGAGGCTGGCTGTGGACATGCCACAACAAGGGGTGCCCAAACAGGGACTATCTTTGAGAATTCCTGAGAGCGATTCCAGTGATGATTCGACTGTTCCACCGTCATAGGACAGAAGACGCCTCAGGTCAGCCAGCGCCCTGGAGTGAGACCTCAGTTTTATCAGGGCTTGCTGAAGGCGGCATTGGCACCCTCCAGCAGCAAGAGGGCCGACTCGATGGACAAAGCCCACGGGATATTTTGAAACACCTGCATCCACAGCCACCAGAGCAGTGAGCTGGGGTACAGCCACCAGCAGTGCAGGATCTTTGGGTCATCTTTTAGTCCTGTGGGTGGGCCACCCTTTACATCAGGGGCAGCTCTGGGTATCAAATTATCCAAAGATGAGAGGGACATATATGTTCGAGTTAGGGAGGTTCTCCTTTCAGAATGGAAGACTTTTACTAAGGGAAGTATGAAGTCGTTCGTTCATTGGCCGTTTACGGAGCTCCCAGACATTTCTGTTGATTCAGTTCGTCATGTAGCATTTTGGGACTGAGTTAGGGAAAGACTCTAATTTTAGAAAACTCAGGGAGTGATAAGAGTCGCAATATTTTCCACAATTTTTCACATGTTTTATGGAGGTTTCTCAAGGGTTCAAAGTTCAAATATTCAACCCAGACTTTCTGTTCTGCCCCCAGCATTCCTGAACCCACTGACACCATTAGGATGAGAGATGGAAACTGCTGTAAAGCACAGACGAGCCACCTGCTGTCTGACATCACCCCTCCTTCTCTACCCCCTGCCCAGGTCTGTAGTGATCACACAGGCCTGGATTCTACTCTAACCCATTCTCCAGTACCTCTCCTCCCTGGATCCCCCTCAGATAGCTCACAAAATGGAGTCCCTCCTCTGGAGGGGGTTGTCAATGTCAAAATCCCTCCCACCCCCAGCTCTCTCTTCAAATCCTCCCCCTGTGTTGGGTCCCAGCTCTGTGTCAGGTACCACCCCTGCATTGGGATCCAGTGCTTCCTTGCCTACGCCAGCTGCCCTACCCCCTCCAACTCAGCCCCTTGTGGATCACACACTGTCAGAGCCAGAAGTGTGAGGGGCTGTAACCGGAAGGCCGCCATCTTGGCTACCAAAGGCCCACAACATCGGGTCTGGCCAGTCACCCCAAGGCCCCGCTCCTCTGCCAAAGACCAAGTTCCCTCTTCTGGAGAGGAGAGGGAAGGTTCATCCCACCTTCAGCATGAGCCTGAGGATTCTTGGACAAGGATGTGGAAGTGGCGGCAGAAGAGGGGGACTGGGAATTGGTAGCTAAAATACAAGAAGCACCGGTGCAGTAGCAGAGGGGGACAAAGCCCCAATTGGAAGCTCTCATACATGGCAGATGAAAGACCTTTATAAAGCAGCAAAAGACAATGGGAGGGGCTTGCCCTATATTAATCATTTGTTAAATAACATCTATCCAATACATGCGTTGGTGCCCCACAATTTGCGCCATTTTATGCACATCCTACATTCTCCCACTGAAATTATTCTTTGGGAAGGAATGGGGAAAAAACTACTACAACAACTATTAAAAGACTATGCTAGAGCAGACAGGCAGGCACACCTAACACTAGACCATCTAGCCAGGGAGGAAGATTTCACCAAACCTCATTAAACAGACCTTCCCTGAACTCTGTTAGAAGAGACCTGCAGGGACCTGGGAAATCCCTTCTAAAATTTATTGATCACCATACAAAAGCAATAGAGAAGAAAGTTGAACATCCAAAAGACAGGAAGGTACTGCTTACTAAACTTGCTGAAACAAATGCTAACAACACCTTTAAAGACATTTTACCTTCTCTACCCCTCTACAGAAAGCCTACCATTGCACAAACAGTCGTGGCATGCACACTTAGGGCATCCTTATACTGTGATGCTAGCCGAGATAATGCTTCCTGTCCCGGCGTGGTAGAGGTGCTAGTAGCCTCCCAGGTTATTCCCTGGCACACACATGAAAAAGGACCTTGCTTTAAATGTGGAGAGATGAGGCATTCTCAATAGAATTGTAAAAATACAGGCTATTACGAGGGACCTTCTAGGTGTCACAACCACTGTCCTCACTGCCCCCCTTGTCCACACGCTTTACAACATCACCAAAACCGGTGGCCTATGGGAAACCCCACACAGACACAGAAAGGCCCCGCGCAATGACACCAAATGCGAGGCCGTTCTGCCCTACTCTCCACAACATCATGGAGAACCAGCACAGCGACCTTCTCAGATCCAGCGGGACAGCTCGATCGCTGCAGAAAACTCGACAGAAGACAGCTCTGCCCTGGAACCTAAAGGCAGCTAGTAAGCGCCTTTTTAATTCCAATCCATTAAATTTATATTCACCATATTCCAACAGGCAAATACAGGCCTGAAGGATGGCCCAGAGACATTTGGATTTAAACCAACACCAGGGAAGGGATGGAGACACTCACTACATTACCTGAGGTACTCGCCTTGACGTCTTTGCAGGAGATAACTGTCCAGGCTCTATGCTTAGGCCCTTCACTTCTCATTCTAAAAGGAACAGTTACAGCCAGTGCCTACCTCCCACAGGACATGATCACCACACCAGCTGATCCAGTGGTGATGTGGGCACAGACAACAGGCAGAAACAGACCCATTCTAAAGTGCGCTTTGTCATGTAAAGGGAGAAAGAGATGTCTTTCACGACTATTAGATACAGGAGATGACATCACCATAATTTCCTGCTCTGATTGGTTAAAAGAATGGCCCCTGGTTCCAGCTGCTTGGGTAATTTTAGCCATCGGGAGAGCCACTACCAGCTTCTGCAGTCAAGGTACCATCTGCATGGAAGGTCCTGAGGGCACAGTTGCTACAGTAAGATCATTCATCACCCAGGCACCAATAACAATTTGAGAAGAAGACCTCTTGTCCCAATGGGGGACAGGGCTAGAGATCCTATCAATACCTCAGGCTTTCTAGACGGGGCTACAGAGCAGCGCGCCACCCATCAGTCAACCTGTAAGATCAATGACCTCATATGCGTGGATCAGTGGCCCCTCTCAGGCAGAAAGTTAAAGGCCCTGAAGTCCCACCTGCAGGAGCAGCTGTCTGTGGGCCACATTGTACCATCTACTGGCCCCTGCAATGCACCTGTCATTATCATATGAAAGCCTGGCAAAGACAAGAGGTGGCAGCTACTGCAGGACCTCAGGAAAATCAACGAGGTCATTGATGACATGGGTGCCCTCCAGTCCAGCCTGCCCTCAGCCTCCATCATACCCCGAGACTGGTAGATACTTGTTATAAAAATAAATGACTGCTTTTTTGACTTCTCCTTGCAACCCAATGAAAGCCCCTTGTTTGCTTTTTCCGTCCCCAAATCGACAAGCACCTTAACATAGGTACCAGTGGACTATATTGCCTCAAGGGAATGAAGAAGCACCCAACTACTTGTCAATGCCTTGCTGCCCAAATTCTTTCGCAAAGCCGGAAAAGATATCCTAATGCTATCATTTTTGAGTACATGGACCATATATTAGTTTGTGCAGAAGCTCTGATCATTTTGGACTTTGCAGTACAGGATGTCATTACTGCGGTACAGCAGAAAAGTTTTGAGACTGCAACAGATAAAGTCCAAAAGACAGCCCCCTGGAAGTATCTCGGCCTAAAAAGCACAGAGAGAACCATCACAGGCTAAACACTGCACATCAAGGAGAACCCAAAGACTCTGCATGAATTCCACCAGCTCTGTGGAAGCATCAGTTGGGTATGCTCACTGCTTGGAATCACCACAGAAGATCTTGTGCCACTGTTCCTACTGCTCCTTAAAGGCAGTGAAGGACTCGATTCCCTGCAATCACTGACACTGGAGGCCGAAGCAGCTGTACAAAAGGTCTCCTGGGTGATTCAAACTAAACAGGCACACAGATACCACCCTGATTTTCTTTTCTCCCTGGCAATCCTTGGTGTAAGTCCAAAATTCCATACATTATTGTTTCAGGGGGACTCAACTATCTCAGATCCCCAAATACAAATTGAATGTGTCTTCAGAGCGCACCAATCTAGTAAAATGATAACAACCCAAGAGAAAGTTATTACACAACTAATCAGGAAAGCTAGAAAACATCAGTGCTCCCTTGCAGGAACAGACCTTGTGAATATATACTTAGTTCTCACTCCAGAGCACCTCAATTGCCTACTTCAAACATCTGAACCACTGCAATGTGCCTTAGACAGTCTTTAAACAGGCAAAGATCAGCCACAAATTCTACCATCAAACCATTTCTGTGCTGCACAGGATGTTCAAAATTACCCGAGACCTGGCAAGAACCATAGCAGCCACCTGCCCAAATTGTCAGGAACATGGCCTTGCTTATGTCAGAGCTGGAATCAATCCAAGAGCACTAGAGAGTCTCCACATCTGGCAATCAGACATCACACACTAGGCCCCTTTCGGCAGACTAGAATACATGCACGTCTCAAACAAAATTTTTTCCACTGGGATTTTTGCCTCTGCCCATGCTGGTGAAAATTCAGAAGAGGCTATAAAACATTACTTTTTCGTTTCTTCCTCCTAAGCAGTTCCACAGGAAATTAAAACTGATAGCGGTTCTGCATATACCTCACACTGATTCCAACAAGTTTCTAACCACTGGGGTATAAAACATGTCACAGGCATGCCGCACTCCACCACAGGACAGTCCATAGCCGAGAGGGCCCATTGATCCATCAAAAGGATCCTTGATCAATTGAGAGGGGTAGTCCAGATATTATCTTCCATTGAGACACTGGCCAAGGCCTTTTATGTATTCAACTTTTTGAACAACCCATTTATGGAGACAACTCCCCCAGTCATCAGGCATTTTACTAATTCAACTGCAGCCCAATTAAAAGAACAGGCACCTGTGTTGCTCAAAGATCCTGATTCTGAACAAATTTATGGGCACCTACCCATTAAATACTTGGGGAAGAGAAGATGCCCTTGTCTTTACAGCAACATTCCTAAGATCGATCCTAGCAAAATACATTAAAACTCTTTCTGGGAATGGTGAGGCAAACACCAGAGCCACCATAGTAAGAACAGAATGAAAGCCTAAGAGAGACAGCAGCAGCCTGGAAAAGAACAAGGAGAAGGACAGAAGAAGATCTCCTAAGCAGCGTTGACCACACACACCAAGACCAAGATAGCTCAGACACCACTAACCAGGATCTATGAATTAACATTTGTAAAAATTATATTTAATCATTGATATATGATTCTTCTAATAAGCTGTGTTCACACCCTTGCCTTACAGAAGAGAAAGTTTAGTGGGAACACAACTTAAGTTTCATCTTCTAATCTCTTTATCTGTTTGCTTTTAGGTAATCCAAGCCTCAAGATACTAAATTAGCTAAAGGCAGAGGATGCTGCCATTGGTTGCTGCTGCAGCAGGAATCTGGATGCTCCGCACTGAGCCGCATGCCTTCAGCTGGGTGCTTCCACAGACAAGCTACAATTTCTTGTCCATTTCCACGCCTGTCAGGCATTTGAAGGCAGGTGTTTTTTCTACCTGTTGTCAGATAGAGAGTCAGTTTACCAGGGCATCCAGCTGCTAAAAGATCAAGGAAACAAGATCCAGATGGAAGGCAACAACGACTGGTTCATTGGTATTTTCAAACACGGCGGGATGAAAGGCTGCTTTAAATCTTTAGTTAAGACGGTTTTGTGGACACTGTTTATTGTATTCATTGTGTTGGTTATTTTATCCTATTTTACTAAATGCCTGCAAAAATCTATGGCAGAAGCCTTCTTTATAGACAACAAAAGGCGGGAGATGTGAGGGCCCAGGGGCCTACCACTGGAACTGTAATACCTCAGGGCAAAGTGACCAAAGTAAAAGAGAGACACCGCTCTGAATGCAATGGTGTCACCCATGGGCATTTTAAGGCTCATGTTGATGCAGCACGATTTGCTGGCATCACCCAGTTCAACTGCTGTATTTTCCTTATAAGTACTCACTCGAGAATGTTCTACCCTCTATTCTATTGTTTTGGTCCTGGCTCACTGCAATGCTACCCTGATTTTTCCCCCCATTTTCCATCTGTGTGCCAAGCCCCATTTTGTCTCCCTTCCTGGACCCTCTTCAGTGCAATCCACAGTGTTTGGAGTTCCACACAAAGATCCCTCACTCGCCTCGTTCACCAGCACTTTAAGCAAGTGTGCTCCCAGCTCTGGGAGTGCAGGTCCCTCACAGAGGCTGGCTGTGGGCAGGCTGCAAAACAGGAACTGAGTGCAACAGGGAACCTAGCCTCTAAGAAAACGCATGAATCCGGTTGCCCACCCAAACCAATACCTCGCATGTCCTTGCATTTTCCTTATTCTCTCAGTTCTTATGCCACATTCTGCATTGTCTGTGACTGGGTACTTGGCTTCTCTATCTCCTGTCTGCAGGTCAGGCCACATGTGAGACCCTGCAGGAACAGCCTGACCCACAAGAAAGTGGGAGAGCACACTTTCTCAGGAACTGTAGTGACAGGACACAGAGGAATAGGATCAAACTGCAAGAGTTGGAAGAGATTTGATGATGGGAAGAAGTTCTTTACTCTCAGGATGCTTGTCCCTGACACAGGGACCAGTGCAGAGAGGCTGTGGGTGCCCCATCCCCAGCAACATCCAAGGCCAGGTGGGACAGGGGCCGCAGCAACCTGCTGTGCTGGGAGCTTGCTCAGCTTGGAACCAGATCATCTTCAGGGTCCCTTCCAAGCCAAACCATTCAAGGATTTGATCATTCTGCCATCCCCATCTCCCACTGCACAGCAGCCCTGAAACTTCAGTGACATCACAGCTCCCACAGGGTTCCAGGTGGAATGTCCAGGACCTGGAAACGAGCACAGCAGACACTTCACCGGCTGCCAAGGTCAGTTGCCGCTTGCTCTGTGCTCTGACCCTCAGCGCTGAGGTGCTGCTGCTGCCTGGGCTTTTCCTGCCGCCTGCTCTGGAGCACCAATCACAGCACAATGTGCTCTGCTGTGCCCGTGGAGGTACAGTGCCATGCCAGGCAAGGGGCACCCGGCTTGGGCAGGCTGCAGCCATGTGGGAATGGATGGTGTGGGACAGGAAGCCCACTGGGAGATTGTGCTGCCCCTTGCAGACTGACAGAGACATCGTGGAAGACATGGAAGTGGACCTGGGCCAGAATGAGGAAGAAGTGATGGAGGTGGACTCCTCCTCTACTTCCATGTCCTCCACTGGTGAGGACATGGAAGTAGACGAGGAGGACAAAATTGAGGAGATGGAGGTGGATGCGGAGGATGACATCGAGGACATGGAGGTGGATGAGAACGAGGAGGAGCCCATGGTCCTTGGATGAAGATGCAGCCCCACAGGTAAGACAGGCAGATGCTTCCCACGCCCTGCCCACACACACACTGGGTCCCCTGACACCAGGCTGGGGCTGGGCTGGATGGCCCCGCTCAGGGACACGGTGCCCGCAGGGGGCCTGGATTGCGCTGCCACAAGCACCAGCCCCGGCCTGCCCTGCGCTTGCCTGGGGCCACGCCAGCCCTGCCAGCCCCGGCCCAGCCCCTGGGGCCCAGCTCCCAGCCCTGCTGGGCCCAGTGCTGCCAGCTGAGTCCAGCTCTGCTGCTTCCTTTCTTCCAGGACTCATCCACATCATGGCACAGATGCCACGCCTTTGTAAATACGTTTGAGAGTTTAGAAGTTTCCTGTAAATACGTTCCTTCCGTTTGAAGTTTTCTGTAAATATGTTTTGAAGATTGTGAGCCCCTCAGATCCCATGTAAATATGTTCTGTACATTGTTGTTCTTGTTGTTATAACAATTGTTATGACAAATGTTCTGTAAATCCTAGATTTGCCTATCTTCGGCAAATAAATCCTTTTTCTTTTTGAAACCTGACTTCTCTTGGCCATTCCTTTGGGCACAGGCAGCCTTTGCACACTTGTGGGTTCCACTTTTTCCACGTTCCCAGGGCTGGAGGTCCCTGGGGGTGCTGGCACGGCCACCCCGGGACTGGGGGTCCCTGTGCACAGGGGCTCCCACTGACACCACTCCTGCCACTGGGCACTGCTGCTCTTCCTGGCCTGGGGCACAGCGCTGTCCCCAAGAGCTCAGCTCTCACCAGCTCTCACACAGGGGGCTCTCACAGCACTGGCCCCTGCAGCCATGCCACCAAAGCAGGCACCAAACCTTCAGCCACCCTTCCTGCTGCAGCCACAGGCACTCCTGTGCCCAGAGCCGCCAGCAGGCCACAGCCATGCAAAATCCACCTGCACGCTCTCAACGCCACCACAGCCTTGGCAACTGGGCCACCTGCATCTGGGCTGCTGCAGGGGCTGATCTTTAAGCCTTGCAGCCTCCAAAGGCCCTGGGCTCTGCTTATCAGCCTGCTCTGCACTGCCCTGAGCCCGCATTGTTCCAGAGACAAAAGCCAAGCCAGGGCATCCTCACCCTGCCCGCATTCCTGCTGCTGCCAGCGGCCACTCGCCTCGCTGGGCCCCACTCGGGTGACAGCTGCAGAGACAGGGCAGCCTGTGCTGGGCAGGGGGCACGGGGCTTTGGGCCCTGGGGCTGCTGCTGCTGCTGCTGCTGCTGGGGGCCATGGGCCCAACAGGGCCCCGAGCTCAGCCCCTGCCCGGGCAGCTGCCCCCAAAGCTCCACACTCCCCGAGCATCCCCATCACACCTGCCAGGGGGAAATTACAAGGGCTTCAGGAACAAAATTCCCCATGGGAACTAAACCAAGGAGTCCAAGGGGAAAGACAGCACCAGCCGATGTTTCCCCACATTTACAAAGGTGGCTGCAGAGACGGCGAGATCTCCAGGCCATCTGGCTGGGCCTGCTCTGCACATGAACCTGTGGGGCTGCTCCAAGTGGGACATAGCACCAGGCTCAGGCCAGCCCTCTGCCCCTCACAGCTGATCCCAGGGATCAGGCTCAGAAAGCATTTCCAGACCACTTCCTGCAGATATTTCAAAGGACTACATGTCATTCAAAGAAGCCACCTTGCACATTTAGTTTTGGTGTCGTGGCATGAGAAGCCATGAAGGTGCCTCTGAATGTGCACTCAGGGCCCTTCCACTGCCATCCCAAAGGGAACACAAAGGACAGGCCTCAGCTTTCAGCACTGCTCGACCCCTCACCAAGCAATGAAATCTCAGGAAGATGTAGGAATTACGTGCACCAGAGCACCTGGCCTCAAATAACAGGCATAAATCCCTCAAGCCACTAAACCCAATGACTTGCATGTCTGTACTATTTTTGTCCTTCTCTCATCCCTCATGTCACTTTCCCCAAAACCTGCCCTTTCACAAATGGTCAAGGCATGCACCATTAGGGCATCCGTACACCATGATGCCGGCCTAGATAACGCTACCAGTCAGGGTGTAGTAGAGGTGCTAATACCCTGTAAGTTTCTCACCCACAAACATATGAAAAGAGACCTTCCTTTATATGTGGAGAGATGGGGCATTTTTAACAGAATTTTAAAAATAAAGGCTATTACTGGAGACTTTCTAGGCGTCACAACCACTGTCCTCACTGCCCCCCTCGTCCACATGCTTTCCAACACCAGCAAAGCTGCTGGCCTGCGGGAAACCCCACACAGACACAGAAAGGCCCCGCACGATGACATCAAACGCGAGGCCGTTCCGCCCCACTCTCCCCAACACCGTGGAGAACCAGTACAGCGACCTTCTCAGATCCAGCGGGACAGCTCGATCACTGCAGATAACTCGACAGAAGACAGCTCTGCCCTGGAACCTAAAGGCAGCTGGTAGGGGCCTTTTTAATTCCAATCCATTAAATTTATATTCACCATATTCCAACAGGCAAATACAGGCCTGAAGGACGGCCCAGAGACATTTGGATTTAAACCAACACCAGGGAAGGGATGGAGACACTCACTACATTACCTGAGGTGCTCGCCTTGATGTCTTTGCAGGAGATAACTGTCCAGGCTCTATGCTTAGACTCTCCCCTTTTCATTCCAAAAGGAACAGTTACAGCCAGAGCCATCCTCCTACTGGACATGATCACCACACTAGCTGATCCAATGGTGATGTGGGCACAGACAACAGGCCCAAATAGACCCATTCTAAAGTGCGCTTTGTCATGTAAAGGGAGAAAAGATGTCTTTCAGGACTATTAGATACAGGAGCTGACATCACCATAATTTCCCACTCTAATTGGCTAAATCAATGGCCCCTGGTTCCAGCTGCGGGCGTAATTATTAGCTACCAGGGGAGCCACTATCAGCTTCTGGAGTCAAGGTACCATCTGCAGGGAAGGTCATTAGGGCACAGTTGCTGCAGTAAGATCATTTGTCACCCGGGCAAATATAGTACTTAGGGGAAGAGACCTCTTGTCCCAATGAGGGACAAGGCTAGAGATCCTATCAATACCTCAGGATTTCTAGATGGGGCCACAGAGCAGCGCACCACACTTTGGTCAACCTGGAAGACCAACGACCCCATATGGGTGGATCAGTGGCCCCTCCCAGGCAGAAAGTTAAAGGCCCTGAAGTCCCTTGTGCAGGAGCAGCTGTCTGTGGGCCACATTGTATCATTTACTATCCCCTGCAATGCACCTGTCATTATCATATGGAAGCCTGGCAAAGACAAGAGGCGGCTCCTGCAGGACCTCAGGAAAATCAACGAGGTCATCGAGGACATGGGTGCCCTCCAGTTCAGCCTGCCCTCAGCCTCCATGATACCTCGAGATTGCCGATGTTGCACCGTGACGTAGTTGTGGGTAGCAGTTTTTGGAATCCTCCTATTTTTCGGATGTCTTCTTTGCCATTTAGGCTGTGATTGATGGAGCCTGAGCATAGGAAGAGCATTGCTTTGAAGATTGCATGGGTTGAGATATGAAGGAAGGCTAGTTCAGGGAGATTTAGTCCAATTGTACGTATGATTACACTGTTTTTGGCAGATGGTTGATATAGATCTTTATGACTACTTTTTTGACACCCCCATGCAGCCCAATGACACCCCCCTGGGTTGCCTTTTTCGTCACTAAATCGACAAGCACCTTTACAGAGGTACCAGTGGACTGTATTGCCTCAAATAATGAAGAGTAGCCCAAATATTTGTCAATGACTTGAAGTCCGAATTCTCTCGCCCTAATGCTAATCGTTTTCCGTTATATGGACCATTACATGAACATCCTAATGCTATCATTTTTCATTACATGGACAACACAGTCATTTGTGCAGAAGCTCAATTCATTTGGATGTTGCAGTACAAGATGTCATCACTGCGATACAGGAGAAAGGTTTTGAGATTGCAGCAGATAAAGTTCAAAGGACAGCCCCTTGGAAGTGTCTCGGCCTAAAAACTGCAGAGAGAACCATCACACCACAAACACTGCAAACCAAGGACAACCCAAAGACTCTGCCAGAACTCCACCAACTCTGTGGAAGCATCAGTTGGGTACATTCACTGCTGGGATCCACCACAGAAGATCTCACGCCACCGTTCCTGCTGCTCCTTAAAGGCAGTGAAGGGCTCGATTCCCGCCATCACTGACACTGGAGGCCTAAGCAGCTGTACAAAAGGTATCCGGGGTGATTCAAACTAAACAGGCACACACATACCACCCTAATTTTCCTTTCTCCCTGGCAATCCTTGGTGTAAGTCCAAAATTTCATGCATTATTGTTTCTGTGGGACTCAACTATCTCAGATGCCCTGAAAATAATTGATTGGGTTTTCAGATGACACCAACCTACTAAAATGATAACAACCCAACAGAAAGTTATTGCACAACTTATCAGGAAAGCTAGAAAGTGTCTTTGCTCCCTTGCAGGAACACACCTTGTGAATATATACTTACTTCTCACTCAAGAGCACCTCAATTGCCTACTTCAAACATCTGAACCACTGCAATGTGCCTTAGATAGATTTTGGACAGGCAAGGATCAGGCACCAATACTACCATCAAAACATTCCTGTGCTGCTCACGATGTTCAAAATTACCTGAGACCCGGCAAGATCCCTTGTAGCCACCTGCCCCAACTGTCAGGAACATGGCCTTGCTTCTGTCAGAGCTGCAGTCAATCCAAGAGCACTAGAGAGTCTCCACATCTGGCAATCAGACACCACACACCAAGCCCCTTCTGGAAGACTAAAGTACATCCACCTCTCAATCAAAACCTTTTCCACTGGGATTTTTACCTCTGCCCATGCTGGTGAAAAATCAAAGACGCTATAAAACATTAATTTGAAGGTTTTTCTGCCTAAGCATATCCACAGGAACTTTAAACTGATAATGCTCTTGCTTATACCTTGCACTGATTCCAACAAGTTTCTAACCACTGGGGTATAAAACATGTCACAGGCATACCACACTCCACCACAGGACAGTCCAAAGCCGAGAGGGCCAACTGAGCCATCAAAAGGATCCTTGATCAACTGAGAGGGGTAGTCCAGATATTATCTCCCATTGAGACACTGGCCAAGGCCTTTTACGTACTCAACTTTTTGAACAACCCATTTATGGAGCCAACTCCCCCCATCATCAGGCAGTTTACTAATTCAGCTGCAGCCCAATTAAAAGAACAGGCCCCTGTGTTGCTCAAAGATCCTGATTCTGAACAAATTTATGGGCACCTACCCATTAAATACTTGGGAAAGAGAAGATGCCCTTGTCTCTACAGCAACACTCCTAAGATGAATCCCAGCAAAATTCATTAAAATTCTTTCTGGAAACCGCGAGGCAAACACCAGAGCCACCATCAGAAGAACAGAATGGAAGCCTAAGAGAGACAGCAGCAGCCTGGAAAAGAACAAGGAGAAGGACAGAAGAAGATCGCCTAAGCAGCGTTGACCACACACACCAAGACCAAGATGGCTCAGACATCATTAACCAGGATATATGACATAACATTTGTAAAAATTATATTTTAGCAATGATATATGATTCTTCTAATAAGCTGTGTTCACACCCTTGCCTTACAGAAGAGAAAGTTTAGTGGGACCACAACTTAAGTTCCACCTTCTAATCTCCTCATCTGTTTACTTTAAGGACACCCAAGCCTCCAGATAGTAAATTACCAAAGTCAGAGGATGCTGCCATTGGTTGCTGCTGCAGCAGGAATCTGGATGCTCCTCACTGACCCACATGCCTTCAGCTGGGTGCTTGCACAGACAAGCCACAAATTCTTGTCCATGGCCATGCCTGTCAGGCATTTGAAGGCAGATGTTTTTTCTACCTGCTGTCACATAGGGAGTCAGTATACCAGGGCATCCAGCTGCTAAAAGATCAAGGAAACAAGATCCAGATAGAAGGCAACAACGACTGGTTCACTGGACTTTCCAAACACAGGGGTTTGCAAGGCTTGCTTTCATCTTTAGTTAAGACTGTCGTGTGGGCTTTGTTTTTTGTATTCATTGTGTTGGTTATTTTGTCCTTTTTTGCTAAATGCCTGCAAAACTCTACAGCAGAAGCCTTTTTTATAGATAACAAAAAGGGGGAGATGTGAGGGCCCAGGGGCCTATCACTGGAACTGTAATACGTCAGGGCAAAGTGACCAAGGTAAAGAGAGAAACTGCTCTGAATGCAATGGTGTCGCCCATGGGCATTTGCAGGCTCTTGGCGTTTTATTGGCATCACCCGGTTCAACTGCTGTATTTTCCTTATATGTATTCCCCTTAGAATGTCCTCGCCTCTCCAGTACCGTTTCAGTCCTGGCTCTTTCCACTGCTCCCCGGCTTTTCCCTCCAATTTTCCCTCTCAGTGCTAAGCCCCATTTTGTCTCGGTTCCTGGACCCTTTTCAGGGCAATCCACTGATGTGTTTGCAGTTCCACACAAAGATCCCTCAATCGCCTAGTTCACCAGCAGTTTAAGCAAGCGTCCTCCCAGCTCTGCATGTGCAGGTCACACGCAGAGGTTGGCTGTGGCCAGGCTGCAACAGAGAACCTGAGCGCACCAGGGAGCCTGGCCTCTAATAAAAGGCACGAATCCCGCAACCCACCAAAGAAAAGACATGCATGTCTCTACTTTTTCCTCATCCTCTCAGTCCTCATGCCACTTTCCCCATTTTTTCTGACTGGGAATTTGGCTTCTCTCTCTCCTGTCTACAGGTCCAGCCACACGTATGACCCTGCAGGAACAGCCTGACCCACAGAGAAGTCGAGGAGCACACTTTGTCAGGAACTTTAGAGACAGGACAAGGAAAAATGGGATCAAACTGCAAGAAGTGGAAGGGATTAGATAATGGGAAGAAGTTCTTTACTCTCAGGGGGCTTGTCACTGACACAGGGACCAGTGCAGAGAGGCTGTGGATGCCCCATCCCCAGCAAAATCCAAGGCCCAGTGGGACAGGGGCCGCAGCAACCTGCTGTGCTGGGAGCTTGCTCAGCTTGGAACCATAGGATCATTAGGGTTCCTTCCAAGCCAAACCATTCAAGGATTTGATCATTCGGCCATCCCCATCTCCCACTGCGGAGCAGCCCTGAAACTTCAGTGACACCACAGCTCCCACAGGGTTCCAGGTGGCACGTCCAGGGCCTGGAAACAAGCACAGCAGACACTTCACTGGCTGCCAAGGTCAGTTGCCGCTTGCTCTGTGCTCTGACCCGCAGCACAGAGGTGCTGCTGCTGCCTGGGCTTTTCCTGCTGCCTGATCTGGCGCACCAATCCCAGCAAGATGTGCTCCGCTGTGCCCATGGAGGTACGGTGCCATGCCAGGCAGAGGGCACTCGGCTTGAGCAGGCTGAAGCCATGTGGGAATGGATGGTGTGGGAAAGGAAGCCCACTGGGAGATTTTGCTACCCCTTTCAGACTGACAGAGACATCGTGGAAGACATGGAAGTGGATCTGGGCCTGGATGAGGAAGAAGTGATGGAGGTGGACTCCTCCTCTACTTCCATGTCCTCCACTGTTGAGGACATGGAAGTAGACGAGGAGGACAAAATTGAGGAGATGGAGGGGGATGAGGAGGATGACAACGAGGACATGGAGGTGGATGAGAATGAGGCAGAGCCCATGGTCCTTGGATGAAGATGCAGCCCCACAGGTAAGACAGGCAGATGCTTCCCACGCCCTGTCCACACACACACTGGGTCCCCTGACGCCAGGCTGGGGCTGGGCTGGATGGCCCCGCTCAGGGACACGGTGCCCGCAGGGGGCCTGGATTGTGCTGCCACAAGCACCAGCCCCGGCCTGCCCTGTGCTTTCCTGGGGCCACGCCAGCCCTGCCAGCCCCGGCCCAGCCCTGCTGGGCCCAGTGCTGCCAGCTGAGTCCAGCTCTGCTGCTTCCTTTCTTCCAGGACTCATGCACATCATGGCACAGATGCCACGCCGTTGTAAATACGTTTGAAAGTTTTGAAGATTTCTGTAAATACGCTGATTACATCAGAAGTTTCCTGTAAATATGTTTTGAAGATTGTTAGCCCATCGGATCTCATGTAAATATGTTCTGTACATTGTGGTTGTTTTAGTTATAACGATTGTTATAACGAAACATGTTCTGTAAGTCCCCGATTTGTCAATCTGCGGCAAATAAATACTGTTTCTATTTAAAACCTGACTTTTCTTGGCCATTCCTTTGGGCACAGGCAGCCTTTGCACACTTGTGGGTTCCACTTTTTCCACGTTCCCGGGGCTGGAGGTCCCTGGGGGTGCTGGCACGGCCACCCCGGGGCTGGGGGTCCCTGTGCACAGGGGCTCCCACTGACACCACTCCTGGCCCTGGGCACTGCTGCTCTTCCTGGCCTGCACCACAGCGCTGTCCCCAAGAGCTCAGCTCTCACCAGCTCTCACACAGGGGGCTCTCACAGCACTGGCCCCTGCAGCCAGGCCACCAAAGCAGGCACCAAACCTTCAGCCACCCTTCCTGCTGCAGCCACAGGCACTCCTGGGCCCAGAGCCGCCAGCAGGCCACAGCCATGCAAAATCCACCTGCACACTCTCAAGGCCACCACAGCCTTGGCAACTGGGCCACCTGCATCTGGGCTACTGCAGGGACTGATCTTTAAGCCTTGCAGCCTCCAAAGGCCCTGGGCTCTGCTTCCCAGCCTGCTCTGCACTGCCCTGAGCCCGCATTGTTCCAGAGACAAAAGCCAAGCCAGGGCATCCTCACCCTGCCCGCATTCCTGCTGCTGCCAGCGGCCACTGGCCCCTGGGTCCCACTCAGGTGACAGCTGCAGGGACAGGGCAGCCTGTGCTGGGCAGGGGGCACGGGGCTTTGGGCCCTGGGGCTGCTGCTGCTGCTGCTGCTGCTGGGGGCCATGGGCCCAACAGGGCCCTGACCTCAGCCCCTGCCCGGGCAGCTGTCCCCAAAGCCCCACACTCCCCAAGCATCCCCATCACACCTGCCAGGGGGAAATCCCACGGGCTTCAGGAAAGAAATTCCCCATAGCGACTAAACCAAGGTACCAAGGGTAAAGTCATCACCAGCTGATGTTTACAGCACCTTGACAATGGTGGCTGCAGGGCAGGTGAGATCTCCAGGGGCTCTGGCAGTGCCTCCTCTGCACGTGAGGCTGTGGGGCTGCTCCCACTGGGACACAGCACCGGGATCACACCAGCCCTCAGCCCCTCACAGCTGATCCCATGGAACAGGCTCAGAAAGCATTTCCAGACCACTTCTTTTAGATATTTCAATGGACTACATGTCATTCAAGGAAGTCACTTTGCACATTTAGTTTTGGTGTTGTGGCATGAGAAGCCATGAAGGTGCCTCTGAATGTGCACTCAGGGCACTTCCACTGCCATCCCAAAGGGAACACAAAGGACAGGCTTCAGCTTTCTGCACTGCTGAGCTCCTGACCAAGCAAAGAAATCTTTTTCTTTCTTTCTTTCTTTCTTTCTTTCTTTCTTTCTTTCTTTCTTTCTTTCTTTCTTTCTTTCTTTCTTTTTCTTTTTCTTTCTTTCTTTCTTTCTTTCTTTCTTTTTCTCTCTCTCTTTCTCTCTTTCTCTCTCTCTTTCTCTTTCTGCCTTTCTTCCCTTTCTTTCCTATCTTTCCTATCTTTTCTTTCTTTTTCTTTCCCTTCTTCACTCAGCTATAGCCTTTTGCATTAGTTCACTGTCTGACACTCACTGCTCCTCCCAATTAAGTGCCACTGGAAAATGTCACTAATATGCTCTATGTCACCTCCTCCTGATAGCTGGTGGAGAGGTTTCACAGCACCAGGCCTGGAAGCTCCCTCAGCAGCTGCCCCAGCCCCCCCAGCATTCCCCACCTCAGGCAGGGAGGAAGCTCAGACACCTGTGTGCACATCCCAAGTACAAACTCCTGTGACAAACTCCTCTTCCTGGGGAAGAAATGCTTTACAAATGCACTCCCTGGGCAGCTCCTCCTCCCACGGTACTGCTGGGGAGCCAGAGCTGCCTGCTGAGTGCAGCATCTCCTCAGAGCAGCACCAGCCTGGGCACTGCCTCTCCACTGCTCAGGTAACCAGGGACAGCAGGGGCTCTGCAGGGGATGGGATGCAGGAGGAACCCCTGGGGTGATGCACCATGCCCAGTGTCATGGTGCCACCTCTCCCAGGTGCTGCCCAGCTCGGGCTGGAGAAGCTGGGCTGCCTCTGCCTGCGAGTGACCAGCCCTGGTGCTGCCAGCCTGGTTTCATCGCTGTTCTGTCTGATCATTGCCCAGAGGGCTGACAAGGACAGAGATGTCTTTCTCTTCCTGGGATTGCAGAGGAAACCCTCAGAGAGGATTTCTGTCCTTACAGCATGAGCAAACAATTGGCACTGCTGCTTCCTTCTGCCTTCCAGGGCACCCAGATGGAGCAACACAGGGGTTTAGATGGTGGATGCTGCTGCCTATTTCCCAATAAGCATCTCCTTGGAAAAGCTGCTTGGGTGAACATTCAGGAAGAGCAGCCAAGTCCACACACCACACTCACCATGGCCAGTTCAGCCACGAGAGGCAGAAGGGCCTTTTGTATGATAAATTCCTGCAAAGGCTTATTCCAGCACGCCAAAGGGGAATCAGAGACAAAAGAGCTGGCCATGTGGTGTGCACAGGGTTAATTAGGGGTCAGTGGCCAATGGTCCAAAGGCACTGGGGTGGCACAAAGGGCAGGGCAAAGGGCACTGCCCTACAGGGGAGACGCAGAGCCAGCCACCAGGGATACCACAGCCAATGAGGGAACAGGGAAAGGAGAAACTACCAGAGTTTGGGACATATGGGGAAAGGAACTGGGGTGGTTCATAGTGTTGTGCAAGGCTCCATGGGGAAGTTTTCCCTTTCAGCCTAGGTGGAGACTCTATAGCATATTCTTCCAGGGCACAGCCCTGGGGATTGCCCTGAGGGATTCAAAGGATTCCACACCCAGACACACAGGGAGCAGGCAGGGCCTGATCCCCCAGCCACAGACCTTGCAGAGGCTCTTCCAGAAAGGCCTGAAGGGAATGAATTGTTGAGAGATTGAATGAAGAGTTCAAAGCACCTCAACAAAACCAAGGAAGTCTCATGTAACAACTTCAGTTGGCTAGTTTATCTGACAAACCTTTCTGTGACATTCCAAGCTATGTTAATAAACATCCTGGAAATCGACCTGTCAGAATGGTGATGTCTAAGTATGACATCTTCTCCAACATCTGATTTTGTTCTGTGCTGCACTGGAGCAGGGACAGAAGCCATCTGAAATGCTTTCAAGCTTGCCAAGGGTGAATTTGTCCCCTGTCCAACATCCAGCACAGCTGCTGGCAGCAAAGGCATTCCTGGGAAAGCCCCAAAGCCACCCTGTTCTGGTACATCCCAACAGCAGGTGTGCTCCTGCCCAGGCTCCTCACAGGTCCCAAAGCAGCAGCACTGCTTTCTGCTTGAACCCCACTTGGACAGGGACAGGGAAAGAATTGTGGGACAGTTTGGTTGGAAGGGACCCTAAAGATCATCCAGTTCCAGCCCTCCTGCCACAGTGATGCCACCCCAAAAGGGCTGATCCCATTGCAGTTTCTCATTTAGCAAGAGACAAGTGACTCACTGGTGCTTGCTGTGCTGCTGCTCTCCCATGGCTGATGCCACAGAGCTCACTGGTGGACTCAGGGTGTTAAGGGCTCCTCACACAAGGATTACAGGGAGACACACCCCCACAGTAACCTTGGGAGAACTTTCTTGCACCCAGTGATTTTTAATGCCAACCTTGCTGCAGTAACCACATCTTGAAGCACCATCCATCAGGCCTTCAGCTCAAACACTTGTTTGGCTGAAAAGGGTTTTAGAGCCACTCTTTTGTCACAGTGCTGAGAGGTCTTCTGTGTAATTTGTTCCCCTCAGCAAATAGAATGAAAACGTTTTTAAAATGATGCCAGAATCCAATCCCTCCTCCTGTGATTCAATCCACAGCTAGCAGAGAACAAAGCCTCACAAGGAAGGGGCTCTCCACTAAGTAACCCTTGATTAGAGATGTGAAAGCACCATTCCATTTGGACACTGGGCTGGACAGCGCTCACAACTGGCCCTTTTCCCTGAGCCAGGGCTCTCCTGTGGCACTGGGATTTATGTTCTCCCAGCTGATCAGCCGGTGCTGAGTGCTCTGAACGCTGCTATTCAAACAGAGGCACCCTGTGGGGGAGGCTGGGCTGGGCTCTCTCCTCACACCGCCTGCCAAATCCACTTGGCTTCTCCTGCAGCTCCTGCAGCAAGGGGGAAGGAGGGGCACGTGAGCCCCTGGGACAAGCAGGCCATGGTTGGCAGTGCCAGAGCAGGTCCCTGTGACTGCCACCCACCCTCCATGGCAGCCAAGGTGACGATGATGATGATGGTGGCACACCAGGGGGCCCAGCCTCATGCCCAGAGCTGAGCCTCTGAACACACACCAAACCTCATCCCTCCCATGCAGGGGAGCCACAAGGACAGGAGGGGTGTCTGTCACACACAGGGCACAGCGTGGCCCTCCCATGAGGTGCCTGGGCCCCCTGGGAAGTCTGGAAGTGATGGAATTGAAGGTGGAAGCCAGCGAAGAGCCTGGGGAGGAGGGATCTCAGGGAAGGAGGGGTGACAGGAGGGCTCCAGGGGGAAATACAGGGCCCCTGATGGGGGCACTGCTGTAGCATCTGCTGATGTACCTGCTGCTGCTGCTGCTGCTGCTGCAGGAGGGAAATGCTTCCTGTGGCAAAGAGCTCCTACAACAAGTGCTCCATTCTCCACCTCCCTGCTGGGAGGGCTGCTCTGCCTTCAGTGCAACAGCAGCAAACACACCAGGAAAAAATAACCACAGGGCAGGAAGAAGAAGGCGTGTCCTTTTGTAGAGTGGGCACAACCTGTTTTCACTTTGCCAGCAAAGCCTTCTCCCCAGCTTCAAGGCAGGCACTGCAGTGAGTTAGGGTGCAGCAGGAGCCATGTGCTCAGGATTTAATACCAGGCATTTGATTTATTTTTTCTTTTGATACTGGGCTTGAAGTCTGTGAACTGCAGCAGTTTAGAGAGTTTAATCCCACAAAGGTCCGAGCAGAAGAAACAGAGAGACCAAACGTATCCAGCCACACTGATATTTCATCTCTCAAATGGCACACCAGGGTGCAGAGACACTGCAGTGACCTTTGTCTCACCATGTCCCCAAGTCAACATCCATGAGAAGCTTACTTACAAATGCCAGGTTTAATCCCTTTCCAACTCCCTACAATATTTATCCCCAAGCCAATGCTACAATCCATTCAATAATTGTCATTCCTCAGGTCTATTTGTTACTCCAGAAAGCCCATCTGGGATGCTGAAGGCTTGGCTACGTTCAGAGAAGATCAATACAGGATGTAGGCAGAGAAGAACAAGGCAGCTGACCGGGAGAATTGAGAACCTGACAAAAGGAACTGAGGATGATATTAATTTTGTGGGATTTTAGGCATTTAATACCTTTTGAGAGAGGCTTCTTTACTATGATGGAGGTTAGCACCTCCAGAACATCATCAACCATGATGTCTCCCACATGTGTCACTCTCAGCCTCTCCTCCTCTCTCAGCGACTCAGGAGAGGGCCACCAAAGAACCTGGCAATGTGGAGGCACAGAAAGGACACAATAGGGAGGGATAATCCATCAGGACCAACACCAGTGTGAGAATCAGGAGGTTTAAAACAGCCCTGGTTAATCTGTTGTTGGAAACAAGGAGTTAAAGGCTAAAAGGGCTCAACTTGAGGAGGGTAAAGGAGCTAAAAAGGAAACTATTTTCCAGGGGAGGGCTGAAGCTTAAGCAGGGAATTCATGACCAGGCCTCAGCACTCCCTGTTCCTGTCCTCAGCTTCTGAGTCTGTAACTCAGCGCTGAAATTGCAAGGATGAGACACGCACAACACAAACTCCCTTCTCCCAGCTCCAGCTCGCAGTGGGAGCGTTTCAGGACACGCTGTGCCGCTGTCAGGGCGTGCAGCTGACTGCCTTGGATCCCCTCTGTGCTCGATGGGTGTCAGCTGCCTGCCCTCACCCAGGCCCCAGCCCCGTCCCAGCAGTGGTGCCCCCCAAGCCGGAGCATCCCGGGGCCGAGGGCTCCACAGGGCTTGGCCAGCACTGCCCAGGCCAGCCTGGAGGTGCTGCTCCCACCCCCTGGCTGCCAGACCAGCAGGATGGATGGGCAGAGCTGCCTGCCAGCCCTGCTGCCAAGGCAGAGCGAGAACAAATTTGGATAATAAAAGCTGGAATAAGGAGATGCCTTGGAGAGCATGCTGGAATAGCGCTTTGCGAAGCTTCAATTTAAAGCCTTGTTTCTACAGCTAACGCAGCCGTAAGGGACATTAGCCTAATTTCTGTCAAGAGAACTTGCCAACACTGCAGTATTTAAGATACACACTAAAGATGTGTTTTATCTCACAGATAGATCACAGGGAAAGGAAGGAGCTGTGCCACACTTGGTTCACAGGAAAATAAATTGACGTTCTCCCTGGGTCTAATTGGTGGATGCTGTTTTATAACACCACATGCACGAGCAGCCTCCCATTTTATCACTGTGCAGCTGAGGTTGGTGCCAAATCCACTAGAAAGTGGGGTTAGATACAGGAACCCACAGGGACATGCTTCAAACGGGCACCCAAGGACACAGAGCTGGGCATTTTCCAGCCACAGAGTATCTGAAATATTGGGCAATGTCCTGAAGGGTCAGGTCCTTCTACTGATGGTGCTCACCAGCTGAGCCATAGTTGGTGGGGGGGCTTTCAGGGCCAAGGGGAGAAAGCTGGGGATAGAAGAAATAAACTGTCTTGGCTTCCTCAGGACCAGCAGCAGGAACTCACCTGGCCTGGTTCTTAGAGATGCTCCATTGTGAGTCAATAGAAAGCAAAGAAAAGAGAGGCTGTACCCTGAAGCTTTAGGAGAAAAGTGTTGCAAGCTCCTGCTCCCATCATACTCCACTCTGAAGAACTAAAACATTCCCAGGAGTCCAAGTGTATTAAGGCTGGCATGGCTCCACAAGTCCCACGTGCCAGCCTTGGAGCTGGGTTTGAGACATGCCCAAGATAATGCTGGTGCCACGGCACAAAGGCTTGTCCCAGACTTGCAGCTTCTGCAGTGGAAAGTTGAAAATGCCCTTTTATTTGCAGTTGTTACACAGAAATAACAGCCATGTAACCTTGTCCCAGCCTTGGAAAAGAAATCAGCTTGCAGAGGAAGCCTGAGGGAGCGCGACCCTGAGCTGCAGGCTCGAGGGCAGGAGGGTGGCTCTGCTCTGCCACGGATTCTGCCCTTGCAGGAGAACTAAATCACTACAACAGCCAGAAATGTCCCTCGGGAAGGAAATCCTCTCAAAGATAAATCAATAACTCAGTGTAATTTTAGCATGCAGCCAGGGGAATTTACATTGCCAGGAAGGCTGAGAGCTCTGCCACAGAGACAGAGGCACAACATCATCAAACAGCCCTGCAGCAGACCCTGCACAGAGCACGGGCTCTGGGTGCTCACTGCCAAGCCACGAGGCTGGGCTCTGCATTTTGGGACCCCACAGACCCAAATCACAGGGACAGCAGCAGGGATGTGGTCCAGCCAAACTCCCTCGGGACAAACCCACCTTTCCCTTTTCTCCTCTGCGGCAGCAAGGCTGCAATCATGGCAGTGCTGGCAAACACTCCAGATCCTACAGGGTGAGACACACAAAGTTCAGCTAAACCAGGCTCAGGAGCAGAGGGGGAGTGCTCCAGCCACAGCCCCCATCCCTGGCCAGGGGTTCCCACCAGCCAAGCCACCCACGAAACAGCACAACAAGGATGTGCCGCAGCCCCCGGTGATTAATGAGACTGCAATTTACGTAATTATATTAATGCTAAGTACACTCGGAGCAGTAAGTTCAAGGGAAGTGATGACACTGTAGAAGAGCACAGTTCAACACTGAGCAGTAACTCCAGCAAAAAGGGGGGAGAAAAAAAAAGCCCCTAATTATTCAGTAGCTCTTCTCCCAGATTCTCAGGGTCAGCTTGGAGGAGAAGGTGGCCTGAATTATATTTTCGTTTCCAGAACATCAACAGAATTGCTAAGTGAGTTCCAGAGGCAAGGTCAGAGCCTGCCCATTGTTATGCATGCCAGCCCCATTCCCTCCCAAGCTCTGCCATGTCCCTGCCAGCGCTGCCACCACCGAGCCCTGCTATCCCAGGGACACAGGACCAGCTCCTGTGCCAGTGCTTGTCCTGGTCCCCAGCACGGACAGACTAACTGCAACAACCAATTCCTCAGAAGCCAGGTGTAGCCTCCATGTCTGAAGGCGCAGGAGCCTGTCCAGGATAAGCCTGAGGAGCAAACAGCCCAGTCCAGCCAGCAGAGGTTTGTGCACAGCCAGCCCTCTGCAGAGTGCCTGTTGGCACAGCCACAGCCCCTGGCAGATGTGGAGCCTGTGCCAGGGCATGCAGAGCTGGGAAGGACTGTGCCCACACACACACAGAGCTCTTCCCCTGTACACCCACCTGGAGCCACGGAAGCATTTTGGAGCACCCGTGCTGGCCACAGTCCTGTCACTCCTCACAGGTTCCTCTGGTGCCAACAAGCTCTCACACAGATTGTGCCATCAGTGCTGATGTGCTCCAAGAGCCTCAGTCTGCAAATCCAGCTTTACAGCAGTTACCAATGCACACTGGGCTTCTGCATTGCTTCATTGAGACTTGGACTTTTACAGGGGCCTGGAGTGCCAGGACACAGGGAATGGCTTCCACTGCCAGAGGGCAGGGATGGATGGGATATTGGGAATCAGGAATTGTTCCCTGGGAGGGTGGGCAGGCCCTGGCACAGGGTGCCCAGAGCAGCTGGGGCTGCCCCTGGATCCCTGGCAGTGCCCAAGGCCAGGCTGGACACTGGGGCTGGAGCAGCCTGGGACAGTGGGAGGTGACCCTGCCATGGCAGGGAATTGGAATTGGATGAGCTTCAAGGTTCCCTTCCAACCCAAACCATTCTGGGATCCAATGACTCTGAACCTCTGAAATGCTGAGATCTGCCTGCAGAGCTGCCCCAAGGGCCAAGGTCAGTGCTGGAAGCTAAAGGTGCATCATGATCACCCCACACAAAGCCAGGATAATGACTTGTTTTGCTCCTACAACACACAACACGAAGCTGCCTGAAAAGCCAGGGCAGAAGAACTCTGCAAAGACAACACAAAAGAGGAGACCCCACAAGCCTCATGTGACCCCTGTGTCTGATTGAAAACCAAACCCAAATTAAATGAGCAGTCACAAGTTTGGTGTCTCAGGATTGCACTCAGAGCTCTCCTGGTGCCTTCCAAACTCAGCAGCCGCATCCAGCAACAGGGAACATGCAGAAGGCAACTCAGTGATGATTAGGAAGACACATATGAAGTTATCCATCACAGAACAACCTGTGTGCACCTAAATGTCCTGCAGTACAATCAGAAATCAATAGCAAGATGCAGAAACCCTCAACCACTCAGTAAAATATGAAGAACAATTGTAATATTGATTTTATAAGCACCTCTGTAAAGACAGTTGAGAAGAAGCCAGAGAAAGCAAAGCAAAATGCCTGAATTGAAACCTTTTTTTTTTTTTTTCCCCTCAGAAAGACATTAATAATGGATTTTCAATGCAAGAAGAAAAAACTGAAACCCACACCAGATTCTCCTGGTAGTAACAGCTTTATGCAAAGCCCAGCTATTAATGAAACAGGGACATCCATCAATCAAGCACACAGAAAGTACTTTGAGAGCTAAAAAAAGAGCATGCAAACATCTGCTTTTGGCAACTTAAATTTTGTCCTTAAGCATAAGGAACATAATAAATTAACAGGAGGTTGGGCTTGAACTTGTTTTCCTCCATCCTGTACCTAAATGCTGAGGATAAGGATGAAGGTACACAACATGCTGCTGCTGAGATTTGTCATGACAAAAAGTGGGCAAAAGGAGCTCAATTTCATTTGTGTTTTCATCTGAAAACACTGGTGCAAGAGGACACCAAGCAGGGGTGTAGCATCACTCTGTGTGCAGTTCAGGGAGCTCCTGTGAACCCTTTTCCACCTCCAGCATCCTCAGCACATCCAGGACTGCTGGAGTGGTCCCACAGTGGAGTGACAAATGTGCCAGTGTGCTCCAAGGCGCCCATGGCTCTCCCCTCGCCCAGCTCCTTCCCTGCTCCCTGTGGAGCTGTGGTGATTTTGGCAGCTCCTCAGTCCCTCAGTGTTCTCTTCAACCACCACATCACACCTGGGGTCCATCCATGCAGCCAAGCACTGCCTGGGGTGTCCCAGCAACCCCAGAAAAGCTGGATTGGCACCAGGGGAACAGCTGCAGAAAGCAGCTGGGGTGTCCCCACACCTCCAGTGTCTCCCCCCCCTTGTAAAACACAGCAGGTCAGAGCAAGTGCTGGAGATAATGAACACAATTTATGGATTCCAGCACAGGAGGCTGCAGGCATGGCTGCAACTAAGTCTTAATAAATTCTGAAGAGTGACACCATAAAATGGCATTATGGAAGGCTGTATTTATTGTCTCCCCATGCTTCCGTCTCCAAGGTGCCACGTTACACTTAATAACAGTTTTCTCCCCAGCTGCCTATGTTGCAAACCCTGACAAGCTAATGGTCGGGCCAGCCCTCCCCAAACACACACATCTCACCCAGTACACAGCTTCCAAGGCAGGAACAGGCAAAAAGGATTAAACCAGTGCTGCCCAGCTGCTGCCCAGCCTGTCCCCTCGGTGCTGGCTCTGCAGAGCTCCCTGCCACGCAGCAGGACAGGAGTTCTGCCCCTGGAAGTGATGCAGAGGAGGAGCAGCTGCTGTGGGGTGGTACCTGCATGCCCAGTGTCCTGCTGGGACAGGAGCATCCCTGCCCTGCCCTGCTGGGAACACCAAGGCCCTGCCAGCAGAGCAGCCCCACCTGAAACTACTGCCTGCTGACACAGCAAGCTCTGGGCAAGGCACCAGCACAGCCCTGGGGAGAACCATGGGGAACCACAGATCCTCATGGAGAACCAGAGATCCTCATGGAGGACCAGGGAGAACCAGAGGTCCTCATGGAGAACCATGGAGAACCTGAGATCCTCAAGGAAGACCATGGAGAACCAGAGGACCCCTGGTTCCTGGTGCCAGAAGGGCAGGAAACCTCCCCATTCAGCATTCCCACCTCCCCTACCACTGCAGTGTGCACTTCCATGGTTCCATATTTAGCTTTTGGGCCACGCATACAGTTTTTCTGGAGCATAATCTCCACCGAGTTTCTTGTTCTCCCTGCTGGTGTAGTGTTCTAAGCCTGCAAGAAAATCACTTTGAGCTTCAGGCAGTGCCTTGGGTGTGGATGGAGACTTGACAAGTATAAAGATGCTGCGGTTTCATCCCTGCCTGTATCACCTGCACTGCAGAAGGCACAAAAAAAATCATGTGAACCATCTTTAGTTCTCTTCAGAATACAAAAAGGTAACAAAAATGCCCAAACTCACATCTATCAGTTTATCAAGTACAGCAAGCCGTACAAACAGGAGTGCAGGTGTGTTTGGCACTCACAGTGGATGGAGCTGAGTGTGAACATCTCCTCACCCAGTGTCCCCCCTCTGGCCTCTGTGTCCCTCCTCTCTTGCCAGCTGACAGCCACCAGCTCTCCTCAGCAGCCTGGCTCTGCTCCTCCTCCAGGACAAGTCCTTTCCCCTTCAGAAAGCAAACCAAAGGTTTGGAGAGCATCTGAAGAGATCAGTGTGTGGAAGGATGATGAAACAGGAGTCAAGTGAAAGCCCCTTGGCTTCTCTTCCAGCAAAGGCTCTGCCCTCATGGACCCCCTTCCCTGCAGCCTCTGGCTCCTGGCTCCAGCCCTCTGGACCCACAGCTCCCCAGCAGCTCAGACATTTCCTGCTGCCTCTTTTCAGAGGAGCCCTTTCTGTGCTTGCCCCGCTCAGACTGCAGCTGATGTTAGTGGGGAGCAGTCAGCACCGCCACCAGGGCTTGCAGCCCTCTGTGAAGCCACTGTGAGATTTTCTGTCTTAAAAAAGGCTCTGCCAGACAGTCCCTGATAGCTGAGCCTGGAAACACCTCTGGGATCAACCCCTGCTCCAGCAGTGTCCCCTCCAGCCCCAGGCCTGTGCTCAGGAGGGTCTGGGATGTCCCAGGACTCCATCACCTCTCTTGTGGAGATGGCCTGCTCCAGCCACCCTGCAGTAACCATTTTTCTGTGTTTAAGCAGTGTTTTCTGTATGTTTTCCTGCTGGGATGGCAGCACAGCCAGTGGGGCAGCAGCCACTCCTCCAGCATTTCCTCAGACAGTCTATAAATACCTGCACTCCACCTGTAAAACCCATCACCATGTGCACCCCCCTTACAGCTCCAGCTAATCCAGATACAGCCAGGGATAACAATTTTTTTGTGTATTATCTGGTGAAGAACAGACAGATAACTGTAATCAGTAGCACCCTGGTTAGGTGAAATGTAATTAGTGTAATTAATGAAGATCAGGTAGGCTTTGTTTCAGATAAGGAAAGCAGCAGATTCTATCAAAATGTAAATGCAGCTCAAAATCCAGCCTCAGTGATCACTTAGAGGTGCTTTTAGAAACACCACCAGCCTGAGATGCAGAGGTTTTGCTTGGGCTGAATGACACATCCTAAAAATAAACCCTGGTCTGGGGCTAACATGTAAATTGTTGATTAGATCTATTTATTCACACCCCGCAGTGATGGGGGAGACTTGCAGCTCCCTGCTCCTCCTCTGGCTTTGCAGGATCACAGGCACATTCCTGTTATTGCTGCTTGCAGGGACTCTGCAACCCTGGGAGCTCTCCAGCAGCAGAACAGCAGCAATTCCAAGTGACAGGCTGCATACATTAATTCTGTATTCACATAACATCCTGTTGCAAGTGAATGACCCAAGCAAAACTTCCTGCAGTCTGAAGGATCAGGCAGAAAAATCAGAAGAGAGGAGCCTGAGTCTTTTGAATCAGAAATGTTGTCCCTCATTAGAATTTCCAACACCACCACCCTTACTCCTTCCAAAATGTAAACACATAATAAAAAATTAAATGTTAATCTGGCGTGGAAGAGTTCTTTCAATAAATGGGAATTAGCTGTACAAAACATCAGGACAGACCCAAGGAGATTACATTTCCTTCCCCAGCTTTTGCTGGTAAAGCAGGGCTGGAAAAACAGAGCCATATTTATTTTTTAACTGGGAAGCTTCCTCAGGATGCCAAAGGAAGCAGCTTCAGTAAAGCAGAGTCATTTGTCTCAGTGTGCGTTCAAGTAAGAACAAATGCAAAACCAGCTTCTAGACCTCAAGGAGCATCAAATAGCTTTTTAATTTATGTCCCAAATTCCCTGCAGATTCTGAAATGAACAGAGGGCAGGGTTCAGAGAAAATGCCTTGCTCAGTCAAGACAGCTGGATGGATATTCTGAGTTATCCTCAGAGGAGAAGGTGCTTTTGCACCAGAATGGAGCAGGCACAGCATGTGGCTCTGGAAGGACCTGTGGAAAAAGCAGATCTGTTGCTTGTGTGACCCTATAAATAAATGTATGGAAAACTGAATAACTTAGGAAAGAAAAAGGAGAAAAAAAAGAAACTGGAGCCCCATCTGAGCAAGAGGACAATTTGCAGGCAAGAGCTGTGAAGGAGCAAGTGAAATATTCCTCACAGGAGCCATCTGACTGTGCTGACTGCTGAAAACCCTCTGGCCTTGTCCCTGCCTGCCCAGAATCAGCTCTGTGGAAGTTTCAGTAAGTCAGGCCTTAACCCACGGGGGAAACTGCAGGGAGGAAGGGCCTGAGCAAGACCATGGAAAACACTCCCTAATTATGGAAAAAGATAATGCTGCAAAACTGTGGGTAAGGGATGTATATGATGCAGACCGAACAGCAAGGAAAAACCAGGGATTAGCCCCTAGAGCCAAGTTCTTTTGTAACAACTGCCACACACATCCCAAGGCCCAAATCCAGCAGCTCCTGGAGCATATGGCCACATGTATCCTGGGAAAAGGGCTCAGAAATGGTCATCCTGGCCTCAGGCTCAGACACCTGTGCTCCAGCAAACCTTCAGTCAGGGCAGGGTCTGGGTACGGAGACAGCAATGCCAAAGGGACAGATGTGGAAGGAGGTGGAAAGATGGTGCATCCCCTCAGGGCTGGGGCTGCCTCCTTCACCATCAGCAAATGACAGCAAACACAGGAGAATGGGCTGAAAACACAATGTCTGCAAGATATCTATAGGTCAGGGCCGAATTTATGACATTACAGAATAAAGTTGACAAATTTAGGAAAAAAAAATCTCTGCAGGAATGCCTGACCCCAGAGCTGCCAGCCTCTCCCAGAGTGTGTGGTCAGTCACATCCTGCAGCAAACACCAAACACTGCAGTGCCTGCAGTGCCTGTCCCACACCAGATTACACATTTGAAGCCTGAGGGAGTCGCTGTGATTATGTTTGATCAAACCTTCAAAACTGTTTCAGTAACCCTGGGACCCAAGTCCCATGCTTTGAAAGCATATTCCCCCAGGAATTTCCCATTTCCCAAGGAAAATGTTGGAGCTTTGGGCCTGCTGTGGCTTGCTGGCTTTGGAAAGAGGAGAGATGCCAGCCAGACTGGAAATTCAAGATAACCAAGGCTGGAGGCACTGCCAAAACATTTCAGAGGAGGAAAAACATTTTTTTTCCAAAGCACTGTTACAAGCTTGAAATAAATGTGCAGACTGTTAGATAAAGACAGAGATAAAAATTGGCCTGTTATTAAATACCTCTTCTTTAATGAGGTTCACCCTTCTAAACAGCCACGCGAAGGTTATTGTAGCTATTGCAGCAAATCCAGCCTACTTGCACGTAAAAACCAGAGCCAAGGTATTCCTCATCACCCAGCACACATTTGAGCACCTCTCAGCAGCTCACAGGCTCACAGCATTCCCAGCTTGGCAGGGAGGAGATGAAAGCAAGGAATGAGAGATGTCTTCCCTGGGAAACAGTCTCTCTTCCTTCAAAGCACTTTTCCCCCACCAAACAATGTACATTTAACCACGGGAATGGTTCCACTGCTGATGTCTGCTGCTATTACACCACCAGCAGCCTGAGCATCATTAAAGTGAAGTTTGAAATTATTCTGAAAGCTGCAGCTTAACCTCCTCCTGTTGCACTAAAACCACTGCTTGACTCTCAGCACCTCATCCCCTGGTTTATGGCCACTCCTGACCACCTGGAATACCCTGCAGGGCTCAGAATTCCACAAACCACTAGCAGGAGTCATGGCCCATGGAAACACAGCCCTGCACCTTTGTTTTGGCAGTGCCCACAGCCTAGCCCACGGCTCTGTGTTACAGAAGCTCATATTTTATTCTGGCTGCTCAGAAGCACAATTAGTTTTTGGCAGAAGGAGCATCCCTGCAAAAGTCTTTTGTAACCAGTTTGAAACCAGAACATCATGGCCAGCAAGGGACAGGACTGACCTGACACACCAAAAACCCACCCCAAGCCCACTCTGCTACTTAACCTGAGCAAGCATTGTAGGGCTTTTCCTCACCACACCAGTGCTGCCAGGACACTGCCACTTCTGCAAATGACAGAAGAGAAGTTTTACCTGCATTTGGGGGGCAAAAGCTGGCTCCCAGTTCATGGAATTGGGGGTCCCAATTCTGTACAGAAATACTGAAACCAAGCTGCAGGGCAGGACATTTGTGCTGTGATTCCCTGCCCAGAGCTGGCATCCTTCAAACACATCCTCCTGCTGGAGCAGGGGGCTGGGAACCCCTGTCTGCTCACTGTCCCAGCATCTCCTGAGCCCCAGTCCTGTCCTCTCACCAACAGCTGGAGGGAAACATCACCATCCCTCTTACCCAGACCAGGACCAGGGCATGGAGGGTGTGCTTGGTGAGCCCCATCTGCCTGGCACTGCCCCACACGCCAGGCAGGAGCAGCACCTGGAGCTTCAGCCCTGGCACTTCTGCCAAGGACTTGGAATTAGGCACAAGTGTTAGGGACACTGTGCCCCCTGTGATGTGAGGATGAGGGGCAAAGGAAAGCTCACAAGGGTAGGAAGCTGAGAGAGGAGCCCATGAAGGCAGCTGGCAATAAAAAGGACAGGCAGAGAATAAATTAAGGAGATGGAAAGCCTCCTATGCCAGAAGTCAGATTGAAAACAAGTAGAGGGAGAACTACCAGGGACTATAACTCAGCTTCCAAGCACTGAACATTTGCTCTCAAGTCAAACTGGCCTTTCCTACCTGGCCTTTCCTACCTGCTGGAATCAACCTCCAGCTCTCCTCTTGCTGGCCAGACAAGATTATAACAACTCCAGAGTTGAGATTCCTCCCATCTGCACATCACTAACAAGTCATTTTATAAAGAAACGTGGAGAAGAAGCATTTCATCTAGTATAGATGAGGTTTTTAAAATTCCATTTGCCTTCCCTCTGTATGCAAAACCGTGCTGATCTGATGAGGCTCCTATTTCCTGGATTAGACATGTCAAACTTTGCAAAAACAAGCATACCCTGGTGGTTTCACTCTGTATTTCACAGCTCTCTCTTGACTGTGCTGCCATAAATATTTCAGAGACCTGGCCACCACTGTCTCAGTTAGGTCTGGGTCAGTGAGAAGCCAATGGTTTGGACAGTGATGAATTCAGCAGAGCAATTAGCAAGAGTTGTTGCAGCTCAGGACATCCCAGCGAGCAGCAGGAGCAGACAAGGTGTGAGGGGACCCTCAGCAGCAGCCAGGTCACCCCCACGGGCTGTGGCACAGGCCTGGCACAGATCCTGCTGCCTCCTGCCTCCCCTGCCTCAGGAACCTCCTGTCAGCCAAATCAGTGCTGCCTCATTTGGCCACTGGAATCCCCTGGAGGACAGACTGGCAGTGAAACTGGGCTGAGGTACTGCCCATCCTCAGCCCTGTCCTTGCACAACAAGCCCTTCAAAGCAGCCCTGAAAACACCTCCCTGCCGTGGCTGCCTGCAGAACTGGGCTCCCACGGGTGTAAAACCTTGTTTGAGCAGCAAATGAGACGGGAGAAGACCTGTGACAAGCAGGAGCAGCAAAGGTAGCCTGAGGATCCTTGGGAGCTGCAGCCATGCATATTTAACTGCCAAGCAATGTATCACTGGCTCCCTGCTGAACATGAGATGGTTTCATCTTTGCAGAAGCAGCACCAACAGCATGCTCACATCAGCTTCACTCTGGCAGCCTGACCAGCAGCAGCAGCTGTGGCTCCTTGGTTTTTAACTGGGAAATCATTGGGCACTGCAGAAAATTACTCTGGGCAGCACAAACAGTGGGGAGTCACTGCAGGTTCAGCTCTGCAAGGCAGAGCTTTAACCACAGCTGAAGGTGCAGGCCAGCTGAGCTCCCTGCTCTGCCCTGAGACATCCATCCAAAGCCCAGAGAGATCCACGCTGCACCATGCCAGTCACAGTGCCAGGCTCTGCTCCATCCCTCCAGTCTGCAGGGAGCTGCTCTGCAGCAAAAGCAGCCTCTGTGCCCCACTGCTGCCTCTCTGCAGAGCAATCTGTAAATATTTTGATATTTCGGCAGTGGAGGTTCTCACTTGTCCATCTGGATTGGAAACTGGACTCATTAACTCCCAACTGTCAGCTGGAAAAGCTGCCAGAGGGTTTCTGCCACATTAGGGAGCAGCAAAGGACTGCTGCCACGGGGATGGGCAGAGCAGAGCCTTGTGCAGCCCCAGCTCTCCACTCATCACTGCTGGGGGCGATTAATGCCCTTTTCCTTTCCCAATTAAACCCCTGCCTCTAATATCCTTGCTCTGAATCTTCACAGCAAACTCTTCCCAGAGGAGCCACTGCTGGGTGGAAAATTTCCCACCACTGCTGGGTGGAAAATCTGCTGCTCAGTGATACAACTAGATGGCCAGAGAAATCCAACTTTCAATCATCATCAGGAATGCTGAACAAAATATTGGGAAATTTGGTGCCCAAATAACAAAAGTAAAATATGTTCCAGCTCCCAAGGGTACTGTCACATGGAGAAAGTGTATTCTGAAAGAAAAAAGACTGCAGAGGAAGCACAACTTCAAACAAACTCTGTTACCTGACCATGAGGAGTCAGAGCAGGGGTGTGAACCTTCACTCAGAGGAAACAGCAATCCCACTCACTAAACCCCAAAAAACCTCCAGGTTCCTGTGGACTCCAACCATGGACAGAAGGAAAAGCCCCACAGATGATGCCCAAAAGTCTAAGAGCAGAGGTGCTGGAAGCCTCTCTGGGGCACACATCTCCCTTCAGTCTGAGCCTGCACCTGGTGCATTATTTAGTGCCAAGTGAGAAAGAAGCAATGCCTAACCGAGTGTTAAAGGGCTTTGGGAAGTTTCACCAACCTTTCCAGAGCCGTCAGCTCCGGCTGCCTGGCAGAAGAGACAACTGATCTTGCTTCCAGACTACAGGCAGCACAGCTCTTAGGGCAACTGTCTCTCTGTGTTAGCATCCAGCCACCTCCAGCAGCTTGAAGTGTGCTCAAAGTGCAAGGAAGCACTTGATCAAAATCCAGCTCACACTGTAGACAGCGAGGAACAAGCACCCAAAGCATTACAGACACAACAACAATCGAATTTGGGGAGGGATTTGACAGGTTACAGGTTGATGACACTGCTGCAGTCCCGGTGGAAATGTGGATTGATGCAATTAGCAACAGGGAACGGGAAACTCAGCAGAGGAAAACTGGGAACACATCTATAAAAGATGAGCTGCTGCACCATTGTAGAGAAGCACAAAATCCTGCGTGAGCTCAGAACAGGAACAAGTTGAAACAGGAGTGAGATGGGGGAAACGCAGCTCCAAGCTCCCTCCCAGTGCTCAGAACTGTAGATCCAAATTCTAAATTCAAACACTTGAATTTGCTTCCCCCAGAGAGACTGGCCTAGTTTGCCGCAGGGATACAACGGGAGAGGGAGTGGGGGTGTCCTGGAGACATGGGCAGCAGAAGGCAAACCCTGAGCCCAGCCAGGCTCTGCTCAGCTGCCAGTGAGTGCAGCCACATGGAAAACATGGCAAGATGCAGAACCAGTGGGATGGACACGCTGCCAAGTTGCGTGGCTCTGCTGCAGCACCAAAAGGTGAATCCCTGTGCAGCCACAGCAGCAGCTGTGCCAGGTCAGCTCCCTGCCAGCCAGAGCTGAGCTCACACTGGGAAAGTGTGGCCAGAGGCTACAGGGATGGGCTCATGCTGGCAGCAGGGCCCCAGCCTTGGCTAACACGTGCTGAAGGTGTCAGTGCCAGTCCTCACAGGGATTTCACTGCACAAGAACCCCAGGAGACAGAAACCCAGGCTGGCAGCAGGAGACCAAGGCCGGCTCCTCTTTGTGCCACGTCCCCAGTGCTGGGGTCTGTAGCAGTCAGAACATGAGGCAGGGCACCATTTAAGTCTTTACAAGAGTAACCAAAATTACTCTCCTCTGTGAATACTGACAAGCTCCCCATTTCCACAAGCCCTTCACTGCATGTGCCCAACATGGAATAACTACAAAAATGAAGCGGAATAAGGCACCCAAGCAGTGGAGAAGGTGCTTGTGAACAAACCCTGCAATGAGGTTTCTAATGACTGCAAGTATGTACATGTTCTGCTCCAACAAAGCTGGTGGGGATCTGCCAAGCTGACTAATGAGCAGTGACACCATACACCTTCCATACATAATGGTACAGAAATGGAATATAAGTATATACTGCAGCTCTGTGGAACGCAGGGGCTTTTGTAGCCATTTATGTTATACAAAGATTTACATTTGGAAAAGTCATTCTGCTATATCTGGCAGAAATTTCAAGACAAATGGAACCCATACTTATTCTTTCAATGATAATACTGAGCACAGGATAAAGCTCTTAAATTCAGAGCACTTTATAAAAATTAATTACTACTTAGTTCACCCTTGTGAGGTGGGAAGGTATTACACCTGCATATACATGAGGACACCAAAGCACAAGTGGATTAAACAGCTCGTTCAGGATCCCAGAGACAGGCTAATTGTTGAAATATGTATGCACATGTGCATCTGTGTGTGTTTGAATGGTTTTGGCCCCTCCAGAGCCTTCTCAGCACACAGAGGCCAAGCTGCTCTGCTGGGCTCCTCTCACCACAGAGTTCCAGGCATGTCTAATGAAAGACGCCAACCCAAAGAAAGGGAAGAGATTTTTTGTGGTTTGCACAGATGGAAATAAAAGCTAGCTTTCAAACAGGTGAGGAACAGAAAAGCCATTGTTAAAAAGCTGTGCAGTGCTCCAGTGAC
The DNA here is from genome assembly GCF_028551555.1 of Melozone crissalis. Classification (NCBI taxonomy): domain Eukaryota; kingdom Metazoa; phylum Chordata; class Aves; order Passeriformes; family Passerellidae; genus Melozone; species Melozone crissalis. The sequence goes on from NW_026535957.1 coordinate 144,479, forward strand.
AGCTCCTAATCAGCTTGCCACTGAGCAGCGCCACACCGGAGCACAGCAGACCTGGGAATCCACGTGCCAACAAACGTTATAAAACCTGGCCCTTGACAAATGAAGAGAGAAAGGGCTGTGGAGCCAGTGACAGAGACACAGGGGGCTGGCAGCCCACTCCTCCTGCTCCAGTGACCTGAAAGCCCTGGAGCAACCTCTCCCCTCCTTGGACACTTTGCTCACCACCTCCAGTCCCTGCACTGGGTCACCGAGTCCTCCTCTCTGTGTGAGCACCAGCAAAAGCACACATTGTCATGGGAACAAACAGCTCTTGGAGCATCTGCAGGGCTCCTGTCAGTGCTGGCAGGTGGGTTCCAGAGGCATGCTATAATTAGCAGTTACCTGGACGCAGGGTTTGCCACTGATCCGTGGCGTAAAACACTTCCAGGTCTTCAGGATCAGCGTCATCCTCTGTCCCCAGCTCCTTCCCACTGTCATCTTTTATGTCGCTCTCTTCTATTTTTGTAAGGGCAAACTCCTTTTGGAGAGAAGAGATTCAGCTCATTAGCAATTGCATCTGGGTAATTTAGTGCTGGCTGAGAATACAAAATTTTTTCCCTCACCAGCAGATTTTTTTTTTTTTGACATCTGAGATTCTTTCCACATGGTTAAATTTAGATTTAAAGTATATAAAAGGGTAAACATGCATAACTAGCATGACATTTGTGCTGAACAAAGCAACACAACTTATTTCCTATTCCAGAGCAGGTTGCAGGTTTCAAACCAGCTCTCACAGAGCCTTACCTGTATTTCAGTCAGAGGCAGGAGCCCTGGCTATTATTAGGGTTGTATAACATTGTAAGACCCCATTTTCCCTTGCCTAAAAATATGTCAAACTTTTAACTTTTTCAGCTGAAATTTTCCACACGAGTGGAATGCCTCAAGGCTTGTTGGTTGGTTTGGGGTTTGGTGAGTTTTTTTGGGTTTTGTTGGGTTGTTTTTTTTTTTCTTTTTCTTAAATGCACTTATTTCAGGCTTGGAGAAGATTTCAGCTAAAATAGTTCAGCTGTTTCCAAAACAGGACATGGGAAAAAACACACTGAGCTGCCCACATTATACAAATGTGAGGATCCTCTTCTCCACCCTCTTCCAGTGTTCTCCAAGGCTTTTAAAACAATGAGGCAGGGATTTAATCACCACCTCCATGGCAAGTGCAGCACGAGGCTGGCAGAGGTGTGGGAGAGCAGCCAGCACGAGCGGCTTGATGTTACACCAAGGGAAGAACAGCAGGGAAAAAAATCCTTGCTGTGAGGGAAACCTTGGTGTTCAATGGAAAGCCTCCCTGGGGAGCTGGTGGGAGTCACAAAAAACTCTGGAGAGTGCACAGAAATGACCTGTACTCTCACACCAGGCACTGACTCTGGGTCTGGGCTGTTCTGGTTCCAGCAGGAACAGATGAACTGGTCCAGGCTCATCATCCCCACAGCTCAGTGCCTGCTGAAGGGAATGTTTTCAGCTTCTGAGATCACCAATTCAGTCACCACTGAGGAATTTGAGTTAACCACCCTACAGGGAATGATTAGTCCTAATTGTTGGCAATTAAGATGGAGTTACAGCTCACTTCATGAAGTGTTTGGTTCTTAATCCTTAGGATGTTTTCACAGGGAAAAATGTAAGTAAATTCAGTGGTTAACTGGGAAATTCTGGGACACATTCTGCCTTCAGTTCTTCCACTCTTTGGGAAAAAATGCATGCACATTTTCTGTCAGAATTTGGATGCTCTGCACATAAATATCCGTTTCCAGCCTAGAAGAGTCTTTCTGAGCAACAGAAATGTCAACCTGAGCAAAACACGCAGAGTAGCAACAACAGTGTGGATGTGGCACTTGGGGACGTGGGCTGGTGGTGGCCTTGGCAGCACTGGGTTAAAGGTTGTACTCAATGATCACAAAGGTCTCTCCCAACCTACACAATTGCACAATTCCATGATTGTGGTAACACACAAGGAAGGCTGACAAACCTATAGAATGTTTTTATTTCAGCTATGGAAAGCGACTGCGATTTCAGAGATGCACGAGGAACCAGATCTTAACTCCTGCTTTTGCTGAGTGCATCAGGGGCTTGGAATTGTTTAATTTATAACAAATGGTTAAAGCTCAGGAACAATCACAGCCATAAAAGCCCAGGTTCTGCAGATGAAAATCAATGTTAACATTTTCTGAGCCAAGACTCAACCGGACTAAAAAAGAGTGAGTGGAGCAGTTATTACTTAGCTGATTTCCACAGCTCTGTGATTATCCAAGAGGGAGTTAGTGATACAGGCTATTGTAAATTTACCACCAGGCCTCCCAGTGCTGGATCTGTTCAAACACATAATGGAGACAGCTGATGTTTACCAGCTCTGCTCAGGAAAAGTGTGGGGTTTAAACGTTCAGTAAGGATAAAAGGATGGGGCTTGGTTCATTTAAGTGCTACTGTCACTGCCTGGCCACAGTTGCTTTGCAATACCCCATTTTCATTAGCATTTCTAGCAAAAACGGGCAGCACCACACAAGTGATTCTTCATTTACACAGAAATCAGCAGAACCCTTTCTGGTTTGTTTTCGTAACTCAACCAGGAGAAAGACATTTCCTAAAGAATAATGGGCATTTCCTTAAAGGCAAAAAGCATCCGTGTTTTATCAGTCTGAAGTCAAGTGGAGCAGCCAAAACTTACAGGCACTCTCTGTCCCAGGCTGGAGCAGGAGAGGAGCACAGAGCCCAGCAGCAGCAGCAGGCTGATTCTGGAGGTGCTGGATAGGAGCCTGGCCCAAGGAGACATTGCCACCAGCCTGAAATGCAAAGCAAAACAAACCCAACAGTATTTTTTTTCCCATTTTTGCAGGTTTCCGGGGAAACCTGCAAAAATGGGAATGTGTTCTTTACACAACACATTGCAACACAGCGTGGGATCAGGGGTGTGACATGGCAGGAGGCACAACACCTCGAGGTGTAAGCACAGGGACTCGTGGGGCTCACTGCTAATGGGGTTTGTGACAGGTAATGCCAAGAACTCATACTGACCCCACAGGGGATGATATCTCTCCTAGAAAATATGAGGAGACCTGCAAGATTTGTTTAAAATCTCTGTGCAAGTGCCATGGATGACAACTGGAGGGAAAAATAAAAAGCCGTGCAATCCCGTGAAGACTTTTTATGCCTGTGCCTCATTTTAAGCACTGAAGTAGCTGCGTTAATTCAAATTAAACAAAACGACCAGCTGTCCAAGGAGCAGGGGCTCATCTAATCCATATGTAGGTTTTTCTTGAGGAAAACAACATTTTGCAGAGGTCAGCAAGGTTTACTCAGTGGTTCCTACAGCACAAGGCTTTCCCTGCTGCTCAGAGCAGAGGCTCAGCCCAGCCATGGGGCCAGGAGCTGGCTCTGACCATGCTCAGGTGTTCCAGGGAGCAGAGCCATGGCACAGACCCACTCTGATGGGGCACAGAGCTACCCTGATGGAGGACAGAGCCATCCTGATGGGGTACAGAGCCACCCTAATGGGGTACAGAGCCACCCGATGGGTATAGAGTCACCCTGATGGGTACAGAGCCACCCTGATGGGTACAGAGCCATGGCACAGACCCACCCTAATGGAGCACAGACCCACCCTAATGGGGTACAGAGCCACCCTGATGGGGCACAGAGCACATCACGGGGAAATGAAGGCTGCTGCTGCTGCTGTGGGTGCCAGTGCCTGGGCACAGAGCAGTTGTGCCCACCCTGCGTGTGAGCACACACACGTGTGCCCCCAGTGCCTGACACGAGGCTCGGGATCCACCTACAGCCTTCAGCTCTCTGCTGGGCTAGGGAGTGCAGCAGCCTGCCAGCACACAGGCTGCACAAGTATTTCCTTTGATTGGCTCTAAATTTACACGCTGCTAAATTAAACTAAATGAGGTCTTTTAAAAGAAGATAGGACTGATTAGTTCCGTTCAAACACTCCTTCATTACTCATCCCTCCATCAAGTCTGCTCCTACTCCTATCCAGGTTTTAAAGAAGTTCCTCCCCTACACACAGTCCGAAATATCTTGCTTTGCTGTCCATCAGGGTGGCACATCAGATAGCAGAGCTCTCCCTCACTGAAGCAACCACTTTGTGTCCCACAGAGCAGAAAACCTGCTCACAGCAGCACCCAACACCAGCTCCTGGCACCAAAGAGCCTCTGCCCCCAGAAGCCTTCAGGGACGTGGAGGGAAGCCTCCTCTCCTTCCACCCTTTCACTGGTACCTTGTCCCTACACTCCACTTTGTTATTTCTTCCTTTCCCTGCTTGGTTTTTGCCAGAAAAGGAAGAGGAAACCAGGAGAGGGACAGAGCAGAGGTAACAGTGCACCTGATGTACTTCTGCAGCCTCCAAAAACTCCTGAGCCAGGGTCTTCCTGAGCAGCAGCCTCTTCCTTTGAGCCACCTCGACCACATCAACTGGATTTTTCTCATTAATTGGTTTTGGAACAGATCTGGATTTCTGACACCCACAGCATGCCTGAGCAATGAGCATCCCCCTGCTTAACTCACACAGTTCAGGAAAGCATCACCTCCCAGTTCCTACTTCAGTGTCTCCTCTTTCCTAAAGGGTCAAAGAACCACCTCAAGGGCCCACAGGCCCCTATTAAACCACAGCTGGAGTAAAAGAAAAGCTCCCTGTTTTCATAAGCCAACCTGTGGCCAGAGCCTCCAGCTCTCTCCTGGGACATGGCCAAGCAAATCCAGGCTACAACCAACACCCAGGCTCCTGAGCTGGCACACCCAGAGCACAATGCACAGCCTCAAACTCCCTCTGCTCCCAGATCGTTATCCTTGTGCCCTTCTGGACAGTCCCACAGTCCTGACCTCAGTCCAGTGTGACCACAACACACAATTAATTCCCTCTCACATCAGAACAAACTAAAGCTTTTTACACAGGAACAGGTTTCTTGGTTTGACTGAGGTTTTCTCAGTTATAAAACAAGCAGCAAAACTGGAATAATGAAAAACAGATGTATCCTTCAAACTTTATCTGCAAGCCTGGAAATAAAAAGAGGAAAAAAAAAAAAAAGAAAGAGAAATTTGACAAATCAGTGGCTGAAAGCAAACGCACACTCCCAATAAAAATAGAGCTTACGTGTACTGAGGAGGCTGCTGGCAAATGACAGCACAGCCTCTTCCAAGCCTCCAGCCTCCTGCCTGCCTGGCAGATGACATCTGCACAACAATTAGCACTTTGCTTCAGTCCCAGGTAGGCAGGAGGAGCCAACATGTGCAACAGGGGCTCTGGAGCTCCTGGAGAGGAGCTTCTGCACAGGCTGACATCTCCTTACAGACAGACACACACAGAGAGCAGGAGAGGATTTCCACACAGAATGTTCTGTGGACACAATGAGAGCAGGAGAGGATTTCCACACAGAATGTTCTGTGGATACAGTGGATTTCCAGAAACAACTCTCACAGCCTGTGAAGCAGAAAGGGTGGTCGTGGTGACCCCACCTGCACACGGTTTGATTTTTTTGTTTGTTTGTTTGGTTTTTTTTTGTTTGTTTGTTTTGGATTTGAGGGCATCTTTGGGGATCCAGCACATACAGCAGCCAGGCAGCAGCAAAACTGGACTAGGAAGGTCACAAATTCCCCTTGTGCAGAGTGGAGGGGTTGGTTTTTTCTCAATAATCCTTTTTGTCAAACAAAATCAGGCACTAGGGGAAGAGCAAAGGGTCAGACTCTGAGAAGTCTCCTCTGCTGGCAGTAACCCTCCTGTCAGAGATGGGGATGTTGCTGGCTGGGAGGTTCTGCTCCACAGCTCCAGAAATCCTGGTCTGCACCAACAGCAGTAGAAACAGCCCAGAGCTGTGCTCCCCATTAGCAGGGACATTCCAGTGAGGGCAGAGCTGTGCACAGGGGGCTGCACAGCCCCGGGAATGCAGCTCCCACAGCCACAGGTGACAGCCCCAAGGCAGCCAGTGAGAGGAGCACATGTCACTGATGCCTCCTGCTGCTGGCAGCACTGCCCTCACAGCCCAGCACAGAGCCCACACTGCCCGTCCTGTGCCACTCCAGCAAATCCTCCAGGAGCCTCATCTGAGCCCTGACCTGCTGCTCCAGGAGAGCACACAGACATCCCAGAGCCCCTCAGCCCCAACATCAGCCTCTGGCTTTGCAGCCAGCTGGAAGCAGAGTTCCAGAATCACTGAGCTTGGAAGAGACTGCCAGGACCATTGAGTCCAAGTTGTGCCTGATCCCCACCTCGTCCCCTGCCCAGAGCACTCAGTGCCACCTCCAGCCCTTCCTGGGCACCTCCAGGGATGGGAACTCCAAACCCCCCTGGGCAGCCCCTCCCAATCCCTGAGCCCCCTTTCCATGGGGAAATTCCTGCTGTGCCCACCCTGAGCCTGTAGGCAATTTCCTCTTGTCTTGTCCGTCATTCCCTGGGAGCACAGCCTGACTCCAACCTGGCTCCTCCCTCCTGGAGAAGGTTCCCCTGAGCCTCCTTTTCTCCAGGCTGAGCCCCTTTCCCAGCTGCTCCTCACAGTTCCATACACTGCTGGGACTCTCCAGCCCCTTCCCAGCTCTGTTCCCTTCCCTGGACATGCTCCAGCCCTTCCATGTTTTTCTTGCCATGAGAGCTCAGAACTGGACACAAGACTGGAGGTCCCTCAGCAGTACCAGCACAGGGGACAGGCACTGTCCTGCTCCTGCTGCCACCCCAGTGCTGATACAAAAACACCAATTATCTCCAAGAATAAGCAATACCAATAAGCTAATCCTTGTTTTCACCTAGGGATGACCTGAGGGAGCAGGATTGGTATTACAGCCTTACAAACTGTCTGCAGGTTAACTCAGGGCAGGTTTCTGTCCAGCCAGCCTCACTGAGATGGCAAGGGGAGCACCAGCAGCACACTGTGCCATCCAGCACAAAGCACCAACAGAGCTCCCTCAGTGAGAGCAGGGCAGGGATGGGAACCCCCAGCACCTCCAGCTGAAGCAGGGCACAAAGCCCTGGCGGCACTCACAGCCTCTGAGGCTGGAGGAGAAGTTTCCTGGGCAACAGCAGCTCAGGGAATGAGCTCCAGCCAGCCGTGCACGGGGGCTGTGGGACTGGAGAGGCTCTCAGGACACAGAGTGCACTCACAGCGAGCTGAGATCCCCTTCACACACAATGTCCTTCCAATGGTGGCATCCAGGGCTGAGCCCCTGTGACAGGCTGAGTGATGTGCAGTGCCACAGACAAAGAGAAGGAAATGCAGCTGACCTGACCTGCAATTTCCCTCCTCTGAGCAAGAGGGTCCCCAGGTCTGTGAGGAGCACTCATGTTTGCTGGTGGGCTACAGACACCTTGGGAGCACCCTGTGGCCAGCTGTCCCTCCCGCTTGCCAACTGCACAGCTACACCAGCAGGAGAAAGAGGAGGCTTGGAGCTGAAATTCAGCCTATGCCTAGGACAGGAAACAGCTGCACGGCAAAGAGAGGATTATTGGGAGGCCACAGAGGATTACTGGGAGGCCACACTCTAATGCCCTTCCCCAGTCACTAGCTGGGTCTGCACAACCCTGTGCTTTCACACAGGACAACCTGCACACACCATCACCCGAGGTCAATGCCCAGGATGATCCCAGCAGTTCTGCTCCTCCAGGCATCCTGTCCTCAGGAAAGCACCCCTGTGCCTCCAGTGGGTGTCCCAGCCCCACTCCAGTGAGAGCCCCAAGCCCTGCCAGAGGGTCCCACCTGGGCACAAAGCCCCAGCCAGGCAGGGCAGCCCAGGGAGCAGCAGTTGTTTTCCAGCCCCCTCACACCTCCAGGATCCCAGTGGAGAGGGTGTAGCTGCCACACAGACCATTCCATTCATGTCGCTTATGAAATGGCTTTAAAAAAACATTTATTCTTCTTGCCTGCTCCTCATCATTTACTCCTACTAGGACTCTGCTCTGGCATGTTAAAAACACTCCTACACAAAGGGAGAAGTTGTGGGAACACCTTCTTGCTGCCTACAGAGAACCCACACAGCAAGGAAGCCACATTTTGAGGCTGGTAGGAATAAACTGGGCTGGCTGGGCCCAGCCTGAGCAGGGGCAGCAGGTCCTGCTCCAAACTCGAACCAGCCCACAGGAGGGAATTGTAACACGGGCACAGGGTGGCAGGGGCAGGATAACCATGGCACAAACACATGTTTACAGAGCTTGGCATCTACTGAGCACTCATGCAACCTTTGTAACCGCTGCTAACAAATAATAACAATAAATATTAATAACCCCTCCAGGCTACCTGTGCAGCCATCAGCTCACATCAGCCCCTCGAGCAGCAGCTTGGCCATGACACCACCCAACACAGCTCTGACAGCCCTGCCAGGTGCCAGGAGCAGGACAGGGATGTGTCCAGCAGCAGGAGACAGCCCAGCAGTGCCTGGGCACGGTGGGGGCAGCTCCTGGCACCAGCAGCTTCACCAGCACTGCCACAGCTCCCCCAAGAGCAAGGGAGGGGTTGTTGTGTGTTGGATAAAGCCAGAACCGCCCCTTCTACGCAGCCACAGCAACCCTGACCCTGCTGTTTATACAGCTCGCACAGTTTAACACTAAGCATCGTTTACTCTATCATTTAAATTGACTTAATTAATTCATTCAGCAAGCTGCATTCACACAAAACGCTGCTCTCCAGAGGGCAGGAGCACAGCTTTGAGCTGGGGTGGTGTGAAGGCTGAGCAAGGCTGCCCTCACCCTCGTTAGCGGCCGTGGCACAGGGGCCACGCTCATTAGTGCTGCTGGCAGAAGGGGCCACGCTCCACCGGGGCTCAGCACGACCCCAATCCCATGAGCTGCCTCCCCCAGACCCTCCACGCCAGAGACAGACTGCTGAGTCCAGCATGGGGAATCTTCTCTGCCAGCATGGAGTGTGCAGAAGCAGAGCGTGCCTCGGAGATCAGAGGCTGAATTTATCATTTATTATTTATGAGCAGCGCATCTCTCTGAATTTCTGGCAGCTGCTCTCACAGGGCTCTGCTCTGCCTGCACACCACATGACACTGACTCCTCAGAGCTCTGGGGTTGGCAGGGACCTCTGGGCCCACACCAGAGCACTGGTGCTGATTTGCTCCAATTTAGGACTTCAGGACTTGCCTGGAGATGAGAGTGCACAGGGACCTTCAGGACAAACATCTTTCTAAAAGCTGTCACACTGCCTGACCTCCACCACATGAAACAGCTTTTCCCTTCCTCTTCGCCTCCCCACCACCCCGAATCCCAGCCAAAACACCTCTCATCCTACCCATACCTATTCCCTTCTCCCACTCCTTGCTGCAATTTCCCATGCACAGCACAGACAATAAGTGATGTTTTCTCCCCCCCTCAGATCTATCCTTTCCACCAGTTCCTATTTGCAAGGTGACACGTGGCCTCACACTATCCCAGGAGTCTCCCAGCATTCTGTGTTTTTATCCCCTCTGCTTTCCCAAGCTTGGAGAATCTAACAGGAAAGAAAGCACATGCTGCACTAACAAGGTCCCAGAGAATCCTGATGTCCCACTGCAGCTGGGCCCACGAATTGCTAAAGATTTAACTGGCTTGTTCCCAGCCTCTCTGGAAACAGCTTTTTGTATTTTCCAAGTTCCTGCTGTTCACCCATGGTTCTCATAGGGAATAACAACCTCCTTCCGCTGTCAGATGCCAGCTTCCCTGTAAAGAAACTCAATTAAGAGGTTAAGAAACCATGAAAAAAAAATTCCTGCTCAGTGTTACAGAAATCCAGCGGTGATGGATCCAGCACACGACTCCCACAGCAGCAGCCACACCACACTGCCTGCCCAGCACAACCATCCCTGCCCCTGGCTGAATCTCAGTCAGGAGCCCCAGCTCAGCCTGCAGGTTTCCTTCCCACAGGGATTGCCAAGCCAAGGAACCCCTGCCAGTCCCTGCAGAGCACTGGCACAGAGCTGCCCCAACAGTGGGGATGCAAAGGACTCCTCCAGTTGCCCTACTGACCTGCCAGGAGGCACGAGCTGTGAGCTTCATGAAAAATGCATTTTCTCACCTCTCCACAGAGCGTCAGTCGGTGGTGACAGCTCTGACTCCCTGTGACAAGCCAGGGGACCAGGAGCAGCAGGGAGCAGGATGGCACATGGGCAGCAAACGTGGGGCTCACCTGCTGCATGCCCTGGGTATGGGCACAGGAATAACATGGCATAGCAGCTTGTGGATTGAGCTCATGGAATGCCTGGCTGGATGCCCAGCCCTGGCTTGGCTCCCACATGCTTCCAGTTTTGTGGCAAGCTCCCAGATGAAAAGGCAGAGGCCACTGGGATCCACCTCGTGGGTCAAACCCAGTCAGGAGCTGCCAGACTGGCAGCAAAACCTGGGATAAAGCCCTAACAAGCCAATTTCAAACCCACCCCTGAAGGGGAGGAAGGAGCTCTCTGGGGATGAACACAACCTGCTGCCACACAGGCTCCCTCAGGACCAGTCCTGGCTTTGTCCCCAGTCCCTGCATCAATCTGGACACATCAGTGCCCACGCTGGGGCTCAGCTGCTCCATTCCAACACTGACACCATGGTTACAGACACTGAGGTCAGCAGCGGTAGCTCCCTGTGCTTGGATCAAAGGCTTGATGCAAGTTTGCTTTTTTTCCATCCCTGCACTGGTCCTTTCTCAGTGGTTGCAGAGAATGCCTTTGTTAAGCAATTAAATAAGCCCTGGGACAGGAATGAGCATGAAGGGAGAGCTGAGAGATTGCCAGTCCCACCATCCAGAAGTGAATCTTGTGGTCATTGCCATTCCTCTATCCAGGCATTTCCCACCAAGACTGAAAAGCAACTCTTGCTCCCCCACCATCAAAGCTTCCCCAGGACAAAGCCAAAGCAGAACAGCCAGCCACTGCAGGCAGCATTCCTTCAACAGGGTTTTTCCTATGGAAATTTAAATTAAAACAAGCCCCAAGGCCTGCAAATGCACAGACACAAAAAGCAGAAAGAGAACATAGTTCCTTCCCTCTCATGTTGTTCATCTGCCACCCCTGCTTTGGGGAATGGTTTGTTGCCTTTTAGAGCTATTTTAGATGTTACTTGCAGTAATGTGTGAAGAAAACAGTTGAAATGTGATGGTGCAGCATTCTTTTTAATTAAACAATCCCTCAGGCACCACGGAATGGCTCCAGTCAAGCCCAGGACACTGCAGGTCTGCCTCCTCAGGGAAGATGCTGGCCCCACTCCTCCAGCACAGCAGAAGGTCTCCCAGGCCCCTCTGGAGGTCTGCTATCAGACGGCCCAGATCTTCTGCAGGCTTTGTCCTTCCTGCTGCCATCCTGGCTTTTTGCCCTGTCAGCCTCTGCTAAGCAGAGCTTTGGTCCTCCAAGCAACTCCTGGTTCAGGGACCTTCTTTCCTTCTGCTGCCCAAACACGAAGGACATGCAGCTGGAGCTCCCCATCACCTCACCTTCAGATGGGAAGGCTTTGATGTGGTACAGAGTGCCTGGATCTGAGATTCCTCAGGTCTCTTCAAACAGCAGCAGAGCCACAGCTTGTGATCCGTGCAAAAGAGCATTTTCCTTGGGAATGGAAGTCACGCCAGCGTTCATCTCCACCTTGTCATGGCAGAACAAGCTGCATCGGTGCTTCAAAGAGCTCCTCAGCCTTAAATCCTTATAAAACGTTGACTAAGTGGAGAACCTGTCTCTGAACATCTCATAAATCCCAGCAGAGGTTATGAAACAGCTTTCCTGTGACTGCCTGCACTGCCATGGTACCCTGCACGTGCCACTGGAACCGCAGCACCATGGGCTCCCCTCACAAGGAACGCTCTGCTGCCCCAGGAGATCTGCATTCACGGCTTGTGGAGAGAGAACTAAAGAGCCAGTAAAGCTCCCAGGTCCCTCCTGGGCTCCATGACTAGGCTCCCTGCTCCTCAGAGCCGTGGGGTTCACTCAGCAGAATTTCAGCTCCATCCCCATTGCCCCTCAGCCACAGCACTCCTAAACCTGCTCTGAGGAAGAACAGAGACGTCTTTTGAGTGGGTTTCCTCCACAATTTTCTCTTCTAAGGGACAATTACTCTGTTTGTAACCTCAGTACCTTCCAGTGAAAGCACTGTTTCTCATCTGGAGCTCAGACCAACAGCAGGAGATCCAGACACTCAAAAGGAAAATCCTTTTGGTGAGACACCCTATAAAGAGCCATTTCATGGACTGGCATATCTCAGTATTGAGCAGCACTGCTCCACAGAGGCTTCTTCCTTTGACAGTCCTGGCTGTCACTGTACCTGCTGGCTCTGCAAACACCCAAGCAGCAGCCAAAGGACACAGGGACTCTCACTCCCATGTCTTGGTGTTTGCTGTGAGGTGATTGGCAAAGCCAAGAGCTCGAAATCTGCTGTCAGAGCGAGCAGCAGGCTGTTCCCTCACACACCCTCAGCTCTGATCCAAGAGGCACCTGCAGCACCTTCCTCTCTGCTGTGAGACACCAGAACATCCTGAGCAGCTGCCTGTGCATCCTGGTGGTGCCATGGCAGGTGGGACATGGCACATCCACCACAGGTTTGCCACACCACGTCTGTACATGTCTGAGCTTCTCCCACGATAACTGCAGCTCTCAGCTGTCCCCTCCTGCACACAGGTTTTCTACCCAGCCGTTCTGCAGAGCTCCTCCATCAGCTGCCATCTAAATAAAGCTGCTCTGTGAATCCAGGCTGTTTCAGTGACAGCCTCCACAGTGACTTCCAGTGACCACACACGTCACACGTCAAGACAAGTTTTAGCACTGACCCCAATGAGGGAGTGAAAAATCTCCACGCACCCAGAGGCAGGCAGGGGCAGTTCCTCATATGTCAAAGGGAACAGCAGTGGGAACAGGCCACATGTTTTCTGAGGCAAGGACCCTGACAAAAGGCACATTTATTGTGCTATTCAGGAAGAAACAATAACTACAGTGGCCTCCAGTCTCCAGTTCTTTTAAGTCTGCACTTAAAGAAAGAGCAAAAAAAGACCAAAGCAAACAAGGCTTCCACAAAACCCTCTGAACAGGCTTTTAGCTGCTGGACAAAAGCGTGGCAGCAGGAACTGCTCTGCATTGTCCCATCTCGTTCCTGTTTCGTAACAGCCCCGGCACTGCAGGCAAAGCACAGCAGCAGCAAAGCCCTGCTTGGGTGCTGGAGCTGCCCTGACTCCAGCTCCTGCCTTGCCACTGTGCTCCAGGTGTGCTCCAGGTGTTTCCCAGGTGTGCTCCAGGTGTGCCCCAGGAGTGCTCCAGGTGTGCTCCAGGTGTGCCCGGCTGCCCTGGCACGTGCTGCCTGCTGGGCTTGTTCATCCCAGGGCAAGGAGCAGGGAGCCAGTCCGGGCACCCATGATGCCATGAGGATTTTTTGCCATTCTTTTATGTACCTTTTATGTATTCTCAGTGCCCCTAACTGTGGGATCTCAGCCCCTCAGGACTGAGGTGCAGAGTGACCGAGACCACCCCTGGGGGAGTCCTGGAATGTTGCCAGAAGTGTCTGGCAGCTGGACTTTGATCCTACACAGGAGACAACATCTGTATGAGGATAGGAGGATTTCACTGGGGTGAATGGTGAAGGGATAAGTTAGTTAGAGTGAAATACAGGGTTTAAGATTTCTGTACAGGGGGGTCTAAAGAAGTAAGATGGAGGAACTGGGGCGTGTCCTGTTCTTCTTCTTCTTCTTCTTCTTCTTGGCCTCCATCTTCTGTGGTGATGTTGGCACTTTGGGATTGGTTATTACTAAAAGTGCACTGGTTAATAAGGATAGAAGGTATTGGGGAAAAATGATAAATATTGTATACGTAACTTCGAGTATAAAGATAGGTGACCGCCCCAGGGGCTCTCAGTGTGTGCTTATGGCTGACTGCTGAGCAGACCTCTGTCGGGCAGAGGGAAAATCTTTTAGATAAACAATTAATAAACACTGAGACCGAGAAAAGATCTGAAGTCCCTTCTCGTCCTTTGAAGCGCGGGCTGTCCAAGGCCACCCCAGGCCTTTCCAGGCCATCTAAACAGCCGAGAATCCGGCACCTAACATGCACACTTGTAATTCCTTATGTCTGATCACTTACCATAAGCCTGGCATTCTGCTAGGTCAGAAAACCAAATACCCAAAAGGCCTCTCAGCTGGAGGCCAGAAAGCCCTAAGCTATCTTGAGAAACCAAGATCCCCTCTAAAATACATCCTGTAAACTAAAATTAAGCCCATCTAGTGAGAAATACTTTGAAATAGGAAGATATCAGGCTATTCCTTCAAGCCTCTCATTGAGGCATCTTTGTTAAATATGCTAATTTGCAAGGTCTATAAATTGTATACCATGTGTGTGCATTTCAGCACATTCCACCTTGGTGAAGTGGTGCACCATAAAGATCTTTATTAAATACCAAGATAAAAACCCTTTATCCCCTAACTGTGTCTGGCTCCTCATTTTAAGACCAAGGAAAAGGCATCACCTGGTGGGTTCTGTGTGCCCAAGGGCATAGAACAGCAGCACCCAGGGCTCCATGCACAGCTCCAGGATGATCTCCTGGGAACACATTCCCAGCACACGTAACTCTCTGTCTAATCAGGCACTCAGCCCTGTTTTGGAGGAGATTTACAGAGAGGGGTTTTTTTCTCTTGGAAGCAATAATAGATGGACAGCAGGAAAGGGAAGAAATTAATGAACAAGTAATCATTCCCAAAGTTGCAAATAGGAGCAATTCCTCACTCTGAGACAACTCTGGAAAACAAGATTAAAATGCTTAGGGGACATATTCTGAAAACTGCAGGTAATAGAACAGATAAAATGTATTTACACTATCTCACAGGGGACATGTACTTTTTATTCTGCTGAGGAATGTAATATTCTGCTGCTCATTGCAGAGCTAAAAGGGTGTCCTATAAAAAGGAACTTAACAAAGTGTTTTTAGTGGCAACTGGGTCTGATTCCAGAACGCAGGCTCTCCTCTGCCCCGCCATGGGAGCCACAACCAGCACCTGCAGACACACCCAGCACACAAACACCATTAATAATCCATGCCAGCAGCACCGTTACCAAGCAGCAGAAAGGAGGCTGGGATGGCAGGGGGGGTCACAGCAACGCCCTCTGCACTGATGTTTCCTAAGAGGAGGAGGCAGGGCTGCCTTCCTCCACTTCCCAGCGCCCACAGAGCCGCGGCTGCCAGCGAACAGACTGTGCCTCAAGTAGCCGCCAGCAGAAACAATTTGTCATGTGTCAGATCAAATAAACTCTTAGGAGGCCACTGTGCTCCCTGAAGCAGATGGCTGCCAAACTCCAGAGGAGAAATCCAAGGAAGCGAGCCGGCCGTGTCAGCCCCGAGTGCTTGAGGAGCCCAGCACACTCCTTGTTGTGAGACTGCAGATCCCGTGCAGCACCCCACGCCAGGCAGACACCAGCAGCTCCCATCAGGAACAAGGGTTTGGTGTTTAAATTAGCACTCCACATAGTCCGGAAACTCCACATTCCTCATCCAGTGGCACAGCACATCGCTCATCCCAGGGAGGCCTGAGGAAGGCTGGTATCTGCCAGGTGTCTGGAATGGGCTGCAATGGATTATCACTTGTCTGAGCAAGTGCTTCTCCCCTCCCAGCCAGCACATGCTCTCCTGCTACAATAATTCCCTCAAAACTGCATTACAGATTACTACTTTTTCATTTTAAATAGACTTATTTTTGTTCACTCCCAAGCACCATTGCAGTTCCCCATGCATTGGGCTTGTGCCCTTGTGCTGAGGCCCCTTGCAGGTCCTGTTTGCTGCATAGTCCTGCAAGAGCCACTAAAGCACACGGCCCAGGCATGTCCTTGTCTGTGATCCTACTGGGCAGGACAAACCCCTGAAGTTGCTGTGGGCACTTCTGCAAGAATAAATCATGCCAGCAGTACTGTGAGGATCTCAAATCACTCACCTGCTCGTGCAAAGACCAGGCTCAAGCACTCCCTGGTCTGCACAGAGGGCACATCCCTCAGCCCAGGGCTCAGCCACTGGCTCCAGATGATCCAGTGTGCTCCATCTGGGAGCAGCCACCTGAGCCCTGCCACAGCCCGGAAAGCCTCTTCTTCTATAGATGATGGATAATGGCCCCATAAAAGTGAGTCTGCAAGAGGCCTGAAGTTCCTAGTTGGAAGGAGATTAGTTTATGGCACAGTGAGAGCAGCCACAGGCAGAAAGGCAGGAGATGCAACGGAAGGACAGGAGAAGCTGGACGTGTTGCTTCAAGTCACCAGAAAGCAACATCCTGCCCCAAACTCCAGCAACAGAACCTTGACACTGCCTATCAACAAAACAAAGTGAGCAAATGGGAAATCTGGCAGCCTAAAGCAAGGAACAAGGGAAGAACAAGGATTCAGGCATGGGGCATTCCCCCAGCATTAGCAGGGCCAGTACAAACCTCAGCTGTGAGGGGTTTTTCCAGTTTATTGAAACAGCATCCATTGCCTGATGATGAGTTCTATTTATACCCCTTCTATCTGTACCAGGACTCCTCTCCAGCCACAGGGAGCACAGGACCCCATCCATTGCTCCAGGAGCCTCTCACCCAGCTCAGAACACAACCCTCAGCCGGCCCAGGCACCAGGAGAGCTGCAAAGGACTCACGGTGCTGCTTCCAGCAAGGAGCAAACAACACAGGCTGTGCCTGGAACCCGGCAAGCGTTACACTGAGATCCCAGGGAGGAGGAGGAGGTTACAGCCTCCAGTCTGTCATTTCCAGCCATGCTTTTCAGGCAGGTACAGCTGCACAGACATCAGGAGTCAGGTTCCCACAGATTCCCAGCCTTTGCACGCTCCAGTTTCCAGCCAGCAGCTCTCTGGACTGTGACCCAGCCCAGCTCAGCGGTGGAAAGCAGTGCCAGCTCCAGGCACAGCCCTTGCCCCCAGCCTTTGAAGGCAGGTTAAGCAGGCAAAGCCTTAGGCATCAACCCAGGACATGGCTTGAACTCACATCTCTGAATGGAGACTCTGCCTCTGAAAAATTAATGCTTTGTTCAGCTCTCTGCCTTTGAGAGATTTCTGAGAGAATCAAAGGGCTGGAGTGCAGCGGGAGTCACACTCACATCGGGTTCCTCAGCAAACTTTGGTTCTGTTCCTGAACAATGGTAATTTCTCCAGACACCTGGAGAAACCAAATCTGCCTCAGCCAGCCCATCTCACCCTGCTCCTCAAATCTGAACAAAGGAGCCCATTAACAGCACCCTTGACAAATTTCTTTACCCAAGAACACGTGTCCAAGTGCCACGCTGTGAGCACTCAGATGGTTCCCAGAAACCTCCTGCTGATGTGGAACACTCTGCCCGAGCTTCCGCACATACACTCTGTACTTGATTACCCCACGCTTGCTGGGAGAAGAGGAACAAAATGCACTCCAGAGCCACTTACTGATTCCTGATTTGAGTGCAACCATGGCAGCAACACCATTTTTCCCTCCCTCTCCAAGGCTGGCACATGCCATGTCCAGTTCCCAGAGACAGGAACCTCACACCCAGCCCTTCTGTTCTGTCACCCTCAGGAGGGCCCATCTGGAGGAGCCATCACACACTAGGTACCAACACAGTATTCAAAACTACATGCAGAACTTGCAGAAGCACTTAGATCACCCACAGCTCCTGCTGGAAATTTTCCACAGTGTAAGAGTTTATTTTGTGGGCAGGAAGAGAGCAAGAAAATTAATTAAGGCAGAGTAAGAAGAAACAACTCCTCCTGAAGTGAGTTAAATACACTAAAGCAGCAGTTGTGAGCAGGCCAAGTCCATTTCAAGGGCTATACATTTTCACTTCCACAGTCTTGAAAAGGAAAATGAAGAGACTTCGTTCTGTATGCATATTGTCCACCATTTGTTATTGTCTGTCCATTGATGCTCAGTTGAAAAACAAAATTTAATTAAACCCCACAGTACTGCATTGCCTGCCTTTGAAATACGCCTGCATTAGTGGATCATTACAGTAAATGAAATACAGCTTCATATCGGATTTTTCAAATAACGTCCTAAAACTGTTACAAATTAAATAATACTCCTGCAGAGAGAAATTAAGAGACAGTGTTTTTAGCAAGGGCAAAGAGATGTTTACAGATGAAGTCTGGAATAAGACATGGAGGCAATGAGGCAGAGTTGCCACAGGGCCCTTCCAGACCTTGTTGGGAGGGTTCTGTGTACCAGAAACTAGAAAGGAAAGAGTGTGCCAGGGGCAGGCACACAGAAAGGGCAGTGTCCCCAACCCCCCAAGAATGTCTGCATGACCAGAACAGGGTTTTGGGGTGTGCTCAACCCAGAGAGGTGTTTCTGCATGGGGGAGAACTCACTGCAGCCACACACCCTCCACGTCCTCCCCAAACCCGGCCAAAGCAGCAGCAGCCATGGGAGGTGAAGCCTTGAAACCACTCAAAGCATTGAAAGCCTGGACACTCAGTGGGCAAGGAAAGGGATCCAGGAAGGTGCTGTTGTGGCAGGATGACAAATACCTGCACAGGGAGGAGAAAAGCAACAGGAGCTTTGTTATCTCAGGGTAAGTAAAAGCACAAGTGGGTCAGTGAGTCAGCATTGGGCACAGCAGCAATGCCTGATGTGGAACACAGCAAAGCAGGTGAATATTGTATGAGCTTTACAGCTCTGGCTTCAAGAGATCTTCTCCTTAATAGCACCTGAGCTGATGCCAAGTGTTCTTTGACGATGTATTTACTCCAAGAAATCATTTTCTCTAAATAAGAGGAGCCCGTTACCGCATCCTTCTTCACGTGAGCCTGGAAAAGGCTGCGCCCTGCAGCTCCTGTGGCCTCATCTCCATGGTGATGCACCAACACACACACACACACTGACTCCAGCAAGAAGGCAAACCTCCCCAAAGGAAAGGCTGAACCTCCGAAAAAGAAAGGCTGAACCTGCCCAAGGGAGAGGCTGAACCTGCCCAAAGGAAAGGCTGAACATGCCCAAGGGAGAGGCTGAACCTGCCCAAGGGAGAGGCTGAACCTGCCCAAGGGAGAGGTTGAACGTGCCCAAGGGAGAGGCTGAACGTGCCCAAAGGAGAGGCTGAACCTGCCCAAGGGAAAGGCTGAACGTGCCCAAAGGAAAGGCTGAACGTGCCCAAGGGAAAGGCTGAACCTGCCCAAAGGAAAGGCTGAATGTGCCCAAGGGAGAGGCTGAACAGCCCCCAGGGAAAGGCTGCAGGTGGCAGAGCTCTCAGCAGCACCAGGCCTGGCACAAGGTGTGCTGCAGGTGTTGGCAGGCAGGGCTTCCCTGAGAAGCAGAGCAGGTCAGCCTATCAACAGGCTGGAAATAAAGAAAACCTAGCAAGGGCACCTCTGGATCCATTTTATAGGAAAACAGCACATTTCCAGCTGCTGCCCATGCCAGGGAGCAGCAACTGAGCGACAAGTTCCTGTAGTTCTCATCAGCCTGTGAATCAATTATTTATAGGAAGAAGGTTCAGCATATAATCATTGAAAGCTGTCAACTTCCAGCCCACACAGAGCTTCCTCTGTGGAAAGGCTGCTGGTCTGTGAGCCAGGGACTCCTCACCCCTCATGTCACAGGATTAAATGAGCAGCTGTGACACGAGGGGATCCATTACACTACAGCCACAATGAGCACTGGCACCCCAAGGCACTAACAGCACTCAGCAACATCGGGCAAAAACCACAGGAACACAGCAAATGCAGCCCAGCATCCTTCCTAAAGGAAAAATAGTGGTGAAAGGGCATTGGGAGTGATGTAACAGGGCTGGCACATGGAGCAGCTGGGGAAGGAGACTCTGGCAAGGCTCTGTGGGGCCAGCCTGTCGAAGGCAAGGCAAGCACAGCACTCAAGCACCAGCCCAGTGCTCTCCTACCCCCACAGCAAAGCCTCTGTAGGGATCAACAACTCTCAGCCACTCACCTGCACACCCCCAGTGCTCTCCATCAGGAGACTCTGGCTTTGTGCTTCCCAGGCTGTGGCAAAGCCACCCCTAATGGTTAAGAGCAGCACAAGCAGCTTGCAGAGAGGATGGAGATTGCTGAGGCTCTGCAGCTTCCGAGGGTGGGAGCAATCCTCGAGTGCCACAATCATCAGGCTGTGGGAGCACGCCAGGAGCAGGGCACACAGAGGCTGAAAACGAGCAGACTTCACACTCCCAGGTACTGCAGGAAACGTGCTCATCCTCAGCTCACCAGCACTCTTTGAGCACAGCCAGAATGATGTCTGAACATTAAAAACACACCAGAGTGCTGCTCCCAGTCTGCTGGAGGAAATAAAGGGAGGGGGATGTCTGATGGGGAGGAGAGGGCGCAGCACAGGCACCTCTGGAAGAGCCCTGCCTCTGCAGTTCAAGGTTAAACACCTCCTTTGCACTCATCTCTGAATCTGCCTCTCTTTAAAACTGCACCAGGTAAATAGAATCATTATAACTATTATTAGACCATAATATTATTATAGCATTTTTGCTACACTTGACATCTGTTGGCTGATAGATTTAACTGGTACATAAGAAATAACTGTGCAGAGATTTCTTGAAAATGAGCACCAACACGGAAGACATTAAAGCATTCTGCATTCAAAAAGTTAATTTTATGGAAGGACACTTGAAATAAAAATTCTAAAATTAGGTTAAACCTTTAAAACCTGCCGTTAAAGGAATTATTTGGGCTTTAAGTAGGCAACCATTTAAAAAATCCTGACTTTTATTTAGATGCTGGAAGACATATATGTGGCTTGGTATCTCCTTCAGATCAACATATGCATCTTTTTCCCATCTACTCCAGAGATTTCTACATCATCCTTCCATCTTCCTTTCCCTCTCTCTGCAGCAGGCACTTGAATTATTTGGGCGGAGTCTGACTGCACAGGGAACCAGTATAATCAGGGCTCTTACAACCTGCTGTCTGCAAATCCTATAGAATTGTCAGCAAACACACATCCAGAATAAAATACAGCTTCCTGCAGCCCATGAAGCCCAAAGGGCTTTGCAAACTAGACTTGGGATGCAATTTATCCACCACTGAGATTCAGCTGTAATCCAGAGTGGAACACAACCTTTCCATCCATATTTAACTACAGCACACAGCCCCCTGGAGAAAAGTGAGGAAGAATCCAACAGAAGCCATAGAAAGGTTTTAGGGAGACTGAATTTTCTGCCCTGGAACTGAAATTAGGTCAGGGCATCCACCAAGTTGGACACAATGATGCTTGTAGGTGCCTTCCAACTCAGAATATTCCATGATTCCATGACTCTACCATCAGCCACAGACCAACAGAAAGAGGGCACAGCATCTCCATCCTGTTGATGGTGTCCCTGAAGCACAGTTGGATTGAACAGCTGGGTACCACAAGTTACCAGCCTGGAGAGGAGGAAGACTGTGTTGTCCTTAAATTCAGTGGGGCCCAAATTTCGCCCCACAGTTACACCCATGTGCAAAGAAAGATGGAATAGCACTTCAGAAAAGGACCAATTCTTGAACCTCAGGCAGCTGAGCCCAGCAGCTCAGTACTCACAGAACTCAGGGAGGGTAGAGCTAGGCAGAGATATTTGCTCCAGTGAAATCTATTTCAGCTCTTCCTTAAGCAGTTGGCACTGAGGTGACAGTAGAGGCCTGGTGCAGTGAGGTGTCCTGCAACCACACCCACCATGACACACTATTTAGGAATAAAAATGAGCGTCAATAATTTCTCCAGAGCAGGTAGTTTTATCTTTTCCAGAGAAGAGCAACCACACAAGGAACTTGGAATTGCTTGAGGAGAAAAATGCATTTTTGCTACCTTAGCCACATACAGACAAGCCCAACTCTCACTGAGGAGAGACTTAATAGAGAGAAAAGGGGAGCAGGAGATGCTGGACACAACTTCCCCCATGCACAGCCCACTGCTGAGGCAGCTCTGAACGGGAAGCAGGGCTGAGGATTGTCTCAGAGCTGTGACAGCCCCAGCAAGCATCAGCAAGAAGCCCCAGGTGAACAAAGTTCATGAAAGCTCTTAAAAATCACCTCAGCCTTCAGAAGGAGAGCACAACACAATCCTCCCCTACAGAGACCTGCCCATCACACCTCTCACCAGCACAAAGCAGGTTTTTCACTCTATCCATCTGATGCTTTCAATAGCCAGAGGAGCTGGGTCTGGGCAAGCTCACCTTCATGAGGCCCAGTGCTCATTAATAAGAAAAAAAAAGACCAACCAAAGCAACTCAACCCCACACACTTGAGGGGTAGCCATCAGCAATTCCCTGTCACCACAAGAGAAATCCTTGTGTATGAGCCCTGGGAGCTCAGCCCAGGTCTGCTTCTGTTCAACCTTTCCATTAATAGTTTGAACAAAGAAGAGAAAGCACTTTTATAAAACCTGAAAGGATGCCCAGGAATTAAGAGCTGGAGGCACTCTGGAGGTCATGATCGGAATTGATAAACTGAAGAAAAGTTCCCAAAACACCAACAAATCAATAGAAAGAAAAGCAAGGAAAACAATGCAAAGAAGTGTACTTGGAAACAGCACAAACAGAGATCAAGCACACAAACAGAGTCCAGGGGAAAGCTCTCCAGACAGAGGGAACCTGGGGAAAACTGGGGACCAGACTAAATGTGCCAGCACTGTGACACCACAGCTCCAAAGAGCTGAACTCCCCTCTGTGATCCAGAAACATAAAATACCCAGTTCTGGGCTCTGTGCTGGTATCAGCTCTGAGGTACACACAGACCAGAGGGTCTGGGCAGCCAGCAGAGCAGTCAGCAGTATAAAACATGCTGCCCTGTACCAGCTGTGGAGGGGTTTCTCCATCCCTGCTCCCTCCAGGGCCAGTCCCAGCTCTCAGATTTTAACAGGGTTTACTCACAAGGAAAACCAGCCACAGGACTCCCCACTCTGTGAAGGCAAGACACAAACTGGCTGCTCAGTTTGCTGCAAGGACAAGTTAGATAGGCTGTCAGGCTCTGAGAGTGGGAGTCCATCAAGGCCCAGAGGGAACTGGGCCCTGTCCAGATCTGCACTACCATCCACCACTGCCCAGCCTGGAGCCAAGCATCTCTCCCCTGGCTCAGGACAGGGGCACGGACAAGGTGGCTGTTCCAGCCCTGTATTTCCTTTTAGCATCCTCCATCTGGCTACTCCTACAGCAGTGACAAAGCCAAATGAACAGCCTTCTCTTCCCCAAAATACAACAGAGCTCCTCAGCCTGCTGAGGGGCACCCACACAACACAGAGCCAGCACTGCTGTGACCGTTTCCATTCACGCCTTCCTTATCCCTCACTAACAGAGCTCGTCAAGCTTCATTTGCCACCTGCTGCTGCAGCAGAGAAGCCAGCAGGGAATGGGATGCTGCCCTGGGGGAGGGCATGGTTTCCTAGCTTCCCTCCTCCCCTTCCACCCCACTGACCTCTGCAATGCCTGAAGCCCACAGGGGCCATCAGCCAGCCCTGCCCACCCCAGACACCTTAATTTGAGGGGACAGTTGTTAAAAGCCATTGCCACAAGGTGTTACAAAGCAGGTGACACCAGAACACAGCTGCACCAAACCCAACCAGCAGCTTGGGAGAAACCCAGCGAGGGGGCAAAAGCTACAAATCTCATGCAAAAGCAGGGCTTAGCTCTCAGGAACGTTTCACATTTCCCAAAGACTCAGAGGGATTTGGGGTTTTGCTGAGCTGACTCGTGAACCACAGCCAGAATGGATCTCACGGTGAGCAGGCGCCGTCTCCCTTGGCAGGGCTGCTTCCCAGAGATCCCCAGCCTTGTGTCACTTCCCACTGCAGGTGCTAAGAATATCTGCGTGCTCATAAAAAATAGCAACCAGCTATTGAGAACTTATCAACAAAGTGCTCCACAAATCTTAATTAAAGCTGATTCACCTCCCTCACGAGCCCGAGTGCAGCGTTATTTCTCAGAGGAGAACGCTGGGTGTAAGAGCTGAGGGGGGTTACAAAAGCCACGGAGGGAGTCAGTAGCACAGAGGATTAGCACATGGAAAGGCTGACTATTATCCCTAAATTTATCCGAATAATCCACTGCCTCACAAATTCTCAAGGTATGGCTGCTGTGCTTTCAACCCCATCTGCTCAACTCAAGCAGAAGCAGAGACAGGTGTGGGGGTGCTGGAGTTTGCCAGGTGTTTTATTGCTCAGGCTAAAGGAATTCTCCACTGTAAAAATGAAGAAGGTGGTGGCAGTAGCACCAGCCCTGCTCTTGTGCTGCTTCAGGACACAGGGACAACACTGTGGGTTCAAAGGCTGTTCTGACAGTTCACCAGGAATTGTTTCCAGCTGATTTCTTACCAAGAATCATATTTGTATCCTTTCAAATTTAGGAAATACATGGTCACACAGACAGCAGCCTCCAGGAACTCGCAACACTGCTTTCCCACCTCTGGTAGCTGGACTCCTACACTGAAGTTTCTGGGACAGCATTTTGGATACTTCCACCACAGAAATACCCTAGAGGCTGCTGAAAAACTAAGTGGATCAGGCTGGGTCATTTTAAGGCAGGATTCGGGGAAAGAAAAGACAGAAACTTAGAAGTGCATCCCTTAGTGCTACTCCCAGAAAACAAATGAATTCAAATGATCACAGGGAGCAGGAGCACTGCGGCAGCACGTTGGGTAAATGACAGGGCATGTCACCATCTTCTAACATCCCCTGGACACTTATCTGCACTTAAAAGGCTCCTGCCAGGCTGTGCACGGACCAGCCTCTTCCACAGACAGCTCCACCACAGAAATGCCTCTGCTGATCACCCTCCTTTGGCAGGCACACTGAGCAGCACCAGCGCAGGCAGCTCTGCCTCTGCGCTGCACTCAGACAGGGTTAGTTCTAGCAAAGAAACACTGCAGAATAAATAACTTCAGAAATTGTGTCTATAGAGCTTGGTGTAAACCCAGACCCTCCTGAAGGTGGGCAGCATCAGAGCTCTGTCAAAGCTCACTCCTAATGCAAGTGTTAGTCAACCACTGAACTTAAACATTTTAAGGCAACATTCCAAACAGTGTTTATATACAAAATCCCATTTGCTCAGTGTTCTCCTTCCTGGCCTTGTGGAATGCATCGTTTCACCATTCTCCTGCCAGAAAACCATATGCGGGCTTGTACCAAAACAATTAAACCAGTTTTAAAATTCAGACCTCGTGTTACAGAGAGCACATCCTGAAGAAACATCCATTTTAATATCCCAGAGCTACTTCAATTTTTCCAGCACGTTTTTATTCCACAGCAGCCTGGGCACACAGTAGGCCAGAGGTCACGCAGCCTCGTGCTCCAGGCAGGATCCAAACTGGGCCCGTTGGGGGAAACTCACGTGTAAGATTTTTGTTTAAAAGCCCTGAGTGTAAGGGACCCCTGCCCTGCTCCGACTGTGTGCCTAAGTGCCCCTCACAGGGCACGCGTTTGCTGCAGCACTACAGCCGCCCAGGCTGCCCGTCCTGCCGGGCCTGCCGAGCTTCCGGGGCCGCACACGCAACGTCCCCAACGGCACGGCCACAGCCAATGAGGGGAACCGGGCCGGCGGGCAGCCTCCACCCGGCAAGGCCTTACCGCCGGGTCCGCTCGCGCGAGGGCAACGCAGGGAAGCAGCAGTGGGTACCCCCAGGCCGGGACCAGGGCTCCGTCCCGGATCGCAGATCCCCGACCCGGAGCTACGCCCCGGCCCTCACAGGCCCCCAGCACCACCGCCCCCTGCTACCCCCCCACCCCGACTCACCGCTCCGCACTGCACACGCGCCACCCGGCCCCAGCCGCCCCGCCCCGGCCCCGCTCTATCCAATCAGCGTCGTCCTTGCACGAGCTCCTGCCATTGGCCCCGCCCCTGGCCCTGCCCTACTCACTCAGCACGGCCCCACTCTTGGCCACACCCCCTGACCCGTGTCTGTCTCACAGCACCGCCCTTGGTCCCGCCCCCTGATCCTGGCCCCGCCCCCTGATCCTGGCCCCGCCTGTGCCCTGTGAGGCGGCGGTGGCGGCGCTGTCTTGGCCCCGTCGTGTCTCGGACTGGATTTGCCGGCCTGAGCCTGAGCCTGAGCCGTGTCCCGGGCCGATCTGAGCCATGTCCCGGGCTGAGCCTGAGCCTGAGCCATGTCCCGGGCCGATCTGAGCCATGTCATGGGCTGAGCCTGAGCCTGAGCCGTGTCCCGGGCTGATCTGAGCCATGTCCCGGGCTGAGCCTGAGCCTGAGCCGTGTCCCGGGCCGATCTGAGCCACGTCCTGGGCTGAGCCTGAGCCGTGTCCCGGGCTGAGCCTGAGCCATGTCCCGGGCCCATCTGAGCCGTGTCCCGGGCCGATCTGAGCCGTGTCCCAGGCTGGGTTAGCTGGGCTGAGCCGTGTCCCCTGCCCTGGGCTGCGGGAGCCTCCCTGGCTGTGGGAACGGCGTGTCCTGGGCAGCAACCCCATCCTGGAGGATCTGTCCCTCAGGAGTGAATGCCTGCTTTGGCGCGCCTCTGTGCATTGTGTTAGGTTGGACTAATGGAGGAATTTCTCCGTGGAAAGGGTGGTCCGGCCTTGGCAGGGGCTGCCCAGGGAGGTGTTGGAGTCTCCTGCCCTGCACATGTCCAAGGAAGGGCTGGAGGTGGCACCCAGTGCTCTGGGCTGGTGACAAGGTGGGAATATCTGGGATGGATGCCTGGGATCAGGAGGGAATATTTGCAATGATCTGGAGATATTGGCTTTACACATCACATCATCCCTGCCACAGGCTACTTCAGCACCCCCTTTATTTTTCACAGGTTTTGAGGAAGGTAGTGAGGTTTCAGGTAAACACAAGGGTGTAAATTCTCAGTCTTAGCACCCCTGGTTGATGCTGAAATGAGATGAGAAAGTCAGAGAAGGCACAGGGAGCTCACTGGTCCCCTCACCTCATTCACTCAAAGCACTCTGCTGATTAAAATCATGCCAAAGCATTTCCCACCCCTCTCCCAACTGCAACTGAGTGATGGCATTGCAGAGATGATGGAAAATCAGCCACGAGCTGTGCAGCCCTCCCTGGTGAGGGCTGGGCTGTGGCTGAGGAACAGGCCATGGGATCCACTGCACAGCAGCCAAAACCAACGTGCCAGCCCCAAAATTAAACCTGCAATGCTTGATCATCTAGTGAAAGATGCTCAGTGACATCAGGGGACCTGTCCCTGGGCCACTGTCCCCACGACTCTGCTCACCCATGCTGTGTTTCACTGCTGGCACCCACAGAGATTCTGGAGGCAGGAGATTGACTGTAAGCAAATCTCAGCTCTCCTTGCCAGTCATTGAATATTTTCAGTCTTTCCAGGTTGGTTGTAAACATCTCAAAAACATAATCTGGAATCAAATCCCTCAAAGCCTATCAGGAGTGCACCAGAGCTTTATAGATGTTTATGATTTTTGTTGAGGATTATAGTTTCTCAGGCAGCTACGTGATTGCTGCCTGGGTGTAACTCCTGGCTTTTGGATGGGGGAAGTACTGCTGTACTTCATCCTCTTCCTCCTCCTTTTGGGCTCCACACACCAAGCCAAGGCTGGCAGCCAGGCAGGACTGGTCTCTCTGCTTGCAGCCCAGGAGCCAAATGTCAGCTGGGGCACTGAGAAGGGGATTTTCCCCCTGCTTGTCTCAGGCTGCTGCACACCAGGCACTTTGGGAAGCCTCACTGTAATGCTCAGTCCATCCAGAGAGGAGCACTGCTGCATCCCTGGGCAATCCCAACCAAATCCCACATCTGAAACTGCTCCCACATCTAAGAGATAAGAAAATACACTCTGCATGTATTACCTTCTGCATCTGGAGTTCCTCTCTCTGGTCTGATGGGATGAAGGGCTTTTTCAAAAGGTATTAGAGAAGATGGGTGTGAGAGAGTAATTTGGGACTGGTAGTAATTTTTCATCAGTATACTTAAAGACAATCACAGCACTAGGAGGGAGGCATAATTGTGGAGTTGTGTAATTAGTTTTTATGTCTCTGCAATTATTCTGTTGGCTACATACAAAGAACATGGGAAAATGCAGCACTTAATTTTAAATCAAGACTTGATTCTCTTTTAGTAGGTAATTGATGTTGATCACATCACTTAGCAGCAACTATAAAATGTGCTATTTAGATTGCAAAAGGATGGAGAAAAGGACTGAGCAGATAGGTAATTGATGAATCGCGGGCAGCGTTGGTGGGAGGCAGCAGGAATCCCTCAGCTGCCTCTGCCTGCAGCTGCTCCTGGGCTTCCTTAGTGCCCAGGGCTTTAACAGGCACTGAGCCCTTGTCCCAATCCCACAGCATTGCTCTGTCCTGGACAGCAGTGGAACAGGGCAGCTGCTTTTCATGGAATTGATCCCTCCTGGGAAAACCCCTTCCTTTAAGGAATCCAGATCTTCTTCCTGGAATTGATCCCTCCTGGTTAAACCCCTTCCTTTAAGCAATCCAAGTTTTCTTTGTGGAATTGATCCCTCCTGGTTAAACGTCTTCCTTTAAGGAATCCAGGTTTTCTTCATGGATTTGATCCCTCCTGGGTAAACCCCTTCCTTTAAGGAATCCAGATTTTCTTCATGGAGTTGATCCTTCCTGGTTAAACCCCTTCCTTTAAACAATCCAAGTTTTCTTTGTGGAATTGATCCCTCCTGGTTAAACCCTTTCCTTTAAGCAGTCCAGGTTTTCTTCATGGAGTTGATCCTTCCTGGTTAAACCCCTTCCTTTAAGGAATCCAGATCTTCTTCCTGGAATTGATCCCTCCTGGTTAAACCCCTTCCTTTAAACAATCCAAGTTTTCTTTGTGGAATTGATCCCTCCTGGTTAAACCCCTTCCTTTGAGCAATCCAGATTTTCTTCATGGAGTTGATCCTTCCTGGTTAAACCCCTTCCTTTAAGGAATCCAGATTTTCTTCATGGAGTTGATCCTTCCTGGTTAAACCCCTTCCTTTAAGCAATCCAAGTTTTCTTCCTGGAATTGATCCCTCCTGGTTAAACCCCTTCCTTTAAGGAATCCAAGTTTTCTTCGTGGAGTTGGTGCTTCCTGGCTAAACCCCTTCCTTTAAGGAATCCAGATGTTCCTCTGGCAAAGGTGTGTGAGTTTGCTCCCAGGACTGCCATATGCTCATCTGGAGCCACCAGGCTCCTCTCCTCTCAAGGCTGTTTGGCTTCTCCAGTGACTCAGTTGTGGCAATGTGTCCCAAATTTGGTCACAACAGCTAAACACTCCCAGATACATAACTGGACATTTAAGTCCACAAGCAAAATTAAGTCCCAGGGTGCCAATGCTGTGAAGCCTCACAGTGCTGCCCTTGACAGGTAACTTAGTTTTTGGTGATGGGCTCATACTAAAAGTACCTGCAAGTAGTTTTGGTTGGGGGAAGACCCAGAGACAAGGCCCACAGCAAGGCACAGACATCCAGAGGGTTCAGTTGCCCTTTTCTCTCTGGAAAGATGCCAGGATGAGCATGAGAGGTGTCTCTTCTGGGTACAAAGCAAACTCCACACGCTACAGGAGACTCTTGAGGTCACATTTCCAGGTGGCAGGTCCAGGCTTTGCACTTGCACCAAAACAGATGGATTTGTGGCCAGACAAGCCACTGCATAGAGTCCTAGCAGGATTTTTAAGTGAAACACTTTTCCCCTTCAGCCTTTCCTTCCCCTGAACCTTTTTTGTGTGCTGTAGCAAAATATGAGATGGAATTTGGGCTCCAGTGGGTGTAATTGCTGAACAGCCTGCCCTGGCCAGCCTCACCGCTGCCAGAGCGCTGCCCACAGCCACTTTCCCGCTGACACAATGAAATGCATTTTTACAGCCCAAGACATGAGTCATGACCCAGCCTGAGTTCAGAGCAGAGCATTTTTTAAGTACTTGTGACTCCAAAGAGGCCGGAGGAGAACCCTGGGCTTGAGATAGGATAGCATCATAACTGCAGAGTTTCCCCAGTCACTTTTAAAAATGCTTTTTCTCACCCATTTTGTGTGCTGGGACGTGAAGACTATTGTAGGACCTGTTCTGCCATGTCAGCATCAGCCTCTCTGAATTGCTGTGAGGATCAGATGAGTCCATCTTGCAGTCTCTTATCACCAGCAGCACAAATCCTATTTCATTCACTGCCAAAAAAAGAGACTCATCCAAAGGCGTTTGCCATCAGTCCCTCGGGGGCTCTGGAGCCATAAGTGGGATGCAATGAGCCTGGGGCCATCCCTGCTCTAGAAGGGCTCTGCCAGCGGGGATGCAGCTCAGGGTTCGCGGGTGAGCTGCTGCCCATGCAGCCCTGGCACAGCTCGGGGTGAGGCCCGCCGGGTGACAGCCCCTGATAGTCCCTGTGCCATGTCCCCAGGACAGCTCTGTCCTGGCACTAAGGGCTCAGTGCCCGCTGGGTGACAGCTCCTGATGGTCCCTGTGCTATGTCCCCCAGGACAGCTCTGTCCTGGCACAGCTCAGGCTCAGCACCCACCAGGTGACAGACCCCGAGGGTCCCTGTGCCGTGTCCCCAGGACAGCTCTGTCCTGGCACTAAGGGCTCAGCGCCCACCAGGTGACAGCTCCCGAGGGTCCCTGTGCCGTGTCCCCAGGACAGCTCTGTCCCCGTGGGAGCTGTGCCAGGGTGAGAGGGGCGATGCTGGGGGGCTGCCGCCTTTCACCCCCGTTATTAACGGCACCACTCGGCACCGACGGGTTCTTCACAGCATGCCGGGCCCCTGGGCTGCCCTCGCTCGCTCCCGCCTGGTTAAATTTGGATTAAATCAGCGAAGCCAACACAGTGATCAATTCCCAGTGCTCTCCTCCGGAGCCGGGCACGAATGAGGGGAAAGCAGGAAGGAGAATAAAGCCCCGAGTGAGGGCACAGGGACCTGCAGGTACAGGAGGGATGTGAATGGAAACTCAAGTTTTCAGTGCCACCAGCTCAGCTGTGACTAGGCAGGGACAGCGACCCTAGGGACGCTTTTCTAGAAGCCATCATGCCAGATGATCTGGGCAGGGGCCTTTATGGGTGCTCAAGCCAGGATTTAGGTGAAAAATTGGCCAGCACAGAGGGCCATGCAGGCAGCAAGGGGACAGTTCAATCCCCTGCCTCCTCCCCATGGAACAGAGCCCGGTCACAGACACACAGTCCTGGTTATCCCCCAGCAAAGTCAGACTCCCTTGGCCTGGAGCAGTCAGTCCCGCCCAGGGCTGAAGGTTTCAGATCACTGGACAGCTGTGGGCAGCACCATCCCTGCCTCTCTGGCTGCCTCCCCCAGGAGCCACATCCTGGCTGCCACCTCCTTGTCACTGCATTTGAAGCACGTCCACATCACAGCACACACGGGCTCAGGAGCAAGGCCAGGGACAAGTAATAAAACGCCTCCCCTAAGGTGGAAATGAGACCACCCATCTCAGCAGTGTCACACCACTAAAGGAGAGGGGATGGTTATGAGCCATTATTCCCTGCACAAATGGGCTTTAAATCATCATCCACCACCAGCACCCAGCACTGGATGTTCCAAAGGTGTCCAGCAAAGCCTTTGTGGCTCCTTTCCACCATGGCATGGGTGACCACAGTGTCCATCACCTGGAGATCCTCATGGAGCCTCCACACCCACACTCTGCTGCTGCTCTGGGAAGAAATCAGCCCTGCCAAACATCAGCAAGACCAAACGTGCTGCTTTCGGGTCTCAGGTCTATCTCCCTGGGGTGGGATCATAGGAGGGCAGGGTTCCTCAGCTGGCCCACTCTTCCTGGCCTGGCAGGGGAATTGGGTTGTTATGGAGCAGCAGTGCAGGAATTGAAAGCCTTTTTCCTTCTGGAAGCCCTTGAGGCTGCCAGTCTCAGCTGAGCCGCCGCTTGCCAACGGTTTTTTATTTCTTCTCTGTTTCATCTAAACTTTCCATTGGGTTCCTCATCCATCTGAGCTGCAATGATAAATATGGAAATAAAGAGGCATTTACAGCCCCTCTCTTGAGCTGATTCTGCGTATAAACAAGCTGTGCTCACAGCATCCTCCTCTCCACAGTGCTGATTCAGGAGCAGCAGGGTCTGCCCAGGACTCAGTGGGCACAAGGATTTGGGGGAAATCCCTGGGTCACTGTGGGGAGAAAACTGCAGCAAAAGGAATGGGGCAAGCAAGGCCCACAGGGACTTCTGTAAAGGACTAGAAGGGAAAGAACAACAGCTGAAGAGCTGGATGTGCAAAGTATGAAGAAAGGCTTTAATTTGCACAGAATCTCTTAATCCATTAATCACAGGGACATTTGTGTATGAAAACCTCCCTCTCGTTTAATACTATCTCAGGTTTGTCCAAGAAGGTAATAACTGTTTGGCAGGGGAGTGGGAGGGGCGAGGTGGGACAGGCAAAGGCCATGGGCTTGTTTCCAGGGAGAGATCAGCCATTAACAGCGTGGAGCCAGCCCAGGGATGAGCAGCCATGAAAAGCACTGGACATGGCAGTCCAGGAGTGACAGTGGCACTGGGGACACCAGTCCCCTGAAAGAGGATGTCCCAGTGCCTCTTGGCTCTCTGGAGGTTGCCTGCAAAGGCTGGACAAACTTGCCTCGGTGCCTGGAATAGAGGGTTTGGGGGTTTAAGAGCAGACTCTGACATCTTCCCTTCCCCTCCACCACAGTCATTTCCCCTTCATTCGCTGCTCCAGTGTTCCTTTCCTCGCCCTACAGAGCTGGATTGTGAGGATCATCCTGGAGGCAGGGGGAAGGTCTGGCAGCATAGCATGGACTGATCCATCCCCTGATCTTCACCTGATGCTTCTCTCAGGTTTAACCTGTTCTGCTTTAATCCCACATTCTTTCTCAGCAAATCCAGCCTTGCACCAGACCAGCCAAAGTCTCCTTGTGTCCCTTGATGGTCCCACAGACCTCAGAATTCCCTGTCAGCCAGTGGGTAAACATAATATCTACAAACCCAGCTGCCTTCCTGGAGCTGTTACCTGTGTTCCTCAAGGGAGGAAAACAGGAAAAATTAGTATGCGGCTTCCTCCTGGAGAAATCAATGCGATCTCAACTCACTGTGAAGTTCCCTGACTGTTAGAGATGCTGCACTGGTAAAATCTAACCCTCAGGGGAGAAAGGGTGGGAAAAAAAGAAAGAAAACTAAATTCCAGTGACTAGACAAGTCTAAAATGTTGCAGAAGGCTAAACTGCCAGGGCTGGGGCTTGTTTGGAAGTCCCAGAGTGGAGAGGGCTGTGCAGTCCAGCTGTTTATCACCCCACCAAGAATCAGCTGTAATTGTTAATTCTAATTAGAACTGTTGGGTAAAAATGTAATCAAGAGTTTCCATTAGGAAAAAAAAAAAGACGTTCCATCTAAATTAAAAATTTTGTTTTTTAAGAAAGGGGGTAAACATTGAAAATTTTGTAACAACTAATTTCAGCATTTTCAAGATGAAAAGGGATGTATTTCTGCTGTGAAATGCATCATCAATTCAAATTGTTTTATCTTACAGTCTGAAGAGCAAAAAATAGTTTTCAAATCAAAGCAAAAATGGTATTTTTAGGCATTTTCTTTAAAAAAGCCTATCTGGAGGTTTCTGTCCTAATTAAGAATGATTATTGGTTTTCTTTTTTTTCTTAATGGAATAAGCTGTTCCTAGTTAGCTCTGCTCTAAAACATTGGGTTGATGTTGATGTGCCCACCCATCTGCCCCAGCACCTGACCCCAGGGCTGTGCTCACACCACCCCACTCTGCGTGTCAGCACTGCCTGAAATCCCTGGGATTTGAGTCAGGCTTTATAAAACTCACAGAACTAAAGCAAATTCCTTGCTGCCAGGAGACCTGGTGGGGCACTGGAAGGACACAGGTGTGTTTGGTGGGCCTTGTGCAGGTCTCAGTTCCTGAGGCAGGCTGATTGTGGTGCCCACACTCAAGCAAGGCAGCTGCAACCCCCCCCTTGTACGTTTGACCCTGTGGCTGATGCCATGGAATTGCCACAGATCCCAGCAGGGGTTTGCATCCTGGGGGATCCTCTCCACACGATTAGCAGATCACCTTTATCACACTGAGACAGTGGCTTGGGATCTGGTAGATGAATAGCAGAGCTTGTGGTTTGTGATCTGTCCTCTGGCTAGGAGCACTGAAGGAGAGGACAGAAAAGATGGGGGTTAAATAGGAGCTGGGAGCAGAAGGGGACACCAGGGAAGGAGACTGGGCCAAGGAGAAGCTCAGAAGGAGGAGAGGAGGTGGAAGAGGAAGGGAGCAAAGCTCAAGGGCTCTGCCAGAGATGAAATGGAAAAAGGAATTGCTGTGCAGCAGTTTCAGCCCAGAACAGAGGGAACTGCACGGGCTCCTCGAGCTGCCCGAGGGCATTTTGAACAACAAAACCAGCAAGCTCTGACAGGGCCAGGAGACCCAGGCAAGAGTGAATGGACAGAGGGGCTGCAGGGTCCAACAGGCGGGGCACGCTCCTGCCCAGCCACATCCAGAGTGGCACTGCCCTTGCTGCTGCTGCATCACCCCTCTGGCAGCCTGATCGGGGTTATGTAACCTTTCCTGACTGCTCTTTCCCCCGATCAAGTGAGGTTGCTGCTCCAGCTCCCTGCAAGGAGCAGCCGGAGCAGCCTTTCCTAAGCTGCCCAGAGGGACACAGCCAGCCCCAGCCTCCCAGGCAGCTGAGCAGCAGATCCTGCCCCACTGCCACCCCCGGGGAGCTGTGCTGGCAGAGCCGGCACCCAGAACATGGCACCAAGCCCTGGTGGGAGGCTGCAGGCCCTTGGCCAGGGAAGGAGATGGTTGGATCATGGGTTCTTCCTGCAGGGAGCAATTGGTGGGTGAAGCCTGGAGCACCCACTCACATGTGGGAGCAGACACAGGGGATAACACACTGCACCAGTGCTTTATGCACCTAACTCAAAATAAGCTTTCTTTTTAAAAAACATATCTAAGAACAATGATTTTTCTCTCTCTTTTTTTTTTTTTTTGTTATTATTTTGAAGTTATAAATTATTGAAAAAAATTATTCTCACTACTCTCCCAAATCATTCTCAGGCAAAGAAAAGGCAGCTCTACCTTCAACACTGCTTTGTAACAAAATTAGTCAGATTCATTTTGCTCATGATTTGCCCTTGGCTCCCTTTGTCCATGTCTTAAATTACGTCCTGGCTCGGTCTGATTAGCAGCGTGTCCTCGGAGGCAGAGGAGGCCCTGCAAGAGCCCGAGGTATTGCAGGTCAAGATTAAAGTGCTCTGCATGGCATTCACTGTCAAAGCTGTAACTGGCTTAACTCAGTGCAATTAGATGGCTCAGAGGTTACACAGTAGCGGCAGCAGTGTTTCAGTGCAGCTGATTAAAACACAGCCCTGGCGTTAAAGGATGTGATTAAAAGGCAGTGTCAGGGCTGAGACCTGGCAGAAGAGCTCAGCAGGCAGGGTTAAATCCACAGCTTCTTCTGAGGCTGGACACCCCAGGGCCTGGAAAAGATCTCCAAGTATCAGCTGAGCCAGCTCAGTTTTTAGGTCTGGAGTGCCATCTTGTGATGGTAGTGGGGAAGTGGAAATGGCCCCTCTGTGGAGGCAGAGGAGATGATGGAATTACAGAATGGGTTGGGTCAGAAGAGACCATAAAAATAATTTTATTCCTCCCCCTGCCATGGCAGGGACACCTCCCACTGTCCCAGGCTGCTCCCAGCCCCAATGTCCAGCCTGGCCATGGGCACTGCCAGGGATCCAGGGGCAGCCCCAGCTGCTCTGGGCACCCTGCCAGGGCCTGCCCACCCTCACAGGGAGGAATTCCTGATTCCCAATATCCCATCCATACCTGCCCTCTGGCAGTGGGAGCCATTCCCTGTGTCCTGTCCCTCCATCCCTTGTCCCCAGTCCCTCCCCAGCTCTCCTGGAGCCCCTTTAGGCCCTGGAAGGGGCTCTGAACTCTCCCTCGAGCCTTCTTTTGTCCAGGTGAGCACCCCCAGCTCTCCCAGCCTGGCTCCATGGCAGAGGGGCTCCAATCCTGGGAGCATCTCCATGGCCTCTCTGGACTTGCTCCAACAGCTCCAGGTCCTTCTGATGCTGGAGCAGCTCTGCAGGGGTATCTCACAAGGGCAGAATAGAGGGGGACCATCCCCCCCTCACCTGCTGCCCACTCCTCTGTGGGTGCAGCCCAGCACAGGGGAGTTTCTGGGCTGCCACTGTTGGCTCATGTCCAGCTTTTCATCCATTATATCCTCCAAGTCCTTCTTTGCTGGTCAATGAGCTCTTCTCCCAGTCTGTGCTCATGTGTGGGGTATCCCTGACCTGGGTGCAGCACCTCAAAGAGGAAAAGGCACCATCGAGGCCATGGCTGCCCTGCCTTCTGCTGTGTGGGAGCCAAGCAAGGCTGGTGTCACTCACAGGGCAGTGCAAGCACCAACACCCATGAGGTGTCATCATCACAGGCCCCAGCCATGACAGACACCAGGGGGATAAAAGTTCTTCTCACCAAAGCCTGAACGTGCTTGGCTGTGGGGCTGGAGGTGACCACCATGGTAAATGATGATGTACATCCACGGATCTTTTCTTCCATAGGTTTA
Source organism: Melozone crissalis (assembly GCF_028551555.1). Lineage (NCBI taxonomy): Eukaryota > Metazoa > Chordata > Aves > Passeriformes > Passerellidae > Melozone > Melozone crissalis. Next base: position 180,793 of record NW_026535957.1, read on the forward strand.
CTGAATTTTCTTCCTCTTCCCACGGTACTACTCTGTCTTTTTCTCCAGTGACTGACAGTGTGGCCAAATGGTGTTGAGCCAAAATCTGATTGGTACAGAAGGATCACAGTACCAGCCCTGCAGTGCCAGAGCTGAGCAGTGACAGGGGGCAGGCAGTGAGCCCTGGGCACGGGTGTGTTCAGGGCTGAGGTGACAGTAAAGGATCTCTCTTGCTGCCACAGGAGCTGCAGACATCAGCTACATGGGGGACGTCCCACCCCAGGCTTGGAGCACACGTCTTTTGAAGCACTACAGCTCCATGCCAGTGCAGATCTCTTGAGTGGATGCACTGTGCCAGCAGACAGTGCTCATGTCCTGGTTTAACCCATCCTGCTAATTTATGGGAGCAAAATCACTCAAATGTGATTCCTCCTTTATGCTGCAACTGAACATTCACTCGACAGAGGTTACCCAGGCTTCTGGAGCCAGTTGAGTTGCTTTGAATACAAGCTGCAGGGCTGTGCTGGGATGCAGGGAGCTCAGGGGAGGCTGTGTCTAGACTAGAGGAACTCTCCAGGAGGCTTGCTGGGCTTTTGTTTTGTAGTAACTCATATCTCTAATCTGGCTTGGAACAAAGCATCTCAGTCCTTTCAGGCCTTGCCACGACACTTGCAGGAGAAAAGGAGGCTCTGTTTAGTGGTCAGCAAGCCAAGATGAACAACAGGGACTGGCTGCAGCTAATGCAGAGAGCACATTCCTGTGACAGAAAAGGGCTTCACCCCCATGGCAGAGCTGCTCTGCTGTGTTTCATCTGGTTTGATGCTTTTCACCCAAAGTTCACAAATGATGTGCAGGCCTTTGTTTGAGCCCCCCTCCAAGGCCAGCAAGCAGAGAAAAAGCTGTGCACACAGAGGGAGTCTGTACTGGGAAGTGAGAGACTAGTCCTGGCACTGAGAGTTTCTGAGTTCTGGTATTTGGCATTCAGGAAGCTTTTGAAGTATCTCCCCAGTCCTGCTGAAAATGTCTTATTAAAGAGACAAAGCATATTAATTTGGGCCCCATGCTGGGCTAATGAATTAAACAGTTCTAAACTGAAGCTGTGGCTTAGGGTCTTGGCAGAGTCAGCATCCATGCCTGTGTGGGCACGTGCCCTTGGCCATGGGCAGCGAGACCCCCAGGAACAAGAGCATGAAGTGTTCTGTGTCTGCTCTTACCTGTCTCTCCCCCAGACAGGTTTTGCTGTGCTGCACTGGGCATAGCTGGGAAACCTGTTCCTCACCAGGTTCATCAGTGACAGGGGAAGCACCGAGCTCCTTCTGCTCAGCACCAGTCTCTGTCCCTGCACACAGCAGTGTCCTGGGCACAACGAGCCCAGAGCTTTTCAGGACAAGGCAGCATCAGGCTGAGCTGGAGAGGAGCACCCCACATCCAGGAAGAATAGCTGCCTGCTTGGGCTGAAAATAGACCATGAAACATTTGAAGAAGACAGAGCTGGAGTGGATGATTGCCTGAGGCAAGGCGCAGCTCCAGCTGAGTTCACTGCTGAGCTCTGAGAGCATAAGCACATGAGGAGCATGGGGGAGGGATGCCAGGCTTTCTGGAAAGGCCTTCAAGTGTCGCAATGGAGCACAAAGCCCAGAGAAAAACTTCCTTTGAATGGATCCCCAGCGAGGGAGTTACAGTTACACTGCTGTGCCCAGACATGGATACACAGAGCACTGGGCTGATGTTACAGCATCCAGTGGAGGTCAGGGAAAGTGTGGAATTGTGCTTCTCCCAGCAAGGCACTTGGCAGCACCACAGCTTTTTCTCTGCTTATTTCAGGGCTGGATTTTTGTTGCTGGCAGCTGTTTCTGAGCTGACACTTCTACCTCCTGTGCCCGAAGTGGAACACATCAGGGGCAAGCAGAGGCAGCTCACCAGCCCTCTGCTTCCCATGAGCCGGTGCTTGAGTTCAGTTCTCCCAGCTCCACAGATCGTGTTCCTGCTCCAGCTCTGTCAGGGATGCTGGAAGTGTCCAAGGCCAGGTCGGACAGGGACTGGAGCAACCTGGGACAGTGGAAGGTGTACCTGCCCATGGCAGGGAGTGGGACGAGACGATCTCAAAGTCCCTCCCGGTGCCTGATTACCGAGGGTTTTTCCCCGCCCCAGGGGGAGCGGCCGAAGCGAGCGGGGCGGTGTCTGTGGAATCACCTGGGCAACGTGGCCAAGCCCGCCTCTTTTCTGCCCCCGCCGCCGTGTGGAGATGAAGCGGTTCTGGGGGACTGGGCTTCTTCAGCTCGCCGCCATGAGGGCCAGGAGCGGCTCTGGCGGGCCGAGCTCCCTCGCCATGAGGGCCGGGAGTGGCTCTGGCGGGCCGAGCTCCCTCGCCATGAGGGCCAGGAGCGGCTCTGGCGGGCCGAGCTCCCTCGCCATGAGGGGCCACCGCCGCCATGAGGTGAGGGGGGGGGAGGGTACAGGGCACGGGTGGCGGCGGCAGCGGGGCTGGAGACCGGGGCTCCAGGGCAGGAAGGCGCCACCTGAAATACTCACTGTCTCCTATTTAGCTGTTCGGCCGGGGGACTGGGGATGTTGCTCGGCTGTGCGGTTCAGCATTAATTCCTCAACCTTTCACTCGGTGTGCTGGCTTTTGTCCTCTGCCACAAGCCAGGCCGTTGCTGTTGAGCTTTGTGAATACAGATGGAACTAATGGCTTATTTGTGATGTTTCTGCTGTCCTCTCTTTAGGCCTTCAGCCGATGACCGATGGCGGTGACCCGCCCGCAGGAGCAGCTCTGAGGTGCCCCAGCCCCGTCGCGTGTGGAACCCCGAGCTGAGCTGTGCTGAGCTGTGCTGGGACAGCCGGGGAGGCGCTCCGGGAGGGCACTGGAACCTGCGAGAGCAGATGTGAAGGGATAACCTGCCCGTGGGACACAGCAAGAGCTTTGGAGCCACATGGGTGAGGTGTGACCGTGAGCCAGCCTGGGAAAATGGGCAAAAATGTTTTGCTGTCTAAAAGGCCTCTGCTGGCTCCTGTGCTAGCCTCAGGTCCTCAGGGTGGAAATAATGTGGTTTATCCAGAAATAAGTTTAGCTTATCTATTCCTCTTGCTGGATGAAGCCTTGATGAGAGTAGGTGTCATCAGAAAAGTGCCTCCACGTTTTTTCTGCCCTGTAAACCCCCCAGTTTTGGGGTTTTTGTCTCCCAGCAGTAGTCAGCTGCCCGTGGCTGCTCAGTGCCTGTGCCAGTGTTATGCTGCTGGGAGAGAAAGGTGCTGCTGAGCTTTCCTGGCACCAGCGAGGCCGTCCTTGTGCTCAGTGGTGCCAGGTTTTGGCAGAACTCTGCATGCCTGAGAGTGGAGTAACTCCTGCCCGTGGAGACAGGTGACTAGACTGTATGTGTTCATGCAGCAACAGGCAGCTTTATTGAGATCTAACTTCCTTACGTAGATAAGAAGGCCCATGAAGGTAATCCTCATTGGCTGAGCCAGTTACTACTCAGCTAACCAGCCAATAGCAGCCTGAGTCTCCAATGGCCTGGGTCTGCTCTTACTGGTTGAATTACATAAGCAAGGTAATTATATAATAAATCACTTATGAAGTTGGAATTATTTATACTGTGTGGCCTACAGGCCAGATGTAGAGCATCACAGAGGAATAGCTCATAAATATGGAACTTGTGTGTGTCATAAAACCTCTATAGCTCATAAATATGGAACTTGTGTGTGTCATAAAACCTCTGTTCGCATGATGTTTGGGGCACTCGAATGGAGGGAGGATCCTCCAAGTGATCAGTGCTGCAATAAAAATGAATGCTTTTTGATACTCAAACTGTGTTAGAAAGTTTCTTTTTGGGTGATTTCAGTGTCAGTTCCACAAGGCCCTGTAGTTTCACAGTGGCCCCTTGGTTCTAAAGTGTCACGATGGCCTCAGTCCCACAAGGCCCCACAATGTCCAAAGAGTCCCCTTAATTCCATGGGGCCCTGAAGAGCTACAATGGCCCCTTGGCTCCATGAGGCCCTGCAGTGCCACCCTGGGGCAGGAGGCCAGGAGGAACTCATTCCCCACACGCTGCAGCTCCCTGGGCCAGCTGGCACCAACACCTTCTCCCAGGCCAGCACTGCCGGGTACAGCCAGGGCTGAGCCACACTGCAGCTCCCTGCAAACCACGGCAGGGGCTGCGAGGCCAAAACCCGAGTCACAGACAGTTTGTCACTCTTCCTGTCTGTGTCTGACCAAGAAATGTCCCATTGTGGGGTCCCCTTTCCTGCAGTCACTGCAGCCCTGGGACCATCCCTGGAGCTCTGAGCGAGAGAAATGGCCAGCGCTGCACCTCTGCAGTGACTCAGGGATGGTGGGAAATGCTCTCTGGGGTGGCTGGAACCATGGAAAAAGGACAGTTGGGAGCACAGAGGGAAACCCAACTGGGCTGCTGGACTGGGGCAAGACATCTCTGTCTGGGGGAGAAGTTGGCTGTGAAACTCCCTCCTGTGGATGCTCACGTGCCCAAGAGTTGGGCACTGAAGAGCATCACAACAACAGACAGCAGGATGGGGCGGCCAGGATTAAAGTGCCTCAGGGGGGTCTGGACTGGCCACACAAGGGTGAACCCTGGACACCATCTCCAGGTTATCCCTGACTGTGAAACATGGGCTGAGATCAATCAGGGCCAGGCCAGGCAAAGCCCCTGTGGTGTGGGGGGGGCAATGGTGGGAATATAAATCTGGGGCGACACGTGGTCTTGGTAGTAGGTGTAGTAAATTGGGAGCACCATTCCTAAACCACAACAGCCCTGTCAGAACCAGGCCTGTCCCTGCACTGCCCCTGCTCTGCTGCCCCACAGCTGCTGGATCAGGAAGGGCAGAGCCATGGGGGAGGAAAGTGCACAAGGACTCCTCCTGGGAGCGACCTTCCATCCTGATACTCAGAAACCCCCATCCTCAGCTGGGAGGTCACCATCAGAGTCTCTGCCAATATCCCACTTTGTGAATCTTTCACACTGAGATTTTGGTCCTTCCTTTCAGTTTCTTTACTTTTGGGGCTTTTAATGATTCCTCCATAAACATGGCAATTCATGTCCCTAATATGGTAATTCTTTCCTTTTTATGAAAGTGTTGGGAATTAGGCCACATTAAAATGCTGGCAGGGTGTGCGTAGGTATTTGCAGCCCGGTGGAGAAGCAGTTGGGATATAAGAACCAAAGAAATGTAAAATGGTTTGAGTTAGAAGAGACCGAAAAGAGTCTCTGGTAAAACTCCCATTACCCAGGAACACCTTCACTCATTCAGGTTGTACAAAGCCCCCGACCTTAAACACATCCAGGGATGGGGTTTCAATTCTGAGGGCAGCCTATGCCAGTGTCCTGCCACCATCATCAAAAAATATTTCATCCTTACAGAAAATCTAAATCTGCTCTCAGTCACTTAAAAGATACAGTGTATTATTCTGTATTATATTCCCCAATACAATCTTGGGCAAAAATGTACTCAGCCATTCCTGGATTTAAATCACATCTCCAGGGCTGAGCACCTTTGAGAAGGCCCAGAGATCTCCCAGGATGGGATTTGGAGGCCCCAAGAACATGATCACTGTATGGGAACTGGAAGTCCTGGGTACAGTGGAGACTGAGGGCAGAACAAGAACAGCCTGTGAGGATGACAAAGGTGGATTCAAATATATTGGACCTCTTCTTCATAGTGGAAATGAACCTGAGATAGAAATAATGTCACCAAGTGCAGCTGTGAAGACCCAGAATGGAAAGGAGAGATTAATTTCCCTCCCAGGGCAGGGCTGTGGCACAACACATCTCCCAGAAGGACTCTGGGTCAGCCCCAGGCTCTGTGTGGGCAGGCAGAGGCAGGCAGGAGGCAGAGCTGTCAGCAAAGGAAGCGCTCAGCCACATGGGGCAGCCAGGGGATACCGACAGCCTGAAGGGACAGAGGCGCAGGGCAGGGACACCGTAGCACAGCCTGGGCTGCACAGGGCACAGGGATGAGCAGCAGCTGCAAGACAGCCCTGACAGAGCCAACTTGGGCAGCACTTTGGCCATGGCTGCTGGGCCTGGGCCTGAGGCCACGAGGGGACAAGTGACCCTTGCAGGCCTGGGGCCTCATTGCCTCCTTGTCCCTGCTCAGCAGCCTGTCAGGGGCCGCCCCATGCTCCTGCCCTTGGCATTGCACATCCCCACATGCCAGTGCCCATCCCGGGAAGAGCCCTGAGCAAGGAGGGAGGGACAGGATCTGCCTTGGCAGGGGGGGCTCAGGCCTTGGGCTCTTGGCATTCCTCAAACACATCCAGGTGTGCTAAGCACCAGAGACACCTTAGCCTTGCTTGTCCCCAGCTGTCATCACTGCCTCCAGTGTTCTGCTCTAGTGGAACCTGGGCACACTTTTCTCAGTCATCGCCCTCAGTGGACCCATTAAAACTTCAAGTTCAGAGTTCCGATTTAATTTTGAGTTCTTGAGAAGTTTTTTGAAGACACTCTCAGGGACTGAGTCTCATGTAAACAACATCAAAGTCCTGTGAGAATCATTAAACTTTTCCTAGTCCAGTTATGGAGAAAGATTTCAAAGAACTTGTAAGAAATACACATTCCTATTTTAAATGAAGTATTTTATGTTATTTCTCTTTAGAGCAGATGTTGTTGCAAAATTCTGTGATTGATATTGACCCAGGGTTTCTCCTCTGCAGCTCTGGCCTGCTCACAGAAGCTGCACCTTGAGCTCTGACCCAGTGTGGACAACCTTGCTCCACATTGTCCAGTCCCATCCTGTCTGTCCTCACTCCCCTGGGACCTGCTGTGCTTGGAGAGCTGGCTGCCCTCAGCCTAAGAGGGGTTTTCACTTTTGGGGATTTTTGCAGCAATCTCAAACTGCTGAGTTTCCCCAGTGCAGACACATTGCTCAGGTGTGTGCCAGCCCCAGGTGCCACCAAAGGCACTGCAGAGCTGCCCTGGGCCAGCTGTGAGGGTGGATCATCAGCCCAAGCTGCACTGGGCCCTTGCAAAGGGCTGTGGCCATGGGCACTGCACTGACCCCACTGCTGGGTTCGGCTGCCACGGCCACCGTGAGAAATGAAACTGTCCTTGGAAAGACTGGGGAGGACTGGGACATACTGGGGAACACTGGAAACGCTGTGGGAGACGCTAAAGAGCCCAGTTAGGGCTCCCTGACCTCCCCACAAGAGTTCCCGAACCGTTTACGTCCCCCCCCCGAGGATCTCAAGTCGCGGCTCGGACGCAAAAGTGTCCCCCAAGTGCCTTCTCGGACCCATAAACGCCGCGTTCGAACCACTTCCGGGACTACAACTCCCATCATGCTCCGCGTCGCACGTCCGGCTCTATCCCAGCCGGGACTTCATCTCCCGTCATGCCCCGCGCCCCACTGAGAGTCATTGCAGCTGCGCCTAGAACTCCCGTGATGCTCCGTGGCCCTGGTTAAACCGTATGATACCCGCGCTGACAACTCCCATCACCCCCCGCGGCCCAGAGAGCCCCCTTCGAGCCCCCCAAGGACCCGCCCGGACCCTTAAGGGCCCCAAATTCCCCTCCCTGATCTCCAAGGGCCCCCCTGGACCCCCAAGTGCTGTCGCCGGACCCCGAACTGTCCCTCAGAATCCCTGAGTGCCTCTCCAAGTGCCCACCCGGCTCCTCCAAGTGTCCTCCAGACCCTCAAGTTCTCTCTGAATTCCCTCCCCAGACTCAAAACTGCCCTAAACGTGCCTCAGAAATGTCTCCAGGGATCACAAAGTGCCACCACTTGGCCCTATCAGAGCAAAACATGATAAATATAATGCCAAAAAGACTACAAATATTACTAGTTACCATAAAGAGGAATAAATAAATAGGCAGTAGAGAATAATTGAATAACAAAGGGAATTGTTGTTTAGAACCAATGACCAATAATTATTTTGCCTGATAAAAATGTAACAATTTTTAAAATATAAATATACAAATCAGGTAATAAAAATATTGAATAATACTATCATGAATTTGAATAGTATAATTATCATTTCATTAATTAATTAAATTTTTCTTTTAAGGATAAATGCCTACATTTTTTGGATGTTTTGGGATGTCAGTCCCAGGTGGGCGATGTCAGACATGGTGAGGCTGGGGGTGAGGAGCAGCTTGTCCAAACGGTCAGCCTGCAAGGGGCTCATTCTTCTCTGTGCCCAGACCTCCACAGGAGACATTCAGCATCAAGATCACCAGGCAAAAGCTTCTGTCACCTTTTCAATGAACTGAAAAATAAAAAAATGCACCCTTGATTAAAAAACAATCATGAGGTGCATTTTGGAATCTCCCTCCTGAGGAGAACTCCAAACTAACTCCAATCACTGCACAAGCCTTGAAAACCTGAAGACAATGGAAGGGAGACTGTTATGAACAAAAATTCAGTTGATTTTTTTCTGTGAGAAAAAAAGGGACCACTACTGCTGGGCTGCTGCCTGTGTTATAGTAATTACAAGTCGTTGTCGTTAATGGTTGTTTTTGTATTAGTAAAAGCCCTGGCTAGGGTGAGGTAATGGCCCTTCTCTGACACAGTGAAGGGTGAGAACCTTCCCGAACAGTGAGGAGAAGACACCTGAGAAGGGGAGGGGGTTATGCAAAGTGACTCCAAGACCAGAATGCAGCATGGGTCCCCCGCTGCACTGAGAAGACCCCAAAAATAACGAGCCAAATAAGAGTTGAGAGACTAGAGTGATGTCTGGACGTGAGGAGCCGAGTGCTGGGCCTGCAGAGATGCGGAACATCTTCGGAGCCTCTCGCCCTGACCATGGGAGTAGTCCCCGGAGATGAGGGCCTACTAAGACAACCGGCAAAAGTAGAAACATCTGGTGGGGACACCACACCTAAAAAGCTCCTACGAGGACTAGATTCCCCCAGTTCTGCCCCTTGCGGACAGAGCTGTGCATATCCTCCTCCTCTGAGTCGCCTTGGGGGACGACGGGATGCTGCAGACCCGCCGAGCTACCCAATCCTGAGCTGATCACTTTTAATAAAGGCATTAAAAAGGAGAAGAAGTCTCCTGGCCCTGTTTTTTTTCAGAGTCCAAGAGCTCCTGAGGGTTTTCTGTATTTTAATCAGCCCCACAGTGGATTTGGGGCTGGGTCCAGGAGCCTCAGGCATGCAGAGAAGGATGAAGAAGCTGCTGAAGGAGTCAGCAGCAAAACTCCAAGTGCCTTGGAGCATGGCTGGGCCCCAGTGAGGGCAGGGAGTGCCAAAGGCTGCCCAGGGCCTGGTGAGAGCAGATCCTTGAGGCCAGGATTGCAGGGAGCCCAAGGCTCTGAGCAGGGAACTGCTATGCTGAGCAAGGCCTGGGCTGGCTGGGGGAAGCAGAAAGGCCAAGCCCTGAGCCCAGCCTGGGCCAGCAGGGCCTGTCCCTCACAGCTGCCTTGGGGCTGTTTGTGGGGCAGTGGGATGAGGGGCAGCAAGGACAAATGTCATAAACCTGCAGCCCCTGCAGCCTCCCCAGGGAGGCCGAGGGAGAAGCAAAGTGCAGCCCCTGCCAGGAAAGTTCCTCCTGTGGGGCCTCCAGAGGCGCTGCCCGAGCCCAGGGCACAAAGGCCTGGGTGCCTGTGACCCTGCCAGCCCTGCCCAGCCCTTGGCCATCTGTCCTGCAGGCTGCGCCCCCTGGGCGTGCTGCTCCGCTGCCCTGGCTGGCTGCACTCGCCCATCTCGCTGTGCCCCAGCATTTCTCACCCAGTGTTTCTGTGCCCTCCCTGGGCTCCCTGCACCCAGCGCTGCCGGCTCCTGGCACACAGAGCCCGGCCATGGCCCAGCCTCACGCTGCCACACCTCCAGCACCAACATTCTGCCCTGCAAGGGACTTTGCTTTCTCCTCAGATCCAGCCTGAACTCTCCAAGCTTCACTTTGGGGAGGTTTCCTGCAATTCCCACTGCCAAGGAAAGCTCTGTCTCCTGCTGGTCACAAACAGAGAAGGGCTGGTGGGAGATGTGGTGGTCAGAGGCTGTTTGGGGCACAATGACCATGAAATTATTGAGGTTTTATATATTCTGTGGAAGGAGGGGCATCATCAAATCTTCTGCATTGGATTTTTAAGAGCAGACTTCAGCCTATTCAGGATGCAGATTTGGAAAGTACTGAATCAGGTACTGATTTTTTAAAGGGAAACAGCCCTTAAAAACAAAGGATTCCAGGAAGGATGGACACCCTTCAAGATAGAAATTTCAAAGGAGCAGCAACAGCCTTTACCTCTGTGCCCAAAACTGAGTTAGCATGAGAAAGGACGGGCCTGGCTGGGCAGGGAGCAAATTACATTATACAAATTATATGATACAATCATCATGTAGCCAACACAGGACAGGCAGGAAACTCAGGAAATGTTTAAGAATATCACTAGGTCATTTAGAAAGAAAATTAGAGAGGCGAAAGATTAATTAGGACTTAATCAGGCCACTTCTTTGAAGGATAACAAAATATATCTTATAAATGCATTCATGGCAAAAGGGTTGAGGAAAGCCTCCATTTCTTATTGTGGGGGATATGGTTACCAAAGATGAGGAAAAGACTGAGGTACTTAACCTTTCTTTGCTTTCAAAAGTAAGAGCAATTTAAAAAATAAGACAGTTTCCAACCAGAACAAGTGTTTTCCTGGCCTGGTAGATGGGGACAGAGAGAAGAACAGCCCTCCTGGAATCCAGGAGGAAGCAGCTGGGGACCTGATGAGCCACTCAGATGCTCACAGGTGTCTCTGGGACCAGATGGGATCCTTCCCAGGGGGATGAGGGAGCTGGTGGATGAGCTCCCCAATCTGCTCTCCATCATTTACCATCAGTCCGGGCTCAGCAGGGAGGTCCCAGAGGACTGGAGGTGCCAATGTGAGCCCATCCCCAAGAAGGGCTGGAAGGAGGAGCTGGGGAACTCCAGGCCTGTCAGCCTGACCTGGGTGCCCGGCAAGGTGTTGGAACAGATCACCTTGAGTGCCATCACAGAGCACTCACAGGATGGCCGAGGGGTCAGAGCCAGCCAGCGTGGATTTCAATGTCTGCATTGATGATCTGCATGAGGGGACTGAGTCCAGCATCAGCAAATTTGCAGATGACACCAAGCTGAGTGTGAGTGTGGATCTGCTGCAGGGTAGGAGGGCTCTGCACAGGGACCCGGACAGGCTGGATCCAGGGCCCAAATCCAACAAGGTGAGGTTGAACAAGTCCAAGTGCTGGGTCCTGCATGTTGGACACAACAACCCCTGCAGCTCTATAGGCTGGTGCCAGAGGGGCTGCACAGCAGCCAGGCAGAAAGGGACCTGCAGGGGTGATGGACAGCAGGCTGGGCATGAGCCAGCAGTGTGCCCAGGTGGCCAAGAAGGCCAATGGCTCCTGGCCTGGATCAGGAATGGTGTGGCCAGCAGGAGCAGGGCAGGGATTCTTCCCCTGTGCTCAGCACTGCTTGGGCAGCACCTCGAGTGCTGTTTGCAGTTCTGGGGCCCCCAGTTTAGGAAGGACATGGAGGGGCTGGAGCGTGTCCAGAGAAGGGCAACAAGGCTGGGGAGGGGTCTGGAGCACAAGTGCTGTGAGGAGTGGCTGAGGGAGCTGGGGTTGTTTACCCTGGAGAAGAGGAGGCTCAGGGGAGACAAGGTGGTATCAGGGCACAGGGTGGACTTGATGATCTCCATGGCCTGTTCCACCCTTGCTGATTCTGGGATTCTCTGAAAACACCCTTGAAGCAGTTGCAGGATGAGCCCTGGGCCTCCTCTTCAGAAGTTCCAGCAGCCCAGGTCCCTCAGCTTCTCCTGCCAGCCCCAAAGCCCATCCTGTCAGTCCTGCAGAGCCTCTGCACTCCTCCTCACTGCCCAGAACAGGGAGTCCCAGAGCCAGACACAGCAGCCCAGATGTGCCCCCCTGGCCTGGGGTGCCTCTGGCAAGGGAGCAGCACCAGGCACTGCAGGAGCCTGCAGACAATTCCTGCAGCACTTGTAGGATGATCCTGCTCCCCAAGGGACGTTCCCATGGGGCCAAGTCGGGAACAGCAATGGGGAGTGGAGCCAGAGAGGAAAGGGCAAACAGGGATGGGCTGTTTGCAGGGGAGGGAAGAGGGGTGGGCAATAGGAAGAAATTTGTTGCAGGAAGAGTAAAGAAAGCAAAGGTAAAGCCAAGGAAATGCTCAGGGCAGTTTGGGGGTGGCTGCCAGGCAGCCCTGGCTCTGACCAACAGAGTCTGCAGTAAGATAGGAAACTCCTAGCTGATGGGAACAAATTTCTGGCTGACTGCAGAGGCCAGGACAAAGCTGAGTGGTTTCCCTGGTGTCCCCTAGCCCTTGCTGGCCCCAGGGGCTGATGGCATTTGTGCTCCCTCAGGTTCACATCCCCACTGCAACAGCATGGGGGTGCTCCCCCTGCTGTGTGCAATGCAAAGAGGGGCTGCTGAGCCAGTGCTGCCGTGTCTGTGCCTGCAAGGATGGGGCACCTGTGTGAGCTGGGGGAGAGGCCAGGGCTGCAGAGGGGGGATGTTGTTGGCAGCTCCATCAGGACGCTCTGGGACGCTGCCCTGGGCAGTCCAGCCCACTGGGGATGGATCAGCCCCTGCTCTGCTGCTCCTTCCTGTCTGCCCCAGGGCCCTTGCAGAGCACCAGCTGTTGCTGCCCTCAGCTGCCATTGCAACCCTCAGGACAAAGCGGTGCCAGGGCTGTTCCAGGTACAATTGCAGTCACACTCGTTGGTGCCACCAGGTGCCATGGCAACGGCCATGGGGACCCGTTCCTTGGTTTGGTGCCATGACAACCAATGCCTGGAGCTGTTGTGATGGTTGGTGGCCATGGAAAGCTGCCCTGGGCCCTTGCTCAGGGCTGGTGTCAGTGCCCAGAGCCAGAGGGGATCCCTTGCTGGGGGCTGTGCCATGGCCACCTGCCCTGTGCCGCGCTGGCCGCTCAGGCACCAGGAACCAGCAGCCAAAGGCACTGCCAGGGCCAAAGGCCAGGTCAGCCAGACAGAAAGGGGCGGGGCTGAGCACTGTTTCCATGGCAACCGGCACTGGGGGGACACCTGGGTCACCTGGCCTGGCAGTTGCCATGGAAACCCCTGGCAGGGACTGAGGGCACAGCCCCTGGCACTGAGACACTGCTGGGCCGGGTGCTGAGCACAGGGCTGAGCACGCAGAGATGGTTTTGTTCTTGCTGAGCTGCAGCACAGCCAAGGCCTGTCCTGCCCCTCGTCCAGCCACGCTGGGGAGGGGCTGGGGCTGCAGGGGAGCTGGGCAGGGGACACAGCCAGGACAGGGGACCCCAACTGACCCGGGCATAGCCCAGACCAGAGCACATCATGCTCAGGGTGTAAAGGGGGGAACAGGGAGGAAGGGGGGAATTTTGGAGGGAGGGCTTTTGCCTTCCCAGGGAACACTTAGGCAAGAGGGGGCCCTGTTTCACCAGTGGGCAGTGTCACTACCAAAGACACAGACACCAACTGAAGGAATTGTGTCATTTATATCATGCACAGATGCAAAGATTTACAAAAGGATAAGCTCAACAAAGCACATCATCATTAGCAAAGAATTACAAAAGAAGCTCAGCAATCCATCATAAGTCATCATTACATTTTGATGACTGACCTCTTGGTGAAACACTAGAGGTGTTTGTGGCAGACAAAGATTCTGGCTGACTATCAAGGTACACCTTACAGACATCAGTAGTACTTTAGTGACACCATTCTTCATTCTTTTTTCTCAATCTCATTCAAGTTAGGAACAAGAATTCTGTTGCCCATGGAGCTGGCACCTTTTTAATTCCAGAATAATGCCCCCAGACCCTTTGCTGTTCAGCTTTCCCATGCTGTCTGTGGCTAACAAGGCTTGGGGGGCCCTTTCCCCTCTGGCTGGAAGGGGCTGGGTCCCAGTCCCTGAGGGGCACCCAGGCTCCTGGATGGAATTCCTGTGCAAGTCCCTCAGTGTCACAGCAGTCTTCACAGGGAGCCCCGTGGATCAGAGCATTTTCCACAGGGGCCCTTGGGGCAAACAGAGAAGATCTGGTTTGGCAGGATGTGTAAAACAATATCCTGTCAGATCTCCTTGTTCTCACACAGAATCCTTGGCTGCAGGGACACATTCCCATTGTTCCTGCCCAGGGTTCAGGACTCAGAGTTGTCTTTCCTAGGAGCTGCTCCTTCAACTGCCTCAGGAGGGCCATTTGGCCTCTGGACCCACACTCTGGCTCCATTATTAGGGCTGCTGGATCCAAACCCTTTATCTCCACAAACGGTGGTGATTGGAGCTGGATCTCCTTTTTTCACAATCATTCTTAAAATTGCAAGATCAATAATTGTGCTACCCTGTCATGGGGTTGAAAAATCCAATCCTGGTCACTATTGTTTAACAGAATTACTGTAATTTCTCCTGGATATTCTGCATCAGTTCCTCCTGCCATGACAGGAACACTTTGCAAGGCCAAGCTCCAAGGGAGCAGTTACCAAAGCAAAGTGTCCTGGAGGAATCTGAATTCCTGTTTCAGTATTGACAGCTCTCATTTGCTTTGAATTCATCCTAATGAATTCCAATGCATGAAGGCCCAGCCCTGCAGCCTCTGGGCTGGCCCTGCCAGGGGCCATCACAGCCAGAACAATTTCCCAGGCAGCCCAAGTCTCACTGCCCATGGTTGGATTTGCAAATTGGGGGCAGCTGTGCATAGCCAGGGGGTTTCATTTCCCCAGTGGGCCATTGTGAAGGGCATGGAGCACATCTGGGAGATGGGTTCTCCATGGGCAACGGTTCCCTTCTCCTCATCTTTCCAACTGCTCTTTTAAGAACCCCTTCACCCTTTCAACCAATCCTGCAGCTTGTGCATACTCTGGTACATGAAAAACCCTGCAGACAAAATCACAGTATTTTTCACAGGAACAGACAAAGCACTCTGCATCACAGTATCAGCACACCCTGTAAAAATAGCCAATTTCCTCCCTTCCTCCTTTTTTCATTGTATACAATCTCACAAAGTTGACCACTGACATTAGGGTCCTGGCCAATCCTGTTCTGTAGGGTATTTCGTGTTACATCCCTGAGCAGCCAAAGATACCAAATTAGTATTGTCAGCACTATTTCACATTATTATTATATGTACATATTTATATATAAATACATATATAGACATGTAGATATAGACATATATACATTAAAAGCTATAAATATAAACATGAAGGTCTTATTATACTATAAATATGTATATAGTTATTTGTTATATTGATATTTCACTTGCACAAGGGCATCTGAGCTCAAGCTGAAAACCTTCTTCTGTTGCTCCTTGTGGGAGCATTCCAACAATCATTGTTCCTTCTGAAGGTGCTGTTTCCTATGTACTCTCAACAAATTCATCTTTGTCTGCCCAAATCCACAAGGTCTTTTCCTTTTCCATATACAATTTTTGGATGCATTTGAAGAGATCCAGGGGTGCAGCTTCTTTTACCCGACTGCCCCACTGCTCCCACGGGGCTCCGACCTCAGCCCACTCCAGAGCAAGGGAACTCCAGGGAAGGGCTTCCCAGCTGGGAATTTCTGATGGCACTGATTCCTCACATTTACACTGAACAAGTGACATTTTGTTGGGATCTGGCCAGACTGTGCCAGTTTTGTTTTACCAGTGGGCAGGGGCAGCACCAAAGGCACAGACTCCAACTGAAGGAATCAGTGTCATTTCCTGCAGTTCAGAGCAGCAAAGAATCACAAAAGGAGCAGCTCAGCAATGCACCCAACCATCCCCAACAAAGACTGCCTGCAGAGATTAACAAAGATCCAGCAGCATTTACCCTCAGGCTTTACCATCCCCCAGACCCACACAGCAGCTGGGGAAGCTGTCACAGCCAAGGGCTGCAGAGCCACTCCTGGGCACTGGGAATTCCTGCAGGTGCCTCCAGCCCCAGGTGAGGCTCCAACCCCGCTGGGAGAGGGCCCAGCTCTGACAGTGCTGAAGGAACAAACTGACAGCACTGCTAGTGTGGCAACATCTGGTTTCATCCTCCTCTTGGGTCCCTCCCAAAGCCTGGCCAGGGCTCAAGGAGGAACCAAGGGAGCTGACTTTGACCATACAGCCCCAAACAAGGCCAGATGTCAGATTTCATGGCCTTGTCTGGCTTCTAAATACACAAAGGTCAATCCATGTCTCACTAATGAGTGGCTACATCTATCTATGTGCTAATGACCATGCATATTTCATCAGGGAGCAGATACAAAGACAACCTTTGCTTGGAAGGTTCATCCAGAGGCCACCTATGGCTCAGGGCATGCTGTTCAGGCCTCACTCAGGGCTGGTGTCCAGGCCTTGGCACTTCAGGGACGTGGTTTAGTGCTGGGCTTGGCACTGCTGGGTGAGCGGCTGCACTGGCTGAGCTCAGAGGGCTTTTCCAACAGAAACGATTCTGTGATTCCATGATTCTATCCACTGCATTCAGCTGGGGCTATTTTAGCAGCATTACTTTGCTCCAAAAGTTCCCTCTTGCCCAGCTCCTGTGGCCTGAGGCTTCAGCTCCTTCAGCTCCTGGTGCTGACCTGCTCCTGCTGAACGAGACGAATCAGAGAGAAGAACACAGTCCATGCAATTCCTTCTGGGACACGGAGAGGGGAGGCTGTGCAAACAGGAGCATTGTTTGGTGGGGCCTCCTCTCTGCCCTTCACGCCTTTCAGCGCTTTGAACCAGCCAAGAGCTTTCTCCAAGAGTGCAATGGAGCAGCTGCTCCTGCTCCCGGGCCTGGCTCTCTCCAGTCTCTGCCCTTGCCTGGTTCTGTCCCTCTTGCTGTGCCCTCTGTTTCCCCAGGGCTCGCTGGCTGCTGCCCAGGACTGTGGCACTGGCACAGATCCAGCGCTCCAGAGCCTCCTTTCTGTGCCCTTGGAGCTGCCTGGGCACAGCAGCCTTTTCCATCTGGAAGCTCCCCATGGACAGGGAGTGCCCAGCTCCGTTCCCTGCACAGCCTCCAGGAGCCCAGGGCTGCCATCTCCAGTCCCTGCTGGCACTGGGGGCTCCCAGGTGCCTCAGGCTGCTGTGACACCGCTGCACACAGGAGGGAAGAGGGGCAGGGGCTGTGCTCAAAGTCAGCTCCATCTGCTGCTGCTGCTGCTGCTGCTGCTGCTGCTGCTGCTGTGGGGTCATTTGTGCAGCCCTGGCCCAGAGTCAGGGATCAGATCCTGCCAGTCTCTTCCAGCCCTGGCTGCTCAGAGTTTGGGCCGTGGAGCCTCAGGTGGCCAAAGGCAGCTGCTGCTGGTCCCTCTGTGTGCCCGTGTTCAGCAGTGCTGCTCCATCAGTCTGTGCCCAGCAACGGGGAAAAGCCTCAGCCCTGCAGGGCCAGGAGCTGCCGGGCTCTGCCTGAGCAGCTCAGCCAGCAGGAAGGGAGCTGCTCCACACGGGAATCAGGAGCAAAGGACATTCCTTTGATAGGACATGTTTTCTATTTAAAGGAAAAAAAAGGAAAAAAGAAAAAAAAATTGTACAATATAAGAATAAAATCCAAGTGTTAGTGAAAAAAAAACCATACAGTTAATGAAAAAAACAAAACATAAATGCCAAATTACATTCTTTGCATTAAGAGGTAAATGATCTTTTTAAAAAGACAACTCAGTTATTTACATTGTAAATGTGCTGATGGCATGGATCCATCTTTGTGACCTCAAAAGCCTCTTAAAAGACTTTGGGCTTTGTTTCCAATATTGGTATTTGAAATTGTGGTCGAAGCAAGAGGAAATTGCTTTGTGCCCTTCCAGCTCCAAGCAGGACTGGGAATGGAAACTCTGTCAAAGCCCAAATCCTTTAGAAGATCACCTTCCTTCTCAGCCTGGGAATGAGCTGCACATTCCTTTTGAAACTGTCAGGGATTTCTTAGAGACATAAAGTCTCACTTACGGCTTTTTGCTCGGGTTTGGAAGTGCAGAAGGGCAATTCTCCATCCACCAGCTCCAGACTGCACTGCCTCAGGAACATCGCCCACTCGCCAGCTTTGGCCCACTCGTGGCACTTCTAGAGGAGGAAGAAAGTGCAATTGCACAATTCCAGCCAATCAAGAAGGAAGAATGGGACAGACAAAACACCCTGTACAGACCCAGGCCTTCAGCTGGGACTGTGGAGAGTTTGGGTCCTTGCCAGTTGGATGTGTGTCCCCAGCTGCAATCTCTGGGCCTGCAGCAGAGTCTCACTCACCTGCCAAAGCAGAAAGCTCAGGCACTGTGCTCGCAACGGGCTCGTCTGATGCAGAGCTGTGACAGCAATGTCAGGGCAGAGCCAGCCCAGCTGGGCCTAGGGCTGAGCCCAGCAGAGCCCTGGCAGAGCCCAGAGCAGCCTCAGCACCCGCAAAGCCCGGCTGCAAGGAGAGAAAGCAGAAACCGCCCGTCAGCTGAGGGCTCCTGTGCCCTTGTGCCAAGGCCTGCGGTGCCCAGGCCATGCTGGCTGTGCCCAGAGCTGTGCCCAGAGCTGCCCATCCCTGCTGCCTTTGGTAGCAGAGCAGGAGGGCAGCACATGTGCCCAGCCTGCAGCCAGCCACGGCACATCCAGCCGTCAGCAGCTGCCCAGAGCAGGATGCTCCTGTGCTCGCTGCCAGCTCCCAAAAGCTCTGATCCCACCCTGCCAAGCACACAGGGACCCACCTCATGCCACCCACGGCTGCAAGAAAAGCTGCTCCCAAACCACGGCATCAGCCTTCTCCAAGGGCACGGCCCATCCACACCACAGCTGCTCCCAAGCACTTCCCCATCCACACTGGACCACCTTGAATGCTTCCTCTGGAAAAATAAACAACACATTCTTGAAAAGAGATTAGATGCAAAAAGGGAAAACAAGAAAAATGGTAACACCTCTTATCTGTGTCAGGGCCTTGAGGAAGGCCCAACCCCCACATGCCAGGGAAAAACCCAGCCATGGGTGAGGGAAGCCCACACTTTCTCTCTTCCCCTCTGCACTGCCGCCAAAAATCACAGTGACCCCAAAGCAAACAAGGGCAGTGGAGCAGCCCAAGCCCTTCCTTGCCTGCACAGCAAAGCAGCTGTGCACAGGTTCTGGAGTCCCACCTCTGCTCCCACCATGGGGGTTTGTTTGTGTCGGGCTGGCTGCCCCAGCCCCAGCCCCAGCCCAGGCCACAGTGGGTGCTGGGGGCCATTGGCAGGGCCAGGAGCCCACTCCCATTTCGTACCCACCCCAGCCCATGCCCCAGCCCTGCCAAAAGCAGCTGGGCAGCCACTGAAGAATGAGTTGCATCTCCCCCCAGCAAGGGGGGAGCCTTTGGTTCCCCACCAGGCTGGGCCATGCCCAAATCTGGCAGAATTTGCCCAGGTGGGACTCACCCGCAAATTCCCTGTGGAGTTTGGCTTTGAAGAAGGTGCCAGAATCAAAGTCCATCACCTTCAGCCTCCCGTGGCCAGCTGAGGAAGAGCTTGTCATCCTTGATGTCACCCTCGCTGTCTCCAGCAGCAGCAGCAGCAGCAGCAGCAGCAGCAGCAACAGCAGCAGCAGCAGCAGCAGCAGCATCCCCACCCGGTACAGCTTCTCCAGGGGCTCCTTCTCCTTCACTGGGGGCAGACCAGGCTCTCAGGGCTCTGCCCAGGGCCCCAGCTGTCAGGGAACCAGGACAAGCAAAACCAGCTGGGATGGCGGCCACCAGTGCTGGGCAGAGCAGCTCAGCTCCAGCCCAAGGGCTGTGTGTTCCCATCCCATGAGCCCGGTGCAGTGACATAGGCAACACAAAAAGGGCTGGGTTCCTTTGCTTCTGATTGCCAAGGCATGTGTGCAGCTGGAACTTACCAGGGCCATGGATATTCCAGGGACCTGGAGAACCATTCCCAGCAACTGGGAAAGTCCTAGGGGCTCCATCCACCCATAGATGAGGTCTCCAAATTTGCCCCGAAATTGGATCCAGATTTTAGAGGCCAAAAAGAGCAAGTCCAAGTGACTTGATGATCTTTTTAGCCCAGAAAGCCCTGCAGCTGATGGCACACTTCACAATCAGCAGGGGACACAGCTAGGCCAAAGCCCAGACCCTAGCTGGGAAATGAAGAAAAGAAAAATCCTAAAGAAAAGGAAAATTACCCCTCGCACAGGTTGCCCCAGCAAAGACAGCCTCCGGGATCAGCTCTCTTCCTAAGTCATGCGGCAGAGCAGGCAGTCGAGCCCCAACAGGCGAGGCCGAGCCCTCCATGCCCTGCGCAGCTGATCTTGCAGCCTCTGGATGGTGGAATATCGCCCATGCTGTATTGCCAGGACGACATGCAGTGTTTCAAGTGCCAGCTGTGACACGGCACTGCTCCTGTCCTCCATCAGGCATTCCAGGGCTGCAAGAGAGAGGAACAGAGCTATGGTCAGAGCTGGATCTGCGGGGAGCCAAGAAGAGCCCCTGCAAGGGCCATCCCAGCCGGCTCTTGCCATGGCCAGGAGGGAGCAGGGAGAGGGAATCAGCCCGAAGCTGCTGGCCACGAATGGCCCACGTCGCCCTGAAAGCTCCTTGTGCTCTGCCCACGGGAGCTGAGCCCTCCGCAGCTGGAGAAGGGCTTGCAGCTCCCCCCAGCAGCCCCCGCTGTCAGCCCGCTGCCCTCACTCACTCACCAGTGCAGATCAGCTGCAGCTCTTGCTGCTGCCCCCTCAGGCGCCGCCCGGCCATGCCTGTGAACACAGAGCCTGTCACGGCCCCAGCGGCACAGCTCCCTGCCAGCGGTGCTGCCGGCGCTGTGGCCACACGGGCTGCTGGCCCGGCAGGGCTCAGCCCGGCCCTTGCCGCACGCTGCCGCCCCAGGGCACGGCTGCCAGAGGGCGGCAGCAGCAATGCCCAGGCCAGGCGGGGCTCCACGGTGCCCCAGGGCACGGCTGGTGCTGCCGGGACAGCAGGCGGGGCTGGGGCCGAGATGCGGCAGGCCGGGGAGGGGAAGGGCAGCCCGGGCTCGGGACTCACCCATGAACCTGACGGCCGCCTCTCGCAGGGACTCCTGTGGGCTCTCCACGTAGCACAGGGCCCGGCGCAGGTGCTTGGCCACTCGGCTCCTGTCCTCTGCCAGCTGCAGAGAGCGGCAGGAGGGAAGGGTTGGTGCGGGCTCAGCCCCTGGGCCGGGCGCTGCCTGTGCCCAGCCCCGGCCTCCCCTGCCCGCACAGCCCTGAGGCACAGCCAGCAGCCGCTGGCCAAGGGCTCCCGAGGGGAGGGGGCAGCGGGCCGGCTGCTGCCAGGGGAGCCGCAGTGCCGGCCCGCAGCCCTGCTGGGCCGGGGCTCCATGAGCACCTGGCTCTGGCCCACGGGAGCCGGGAGCAGAGCCCGCGCGGCTCAGGGAAGGCAGCGGCGTGTGGGGCGCAGGCTGGCGGTCCTGGCTGCAGCACTGGGCAGGGGCTCAGCTGCCGGCCGCACTCACTGAGCAGTGCGGTCAGGGGGCTTCTCCAGCCTGAGGCTGGGGCTTGCAGGCCGTCCTTACCAGGGCCTCGCCGAACCTCCAGGTCTGACCCAGCTGCAGCATGTGTTGGAGATCCTTTCTGTGCAGGAATGTGGCTGAACAATGCAGCGTTTCCCGGGAGTCCTGGAGAGCAGCAGAGACCTGGCGATGGCACCAGAGCCCAGGGCCCAGGACCCGCACAGGTCCCTGTACCAAGGCCAGGAGGAGGCTGCAGCCCACGAGGCCACAGAGCAGGAGGCAGCCAAGCCCCCCTGCCAGGGGGCCGGCAGCAGCCGCTGAGTCCTCACCTCTGCCACAAGCTGGTTCTTGTCATGGCAGTGGAAGAACAGTGGGAGCAGGCTCTGGCGCACATGTGACTTCAGGGCCTTTTTTTCCTCTTCTGGCCAAAAATACAGCATCTCTCTGAAAATGAACATGGAGCACACCTGCACCTGGCTATCATCCTGTATGAAAGAAAGAAGAGACCTCAGCATCGGCTGCTTCACACCCATCTGGGCACAGGCCTGAAAATGCACAGGGCACAAAGTTTGCAGGCAGCAGCCAGTGGCCATGGCTGGAGGCGCAGAGCCTTACGTTGTCAAAGAGCGGCAGGAGCGCCCCAGCCAGCTGCAGGGCGAGGGGGCTGGCTAGCGGGGCACCA
The DNA here is from genome assembly GCF_028551555.1 of Melozone crissalis. NCBI lineage: Eukaryota > Metazoa > Chordata > Aves > Passeriformes > Passerellidae > Melozone > Melozone crissalis. The sequence goes on from NW_026535957.1 coordinate 202,738, forward strand.
TTGCACAGGAACAAACGGCTGAGGAGAACCACGGTCATCCTAAGCATGTTGCTGTCATTTTCCTGCAGCAGCTCCACGAGCCTTTCACGCAAACTCCACATTCTTATTGCGGCCTGCGTGGAACATGAGTGTGTGAAAGGCCATCCTGCTGCCACAGGGCCCAGAGGCCAAAGGCCTGTGCCAAAGCACTGGAGCAGCTGAAGCAGGAGGCAGGAGAGCTGGGAGCAGCTGCCTCAGCACCCCAAGGCCAGGCAAGGGCAAGCGACTGCCTTGCTCAGCCCCACGCTGGCAGCATGGCTTCAGCCGCTGCCCTCTTCTCACCGAGACACTGGTGCCGAGCACCAGGAGGCCTCTGAGTGCCAAGCGACGCATCTCCCTGCACTCGCTCTGCAGCTTCTTGGACATGACCTCCAGGATGCTGTCACGGCATTCACTCAAGTCCAGGCAGTCCAGGGTCTGAAAGGCACAAGGCTGGTGATGGGGGAGCCGCACAGGGCCAGGCCCAGGCAGCAGCACAGGATGCGGGCACTGTCCCGGGCAGCTGCGGCCACGAGAGGGCACAGAGCCGGGAGGCAGCTCAGCCAGGCAGTGCTGGCCTTCAGCCTCACCTCCACAAGGAACGCCATGGCAGCCAAATCCCGGCATGGTGTGTCTTTGCAGAGCAGCCCAAGCAGGTGGAATGCAATTGTGGAACACAAGGCTTCAGATGCATGGTGCATTTCTCTGGTAGGAGGAAACAGGAAGCAAAACCCTGAGGTAGCAGGGCTAAAGCTCTCCCAGGACTGACTCACAGAGGTCTGGCCTTTCTCCAGCACCCAGCAAGGGGGAGCCGAGCCCCTCTCCTGGCCTTCTGCAGTCTCCTTGGCTGTCCCTTGGTGACAAGGCCTTGTGGCCCACGACCAAGGGGCCCCACTGTGTGGGGCACCCCGGGAACAGGGCACAAATGCCAGGGGCAGCTGGGGAGCAGGGCGTCTCACCTGGCCAGCATGCCCACAGCACAGTGGTGGGTGTCAGCACAGAGCAGTGTGTCCCAGCCATGCTTGTCTTCCATTGCCACCACCACATCCTCATAGTGCAGTCGGCAGAGCAGGGCCTTCAGGGTCTGCTCTGCAAAGCTGTGTGCAGAGAAAAGCCCAGGTCACGCTGGGAGCACTGGCTCCTGCCCTGGGCACGTGACAGGGACAGGAGGACTGGGATGGAGCACCTGTTGGGGCTGGTGGCAAGGCCGTGTTGCTGCTGGCATCCCTTCCAGAAGGTATCGGCTGCCTCTGGCATATCCAAGGTGCTGAAGAGCACTTGGAAGAGCAGATACACAAAGAGGCGAGGGAAATGAATGGTCACCACATGTGGGACACAGGGCATCTGGAGGATCTTCCACATCACCACAGTTGCCTGCAAAGGACAGAGCAGCCCGAGCTCAGTGCCGAGGTGTCCGTGTGGCAGGGAGAGGCCAGTGGAGACACAGGGGAAGCACGGGGCCTGGTGGCTCTGAAGCTGCCCCTGGGCCAGGTTTCAGCCCAGCAGGGAGAGGCAGCAAGACACCATGGTGGAGGAAGGATGGAGACCTGATGGAGAGGTGAGCTTGGGCTGAGCAAAGGCCAGTTGCAGAAACTCACAGCCAGGGCAAGGACAGCCGTGTGGTCCCCATCGGAGGTGCACGTGCTGTGCTCTGGCCAGTAGGCCAGAACGTCAAGGAGTACGAGCATGGCCGTCTCTGCAGTCCTGCACGAGCACATGATGGTCTTCCACATGGTCAAAGCAGCTCTGTGGGGTTAGAGCTCTGTCTCAGGGGGTTTGGGACACAGCACTGTGGCCTGGGCCGCAGTGGGGAGCTGAGCTGGCTGCCAGCTCTGCCTCTGCCCACTGGCCCTCAGCACGCAGGCAGCCCAGCCCCATGGGGACTGGCCCCTGAGCAGCAGGGAAGAAGCATGGCAGAACACTGGGGACTGGCAAAGGGAGGAGCCAGAGGGCCCTGGAATTCTCTGTGTGTCAGACCACTGGGACAGGCTGTACAGGGTGATGAGCTGCTGAGCCCTGAGCCTTGTGGGCCCGTGGGCCCTGTACCTGTCACATGATGGGGCCAAACGCAGGAGAGCCATGACCACATCAGCGGGCTGTGCCTCTGTCAGATCCAGAAGGGGCCTGTACAGGTTGTACTCAGGAAACTCATTTGCCACGAACCACTGGTGGATGTACCTGATCATGGCGGGCACCTGGAGAGGCAGGGGAGACTTGGAAAGCTGCCAGAGGGAGTCATGTGCCCAGCTGCCCCAGAGAAGTGCTTCCCTTGCCAGCACACCGCCATGGCCTCAAGGCTTACAGTGAGCAGCAGGCGTGGCTTGGGAGGCCAAGCAATTGCTGTGAGGATGGATGCCAGGCCACAGGCTGCTTACTTGCTTTGGACTGGAAGGACCCTCCTCCACAAGCATATCCAGCAGGGCAGCACTGGTGTTGGTTTTGAAGATGGGAGGGTACACTCTGACCACAGTGCCCATGACGCTGGTCTCTTCCTCCCGAATCCTCTTCATGAATTTGCACACCATCTGTAGCAGATGGGCAAGAAGCCGGGGATGTTGCATGGAGTGCTCCACACATGGTGCTGGGCTGAGCAGGGACAGCAGGCCCAGCCCAGGTGGGGGTGGCTGCAGGTACCTGCGCTGTTCTTCGGAAGCGGCCACGGGTGCGCTCCTGCTGCTGTGTGTGCTCCAGGGCTGCATCTGGCAAAGAGTGAGCGCAGCCAGAGATGAGGGGCTGCGGGAGAGGCCGGAGAACACAGCCCAGCCCTGCGCTCCCCAGGCAGGGAGAGCCCCGGGATGCTCCAGGGGGATGGAGCACGGCTCTTACGGGGTGTCTGCCCGGCCCCTCTTCCGTCCTGTCCATGGGCATTTCCCCAGGGGATGAGATGGGATGGCATGGCATAGGGCCAAGTTAGCTGCAGGCTCCAGCCCTGCAGCCCAGCTCAGCCACTCACCCTCCTGCGGTGGTTGGAACGGCACCACCTCTTCGGTCTGCTGTGCTGGGACAGCACCAGGGCCTTCTTCCTCGTCCTCCACGCCGACCAGCTTGGGCACTCTGGGGGCTCTCTGGTCCATGGCTGTTGCTGGAGCGCGCCCCAGCACCGAACGCAGCCGGTGCCGCTCCTGCAGGGCCTCCTGCGCCTCACCTGCGGGCAGTACGCGGCGGTCAGCGCTCGGCCCGGGGCCAGCAACGGCCCCCGAGCGCCCCTCACCCGCCCCGGGCCGGCCATGCCCAGGCGTTCGCTTCCGGGAACGCGGCACGGGAGGCTCGGGGCCGGCGGCCGCGCTGCCGAGCGGCGGAGCTCGGGCCGGGGAAGCCGCAGAGGGGGCGGCGGGAGCGGCAGCGCCGCCTGTGTCCTCCGCGGGCCCCGGGAGGAGCCGGGGCCGAGGCCGGGACCGGACCCTGCCTCGGGGCCGGGGCCGGGGTCGGGCTCGGGCCAGGCGGAGCCGAAGGGCGGCGACGCCGTTTCGGCCCCTAGCACTGATTCCCGCCCTGCAGTGCCACCGCCAGAACGGCCAGAGCCGAGCGGAGGCGAGACCGCAGCGGGACGGCCGGGGCCGGGCTCGGGGCAGCCCCGCCCGGGGCCGGGGGCGGGCCGGGGGCATGGCCCGGCCCGGCAGGGGACAGGGAGGCGGGGAGAGGAGAGGGACGCCGGCTAAGGGACCCCGAGAGTAGGGTGCCCGACCGCGGGAAAGGGAGAGAAAAAGAAAGAAAGAGAGAAAGGAAAAGAGAAATAGAAAGAGTGTTTAAAACTATGTGTTCGCTGCTGCTGCTGTCGCCGCTGCTGCTGCTGCCGCCGCTGCTGCCGCTGCTGCTGCCGCTGCTGCTGCCGCTGCTGCAACTGAAGCACCGGGGCCGTTCGTCCCCGTGTCCGTTCCCCGCTCGCCCCACGAGCCCCACGTTCGAGCCCCGCGCGCCCCGGGGCCAGCCCCTCCGTCTGCCCAAACACGGGAACTTTGCAGCCTTGAGCCCGGATGCAGAGCCCTGACTCCTGCGCACTGGCACAGCGATCCCCTCGCCTGCTGCTGTGCATTGTCCTTGCTGAGGGTCAAACACTGTCGGGCCACCTTCCCTTGGGGTAGGATTCCTACCTGACCCAAGCACTGCACTTACATCTCCAGTGTTGCTTTCCTGTAAAAACAGGGGAAGGAAAACATTGTGTGTGGCTCATGGTATTTTAGAGTGTCTAAAAATCACTAAGTCATCAATCCTAGAGGTGAGGTGCATCTGGAATTACTGGGATGCAACATGGAAAAGGAGAGCATAGAAACAAATAGAGGGAAATATCTTGGATTGTTTCTTTCATTTTTCATTTCACTTCTGTAAAGCTGTTTCAGTTTTCCAGGAATCTTCTACTGTCTGCTCTTCCCAAGAATCTCTCATGGAGAACGAGGTCAAGCTTCTGTCACAAGATTTGCCACCAGGAAATCAGGCCACTGGTGCAATTTTCATGATGACTGTTAGTGCTGGCTTAGGGCAAATTTGGAGAGGAAACCTCCTAAAGGGGTCTGTCTAGAAAGCAAGTTCAAGCAGCCCCTCCCCCTACTAGTTCAGGAAAATACTTCCCTGGAGAAAAGTGAAAAAAACCCAGTTTATTAAACAAGTAAAGTATTCACAAGCATGAAAAATGAATAATATTAAATAAAACCTCTGACAGTGCTGAAGAGATGGCAAATTCAGGAAGTCCTTTTTGTGGGTTGTAGTTGGCTCACTCGGTCTCTTCTAAGTCCCTCTGGTTCTGGAATGCAGCGTCCCAGAACTCGGTGGGCCACAGGTGTGAGCTGCCGGTGTTTTTCTGGGTTTTGAGTCCAGAGCAGGTTTAAACAGTTCCAAGAAAAAAGAAAGTCACAGTCCAAAGAAACTTCTCTTCCTAAGCTAGCTAAAACCAAATTGCTAGACCTGGGCTGTGAAGGCATCGGGAAATTTCCAAATCTGGGCACTGGCGGTCCCAGCAAACACCAGAGCTGGATGGTGCTGGAGCCAGAACCTGCACATTTCCAAACTTTGGCTTTCTGTGCCAGCAAATCACTGGACTTGGGTTTTGCCAGCACCAGGAAGTTTTCAGATCTGGGCACTGGCACTGCCAGCAAATACCAGATCTGGGTGGTGTTGTTGCCAGCGACAGAAATCTGTCGGATTTGGGCTCTGCTGACACAGGGAAATTTCCAAATCTGGGTTCTGGTTACATGAAAAACAAGATGTGGGTGGAGCCAGACCCAGTAGCAGGAAGCTGCCACAGGTTTTGGATTTCTGTGCCAGCAAATTGCTGCCCTTGGGCTGTGCCAGAATAGGGAAATTTCCAGATCTGGGCACTGGCAGTGCCAGCAAAAAGCCCATTTCAGGCTCCAGGCTCCAGGAAGGACTGGATCTGGATGCCTTCCTCTTTTCTTTCCTTCTTTCCTTCCTTCTTTCCTGGGGTCCTGCTGCCAGCAAACTCCAGATTGGGCGGTACTGGCAAGGGGAAATTGCCAGGTTTTAGCTTTCTTTGCCAGCAAATTGCTGGACATGGGTGGTGCCAGAAGAGGGAAATTGCCAGATGTGGGCACTGACAGTGCCAGCACACACCAGATCTGGGTGAGGAATGTGCCGGCACTGAGAAATTTCCAGATGCTAATTTTCTGTGCCAGCATATTGCTGGAATTAGGCTGTGCAGGCATCTGAAACAGTCCTGATCTGGGTACTGGCAGTGTCAGCAAACCCGAGATTGAGTTGCTGTAGGTACCAGGTCTTTGCTTGATTTTGGCTTTCTTTGCCAGCAAATTGCTGCACTTGGGCTGTACCAGAATAGGGAAATATCAAGATCTAGGAACTGGCAGTGCCAGCAAACACCACATTTCAGGAAGGATTGGATCTGGACCCATTCCCTCCCTGCCTCTCACCCTCAACAAGGTGCCAGAGGGGCTGGAGAGCAGCCAGGCATAAAGGGACCTGCAGGGACTGATGGACAGCAGGCTGGACATGAGCCAGCAGTGTGCCCAGCTGGCCAAGAAGGCCAATGGCTCCTGGCCTGGCTCAGGAATGGTGTGACCAGCAGGAGCAGGGCAGGGATTGTTCCCCTGTTCTCAGCACTGCTTGGGCAGCACCTCAAGTGCTGTTTGCAGTTCTGATGCCCCCAATTAAGGAGGACATGGAGGGGCTGGAGCGTGTCCAGAGAGGGCAACAAGGCTGGGGATGGGTCAGGAGCACAAGTTCTGTGAGGAGCAGCTGAGGGAGCTGGGGTTGTTTATCCTGGAGGAGAGGAGGCTCATGGGAGACAAGGCGGTGTCAGGGCACAGGTTGGACTTGATGATCTCCATGGCCTGTTCCACCCTTGCTGATTCTGGGATTCCATGAAACCAACCTTGGAGCAGTCACAGGATGAGCCCTGGGCCTCCTCTTCAGAAGCTTCAGCAGCCCAGGTCCCTCAGCTTCTCCTGCCAGCCCCAAAGCCCATCCTGTCAGTCCTGCAGAGCCTCTGCAGCTCCTCCTCACTGCCCAGAACAGGGAGCCCCAGAGGCAGACACAGCAGCCCAGATGTGCCCCCCTGGCCTGGGGTGCCTCTGGCAAGGGAGCAGCACCAGGCACTGCAGGAGCCTGCAGACAATTGATCTGAAGGCCAAAGCTCCTTAGCTCCTTCTGGAAGAGCAGGAACAGTTCCTCATTCCAATGTGGTGGAATGCTGGGCACCACAGCTCCAGGTGAGGACTGGACACAATTTTGCTCCCACTGAGTGCTGTGATGGCTTCTGCAGGAGCTCTGGCCTCCTGTGCTTGCCAGGCACAATGAGGAGAGAAGGAGCCAAGTGCACTGATGTGGAAATGGATATGTAGAAAGCTTTTAGGGCCTAGCAGAAGACCCACAGAGTATGAATCTGTATATAAACCTTGAGACAAGAAATGCTAACTTAAAAATGCCATGGAATAGGACAGATATTGTTGAGAGAGAAATGGAGCTGGAAAAAAGTTCCAAAAGATGGCCTTGCAAATAAGATTTTGGAAAAACAGAGCTATGAAAGATGCATTGTCGTGGGACCCACGAGGGGCAGTTTTAATAATTGGCTTTAAGGCATTCACAACGTGGCATGGCAAAAGGCTGATAGACCAAAACACCTAATTATAATGTATCATAATTAGGAAATAGTTGGCTTCTGATTGTGATGGCGTGAATTATAACATCTGTATTGTCTCACCCTTCTTATAAGACTGAAAATTGAATACAAGTTTTTAAAACACCTCTCAGTTGCCCCATCTCTAGGTCAAGAAAAGAGTATTATCCAACACACTGACACACCTTTGGCCTGAGCATAACCCAGCCTGGACCAAACACACTGAAAGGTTTCCCCTGTGGCCCATGTCTCGAAACATCAGGTCTGCTGTTTGACAACTCGGGTTGGGTTGGTGTCAAGGAGTTTCCCTCAGAAATACTGGGTTTCCCACAGAAATACTGTGTTTTGTTTTCCTCTGTGCCTTCCCCTCAGCAGCCTTGGGGATGCTCCTGTGTGAAGCCATCTGTCTCACACAGTTTGAGAAAACTTCAAACAGGATATTGTGCAATAAGTCGTCTCCTCTAAAGTGTTCCAACAATCCCTTTCCAGCAATAGGAAATTATTACTAATAGATGAAAGTGGAAAAACCCCAACAGTTTAGTAACAAACAGAATCCCCCCATGACACGCGTTACAAGAAGGGGCCGGGCTCTCTTGGGAAGAACAGGAGCTGTCACGGAGCAGTTCCAGCAGCTGATGGAAGCTCAGGGGCTCGTCCAGCGTCGGCTTTCCTCACATGCCAGAGCTCCATGGAGCGGGCAGGGCAGTGAAGCAGCTGGGCTGGAGCCCCTCGCTGCCTTTTCTCCCCGGCGTGGCTCAGCTCAGAGACTCTCGGGCTGGGAGCGGGGCCGCTCCGCTCCTGCCGGCACCGTGTCCCTGGGCTTGGACAAACAGTTTCCTGCCAGGAGAGCCCTGCACACTGCTCCACAGATCTTTCATAAAGGCCCAAACCAACTCCAAACACTCTGTCTGCTGCAGCTTTTCACAAAGGGCTGCAGCAATCCAGGACAGCTGCAAGTGAGTGTTGGAAGGCTCTTGTCTTGTTCCTGACAGCAGAATTCTTTATGATCTTTTGCAATTTTATTCAGCTGTAACATGGGAGCTGAGGTTTTTTTGTTAAAATATTTCATGATGAGTATGAAGCCTTGAGAGTGTGAGGTGCAAGACTGATGTGTGAAAGCATGAGCATATCCTCCAAAGCGGCCAGTTTAATTGCCCATTTTATTACTCTTGTATTTACTCCACACTAATAAGGATAATCAAGCTTTGCTTGGAGGCAAAAACAGGCATGGGATACACTACAGTCCCTCACAGGCTCACCAGGGCTGGCAGTGACACAGCAGGCAGTCTGCTTCATTGTGAACCACTACAGAGATACATCCCAATCTGGTTTAAGTAGCGTGCTATTATTAAGAGCTCCTTTTCTGCATGAGACACAAAAAGGAGATCCCAAATGATCTTCATGCAAGCATGCAGTAAAGAACTGCTCCTGCTATCCTAACAAAGCATTTGCTTTGGCAATTACACTCTTCCCATTCATCTTTTTATGCAGACACTTCAGGTTTTCCCCCACACCCCTGCAAGGCTGGCAGTCACTGTTTCCCATTTCCTGTTCTTCCCTAGAGATGGTGCAGTGGCTGCTTTGAAACAAAAAAGCCCTGGGATCTGGACAGCTTGAAGGAGCATGAAATGCTAATTATGTGCTCATATTGGTAACACCCAGGTCTGCACTGCCCAGTCCTCTGAAGCAGCAGCAGCAGCAGGACCATGCATCATTCCTGTTGGTGGCTGTTCATGCTTCTGGTGTGCAAGAGCAATGACTTTGAGGAGGGACAAAAATGCCCCTATTCAAACAGTGGGTGTGCAAGGAGATGTGAAGTTTCACAGCCTTTTCTAGGATATTGCAGAAACATCTAAGAGAATATTGTGGCATGGAGTAGGTCCCTAATTTTGTCTCCAGAGGAATCCCCAAAGGGCACATTCACTCTGCTGCTGATGACAACCCCATAAGCTCACGGACCAGTTTTCCTTGCAACGTGCCACCCTGCCTGGGCTTTACTGGGCTGGGACTAGACCCAGAGCTAAGCAAGCACATGCAGCCAGGTGACATTGTGTGACAACAGAAGCTGGCAACCATGAGGATTTTGCTGTCAGAAGGTTACAGCTTGCACTGGGCCCAGAAGTGTTTTACCCTAAAGCAAAGCAAATTGAAATGTGAAGTTTAAAAGTTTCAAATGACTATGAAAGGAAACTGCAGAATAATTTCTGGAAGTGCAGCATTGTCAATGATCATACAGCCCACCAAGAGCTGGAGCTGAATCCAGAATTGCTTCTTCCAGCTGTGCAGGAATTCATTCCACTGGCAAGCACTGGTCCATGGGAACAAATGATCCCCTAGCTCTGGGCTGAATGGCACCCAGGCTGCAGTGCAGATTGGAGGAACCCTTGTCACTTGTTATTGGCCTCCCAGTGCACTCATCCTTCTGCAAACAAGGGGCAAACAACACAGCTGCACTGCTGTCCCCAGTAATATACATACAGGTGGCTTTTCCAAAGCAGTGCATCATTTCCCAGTGGAATACATGACCTCTTCTTACCTATGGAATTGTGATTGAAGACACCTGTGAGCCAGATCTGTGGGAGATTGCAAAGGAGCAAAGCTTTGGGATTTGGGCACACTTCTCTTGGTTTCTTTGCTCAGGGCTTTGGTGGGCACAGAACACACCTTTGACTATACAGGATCTTTTGGATCCCTTGTCCCTCAAACAGGTCAACAGGTGACTCTGTTGTAATGCCAAGTAACAAAGAGCAGCACAAATGACACAAAGAAAACATGGCCAAAGAGGAGGAGGAGAGGCCCAATGCGGAAAGGATGTGGTGAGACGCTGGCACATCGAGTGAGCTGCACTCCCATAATCTCTAGGCTAGCAGGTCCTGGTCTCACATTCTCCTTTTGGTTTTTTCAATTTTGTTTATTTATTTACTTTTTTTCATCATCAAAAAAAATATAGAATTAAAAATATGTCATCAAAACTTAAAGACAGAATCAAAACACGTTAATTCAAAACTGTATCTAAAGATCAGAACATATGTACAGCTCTAACTGTGAAGCTGTTATGTTTGCGCAATTATCCCATCATAAAAAAACCCTTAACAATATTAAAAGTAGTCGCTATTTGAATAGTTAAAATAAAAAAATATATAAAATTGGATACAATATAATTTGATTAAAATAAGGGATAATGTGGTTCAAATAATAGCACATAAGCAAAAACAACTGCGGGGTACAGAGTGCGGGGTTCAATGACCCTTGCCACTTCACGTACAAGCTTGCCAAGTGAAAGTCACCCCTTATATGCTATGTGTCAATTCCATCTCCTCCCATTTTTGGTTCGTCATATCTCTATCTCCCCCTTCATTACCACCTTTACCATGCATGTGCCACCACTTGGTTTGGTGGTTGCACAAGTCTTTGGAGGTCGTCACTGATGAAGGCTCTGTAGTCTTCTTCGTTGTCCTTTAATTCACCTTTGGGTTACACATGCGCACCAAGCCAGTACAATGTAAGCCAAGACTAACGTATCACTGCATCTACATATCAAGGCAATAAATCACTTATAATTAGCATTTTCTGGGATCCAACCCGGTTCTTGGTCATTTTTAGCAACTGTATCTTCAGCTTCTTTCCTGTGGTCCTTGAGAACATCTGCTGGGAAGGGCGGGTGGAGCCCCTCCTCTCCCTCTCTTCTTTGGCATTACAACTTTAAACTATTTTATTATTCTCAAATATTAATTACTGTATCAATATTGATTCCTGTTTCAATATTTATCAGCACAAATCATACCTATTTATCACAGACTGATGTCACTGGAAAAATTCCCTCTTTTCCAAAGGTTTTCATTTGCTTTGGCTGTACTTCGTATGGCTGCAGGTCACATTTCCTTTGGCTTAAGGAAGTATCTTGGCAGTTACTCTTGGTAATATATCTTGCTAATTCTGCCCTTGGAGGAATTACTCAGTTCTGCAGTCCTTATTACACGCCCTGTTCTAAAAGACTTTTATACTATTTTCCCTCTCTCTGTGTTTTCACACTTGTTCAACAAGGTTTTCTTTCTAAGAATATTAATCACAATATCCCAAAGGATTAAAAAATGCTTAGGTATTTTTACCTAAGTATTTACTAAAGAAAAATAATAATAATTAAAAAAACCTGCATGCATGCTGGATGTAAAATACAAACAGAAATAAACTTGAGAGTTCTCCCAAAAACCTTAAGAAAAAACCCCATGTATTCTATAAAACCTGGAGTATTCATCTACAGTATACAAAAATGGGCATGTTCTAGAAGAGAAAATTTGTGCAATGGTTCCGCACAGAATTCTATGCTTTCAAGCTTTTTCCCCTTCACGGGCAGTGCCATTCTCTGAACTGTAATGCTCCGAGCATTTGCTGCTCACCAGGGCAGCTTTCTGCTCTGCCCTGGTACAGATCATCCTCCCAGCAAAGGGGGAGTGCAGCCACCACAACTCGCAGCACCTTCCCACACAGCAAGAACCTGAAGGAGACAGATGGCTTTCACCAGCTGCTGTGGGTTCTAATAGTGCCACCTCTCAGCTGCCGAAACCCTGAATTTCTGTGTTGCAGTGTGTTAGTTTATTGAGCCAAATGTTCTGTTATATAGTGGTATGTTCAAGTGTTCCCCGGGTTATTACAGTTAGTCTCTCCCCTGTGTTATGCCTTCCTACCCAAGTGTCTCTCAAGGAATTCCATCCCTCCTCACCAGATTTTTCCCTGTCTGTCAAGACAACCCGGCCCCTTTGCCCTATTCCTCAGCCCAAACCCTACCCTTTGTTCCAGAAAGTTCCCTGTCCCTCACCCTAAGATCCAATCCCTATCCCAACGCTCTCTCTTCCCCTTGTTCTGATTTGTTGTAGCCCTCAAAACCACACCCCAAGAGTCACTTATTGGTTACTATATGGTGTCCACGCCCTGTTTTGAAAGATTTTAAAAACCAGTGCACAGGGGTGCTGCGGGTTCTCTGTACATCTGTTCCCTTTGGGAATTCTGACTTGTAGAACCTTCCCCCCGCCTCTCCTGACGAATTTGCTGCACTTTACACCGCAGAAGAGCCTTCTGTGCTTCCTCCACTCGGTCCTCCAGAGGTCTCTACTGCTCGGCATTTGGCCTAGAGGTTCTGGCTCAGGCAAAACCCTAACCTAGCCAGATCCCCACTCTTGCCGTTGTCCCTGGAGCATCACAGAGCTTGCCAGGGCTGCGGAGGGCAGTGACAGTGACCCATGCCCTGGCATGTCACAGCCCCCAGAGCCACAAGCCCCAGCCCTGGTCCCCACTGCTGGCCTCAGGGGCTCCTGGGCATCCTCACCCTGAGTGCAAAGGCAGCCTCAGGAGCCCCCAGGGCGCTCTGGATCCAGGCTGCAGACACCCTAAAGCCATCACTGAAAGGGACGTGGATAGGGACTGCAGCTGGATCTTGCAGTGCTCACCAGCCCTGACTACTCTCTAAGTGAACCCAAACCTCATTGGAAGCACCTTGAGCACATTAACCCTGCTCGCCGTCCTGGAATGTGGTGTTCCCACATCCTACACCAGCCCTTTTCAGGGAGTGACCAGCTCCCAGCTGCTCTGCTACCCTGGCCTTACTTTCTGTTTGCCAGCAATGAACTTAACGGATACACTCCTGAGAAACCTAGCACAACATTTGCTTCTCAGGAGCTCTTTGGCAAAAAAACTCCCTTATTCCCTAGTTTTGCACAGAGAAGGAGGTCCTCACAAAGCATAAGGCACAGGCAGGGCTCTGGCGTATGAATTCCTGAGCCACAGGATTCCACCCATTGTTGTTCCTAGCTACTTTGCTGATATTTTAGAGCCAGTTCTGGACAAGGGCTGCTGCTGACAGGATAGGAAAATATGGAGAAAAAAAGGTGCAGGAGACAACAACAAAAAAAAAAAAACCAAGGGGGAAAACCCTTAGAAATACAGAGCACAACAGAAATCCTTGGAGATGGTTCAATAGAAAATGCCAGCAGCAGTGAGCAGAGCCTGAGGTTGCTCACTGCCACCCCAGGGGCTCCTCAGTCCCCTGCTGGTTTGTGTCTGATGCAGCCCTGCCTGGAAAGGGCTCCAGGCTCTGGAGTTCCAAGCTTGCTCCAGGCTACATTCTTAGCAGCACTGAAAGAAGAGGTGAAACAAAGAGCCATTTTCTGTGCTGCCTGCAAACTCTTCTCCTTCAGTGCCACTGCCAGAGATCATCCCTCTGTCAGCTTGGCACTGTGCCTGCTGCATCCTCGTCCCTGTCCCTTGCATCAGCTCCTGCACATCATCAGCACTCGCTGTCTCACATCATGAACAGAGAGAGCTGTGTCAGAAGAGCAAGGAGTGCATTTTCTTGACCTTTCTAACAGACACAAGAAGCATGAGTCCAAATAACTTTGTTGTTTGTTCCTGCCCTCCTTTTCGATAACTCTTTTCTGCTTTAATGCAAAAGCCTCTTTTCCTACATGGATGGAATGATCTGGAATTGGCAGTTGCCTCAGGCTGTCAGGCACCATGGGAGTTTTCTCTTGTCTCTGATGAGGATTTGGTGAATTTTCCATTGGTCACTTGGTGGTGTCACTATGGGCTGAGCTCAGTGGCCGACTCTGCTGTCCCCAGGGGATGCATTGGGACGCAAAGCCCCTCAGGGCTGGAATTCGGGGTTGGGTGGGCTCGGAGCGCCCAGGGCCTGGGCCCGTGAGGAGCTGCTGCTGGCGCTGGCTGTGGTCAGCCCGCTGTGCCGAGCAGCCACGGCCATGGAGACACAGGCGGGAGCTGTGGCCGAGGCCGGCAGGCGGCCCGGGCCGGCTCGCAGCTGCGAGGACGCCGGCAGCCTGTGCCCTGAGGCCGAGGCCGTGGCGGGCGGTTTGCGGGCAGGGCTTTTCCGAGCCGGCCACAATGTGCTGCCTCCCGTGTGGGCCCGGCTGCGGCAGAGGCAGGCGGGAGCGCAGCGGGGCCGGCAGCGGCGGGCAGAGGCCGCAGAGAGCAGCAGCCCGGCCGGGCCCGCTGTGGAGCGGCAGGGAGCTGCCGGGCAGCCCTCGGCCGTGTCTGTGCGCACAGGGCAGGAGCAGAGGCCGGAGCAGAGGCAGGAGCCGGCCATCGCAGCAGCTCGCCGTGCCCGGGGCCGCAGCCGCAGCTCTCCCCTGCCGGCCACAGCAGCAGCCGCTCGCCTCCGAGGCTCCGGCGCTTCCCGAAGACGAGGGGCCCGGCCCCCAGCACGCCCTGGAACCCCGCAGCCAGAGGAGCCGCCGGCGCCGCAAAGGGCAGCGCAGAGGGCGCAGGGTGAGGAGGAGGACATGAGGCTCGCTCTGCGCCGCGCTGGGGCAGCTCTGCCCTGTCAGCCTTTGCCTTGAGCCCTTTGCTTCTTTTCCATGAGCCCTGATCCCCGTCCTTGGCCAAGGGCCCCCGCAGCCCTTTCCAGGGCTGCAGGAAAAGCTGCCTCAGTCACAGAATCACGGAATCACTGGCTTGGAAGACAGACACTTTCAAGATGATCCAGTCCAATCTGTGGCGTAATACCTCAACTAAAGCACGGCACCGAGTGCCACATCCAGTCTTCTTTCAAAGGCTTGCAGGGATGGTGAGTCCACCAGCTCCCTGCAGGGGTCTGTCCCAGGAAGAACCAAGATAACACTGGGGCCTTCTACCCCCTGGCGCTTGGAGCTCTGGAAGTTTTTTTTTCTGCTTAGGCAAAGGCCATGGAAAAGGACTGGGAAAAGTAGTCACTAATCGAGTAGCCTACAGAGCTCTAAATTGATGGGCAGGGAATACAGAAAAGACAGAAAAGAAAAAAGGCAAAACTCAAATGCCATCAGGAAAGTCTTGGGCATGAACACATAGCTGCAAAGGGTCTTCTCAGCCCTATTTCTTTGTATTTCTGGGAACCAGAGGAATCCTGCTTGAGCCTCTGGGGAGATGGGTTTGGGAGGTAAAAGTTCATGTCTTTTTTCTCCTTGGGGCAGCTCCTGTTGCTAGCATCAGCTGAGCCTCTCTCCAGGCTGATGCCTGTTCTGATTGTTGCAGCAAAAAAACTGATGGCAGACAGAAGACACTGACACTTGCAGAGACGTGGCTTTTCCAGTGCCAGCTGTGAGTGGGAGTCAGAAGAAAAACTCGTGAAAGCACAACTCCATTGGAAGATTGCCTTCCTTTTCATTGCATAACAAAGCTCTAGATCCACTTGTGAATTGTCAGTTGTTTGTTAAGGATGGGAAGTTTTCTTTCATGATTTTTTCATGTGGTTTGGAAGTGGGTGAGGCTCTCGTTCATTCACAAACTCCAGACCAAAGTGCCTTTGGAAGATGGCCCACGTGGCAGTTTTTGCCTAGCCATGGTACTTGTGGATATAAGAAATCAAGGGGAAAAGGTATTTGCAGCCAAAACCCAGCAAAGCTTGGCTCAGCCAAAACATCCTGGGGAGAGAGAGGCCTCCAGCTGTTCCTAGAAATCAGCAGAGTTCCAGCCAAATGGTTGTGTAGCACTAAGTGCAATCTCTTTGCCTGGATCAGAGCCTTGCTCAGCTGAAGAAGCAGAAAGATCAGCAAGGAGCTCCCAAAGGCCCATCACATCATTTTGATTTTGCTCATCTTGTGTAAGTTTTCAACTAAACATGTGTTTGCAGTTGAGCTAATGAGAGAAAAAAAAAAGTAAATAGAGGCTTTATGGTAGGGCCGTGATGTTCCACAAGAGGAATCACTGGTGTGCATTTCATTGGACCTCTCTAAATCCTATAAAAATATTGTAGCCCTGATTTAAAATAGGCCGATATGAACCAACTTGGAGAGACAGAGACTGAAATGGCTTATGGGGTTTTTTTAAGAGTGAGAAAAACTACCCAAAAGGTGTTGTTTTGTGACATTTTAAAATATACTACCTGAAAATTACCAACTGCAATAAATCAAGAGTTTAAAACGGAGTGTTTAGGTATATGAATAATTAAAACCACAAAAATGTGAAGGTGTGAATGCATGTTTTCATAAAAATCATTAAATTATAGACAAAAAAACACATGCCCTGAACTACAATGCAAAGGCAGGTAGAACTGTACTTGAATGATCTCTTTTTAGATTGCTGGAGTTTTTTCCTTGTGAGAAGGAGCTAGGGCATTGCTGAAGAAAAGTGGCAGCAGCAGGAGGGGGCAGCATGCCGTGCTCTGTGCAGAGGCTGCCAGGGGCTGCCCGAAGAGCGCCCTGCTGCAGCCAGAGCCCTCCTGGCCTGGGGCCCGGGAGCAAAGGGCCAGGGCAGCCACCTCTTCCTCATCCTGACCCTGCCACCGCTCCCTGCTGCTGCTGCTGCTGCTGCTGCTGCTGCTGCTGCTGCTGCTGCTGAGGGAAAGAGAAGATCCTCCTAAGGCCCCATGAACAAATGCACTTGCACAGCCCTGGGGATGCCAGTGAAGGAAACCATGTGTCACATAATGCATGTGTGACCAGAGTCACCAAACGTCACCTAAATATGGAATTGTTGCACCTCTCTAGGACAGGCAGAAATTTATAGAATTAACTGGGGACTTGAGGGCAGAAGAGGCCGGAGGAGGAAAACAACTCTGAGGGGAAAAAAACCACCATATCTGGAGGGGAAAACATCTCCACCTGCTCAGAATTAGTCGAGGGAGCATGCCTCTAATCCTCTCCTGAAAGGGATGCTTTAGGTGAGCTTTGCACCTCCAGCTGCCTTGGACCCGAGCCAGGAAGGTTCAATTATGTAAATGTTACATAGATAGATAGATAAATAGATAGATAGATAGATAGATAGATAGATAGATAGACAGAAAGATCTCATGACTGAAATCTCTCTTTACTGTCTTCTCTGCTGCTACACACATCAGAACTTGGTAGCCAGTGCCCCGCTCAACTACAATCCTGAGATTGCTCTCCTGTTGCTTCAAAAAAGCACACTCTTGGGGAATCTGGAGCATGTAGGTCCTTATGGAATGCAACCAGACACCCAGAGCATTGCACTGGGAACTGCACTCTTTGTGCATCTGTGCTCGGGCAAGTTCTTCTCTTGGACTCGATCACACTGGTTGGTGGTGCTGAAGTGGCTGGAATCAGAAATGCAGCCCAGCCCCTCCCAGCTCCTCTAATCTCTGAGCACCAGCTGGAATGCAAGGGCATTGATTTCCTGCTCAATTCCCAAACACAACACACACTGATTCCCTGGGCTGCCAAAAGACACAGGAGCCGTTACCGTGAAAGTGATGTGTTTCTGCCAGTGCTGGAAAAGGGCAGGAAAACTGAGAAAAAGCTCCCTGGAGAAAGAGAAATTACACAAGGCTTCCCCTTCTAGCAAACAAACAAACAAAATATGAAAGTGTTACCTACTCCAGTGTCTAAAGCACTTGGATGCAGTGAAGGGATGTTTGGCAGGGAAACACCCCTTGTGCTGAGCATTGGATCTATGGATCTAAGGCAGGGATCTATGGAAGTCTGCCTGAAGGTCCCTCATGAGCCCCCATTGTCCAGGCTAAAGCTCCCTCAGCCCCTCCTCACTGGCCTTGTGCTGCACCCCCTTGCCCAGCTCCCCTGTCCTTCTGTGCACTCGCTGCAGGCCCTCCATGACTTTCTGCTTCCCAGGGCCCACAGCTGCACACAGCACTCCAGCTGTGGCCGCAGCGCTGCCCAGCACAGGCCACGCTCCCTGCCCTGCTCCTGCTGCCCCGCTGCTGCTGGCACAGCCACCGTGCCCTTGGCCTTCTTGGCCCCCTGGCCCCACACTGCCTCATCTGCAGCTGCTCACGGCCGCCAGCCCCTGCGTCCTTTTGGGCCCACGCAGCTCCCCAGCCACAAAGGTGCCCATTGCACTTCAGATACTGCAGGCACCATTGCAAGGTGTACATCCTGGGTTTAGCATTACAAGAAAGCAGTCAAGGACTTGCAGCTTTGCTCCCATTCTAGGTTCCAATACAGTTTTCAAAGCAGACTACACAATAGAAAGTATCAACAGACAAAGTCAGCGTCTGGTTTTTGCCTCAGAAGAAGTATTCACAACTAGTCACTTTGTTTCTTTTGCCACACTAGACAAGAATGGCCCCCCACAGCTTCATGGACAACACAGTCATCTCCTTGGTGCTTATCAAGGACCAAGAAACAGGCAGACTGAGAGCACCTGTCTGCTCTGCTACTGGCTGCTCTGCCTGAAGAGGCAAAAGAGCAACCTGGCAACAAAGGCACCAAAATCCCTGACTTCAAGCAGCAACTCTACATCCCCAGTGTGTCTCTGAAATACTCCCAAGTAAGCACACCCAAGAAGTTTGTGGGGACAAAGTACTGCAAAGAACTTGTGTGGTCAGATCAACATTTTTTTGTGCCTGCAGCTACTTGGCCAGTTTGTGCAGGGGGACAGGTCTCTCCACGCCACAGTGTCCCCTGTGTATCCAACAAGGCTGAGCACAGTGTCTTTGACATGCTCCCTGCTCTGGGAACAGGGAGCCTTCGTGCTTCAGGCTGGCCCCTATCAAAATGCCAGGAAGCTGGTGCCTAAACATGACAGACCAAAGCCCATTGTCCAGCTGTCACAGGCTGGGGGCAATCACTGGGTCCTGGGGGGACACCAGCACTCAGCATCCTCAGCCCTGCTAGCAACAGTAAAGTGCTGGCTGGTCAGAAACTTGCAGCTCTGCCCTGCACTAAAGACAGCAGCACACACAGCTGGCACTTACTGGCTCAGAATGTTCAGGCTGTGGTGTGAGCACAGCTGGAGGCTGGTGCTCATCCACCTCATTTGCCTCCTCTTCGGCCTCCTCTCCATGAGCAGAGGGGGCCAGAGGAGAGACTGCTGTTGGTTCTGTGATCTCTGGACAGACAGCAGTGTGGGGGACAGAAAGTTACCTATAATTTATAACCTTATTTCTATTCAGCACTTTATTCTATTCAGCTCTATTTCTACAACCAGCTCTACTAAGGACAAATCAGAAACTTTGATAACAATGGGATTCTAAGTCACTGTGGCTAAATTTAAATGGGCTAATTCAACAGAATTGCTAATAGTTCTGAATTAGACATTACGCCCTGGCTACTATCGAGAAGCAACATTCTCTCTGCAACATGAGCTTTTCATTCCTTGAAAGTTCTGACATGAAAAATTAGGAAATAGCCATAGATGCCTTTGTTATTGCTGCTGCAGACATGGAAATGGATTTTCTTTCAGCCTTCCTAGCTGGCCCTCTACACTCTACTGCCACAGGCCAAGCTCACAGCTTGCTCTACAATTCTTAAGCACCAGGAACATGAAATGTTCCTTTCTCACTCACCTCAGGATCAGCACCTCTGAATACACGCTTCAGGTGACTTGTAGTGGGCAACGGAAAATGAACAAGTGCTGTGACAAAACTGCCTGGGCTGCTGAATCTCACAGAAGAGAAGAAGACAGCCCAAACAGAGAGTATTTTTCTTGATCAACATCCCTCCACGTGACATAGTTCTTTCACACAGCCAGCAAGAGATCAGGACAATAATCTTGGTTGTGCCTACACTTCAGCCTTTTTAGCCAGTAAATGAATACAAACATGATCAAGAAAATGCAAATTGTTCTTTAACACTCAATGCTTCTATTCTCTTCTGTCCAATAGATAAAGCAGCTTTTGTTCTCTTGTCTTTCAGGTACTTTTTAAAAAAAAAAAAGAAGTTGCATGCACTAATTCCCATTAAGTTGCTGAAAACAGTCACCCAGAAAAGCTTGTCCCAAACCCCCCTGAGCTGTGGCAGTTCTATTGTGAAACAGCACAGCAGCAGCTCCAGGCTCAGGAGCAGACACTCACTGCTTTGGCATTTGCACTTCACTGCAAAGGGAATCACTCTTTTAGCACTCAGTCAAGGGTCAAAACGGACAGTCAAATCCTTTCATTACAAAATTTGGAATAAAAGAAGCTTTCCCTGAGTTCTGGAGAGAACTACAAAGTCTTTAGAAGGCCTTCTGAGAAGGCCTCCCAGTCTGCATTTTGTAAGTTGTCCTGCTTGTTGCAGCAAACTGAGGAAATGACAGACTCTGCTGCCACAGACTCTCCCGTGGAGGGAACGGAAGCCCTGCAGGTTCCCCTGCAAATGCTGCCCCTGTGGCTACAGACACCCCCTTTTTAGCTGAATGCCTTGACAGGAGCTTTACCAAACCAGTGGCATCCTAATGCTCTTTCTGTTTCAAAATCAGAAACTCAGCCACCAAGAAAGAACAGGAAGACATACAAAAGCCAGGTTAGGTTACACCCTAATCTAAACAGAGTTGAAACCTCTACTTACTTGCCAGGCTGGTAATGAAATAGGCAGAATAAACAGTGCCATACACAGTGCAAACTGCAGCAGCGAGTTGCTCAATCATTGTAGCACTGTTGTTCAAGTCTACTCCAACACTACAAAAACCAAGACTCCTGTCAGAGTGCAGCTACACGCTGACAAAGGCCACAATCAGGAAGATGCGCCTGATCTCAGCAAGCCCTAGGGCTGCTCTGGCACTGAGACCTTCCGTGCACCAAGGCAACCTTCTGATGTCACCATGAAAATGTGGCAACCATGCCCTGATATCACAAAGTAAAGTATGACAAAGCAAAGCATCACAAAGCATGTTAGTCTGTGAATTTATGCAAAGCAATCATCAACCTTCCCTACAGCAAACACAAATGAGCCTGGGAAGTTCTTCTCTGTCACAACGCAGCACAAACTCCCCTCATGGGCCAAAACCTGTTGTTCAGGGATCCAAGAGGAATACCAGGGGTGCCCCAAGCACCTACTGCCTGTACCCCAGCTGAGCACTCAGATGGGACACAAGCAAAGGAAACCAGGCCAAGAAAATGGCCCACAGCATTACAGATGTGAGAAATGACTCTCACTTTCAAAATTTTAATGGTTTACTAAACCTTAACAAAGGACTGAATAAGGAAAAATTGCAGCATTGGGAGTCTCTGTGACTAGCAGCCATATGCTCATCTACAAAAAGGATGCCCTGCCTTTTATACCCATAGCCCCTCCAAAAGTTTTGTCAGTCAACTCTTTCTCTGCTGCCCATTGGTGGAGATTACTTTCTTGCATCCTGACTGGAGGTCAGGTGTTGTTACACCCTGCCTGCTGGTCACGAGCCAGCCCTTCCCAAATGCCCTGACTACCAAGGCTATTACAAGGGGGACGGGAAAGAGGACTATGGAAGGATATATTACAATACCATCACTGCACATTTGAACATCCACATAACATCTACTTCTTAATTGTCAGAGCCAACCATTGCATTACTTGTCTAGAACACACAGAACCAGGAGAGAAGCCACTGTTGGCATCACAGCTGAAATGCTTCCTAACAAATCGCCCCACATGTTTGCACCTTTATTGGACATGCCCAGGGCTCCGGTGCGGGTACATCTCTGCCTTTCTTCCCCTTTGGCAGCAGTCGAACTGGCAGCATCTGCCTGCCAGCAGCAGCTGCTCCAAACTGGGAACGCCACTGGCGGTGCTGATTTCCAGAGGCTTCTGTGTGCCAGGGGAAGCCAAGGCAGGAGCGGAGAGCTGGGCAGGGCATGGTGCCCACTGTGCTGCGGGCTCCTTCTCCTGCCATAGCTGGGCACACCTGGCAACAAGGCATGACAACTTGTGGGCAAGCCAAGGGGTTTCTGGGGCTGCACTGCTCTGCACACACCCAGCACACCTGCAGCACAGAATTTTAACCCTCAAACAGGTAAACCAAAGGGAAACAGCTGGACAAGATTTCCTTTTGACCATTCTTACCTGCTCAACAGAAGTCTTCAAAATGAATGTTACCAAGCAGAGCCTGATCCCTGCTGCCAGCTCAGGGTTAGAAGAGAGGCGATCCTTGATCTCAGCATTGGGTGTGTGGGGAATCACATCCCTAACACGTGCACACCCAGCAGTCTCACTTACTACTTTGTATCCATGGATCTAAGACATATTCAATACTTTGCTGAAACTCACAGGCTAAATATTCCCCCAAATTTTTTGATTAACTCATTGATACCTTTTGCCTTATTGATACTTAAAGCACTTCTCAGTGCTTTAAGTATCTGACATATTTACTGACATGAGTATAGGAGTGTCCTGTAGGTCCCTGCTGGCCTTTGTCACAGGTTCAGGAGGAGACCCATGCACAAAATAACCCGGGACAAAACGGGGCTTGAAAAGAAAATTCATTCTATTTGTTGCAATAGCAAATAATACACAGCAACCCCTGGATTCCTAAAAATCTGCTGAGCAGGAGAAGGAGGTGGAGCGTGGTGCTTGGCAGCAGGGGCAGGTAGGCAGTGCACTTTCAGGACATCCCCTGGATCAAAACACTGTGCATCTCATCCTTCTCACCCTTCCAGCTCAGAACCAGGCCTGGTATCTCCTGTTCAGGAGTGGAATTTCCCAGTTAAAGCATCAGCTCACACATGGCTGGCATGTGAGATGAGGCCAATGAATCCAGGATTTAAAAGAACTGGAAGAGTTAAAATTTTAGCAAGATTTAGTTATGGGGAAAGAGTATAGGAAGAAGAGTAGAAATAATAAGGGATAGTTAATGTTTTGCAGGTAAGGTAGTTAAGGCTAGGGTAATATATCACTTGCCTGTCTTTACTATGTTTAAAGAAGCAGGATGCGATGCGGATTTCTTTGTGACAAAGAAGAGGACCGTAGCCTGCATCTGGGCTCTGAAACTTCAGCTATAGCCAAGGGGTGCGAAAGCCTGCCAACAGGCCATAAGGAAAGAGGTCAAATTGAGGAAGACATCTTGGCCTTCATCAGAAGGAGGCCATTCCCCACTTTGAAACCCACCAACCCATTTGAAGTGAAAGACTGCAGAAATGTGAAGGAACTTTGGACTCAACTATAATACATTTTAATTCAAAGGAGGGTAGGCAGTGTTATCTAATGAATATGTGTTAGGTTTTTTGGGAATTATATGAATGTGTAAGATATTTTAGATGAGTAGAGATGAGAGAGAGAGCCAGTGATTCTTCACACATGTCTTTAGGAGACAACTCCTCCTGTGCCTGGCGCTGTAATAAACATACCACCTTCTACCTTTAACTGTGGTGAGTTCTATTCCACACCTCATTTGGTGACCGCAGCAGGAACGCTTCTCTGCTCCAGCAAGAACAACCGGGCTCTGGATGTCTCTGGGCGCTGCCAGGACATTCCTTCCCTGGAGGCACCTCCGCTCTCGGCTGTTCCTCATGGGGGACAGACAAGACTGCTGGGACTGTGGAGAAAGGGAATGTTTAACTCTGTATAAAATAACCCGTAAGGCGTGCACAGGGAAAGGGCTGTTCATAAGTCACACAGAGATGTCCTGTGCACAATGCACGCCTGTACAGTCTGGGTTTGGGTCTGGCTGCTGGCAGAAAGGATTTGCTGTGTCAATAAGGACCTGCTAGCAATTCTGGGGGTGAATTGAGCAAATCCTGTTTTATTGCTGTATTTTTTCCTGTGTGTCGTAATTGTGGTTGTGTTTTCAGTGTGTGAATGTTTGAGGAAGATGATGTGGATGGATCTGTTGTGATTTATGGTGTGTGTTGTGTTGAGAAAAGTGAGCACTCTGTCCCCTCATAAAGAGATACTCCTTTCCCAGTGAGCCTGTGTGTGTGGACTTTCTAGTTGCAGGGCTTGCTACTCCCTGTGACACCTGGTGCCTGGGTATACAGGGGAGTTCAATGGTTTTTCTCCCACATTGTGGTCATTTGGGACTGCACAGTTGTGTTTGGGGAGATTTTAGGATTTTGTTTGCAACAAGTGCAGCAATTTATGCAGAAAACTACAGTGGGGTGATTTATTATGTTGAACTATGGTAGTTCCTTTCTACCACCCCCTTCTCTGAGGGTTTAAAATCTCCTGCCACAAGGTGGACGCTCTCTTTCCTCCACTGGACATCCTCTTTCCTCCCCTGGACACTCCCTTTCTCTCCTGGAGTTGTTCTCCATTAAAGCTGTGGGACTTTGGTCCTGGGAAGAGAGAGCGCCTCTCGTTTTTTGCTTTTGTCCTTGTCAGTGTCACTGGGCCCAGAGCTCACCAAACTGATCCCCCACGAGATGAAAACTGACAAATGGCCCCATATACACAGCTCAAAAATTGGCCACATTTTTGATGGACTGTAGCGTTTGCCACACTTTTGGAATTCCCTATTCCCACACAGGTCAGGCAATTGTTGAAAGGATGCACCACACTCTAAAACCCATTCTAGGTCAACAAAAGGGGAAGTGGCCCAAGCAACACCTCTGATAAGGTTGAGCAAAGCTTTATATGTCTTTATGTTTTGAATAGCTCATTTGCAGGACCTAATCCTCTAATTTTGAGGTACTTTTCAAACAGCACACAGGAAAAATTGAAAGAAAATCCTTCCGTTTTGATCAGAAACCTTGAGTAAGGATAAATTGAAGGACCATTTTCACTAATCGCTTGGGGCAAAGGGTATGCTTGTATTTGCACAGGTGCCGGACCTAAGTGGGTCCCCGCGAAGGACGTGAAACCGTCTCATACACAAGAGCACACCAACAATTCCACCAGCAGGGAAATGAGCACGCAGACGTGAGCCGCACAGAGAAGCGACGGTTCATGCCAGACGTTCCCTGTTCAGCCTGTAAAAGCTACAAATCTTGAGTTTGATGTTGCTTTTTGGACTGTGAAAATGGTTTGTATCATAGATCTCTTTCATCAAAAGCGTGGTGTCCATTGTGTTCAAAAGAATTCTAAGATATCCAAATTTGTAAAAATTGAAGGTTAGAGGGACAGTTTGGTGCCCTATAGTTGGCCAGTCCCTGACCAAGTGCTAAAAGATTTGCTTGAGAACTGAAATAGATGTGGAAGCTTTTGCCAAAAAACAGCTGAACAGGAACATGGAGCTTGATCAAATGATACACTGGCACTTGTTGGTTTTTCTTGCTCACTTTTGCTGTGCATACATGCCTGTAGATGAACCAAAAATGAATGTTTGCCTTGCTTCAGGCAAGTCAGCAGGCTCAGGCATCATGTGTTTGACCAATTTGAGCCCAGATAAATCCTTTGCAACCTGTTTGGTTGGTGTGCCTGTGCCAGGCAAGGAGTAGCCAATACCCAATCATGACAAATATTGGTGTGAGGCTGCCAACGAGACCAATCCCATAACCAGCTGACATCATTGGGCCCCTGATCTTCTTAAAGCACCTTGTGAACCTCAAGAATTCAAATTCTTGGTTCACTGGTGATGGAATTTTGTGCTGAGTTTCAGTACCAGGGAGATCCACAGTTAAATGTTACTCCCCATCATCCTGAGGACAGATACTCAAGTTTGTGGTGCAATTGTACTACCCCAGTGCCCCCTAAGGGTGAAACTGCTGACAAGTAGATGACCTAGATGAGTCCCCATGACAATGAGCAACAGAATATTGGCTCATTTGTGGAGATAGAGCCTGGCAGGACATTCCCTCAAAAATTAAAGGTGGCCCATGTAGCATCAGACAACTCACTGTGATAGTACCTATCGTTAAAAAAGCCATCAAGAGAAAACAGAGAGAAAAAAGATTTGTCCATCATTATAAAGAAAACTGTAATAGCAATTTCAGACCCTAGGGCCCTGCAAAATGAGGTACATCGAATTTATTTCTACATCAACTTGCCTAGGGCGAGGCATTGAAACCATTACACCGATTGGGGTGTTGGCTGAAGAAAGAAGACAGTGCTACTTCCATTGCAATTAGTGACATGATGACTGATGTTAGTGCTGTCAGACATGCAGCCTTACAGAACAGAGCAGCAATTGATTTCCTTAGCAGCCATTCCATGTGTTCAGTGTCACCCCCATGTTCCACACTGTCACTGTCAGCTTTGACAGCTTTTGGACTGTGTTTGAGAAGTCAAATTTTTCTGACTGTTGAAGGGCTTTGTGGCCCAGAGTTCTTGTCAGGAACAAGGGATTAAGTGTGTGAGCCGTGGAGTTGTTGGACCAGGTGTAAGTGGTGAGAAGGGTTTCTTCCTTTCTGTTTCTCTTTCAAGGGGAATATTAATGTTGCCCCTGAGTCCTCAAAAGGGGAGCCTGTGGACAGAGCTGCAGCAGAGGGAGCTTTGCCTGGCACCGAGAGCTGAGGGAACAATTCCCAGGAGCCTGAGGAGCCTGGTAAGGACAGAGCCCCCACTGGTTTAGAGAGGGGTGAGATGGCCGCTCTGAGCCTGCCTCTGGCAGTGAGGGAGATGAGAAGGGTTGAGTTCCTCTCTGCAGGCTTGGTGCTTCCTGGTGCCTTTAGTTCAAATGCTGCACTGGCACAACCTGCCTGAGCCCTGCCCTCCATGCTCCTTGAGAGGCTCTGACACTGAGTCCTCTGAGGGAATCCACAAAATTAGAGGGTTTTGGGAAAGCTGAAATAGGCAGGTCTCAGATACAGTAGAACTGTGATTAGAGCCAAGCAGCAGCCATGAGATAGGTCAGCAGAAAAATTATTTAAACTGTAGAAAAGCAAGGACAAATAGAACAATGGTCTGTGTATTAAGGCTGGTCTAGAATAACTCTCTAAGCTACAGAAAAGTTTATCTAGCAAGATATTGGGAAGGTTGAAGCTTAATAATGGAGCTCAGTGTGTTGTGTTTTAAGGCTTACATGTAGGTATTTTATTCGAAATAAGCAAGCATTGTTTTAACCAAAGGAACATGTGCTTATAGTGATTGGCTAGAGCTACTGTCAATAAGCTTTTGCTTTGTGTGATTGATCAAAAAAATTATAAAGTAAGTTGTAACATTAAGTTCTTTGTCTGCTGCCTGGGATTTGAGCTGGTGGCATCTTCCCATTGTCATACCCATGTAATGAGACTGATGCTGGAAAATAAAACTGCTCAAGGCGCGTTCCTCAGCAGCCCCGGCCCGTTCGTGATTTCTACATAGCCCCTGCCAGCGTCAAATGGCACGGCTTGATTTGCAGGGCAGGCAGTCTTAAACATCTGCAATATCCTATCAGAGTCCTAGTTTGGCGTCATTCAAAGAAAGAGGAGAGTGCACCTAATACTGACCACTTGTTAGGCAATATCTTCCACCTTGCCCTTGTACCCCTACAGAGAGGCTGTCTGCAAAATGCCCAGAACACCATCCAAATCTGCAGCAAGGACAGGAAAAGCAGGCAGAGAATCTTTCTGTTTTCAAGGTCCCCCTTCCTAGGCGACTTGACCCCTTCTACCTGATTCTCACTTGAGATCTACCCATGATAGAGCATGGCAGGAAAACACTTTAAAGGGTCATTAACCAGGACCTGCTTGGAAAGCAAGGGTAGAAACTCTTTCCCTCCCTGATGGGATGCGGGCTGGCAACTGCTGGTCTGAAGATGTGCAGCTGCTCCTCTCTGGAGAGGCCATGGAAGGGCTGTGATGGTCTGCGGGAACCAGAGGAACGATGAGCTCAGGTTGGCGTTTAAGCTTCATGGGAACAAGCAGAATGAAGAGCTCACAGTGGGGATGAAATTTGCCTGTGCCTGGCTCCTCCGAGGAAACCCCAAGAAGTCCAGATGAAGCAAACACCTTCTCCCAAGAAGCCAGGAAAACCTCAGAGTCCTGAGCACCTGCACTTAGCCTGGAAGGGCCTGGAGGCAGCTCTAAATCCTCAGGTGAGGCAGCACTGAGGTCCTGGTATGAGAGTGCTGTGTAGCAGTGAGGGAAGGAAAAGGGAAGCAAAGGGAAGGCTGGGTCATTATTGGTCTTTGGGTGTGTTTCCCTTGGCAGCAACTGTACTTCTGTCAGGGGAAACAAAAGCTCCCTGAATTGTTAAAACTGAAAATCAGGGACAAAGCCTCTCTAACTAGTCAAAGTTACAAAGTGGTATGTTCATTACGCCGGCGGGCGGCACAGGGGAGGGTCATTCCCGAAATGCGTGACTGCTGGCTGGGCTCGGCTCGGCACAGCACAGCACAGCAGGATCCAGCAGGACAGGGAAGGGCAAGGCAGGCACGGAAGGGCAGGGCAGGGCACTGGGAGCAGGGACAGGCTCTGTCCCTACGCTGCATCCCGTGCCTGGGTAACCATCGGGGACAGAGAGGAAGGACATTGCTCTGTCTTGGCTGCGGAAAAGATGAAAAGGGGGCGTTAGAAAGCATTCCTTTGGACTCCTTTTCAGCAGACTAGCTGGTTTTATCTCACCATGTCTGCCTGTCTTTGGCAGAGTTGGCACATTGCTCATGAATTGGAGTCAGCTACGGCAGCAGGAATGGGAAGCAATTTTGTCAGCATTGATATCAAAGCCAAAGTGCTGCCCCATGGATGGATGGTGCTTTCTTCAGGGGATTTCGGGCCTAGAGTTGTAGCAAACTCACATTGGTGTCTTCCCAAACGGCGTTGCCTTTTTCTTTCCTCAGGAATCACCTCTTCTTTTTCTTCCCTCCAATCTGGGGAGAGTTCCCATGCAAATGTCTCCTGCAGCCAACTCTTGCCACTGTAGACTGACAAAGGAGATCTTGCAGTTGGGAGAGACTCCCTAGAGCTGCTGTGGAGAGCTGAAGGGGGGAAGCTTTGTCCCTTAGTCTTGAAATCTTGTTTGGAAGCTGCTGATGCTCTGGGAGATGGACACCAATGATGTTTATCCAAGCATTGCAGGTTCATTCCTGAGCTTGCTGACACACCACAGAGACTTTGGGGTTGTCGTATAGGCAAACAAATTTCAGTCTGGGCACTTCATGAAATGCTTCAATTATTCTTTTTTTGCTTTTCTGCAGAAATGTTGTCATCATCTATTCCTTCCAGAGAATCTTTTCCTACTTTTTGGGGGATTCCTTTTGCTGCCCTCCCAGATCAGGCCAATTCCCAGGGCTCCTTCCCAAAGTGAGGTGCAGCCCATGGCCTCCACTCTCCAGCTGGAACAGAAGGAAGCACAGAGTTTGTGGTTGTGGGAGAGGAGCTCCTCTCTCCTGCCTGCTTTCCCTTTGGGACAGGTTGGTGTGTGCTCATTTGGTAAAGGCAGGTTTAAACTCTGAAGCAGTTGTGTTTCAAACTGCTCCCTTCTCCAGCTCTTCTGTGGGTATCCTTGGACAAAAGGCCTCTTGGTGGGAGACCCCAGTGGCAGGTTAAGGAAGGAGGTTGATATTTCAGGGTTGTGACTGCTGAAAGCAGCTGGTTTCTGGAGGTGTCCAGAACTGGGAGTGGCTCCTTTTCTCTCCTGCCGGCAGCAAAGGAAGTTGCAAAGTGAGAATTTCATTTGTGGAGATGGCCACCAGGGGTGTTTGCCAAGAGATGGGCTGGCAGAGAGGCAGGTCTCGTGCTAAACTGGCTGTGTGTTTTTTTTGATGGTGGGGAGGGTCAGAGATGCAGACACAGACACCAGCTGAAGGAACAGTGTAATTTACTGTAATGCAAAAGTGCAGAAAAGAGTCAGGAAAGGATAATCTAAGCAATGCACCTCAGCATTATTACAGAAGGGTGCCTCTGGTGACTAAGGAAGATCCATCACCAGGTAGCCCAATGGTTTCCCCTTCATCCAGAGCTGCACATCAGCTGGGGGAAGCTGTCCCAGCCCAGCCCTGCAGAGCCACGGTCGGGAACCGGGAAATCCTGCGGTGCCTCCACCTTTGGTGGCCACGAGGCTCCCGAGTGCGCTGTGAGAGTAGCCTGGCTCCGACAGTGCTGGATGAGCAATGTGCCAGAGCTTCTGCTGGGGGCACAGCTGGTGTCATTCTCCTCTTGGTTTTCTCCCCAGGCCTGGCCAGGGCTCAAGGAGGAACCAAGGCCAGGTGTGGCCTTGTCCATTTTCCTCATGCAGAAAGGTGAAGACGTGTTTCACCAGTGAATGGATGCAACAATCCTTTAGATAATAACACTTGGTTAAGGAGCAGATACATAGAACATTGGTTTGGGAAGGTCATCTAGAGGGCAGCTTTGGCTCAGGTCCTGTAGTTGAGGCTTCAGTCAGGGTCTGTTGTTCAGGCCTTAGCCCTTCAGTATTTTGTGGTGCAAATCACACCTGTGCAGAGCTGGAAACAAACAAGCCTGTCCTTAGCACATTTGAGACAGGAACATCATTAGCCCTGCAAGGCCAGGCTGGGGCCAGGAGCAGAAGGCCAGCACCCTGCTTTTGCCCCCAGGCAGCCCTGCAGAGCAAGCAGCCCCTCCTGCCCAGGGGCTGAGGTGCCCGAAGCTGCCTCCCCGCTGTGCAGCTCTGCAGAGCCCGCGGGGCGCAGGGTCCTGGGCAGCCAGGGCAGCCTGGCTGCCTTGGGGAACAAGGAGTGGCCCAGAGAGCAGCTGCTGCCCTTTGCTTTGGAACTGTTCCTCAGAGTCTTGTCATTAATCCACAGTGTCTGATGTGTTTTCCTTTCCTCTCCCAAGTTTAACACAGCTTTTTGAGAAAACTGACAGATGTAGCTGCTGCTGGTGGTGATGCTTTTGTCTGCAGGTAAGGGGAGGTGATTTGAACCAAAGACAGAGTCCATTAACACCCCAGCCTTTGCCAAGTCAAGAAAACCATTCACAATTGGGCTACCAGTGCTCAGCAGTTTTCCTAGGTTTTGGAAAGCTACCACCTTAAGAAACCCAACAGATTTTCCTCCAAGAGGATACCAGCAGTAGCATGATGCCAATGTTTTCCACTCCTTTTCTGTGTCTTTTAAGAGTTCCTCAGTGCCCAGCAGGAATGAAATGACCTGTGATAATGGGATTTGAGAGCTCTGTGTTGTTCGTTGCCACATGAGTGTTCATGACAAGCTGGACACCCCACTCGTGGCTCTGTTGAGTTAAATTCATCCCAATTCTGTGCAAACAGCAGCCCCGAGATGCTGAGAAGAGCAAGCACAGTGGGTGGGTGTGCATGCACGCACCCGGGGGCTGACTGCTCTGTGGGCAGATGGTTTTGCACTGTTGTAAATCTTCACTCTCCCAACATGAAAGGCTATTTCAAATAGATATCTTCAATGAAAATATATATCAAAAAATAAAATTGTCCAAAAATACATGTGCATTAAATTTTTATGCATATAATATAATATAATATAATATAATATAATATAATATAATGTAATAAATATATGAGATCATTTTTGAAGCCATTGCTTGTGGGGGATATTAGATGATCTCCTAGTATTTGTACATTTTTGCTTTCTGCTACTGCTGATCCTAGCAGCAACTCCCTGTCAGTTCTTCCAGGTCACTTCACACAAAGGGATTCCATCATTTCAGTGCCTGTGAGAGCTTGGCACTGAAATGCCAAGTTGATTCCCAGCTCTCCAGCCTCACTCTGGATTTTGGGGCATCTCAGCACTTGTGTGCGTGGCCCTTCCTTCATCCCCAGCCTGCAGCAGTCACAGTCACTGCTGCCTCCCCCTTGCTGCAGCTCATTTGCCAAAGTGCTGCCTAAGGCAGCAGAGCTGGCTCAGGATCCCTGCTGGCTTCTGCTCTCTGGGATGAGCTTCAGGGGCACACTTGGAGCACTTTCCTAAAGAGCTGCCCGTGGGATGAGGGGTTTGTCCTCCCCGGGTGGCTCCTGCTTGGATTCTGTGCTCATGGAGCCCCGGAGTTTTCTCAGCAGCCTCTGCAGCGAGTTCTGAGCCAACGTGGGGCTCTGCTGCCAGCCCAAATCTGCGCTTCCCCTGCCCAGCCTGAGTGCAGGTGGGGCATGTGCTGGGCATGGCCGGAGATTTGCATGGCCAGAATCCTCCAGCATTTACATCTGCCCATGGCTTTGGGTAGCACAAATCTACGCTTACTTCAGTTGAAACATTGCATTTATTGCAGATAGTTACACCCGCACTACTAATGTGCAAATACACAAACATTAATTATGTTTAAAAATGAAATTTATTTTAAATTGCAACACCTGTGTTACCAATATAGAAACACAGAAACATCAATTTATGATTAAAATCTAATTTATTCTGAGAATTGTGCTATGTAAATATATAGAGATATCAACTTCAATGAAAAAAAAATTACTTTATTGCAACCCTCTGCAACAACTCACTGTACACAAATATTGAAGTCACTGAATTGAAGTTTAACAATTAAATTTATTACATATTACTACAACTGTACAGCCCATATACAAATACAGAAACATCAATATCCCTCTCTAAAGAATCTCAGATCCAGAACTAAATAAATAGAATTTTAGAACTATACAACTCCATATATAATAAATAGAAGTAAATACATATATAGGCATAACAATATAGAGATGTAAACATGCATTACATATTTCATGACATATAACATGACAATATAATACAAACATAACAAACCTGTCTATAAGTACACAAATATCAATGGACCAATAGAATATTCTATACATCCCCAGCAATAGAAATGCACAGCTACAGAGCTGTACAAGTATGTAAACAGATGAATATACACGCATCAATATAACAATATACATACATAATATCCCTATACAAATATCAGTCAGTGTATGTAAATATCCCTATACTTGTAGCTATCCAAATCTAGCTACACATCCACAAACAGCGCTAGATCAGGAGGGATTGCAGCCGCCGATGTTCCCAGGCCCTCGCTCGGCTCCTCCTCCCGAGCAGAGCAGCTCTCCTGGACAGGGACAGCAGATGGGACATCTGGCAAGCACAGGGAACACTGAGTGAGTGTGGGGACGTTTCCCTTGGCAGCAGCTGTACTTCCATCAGGGAAGAGGAAATGTCAGAGCCTCCCCAGGGGGGTCAGAAGGAAAAGCAGCCGAGCGGGCCAGGCTGTGGTGAGCTGTTCACTTCTTTCTGGCATCCCAGTTGCTCTGGGGGAACTCCCTCATGTCACGTTATTGAACCACCTCTGCACTTAGCAAGACTGTGGCCCCCAAATCAATCAGCATTTATGTCTCCAGCTGCTTGCACCAATGACAGGGAATGTCCTCTAACGGTGCTGGGGCACAAAGTTACCTTGCACAGGTCATCTGACAGGGCCTTGTTCTTTCTGCGCTTCCTGTGTTTCTCCTTAACTTCCACCTGGAATTTTTACAGCATTTCTTTTTCTTTCCCCTTGATCAGTGCAGAAATGCGTGTTTCTCTTCCAAGTTGCAGTTTGTTCAGTGATCCTCTCAAGCCTTTTCTCAGAAGCTTTTACCATGGAATTGAGTGTTAATTTCAGCAATTTTGGTGATTTTCTGTGAGATTTATGCAAGTGTCCTGTTCACTGGGCACCATTTAGGAAGGTACAAAAGAGAAAAAGGATGTTCTGTAGGTCAGTTCACTAGTGGAATATTCATGCATAGAGAGAGTGATTGGCTGAATTTTACATCTACTCCTAACCTGAAAGTGCAACAGGTAATTTGGGGAGAAATTAAAGCCCAATTTCTCCTTCTACCAGCCTGTATTTAAATGTAAAGTAAATAGAGCAGGGTGAGAATGTCAGTGTTCAGCTCCTGAAGTGCCTTATTAAGGTGTTCTTAAAGTAATGGAGATAAAATCTGGGTGGGCATTCCTAATTTCCAGACACTCATTGTCAATTTCATTGACTCTGAAAACAGCAGAGATGTGCACATCATACCTGATCAATCCATTTGGGGATGGTTTAGGTTCAGATTCTCTGAGGCTTTAGATTTTTAGATCTCTAGACAATGTTTCCAGGAATCTAAATAGCTTTCAGGAATTCAACATTTTCCTTTTTTCCTCAGTCCTTGTCACTCATGTGCACCAGAGACCTTCAGTGAATGGATTCCACTCTAATCCATCTCCAAGCTGAATCTCCCAGCTGTGTTCACACTGGTGGTTCGTGTGTCTCTTCTGCACAGTGCAATTTTAAAATCTTCTTTCCTTATTATCTCTGCCCTTCCTTTTCTTTTTTAGCTTGCAAATGCATGCAGATGTATCAGAAATGATACATCTAATTTCTGATGCATCAGTTCCTGTCTAGCAATTTCATTTTATCCTGTTCTGATCTCATGCTAGCCTTATATGTTTTATTCTAAGTGGACTCCTGTTTTCTTGCACGTGGAAGTTTTACAATGCAGTGCTCTCATTCACCTGCTTTCATGAAATCCTTCATTAACATTAGCACAAGTAACTTTGTGATTCCCTTCTGCTTTGCAGAAGATTTGGGAAACTCAAGACCTGCTCAGCTACAGAAAAACATACATGGTGCTTGGTAATTCCCCTAAGAGCTTAAGTTAATGGTAAACAACTGCAGCTTATTAATTTCACAGAAATTGGGAGAAAAGACATTGCAAATATTGAGGAATGTAGTGCAATATTGATGGGCATCCCTCAGTTATCCAGACAGAGTGATGTCACTGGCAAAATTCCCTCTTTTCCAAAGGTTTTCATTTGCTTGGCTTTGCTTCGTATGGCTGCAGGTCACATTTCCCTTGGTTGAAGGAAGTATCTTTGTCCCGTTCTCAGCTGTTTTTGATGGCCTGGAAAGGCTCGGGATTGCCTTGGGACAGCCCGCGCTCCAAAGGACGAAAAGAGTCTTCAGGTTTTTTCTCGGTCTTCAGTGTTTATTAGTTTTTATCTACAAGATTTTCTCCCGGCCCAACAGAGGTCTGCACAGCACATCGGCCATGAGCACACTGAGAGCCCTCGGGGCGGTCACTTATCTTTATACCCAAAACTACGTATAAGATATTTACCTATTTTCCCCAATACCTTTCACCCTTATTGACAAGTGCACTTTTAGTAAGAACCAATCACAAAGTGCCACCACCATCACAGAAGATGGAGGCCAAGAAGAAGAAGGAGGACAGGACACGCCCTAATTCCTCCATCTTGTTTCTCTAGACCGCCCTGTACTGAAATTCTAAAACCTGTGTTTCACACTATAATTAACCTATCCCTTCACCATTTATCCCCGTGAGATCCTCCCATCCTCATACAGGTGTCGTCTCCTGTGCAGGATCAAAGTCCAGCCACCAGACACTTCTGGCAACATTCCAGGACCTCTGAACCCCCCAAGGGTTATCTCGGTGACTCTGCACATCAGGACTGATGTGCTGAGATCCCACATATCTTGGTAGGTATTCTTGGTGTTATATCTTGCTAATTCTGCCCTTGGAGGAATTACTGAGTTCTGCAGTCCTTATTACACGCCCTTTTCTAAAAGACTTTTATACTGTTTTCCCTCTCTCTATGTTTTCACATGTGTTCAACAAGGTTTTCTTTCTAAGAATATTAATCACTATATCCCAAAAGATTAAAAAATGCTTAGGTATTTTTCCCTAAGTATTTACTAAAGAAAAATAATAATAATTTCAAAAACCTGTATGCATGCTGGATGTAAAATACAAACAGAAATAAACTTGAGAGTTCTCCCAAAAACCCTTAAGAAAAAAACCCCATGTATTCTATAAAACCCAGAGTATTCATCTACAGTATACAAAAATGGGCATGTTCTAGAAGAGAAAATTTGTGCAACGGTTCTGCACAGAATTCTATGCTTTCAAGCTGTTTGCCCTTCAGGGGCAGTGCCATTCTTTGAACTGTAATGCTCTGAGCATGTTCTGCTCACCATGGCAGCTTTCTGCTCTCCCCTGGTACAGATCATCCTCCCAGCATAGGGGCAGTGCAGCCACCACAACTCGCAGCACCTTCCCACACAGCAAGAACCTGAAGGAGACAGATGGCTTTCACCAGCTGCTGCGGGTTCTAATAGTGCCACCTCTCAGCTGCTGAAAGCCTGAATTTCTGTGCTTCAGTGTGGTAGTTTATTGAGCCAAATGTTGTTATATAGTGGTATGTTCAAGTGTTCCCCGAGTTATTACAGTTAGTTTCTCCCCTGTGTTATCCCCTCCTACCCAAGTGTCTCTCAAGGAATTCCCTCCCTCCTCACCAGATTTTTCGCTGTCTATCAAGACAACCCGGCCCCTTTGCCCCATCCATCAGCCCAAACCCTACCCTTTGTTCCAGAAAGTTCCCTGTCCCTCACCCTAAGATCCAATCACTATCCCAACGCTCTCTCTTCCCCTTGTTCTGATTTGTTCTAGCCCTCAAAACCAGTACCCAAGAGTTGCTTATTGGTTACTATATGGTGTCCACCCCGTGTTTTGAAAGATTTTAAAAACCCGTGCACAGGGGGGCTGGGGATTCTCTGAACGTTTGTTCCTTTTTGTAATTCTCTGCTGTGAACCTTCCCCTTGCCTGTCCTGATGAATTTGCTGCGCTTTACACCGCAGAAGAGCCTCCTGTGCTTCCTCCACTCGGTCCTCCAGGGGTCTCTACGTCTCGGCATTTGGCCTAGAGGTTCTGGCTCAGGTAAAACCCTAACCTAGCCAGATCCCCACTCCTGCCGTTGTCCCTGGAGCATCACAGAGCTAGCCAGGGCTGCGGAGGGCAGTGACAGTGACCCATGCCCTGGCATGTCACAGCCCCCAGAGCCACACCTGCCAAGCCACAAGCCTCAGCCCTGGTCCCCACTGCCGGCATCAGGGGCTCCTGGGCATCCTCACCCTGAGTGCAAAGGCAGCCTCAGGAGTCCCCCAGGGCGCTCTGGATCCAGGCTGCAGACACCCTAAAGCCATCACTGAAAGGGACGTGGATGGGGACCGCAGCTGGATCTTGCAGTGCTCACCAGCCCTGATTGTTCTCTAAGTGAACCTAAACCTCATTTGCAGCACCTTGAGCACATTGACCCTGCTCGCCCCTCCTGGAACGTGGTGTTCCCACATCCTACACCAGCCCTTTTCAGGGAGTGACCAGCTCCCAGCTGCTCTGCTACCCTGGCCTTACTTTCTGTTTGCCAGCAATGAACTTAACGGATACACTCCTGAGAAACCTAGCACAACATTTGCTTCTCAGGAGCTCTTTGGCAAAAAAACTCCCTTAATCCCTAGTTTTGCACAGAGAAGGAGGTTCTGACAAAGCATAAGGCACAGGCAGGGCTCTGGCATATGAATTCCTGAGCCACAGGATTCCACCCATTGTTGTTCCTAGCTACTTTGCTGATATTTTAGAGCCAGTTCTGGACAAGGGCTGCTGCTGACAGGATAGGAAAATTTGGAGAAAAAAAGGTGCAGGAGACAACCAAAAAAAACCAAGGGGGAAAACCCTTAGAAATACAGAGCACAACAGAAGTCCTTGGAGATGGTTCAATAGAAAATGCCAGCAGCAGTGAGCAGAGCCCGAGGTTGCTCACTGCCAGCCCAGGGGCTCCTCAGTCCCCTGCTGGTTTGTGTCTGATGCAGCCCTGCCTGGAAAGGGCTCCAGGCTCTGGAGTTCTCAGCTTGCTCCAGGCTACATTCTTAGCAGCACTGAAAGAAGAGGTGAAACAAAGAGCCATTTTCTGTGCTGCCTGCAAACTCTTCTCCTTCAGTGCCACTGCCAGAGATCATCCCTCTGTCAGCTTGGCACTGTGCCTGCTGCGTCCTTGTCCCTGTCCCTTGCATCAGCTCCTGCACATCATCAGCACTCGCTGTCCCACATCATGAACAGAGAGAG
Organism: Melozone crissalis; assembly: GCF_028551555.1. Lineage (NCBI taxonomy): Eukaryota > Metazoa > Chordata > Aves > Passeriformes > Passerellidae > Melozone > Melozone crissalis. Next base: position 240,104 of record NW_026535957.1, read on the forward strand.
CTGTGTCAGAAGAGCTATTTTCTTGGCCTTTCTAACAGACAAAAGAAGCATGAGTCCAAATAACTTTGTTGTTTGTTCCTGCCCTCCTTTTCGATAACTCTTTTCTGCTTTAATGCAAAAGCCTCTTTTCATACATGGATGGAATGATCTGGAATTGGCAGTTGCTTCAGGCTGTCAGGCACCATGGGAGTTTTCTCTTGTCTCTGATGAGGATTTGGTGAATTTTCCATTGGTCACTTGGTGGTGTCACCATGGGCTGAGCTCAGCGGCCAACTCTGCTGTCCCCAGGGGAAGCATTGGGACGCCAAGCCCCTCATGGCTGGGATTCGGGGGAGGGCGGGCTCGGAGCGCCCAGGGCCTGGGCCCGTGAGGAGGTGCTGCTGGCGCTGGCTGTGCTCAGCCCACCGTGCCGAGCAGCCGCGGCCATGGAGACACAGGCGGGAGCTGTGGCCGAGGCCGGCAGGCGGCCCGTGCCGGCTCGCAGCTGCGAGGACGCCGGCAGCCTGTGCTCTGAGGCCGAGGCCGTGGCGGGCGGTTTGCGGGCAGGGCTTTTCCGAGCCGGCCACAATGTGCTGCCTCCGGTGTCGGCCCGGCTGCGGCAGAGGCAGGCGGGAGCGCGGCGGGGCCGGCAGTGGCAGGCAAAAGGCCGCAGAGAGCAGCAGCCCGGCCGGGCCCGCTGCAGAGCGGCATGGAGCTGCCGGGCAGCCCTCGGCCGTGTCTGTGCCCACAGGGCAGGAGCAGAGGCAGGAGCCGCGGCAGGAGCTGCGGCAGGAGCCGGCCATAGCGGCAGCTTGTCGTGCCCGGGGCCGCAGCCGCAGCTCTCCCCTGCCGGCCACAGCAGCAGCCGCTCGCCTCCGAGGCTCCGGCGCTTCCCGAAGACGAGGGGCCCGGCCCCCAGCACGCCCTGGAACCCCGCAGCCAGAGGAGCTGCCGGCGCCGCAAATGGCAGCGCAGAGGGCGCAGGTTGAGGAGGAGGACATGAGGCTCGCTCTGGGCCGCGCTGGGGCGGCTCTGCCCTGTCAGCCTTCGCCTTGAGCCCTTTGCTTCTTTTCCATGAGACCTGATCCCCGTCCTTGGCCAAGGGCCCCCACAGCCCTTTGCAGGGCTGCAGGAAAAGCTGCCTCAGTCACAGAATCACGGAATCCCTGGCTTGGAAGACACACTTTCAAGATGATCGAGTTCAATCTGTGGCCTAATACCTCAACTAAAGCACGGCACCGAGTGCCACATCCAGTCTTCTTTCAAAGGCTTGCAGGGATGGTGAGTCCACCAGCTCCCTGCAGGGGTCTGTCCCAGGAAGAACCAAGATAACACTGGGGCCTTCTACCCCCTGGCACTTGGAGCTCTGGAAGTTTGTCTTTCTGCTTAGGCAAAGGCCATGGAAAAGGCCTGGGAAAAGTAGTCACAAATCGAGTAGCCTACAGAGCTCTAAATTGATGTGCAAGGAATACAGAAAAGACAGAAAAGAAAAAAGGCAAAACCCAAATGGCATCAGCAAAGTCTTGGGCATGAACACGTAGCTGCAAAGGGTCTTCTCAGCCCTATTTCTTTGTATTTCTGGGAACCAGAGGAATCCTGCTTGAGCCTCTGGGGAGATGGGTTTGGGAGGTAAAAGTTCATGTCTTTTTTCTCCTTGGGGCAGCTCCTGTTCCTGGCATCAGCTGAGCCTCTCTCCAGCCTGATGCCTGTTCTGATTGTTGCAGCAAAACAACTGATGGCAGACAGAAGGCACTGACACTTGCAGAGACGTGACTTTTTCCAGTGCCAGCTGGGAGTGGGAGTCAGAAGAAAAACTCGTGAAAGCACAACTCCATTGGAAGATTGCCTTCCTTTTCATTGCGTAAAGAAGCTCTAGATTCACTTGTGAATTGTCAGTTGTTTGTTAAGGATGGGAAGTTTTCTTTCCTGATTTTTTTCCTGTGGTTTGGAAGTGGATGAGGCTCTCGTTCATTCACAAACTCCAGACCAGAGTGCCTTTGGAAGATGGCCCACATGGCAGTTTTTGCCCAGCCATGGTACTTGTGGATAGAAGAAAGCAAGGGCAATGGTATTTGCAGCCAAAACCCAGCAAAGCTTGGCTCAGCCAAAACATCCTGGGGAGAGAGAGGCCTCCAGCTGTTCCTAGAAATCAGCAGAGTACCAGCCAAATGGTTGTGTAGCACTAAGTGCAATCTCTTTGCCTGGATCAGAGCCTTGCTCAGCTGAAGAAGCAGAAAGATCAGCAAGGAGCTCCCAAAGGCCCCTCAAATAATTTTGATTTTGCTCATCTTGTGTAAGTTTGCAACTGAACGTGTGTTTGCAGTTGAGCTAATGAGAGAAAAAAAAAGTAAATAGAGGCTTTACGGTGGGGCCCTGACATTGCACAAGAGGAATCACCGGTGTGCATTTCATTGGAGCTCTCTCAATCCTATAAAAGTATTGTAGCCCTGATTTAAAATAGGCCGATATGAACCAATTTGGAGAGACAGAGACTAAAATGGCTTATGGGGGTTTTTTTAAGAGTGAGAAAAACTACCCAAAAGGCGTTGTTTTGTGACATTTTAAAATATACTACCTCAAAATTACCAACTGCAATAAATCAAGAGTTTAAAATGGAGTGTTTAGGTATATGAATAATTAAAACCACAAAAATGTGAAGATATGAATGCATGTTTTCATAAAAATCATGAAAGTATAGACCAAAAAATACATGCCCTGAACTACAATGCAAAGGCAGGTAGAACTGTACTTGAATGATTTCTTTTTAGATTGCTGGAGTTTTTTCCTTGTGAGGAGGAGCTAGGGTATTGCTGAAGAAAAGTGGCACAAGCAGGACAGGGCAGCGTGCCGTGCTCCGTGCAGAGGCTGCCAGGGGCTGCCCGAAGAGCGCCCTGCTGCAACCAGAGCCCTCCTGGCCTGGGGCCCGGGAGCAAAGGGCCAGGGCAGCCACCTCTTCCTCGTCCTGACCCTGCCACCGCTCCCTGCTGCTGCTGCTGCTGCTGAGGGAAAGAGAAGACTCTCCTAAGGCCCCATGAACGATTGCACTTACGCAGCCCTGGGGATGCCAGTGAAGGAAACCATGTGTCACATAAAGCATGTGTGACCAGAGTCACCAAACACCACCTAAACATGGAATTGTTGCACCTCTGGGACAGGCAGAAATTTATAGAATTAACTGGGGACTTGAAGGCAGAAGAGGCCGGAGGAGGAAAACAACTCTGATGGAAAAAAACCACCATATCTGGAGGGGAAAACATCTCGGCCTGCTCAGAATTGGTCGAGGGAGCATGCCTCTAATCCTCTCCTGAAAGGGATGCTTTAGGTGAGCTTTGCACCTCCAACTGCCTTGGACCAGAGCAAGGAAGATTCAATTATGTAAATGTTACATAGATAGATAAATAGATAGATAGATCGATAGATAGATAGATAGATAGATAGATACATACATACATACATACATAGATAGACAGACAGATCTCATTACTGAAATCTCTCTTTACTGTCCTCTCTATTGCTACACACATCAGAACTTGGTAGCCAGTGCCCCACTCAACTACAATCCTGAGATTGCTCTCCTGTTGCTTCAAAAAAGCACACTCTTGGGGAATCTGGAGCATGTAGGTCCTTATGGAATGCAACCAGACACCCAGAGCATTGCACTGGGAACTGGACTCTTTGTGCATCTGTGCACGGGCAAGTTCTTCTCTTGGACTCGACCACACTGATGGTGCTGAAGTGGCTGGAATCAGAAATGCAGCCCAGCCCACCCCAGCTCCTCTGATCCCTGAGCGCCAGGTGGAATGCAAGGGCATTGATTTCCTGCTCAATTCCCAAACACAACACACACTGATTCCCTGGGCTGCCAAAAGACACGGGAGCCATTAACCTTGAAAGTGATGTGTTTCTGCCAGTGCTGGAAAAGGGCAGCAAAAACTGAGAAAAAGCTCCCTGGAGAAAGAGAAATTACACAAGGCTTCTCCTTCGAGCAAACAAACAAATAAACAAAATATGAAAGTGTTACCTACTCCAGTGTCTAAAGCACTTGGATGCACTGAAGAGATGTTTGGCAGGGAAGCAGCCCTTGTGCTGAGCATTGGCTCTATGGATCTAAGGCAGGGATCTATGGAAGTCTGCCTGAAGGTCCCTCACGAGGCTCCCATTGTCCAGGCTAAAGCTCCCTCAGCACCTCCTCCCTGGCCTTGTGCTGCCCCGCCTTGCCCAGCTCCCCTGTCCTTCTGTGCACACGCTGCAGCCCCTCCATGACTTTCTGCTTCCCAGGGCCCACAGCTGCACACAGCACTCCAGCTGTGGCCGCAGCGCTGCCCAGCACAGGCCACGCTCGCTGCCCTGCTCCTGCTGCCCCACTGCTGCTGGCACAGCCACCGTGCCCTTGGCCTTCTTGGCCCCCTGGCCCCACGCTGTCTCATCTTCAGCTGCTCACGGCCGCCAGCCCTGCGTCCTTTGGGCCCACGCAGCTCCCCAGCCACAAAGGTGCCCATTTCGCTTCAGGTACAGCAGGCACCATTGCAAGATGGCCTTCCTGTTCTACAATGACATCTTCTAAGTAGATATCATAAAGTGTGATAAGAATAGAATTGTAAGGCACTCTGACTAAATCAAAATGGTCTAATTCAACTGTACAGGAAATTGCTCTTAAGTAAATATTCCACCCTATCTGCCGTCAGCAAGCAAGGTTCTCTCTGCAAAACTGGATTTGTAGTTCTTTAAAGCTCTGAGATGGAAATTTTAAAATATCCACTTATGCCTTTGTTATTTTCATTGCAGGCATGAAAACTGATTTTCTTTCAGCCTTCCTTGCTGGCCCTCTACACTCTATTGTTACTGACCAAGCTCTCAGCTTCCTCTACAATTCTTAAGCACCAGGAACATGAAATGTTCCTTTCTCACTCACCTCAGGGTCAGCACTGCTGAATGCACACTTCAGGTGACCTGTAGTGGGCAGGGAAAATGAACCAGATGGTGTGAGAAAACTGCTTGGGCTGCTGAATCCAACAGAAAAGTCAACCCAAACAGAGAAGATTTCCCATTTTGTAACATCCCTCCAGGAGACACCTTTCATTCACACAGCCAGCAAGGGGTCAGGACAATATTCTTGCTTGTGCCTACACTTCAACCTGTTTAGCCAGTAAATGAATACAAACATGACCAAGAAAATCCAAATTGTTCTTCAGCACTCAATGCTCCTGTTCTAGAAAACACATAAAACGGCTTTTTAAATCCACTCCTTCAGGTCTTTTTTTTGGTTTTTTTTTTGTTTGGTTTTTTATTTTTTTTTTTTAATCAGTTGCATGCACTAATTCTCTTTAATTTGCTGGAAATGCTTGCCCAGAAATGCTTCCTCAAAATCCCCTCTGAGCTGTGGCGGACACTCACTGCTTTAGAGTTTACATTTCCTTGCAAAGAGAATCACTAGTTAAGCACTTGGTAAAGGGTCAAGTTAGAGAGTTAAATCCTTTCATGACAAAATTTAAAAAGAAATAAGCTTTCCCTGAGTTCTGGGAACAACTGCAGAGATTTTAAAAGGCATTCCAAGATGGTCTGCCAGTCTGCATTTTCAAAGCTGTCTTGCTTGTCCCAGCAACCTGAGGAAATGACAGACTCTGCTGCCACAGACTCTCCCGTGGAGGGAACGGAAGCCCTGCAGGTTCCCCTGCAAATGCTGCCCCTGTGGCTACAGACACCCCCTTTTTAGCTGAACCTCTTGACAGGAGCTTTACCAAACCAGTGGCATCCTAATGCTCTTTCTCCTACAAAATCAGAAACTCAGCCACCAGGAAAGAGCAGGAAGACATACAAAAGCCAGGTTAGGATACACTCTAACCTAAGTAGAATGGAAAACTCTACTTACGTGCAAAGTGGGTAACATAATACGCGGAAATAGAAATGCCATAAGCAGCAAAAGCTGCCCTGGCCAGATAGTGAAACATTGTTATTTTTGAAAGTTAGGTAAATAGATGAAACAATGCTCTTGTCAGTGGGCAGCTACCCACTGACAAAGGTGCCAATCAGGAAAGTTCTCCTGAATCTGAGCCAGCACTAGGGCTGCTCTGACACTCAGGCCTTCTGTGCACCAAGGCAACCTTCTGATGCCACTATGACGATGTGGCAACCATGCCCTGACATCACAAAGCAAACGCTCCATGTTGGTCTGTGAATTTATGCCAAGCAATAACCAACCTTCCCTACAGCAAACACAGAAGAGCCTGGGAAGTTTTCCTCTGTCACAAAGCAGCACAAATTCCCCTCATGGGCCAAACCCTGTTGTTCAGGGGATCCAAGAGGAGCTCCAAGAGTGCCCCAAGCACCTACAGCCTGTACCCCAGCTGAGCACTCAGATGGGATACAAGCAAAGGAAACCAGACCAAGAAAATGGCCCACAGCCCAGGGCTCCTGTGGATGTACATCTCTGCCTTTCTTTCCCTTTGGAAGCAGTCAAACTGGCAACTTGAGGGGAAACCAAGGGCTTTGTGGGGGCTGCATTGCTCTGCACACACCCAGGCCACCCGTGGCACAGAGCTTTGGTGCCTAAAAGGATAAACCAGCTGGAAAATGTTTCATTTTGACCTTTCTTACCTGCTAACAGAAGTTGCCAAAATGAAAGTTTCCAAGCAGGGCCTGATCCCTGTTGCCAGCTCTGGGCTAGAAAGGAGGCATTACTTTGTTTCAGTGGTGGGTGCATAGGGAATCACTTCCCTAAGCCCTGCACACCCAGCAATCTCACCTACCCGTTTTGTATCCATGGAACTAAGACATATTCAATACTTTGCTGAAACTCATAGGCTAAACATTACCTCAAATTTATTGACATATTTCAATCACTTCTCAGAATTTACTGACATCAGAATAGGAGTGTCCTGTAGGTCCCTGCTGGTCGTTGCCACAGGTTCAGGAGGCGATCCATGCACAAAAGAACCTAAGACACAACTGAGCTTGCAAAGCAAATTTATTCCATTAGTTGCAGTAGCAAATCATACATACCAACCCCTGGATTCCCAAAAATCCGCTGAGCAGGAGAAGGAGATGGAGCGTGGTGCTCGGCAGCAGGGGCAGTTAGGCAGTGCACTTCCAGGACATCCTCTGTATCAAAACGCTGTGCATCTCATCCTTCTCACCCTTCCAGCTCAGAACCAGGCCTTGTATCTCCTGCTAAGGATGTGGAATTTTCCCAGTTACAGCACCAGCTCACACATGGCTGGCGTGTGAGATGATGGCTCAGGATGACTCCATGACTCCCTGCCACCGACGGCTCCATTGTTCCCCTTTCACAGCTTGACTGCCCACCGATTGACCAATACATTGTTTCTCTTTCAAGGGTCAAGGTCCCCCATGTTAAACAAGACACTTTCCTTCACTGTCTTGTCAACCTGCTCAAACATGGATCAAATATGGCAGGGCTTCGGGCCCGTCTCTGGTTCCTGACACAGTTGTTTGGGAAATATTCCCATTCCTCAAATTCTCCTTTGGTGGTCAAGAGCCTCCTAAAAACACTTTCTTCCCTTTGAATGCATTCCAGCTATGTTCTTAGCAGGGGCACTCTCCTTATTCTCAAGGCCAAGATCGCCAGTTGCACACAGTAAGCACTGCAGTGGGGGAATACAGGCTTCAGCACTCCTGTTAAAGCTAAAAGAATTCAAAAGACTAAGCCTTGTTTGTTACACGCCTCTTCTTCCTATTCTGGGAATCAAACACAAGCGTTTCATCAATACACCCTGCAAGTGCTCTTGCTGAGTGAAGCCACATTGCTGTGTCAATAAAGCAGCTGGGACTCAGTTTCTTCAAGCAGGGAAAGCCAATTCTTCATTCACATAACTCATTTTTACACGGTTTTCACAGATCTCGTGTTCAGTCCAGCTGGCTGGTAGTTTCCTTATCACACAATTTATTGCTTAGAAGGTGTATTAGTGTGTACATGCAAAGACTCACTCTTTTTAAGACTCACTCTTACTCAGGTGATTACATTTTTTTTCGTGGATGCTCATGGGAGAGATTTCTTGTTTATTACAGATGCAAACAGTTTTCTTAGCACAATAGCTTGTTGTGCTAACTGCACTCATGACTGTTCCCATGGGAAGTTTGCTGGCTGCACGTAGAAGATGTAACAGGCTATCTGGGAATTTACTATAGCAAGGCCTGATTTTATAAGGCCTTTCTTTTCTAATAACCCTACCTGTGTGCAACACATTATGACTTTCTTTCAGAAATTAATGAAGAAAACATAAATTGCCTGCTCAAACCCTTCTGCCCCCTTCCAAATCAGTTCACTCCACAAGCACAAACCTCAGGCACATCCCCGACTGCCTCTCTCCCAGCAACTCAGAGCTGCATTGCACAGTGCATGCTGTGCGCCACAAAGCACAAAGCAGGCTGGCCTGATGGGCCTGAATATTTCTGCCAATCACTCTGCATCTCACACCTTTGCTCTGGCTCAGTGCAGAACTGCAGGATTGCAGGTGCTTCCTCCCAGAGCTGTGTGAGGCGCTGGCTCCTGCAGATGTGCCCTGCCAAGCTGTCCCTGCCTCACGCTGGTCTCGCTTCCCCTGGCACAAGTGCCGGGCCTGAAGGAGCTGCCCTGTGCTCCAGCCTGCCGAGCAGCCCGGCTCCCTCCCATGGTGCCCAGAGTGCTGCACACACTGCTGGCCTTTGCCAGGGGTTGCAGGGGAGCCGGCAGAAGAGAAGGAATCCTCAGCCAACTCAGCAGCCCGCGGCTGCCATTGGCCTTTCCCTGCTCCTGGGCACACTCCAGACGGCCAATGCCTCCAGGCCGGGCTGTGCCCAGCACGGATGCGCTTCCCCTCAGCAGCAGCCAGCTGCCACCTGGGCTCTGAGAGCGGAGGATTTGCCCGCTCCCAGGAAGAGGCACCCAGGGCCCGGCTGCTGCCTCTTGCAGCTCCAAGGGCCTCCTTCCAGCCTGCCTCTGCTGGGGCTCAGGCTGCTCCGGCCTCTGCCGGGGCTCTGCTGGGGCTCCAGCCGGGGCAAGGCCGGGCCCACTCTCACCTCACAGGCGCTGACAGCTCTGCACCACAGGAGACCTTCCCAAGCACCCTCTCTGATCTTTCTGCTTTCTCACTTGAGCAAGGCTCTCCTCCAGCCAAAGAGATTATTGCATTTAGGGATACAAATCCAAGTGGCAGGAACCCCAATGCTCTGCAGTCACAGCTGAAGGCCTGAACCTGCACAAGATGTTTGGGCTGCCTCATTCTTCCTTTGGTTTTGCCTTCAAATGCCATTGCCCTTACTGCCTCAACTAGAAATATCACAGCTGTGCCATAACCAGCCAGTGGGTCATATTCCAAAGGCAGTGTGGTCTGGAGAGGATGAATGAAGAGGAGCCCTCCTCACTTATGAAACCATACAAAAGAAGCCATATGTGTGACTTAGCACCCATAAAAAACAATTGGTAATTCAGAAGGAAATGTTGAATTTTCTGAAGGGGTCAGAAGGAGGAGAATCTTCCAAATGAGTTGATGTTTCAGAAACTTTATTAATTACAACTCTAATCTATAATTCTATGCTACAAATCTGTTCAGCAACCCTACTCTACAATCCTACTCTAAATTGGTAACAGAGATAACATCTTGACATGATTGCTATGTTCTCGTCTCCTAGGGTTAGGGTTAGGCTTAGGTTTAGGCTTAGGCTTAGGCTTAGGTTTAGGTTTAGGCCTAGGCTTAGACTTAGGGTTGGGGTTAGGGTAAGGGTTAGAGATAGGGACAGGGTTAGGGCTTTGGGTTTGGGTTAGCATTTAAGGTTAGGGTTAGGGTTTATGGTTAGGGTTTAGAGTTAGGGTAATTCGTCTTCTTCACTGAGTTGATGAGTTGTGCCAGGATGAATGGTGGCTTGGCTGAAGTTACAAATGGATGCTGTCCACTGGAAAAAAAAATACAACAAAGAACAGTGAACCATTACTTTCCAAGGTCATTGCTTCAGGGACTCAATCAGGATACATCAAGTTCCTGGAAAGACCCAGAAAGAGGAGCAATGGGACCATCTGCTCCCCAGTCATCTCCAGTGTGCAAGACCTTGCCATCACAGGCAAACCTGGCCCAGAATCCCACTCATCTGTTTATTGTGATGTCTTCATCATGCTGGGATTTTTGCCCTGCCAGTGCTCTAGAAATGGCACTTTCTGTCCCTAGGTTTTCTTCCTTTCAGGAAACTCCAATGACTCACACAGGCCCCTGCCTTTGAAAGACAGGCACTGTGCTGATTCCCACAGGGACAGAGAGCAGTGTCTACCTTTGCATGCCCTGCCCCTCGTGTGCTGGATGGCACCTTCCTTCCCAGCAGGGCCAGCCCAGCGGCACTGGGCCCTGCAGTTCCCTCTCTGCCACACAACCTGGCAGTAACCCTGGCGCAGTTCCCATCTGCTTGAGTGTGCCAGTCAGCAGATGGGGCTGGGACAAGTCCCTCCCAGCTGTCCCTGTTTGCATGGCAGAAACCTCTGAGGATGGGCGGGGGGGCACAAACCAGGGCCCCTCAGAGGCTCACAGTGAGCCCCCCACAGCCCCTCCTGCCCACAGCCAAATCTCTGACCCCTAGGCTGGGACTGGCTTCCTTGGGCTCCTCCACCACCATTTCATGTCTCTGTACCCCACATTGCTCTACTTCAATTCTTTTGCCATTAGATAAAACTGAACACCCTACCAAATCACAAAAGAGGGCTACAGAAACAGACAGAGGACAGAGCATCTCTCCTCTCAAGAAATGCAGAGGGAGCTGGAGTTATTCAGTTTTGTGAAGGACAGGCCCCGGGGAGACTTTACTGCCACTTTCCAAGACGTCACAGTGGCTTTGAAGAAAGTGGGGGACATCTTTTTTAACAGGGCCAGTTACAATAGGATGTGGACAAATATTTTTAAACACAAAGGACATCTAATCAGAGTAGGTCTAAGGAAGAACTTGTTTACTCGGAGCATGGTGCCACCCTGGCACAGCTTGCCCCAAGAGCTTGTAGGAGCCCCATCCCTGCAACCATTCTGGCTCCGGTGGCAAAGGGCTCTGAGCAACCTAATCTCTTTAAAGATGTCTCTGCTCATTGCAGGACACTTGCACCACAGGACCTTTACAGGGCCCTGCCAGCCCAGCCCAGTCTAGGATTCCTCACCATTTTCATTTGAAGAGCAGCAAGAGTGGAGGTGAGGAGGAAGGGGGCTCATCTGCTGCCTTGGACTTGAGTGGAAGAGGAGCCCATCCCTCAGAGCCTGTTTCACCTGCAGCCCCTTCACATTTTACCTGCAGGAGCTCCTTGGCAGACCAGCGCTGCTCCTCGTCTGTCTGCAGGCAGCAGCTCAGGAAGTCACGCAGCAAAGCCGAGAGGAGCTTGGGCTGCCGCAGCTGTGGAGTCCCTACTGTGGCTATCAGGCGTGTAGCCTGGAGAAAAAGGAGACACCAGGCTCCACCTCCTGCTTTCACATCTCTAAGGCTCTCCCAGATCCCTTTGTTTAACCTCTGTTCTTCAGTGGCAGTTTCTGCCCTGGCACAGACCCAGAGATGACTTTCCTTTACCAACCAAAAAACCCAAACCCCGATGCAACCACAGCTTTTCCACCATCCCTCAGATCTTGCCTTGGCAGCTGATTTCATTGTCTGACCTAGTTAGTGGGAACTACATCAGCAAAAGGACTTTTGCATCTCTGAGGACTCATGCCAGCTTCAGAGGCTTTTTGGAAGAGGGACTTTGCTATACTAACTAATTTCATGGGTTAGTACATGAAAGGCATCTCTGCAGTGCTTTTTGGTCCTTTAAGCGCACGTACCCTAGAACAAAACTCATCAGGCTTTTTGTGCTGTTCTTGAAAACAATGGTAATTGGAAGAAAAGAAAGGAAATCCATCAGTTAATACCCAGGTAGGGAAACAAACATTTACAATCTCCGCTTCAACAGGACACATTAAGATGCCTGCACAAATGTATTGGGATGAAAATGCCTGCTTGGGCACACAGGAGCCACCTGCAGCTCTGTCTCTCAGCAGTCTGAAAATTTCAGCTTCCCATTTTTGCAGCAAAAGAAAAATTGTCTAGGTCAGAAGAAGGAGAGGTTCCATCCCTATGGCCACCCTCTAGTCATTTGGCTACTCAAGTCAATGCATGAATGGTAGGCCCATCCCAGAAAGTGCCAGGAATCACTGGGAGGTTTTGGCAGGCTCTCCGCCTCACCAGGCTCTGGCTTGGTGACGTGCAGAATGTTGCTTGGGCTAGGAGGAAAACACGGTCACTGAGTGTTTCAGCAGCACTGCACAAGAAGCAGAAGAGACTCTGTGGCCTTTACACCCGCATGCCCATGTTTCCCAATAAGAAGAAACTGCACACAGGGTTAGGTTCCTCTCTAAAGACCACAGTTTTAGAAACTTTGTTGGGTTTGGGTTTGGGTTTCCTTCCTTCATTTCTGGAAAGATAACAACACTCTTAAGATGCTCTTTTCCTGTTATTAAGGCCATCTACACAGACAAAAGAACTGGAACCACTAACCCAAATGAAAGTGTTGCCTGAGAACACTTTGTTTGTTTGGAGTTTGTTTGCATGTGGTAAGGCTTGAATTCCCCCATTGATGCAACCAAAAGTACAGCAGATGCTGATGCGTTGCAGGGACATTTGTAGGAGGGGACCTTGGTGGAAGTAATTCCAGCAGATGGCAATGGGATTTTGTCCAGTGGCACACAGGACCTGGGACAGGTGAGAAAGACAGTGGGATCAGTGAGTATTTGCTCCTTACCATGCCAGAACTTTCACTCAAGTAAAGAGGTTCTTGTTCTATCATTTCAACTCTGACCGCACTCTGCTGCTTTGTTTGGGACTCAGAAGAAGTAATTCATGCCTTAATACTCTGTGGATACATCTTGGGATATGGGCAGGGCTTAGGGCTTTCAGGGATGCCTTGCAGATCTCTCCCTACATGCAGTTCCCAAGTGCAGCACTGCAGGTGGCCAAGGAACTACCAGTAACTTTCAGATGGATTTGCCAGCAGCCAGAAATGAGAATTCAGGACTCTGAAGCTGTAGCCCCAAAAAGCAGTGAGGTGCTCAAAGGCACCGCCTTTGTTTTAGCAATGGAGAGCGAGTGAGCGCGTCCTTCTCTGAAAGGAACCGCTGCCCTCCATGCCTTCCTTCTGGCAGCTGAGGAGGACAAAGTCCCAAATGTGTTCTGTGGGATGGCACCAATCTGTGCTTCTTGTGCCTTTTCAGTACAGCTCTGCCCAAAGCTCCAGCCACAGCTCACACCAGAAGGCAAAGCCCTCGAGTGCAGCAGAGCCTGCAGGGGCTGTTGACATTTACCTCTCCTCCTGTGGCAGTGTCGAGTGCTCTGTAAACATCTCCATACCCCCTAGAAACAAAACAGAAGCAGAGAAAGGAGAAGCCATTTAGATCTTTCAGTGAAAGCCAGCCCACACAGCAGATCTCTGCTGGAAATGTCAAAACCTGCAGGATGCAGGAGGGCTCTGCCAGAAGGCAGATGATGCATTTTCCTCTCAAGTGCATGGGCACTGGGCCTGTTCCTGAAGCACTGGGGTTCAACTTCCAAAGGGAGGTTAGTATTTCCTCTTGGGTTTCACTGTCTAAACGGTGTGGTTCCTATCCTGACCACAGAGTGTTTCCTTCTTCAAACCAGGGGAAAGAGTTGTTCCTGGGAACTGTTATCTCACAGCTTTGATAGCGCGTAGGTTGCTCTTTCAGGCAAACAAGTTTCTTCTCTTTTCATTAGTGTGCCAGTATGATTTTGAGACATACAAAAAATGCTAAAGAAATTAACACAGAGCTGTCCCACACTTGAGAGACATTGAGACCTTCCAGGTCCCATTCCTTGATGCAGGCAAGACCTCGGTAGCAAGGCATCTCTGACAATGCCTTCTGAGCCCACTCACAAATTCTGAGTGAGTGGGACAATCTGAGAGATGGGACAATCTATCCCCAGTCTGTGAACATCTTTGCAACTGCTCTGACTTCACGCTGGATAGACATTCCACCAGAAAAACACCTGGCTTATGGTTGTGCAGGAGTAACTGCTGTTGGACTCACCCGCTGCCAATATAATTCAGATGCGTCTATTTCATCAGGGGATTTTCAGTAGGGTTCACCATTCTCCCTGAGGGAAACAAAATGCAAGATGCTGACTTTAAAGCAGAGATCCCAGCTTCCAGGAGATAGAAAAGGCAGCCCAGTGCCTGGAGCTCTGAGCCCTTTGTGGTCGGCGGGGTAACAACGACCACAACCAGGCAGACAGCTCTGCAGCACAAGTGGCCAGCACAGAGACTGATTTGTACAGTCTTTTGAAGAGTTCTCTTGACAGGAAACAAAGCACAGGGACCTGCAATCCCAGGAGAGGAGGACATCTTCCCAACCTTTCAGCAGTTTGCCAAAGGAATGCCTTCCCATTTGTAAACCAGAGCACCTCAAGCTGTAACTGATCCTGACGGGGCTTTCAGCATCAGGACCCTGACCTGTTTATGAGCAGGCTGAGCTCCAAGATGCCCCTCTCCCAGCTAAAGAAGGCTCCAGCCTCTGCAGTCCCTCCAGCCCTCAGGGACAGGGCAGCAACCACAACAAGGCTGGCAAGCCCAAGCATGAGCACTGACAGGCACTGATGGGAAGAAGCCAGAGTGAGCCTGGGCCCCGGACAAGCTGTTGCCCCCATTCAGGACACACCAGGATGGGCTTTGAGATCAGCCACACCGAGGCGCAGATCAGTGCCCTTTTTGTCCCAGCAGGTGATGGCAGACACAGCATCCACTGGGCTCTGGTCTCAGCCCCACCAGGTCTTATCTGAGACCACAGCACTGGCAGCTGTTACGGGCAAGAAGCAGATTCATTGGGTTGTGCTGCAGAATCACAAAGGGTTTGATGTGTTTTCCTAGAGCAGGGCCTGGCCAATGGGTAGGATTCTAACAGTCATGGGAAAGAGTGAGAATCAGGTGTGGAAAAGTGCCATGGATCTGAGGAATATACCATGGCCTACCTGGAGGCTCTCTCCTGAGAAATGCCTACAGTACAGTTTTATCTGATCACGCCACTTGGATGTGTCTCCTGGACACATCTTGATAAGCATAAAACTAGAAGATTAAATAAAGGTTGTTATCAAAGTCTCTGTTTTTTCTTTGGGGGCACATGGAAAATAACTCGTGCTCTCTATTTGTCCTGTAACCTGATGTTCTTTCAAAGTAGTTCTTATTGACAAAAAGATAGCATTCTCTTATTGACAAAAACAGAGCATTCTCATGCAAATAAACTGCAGATGTAGTAGTGGTAACAGTAACAGTCATAAAAATGACATCAGTAAGATGTAGGGTAGAAGGGCTCCTTCAGGATGGAGAAAAACACAACAAAAAACCCCCACCAAAAATGAACAACACAAAAGCAATCCCACCCCCCCTCCCCCCAAAAAAGAATCCCCAACCAAAAAGACAAAACTCCAAAGCCAGTCCATTTCTGTGAAGTATTTTTGCTCTGATGACTGGTTGGAAGTCAGGAGTCTAAGGAGAATTTAGGAAGCTAAAAATTCTCTTCAGTTTGGCCACTAGCACACAGGACTTGCCTAGATCATTTGCTAGGTCACAGCCTTCTGCTGATCCAAGAACAATCCCTGCTCCAGCCTTTAGCAGAGAGAGAAGCTCAGGCAAACCCAAGCCAGTCCCAGGTGCCCTCAGAGGCAGCAGGAACACCCAGAGCTCTCTCACTGCCTCGTAGCACAGTGCTTCCTCTGGGGAGTCCTAAATGTCCCTGTGACATCAAGCTCAGGAGGAGCATTTGGTACAGCTCTGCTGACACCCGCACACAATTCACTGTTCCTCAGATAAGAAACACCCCAGACGTACCCAGCAGCTCCAGGTACTCCTCCTCAATCTCCTGTTCCCAGGATCTGCACGAGCTTGAGTTCCCAGGTTTCACAGAAGGGTTTCCTCGAGGTGATGCTGCTGCGGCAGCAGGTTCAGAGCCCAGGATGTGCTGGACCTGGAGCATTTCTGGTGGGCACTGTTACTGTGCCTCACTCCTAACTTGGGGTCCTTCATTGCCACACATTCCCTGCAAGTCTTCGCAGGCTGCCCGGTGAGATGTCAACACTTGCACCTCAAGTCAAACAGAACAAAGCAGTCAGATACTACAGCTTGTCCCTGTCAGCCAGGAGTCATCGGCTGTGAGGAAAGGCAAAGAACAGATTGACAGGGGATACAACAGCTTGTTTCAATCCTCCATCTGGGTCACCAAGTTCCACTGTAAAAACACCTCAAGAAAAAAGGAGAGCAGGAACAGGCCAGCAGGAATCAATTTGGATGACTGCTGGCCAAAAGGCCAAAGGACAAGTTTCGCTGTCCAGGGCAGCAGCTGAGATTCAGCACACCAGGAAATGTCCTTCAGAGTGACTGTGATACACACACTACAGCAGCATGGCACTCAGAGGCATGGCCCCACTCCCTGCTGCTCTGCACTGGAAAGGCAAGAAGGGCAGAAACCACCAGATTGGTGACTGCAGTGGCTGCATCCCTCTTTCACTCACTAGGTTTTGCAGAGACTGATGGAAGCGATTAAGTTTCTCTCTGATGATTTTCATTTCTTCCTCCAGCTGCTTATGCCTTGCCTTGGTCATACTGTGAGCTATCTGAAGCTCTGCATCCAGCTGTTCCTTCATGTTCTCTAACAAACAAAAGAGAGGACATTTCATGAGTGGAGTGGCTGCCACTCTTTCATTCACCTGGTTTTGTTTATCGCCCCTCTGCTGATGGAGATTCTCCTCTTGAATTCTTCCCATGTCTTCCTTGTTCTTTCTCTTCACGTCCATGATGTCACTCTGAGCTTCGGGCAGCTCTGCTTGTGGCTCTGCATTGATGTTCTGTACACACAAAAGCAGAGCAAGTGACTGGGAGCTGCCGTAAGGCTCAGCTTTTTTCCTCTTTGAGCCTCAAAATCACATTTATTCAGCCCCTTCTTTCTGCTTCCCTCTCCACATCACCCTCCATTGCAAACCTCCTGTCCCAGGGCTGATCTCTGCAGATTGCAAGGCTCTGTTCTTCCAGTGCCTGTGAGACTCCTGGCCTCCTCAGTCCCAAGAGCTCTGGTTTACGCCCCTCTTCCTGCCCTTCCCTCTGTCCCCTGGCCAGTCAGGCTCACCTGGCCATTCTCCTGTGGCTCTTCCACCTGCTGCCTGAGCTGCTCTTCCTGCCCTCGGGCAGGGAACAGCTCTCCCTGAGTCTGGCATGGCATCTCAGATAAGGCAGTGTGCTCCTGCTCTTTCTCTAGAAGCACCTGCACAGAAAGCAAGACAAGATGGGTTTCAACTTCCCATACGCCCTTTGTGGGCCAAGACTCAAAGGCTGCTGGGCTCACACGTTCCCAAAGCACTGTGCTGCTGCTCTGCTGGGTTGTTCTCTGCCCGAGGGGAGGCACAGATTCCAAAGTGACCCTGGCCCTACAGTCAGGGGCCATCTGGGACTGAAGCCCCAACAGCCTCTCAGGCAGCTGACAGGGAAGGGGTGGCATTTCTCAAGGGTCTGGTGAGAGCCTCCCTCTGCTTCTGCCATGTCCTGTTTGTCTTTCAGTAGTGACTGACACCCCGCCCTGTCCCACAGCTCCATCCTGGCTCTGCAGGGGCTTCCTGGGTGAGCTCACTCCTTGTGAGAGACACTTCTGGAGTTCACCTTCTCTTCAGGCCTGCACCAGCTTTGTGACTTCCTGACATCCACATTCTTGTTAGAAAACTGGGTCATTCAGGAGATGAGGATGCGTGCAAAGATCTCTGATGGAAGTCAGAGAACCTCTATGGCCACCTCAGTATATGGAGGAGGACCAAGGTGTTTCTTCTGCCTCTTTTGTCAACTGAGAATTCTGACCAGCAGCAACAGAGTTTCTCATAAGGCCCCATTAACGAATGCACTTACACAGCCCTGGGGATGCCAGTGAAGGAAACCATGTGTCATGTATGGCATGTATGAGCAAAGTCACCAGACCCCAGCTACAGCATGGGATAGTTCCACTCCCTTAGGACATGCAAAAATTTAAAGGATAAAAAGAAGGCTTCAGGGCACAAGAGGCTGGAGTAGGAAAACAGGAGGGGAAACAAACAACCATCTCTGGAGGGGGAAACATCTCTGCCTGCTCAGGATCAGTCAATGGAACTTGTCTCTAGCCCTCTCCTGAAGGGATGCCTTTAGGTGAGCTTGGCATCTTCCACTGCTTTGGAGCAGAGCCAGGAAGATTCAAATAGATAGAGAGATAGATCTCACTTTTATAATCTCTCTTTACTGTACTGTGGTATTTACATTCTTTGTACACAAAGAGATATAGTTTTCTCTCCTAGGTTTTTTTTTTTTAAGAGAAGTTAGTGAGAAACTTAAAGAACAAGAGAAAGCAATTACTATCTCTACTTGCTGTTCTTGTTGTTTAGTACATGTAGAATGCGTTCTAGTGATTGTTTACTGAAAGTGATTTGTTAATTGGATTTTAGTGATAGTTGTTTAGCTTGATTAGCTAATTAGATAAAAGATGTGTTGTGACTGTCTGGAGACAGTCACGAGTTTTTCTTTAGTAGCTTTATAGTGTAGTATCTCTTTAGTATAGTTTTAATACAGTACTAGTGTAATATAACATAGCTTAAAAAAGCATTTGTTTAACATTCTAAATCATAAAGTCAAAGCACATTATTCACCACGTGGGGTTCACCCTGAATCAACACTGTCATTTCTGTCGCTACACACATCAGCACTCGGTAGCAGTGCCCTGATCAGCAGCCATCCTGAACTTGCTCTCCTGTTGCTTCAGTAACCCTCACTTTTGGGGAATCTGGAGCGTGTGGGTCCCTGTGGAATGCAACCAGACCCAGAGCATTGCACTGTGAACTGCACTCTTCGTGCATCTGTGCTCGGGCAAGTTCTTCTCTTGCCCTTGGCCACACTGATGGTGCTGAAGTGGCTGGAATCAGAAATACAGCCAGCCAATCCCAGCTCCTCTACTCCCTGAGCACCAGCTGGAATGCAAGGGCATTGATTTCCTGCTCAATTCCCAAACACAAGACACACTGATTCCCTGGGCAGCCAAAAGACACAGGAGCCGTTACCCTGAAAGTGATGGGTTTCTGCCAGTGCTGGAAAAGGGCAGGAAAGATATACAAAAAGCTCCCTGGAGAAGGAGAAATTACAGGCTAGAAGGCTTCTCCTTCTAGCAAACAAACAAACAAAAAAACAAACAAAATATGAAAGTGTTACCTACTCCAGTGTCTAAAGCACTTGGATGCAGTGAAGAGATGTTTGGCAGGGAAGCAGCTCTTGTGCTGAGCAGTGGCTCTATGGGTCTAAGGCAGGGATCTATGGAAGTCTGCCTGAAGGTCCCTGAGGAGCCCCCATTGTCCAGGCTAAAGCTCCCTCAGCACTTCCTCACTGGCCTTGTGCTGCACCCCCTTGCCCAGCTCCCCTGTCCTTCTGTGCACTCGCTGCGGCCCCTCCATGACTTTCTGCTTCCCAGGGCCCACAGCTGCACACAGCACTCCAGCTGTGGCCGCAGCGCTGCCCAGCACAGGCCACGCTCACTGCCCTGCTCCTGCTGCCCCACTGCTGCTGGCACAGCCACCGTGCCCTTGGCCTTCTTGGCCCCCTGGCCCCACGCTGCCTCATCTTCAGCTGCTCACGGCCGCCAGCCCTGCGTCCTTTGGGCCCACGCAGCTCCCCAGCCACAAAGGTGCCCATTGCACTTCAGATACTGCAGGCACCATTGCAAGATGGCCTTCCTGTTCTACCACCTCATGTTCCAAGTAGATATCATAAAATTTGATAGGAATAGGATTCTAAGTCACTCTGTTTAAATTAAAATTATCTAATTCAACTGTACAGGAAATTGCTCTTAATTAAATTTTCCCTATCTGCTGTCTGCAAGCATTGTTCTCTTTTCAAAACTAGGTTTTAGTTCTTCAAACTCTGAGAAGGAAATTTAAATATATCTATAGCTGCCTTTGTTACTTTTGTTTCAGGCATGGAAATGGATTTCTTTCAGCCTTCCTAGCTGGCCCTCTACACTCTACTGCTACTGGCCAAGCTCCCAGCTTGCTCTACAATTCCTCAACACCAGGAACACGAAATGTTCCTTTCTCACTCACCTCAGGATCTTTAGCACTGCCGAATACATGCTTCAGGTGACCTGTAGTGGGAAGGGAAAATGAAACAGATGCTATCAGAAAACTGCCTGGCCCTCTGAATCCAACAGAACAAGTCAACCCAAACAGGTACGATTTCCCGTTTCACAACCTCCCTCAGGAGACACATTTCATTCACACAGCCCGCAAGGGATCAGGACAATATTCTTGGCTGTTCCTACACTTCAGCCTGTTTAGCCAGTAAATGAATACAAAGATGATCAAGAAAATGCAAATTGTTCTTTAACACTCAATGCTCCTGTTCTACCAAACACATAAAACAGCTTCTGAAATCCTCTCCTTCAGGTACTCTTTTTTTTTTCCAATCAGATACATGCACTAATTCTCATTAACTTGCAGGAAACAGCTGCCCAGAAAAGCTTCCCAAAATTCCCCTGAGCTGTGGCAGTTCTGTTGTGGAAGAGCACAGCAGCACCTCTAGGGTTCAGGAGCAGACACTCACTGCTTTAGAGTTTGCACTTCCTTTCAAAGGGAATAACTATTTTTGCACTAAGTAAAAGGTTATTAAGTTAGACAGATAAATCCTTTAATGATAAAATTTAAAAAGAAATAAGCTTTCTCTGAATTTTGGGAACAACTGCAGAGTTTTTAGAAGGCCTTCCCTGAAGCTCTACCAGTCTACATTTTCAAAGCTGTCTTGCTTGTCCCAGCAACCTGAGTAAATGACAGACTCTGCTGCCACAGACTCCCCTGCGGAGGGAACGGATGCCCTGCAGGTTCCCCTGTAAATGCTGCTCCTGTGGATACAGACACCCCCTTTTTAGCTGAACCTCTTGACAGGAACTTTACCAAACCACTGGCACTCTAATGCTCTTTCTGTTTCAAAATCAGAAACTCAGCCACCAAGAAAGAGCAGGAAGACATACAAAAGCCAGGTTAGGATACACCCTTACCGAAGTAGAATGGAAAACTCTACTTACGAACAAAGTGTGCAACGTAATATGCGGAAAAACAAACACCATAGGCAGCAAAAGCTGCTGTGGCCAGATGGTGGATCATTGTCCCAGTGCTGTGCAAGTTTTCTCCAACACTAGAAAAACAAGTGCCCTGTCAGAGTGCAGCTGCCCACTGACCAATGCTCAAACCAGGAGGGTTCTCCTGATGCGAGCAAGGCCTAGGGCTGCTCTGACACTCAGGCCTTCCGTGCACCAAGGCAACCTTCTGATGCCACTATGACAACGTGGCAACCATGCCCTGACATCACAAAGCAAACGCTCCATGTTGGTCTATGAATTTATGCAAAGCAATAACCAACCTTCCCTACAGCAAACACAAAAGAGCCTGGGAAGTTCTTCTCTGTCACAAAGCAGCAAAAAATCCCCTCATGGGCCAAACCCTGTTGTTCAGGGATCCAAGAGGAACTCCAAGAGTGCCCCAAGGACCTACAGCCTGTACCCCAGCTGAGCACTCAGATGGGACACAAGCAAAGGAAGCCAGACTAAGAAAATGGCCCACAGCATTGCACATGTGAGAAATGACTCTCACTTTTACCATTTTAAAGGTTTAGTAAACCTTAACAAAGGACTGACTAAGGAAAACGTGCAGCATTGGGAGTCTCTGTGAGCAGCAGCCATGTGCTCATCTACAAAAAGGATGCTCTGCCTTTTATACCCTTAGCCCCTCCAAAAGTTTTGTCAGTCAACTCTTTCTCTGCTGTCCGTTGGTGCAGATTACTTTCTTGCATCCTGACTGGAGGTCAGGTGTTGCTACACCCTGCCTGATGGTCACAAGCCAGCCCTCCCCAGACGCCCTGACTACCAAGGCAATTACAAGGGAGACAGGAAAGAGGACTATGGGAGGATATATTACAATACCATCACTACACATTTGAACATCCACATAACATCTACTTCTTAATTGTCAGAGCCAACCATTGCATTACTCATCTAGAACACACAGAACCAGGAGAGAAGCCACTGTTGGCATCACAGCTGAAATCCTTCCTAACAAATCTCCCCACATATTTGCACCTTTATTGGACATGCCCAGGGCTCCGCTGCATGTACATCTCTGCCTTTCTTCCCCTTTGGCAACAGTTGAACTGGCAGCATCTACCCGCCAGCAGCAGCTGCTCCAAGCTGGGAACGCCACTGGCGGTGCTGATTTCCAGAGGGTTCTGTGTGCAGGGGAAGCCAAGGCAGGAGCGGGTTGAACGGTGCTGGCGCTGCTGCTGCTCTGTGCCAGAGAGCCCCGGCTGGGCAGGGCACGGTGCCCACTGCGCTGCGGGCTCCTTCTCCTGCCACAGCTGGGCACACCTGGCAACAAGGCATGACAACTTGTGGGCAAGCCAAGGGGTTTCTGGGGCTGCACTGCTCTGCACACACCCAGCACACCTGCAGCAGAGAATTTTAACCCTCAAACAGGTAAACCAAAGGGAAACAGCTAGAAAAGATTTCATTTCAACTATTCTTACCTGCTCAACAGAAGTCTTCAAAATGAACGTTACCAAGCAGGGCCCAATCCCTGCTGCCAGCTCAGGGTTAGAACAGAGGCAATCCTTGATCTCAGCACTGGGTGTGCGGGGAATCACTTCCCTAATATGTTTACACCCAGCAATCTCAGTTACTAGTTTGTACCCATGGATCTAAGACATATTCAATACTTTGCTGAAACTCACAGGCTAAATATTCCCCCAAATTATTTGATTTACTGATTGATACTTATTGACTTATTGATACTTAAATCACTTCTCCAAATTTACTGACATGAGAATAGGAGTGTCCTTTAGTCCCTGCCAGTCTTTGACACAGGTTCAGAAGGAGACCCATGCAAAAAATAACCCAGGACAAAACTGGGATTGCAAAGCCAATTCATTCTATTTGTTGCAGTAGCAAATCATACATACCAAGCCCTGGATTCCTAAAAATGTGCTGAGCAGGAGAAGGAGGTGGAGCGTGGTGCTCGGCAGCTGGGGCAGTTAGGCAGTGCACTTTCAGAACATCCCCTGGATCAAAACGCTGTGCATCTCATCCTTCTCACCCTTCCAGCTCAGAACCAGGCCTTGTATCTCCTGCTCAGGAGTGGATTTTCCCAGTTACAGCATCGGCTCACACATGGCTGATGTGTGAGATGAGGCCAATGAATCCAGGATTTAAAAGAACTGGAAGAGTTAAAATTTTAGCAAGATTTAGTTAGGCAGAAAGAGTATAGCAAGAAGAGTGGAAATAATAAGGGATAGTTAATTTTTAGCAGATAAGGTAGTTAAGGCTAGGGTAATATATCACTTGCCTGTCTTTACTATGTTTAAAGAAGCGGGATGGGATGCGGATTTCTTTGTGACAAAGAAGAGGACCGTAGCCGGCACCTGGGCCCCGAAATTTCACCTTTAGCCAAGGGGTGCGAAAGCCTGCCAACAGGTAATAAGGAAAGAGGTCAAATTGAGGAAGACGTCTTGGCCTTAATCTGAAGGAGGCCATTCCCCACTTTAAAACCCACCAAGCCTTTTGAATTGAAAGACTGCAAAAATGTGAAGGAACTTTGGACTCAATTACAATATATTTTAATACAAAGGAGGGTAGGCAGTGTTACCTAATGAATATGTATTAGTCGTTTTGGGAATTATATGAATATGTAGCACTTTTTTAGATAAGTAGAGCGGCAGTGATTCTTCACACATGTCTTTAAGAGACTACTCCTCGTGTGCCTGGCGCTGTAATAAACACACCACCTTCTACCTTTAACTGTGGGGAGTTCTATTCCACACCTCATTTGGTGACCGCGGCAGGAACGCTTCTCTGCTCCAGCGAGAACAACCAGGCTCTGGACGTCTCTGGGTGCTGCCAGGACATTCCTTTCCTGGAGGCACCTCTGCTCTCGGCTGTTCCTCGAGGGGGACAGACAAGACTGCTGGGACTCTGGAGAAAGGGAACGTTTAACTCTGTATAAAGTAACCCGTAAGGTGTATGCAGGGGAAGGGCTGTTCACAAGTCACACAGAGATGTCCTGTGCACCACGTACGCCTGTACAGTTTGGGTTTGGGTCTGGCTGCTGGCAGAAAGGATTTGCTGTGTCAATAAGGACCTGCTAGCAATTCTGGGGGTGAATTGAGCAAATCCTGTTTCATTGCTGCTATTTTTCCTGTGTGTTGTAATTGTGCTTCTGTTTTCAGTGTGTTAATGCTTGAGGAAGATGATGTGGGTGGATGCTGATGTGATGGATGGTGTGTGTTGTGTTGAGAAAAGTGAGCACTCTGTCCCCTCATACAGGTATACTCCTTTCCCGGTGAGCCTGTGTGTGTGGACTTTCTAGTTGCAGGGGTTGGTGCTCCCTGTGACACCTGGTGCTTGGGTATACAGGGGGGTTGAGTGGTTTTTCTCCCACATTGTGGTCATTTGGGACTGCACGGTTGTGTTTGGGGAGATTTTAGGATTTTGTTTGCAACAAGTGCAGCAATTTATGCAGAAAACTTCAGTGTGGTGATTTATTATGTTGAATTATGGTAGTTCCTTTCTACCCACCCTCCTCCCCCAGGGTTTAAAATCCCCTGCCATGAGGTGGACACTCTCTATCCTCCTCTGGACATCTTCTTTCCTCTCCTGGACACTCCCTTTCTCTCCTGGAGTTGTTCTCCATTAAAGATGTGGGACTTTGGTCCCGGGAAGAGAGAGCACCTCTCGTCTTTTGCTTTTGTCCTTGTCAGCGTCACTGGGCCCAGAGCTCGCCAAACTGATCCCCCACGAGATGAAAACTGTCAAATGGCCCCATATACACAGCTCAAAAATTGGCCACATTTTTGATGGACTGGGGTGTTCGCCACATTCTGGAATTCCCTATTCCCACACAGGTCAGGCAATTGTTGAAAGGACGCACCACACTCTAAAACCATTCTAGATCAACAAAAGGGGGAGTGGCTCAAGCAACACCCCAGATGAGGTTGAGCAAAGCTTTATATGTTTTTATGTTTTGAATAGCTCATTTGCAGGACCTAATCCTCCAATTTTTAGGCACTTTTCAAACAGCACACAGGCAAAATTGAAAGAAAATCCTTCGATTTTGATCAGAAACCTTGAGTAAGGACAAATTGAAGGACCATTTCTGCTAATCACTTGGGGCAAAGGGTATGTTGCAATTGCACAGGTGCCGGACCTAAGATGGTCCCTGTGAAGGATGTGAAACCGTCTCATACACAAGAGCGCAGCGACAATTCCACCAGCAGGGAAATGAGCACGCAGACGTGAGCTGCATGGAGAAGCTATGGTGCATGCCACCTGTTCCCTGTTCAACCTGTGAAAGCTACAAATCTTGAGTTTGATGTTGATTTTTGGACTGTGAAAATGGTTTGTATCATAGATCTCTTTCAGCAAAAGCGTGGTGTCCATTGTGTTCAAAAGAATTCTAAGATATCCAAATTTGTAAAAATTGAAGGTTAGAGGGACAGTTTAGTGCCCTATAGTTGGCCAGGCCCTGAACAAGTGCTAAAAGATTTGCTTGAGAACTGAAATAGATGTGGAAGCTTTTGCCAAAAAACAGCTGAGCAGGAACATGGAGTTTGATCAAATGATATACAGGCGCTTGTTGGTTTTGCTTGCTTGCTTTTGCTGTGCATACATGCCTGTAGATCAACCAAAAATGAATGTTTGCCTTGCTTTAGCCAAGTCAGCAGGCTCAGACACCATGTGTTTGACCAATTTGAGCCCAGATAAATCCTTTGCAACCCTTTTGGTCGGTGTGCCTGTGCCAGCCAAGGAGTAACCAATACCCAATCGTGACAAATATTGGTGTGAGGCTGCCAACGAGACCAATCCCATAACCAGCTGGCATCCCTGGGCCCCTGATCTTCTTAAAGCACCTTCTGAACCTCAAGAATTGGAATTCTTGGTTCATTGGTGATGGAATTTTGTGCTGAGTTTTAGTACCAGGGAGATCCACAGTTAAATGTTACTCCCCATCATCCTGAGGACAGATACTCAAGTTTGTGGTGCAATTGTACTACCCCAGTGCCCCCTAAGGGAGAAACTACTGATGAGTAGATGACCTAGATGAGTCCCCATGACAATTAGCAAGAAAATATTGGCTCATTTGTGGAGATAGAGCCTGGCAGGACATTCCCTCAAAAATTAAAGGTGGCCCATGTAGCATCATGCAACTCACTGTGATAGCACCTTTTGTTAAAAGAGCCATCAAGAGAAAACACAGAGAAAAAAGATTTGCCCATCATTATAAAGATAACTGTAATAGCAATTTCAGACCCTAGGGCCCTGCAAAATGAAGTACATCGAATTTATTTCTACATCAACTTGCCTTGGGCGAGGCATTGAAACCAATATACCGATTGGGGTGTTGGCAGAAGAAAGAAGACAGTGCTACTTCCATTGCAATTAGTCACATGATGACTGATGTTAGTGCTGTCAGACATGCAACCTTACAGAACAGAGCAGCAATTGATTTCCTTAGCAGCCATTCCATGTGTTCAACACTGTCACTGTAAGCTTTGACAGCCTTTGGACTGTGTTTGAGAAGTCAAATTTTTCTGACTGTTGAAGGGCTTTGAGGCCCAGAGTTCTTGTTAGGAACAAGGGATTAAGTGTGTGAGCCAAGGAGTTGTTGGACCAGGTGTTTTGTGTAAGTGGTGAGAAGGGTTTCTTCCTTTCTGTTTCTCTTTCAAGGGGAATATTAATGTTGCCCCTGAGTCCTCAGGAGGGGAGCCTGTGGACAGAGCTGCAGCAGAGGGAGCTTTGCCTGGCACCGAGAGCTGAGGGAACAATTCCCAGGAGCCCGAGGAGCTTGGTAAGGACAGAGCCCCCACTGGTTTAGAGAGGGGTGAGATAGCTGCTCTGAGCCTGCCTCTGGCAGTGAGGGAGATGAGAAGGGTTGAGTTCCTCTCTGCAGGCTTGGTGCTTCCTGGTGCCTTTAGTTCAAATCCTGCACTGGCACAACCTGCCTGAGCCCTGCCCTCCACGCTTCTCCAGAGGCTCTGGCACTGAGTCCTCTGAGGGAATCCACAAAATTAGAGGGTTTTGGGAAAGCTGCAAAAGGCAGGTCTCAGATACAGTAGAACTGTGATTAGAGCCAAGCAGCAGCCATGAGATAGGTCAGCAGAAAAATTATTTAAACTGCAGAAAAGCAAAGAAAAATAGAACAATGGTCTGTGCATTAACACTGGTCTAGAATAACTCTCTAAGCTACAGAAAAGTTTATCTAGCAAGATATTAGGAAGGCTGAAGCTTAATAATGGAGCTCAGTGCGTTGTGTTTTAAGGCTTACACGTAGGTATTGTATTCGAAATAAGCAAGCATTGTTTTAACCAATGGAACATGTGCTTATAGTGATTGGATAGAACTAGTGTCAATAAGCTTTTGCTTTGTGTGATTGGTCAAAAAATTTATCAAGTAAGTTGTAACATTAAGTTCTTTGTCTGCTGCCTGGGATGTGAGCTGCTGGCATCTTCCCATTGTCATAACCATGTAATGAGACTGATGCTGGAAAACAAACAGCTCGAGGCGCGTTCCTCAGCAGTCCCAGCCCATTCGTGATTTCTACATAGCCCCCTGCCAGTGTCAAATGGCACGGCTTGATTTGCAGGGCAGACAGTCTTAAACATCTGCAATATCCTATCAGAGTCCTAGTTTGGCTTCATTCAAAGAAAGAGGAGAGTGCACCTAACACTGACCACTTGTTAGGCAGTATCTTCCACCTTGCTCTTGTACCCCTACAGAGAGGCTGTCTGCAAAATGCCCAGAACACCATCCAAATCTGCAGCGAGGACTGGAAAATCAGGCAGAGAATCTTTCTGTTTTCAAGGTCCCCCTTCTTAGGTGACTTGACCCTTTCCACCTGATTCTCACTTGAGATCTACCCATGATAGAGCACTGCAGGAAAACACTTTAAAGGGTCGTTAACCAAGACCTGCTTGGAAAGCAAGGGTAGAAACTCTTTCCCTCCCTGATAGGATACGGGCTGGCAACTGCTGCTCTGAAGATGTGCAGCTGCTCCTCTCTGGAGAGGCCATGGAAGGGCTGTGATGGTCTACGGGAACCAGAGGAACGATGAGCTCAGGTTGGCATTTAAGCTTCATGGGAACAAGCAGAATGAAGAGCTCACAGTGGAGATGAAATTTGCCTGTGCCTGGCTCCTCCGAGGAAACCCCAAGAAGTCCAGATGAAGCAAACACCTTCTCCCAAGAAGCTAGGAAAACCTCAGAGTCCTGAACACCTGCACTTAGCCTGGAAGGGCCTGGAGGCAGCTCTAAATGCTCAGGTGAGGCAGCACTGAGGTCCTGGTATGAGAGCGCTGTGTAGCAGTGAGGGAAGGAAAAGGGAAGCAAAGGGAAGGCTGGGTCACTATTGGTCTTTGGGTGTGTTTCCCTTGGCAGCAACTGTACTGTCAGGGAAAACAAAAGCTCCCTGAATTGTTAAAACTGAAAATCAGGGACAAAGACTCTCTAACTAGTCAAAGTTACAAAGTGGTGTGTTCATTATGCCGGCGGGCGGCACAGGGGAGGGTCATTCCCGAAATGCGTGACCACTGGCCGGGCTCGGCTCGGCACAGCACAGCACAGCAGGATCCCGCAGGACAGGGAAGGGCAAGGCAGGCACGGAAGGGCAGGGCAGGGCACTGGGAGCAGGGACAGGCTCTGTCCCCACGCTGCATCCCATGCCTGGGTAACCATCGGGGACAGAGAGGAAGGACATTGCTCTGTCTTGGCTGCGGAAAGGATGAAAAGGGGGAGTTAGAAAACATGAATTTGGACTCCTTTTCAGCAGACTAGCTGGTTTTATCTCACCATGTCTGCCTGTCTTTGGCAGAGTTGGCACATTGCTCATGAATTGGAGTCAGCTACGGCAGCAGGAATGGGAAGCAATTTTGTCAGCATTGATATCAAAGCCAAAGTGCTGCCCCATGGATGGATGGTGCTTTCTTCAGGGGATTTCGGGCCTATAGTTGTAGCAAACTCACACTGGTGTCTTCCCAAGCAGCGTTGCCTTTTTCTTTCCTCAGGAATCACCTCTTCTTTTTCTTCCCCTCAGTCTGGGGAGAGTTCCCATGCAAATGTCTCCTGCAGCCAACTCTTGTCACTGTAGACTGACAAAGGAGATCTTGCAGTGGGGAGAGACTCCCTAGAGCTGCTTTTGAGAGCTGAAGGGGGAAGCTTTGTCCCTTAGTCTTGAAGTGTTGTTGGGGAGCTGCTTGTGCTCTGGGGGGCGGACACCAATGATGTTTATCCAAGCCTTGCAGGTTCATTCCTGAGCTTGCTGACACACCACCGAGACTTTGGGGTTGTCATATTGGCAAACAAATTTCAGTCTGGGCACTTCTTGAAATGCTTCAATTATTCTTTTTTTGCTTTTCTGCAGAAATGTTGTCATCATCTATTCCTTCAAGAGAATCTTTTCCTACTTTTTGGGGAATTCCTTTTGCTGCCCTCCCAGACCAGGCCAATTCCCAGGGCTCCTTCCCAAAGTGAGGTGCAGCCCATGGCCTCCACTCTCCAGCTGGAACAGAAGGAAGCACAGAGTTTGCTGTTGTGGGAAAGGAGCTTCTCTTTCCTGCCTGCTTTCCCTTTGGGACAGATTGGTGTGTGCTCATTTGATAAAGGCAGGTTTAAACTCTGAAGCAGTTGTGTTTCAAACTGCTCCCTTCTCCAGGTCTTCTGTGGGTATCCTTGGACAAAAGGCCTCTTGGTCGGAGCTCCCAA
Source organism: Melozone crissalis (assembly GCF_028551555.1). Classification (NCBI taxonomy): domain Eukaryota; kingdom Metazoa; phylum Chordata; class Aves; order Passeriformes; family Passerellidae; genus Melozone; species Melozone crissalis. Next base: position 269,865 of record NW_026535957.1, read on the forward strand.
TGGCAGGTTAAGGAAGGAGGTTGATATTTCAGGGTTGTGACTGCTGAAAGCAGCTGGTTTCTGGAGGTGTCCAGAACTGGGAATGGCTCTTTTTCTCTCCTGCCGGCAGCAAAGGAAGTTGCAAAGTGGGAATTTCATTTGTGGAGATGGCCACCAGGGGTGTTTGACAAGAGATGGGCTGGCAGAGAGGCAGGTCTCGTGCTCAACTGGCTGTGTGTTTGTTTTGATGGGTGAGAGGGTCAGAGATGTAGACACACCAGCTGAACGAACAGTGTGATTTACTGTAATGCCAAAGTGTAAAAAAGAGTCAGGAAAGGATAAGCTGAGCAATGCACCTCAGCATTATTACAAAAGGGTGCCTCTGGTGATTAAGGAAGATCCATCACCAGGTAGCCCAATGGTTTCCCCTTTATCCAGAGCTGCACATCAGCTGGGGGAAGCTGTCCCAGCCCAGCCCTGCAGAGCCACGGCCGGGAACCGGGAAATCCTGCGGTGCCTCCACCTTTGGCGGCCACGAGGCTCCCAAGAGCGCTGTGAGAGTAGCCCGGCTCCGACAGTGCTGGACGAGCAATGTGCCAGAGCTTCTGCTGGGGGCACAGCTGGTGTCATTCTCCTCTTGGTTTTCTCCCCGAGCCTGCCCAGGGCTCAAGGAGGAACCAAGGCCAGGTGTGGCCTTGTCCATTTTCCTCATGCAGAAAGGTGAAGACATGTTTCACCAGTGAATGCATGCAACAATCCTTTTGATAATAACACTTGGTTAAGGAGCAGGTACATAGAACATTGGGTTGGGAAGGTCATCTAGAGGGCAGCTTTGGCTCAGGTCCTGTTGTTGAGGCTTCAGTCAGGGTCTGTTGTTCAGGCCTTGGTCCTTCAGTATTTTGTGGTGCAAATCACACCTGTGCAGAGCTGCAAACAACCAGGTCTATCATTAGCACATTTGAGACAGGGAACAGGATTAGCCCTGCAAGGCCAGGCTGGGGCCAAGAGCAGAAGGCCAGCACCCTGCTTTTGCCCACAGGCAGCCCTGCAGAGCAAGCAGCCCCTCCTGCCCAGGGGCTGAGGTGCCCGAAGCTGCCTCCCTGCTGTGCAGCTCTGCAGAGCCCGCGGGGCGCAGGGTCCTGGGCAGCCAGGGCAGCCCGGCTGCCTTGGGGCACAAGGAGTGCCCCAGAGAGAAGCTGCTGCCCTTTGCTTTGGAACTGTTCCTCAGAGTCTCGTCAATAATCCACAGTGTCTGATGTGTTTTCCTTTCCTCTCCCAAGTTTAACACAGCTTTTTGAGAAAATTGACTGATGTAGCTGCTGCTGGTGGTGGTGATAGTACTTTTGTCTGCAGGTGAGGGCAGGTGATTTGAACCAAGGACGGAGTCCATTGTTAACACCCCAGCTTTGCCAAGTCAAGAAAACCATTCACAATTGGGCTACCAGTGCTCAGCAGTTTTCCTAGGTTTTGGAAAGCTACCACCTTAAGAAACCCAACAGATTTTCCTCCAGGAGGATACCAGCAGTAGCATGATGCCAATGTTTTCCACCCCTTTTCTGTGTCTTTTAAGAGTTCCGCAGTGCCCAGCAGGAATGAAACGACCTGTAATAATGTGGTTTGAGAGCTCCGTGTTGTTCGTTGCCACATGAGTGTTCATGACAAGCTGGACACCCCACTCGTGGCTCTGTCGAGTTAAATTTATCCCAAATCTGTGCAAACAGCAGCCCTGAGATGCTGAGAAGAGGAAGCACAGTGGGTGGGTGTGCATGCACACACCCAGAGGCTGACTGCTCTGTGGGCAGAAGGTTTTGAACTGTTGTAAATCATCACACTCCCAAGCTGGAGGAAGAAAACAAATCTATATGAAAAGATAAAAATCTATATGGAATGAAAAGATATCAAAATGAATGAAATAATACATATTAATTTATCATATCTGTAATTTAACACCTATATACTATTGCCGGCAGGGGGTATGTGTAAAAATCACGATCACAACGGGGCTGCTGAGGACCACGCCTCGAGCTGTTTGTTTTCCAGCATCAGTCTCATTCCATGGTTATGACAATGGGAAGATGCCAGCAGCTCACATCTCTGGCAGTGGGCAATGGACTTAATGATACAACTTACTTGAAAAGTTTTTTGACCAATCACACAAAGCAGAAGCATATTGACAGTAGTTCTACCCAACCACTATAAGCACACGTACCTTTGGTTAAAACACTGCTTGCTTATTTTGAATACAAAACCTGCTTGTAAACCTTAAAACACAATGCACCGAGCTCCATTATTAAGCTTAGAAGTTCCTAATATCTTGCTAGAGATATTTTTTTGAAGCTTAGGGAGTCATTCTAGCCAAGTATTAATACACAGACCATTGTTCAATTTGTCCTTACTTTTCTACTTCTTATATAAGTTTTCTGCTGACAAATCTTATGGCTGCTGCTTAGCTTAATTGCAGTTCTGTTGTCTCTGAGGCCTGCCTTTTGCAGCTTTCCCAAAACCCTCTGATTTGAAGGATTCCCACAATTCCCCCTCTCGGTACAACTAAAAAGAAACCTTTGTAACCATGTTGTTTATTAACTACTGTCGGAGGAAGGAGACCCAGACACCAATTGGTTCATCCAAGTCCAATTTATTGATCGAATATGGCGGGTTAAATACAGTTCTTAATAAGCTTCATACATATTGCAAAAGTTGAGCTCAGGATTGGTTAGTTACATATCAGCAACTACACCTACTTCTGCATTCTTATGGTTATACTTTTGATACTTTCTGCAGATATTCGGAACTAATCTCACCTCCCTTTCCTCATGTTGCAGCAAGGTCATCCGGCATTCTTGCCTGTCAGCAGTCACTGAATCAGAGACTGCTGACCTCCCTTTTGAGCTTAACCAGAGGCATTATGTCAGTATGCGGCCTTATGTCAATATGGCCTTTCTCTGCTAACCACTCATTAATAAAATCCTCCACATTTCCCCCATTTTCTTCTTGAGCAAGAAAACTAGTCTGCATTTTTGCTATCATATGGCTGACCATGTTTTGAATACAATTAAAGACACAAGGCAAAATAAGCAAAAACAGTAAAACTACACCCAGTAGTCCTATAGCGTAGATCACAAGGTTTCTCAGCCATGGCCCAAGTCCTAAGTTTTTAAGCCACTCGTCAATTCCTAAACCTTCTTCTTCCTTGAGATTGTGAAGTCCTTGTTGCAATTCTTTTATCTTAGTGTGAATAGACACCGAATGATCAGACAGATTCATACAACACATTCCCTCAAATTCTTTACATCCATGTCCTTGTGCTAAGAGCAAAAAATCTACAGCAGCTCTATTTTGCAAAATTGCATGGTTAACACTCTGCACATCTGCAGTTAGCATGTCTAGAATTTGGGATGTCTTGTTCAGCTCATTTTTTGCCCAGCACCCTAATTGCTTTGCTAAATTCATAGCCTTATTGGCAGATCCTCCTGGCAAAAGAGTTGAAACTACTACTTGTCTGAATGTACCCCAAAACTGTGGATCTCCTATCTGGCTGCAGTCCAAGTCATGTATGCTATGTCTCTTCCTGTTTGAATTTTGACTCAGTTGCATTAGTAAGGACACATTAGGGTGGAACAATGACAATTTTCCCAAATAACAGGGTCCGCCCTGTGGTTTAGCTGGTACACCATTCCACGCCCTGTCTCCACAAATTAGAAATATTCCTGTAGGTAATTTCATTGGTGCCGTGATGTTTGTGCCGTTACATTGACTGTAATGCTGTGGAGAGAATTCACTCAAATTCCGGGATGAATGTAAGGTGGGCCACGTGTCTTTAGGTTGATTTAAATTCTGAGCATCCAAGGGCTTGAAACTGAACCATCCGCCAGCTGTAGTGTTAGGCATACTGGCATTTGCACTTACAAAAAGATCTAATTCCTCAGGAGGAGAATGCAAAGAAGTGTTAAGTGATTGGATTAGTAAACACTGACGATAGCCATCACTCTGACCTGCAGTATACCCTTGTTGCACTGGCAATGTGATGTTTGACATTTTAGACATACACAAGGTTCGATTACTTATCAAACCACAAAATTCTCCAGGAGACCACACCGGAAGTCCCACCAGGCATGTTCGAAATGGGTTAGTGACTCCTCCAAGGCTAAGACAAAGCGATGATTGATTAATTTGATTAGCAAGTGTTACCCATGAATTCTCTCTTGGCTGACTAAAATGGTTATTCCTACTGCTTCACTTGCTACAGCATTGAGCAGTATAATAAAAACAAACCTCATTTTTCTTTCTGCTTTCTCTGTTTTTCCTTTCTTCGTTGTCTTTTCCCTGGTTTGTTAGAACAATTAAAGTGGACTTGAGTTAGTTTTTGAATACACTGATCTAATTCCAAATCAGCATCCTTGCTTACAGGTATAGCATGAGGTAAGTTTAAAGGCAAATCAGCTTTACAGCGAGCTGCTATGATGCGTGAGGATGTAGTAATTTCAAGCTCTCTAAGTACTTGTTGTAATTTCCACCTCATATATGCTATGGCCACTTGTTCTGCACTCTCATAAAGTTGTAATCCTGACCTTCCTGGTAGACCAGTACTTTGCTCAAGAGCTCTATACCAGGAAGAATATCGAATCCACTTCCCAAAACAAGGGTGACACCATAAAATTCCTACTGTCCTCTGTGAATACCAATAAACCTTATTGCCATCAGCACAATGCAAAGCTACCCAAGCATAGCACTTATCATTATCCTTTTTGCAAACATAACAAGGAAGTGTATATAGGAAAGGATCAGTATTAAAATTTGTCTGTGTGATCCAATCCAACCAGTTCAATGGTGGTGATTGCAAAGCCTCTTCAGCTTTCTTACTATATAAGGCTACCAATTCAAGCTCCTTCTTTAATACAAAATGTATCTTATCTCGTAATTGCTGTTCTTGTTCTTCAACACCTATAGCATGCCACGAAGCGGGGTCCCATGGAGCTACAGCATCCCACAAGGCAGGGCCCCATAGACGTGAGATTGCCTTAATCATAGAAAACTAATTAGCAATCACTAATAGTCTTATTTAGATGAGGTCGCTCCCTTTTTCGCCTTCCTTTTCTTTTCTATTTTCAATTTTGCTGCTCCCAATTTCACTGGTCCTGTCACTTGCACACTCAATTTTTGCAACTTTTCAATGCAGTGGTCTAATGCTCTTTCAGGATTCCCCCTGAAGCGCCCTACAATTGAATGCTGCGTTAAAGGTACTAACTTTCTACACCTTACAGAGACTATACGTGATTTACTTTGAACCTTAATTCTATTCACAACACATGGATAATAAGCAAGAATTTTCTGTTCAGGAGACCCATAAAGATTTAAAGCTATATATGCATTTTGCCCTGTTTGTCTCCTTAATTCATCTTGCCAGCTTTTACCCCACGTGTGCTTGTGCTTACAAATGTGACACCATAAATCCCATAATAATGATTGTTCTATCCAAAAAGTGTTATCACAACCCCCACAGCATAGGGCTATCCAGGCAGCACAATGTGGATGGTGACAATCAAGGCGAGGTGCCTTTGTTGGATTTGTTAAACGAAAAGTTGATAATGAGTCAATAAAACCAATCAGCTCCTGGGCCATCCGATAGTGATGTGTCAGTGCTCTGTCCACCACTTTAGAGTGTCCCTTCAACTGTAACAGTAGTGGTCGTAGAACTAGAAGCAGTTTCTTCCCCAGTCGCTCCTTGTCCTCCTCCGTGAGACAGTTCACCAGAGGCTGCATCAAAAACAAGTTTAGTCCACTTAGCAGGCACCCACAAAGGTCCTGTAGGTGAGGAAACACAAAGATATCCTCGACCCCAATATAATACTTTTGCAGGTTTTTCCCATAATCCTGTACTCGGGTTCCTATACTTAACCCAGACCTCTGTTTCCTTAGTAACTTCCTGACCTGACCTTGGGTGATGTTTAATTGCAGGAGGGGTATCATCTTCCCCAAAAATACATAAATGATTAATCACATACAGAACCTTAGCCAAGCATGATTGTGGGTCCTTTATATCTTGATGCTTTTCAATATACTGCTTAAGGGTACCATTTGCTCTTTCTACTATTGCCTGTCCAGTAGGAGAGTGTGGAATACCTGTCACATGCTTAACAGACCACTGATTCAAGAGTTTCTGGACCCTAGCACTTACATAAGCTCGACCATTATCCGTTTTGATACTCTTTGGAACTCCCATTACAGCAAAGCAACTTAACAGGTGCCTGATAACATGTATAGCTTTTTCTCCTGCCTGAGCCGTAGCCCATATGTAGTGACTATATGTATCTATAGTGACATGCACACACTTAACTTTACCAAATCTAGCTATATGTGTAACATCCATTTTCTATTTCTCATTTATTTCTAAACCTCGAGGATTAACTCCCATGCCTAAACCTATTCCCCCATTATGATAACTACATGTTGGACATTATCTAACAATGGCCTTAGCTTCTGACAGACTCAGCTCAAAGTGCTTTGCCAATCCTTTTGCATTTTGATGATATCTACTATGTGCTTCTCTGGCCAATGTATGCTTATCAACAGGACAAGAGTTATCAATGGGTAAAGTAACCAATTTGTCTGCATGTTCATTCCCTTCTCCTAACCTTCAGACCATTTATGGCTCCTAATATGAATCACAGAATACGCTGCATTTTTCTCCCGTAAAGCTTTCCTTAATTGTATCAATAACTCATACAATCGTTTATTATTCACTTCCTTAATTGCTGCTTCCTCTATTCGTCTGACTATACCTGCAACATACATAGAGTCTGTGACCACATTTAAAGGCTCCTGTAAGTTGGACACTGCCCATACTGCTGCTAACAATTCCAAAGTTTGTAAGTTATCTGAAGGGTCTGCTGTGAGAAGTTGATGCTTCCATTGTCCTTTTTCTTGCCAGGTGACAGCAGCACGCCTTGATTTCTTTCCTGCATCTGTAAAAGCTGTAATAGCTCTTGTATCCAATAATCCATAAAGGGTTGTGCTTTGATGTCCATGGATAATTTCCACTTTTTGTTTTGGTCTATTTTGTAAATCCACAGTCAGAAGTGTAACACCAGTAGAGCCAAAACCCTTTTCATTCTGTGTTTGCCCAGTAAATGCTGGTATACCCGATGTCATTTGTGATAGTGGTATCAATTGTGCCATGCGTTGTCCTTTTGTTATTTTAATCGGAGGATAAAGGGTGTAAACCATGATTTGTATTTCTCCTGTATAGTCAGCATCGATAACACCAGGTAATACAAATAATCCCAGCATGGTTATTGAAGAACGTCCTAATAACAATGCTCCACATCTTTGTCCATTTAACATAAGAGGACCCTTTACTCCAGTCGGTATCCTCTCAGGCTGGTTCGTCATGAGTGTGACGTCTACTGCTGCTGATAAGTCCAAATCGAGGCTCCCTGCTGTTGCTGTCAGTGATGTTACGGCAGCAGCTGGTGTCTCCGATGTCACGGCGGCTACTTGTGTCTGGGCGCGCATGTCCCTCATTGCCGCATCGGTAACACTTGATGAACGGTCTCGAGCCTCCTCGTGTAACCGCCAGTGAGCCGCTTCGGAGAGGAGCAAGAGCAGCTAACACCTGATTCTGAGCAGCTAACACCTGATTTTGAGTAGACTCTGCTTGCTTTTGTAACCCTAATCCTAATTCCTTTAAAGCTTCTGCTATAAATGCCCATTTATAGCTTCTGCTATAAATACCACCTAAAGCTTCCTCAATGGTCCAATTTGCCCCTAAAGTAGCTAACACTCTTGCATTTGCCTAACAGGTTCACTTTTTACTCCAAAATGACCAACCGAAGAGCGTAACTAAGCTAACAACTTCCAGTCTAAGGGAGTATATTCAGCTATATTATGTGTAAGGTTCCCCTGTGCATCATACTGTGGTGTGTATGTAACCGGACATGCAAGATTGGAAGCTACTTCCACCGCCTCGCTATCCCCCATTTGCATTACTTCTTTTGCCAAAGCAGCCCAAGCTTCCCTTCTCTGTTTAGCCATCTCCCCCCATAGGTCACTGTGTGCCCCCGGGATAGGATCTGGCCCTTTAAGGGTGCTATGCTGCTGGCACTTCAGTACAGACACCGAGTTCTCGCACGGGGAAGGCGGTGGAGCAGGAGCTGACTCGCGCTGGGAAAGTGGCCTGCCCGCTGAGACCAGCTCGTGCGGGGGAAGCGCCCCCCCCCGCTGAGGCTGACAGTGAAACCGGAGATGACTCGCGCTGGGAAAGCGGCCCCCCCACTGAGACCGACTCGCGCTGGGAAAGCGGCCCCCCCGCTGAGACCGGCTCGCGCGGGGGAAGCGGCCCCCCCGCTGGAGCCAGCCTGCTCAGGGAAAGCGGCGGAGGCAAAGGTGGCGGCGGAGGCGAAGCTGGCTTGCTCCCACCCCCACCATCCGACCCGCCTGAAGCTGGCGGCGGAGGCAAAGCTGGCTTGCTCTTACCTCTACCACCCAACTCGCCCTCTCCCTCCGGCAGGAAGGGTGCAGATGGTTCCACTGTATCTAAGGGAAAGTTTTCCACACCATTTTGCTGGGGACCCTTAGGCATAAGTATCTGAGTTACAGAAGGTGCTAAGGGATCATCCTCACGACCATACCCTATATTCCTCTTATGAGCTTCTGTCGCCCTTTCTGCTGCCTTTCTCTCAGAGACCTGCTGAAGTAACATATTATACACCACCCGCCATGACTTCCCTAATTTCTTTGCTGACTTATCATCGTCTAACACTGTATCCCACAGGATATCCCCAAACTTTTTCCACTCTGCTATCTCATGAACTGTATGTGAATTAGCTAAAATTCCTTTAGAATGACCATAAGCTAATAACCCTGGTAATTCCTTTTTTAAATCTATCCCTTTTACTCCTTGCCTTTCTAAATATGAGGAGAAGGGACCGTATGCCGCTTGCCTCTCCATACCTATATATCAGCGCGCGCTGTTGCAGCTCTCCAGGCTACCAGCGGCACGTAGAGACTTGAGTCACCGTTGTGATCCTCAAGGGTGCTTTTAAAATCCGGCACCATCCCGGCTGCAAGGACTCTCACCCAACTTCCTCAACCGTGGCGAGTTTCTTTGTAATCCAAGAAAGCAAGCGTTCAGGGGTTTGCCCGCATTCTCCACCATTTGTCGGAGGAAGGAGACCCAGACACCAATTGGTTCATCCAAGTCCAATTTATTGATCGAATCCGGTGGGTTAAATACAGTTCTTAATAAGCTTCATACATATTGCAAAAGTTGAGCTCAGGATTGGTTAGTTACATATCAGCAACTACACCTACTTCGGCATTCTTATGGTTATACTTTTGATACTTTCTGCAGATATTCGGAACTAATCTCACCTCCCTTTCCTCATGTTGCAGCAAGGTCATCCGGCATTCTTGCCTGTCAGCAGTCACTGAATCAGAGACTGCTGACCTCCCTTTTGAGCTTAACCAGAGGCATTATGTCAGTATGCGGCCTTATGTCAATATGGCCTTTCTCTGCTAACCACTCATTAATTAAATCCTCCACAAACTACCTTGCATTTCATAGCTTTACTATAGTATACCTGCTTATTTCTTGCTTAAAGCATCCTTTTTGCTCACATTAAGCCTTGCTGTATTAATGCTGTGGAAGTCAAGACAGTTCAAAGGGCTTAAGTCATGTCTGATAGCAATTACAAGTCGTTGTCCAAAAAAAGTCTCGCCTGTTCCGAAGTTTTAATTCAAAACTTTCCTCCATGTCTATACCATCATCCATTTAAAGAACTCTCTGTGAATCCATTTCCTACCTCTCTCTCTTGTGTGATAAAAACTTCTTTGATAGTTTTGTCCATCATTTGTCACACACACCGACATATGCAAGGCATTACTATTACTATCACTACCAAAACACCCAATACATATAGAGACCTATTCTACAAAGTTCCCTTAGCCAAGGTGCAAAGCTCCATCCTTGGAACAAATGATCTAACCATGACCCACCATCTTCTTTAATTGGAGCTGTCAAATCTTTCAGCTTTTGTATGCTTTTGTGGATGGATTCAGAGTGATCAGACAGGTTCATGCAATGCAATCCTTCAAATTCCTCAAAACCAAGCCCATGTGCCTGTGAAAGAAAATCAATTGCTGCTCTGTTCTGTAAGGCTGCATGTCTGACAGCACTAACATCAGTCATCATGTCACTAATTGCAATGGAAGTAGCACTGTCTTCTTTCTACTGCCAACACCCCAATCGGTATATTGGTTTCAATGCCTCGCCCAAGGCAAGTTGATGTAGAAATAAATTCGATGTACTTCATTTTGCAGGGCCCTAGGGTATGAAATTGCTATTACAGGAGTTTTTTTATGATGAATGGCAAACCTTTATTCTCTGTGTTTTCTCTTGATAGCTTTTTTAACGATAGGTGCTATCACAGTGAGTTGCATGATGCTACATGGGCCACCTTTAATTTTTGAGGGAATGTCCTGCCAGGCTCTATCTCCACAAATGAGCCAATATTTTGTTGCTAATTGTCATGGGGACTCATCTAGGTCATCTGCTCGTCAGCAGTTTCACCCTTAGGGGGCACTGGGGTAGTACAATTGCACCACAAACTTGAGTATCTGTCCTCAGGATGATGGGGAGTAACATTTAACTGTGGATCTCCCTAACTGTGGATCTCTCCTGGTACTGAAACTCAGCACAAATTTCCATCACCAATGAACCAAGAATTCCAATTCTTGAGGTTCAGAAGGTGCTTTAAGAAGATCAGGGGCCCAGTGATGTCAGCTGGTTATGGGATTGGTCTCGTTGGCAGCCTCACACCAATATTTGTCACGATTGGGTTTTGGCTACTCCTTGGCTGGCACAGGCACACCGACCAAAAGGGTTGCAAAGGATTTATCTGGGCTCAAATTGGTCAAACACATGGTGTCTGAGCCTGCTGACTTGGCTAAAGCAAGGCAAACATTCATTTTTGGTTGATCTACAGGCATGTATGCATGCAAAAGCAAGCAAGCAAAACCAACAAGCGCCTGTATATCATTTGATCAAGCTCCGTGTTCCTGCTCAGCTGTTTTTTGGCAAAAGCTTCCCCATCTATTTCAGTTCTCAAGCAAATTTTTTAGCACTTGTTCAGGGCCTGGCCAACTATAGGGCACTAAACTGTCCCTCTAACCTTCAATTTTTACAAATTTGGATATCTTAGAATTCTTTTGAACACAATGGACACCACGCTTTTGCTGAAAGAGATCTATGATACAAACCATTTTCACAGTCCAAAAATCAACATCAAACTCAAGATTTGTAGCTTTCACAGGTTGAACAGGGAACAGGTGGCATGCACCGTAGCTTCTCCATGCGGCTCACGTCTGCGTGCTCATTTCCCTGCTGGTGGAATTGTCGCTGCGCTCTTGTGTATGAGATGGTTTCACATCCTTCACAGGGACCATCTTAGGTCCGGCACCTGTGCAAATGCAACATACCCTTTGCCTCAAGTGACTAGCGGAAATGGGCCTTCAATTTGTCCTTACTCAAGGTTTCTGATTAAACTTGAAGGATTTTCTTTCAATTTTGCCTGTGTGCTGTTTGAAAAGTGCCTAAAAAATGGAGGATTAGTTCCTGCAAATGAGCTATTCAAAACATAAAAACATATAAAGCTTTGCTCAACCTCGTCTGGGTTGTTGCTTGAGCCACTCCCCCTTTTGTTGATCTAGAATGAGTTTAGAGTGGGGTGTGTCCTTTAAACAATTGCCTGACCTGTGTGGGAATAGGGAATTCCAAAAGTGTGGCAAACACCCCAGTCCATCAAAAATGTAGCCAATTTTTGAGCTGTGTATATGGGGCCATTTGTCAGTTTTCATCTCGTGGGGGATCAGTTTGGCGAGCTCTGGGCCCAATGACACTGACAAGGACAAAAGCAAATGACGAGAGGCACTCTCTCTTCCTGGGACCAAAGTCCCACAGCTTTAATGGAGAACAACTCCAGGAGAGAAAGGGAATGTCCAGGAGAGGAAAGAAGATGTCCAGAGGAGGATAGAGAGTGTCCACCTCATGGCAGGGGATTTGAAACCCTGGGGGAGGAGGGTGGGTAGAAAGGAACTACCACAATTCAACATAATAAATCACCACACTGAAGTTTTCTGTATAAATTGCTGCACTTGTTGCAAACAAAATCCTAAAATCTCCCCAAACACAACCGTGCAGTCCCAAATGACCACAATGTGGGAGAAAAACCACTCAACCCCCCTGTATACCCAAGCACCAGGTGTCACAGGGAGCACCAACCCCTGCAACTAGAAAGTCCACACACACAGGCTCACTGGGAAAGGAGCATATCTTTATGAGGGGACAGAGTGCTCACTTTTCTCAACACAACACACACCATCCACCACATCAGCATCCACCACCATCATCTTCCTCAAACATTCACACACTGAAAACACAACCACAATTACAACACACAGGAAAAATAGCAGCAATGAAACAGGATTTGCTCAATTCACCCCCAGAATTGCTAGCAGGTCCTTATTGACACAGCAAATCCTTTCTGCCAGCAGCCAGACCCAAACCCAAACTGGACAGGCGTACGTTGTGCACAGGACATCTCTGTGTGACTTGTGAACAGCCCTTCCCCTGCATACACCTTACGGGTTACTTTATACAGAGTTAAACGTTCCCTTTCTCCACAGTCCCAGCAGTCTTCTCTGTCCCCCATGAGGAACAGCCGAGAGCGGAGGTGCCTCCAGGGAAGGAATGTCCCGGCAGCGCCCAGAGACATCCAGAGCCCGGTTGTTCTCGCTGGAGCGGAGAAGCGTTCCTGCCGCAGTCACCAAATGAGGTGTGGAATAGAACTCACCACAGTTAAAGGTAGAAGGTGGTATGTTTATTACAGACAGGCACACGAGGAGTTGTCTCTTAAAAACATGTGTGAAGAATCACTGCTGCTCTACTTATCTAAAAAAGTCCTACATATTCATATAATTCCCAAAACGACTAATACATATAAGTTAGGTAACCCCACCTACCCCCTTTGTATTAAAATGTATTATAACTGAGTCCAAAGTTCCTTCACATTTGCTGATTTTTTCACATCACGTGGGTGGGTGGGTTTTAAAGTGGGGCATGTATTCCTTCTGATGAAGCCAAGACGTCTTCCTCAATTTGACCTCTTTCCTTATGACCTGTTGGCAGGCTTTCGCACCCCTTGGCTGTAGCTGAAGTTTCGGGGCCCAGGTGCAGGCTACGGTCCTCTTCTTTGTCACAAAGAAATCCGCATCCCATCCTGCTTCTTTAAACATAGTAAAGACAGGCAAGTGATATATTACCCTAGCCTTAACTACCTTATCTGCTAAAAATTAACTATCCCTTATTATTTCTACTCTTCTTGCTATACTCTTTCTGCCTAACTAAATCTTGCTAAAATTTTAACTCCTCCAGTTCTTTTAAATCCTGGATTCATTGGCCTCATCTCACACACCAGCCATGTGTGAGCTGATGCTGTAACTGGGAAATTCCACTCCTGAGCAGGAGATACAAGGCCTGGTTCTGAGCGGGAATGGTGAGAAGGATGAGATGCACAGCGTTTTGATCCAGGGGATGTCCTGAAAGTGCACTACCTACCTGCCCCTGCTGCCGAGCACCACGCTCCACCTCCTTCTCCTGCTCAGCAGATTTTTAGGAATCCAGGGCTTGGTCTGTGTTATTTGCCCCTGCAACAAATAGAATGAATTTGCTTTGCAATCCCAGTTTTGTCCTGGGTTATTTTGTGCATGGGTCTCCTCCTGAACCTGTGTCAAAGGCTGGCAGGGACTAAAGGACACTCCTATTCTCATGTCAGTAAATTTGGAGAAGTGATTTAAGTATCAATAAGTCGATAAGTATCAATGAGTAAATCAAATAATTTGGGGGAATATTTAGCCTGTGAGTTTCAGCAAAGTATTGAATATGTCTTAGATCCATGGATACAAACTAGTAAGTGAGATTGCTGGGTGTGCACGTATTAGGGAAGTGATTCCCCACACCCCCAGTGCTGAGATCAAGTATTGCCTCTCTTCTAACCCTGACCTGGCAGCAGGCATCAGGCCCTGCTTGGTAACGTTCATTTTGAAGACTTCTGTTGAGCAGGTAAGAGTGGTTGAAATGAAATCTTTTCTAGCTGTTTCCCTTTGGTTTAGCTGTTTGAGGGTTAAAATTCTGTGCTGCAGGTGTGCTGGGTGTGTGCAGAGCAGTGCAGCCCCAGACCCCCCTTGGCTTGCCCACAAGTTGTCATGCCTTGTTGCCAGGTGTGCCCAGCTGTGGCAGGAGAAGGAGCCCGCAGCGCAGTGGGCACCGTGCCCTGCCCAGCCAGGGCTCTCTGGCACAGAGCAGCAGCAGCGCCAGCACCGTTCAACCCGCTCCTGCCTTGGCTTCCCCTAGCACACAGAACCCTCTGGAAATCAGCACCGCCAGTGGCGTTCCCAGCTTGGAGCACCTGCTGCTGGCGGGCAGATGCTGCCAGTTTGACTGTTACCAAATTGGAAGAAAGGCAGAGATGTACCCGCACCGGAGCCCTGGGCATGTCCAATAAAGGTGTAAATATGTGGGGAGTTTTGTTAGGAAGGATTTCAGCTATGATGCCAACAGTGGCTTCTCTCCTGGTTCTGTGTGTTCTGGATGAGTAATGCAATGGTTGGCTCTGTCAGTTAAGAAGTAGATGTTATGTGAATGTTCAAATGTGTAGTGATGGTATTGTAATATATCCTCCCATAGTCCTCTTTCCCGTCCCCCTTGTAATAGCCTTGGTAGTCAGGGCATTTGGGGAGGGCTGGCTTGTGACCAGCAGGCAGGGTGTAACAACACCTGACCTCCAGTCAGGATGCAAGAAAGTAATCTCCACCAATGGACAGCAGAGAAAGAGTTGACTGACAAAACTTTTGGAGGAGCTAAGGGTATAAAAGGCAGAGCATCCTTTTTGTAGATGAGCATATGGCTGCTAGTCACAGAGACTCCCAATGCTGCAACTTTTCCTTATTCAGTCCTTTGTAAAGGTTTACTAAACCTTTAAAAGTGAGTCATTTCTCACATGTGCCATGCTGTGGGCCATTTTCTTGGCCTGGTTTCCTTTGCTTGAGGCCCATCTGAGTGCTCAGCTGGGATACAGGCTGTAGGTCCTTGGGGCACTCTTGGAGTTCCTCTTGGATCCCTGAATAACAGGGTTTGGCCCATGAGGGGATTTTTTGCTGCTTTGTGACAGAGAAGAACTTCCCAGGCTCTTTTGTGTTTGCTGTAGGGAAGGTTGGTTATTGCTTTGCATAAATTCACAGGCCAACATGGAGCGTTTGCTTTGTGATGTCAGGGCATGGTTGCCACATTGTCATAGTGGCATCAGAAGGTTGTCTTGGTGCACGGAAGGCCTGAGTGTCAGAGCAGCCCTAGGCCTTGCTCGCATCAGGAGAACCCTCCTGGTTTGAGCATTGGTCAGTGGGCAGCTGCACTCTGACAGGACACTTGTTTTTCTAGTGTTGGAGAAAACTTGCACAGCACTGGGACAATGATCCACCATCTGGCCACAGCAGCTTTTGCTGCCTATGGTGTTTGTTTTTCCGCATATTACGTTGCACACTTTGTTCGTAAGTAGAGTTTTCCATTCTGCTTAGGTTAGGGTGTATCCTAACCTGGCTTTTGTATGTCTTCCTGCTCTTTCTTGGTGGCTGAGTTTCTGATTTTGAAACAGAAAGAGCATTAGAGTGCCAGTGGTTTGGTAAAGCTCCTGTCAAGAGGTTCAGCTAAAAAGGGGGTGTCTGTAGCACAGGGGCAGCATTTACAGGGGAACCTGCAGGGCATCCGTTCCCTCCGCAGGGGAGTCTGTGGCAGCAGAGTCTGTCATTTCCTCAGGTTGCTGGGACAAGCAAGACAGCTTTGAAAATGCAGACTGGCAGAGCTTCAGGGAAGGCCTTCTAAAAACACTGCAGTTGTTCCCAGAATTCAGAGAAAGCTTATTTCTTTTTAAATATTGTCATGAAAGGATTTGACTGTCTAACTTAATAACCTTTTACTGAGTGCAAATATAGTTATTCCCTTTGAAAGGAAGTGCAAACTCTAAAGCAGTGAGTGTCTGCTCCTGAACCCTAGAGGTGCTGCTGTGCTCTTCCACAACAGAACTGCCACAGCTTAGGGGAATTTTGGGAAGCTTTTCTGGGCAACTGTTTCCTGCAACTTAATGGGAATTAGTGCATGTATCTGATTGGAAAAAAAAAAGAGTACCTGAAGGAGAGGATTTCAGAAGCTGTTTTATGTGTTTGGTAGAACAGGAGCATTGAGTGTTGAAGAACAATTTGCATTTTCTTGATCATCTTTGTATTCATTTACTGGCTAAACAGTCCGAAGTGTAGGAACAGCCAAGAATATTGTCCTGATCCCCTGCTGGCTGTGTGAATGAAATGTGTCTCCTGGAGGGATGTTGTGAAACGGGAAATCATCTCTGTTTGGGTTGACTTGTTCTTTTGGATTCAGAGGGCCAGGCAGTTTTCTGCCAGCATCTGGTTCATTTTCCCTTCCCACTACAGGTCACCTGAAGCGTGTATTCAGCAGTGCTAAAGATCCTGAGGTGAGTGAGAAAGGAACATTTCATGTTCCTGGGGTTTAGGAATTGTAGAGCAAGCTGGGAGCTTGGCCAGTAGCAGTAGAGTGTAGAGGGCCAGCTAGGAAGGCTGAAAGAAAATCCATTTCCATGCCTGAAACAAAAGTAACAAAGGCAGCTATAGATATTTTTAAATTTCCTTCTCAGAGTTTGAAGAACTAAAACCTAGATTTGAAAAGAGAACAATGCTTGCAGACAGCAGATAGGAAAAATTTAATTAAGACCGTTTTGCTGTACAGTTGAATTAGATAATTTTAATTTAAACAGAGTGACTTAGAATCCTATTCCTATCAAACTTTATGATATCTGCTTGGAACATGAGGTGGTAGAAAAGGAAGGCCATCTTGCAATGGTGCCTGCTGTATCTGAAGTGAAATGGGCACCTTTGTGGCTGGGGAGCTGCGTGGGCCCAAAGGACGCAGGGCTGGCGGCCGTGAGCAGCTGAAGATGAGGCAGCGTGGGGCCAGGGGGCCAAGAAGGCCAAGGGCACGGTGGCTTTGCCAGCAGCAGTGGGGCAGCAGGAGCAGGGCAGTGAGCGTGGCCTGTGCTGGGCAGCGCTGCGGCCACAGCTGGAGTGCTGTGTGCAGCTGTGGGCCCTGGGAAGCAGAAAGTCATGGAGGGGCTGCAGCATGGGCACAGAAGGACAGGGGAGCTGGGCAACGGGGGTGCAGCACAAGGCTAGGGAGGAGGTGCTGAGGGAGCTTTAGCCTGGACAATGGGGGCTCATGAGTCTGCCTTCAGGCAGACTTCCATAGATCCCTGCCTTAGATCCATAGAGCCACTGCTCAGCACAAGGGCTGTTTCCCTGCCAACCATCCCTTCACTGCATCCAAGTGCTTTAGACACTGGAGTGGGTAACACTTTCATATTTTGTTTGTTTTTTTGTTTGTTTGTTTGCTAGAAGGAGAAGCCTTCTAGCCTGTAATTTCTCCTTCTCCAGGGAGCTTTTTCTCAATCTTTCCTGCCCTTTTCCAACACTGGCAGAAACACATCACTTTCAGGTTAACGGCTCCCGTGTCTTTTGGCAGCCCAGGGAATCAGTGTGTGTTGTGTTTGGGAATTGAGCAGGAAATCAATGCCCTTGCATTCCAGCTGGTGCTCAGAGATTAGAGGGGCTGGGATGGGCTGGGCTGTATTTCTGATTCCAGCCACTTCGGCACCATCACTGTGGCCAAGTCCAAGAGAAGAACTTGTCCGAGCACAGATGCACGAAGAGTGCAGTTCCCAGTGCAGTGCTCTGGGTCTGATTGCATTCCATAAGGACCCACACGCTCCAGATTGCCCAAGAGTGTGGGTTACTGAAGCAACAGGACAACAAGTTCTGGATGGCTGCTGATCGGGGCACTGCTCCCGAGTGTTGATGTCTGTATCGACAGAAATGACAGTGTTGATTCAGGGTGAACCCCACGTGGTGAATAATGTGCTTTGACTCTATGATTTAATATGTTAAACAAATGCTTTTTTAAGCCATGTTATATTACACTAGTACTGTATTAAAACTATACTAAAGAGATACTATACTATAAAGCTACTAAAGGAAAACTCGTGACTGTCTCCAGACAGTCACAACACAGCTTTTATCTAATTAGCTAATCAAGCTAAACAACTATCACTAAAATCCAATTAACAAATCACTTTCAGTAAACAATCAAGAGAACACATTCTACATGTACTAAACAACAAGAACAGCAAGTAGAGATAATAATTGCTTTCTCTTCTTCTCTAAGTTTCTCACTACCTTCTCTTAAAAAAAAAAACCGAGGAGAGAGAACTATATCTCTTTGTGAACAAAGAATGTAAATACCACAGTACAGTAAAGAGAGATTATAAAAGTGAGATCTATCTATCTGTCTATTTGAATCTTCCTGGCTCTGCTCCAAAGCAGTGGAAGATGCAAAGCTCACCTAAAGGCATCCCTTCAGGAGAGGGGTAGAGACAAGTTCCATTGACTGATCCTGAGCAGGCAGAGATGTTTCCCCCTCCAGAGATGGTTGTTTTTTCCCCTCAGTGCTGTTTTCCTCCTCCAGCTTCTTGTGCCCTGAAGCCTTCTTTTTATCCTTTAAATTTTTGCATGTCCTAAGGGAGTGGAACTATCCCATGCTGTAGCTGGGGTCTGGTGACTTTGCTCATACATGCCATATATGACACATGGTTTCCTTCACTGGCATCCCCAGGGCTGTGTAAGTACATTCGTTAATGGGGCCTTATGAGAAACTCTGTTGCTGCTGGTCAGAATTCTCAGTTGACAGAAGAGGCAGAAGAAACACCTTGGTCCTCCTCCATATACTGAGATGGCCGTAGAGGTTCTCTGACTTCCATCAGAGATCTTTGCATGCATCCTCATCTCCTGAATGACCCGGTTTTCTAACAAGAGTGTAGATGTCAGGAAGTCACAAAGCTGGTGCAGGCCTGAAGAGAAGGTGAACTCCAGAAGTTTCTCTCACAAGGAGTGAGCTCACCCAGGAAGCCCCTGCAGAGCCAGGATGGAGCTGTGGGACAGGGCAGGGCGTCAGTCACTACTGAAAGACAAACAGGACATGGCAGAAGCAGAGGGAGGCTCTCACCAGACCCTTGAGAAATGCCACCCCTTCCCTGTCAGCTGCCTGAGAGGCTGTTGGGGCTTCAGTCCCAGACGGCCCCTGATTGTAGGGCCAGGGTCACTTTGGAATCTGTGCCTCCCCTTGGGCAGAGAACGACCCAGGAGAGCAGCAGCACAGTGCTTTGGGAACGTGTGAGCCCAGCAGCCTTTGAGTCTTGGCCCACAAAGGGCGTATGGGAAGTTGAAACCCATCTTCTCTTGCTTTCTGTGCAGGTGCTTCTAGAGAAAGAGCAGGAGCACACTGCCTTATCTGAGATGCCATGCCAGACTCAGGGAGAGCTGTTCCCTGCTCGAGGGCAGGAAGAGCAGCTCAGGCAGCAGGTGGAAGAGCCACAGGAGAATGGCCAGGTGAGCCTGACTGGCCAGGGGACAGAGGGAAGGGCAGGAAGAGGGGCATAAACCAGAGCTCCTGGGACTGAGGAGGCCAGGAGTCCCACAGGCACTGGAAGGACAGAGCCTTGCAATCTGCAGAGATCAGCCCTGGGACAGGAGGTTTGCAAGGGAGGCTGATGTGGAGAGGGAAGCAGAAAGAAATGGCTGAATAAATGTGATTTTGAGGCCAAAAGAGGAAAAAAGCTGAGCCTGATGGCAGCTCTCAGTCCCTTGCTCTGCTTTTGTGTGTACAGGACATCAAGGCAGAGCCACAAGCAGAGCTGCCCGAAGCTCAGAGTGACATCATGGCAGTGAAGAGAAAGAACAAGGAAGACATGGGGAGAATTCAACAGGAGAATCTCCATCAGCAGAGGGGCGATCAACAAAACCAGGTGAATGAAAGAGTGGCAGCCACTCCACTCATGAAATGTTCTCTCCTTTTTTTGTTAGAGAACATGAAGGAACAGCTGGATGCAGAGCTTCAGATAGCTCACAGTATGACCAAGGCAAGGCACAAGCAGCTGGAGGAAGAAATGAAAATCATCAGAGAGAAACTTAATCGCTTCCATCAGTCTCTGCAAAACCTAGTGAGTGAAAGAGGGATGCAGCCACTGCAGTCACCAATCTGGTGGTTTCTGCCCTTCTTGCCTTTCCAGTGCAGAGCAGCAGGGAGTGGGGCCATGCCTCTGAGTGCCATCCTGCTGTAGTGTGTGTATCACAGTCACTCTGAAGGACATTTCCTGGTGTGCTGAATCTCAACTGCTGCCCTGGACAGTGAAACTTGTCCTTTGGCCTTTTGGCCAGCAGTCATCCAAATTGATTCCTGCTGGCCTGTTCCTGCTCTCCTTTTTTCTTGAGGTATTTTTACAGTGGAACTTGGTGACCCAGATGGAGGATTGAAACAAGCTGTTGTATCCCCTGTCAATCTGTTCTTTGCCTTTCCTCACAGTCGATGACTCCTGGCTGACAGGGACAAGCTGTAGTGTCTGACTGCTTTGTTCTGTTTGACTTGAGGTGCAAGTGTTGACATCTCACCGGGCAGCCTGCGAAGACTTGCAGGGAATGTGTGGCAATGAAGGACCCCAAGTTAGGAGTGAGGCACAGGAACAGTGCCCACCAGAAATGCTCCAGGTCCAGCACATCCTGGGCTCTGAACCTGCTGCCGCAGCAGCATCACCTCGAGGAAACCCTTCTGTGAAACCTGGGAACTCAAGCTCAGGCAGATCCTGGGAACAGGAGATTGAGGAGGAGTACCTGGAGCTGCTGGGTAGGTCTGGGGTGTTTCTTATCTGAGGGACAGTGAATTGTGTGCGGGTGTCAGCAGAGCTGTACCAAATGCTCCTCCTGAGCTTGGTGTCACAGGGCCATTTAGGACTCCCCAGAGGCAGTGCTGTGCTCCGAGGCAGTGAGAGAGCTCTGGGTGTTCCTGCTGCCTCTGAGGGCACCTGGGACTGGCTTGGGTTTGCCTGAGCTTCCCTCTCTGCTAAAGGCTGAAGCAGGGATTGTTCTTGGATCAGCAGAAGGCTGTGACCTAGCAAATGATCTAGGCAAGTCCTGTGTGCTAGTGGCCAAACTGAACAGAATTTTTAGCTTCCTAAATTCTCCTTAGGCTCCTGACTTCCAACCAGTCATCAGAGCAAAAAAACTTCACAGAAATGGACTGGCTTTGGAGTTTTGTCTTTTTGGTTGGGGATTCTTTTTTGGAGGGGAGGAGGGGTGGGATTGCTTTTGTGTTGTTCATTTTTGATGGAGGTTTTTTGTTGTGTTTTTCTCCATCCTGAAGGAGCCCTTCTACCCCACGTCTTACTGATGTCATTTTTATGACTGTTACTGTTACCACTACTACATCTGCAGTTTATTTTCATGAGAATGCCATATTTTTGTCAATAAGAGAATGCTATCTTTTTGTCAGTGAGAACTACTTTGAAAGAACATCAGGTTACAGGACAAATAGAGAGCACGAGGTATTTTCCATGTGCCTCAAAGAAAAAACAGAGACTTTGATAACAAACTTTATTTAATCTTCTAGTTCTATGCTTGTCAAGATGTGTCCAGGAGACACATCCAGGTGGCGTGATCAGATAAAAGTGTACTGCAGGCATTTCTCAGGAGAGAGCCTCCAGCTCAGCCATGGTATATCCCTCAGATTCATGGCACTTTGCCATACCTGATTCCCACTCTTTCCCATGACTGTTAGAATCCTACCCATTGGCCCAGGCCCTGCTCAGATACATCTCTAGGAAAACATATCAAGCCCTTTGTGATTCTGCAGCACAACCCAATGAATCTGCTTCTTGCCCGTAACAGCTGCCAGTGCTGTGCTCTCAGATAAGACCTGGTGGGGCTGAGGCCAGAGCCCAGTGAATTCTGTGTCTGCCGTCACCTGCTGGGACAAAAAGGGCACTGATCTGCGTCTCAGTGTGGCTGATCTCAAAGCCCATCCTGGTGTGTCCAGAATGGGGGCAACAGCTTGTCTGGGGCCCAGGCTCACTCTGGCTTCTTCCCATCAGTGCCTGTCAGTGCTCATGCTTGGGCTTTGCCAGCCTTGTTGTGCTAACTGCCCTGTCCCTGAGGGCTGGAGGGACTGAAGAGGCTGGAGCCTTCCTTAGCTGGGAGAGGGGCATCTTGGAGCTCAGCCTGCTCATAAACAGGTCAGGGTCCTGATGCTGAAAGCCCCGTCAGGATCAGTTACAGCTTGAGGTGCTCTGGTTTACAAATGGGAAGGCATTCCTTTTGAAAATTGCTGAAAGGTGGGGAAGATGTCCTCCTCTCCTGGGATTGCAGGTCCCTGTGCTTTGTTTCCTGTCAAGAGAACTCTTCAAAAGACTGTACAAATCAGTTTCTGTGCTGGCCACCTGTGCTGCAGAGCTGTCTGCCTGGTTGTGGTCGTTGTTGCCCTGCCGACCACAAAGGGCTCAGAGCCCCAGGCGCTGGGGCTACCTTTTCTATCTCCTGGAAGCTGGGATCTCTGCTTTAAAGTCAGCATCTTGCATTTTGTTTCCCTCAGGAAGAATGGTGAACCCCACTGAAAATCCCCTGATGAAATACACGCATCTGAATTATATTGGCAGCGGGTGAGTCCAACAGCAGTTATTCCTGCACAACCATAAGCCGGGTGTTTTTCTGGTGGAATGTCTATCCAGCGTGAAGTCAGGCCAGCTGCAAAGATGTTCACACACTGGGGATAGATTGTCCCATCTCTCAATGCTGCTCAGAATTTGTGAGTGGGCTCAGAAGGCATTGTCAGAGATGCCTTGCTACCGAGGTCTTGCCTGCATCAAGGAACAGGACCTGGAAGGTCTCCTTGTCTCTCAAGTGTGGGACAGCTCTGTCTTAATTTCTTTAGCATTTTTTGTATGTCTCAAAATCATACGGGCACACTAATGAAAAGAGAAGAAACTTGCTTGCCTGAAAGAGCAACCTATGCCCTATCAAAGCTGTGAGATAACAGTTCCCAGGAGCAATTCTTTCCCCTGGTTTGAGGAAGGAAACACTCTGTGGTCAGGATAGGAATCACACCATTTAGACAGTGAAACCCAAGAGGAAAGACTAACCTCCCTTTAGAAGTTGAACCCCAGTGCTTCAGGAACAGGCCCAGTGCCCATGCACTTGAGAGGAAAATGCATCATCGGCCTTCTGGCAGAGCCCTCCTGCATCCTGCAGATTTTGACACTTCCAGCAGAGATTTCCTGTGTGGGCTGGCTTTCACTGCAAGGTCTAAACAGCTTCTCCTTTCTCTGCTTCTATTTTGTTTCTAGGGGGTATGGAGATGTTTACAGAGCACTCGACACTGCCACAGGAGGAGAGGTAAATGTCAACAGCCCCTGCAGGCTCTGCTGCACTCGAGGGCTTTCCCCTCTGGTGTGAGCTGTGGCTGGAGCTTTGGGCAGAGCTGTGCTGAAAAGGCACAAGAAGCACAGACTGGTGCCAGCCCACAGAACACATCTGGGACTTTGTCCCCCTCAGCTGCCGGAAGGAAGGCACGGAGGGCAGCGGTTCCTTTCAGAGAAGGACGCGCTCACTCGCTCTCCATTGCTAAAACAAAGGCGGTGCCTGCGAGCACCTCACTGCTCTCTGGGGCTACAGCTTCAGAGTCCTGAATTCTCATTTCTGGCTGCCAGCAAATCCATCTGAAAGTTACTCGTAGTTCCTTGGCCACCTGCAGTGCTGCACTTGGAAACTGCACGTAGGGAGAGATCTGCAAGGCATCCCTGAAAGCCCTAAGCCCTGCCCATATCCCAAGATGTATCCACAGAGTATTAAGGCATGGATTACTTCTTCTGAGTCCCAAACAAAGCAGCAGAGAGTGTGGTCAGAGGTTTGTGGGTGATAACTGAGACACTGCTGTTACCAAGTGGTCAAGGCAAAATGTCAGTGGCCCCACGTGTCCTGTAACTGGCTCCCAAGGGAGCAGAGAAATGGGCTGTTGGAATGTCAGTTCCTAATTACTGTAGTGCCTAATCACAAGGAAGTTTGGCACAGCTCAGCCGTGTCATTGCAAAATCACTCGCTCCACGTGCCTTGTGGTCTCGTGCCACCAACCTCCCAAGTTACTGATTTTCAATGTCATTTTAGGTGGCAATAAAAAAAATAAATCTTCAAGGAGTGAGGAGGAAGGAGCTAACCTTTAATGAAATAACAATCATGAAGAGGTATAGGAGTCCCAATGTTGTGAATTATTTAGACAGGTGAGAGGTTATGGTCTTATCCCATGGATGTGTGTTTACATAAAGCAGACATTAGAGGTTAAAAACCCACTTTGGTCAGTGGCAGCAAGTAAAGCTGTTATTTTTATTTATTCATATGTCTCTACTCATCTCCAATGGATGAGAAGAGAGTGCATCTTGTCTGCATGAGTCTTCCCTGGCACACCTAGTTTGATAATTACTCCAAAATATTCAATACCTGGATCAGCTGTATCTTCCTAACTCAATAGCCTCAAAGTTCACTGCCTCCACATTTATTTGGGATTGATTTTTTAAAGTTTCTTAAGTGCAGATGAACCATCCTAAAGTGGATTACCCTTGGATTGTTGCCCCTCCCTGCCATTGCTATGCATGCCAGGAAGACTAGGTGCTTATTTCCAGAAACACCATGCCTGACAGGTTTTTTATCTGGGCTGTTTCTAAACTGCACTTTTCATCTGCTGCCCATCTAAGACATCTCCTTTTTCACAGATGTGTCTTTCTCTTTGAGACTGCACAGATTGCAAACAATGCACAGCCAAGAGGGAATATCTATTCCTTTGATTCCGTCCTTGTCACAAAGGCATCTGGAAATAAGAAACCTGGAAGCAAAAAATCAGTGTAGCCATGCATGTTCATCTCTACCCCCTTGTTTCCTTCTTTCAGCTACCTTCTAGGCGAGGAACTCTTGCTGGTTATAGAGTACATGGATGGAGGTGTCCTGAGCGATATCGTCAGCCAGACCTGCCTGTCTGAAGATGAGACAGCAGCCATCAGTCGGGAGGTCAGCAATCCCAGCTGTGTTTCCAAGGGCTTTGGCAGGATTGTCTGGGAAACAGGGGCTCAGAACAGGAGAGGTTTCCTGTGCCAAGCTTTGTTTCTGTGTTGCTGGTATGCTATGGGCAAGTAAAAGCCTCTCAAGTGAAAGGCCTGCCAGTGCCCCTGCACTCCCTGTACTCAGTGCCAGTACTCTTATCTCCTGCTGTTGTATTCTCGCTCTGTCTCTTGTATTTGTATTTGCTGCTCTCCACCTTGCCTCTCTAAATGTTTGCCTGGAGTCTGTCTTCACTGCATTCCTTTCCCGTAAAAGCAAAGGTGCTGGTGGCAGGATTTGAAACAAACAGCAAAGAAAAAGGAGAGAGACTCGTTTCTCTCAGTCCTCAGCTAAAAAGGATAGGAGTGCAGCCAGAATGCTCTTTGCTTCTGAGCACATGCACTGCAGCAGGAGTCATCCTGGCTGGTTGGCAGGGGACAGCGTACAACAGCAGGTGCTGTTGCTCTTTCAAAAGCTGACGTGCCTTTCCTCAGAAAGGTCCTGCTCTGCAGGTGTTGGAGCAGCAAGCTCTTCCTCTCAGTGGCCATTACTGTTCTGTCATTACTCCCCCTTCCCCTGGAGAGGGAATCTTTTAGATTCTTTGTTTCCTTTCTTGTGTGATGAAATCACATCACTCATTTTTGCCCTTCTGTTTCTGTTTTCTCGCTCAGTGCCTGCAAGGACTGGATTTTCTTCATTCAAACAATGTGATCCATCGAGACGTGAAGAGTACAACATCCTTCTCAAAACCGACGGTTCTGTCAAACTGGGTCAGTATATTCTTGGTCAGGTTCAGCGTTCCAGGGATGTGGGTGTGGGGCTGCTTGGAGTGACTGCCAGCTCCCCAAAAATGGTGCTGGTGGCAGTGCAGGGACCCCTGCTGCGAGCTGAGGGCACAGTTGGAACGTGCACAGAGGTATAAGGAGCCACAAGCAGTCAAGAGTGGCCTTGCTCTGTGTGTGTCCCTTCCAGACAGAGGGAGTTACAAGTCCAAAGTTTCCAAAGAACAAAAGCCACTGCTAGAGGCAGTGTAAAAAATGGGGGGATTTTTAAAGTCACCAATGCCAGGAGATTCAACAGCACATTTTCAAACTTCCACTGGGGAATTCTTTTGCTTGCTTTCCTAATTGCACAGAATTCAGATAAAACCAGTATTTTGTTTTCTCCTCAGCTGATTTTGGCCTCGCTACTCAGCTCACCCCTGAGCAGAGCAGACGGTGCTCGCTAACTGGGACTCCTTGGTGGATGGCGCCTGAAGTGGTGACAGGTCAACCATATGGCCCCAAAGTGGACATATGGTCTTTGGGAATTGTGGGAATTGAAATGATAGAACAAGAACCTCCTTACTTGAGTGAAAGTTCTGGCACGGTAAGGAGCAAATACTCACTGATCCCACTGTCTTTCTCACCTGTCCCATGTCTTGTGTGCCACTGGACAAAATCCCATTGCCATCTGCTGGAACTACTTCCACCAAGGTCCCCTCCTACAAATGTCCCTGCAACACATCAGCATCTGCTGGACTTTTGGTTGCATCAATGGGGGAATTCAAGCCTTACCACATGCAAACAAACTCCAAACAAACAAAATGTTCTCAGGCAACACTTTCATTTGGGTTAGTGGTTCCAGTTCTTTTGTCTGTGTAGATGGCCTTAATAACAGGAAAAGAGCATCTTAAGAGTGTTGTTATCTTTCCAGAAATGAAGGAAGGAAACCCAAACCCAACAAAGTTTCTAAAACTGTGGTCTTTAGAGAGGAACCTAACCCTGTGTGCAGTTTCTTCTTATTGGGAAACATGGGCATGAGGGTGTAAAGGCCACAGAGTCTCTTCTGCTTCTTGTGCAGTGCTGTTGAAACACTCAGTGACCGTGTTTCTCTCCTAGCCCAAGCAACATTCTGCACGTCACCAAGCCAGAGCCTGGTGATGCAGAGAGCCTGCCAAAACCTCCCAGTGATTCCTGGCACTTTCTGGGATGGGCCTACCATTCATGCATTGACTTGAGTAGCCAAATGACTAGAGGGTGGCCATAGGGATGGAGCCTCTCCTTCTTCTGACCTAGACAATTTTTCTTTTGCTGCAAAAATGGGAAGCTGAAATTTTCAGACTGCTGAGAGACAGAGCTGCAGGTGGCTCCTGTGTGCCCAAGCAGGCATTTTCATCCCAATACATTTGTGCAGGCACCTTAATGTGTCTGTGTTGAAGAGGAGATTGTAAATGTTTGGTTCCCTACCTGGGTATTAACTGATGGATTTCCTTTCTTTTCTTCCAATTACCATTGTTTTCAAGAACAGCACAAAAAGCCTGATGAGTTTTGTTCTAGGGCACGTGCGCTTAAAGGACCAAAAAGCACTGCAGAGATGCCCTTCATGTACTAACCCTTGAAATTAGTTAGTATAGCAAAGTCCCTCTTCCAAAAAGCCTCTCAAGCTGGCATGAATCCTCAGAGATGCAAATGTCCTTTTGCTGATGTAGTTCCCACTATCTAGGTCAGGCAATGAAATCAGCTGCCAAGGCAAGATCTGAGGGATGGTGGAAAAGCTGTGGCTGCATCGGGGTTTGGGTTTTTGGTTGGTAAAGGAAAGTTATCTCTGGGTCTCTGCCAGGGCAGAAACTGCCACTGAAGAACAGAGGTTAAACAAAGGGATCTGGGAGAGCCTTAGAGATGTGAAAGCAGGAGGTGGAGCCTGGTGTCTCCTTTTTCTCCAGGCTACACACCTGATAGCCACAGTAGGGACTCCACAGCTGCGGCAGCCCAAGCTCCTCTCGGCTTTGCTGCGTGACTTCCTGAGCTGCTGCCTGCAGACAGATGAGGAGCAGCGCTGGTCTGCCAAGGAGCTCCTGCAGGTAAAATGTGAAGGGGCTGCAGGTGAAACAGGCTCTGAGGGATGGGCTCCTCTTCCACTCAAGTCCAAGGCAGCAGATGAGCCCCCTTCCTCCTCATCTCCACGCTTGCTGCTCTTCAAATGAAAATGGTGAGGAATCCTAGACTGGGCTGGGCTGGCAGGCCCTATAAAGGTCCTGTGGTGCAAGTGTCCTGCAATGAGCAGGGACCTCTTTAAAGAGATCAGGTTGCTCAGAGCCCTTTGCCACCAGAGCCAGAATGGTTGCAGGGATGGGGCTCCTACAAGCTCTTGGGGCAAGCTGTGCCAGGGTTGCACCATACTCCGAGAAACAAGTTCTTCCTTAGATCTACTCTGATTAGATGCCCTTTGTGTTTAAAAATATTTGTCCATATCTTATTGTAACTGGCCCTGTTAAAAAAGATGTCCCCCACTTTCTTCAAAGCCACTCTGAAGTATTGGAAAGTGGCAATAAAGTCTACCCGGGGCCTGTTCTTCACAAAACTGAATAACTCCAGCTCCCTGTGCATTTCCTGAGAGGAGAGGTGCTCTGTCCTCTGTCTGTTTCTGTAGCCCTCTTTTGTGATTTGGTGGGGTGTTCAGTTTTATCTAATGGCAAAAGAATTGAAGTAGAGCAATGCGGGGTACAGAGACATGAAATGGTGGTGGAGGAACCCAAGGAAGCCAGTCCCAGCCTAGGGGTCAGAGATTTGGCTGTGGGCAGGAGGGGCTGTGGGGGGCTCACTGTGAGCCTCTGAGGGGCCCTGGTTTGTGCCCCCCAGCCCACCCTCAGAGGTTTCTGCCACGCAAACAGGGACAGCTGGGAGGGAGTTGTCCCAGCCCCATCTGCTGCCTGGCACGCTCAAGCAGACGGGAACTGTGCCCGGGTTACTGCCAGGCTGTGTGGCAGAGAGGGAACTGCAGGGCCCAGTGCCACTGGGCTGGCCCTGCTGGGAAGGAAGGTGCCATCCAGCACACGAGGGGCAGGGCATGGAACGGTAGACACTGCTTTCTGTCCCTGTGGGAATCAGCACAGTGCCTGTCTTTCAAAGGCAGGGGCCTGTGTGAGTCATTGGAGTTTCCTGAACGGAAGAAAACCTAGGGACAGAAAGTGCCATTTCTAGAGCACTGGCAGGGCAAAAACCCCAGCATGATGAAGAAATCACAATAAACAGATGAGTGGGATTCTGGGCCAGGATTGCCTGTGATGGCAAGGTCTTGCACACTGGAGATGACTGGGGAGCAGATGTTCCCATTGCTCCTCTTTCTGGGTCTTTCCAGGAACTTGATGTATCCTGATTGAGTCCCTGAAGCAATGAGCTTGGAAAGTAATGGTTCACTGTTCTTTGTTGTATTTTTTTTTCCGGTGGACAGCATCCATTTGTAACTTCAGCCAAGCCACCATTCATCCTGGCACAACTCATCAACTCAGTGAAGAAGACGAATAACCCTAACTCTAAACCCTAACCCTAAACCCTAACCCTAACCTTAAATGCTAACCCAAACCCAAAGCCCTAACCCTGTCCCTATCTGTAACCCTTACCCTAACCCCAACCCTAAGTCTAAGCCTAGGCCTAAACCTAAACCTAAGCCTAAGCCTAAGCCTAAACCTAAGCCTAAGCCTAAGCCTAACCCTAGGAGACGAGAACATAGCAATCATTTCAAGATGTTATCTCTGTTACCAATTTAGAGTAGGATTGTAGAGTAGGGTTGCTGAACAGATTTGTAGCATAGAATTATAGATTAGAGTTGTAATTAATAAAGTTTCTGAAACATCAACTCATTTGGAAGATTCTCCTCCTTCTGACCCCTTCAGAAAATTCAACATTTCCTTCTGAATTACCAATTGTTTTTTATGGGTGCTAAGTCACACATATGGCTTCTTTTGTATGGTTTCATAAGTGAGGAGGGCTCTTCTTCATTCATCCTCTCCAGACCACACTGCCTTTGGAATATGAGCCACTGGCTGGTTATGGCACAGCTGTGATATTTCTAGTTGAGGCAGTAAGGGCAATGGCATTTGAAGGCAAAACCAAAGGAAGAATGAGGCAGCCCAAACATCTTGTGCAGGTTCAGGCCTTCAGCTGTGACTGGAGAGCATTGGGGTTCCTGCCACTTGGATTTGGATCCCTAAATGCAATAATCTCTTTGGCTGGAGAAAAGCCTTGCTCAAGTGAGAAAGCAGAAAGATCAGAGAGGGTGCTCGGGAAGGTCTCCTGTGGTGCAGAGCTGTTCAGCGCCTGTGAGGTGAGAGCGGGCCCGGCCTTGCCTGGGCTGGAGCCCCAGCAGAGCCCCGGCAGAGGCCGGAGCAGCCTGAGCCCCGGCAGAGGCAGGCTGGAAGGAGGCCCTTGGAGCTGCAAGAGGCAGCAGCCGGGCCCTGGGTGCCTCTTGCTGGGAGCGGGCGAATCCTCCGCTCTCAGAGCCCAGGTGGCAGCTGGCTGCTGCTGAGGGGAAGCGCAGCCGTGCTGGGCACAGCCCGGCCTGGAGGCATTGGCCGTCTGGAGTGTGCCCAGGAGCAGGGAAAGGCCAAGGGCAGCCGCGGGCCGCTGAGTTGGCTGAGGATTCCTCCTCTTCTGCCAGCTGCCCTGCAACTCCTGGCAAAGGCCAGCAGTGTGTGCAGCACTCTGGGCACCGTGGGAGGGAGCCGAGCTGCTCGGCAGGCTGGAGCACAGGGCAGCTCCTTCAGGGCCGGCACTTGTGCCAGGGAAGTGAGGCCAGCGTGAGGCAGGGACAGCTTGGCAGGGCACATCTGCAGGAGCCAGCGCCTCACGCAGCTCTGGGAGGAAGCACTTGCAATCCTGCAGTTCTGCACTGAGCCAGAGCAAAGGTGTGAGATGCAGAGTGATTGGCAGAAATATTCAGGCCCACCAGGCCAGCCTGCTTTGTGCTTTGTGGCGCACAGCATGCACTGTGCAATGCAGCTCTGAGTTGCTGGGAGAGAGGCAGTCGGGGATGTGCCTGAGGTTTGTGCTTGAGGAGTGAACTGATTTGGAAGGGGGCAGAAGGGTTTGAGCAGGCAATTTGTGTTTTCTTCATTAATTTCTGAAAGAAAGTCATAATGTGTTGCACACAGGTAGGGTTATTAGAAAAGAAAGGCCTTATAAAATCAGGCCTTGCTATAGTAAATTCCCAGATAGCCTGTTACATCTTCTACGTGCAGCCAGCAAACTTCCCATGGGAACAGTCATGAGTGCAGTTAGCACAACAAGCTATTGTGCTAAGAAAACTGTTTGCATCTGTAATAAACAAGAAATCTCTCCCATGAGCATCCACGAAAAAAAATGTAATCACTTGAGTAAGAGTGAGTCTTAAAAAGAGTGAGTCTTTGCATGTACACACTAATACACCTTCTAAGCAATAAATTGTGTGGCAAGGAAACTACCAGCCAGCTGGACTGAACACGAGATCTGTGAAAACCGTGTAAAAATGAGTTATGTGAATGAAGAATTGGCTTTCCCTGCATGAAGAAACTGAGTCCCAGCTGCTTTATTGACACAGCAATGTGGCTTCACTCAGCAAGAGCACTTGCAGGGTGTATTGATGAAACGCTTGTGTTTGATTCCCAGAATAGGAAGAAGAGGCGTGTAACAAACAGGGCTTAGTCTTTTGAATTCTTTTAGCTTTAACAGGAGTGCTGAAGCCTGTATTCCCCCACTGCAGTGCTTACTGTGTGCAACTGGCGATCTTGGCCTTGAGAATAAGGAGAGTGCCCCTGCTAAGAACATAGCTGGAATGCATTCAAAGGGAAGAAAGTGTTTTTAGGAGGCTCTTGACCATCAAAGGAGAATCTGAGGAATGGGAATATTTCCCAAATGACTGTGTCAGGAACCAGAGACGGGCCCGAAGCCCTGCCATATTTGATCCATGTTTGAGCCGGTTGACAAGACAGTGAAGGAAAGTGTCTTGTTTAACATGGGGGACCTTGACCCTTGAAAGAGAAACAATGTATTGGTCAATCGGTGGGCAGTCAAGCTGTGAAAGGGGAACAATGGAGCCGTCGGTGGCAGGGAGTCATGGAGTCATCCTGAGCCATCATCTCACACGCCAGCCATGTGTGAGCTGGTGCTGTAACTGGGAAAATTCCACATCCTTAGCAGGAGATACAAGGCCTGGTTCTGAGCTGGAAGGGTGAGAAGGATGAGATGCACAGCGTTTTGATCCAGAGGATGTCCTGGAAGTGCACTGCCTAACTGCCCCTGCTGCCGAGCACCAC
Source organism: Melozone crissalis (assembly GCF_028551555.1). Classification (NCBI taxonomy): domain Eukaryota; kingdom Metazoa; phylum Chordata; class Aves; order Passeriformes; family Passerellidae; genus Melozone; species Melozone crissalis. The sequence continues at coordinate 301,975 of NW_026535957.1, forward strand.
GCTCCATCTCCTTCTCCTGCTCAGCGGATTTTTGGGAATCCAGGGGTTGGTATGTATTATTTGCTACTGCAACTAATGGAATAAAGTTGCTTTGCAAGCTCAGTTGTGTCTTAGGTTCTTTTGTGCATGGATCGCCTCCTGAACCTGTGGCAACGACCAGCAGGGACCTACAGGACACTCCTATTCTCATGTCAGTAAATTCTGAGAAGTGATTGAAATATGTCAATAAATTTGAGGTAATGTTTAGCCTATGAGTTTCAGCAAAGTATTGAATATGTCTTAGTTCCATGGATACAAGACGGGTAGGTGAGATTGCTGGGTGTGCAGGGCTTAGGGAAGTGATTCCCTATGCACCCACCACTGAAACAAAGTAATGCCTCCTTACTAGCCCAGAGCTGGCAACAGGGATCAGGCCCTGCTTGGAAACTTTCATTTTGGCAACTTCTGTTAGCAGGTAAGAAAGGTCAAAATGAAACATTTTCCAGCTGGTTTATCCTTTTAGGCACCAAAGCTCTGTGCCACGGGTGGCCTGGGTGTGTGCAGAGCAATGCAGCCCCCACAAAGCCCTTGGTTTCCCCTCAAGTTGCCAGTTTGACTGCTTCCAAAGGGAAAGAAAGGCAGAGATGTACATCCACAGGAGCCCTGGGCTGTGGACCATTTTCTTGGTCTGGTTTCCTTTGCTTGTATCCCATCTGAGTGCTCAGCTGGGGTACAGGCTGTAGGTGCTTGGGGCACTCTTGGAGCTCCTCTTGGATCCCCTGAAAAACAGGGTTTGGCCCATGAGGGGAATTTGTGCTGCTTTGTGACAGAGGAAAACTTCCCAGGCTCTTTTGTGTTTGCTGTAGGGAAGGTTGGTTATTGCTTGGCATAAATTCACAGACCAACGTGGAGCGTTTGCTTTGTGATGTCAGGGCATGGTTGCCACATCGTCATAGTGGCATCAGAAGGTTGCCTTGGTGCACAGAAGGCCTGAGTGTCAGAGCAGCCCTAGTGCTGGCTCCGATTCAGGAGAACTTTCCTGATTGGCACCTTTGTCAGTGGGTAGCTGCCCACTGACAAGAGCATTGTTTCATCTATTTACCTAACTTTCAAAAATAACAATGTTTCACTATCTGGCCAGGGCAGCTTTTGCTGCTTATGGCATTTCTTTTTCCGCGTGTTATGTTACCCACTTTGCACGTAAGTAGAGTTTTCCATTCTACTTAGGTTAGGGTGTATCCTAACCTGGCTTTTCTATGTCTTCCTGCTCTTTCTTGGTGGCTGAGTTTCTGATTTTGTAGGAGAAAGAGCATTAGGATGCCACTGGTTTGGTAAAGCTCCTGCCAAGAGGTTCAGCTAAAAAGGGGGTGTCTGTAGCCACAGGGGCAGCATTTGCAGGGGAACCTGCAGGGCTTCCGTTCCCTCCACGGGAGAGTCTGTGGCAACAGAGTCCGTCATTTCCTCAGGTTGCTGGGACAAGCAAGACAGCTTTGAAAATGCAGACTGGCAGACCTTCTTGGAATGCCTTTTAAAATCTCTGCAGTTGTTCCCAGAACTCAGGGAAAGCTTATTTCTTTTTAAATTTTGTCATGAAAGGATTTAACTCTCTAACTTGACCCTTTACCAAGTGCTTAACTAGTGATTCTCTCTGCAAGGAAATGTAAACTCTAAAGCAGTGAGTGTCCGCCACAGCTCAGAGGGGATTTTGAGGAAGCATTTCTGAGCAAGCATTTCCAGCAAATTAAAGAGAATTAGTGCATGCAACTGATTAAAAAAAAAAAATAAAAAACCAAACAAAAAAAAACCAAAAAAAAACACCTGAAGGAGTGGATTTAAAAAGCCGTTTTATGTGTTTTCTAGAACAGGAGCATTGAGTGTTAAAGAACAATTTGGATTTTCTTGGTCATGTTTGTATTCATTTACTGGCTAAACAGGTTGAAGTGTAGGCACAAGCAAGAATATTGTCCTGACCCCTTGCTGGCTGTGTGAATGAAAGGTGTCTCCTGGAGGGATGTTACAAAATGGGAAATCTTCTCTGTTTGGGTTGACTTTTCTGTTGGATTCAGCAGCCCAAGCAGTTTTCTCACACCATCTGGTTCATTTTCCCTGCCCACTACAGGTCACCTGAAGTGTGCATTCAGCAGTGCCTACCCTGAGGAGAGTGAGAAAGGAACATTTCATGTTCCTGGTGCTTAAGAATTGTAGAGGAAGCTGAGAGCTTGGTCAGTAGCAACAGAGTGTAGAGGGCCAGCAAGGAAGGCTGAAAGAAAATCAGTTTTCATGCCTGCAATGAAAATAACAAAGGCATAGGTGGATATTTTTAAATTTCCATCTCAGAGCTTTAAAGAACTACAAATCCAGTTTTGCAGAGAGAACCTTGCTTGCTGACGGCAGATAGGGTGGAATATTTACTTAAGAGCAATTTCCTGTACAGTTGAATTAGACAATTTTGATTTAGTCAGAGTGCCTTACAATTCTATTCTTATCACACTTTATGATATCTACTTAGAAGATGTCGTTCTAGAACAGGAAGACCGTCTTGCAATGGTGCCTGCTGTACCTGAAGTGAAATGGGCACCTTTGTGGCTGGGGAGCTGCGTGGGCCCAAAGGACGCAGGGCTGGCGGCCGTGAGCAGCTGAAGATGAGGCAGCGTGTGGCCAGGGGGCCAAGAAGGCCAAGGGCACGGTGGCTGTGCCAGCAGCAGTGGGGCAGCAGGAGCAGGGCAGTGAGCGTGGCCTGTGCTGGGCAGCGCTGCGGCCACAGCTGGAGTGCTGTGTGCAGCTGTGGGCCCTGGGAAGCAGAAAGTCATGGAGGGGCTGCAGCGTGTGCACAGAAGGACAGGGGAGCTGGGCAAGGGGGTGCAGCACAGGGCCAGTGAGGAGGGGCTGAGGGAGCTTTAACCTGGACAATGGGGGCTTCTGAGGGACCTTCAGGCAGACTTCCATAGATCCCTGCCTTAGATCCATAGAGCCAATGCTCAGCACAAGGGCTGCTTCCCTGCCAAACATCTCTTCAGTGCATCCAAGTGCTTTAGACACTGGAGTAGGTAACACTTTCATACTTTGTTTATTTGTTTGTTTGCTCGAAGGAGAAGCCTTGTGTAATTTCTCTTTCTCCTGGGAGCTTTTTCTCAGTTTTTGCTGCCCTTTTCCAGCACTGGCAGAAACACATCACTTTCAAGGTTAATGGCTCCTGTGTCTTTTGGCAGCCCAGAGAATCAGTGTGTGTTGTGTTTGGGAATTGAGCAGGAAATCAATGCCCTTGCATTCCAGCTGGTGCTCAGGGATCAGAGGAGCTGGGGTGGGCTGGGCTGCATTTCTGATTCCAGCCACTTTAGCACCATCAGTGTGGTCGAGTCCAAGAGAAGAACTTGCCTGAGCACAGATGCACAAAGAGTCCAGTTCCCAGTGCAATGCTCTGAGTGTCTGATTGCATTCCATAAGGACCTACATGCTCCAGATTCCCCAAGAGTGTGCTTTTTTGAAGCAACAGGAGAGCAATCTCAGGATTGTAGTTGAGTGGGGCACTGGCTACCAAGTTCTGATGTGTGTAGCAATAGAGAGGACAGTAAAGAGAGATTTCAGTAATGAGATCTGTCTGTCTATGTATGTATGTATGTATGTATGTATCTATCTATCTATCTATCTATCTATCTATCTATGTAACATTTACATAATTGAATTTTTCTGGCTCCGGTCCAAGGCAGTTGGAGATGCAAAGCTCACCTAAAGCATCCCTTTCAGGAGAGGATTAGAGGCATGCTCCCTCGACCAATTCTGAGCGGGCAGAGATGTTTCCCCCTTCAGATATGGTCGTTTTTTTCCATCAGAGTTGTTTTCCTCCTCCGGCCTCTTCTGCCCTCAAGTCCCCAGTTAATTCTATAAATTTCTGCCTGTCCTAGAGAGGTGCAACAATTCCATGTTTAGGTGGTGTTGGTGACTCTGGTCACACATGCTTTATGTGACACATGGTTTCCTTCACTGGCATCCCCAGGGCTGCGTAAGTGCATTCATTCATGGAGCCTTAGGAGAGTCTTCTCTTTACCTCAGCAGCAGCAGCAGCAGCAGCAGCAGCAGCAGCAGGGAGCGGTGGCAGGGCCAGGACGAGGAGGAGGTGGCTGCCCTGGCCCTTTGCTCCCGGGCCCCAGGCCAGGAGGGCTCTGGCTGCAGCAGGGCGCTCTTCGGGCAGCCCCTGGCAGCCTCTGCATGGAGCACAGCACGCTGCCCCGTCCTGCTTGTGCCACTTTTCTTCAGCAATACCCTAGCTCCTCCTCACAAGGAAAAAACTCCAGCAATCTAAAAAGAAATCATTCAAGTACAGTTCTACCTGCCTTTGCATTGTAGTTCAGGGCATGTATTTTTTGGTCTATACTTTCATGATTTTTATGAAAACATGCATTCATATCTGCACATTTTTGTGGTTTTAATTATTCATATACCTAAACACTCCATTTTAAACTCTTGATTTATTGCAGTTGGTAATTTTGAGGTAGTATATTTTAAAATGCCACAAAACAACACCTTTTGGGTAGTTTTTCTCACTCTTAAAAAAACCCCCATAAGCCATTTTAGTCTCTGTCTCTCCAAATTGGTTCATATTGGCCTATTTTAAATCAGGGCTACAATACTTTTATAGGATTGAGCGAGCTCCAATGAAATGCACACCGGTGATTCCTCTTGTACAATGTCAGGGCCCCACCGTAAAGCCTCTATTTACTTTTTTTTTCTCTCATTAGCTCAACTGCAAACACACGTTCAGTTGCAAACTTACACAAGATGAGCAAAATCAAAATTATTTGAGGGGCCTTTGGGAGCTCCTTGCTGATCTTTCTGCTTCTTCAGCTGAGCAAGGCTCTGAGCCAGGCAAAGAGATTGCACTTAGTGCTACACAACCATTTGTCTGGAACTCTGCTGATTTCTAGGAACAGATGGAGGCCTCTGTCTCCCCAGGATGTTTTGGCTGAGCCAAGCTTTGCTGGGTTTTGGCTGCAAATACCATTGCCCTTGCTCTCTTCTATCCACAAGTACCACGGCTGGGCAAAAACTGCCACGTGGGCCATCTTCCAAAGGCACTTTGGTCTGGAGTTTGTGAATGAACAAGAGCCTCATCCACTTCCAAACCACAGGAAAAAAATCAGGAAAGAAAACTTCCCATCCTTAACAAACAACTGACAATTCACAAGTGGATCTAGAGCTTCTTTACGCAACAAAAAGGAAGGTAATGTTCCAATGGAGTTGTGCTGTCACGAGTTTTTCTTCTGACTCCCACTCCCAGCTGGCACTGGAAAAAGTCACGTCTCTGCAAGTGTCAGTCTCTTCTGTCTGCCATGAGTTGTTTTGCTGCAACAATCAGAACAGGCATCAGGCTGGAGAGAGGCTCAGCTGTTGCTAGGAACAGGAGCTGCCCCAAGGAGAAAAAAGACATGAACTTTTACCTCCCAAACCCATCTCCACAGAGGCTCAAGCAGGATTCCTCTGGTTCCCAGAAATACAAAGAAATAGGGCTGAGAAGACCCTTTGCAGCTACGTCTTCATGCCCAAGACTTTGCTGATGCCATTTGGGTTTTGCCTTTTTTCTTTTCTGTCTTTTCTGTATTCCTTGCACATCAATTTAGAGCTCTGTAGGCTACTCGATTTGTGACTACTTTTCCCAGTCCTTTTCCATGGCCTTTGCCTAAGCAGAAAGACAAACTTCCAGAGCTCCAAGCGCCAGGGGGTAGAAGGCCCCAGTGTTATCTTGGTTCTTCCTGGGACAGACCCCTGCAGGGAGCTGGTGGACTCACCATCCCTGCAAGCCTTTGAAAGAAGACTGGATGTGGCACTCGGTGCCGTGCTTTACTTGAGGCATTAGGCCATAGTTTGGACTCGATCATCTTGAAAGTGTCTGTCTTCCAAGCCAGGGATTCTGTGATTCTGTGACTGAGGCAGCTTTTACTGCAGCCCTGCAAAGGGCTGTAGGGGCCCTTGGCCATAGACGGGGATCAAGGCTCATGGAAAAGAAGCAAAGGGCTCAAGGTGAAGGCTGACAGGGCACTGCTGCCACAGCCCGGCCCAGAGCGAGCCTCATGTCCTCCTCCTCACCCTGCGCCCTCTGCGCTGCCCTTTGCTGCGCCGGTGGCTCCTCTGGCTGCGGGGCGCCAGGGCGTGCTGGGGGCCGGGCCCCTCGTCTTCGGGAAGCGCCGGAGCCTCGGAGGTGAGCGGCTGCTGCTGTGGCCGGCAGGGGAGAGCTGCGGCTGCGGCCCCGGGCATGGCGAGCTGCCGCTATGGCCGGCTCCTGCCGCGGCTCCTGCCTCTGCTCCGGCCTCTGCTCCTGCTCTGTGCGCACAGACACGGCCGAGGGCTGCCCGGCAGCTCCGTGCCGCTCCGCAGCGGGCCCGGCCGGGCTGCTGCTCTCTGCGGCCTCTGCCCGCCGCTGCCGGCCCCGCCGCGCTCCCGCCTGCCTCTGCCGCAGCCGGGCCCACACAGGAGGCAGCACATTGTGGCTGGCTCGGAAAAGCCCTGCCCGCAAACCGCCCGCCACGGCCTCGGCCTCAGGGCACAGGCTGCCGGCGTCCTCGCAGCTGCGAGCCGGCCCGGGCCGCCTGCCGGCCTCGGCCACAGCTCCCGCCTGTGTCTCCATGGCCGCGGCTGCTCGGCACAGCGGGCTGAGCACAGCCAGCGCCAGCAACAGCTCCTCACGGGCCCAGGCTCTGGGCGCTCCGAGCCCGCCCTCCCCCGAATCCCAGCCATGAGGGGCTTGGCGTCCCAATGCATCCCCTGGGGACAGCAGAGTCGGCCGCTGAGCTCAGCCCATGGTGACACCACCAAGTGACCAATGGAAAATTCACCAAATCCTTATCAGAGACAAGAGAAAACTCCCATGGTGCCTGACAGCCTGAAGCAACTGCCAATTCCAGATCATTCCATCCATGTGTGAAAAGAGGCTTTTGCATTAAAGCAGAAAAGAGTTATCGAAAAGGAGGTCAGGAACAAACAACAAAGTTATTTGGACTCATGCTTCTTGTGTCTGTTAGAAAGGCCAAGAAAATGCACTCCTTGCTCTTCTGACACAGCTCTCTCTGTTCATGATGTGGGACAGCGAGTGCTGATCATGTGCAGGAGCTGATGCAAGGGACAGGGACGAGGACGCAGCAGGCACAGTGCCAAGCTGACAGAGGGATGATCTCTGGCAGTGGCACTGAAGGAGAAGAGTTTGCAGGCAGCACAGAAAATGGCTCTTTGTTTCACCTCTTCTTTCAGTGCTGCTAAGAATGTAGCCTGGAGCAAGCTGAGAACTCCAGAGCCTGGAGCCCTTTCCAGGCAGGGCTGCATCAGACACAAACCAGCAGGGGACTGAGGAGCCCCTGGGGTGGCAGTGAGCAACCTCGGGCTCTGCTCACTGCTGCTGGCATTTTCTATTGAACCATCTCCAAGGACTTCTGTTGTGCTCTGTATTTCTAAGGGTTTTCCCCCTTGGTTTTTTTTGGTTGTCTCCTGCACCTTTTTTTCTCCAAATTTTCCTATCCTCCTATCCTGTCAGCAGTAGCGCTTGTCCAGAACTGGCTCTAAAATATCAGCAAAGTAGCTAAGAACAACAATGGGTGGAATCCTGTGGCTCAGGAATTCATATGCCAGAGCCCTGCCTGTGCCTTATGCTTTGTCAGAACCTCCTTCTCTGTGCAAAACTAGGGATTAAGGGAGTTTTTTTGCCAAAGAGCTCCTGAGAAGCAAATGTTGTGCTAGGTTTCTCAGGAGTGTATCCGTTAAGTTCATTGCTGGCAAACAGAAAGTAAGGCCAGGGTAGCAGAGCAGCTGGGAGCTGGTCACTCCCTGCAAAGGGCTGGTGTATGATGTGAGAACACCACATTCCAGGACGGGCAAGCAGGGTCAATGTGCTCAAGGTGCTGCAAATGAGGTTTGGGTTCACTTAGAGAGCAGTCAGGGCTGGTGAGCACTGCAAGATCCAGCTGCAGTCCCCATCCATGTCCCTTTCAGTGCTGGCTTTAGGGTGTCTGCAGCCTGGATCCAGAGCGCCCTGGGGGCTCCTGAGGCTGCCTTTGCACTCAGGGTGAGGATGCCCAGGAGCCCCTGAGGCCGGCAGTGGGGACCAGGGCTGAGGCTTGTGGCCTGGCAGGCGTGGCTCTGGGGGCTGTGACATGCCAGGGCATGGGTCACTGTCAATGCCCTCTGCAGCCCTGACTAGCTCTGTGATGCTCCAGGGACAACGGCAGGAGTGGGGATCTGGCTAGGTTAGGGTTTTGCCTGAGCCAGAACCTCTAGGCCAAATGCCGAGACGTAGAGACCCCTGGAGGACCGAGTGGAGGAAGCACAGGAGGCTCTTCTGCGGTGTAAAGCGCAGCAAATTCATCAGGACAGGCAGGGGGAAGGTTCACAGCAGAGAATTACAAAAAGGAACAAACATTCAGAGAATCCCCAGCCCCCCTGTGCACGGGTTTTTAAAATCTTTCAAAACACGGGGTGGACACCATATAGTAACCAATAAGCGGCTCTTGGGGTGTGGTTTTGAGGGCTACAACAAATCAGAACAAGGGGAAGAGAGAGCGTTGGGATAGCGATTGGATCATAGGGTGAGGGACAGGGAACTTTCTGGAACAAAGGGTAGGGTTTTGGCTGATGGATGGGGCAAAGGGGCCGGGTTGTCTTGACAGACAGGGAAAAATCTGGTGAGGAGGGAGGGAATTCCTTAAAAGACACTTGGGTAGGAGGGGATAACACAGGGGAGAAACTAACTGTAATAACTCGGGGAACACTTGAACATACCACTATATAACAACATTTGGCTCAATAAACTACCACACTGCAACACAGAAATTCAGGCTTTCAGCAGCTGAGAGGTGGCACTATTAGAACCCGCAGCAGCTGGTGAAAGCCATCTGTCTCCTTCAGGTTCCTGCTGTGTGAGAAGGTGCTGCAAGTTGTGGTGGCTGCACTGCCCATATGCTGGGAGGATGATCTGTACCAGGGCAGAGCAGAAAGCTGCCATGGTGAGCAGAACATGCTCAGAGCATTACAGTTCAGAGAATGGCACTGCCCCTGAAGGACAAACAGCTTGAAAGCATATAATTATGTGCAGAACCATTGCACAAATTTTCTCTTCTAGAACATGCCCATTTTTGTATACTGTAGATGAATACTCTGGGTTTTATAGAATACATGGGTTTTTTTCTTAAGGGTTTTTGGGAGAACTCTCAAGTTTATTTCTGTTTGTATTTTACATCCAGCATGCATACAGTTTTTTAAAATTATTCTTATTTTTCTTTAGTAAATACTTAGGGAAAAATACCTAAGCACTTTTAATCTTTTGGGATATGGTGATTAATATTCTTAGAAAGAAAACCTTGTTGAACACATGTGAAAACATAGAGAGAGGGAAAACAGTATAAAAGTCTTTTAGAAAAGGGCGTGTAATAAGGACTGCAGAACTGAGTAATTCCTCCAAGTACAGAATTAGCAAGATATAACACCAAGAATACCTACCAAGATATGTGGGATCTCAGCACATCAGTCCTGATGTGCAGAGTCACCGAGATAACCCTTGGGGGGCTCGGAGGTCCTGGAATGTTGCAAGAAGTGTCTGGTGGCTGGACTTTGATCCTGCACAGGACACGACACCTGTATGAGAATGGGAGGATCTCACGGGGATAAATGGTGAAGGGATGGGTTAATTATAGTGTGAAACACAGGTTTTAGAATTTCAGTACAGGGGGGTCTAGAGAAACAAGATGGAGGAATTAGGGCGTGTCCTGTCCTCCTTCTTCTTCTTCTTGGCCTCCATCTTCTGTGGTGGTGGTGGCACTTTGGGATTGGTTCTTACTAAAAGTGCACTTGTCAATAAGGGTGAAAGGTATTGGGGAAAATAGGTAAATATCTTATACGTAGTTTTGGGTATAAAGATAAGTGACCGCCCCGAGGGCTCTCAGTGTGCTCATGGCCGACGTGCTGTGCGGACCTCTGTCGGGCCGGGAGAAAATCTTGTAGATAAAAACTAATAAACACTGAAGACTGAGAAAAAACCTGAAGGCTCTTTTCATCCTTTGGAGCGCAGGCTGTCCCAAGGCCATCCCGCGCCTTTCCAGGCCATCAAAAACAGCCGAGAACGCGACAAAGATACATGTTTCCATGTCTATATTGTTATGCCTATATATGTATTTACTTCTATTTATTATGTATGGAGTTGTATAGTTCTAAAATTCTATTTATTTAGTTCTGGATCTGAGTTCCTTTACAGAGGGATATTGCTGTTTCTGTATTTGTATATGGGCTGTACATTTGTAGTAATAAGTAATGAATTTAATTGTTAAACTTCAATTCAGTAACTTCAATATTTGTGAGTTGTTGCAGAGGGTTGCAATAATTTTTTTTAATGAAGTTGATATCTGTATATATTTATATAGCACAATACTGAGAATAAATTTTATTCATAAATTCATATTTCTGTGTTTCTATATCGGTAGCACAGGTGTTGCAATTTAAAATAAATTTCATTTTTACACTTAAGTTAATGTTTGTGTATTTGTACATTAGTAGTGCGGGTGTAACTATCTGCAATAAATGCAATGTTTCAACTGAAGTAAGTGTAGATTTGTGCTACCCAAAGCCATGGGCAGATGTAAATGCCGGAGGATTTTGGCCATGCCAATCTCCGGCCATGCCCAGCACATGCCCCACCTGCACTCAGGCTGGGCAGGGGAAGCGCAGATTTGGGCTGGCGGCACAGCCCCACGTTGGCTCAGAACTCACTGCAGAGGCTGCTGAGAAAACTCCGGGGCTCCATGAGCACAGAATCCAAGCAGGAGCCACCCAGGAGGACAAATCCCGCATCCCACGGGCAGCTCTTTAGAAAAGTGCTCCAAGTGTCCCCCTGAAGCTCATCCCAGAGAGCAGAAGCCAGCAGGGATCCTGAGCCAGCTCTGCTGCCTTTGGCAGCACTTTGGCAAATGAGCTGCAGCAAGGGGGAGGCAGCAGTGACTGTGACTGCTGCAGGCTGGGGATGAAGGAAGGGCCATGGACACAAGTGCTGAGATGCCCCAAAATCCAGAAGGAGGCTGGAAAGTTGGGAATCAACTTGGCATTTCAGTGCCAAGCTCTCACAGGCACTGAAATGATGGAATCCCTTTGTGTGAAGTGACCTGGAAGAACTGACAGGGAGTTGCTGCTAGGATCAGCAGTAGCAGAAAGCAAAAATGTACATACACTAAGAGATAATCTCATATCCCCCACAAGCAATGGCTTCAAAAATGATCTCATATATTCATCATATTATATTATATTATATTATATTACATTACATTATATTACATTATATTATATTATATTAATAAAAATATATAATACATAATATGCATGAAATTTAATGCACATGTATTTTTGGACAATTTTATTTTTTTATATATATTTTCATTTAAGATACATATTTGAAATAGCCTTTCAGCTAAGGAAAGTGAAGATTTACAACAGTGCAAAACCATCTGCCCACAGAGCATTCAGCTCCCAGGTGCGTGCACGCACACCCACCCACTGTGCCTGCCCTTCTCAGCATCTCGGGGCTGCTGTTTGCACAGAACTGGGATGAATTTAACTCCACAGAGCCACGAGTGGGCTGTCCAGCTTGTCATGAACACTCATGTGGCAATGAACAACACAGAGCTCTCAAACCACATTATCACAGGTCATTTCATTCCTGCTGGGCACTGTGGAACTCTAAAAATGACACAGAAAAGGGGTGGAAAACATTGGCATCACGGTACTGCTGGTATCCTCCAGGAGGAAAATCTGTTGGGTTTCTTAAGGTGGTAGCTTTCCAAAACCTAGGAAAACTGCTCAGCACTGGTAGCCCAATTGTGAATGGTTTTCTTGGCTTGGCAAACTGGGGTGTTAACAATGGACTCCGTCCTTGGTTCAAATCACCTGCCCTCACCTGCAGACAAAAGTACTATCACCACCACCAGCAGCAGCTACATCAGTCAATTTTCTCAAAAAGCTGTGTTAAACTTGGGAGAGGAAAGGAAAACACATCAGACACTGTGGATTATTGACGAGACTCTGAGGAACAGTTCCAAAGCAAAGGGCAGCAGCTTCTCTCTGGGGCACTCCTTGTGCCCCAAGGCAGCCGGGCTGCCCTGGCTGCCCAGGACCCTGCGCCCCGCGGGCTCTGCAGAGCTGCACAGCAGGGAGGCAGCTTCGGGCACCTCAGCCCCTGGGCAGGAGGGGCTGCTTGCTCTGCAGGGCTGCCTGTGGGCAAAAGCAGGGTGCTGGCCTTCTGCTCTTGGCCGCAGCCTGGCCTTGCAGGGCTAATCCTGTTCCCTGTCTCAAATGTGCTAATGATAGACCTGGTTGTTTGCAGCTCTGCACAGGTGTGATTTGCACCACAAAATACTGAAGGACCAAGGCCTGAACAACAGACCCTGACTGAAGCCTCAACAACAGGACCTGAGCCAAAGCTGCCCTCTAGATGACCTTCCCAACCCAATGTTCTATGTACCTGCTCCTTAACCAAGTGTTATTATCAAAAGGATTGTTGCATGCATTCACTGGTGAAACACGTCTTCACCTTTCGGCATGAGGAAAATTGACAAGGCCACACATGGCCTTGGTTCCTCCTTGAGCCCTGGGCAGGCTCGGGGAGAAAACCAAGAGGAGAATGACACCAGCTGTGCCCCCAGCAGAAGCTCTGGCACATTGCTCGTCCAGCACTGTCGGAGCCGGGCTACTCTCACAGTGCTCTCGGGAGCCTCGTGGCCGCCAAAGGTGGAGGCACCGCAGGATTTCCCGGTTCCCGGCCGTGGCTCTGCAGGGCTGGGCTGGGACAGCTTCCCCCAGCTGATGTGCGGCTCTGGATGAAGGGGAAACCATTGGGCTACCTGATCTTCCTTAATCACCAGAGGCACCCTTTTGTAATAATGCTGAGGTGCATTGCTTAGCTTATCCTTTCCTGACTCTTTTTTACACTTTGGCATTACAGTAAATCACACTGTTCATTCAGCTGGTGTGTCTGCATCTGTCACCCTCCCCACCATCAAAACAAACACACAGCCAGTTTAGCACAAGACCTGCCTCTCTGCCAGCCCATCTCTTGGAAAACACCCCTGATGGCCATCTCCACAAATGAAATTCCCACTTTGCAACTTCCTTTGCTGCAGGCAGGTGAGAAAAGGAGCCACTCCCAGCTCTGGACACCTCCAGAAACCAGCTGCTTTCAGCAGTCACAACCCTGAAATATCAACCTCCTTCCTTAACCTGCCATTGGGAGCTCCCACCAAAAGGCCTTTTATCCAAGGATACCCACAGAAGAGCTGGAGAAGGGAGCAGTTTGAAACACAACTGCTTCAGAGTTTAAACCTGCCTTTATCAAATGAGCACACACCAACCTGTCCCAAAGGGAAAGCAGGCAGGAATGAGAAGCTCCTCTCCCACAGCCACAAACTCTGTGCTTCCTTCTGTTCCAGCTGGAGAGTGGAGGCATGGGCTGCACCTCACTTTGGGAAGGAGCCCTGGGAATTGGCCTGGTCTGGGAGGGCAGCAAAAGGAATTCCATAAAAAGTAGGAAAAGATTCTCTTGAAGGAATAGATGATGACAATATTTCTGCAGAAAAGCAAAAAAAGAATAATTGAAGCATTTCAAGAAGTGCCCAGACTGAAATTTGTTTGCCAGTACGACAACCCCAAAGTCTCTGTGGTGTGTCAGCAAGCTCAGGAATGAACCTGCAAGGCTTGGATAAACATCATTGGTGTCCGCCCCCCAGAGCACAAGCAGCTCCCCAACAACACTTCAAGACTAAGGGACAAAGCTTCCCCCTTCAGCTCTCCACAGCAGCTCTAGGGAGTCTCTCCCACTGCAAGATCTCCTTTGTCAGTCTACAGTGACAGGAGTTGGCTGCAGGGGACATTTGCATGGGAACTCTCCCCAGATTGGGGGGAAGAAAAAGAAGAGGTGATTCCTGAGGAAAGAAAAAGGCAACGCTGCTTGGGAAGACACCAGTGTGAGTTTGCTACAACTCTAGGCCCGAAATCCCCTGAAGAAAGCACCATCCATCCATGGGGCAGCACTTTGGCTTTGATATCAATGCTGACAAATATGCTTCCCATTCCTGCTGCCGTAGCTGACTCCAATTCATGAGCAATGTGCCAACTCTGCCAAAGACAGGCAGACATGGTGAGATAAAACCAGCTAGTCTGCTGAAAAGGAGTCCAAATTAATGTTTTCTAACTCTCCCTTTTCATCCTTTCCGCAGCCAAGACAGAGCAATGTCCTTCCTCTCTGTCCCCGATGGTTACCCAGGCATGGGATGCAGCGTGGGGACAGAGCCTGTCACTGCCCCCAGTGCCCTGCCCTGCCCTTCCGTGCCTGCCTTGCCCTTCCCTGTCCTGCGGGATCCTGCTGTGCTGTGCTGTGCCGTGCCGAGCCCGGCCAGCTGTCACGCATTTCGGGAATGACCCTCCCCTGTGCCGGCCGCCGGTGTAATGAACATACCACTTTGTAAGTTTGACTAGTTAGAGAGTCTTTGTCCCTGATTTTCAGTTTTAACAATTCAGGGAGCTTTTGTTTTCCCTGACAGTACAGTTGCTGCCAAGGGAAACACACCCAAAGACCAATAGTGACCCAGCCTTCCCTTTGCTTCCCTTTTCCTTCCCTAACTGCTACACAGCGCTCTCATACCAGAACGCCAGTGCTGCCTCACCTGAGCATTTAGAGCTGCCTCCAGGCCCTTCCAGGCTAAGTGCAGGTGCTCAGGACTCTGAGGTTTTCCTAGCTTCTTGGGAGAAGGTGTTTGCTTCATCTGGACTTCTTGGGGTTTCATCGGAGGAGCCAGGCACAGGCAAATTTCATCTCCACTGTGAGCTCTTCATTCTGCTTGATCCCATGAAGCTTAAATGCCAACCTGAGCTCATCGTTCCTCTGGTTCCCGTAGACCATCACAGCCCTTTCATGGCCTCTCCAGAGAGGAGCAGCTGCACATCTTCAGGGCAGCAGTTGTTCGCCCGCATCCCATCAGGGAGGGAAAGAGTTTCTGCCCTTGCTTTCCAAGCAGGTCCTGGTTAATGACCCTTTAAAATGTTTTCCTGCAGTGCTCTGTCATGGGTAGATCTCAAGTGAGAATCGGGTAGAAAGGGTCAAGTTGCCTAGGAAGGGGGACCTTGAAAACAGAAAGATTCTCTGCCTGATTTTCCTGTACTTGCTGCAGATTTGGATGGTGTTCTGGGCATTTTCCAGACAGCCTCTCTGTAGGGGTACAAGGGCAAGGTGGAAGATATTGCCTAACAAGTGGTCAGTGTTAGGTGCACTCTCCTCTTTCTTTGAATGAAGCCAAACTAGGACTCTGATAGGATATTGCAGATGTTTAAGACTGTCTGCCCTGCAAATCAAGCCATGCCCTTTGACACTGGCAGGGGGCTGTGTAGAAATCACGAACGGGCCGGTACTGCTGAGGAACGCGCCTCGAGCTGTTTGTTTTCCAGCATCAGTCTCGTTACATGGTTATGAAAATGGGAAGATGCCAGCAGCTCACATCCCAGGCAGCAGACAAAGAAATTAATCTTACAACTTACTTTATAATTTTTTTGACCAATCACACAAAGCAAAAGCTTATTGACAGTAGTTCTATCCAATCACTTTAAGCACAGGGACCTTTGGTTAAAACAATGCTCGCTTATTTCAAATACAATACCTACTTGGAAGCCTTAAAACACAATGCACTGAGCTCCATTATTAAGCTTCAACCTTCCCAATATCTTGCTAGATAAACTTTTCTGTAGCTTAGAGAGGTTTTCTAGACCAGCATTAATACACAGACCATTGTTCTATTTTTCTTTGCTTTTCTGCAGGTTAAATAATTTTTCTGCTGACCTATCTCATGGCTGCTGCTTAGCTGTAATCACAGTTCTACTGTATCTGAGACCTGCCTTTTGCAGCTTTCCCAAAACCCTCTGATTTTGTGGATTCCCTCAGAGGACTCAGTGTCAGAGCCTCTGGAGAAGCGTGGAGGGCAGGGCTCAGGCAGGTTCTGCCAGTGCAGCATTTGAACTCAAGGCACCAAGAAGCACCAAGCCTGCAGAGAGGAACTCAACCCTTCTCATCTCCCTCACTGCCAGAGGCAGGCTCAGAGTAGCATCTCACCCCTCTCTAAACCAGTGGGGCTCTGTCCTTACCAAGCTCCTCGGGCTCCTGGGAATTGTTCCCACAGCTCTCGGTGCCATGCAAAGCTCCCCCTGCTGCAGCTCAATCCACAGGCTCCCCTCCTGAGGATTCAGGGGCAACATTAATATTCCCCTTGAAAGAGAAACAGAAAGGAAGAAACCCTTCTCGCCACTTACACAAAACACCTGGTCCAACAACTCCATGGCTCACACACTTAATCCCTTGTTCCTAACAAGAACTCTGGGCCCCAAAGCCCTTCAACAGTCAGAAAAATTTGACTTTTCAAACACAGTCCAAAAGCTGTCAAAGCTGACAGTGACAGTGTTGAACATGTGGGTGACACTGAACACATGGAATGGCTGCTAAGGAAATCAGTTGCTGCTCTGTTCTGTAAGGTTGCATGTCTGACAGCACTAACATCAGTCATCATGTCACTAATTGCAATGGAAGTAGCACTGTCTTCTTTCTTCAGCCAACACTGCAGTCGGTGTAATGGTTTCAATGCCTCGCCCGAGGCAAGTTCATGTAGAAATAAATTCGATGTACCTCATTTTGCAGGGCCCTAGGGTCTGAAATTGCTATTAAAGTTTTCTTTATAATGATGGGCAAATCTTTTTTCTCTGTGTTTTCTCTTGATGGCTTTTTTAACACTAGGTGCTCTCACAGTGAGTTGTCTGATGCTACATGGGCCACATTTAATTTTTGAGGGAATGTCCTGCCAGGCTCTATCTTCACATATGAGCCAATATTCTATTGCTAATTGTCATGGGGACTCATCTAGGTCATCTACTCGTCAGCAGTTTCACCCTTAGGGGGCACTGGGGTAGTACAATTGCACCACAAACTTGAGTATCTGTCCTCAGGATGATGGGGAGTAACATTTAACTGTGGATCTCCCTGGTACTGAAACTCAGCACAAAATTCCACCACCAATGAACCAAGAATTCCAATTCTGGAGGTTCAGAAGGTGCTTTAAGAAGGTCAGGGGCCCAGTGATGCCAGCTGGTTATGGGATTGGTCTCGTTGGCAGCCTCACACCAATATTTGTCACGATTGGGTATTGGCTACTCCTTGGCTGGCACAGGCACACCGACCAAACGGGTCACAAAGTCTGGATTCAAATTGGTCAAACACATGGTTTCTGAGTCTGCTGACTTGGCTAAAGCAAGGCAAACATTCATTTTTGGTTGATCTACAGGCATATATGCACAGCAAAAGCAAGAAAGCAAAACCAACCAGTGCCAGTCTGTCATTTGATCAAAGTCCATGTTCATTTTCAGCTGTTTTTTGGCACAAGCTTCCCCATCTATTTCAGTTCTCAAGCAAATCTTTTAGCACTTGTTCAGGGACTGGCCAACTATAGGGCACTAAACTGTCCCTCTAACCTTCAATTTTTACAAATTTGGATATCTTAGAATTCTTTTGAACACAATGGACACCACGCTTTTGCTGAAAGAGCTCTATGATGCAAACCATTTTCACAGTCCAAAGATCAACATCAAACTCAAGATTTGTAGCTTTCACAGGTTGAACAGGATCGTCTGGCATGAACCGTAGCTTCTCCATGCGGCTCACGTCTGCGTGCTCATTTCCCTGCTGGTGGAATTGTCGCTGCGCTATTGTGTATGAGACGGTTTCACGCTCTTCGCGGGGACCACATAGGTCCGACACCTTTGCAAATACAAGCATACCCTTTGCCCCAAGTGATTAGCGGAAATGGTCCTTCAATTTTTCCTAACCCAATGTTTCTGATCAAAACTGAAGGATTTTCCTTCAATTTTTCCTGTGTGCTGTTTGAAAAGTGCCTAAAAATTGGAGGATTAGTTCCTGCAAATGAGCTATTAAAAACATAAAGACATCTAAAGCTTTGCTCAACCTCATCTGGGATGTTGCTTGAGCCACTCCCCCTTTTGTTGATCTAGAATGAGTTTAGAGTGTGGTGCGTCCTTTCAAAAATTGCCTGACCTGTGTGGGAATAGGGAATTTCAAAAGTGTGGCAAACACCCCAGTCCATCAAAAATGTGGCCAATTTTTGAGCTGTGTATGTGGCGCCATTTGTCAGTTTTCATCTCATGGGGGATCAGTTTCGCGAGCTCTGGGCCCAGTGACACTGACAAGGACAAAAGCAAAAGACGAGAGGCGCTCTCTCTTCCCGGGACCAAAGTCTCACAGCTTTAATGGAGAACAACTTCAGGAGAGAAAGGGAGTGTCCAGGAGAGGAAAGAAGATGTCCAGAGGAGGATAGAGAGTGTCCACCTCATGGCAGGGGATTTTAAACCCTGGGGGAGGGAGGCGGTAGAAAGGAACTACCATAATTCAACATAATAAATCACCACACTGAAGTTTTCTGCATAAATTGCTGCACTTGTTGCAAACAAAATCCTAAAATCTCCCCAAACACAACCGTGCAGTCCCAAATGACCACAATGTGGGAGAAAAACCACTCAACCCACCTGTATACCCAAGCACCAGGTGTCACAGGGAGCACCAACCCCTGCAATTAGAAAGTCCACACACACAGGCTCACCGGGAAAGGAGCATCTCTTTATGAGGGGACAGAATGCTCACTTTTCTCAACACAACACACACCATCCACCACATCAGCATCCATACACATCATCTTCCTCAAACATTCACACACTGAAAACGGAAGCACAATTACAACACACAGGAAAAATGGCAGCAATAAAACAGGATTTGCTCAATCCATCCCCACAATTGCTAGCAGGTCCTTATTGACACAGCAAATCCTTTCTGCCAGCAGCCAGACCCAAACCCAAACTGCACAGGCGTACATTGTGCACAGGACGTCTCTGTGTGACTTGTGAACAGCCCTTCCCCTGCATACACCTTACGGGTTACTTTATACAGAGTTAAACGTTCCCTTTCTCCACAGTCCCAGCAGTCTTCTCTGTCCCCCTCGAGAAACAGCTGAGAGCGGAGGTGCCTCCAGGAAAGGAATGTCCTGGCAGCGCCCAGAGACGTCCAGAGCCCGGTTGTTCTCGCTGGAGCAGAGAAGCGTTCCTGCCGCGGTCACCAAATGAGGTGTGGAATAGAACTCCCCACAGTTAAAGGTAGAAGGTGGTGTGTTTATTACAGCGCCAGGCACACGAGGAGTTGTCTCTTAAAGACATGTGTGAAGAATCACTGCCGCTCTACTTATCTAAAAAAGTCCTACATATTCATATAATTCCCAAAACGACTAATACATATTAATTAGGTAACCCCACCTACCCCCTTTGTATTAAAATGTATTATAACTGAGTCCAAAGTTCCTTCACATTTGTGGATTCTTTCACATCACAGGGGTTGGTGGGTTTTAAAGCAGGGAATGGTCTCCTTCTGATGAAGCCAAGACGTCTTCCTCAATTTGACCTCTTTCCTTATGACCTGTTGGCAGGCTTTCACACCCCTTGCATAAAGCTGAAATTTCGGGGCCCAGGTGCAGGCTACGGTCCTCTTCTTTGTCACAAAGAAATCCGCATCCCATCCCGCTTCTTTAAACATAGTAAAGACAGGCAAGTGATATATTACCCTAGCCTTAACTACCTTATCTGCTAAAAATTAACTATCCCTTATTATTTCTACTCTTCTTGCTATACTCTTTCTGCCTAACTAAATCTTGCTAAAATTTTAACTCTTCCAGTTCTTTTCAATCCTGGATTCATTGGCCTCATCTCACACACCAGCCATGTGTGAGCCGATGCTGTAACTGGGAAATTCCACTCCTGAACAGGAGATACAAGGCCTGGTTCTGAGATGGAAGGGAGAGAAGGATGAGATGCACAACATTTTGATCCAGGGGATGTCCTTAAAGTGCACTGCCTACCTGCCCCTGCTGCCGAGTACCACGCTCTACCTCCTTCTCCTGCTCAGCAGATTTTTAGGAATCCAGGGCTTGGTCTGTATGATTTGCTACTGCAACAAATAGAATGAATTTGCTTTGCAATCCCAGTTTTGTCCTGGGTTATTTTGTGCATGGGTCTCCTCCTGAACCTGTGTCAAAGGCTGGCCGGGACTAAAGGACACTCCTCTTCTCATGTCAGTAAATTCGGTGAAGTGATTTAAGTATCAATAAGTCAATAAGTATCAATCAGTAAATCAAATAATTTGGGGGAATATTTAGCCTGTGAGTTTCAGCAAAGTATTGAATATGTCTTAGATCCATGGATACAAACTAGTAACTGAGATTGCTGGGTGTGCACGTGTTGGGGAAGTGACTCCCCACACACCCCGTGCTGAAATCAAGGATTGCCTCTTTTTTCTAACCCTGACCTGGCAGCAGTGATTGGGACCTGCTTGGTAACGTTCATTTTGAAGACTTCTGTTGAGCAGGTAAGAATGGTCAAAATGAAATCTTTTCCAGCTGTTTCCCTTTGGTTTACCTGTTTGAGGGTTAAAATTCTGTGCTGCAGGTGTGCTGGGTGTGTGCAGAGCAGTGCAGCCCCAGAAACGCCTTGGCTTGCCCACAAGTTGTCATGCCTTGTTGCCAGGTGTGCCCAGCTGTGGCAGGAGAAGGAGCCCGCAGCGCAGTGGGCACCGTGCCCTGCCCAGCCGGGGCTCTCTGGCACAGAGCAGCAGCAGCGCCAGCACCGTTCAACCCGCTCCTGCCTTGGCTTCCCCTGGCACACAGAACCCTCTGGAAATCAGCACCGCCAGTGGCGTTCCCAGCTTGGAGCACCTGCTGCTGGCGGGCAGATGCTGCCAGTTCAACTGCTGCCAAAGGGGAAGAAAGGCAGAGATGTACCCGCACCGGAGCCTGGGCATGTCCAATAAAGGTGTAAATATGTGGGGAGATTTGTTAGGAAGGATTTCAGCTGTGATGCCAACAGTGGCTTCTCTCCTGGTTCTGTGTGTTCTAGAGAAGTAATGCACTGGGTGGCTCTGACAATTAAGAAGTAGATGTTTTGTGGATGTTCAAATGTGTAGTGATGGTATTGTAATATATCCTCCCATAGTCCTCTTTCCCGTCCCCCTTGTAATAGCCTTGGTAGTCAGGGCGTTTGGGGAGGGCTGGCTTGTGACCAGCAGGCAGGGTGTAACAACACCTGACCTCCAGTCAGGATGCAAGAAAGTAATCTCCACCAGTGGACAGCAGAGAAAGAGTTGACTGACAAAACTTTTGGAGGAGCTAAGGGTATAAAAGGCAGAACATCCTTTTTGTAGATGTGCACGTGGCTGCTAATGACAGAGACTCCCAATGCTGCAATTTTTCCTTATTCAGTCCTTTGTTAAGGTTTACTAAACCTTTAAAATTTTAAAAGTGAGAGTCATTTCTCACACGTGCATTCTGTGGGCCCTTGTCTTGGTCTGGTTTCCTTTGCTTGTGTCCCATCTGAGTGCTCAGCTGGGGTACAGGCTGTACTTGGGACACTCTTGGAGTTCCTCTTGGATCCCCTGAACAACAGGGTTTGGCCCCTGAGGGGAATTTTTGCTGCTTTGTGACAGATGAGAATTTCCCAGGCTCTTTTGTGTTCGCTGTAGGGAAGGTGGGTTTTGCTGTGCATAAACTCACAGACCAACACAGAGCTGTCCCTTTGTGATGTCAGGGCATGGTTGCCACGTCGTCATAGTGGCATCAGAAGGTTGCCTTGGTGCACGGAAGGCCCAAGTGTCAGAGCAGCCCTAGGCCTTGCTCAGATCAGGAGAACCTTCCTGGTCAAAGCATCTGTCAGTAGGCAGCTGCCCACTGACAAGAGGCTTGTTTTTTAAGCTTTTAGAAAAATTGCCGAAATGCCAATAATTAACCATCTGGCCACTGCAGCTTTTGCTGCATATGGCATTGCCTATTCCATTTATTATTTTACAAATTTCGCACGTAAGTAGAGTTTTCCATTCTAATTAGGTTAGGGTGTATCCTAACCTGGCTTTTCTATGTCTTCCTGCTCTTTCTTGGTGGCTGAGTTTCTGATTTTGAAACAGAAAGAGCATTAGGATGCCAGTGGTTTGGTAAAGCTCCTGTCAAGAGGTTCAGCTAAAAAGGGGGTGTCTGTAGCCACAGGGGAAGCATTTGCAAGGGAACCTGCAGGGCATCCGTTCCCTCCACAGGGGAGTCTGTGGCAGCAGAGTCTGTCATTTATTCAGGTTGCTGGGACAAGCAAGACACCTTTGAAAATGTAGACTGGCAGACCTTCTTTAAAGCCTTCCAAAAACTCTGCAGTTGTTCCCAGAATTCAGAGAAAGCTTCTTTCTTTTTAAATTTTGTCATGAAAGGATTTTACTAACTTGACCTTTTACTGAGTGCTAAAATAGTTGTTCCCTTTGAAAGGAAGTGCTGCTGTGCTCTTCAGCAATAGAACTGCATCATCTGCAGGGGGACTGTGGGGAAGCTTTTCTGGGCAACTGTTTCCGGCAAGTTAATCAGAACGAGTGCATGACACTGAATGATAAAAAAAAGAGTACCTGAAGGAGAAAATTTCAGAAGCTGTCTTATGTGTTTGGTAGAACAGGAGCATTGAGTGTTAAAGAAAAACACTTTGCATTTGCTTGATCATATTTGAATTCATTTACTGGCTAAACTGGCTGCAGTGTGGGCACAGCCAAGAATATTGTCCTGATCTCTTGCTGGCTGTGTGAATGAAATGTTTCTCTGGCAGGGATGATGTGAAACAGGAAATCATCTCTGTTTGGGTTGACTTGTTCTGTGGGATTCAGCAGCCCAGGAAGTTTTCTGACAGCATCTGGTTAATTTTCCCTTCCCATTACAGGACAACTGAAGCATGTATTTAGCAGTGCTGAAGATCCTGAGGTGAGTGAGAAAGGAACATTTCATGTTCCTGGTGTTCAAGAATTGTAGAGGAAGATGTGAGCTTGGCAGTAGCAGTAGACTGTACAGGCCCAGCTAGGAAGGCTGAAAGAAAATCCATATTCCTGCCTGTAACAAAAATAATAAGGGCAGAGATAGATATTTTTAAATTTCCTTCTCAGAGTTTAAAGAATTAAAAACCTAGTTTTGAAAAGAGAACCATGCTTGCAGACAGCAGATAGGGAAAATTTAATTAAGAGCAATTTCCTGTACAGTTGAATTAGATCATTTCAATTTAAACAGAGTGGCTTAGACTCCTATTCTTATCAAACTTTATGATATCTGCTTGGAACATGAGGTGGTAGAACAGGAAGACCGTCTTGCAATGGATCCTGCTGTATCTGAAGTGCAATGGGCACCTTTGTGGCTGGGGAGCTGCATGGGCCAAAAGGACGCAGGGCTGGCGGCCGTGAGCAGCTGAAGATGAGGCAGCGTGGGGCCAGGGGGCCAAGAAGGCCAAGGGCACGGTGGCTGTGCCAGCAGCAGTGGGGCAGCAGGAGCAGGGCAGGGAGCGTGGCCTGTGCTGGGCAGCGCTGCGGCCACAGCTGGAGTGCTGTGTGCAGCTGTGGGCCCTGGGAAGCAGAAAGTCATGGAGGGGCTGCAGCGAGTGCACAGAAGGACAGGGGAGCTGGGCAAGGGGGTGCAGCACAAGGCCAGGGAGGAGATGCTGAGGGAGCTTTAGCCTGGAGAATGGGGGCTCCTGAGGGACCTTCAGGCAGACTGCCATAGATCCCTGCCTTAGATCCATAGAGCCACTGCTCATCACAGGGGCTGTTTCCCTGCCAAACATCCCTTCACTGCATCCAAGTGCTTTAGACACTGGAGTGGGTAACACTTTCTTTTTTTTGTTGTTGTTGTTTATTTGTTTGTTTGTTTGCTAGAAGGAGAAGCCTTGTGTAATTTCTCCTTCTCCAGGGAGCAAGGGAGCTTTTTCTCCGTCTTTCCTGCCCTTTTCCAGCACTGGCAGAAACACATCACTTTCACTAGGTTAACGGCTCCTGTGTCTTTTGGCAGCCCAGGGCATCAGTGTGTGTTGTGTTTGGGAATTGAGCAGGAAATCAATTGCATTCCAGCTGGTGCTCAGAGATTAGAGGAGCTGGAAGGGGCTGGGCTGCATTTCTGATTCCAGCCACTTTAGCACCATCAGTGTGGTCGAGTCCAAGAGAAGAACTTGCCCGAGCACAGATGCACAAAGAGTGCAGTTCCCAGCAATGCTCGGTGTCTGATTGCATTCCATAATGACCTACATGCTCCAGATGCCCCAAGAGTGTGGGTTACTGAAGCAACAGGAGAGCAATCTCGGGATTGTAGTTGAGCGGCGCACTGGATACCAAGTTCTGATGTGTGTAGCAACAGAGAGGACAGTAAAGAGAGATTTCAGTAATGAGATCTGTCTGTTTATCTACTGTCTATCTATCTATCTATCTATCTATCTATCTATCTATCTATCTATCTATCCATCCATCCATCCATCTACCCATCTATCTACGTAACATTTACATAACTGAATCTTCTGGCTCTGGCTCTGGTCCAAGGCAGTTGGAGGTGCAGAGCTCACCTAAAGCATCCCTTTCTGGAGAGAATTAGAGACATGTTCCCTCGACCAGTTCTGAGAAGGCGGAGATGTTTCCTCTTGAAGTGAAGGGGAGAAACGACCATCCTGGTAATGCATCGAACTCCAACTTTATTGATCAATCAATCACCTTAAATAACAAAGTTAACAAACTTCGTGCATATTCTGTAATCCAATTTCATGATAGGCTAACAGAGAAACTTCTAACCACTCCTCTCATTTTAGAATACCTACAATTGTTTATTAAAAACAGAAACCAAAACAGAAACCAGAAACTAAAACAGAAACCAGTGTTCCCAAAACTTCTACATCTGTTCTCA
The DNA here is from genome assembly GCF_028551555.1 of Melozone crissalis. Lineage (NCBI taxonomy): Eukaryota > Metazoa > Chordata > Aves > Passeriformes > Passerellidae > Melozone > Melozone crissalis. The sequence goes on from NW_026535957.1 coordinate 326,787, forward strand.
GGATGGCAGGCCTTCCCAGAGACAGTGTTCTGCTTATTATGGGAAGACAATCGGAGAACTCCATTGTTTATAGAATGATGCCTGAGAGAGTCTAATTGTTTATACAAATCAGAAGGCTGAGAACTGTTAGAAACTGCTTTACTTTTCCCCTATACTTTTCTCTCAATTGTATGTCTCATGGCCTTTTCTTTAAGTCATTCTCCGACATTTCCCCTGTTTTTTTCTTTTTTAAGAAAGGAGGTTAGTTTGCAGGTTTTTTCTATTATCTTACTATTTTTTGAATGCAACAAGGTAAGATAATGGTGAAGTTTTTCCTCATAGAAACTCTTGTGGAGGAGGCATTACCAGATGTCAAGAGAAGTGCAGACCCCGCTCTGCCAGGGCTCAGCTGCACCAAAGGCCTGAGGATAAACAGGACACTCAGTGTCAGAAATGTGATCCTGCGGAGAAGGATCAGAACCAGTGCTCAGAGGTGGAATAATGATAACTTGCTTAAATAACAAGATCCACCCTGCGCTTGGGCTGGTATTCCATTCCAGGCTCTATCTCCGCAAATTAGAAATATCCCTGTGGGTAATTTCTTAGGTGTCATGATACTAGAGCCTTTACACTAGTTATAAAGCTGTTTGGACACTATTTCCGGGCTTAGAGATGAATCCAGAGTAGCCCATATCTGTTTATGCTGACTCATCCTTTGGAAATTAGAGTAATCAAAGCTGAACTGCAATTATTTAATGCTTGATTGGGATCTCTTCTTATAGGGCCTACAACAGAATGTTGTGTTAAAGGCACCAGTTTTCTACATCTTATTGAGGCTATATATGATGTACTTTGAGCTTTAACCCCTTTTCAAAATACACTGTACCTCCCACTGATAATAAGCTAAGATTTTTGCTCATGAGATTTATAAAGGTCTGAAGCTGAAGCAGTGTTTAGCCCTGTCTCATTCCGTAGTGCCTGCTCCCAATTATGTTCCCAGATGTGCCTATAATTACAGATGTGGCACCATAAATGAAAAAGTAACAACTGATCACAACCCCCACAACACAGTGCAACCCAAGCAGCACAATTTGGGCTGTGACATTCAAGACAGTCCTCTTTTGCCAGTCCTCGTATATGTAAAGATGATAATGATTCAATAATGTCAATCAGTTCTCTGGTCGTCCGGCAACGGCGTGTTAAGGCCTTATCAGGCATTGCACAACAGGTGGTAATTGGACTAAGAAAAGAAAGCTGTTAGCTGTTTTCATTCATGCAACCTGGAGAGACGTAAACAAGCCTGAAAATGATTCTTTCTGTCCTTGAAGTTATCACATCCACCTTTTTTCATGAGCTTCCCAGAAATGTTCAAAGTCAGTTTTCAGTTTGTAATCCTTTAGTTATTTGGCTCAAATGGCATCAACTGGGAGATTCTCAGTCCTTTGTTAATTTGGAGTGGTGAAAAGATAGTATGCATTTAAAGCGCTTAAAATATTTGACTTAACAGACTTATTTGCAAATCATGTAAAATCACTTAAATCTAATTCAAACTTAACAGAATCTAACTTAACTTACTTAATAATACTTAACAAAATTTAATTTTCTTTAAATCTCACACAACTCAAACCTATATATAATTTAAACTTAGCAGACCTCGAACCCAACCGAAAACAAGCTCAACAGTTTTAACCTTAACATTTAATAGCACTTAATTGATAACTTAACTTAAACTACTTAATAACAGATAAAACCTACTATAGAAATAAAATATAGCATTTACTATAACTTACTTACAGGCCTGATTCTAAAATATTAAGCTAAAATAACTTTCTTCACGTGTTTGCTATAGCATTTTTATACCAAAAACACACTCACAACATCTCACTCATACAATCAATCCAACACATCTCAACATTTTTAAACTTTTCAAAACACAGCTTTAAAGTCTAATGTTCCACCGGCCCAGCCATCCGGGCTTCTGATGTTCAAAGTCTCTGGTAATACAGATGTTTCCAAGACAGCATAACCAATGCCGAGCCAAATCGGCCGAAATTTGACTCCCGCATTCACTACGCTGATCTGTCCCCCACAGTCTGTGCTGGGAAGAATAAAAGTCTCTTTAACTTCGCTTGATTACCATCACTGGTCTCTCAATTTCAGCAGAGATCTTTCCCTTTTGTTGGCAAAAGTTCACCTTTATTACGGCTGTTAGGTCTTAAACTGTAGCTTTTGCCGGCTGTGGGGGGAGGGAGAAACGCTCCCGCTTGAAAAAGCGCTCTGGTCCCGCGGCGCATATGTCGGAGTGGGCGAAAACTCGCCCCTTGCGCTGGGCTCTTTGTTTACTCACTGTTTGCCGGCTGACTGCTGCAGGCACCGCTGCACGCGTGGCTCCCCCCGCGGTGGCGCGGCTCCTTCGCTCCCCCCGCGGCGCTCTTCGGTCGCTCCCGGCGCGGCTCCCGCGGTGGCGGCTCCTTCCGCGCGGCGGCTCCGCTCTCCCCGCTGCTGCCTCCGCAGCAATTCAGGCGGTCGCTCCCCGCGACTGCTCGCCGTGGCGGCGCGCCCGTGCCGAGTTCGGAGTAGCACAGCACCGCAAGCGCCATGAATCACCGAATTCACACATTTCCGTTAATCCATAAACCATATGGAAAATCCCTTTACCGTAACTATAAGTCCAAAGTCCTGTTAAATCCTTCTACTAATTCATATCTGCTCTGCATTGCGGGTCACTCCCTTCGCGGTGGTTCTGCTTCGCCCGCGGCGGCTCCCTGTGGTGTCGGGTAGAAGGCTCCCTGTTGCGGAGGGTTAGAGGCTCCCTGCTGCGGAGGGTTAGAGGCAGGAAAAGGTACCAATGATGCAGCGATGACTTCTGATGGTGCTTGGCATTCCTGGAGCAAGCGGCCCGTGCCTTCACATCGGCAGCATTTCGTGCGGCCCTCTTTATTTGATGCTGCAAACGCAGCGGACGCTTGAAGAGGTGCAAAAGCGGCTAACACCTGACTCTGAGAGGACTTTGCCTGTTCTTGCAAACCTGTTCCTATCTGTTTGAGTGCATCTACCACAAAAGCCTACTGCCCGGTAGGAATAAGAGCCATCCTCTCTAATGCTTCCTCGATAGTCCAATTTGCACCTAGAGTGTTAAGTATGTTTCTAGTAGCAGAGTTACAGTTTTGAATACAACACTGTTTAAGGAGAGCCTCGCGCATAAATTCTGCTACTCCGGCTCTCTCAATTGCAGCCGCAGCTCTATCAACAAAAGCGCCAAATGTCTCATCTTTGCCTTGCTTAATTCCCATATACACTGGTATCCCTCCTGGTTCCTTTACCTTATCTATGGCGAGTCTGACTAACCGCATCGCCTCCCGGCACTTTTCCGGACCTATTAAAACTTGTGCATCAGTACGAAGAAAAGGCCCCAGCCCCATAAGCTCATTAATAGTGATACCATGCAAGGGATCCCCCGGCTGTCTTTGAACTGCCACACATTCATTAGCTAAAGCTTGCCAGTGGGCGTTAAACAGCAATTGTTGATGTTGAGTAAAAATTAATTTAACTATCCCACGACAATCATTAACAAGAAGGATACTGGTGTCAAAAATATAATCGAGCATTTGCTTAGCTGGTTCACTCTTAAAGCCAAACTGATCAACAGTAGCTCGCAACTGAGATAACAGCTTCCAGTCAAGAGCGCTAATTGTGGCTTGAAAACCTCCTCCAGGCTGGGGGTTAAAGACAACCGGACAAGCCAGTTCTCGAGCCGAACTTATCAGCTCTTGATCTCCCCTGTCAATTGCATCTTTGGCCAGGGCAGCCCACGCGTCCCGTCTTTCCCTCGCAATCGCCTCCGCCAAGCCGATTTCCGACCCAGGGACCGGCTGATTGCTTGTCGGGAACGGAGTACACGTATGTCGTGGTTTGACCGGAAATGGGACATCTGGGATATGTTGTTTTGCTGTGGTTACCAATGGGTAATTGGAATTTAAGATGGGCACCTAGTTTGACCAGTGGGACATTTGGATCCGCCTCTTGAGACTACGAACCCAAGGGGTTAAAAGCAGGGCCCTTGGCCTTCGGAGCCCTCTTGGGATTTCCGGCGTGAAGAAGTCTCTCCCCCGGCCCAGTTGCTGGCTGGGCTGGGGGAGGGGAAAGCCACGTGGCCCATCTATGGTAGGCCCGGGTTCGGAGGAAGGGTGGCGGGCCCTTGAGCGACCTGTTTATTCCCCCCCCAGAGAATGCAGCCCGTGCTCGAACTGTATATCTTGAAACTTGATATCATGTGCCGGCAGGCAGCACGGCTGGGAGGAGAAAGAGGGGGGGGGCAGCGGGCAGTCCGGCCGCCTGGGAGAGCTGTTAACCCTTTGGGGAATGAAGGCTTCGCAGAACATTGCCTTTACTGGGAAAGGGACAGGAGTGGAAGATGAAGGAAGAGAATCAGGCCAGTAAGGAGGGTCTGGCAAAGGGAGGAGAGAGATGTTGAAGGAATGGAGGAAGATGGAGTGGCAGTTTTTGCTGGACTCTTTTTTGTTGTATATCCATGGACTCTCCTGGTGATGCAGAGGCTGTATTGCAGGGGGAAGCGGAGGCTCGGCGTCAAGAGAGTTTGGTTTTGAGACCCCTCGGCCCCAGGGGGTATAGAAGATATGGGGGGGGGACAGAGGTCCCAGGATTGTGACTGTACTCTGCTTGGAACGAGACGAGGCATTCTTAAAAGGCCCTGAAGGCAGGCCCCTGCCCCATCCCATGCCAGGTGGTGAGAGCACCTCGGCATGGAAAGGAGATGTCACGAGATAGCAAGATACCGGGCGGATTGCTGATTGTGACAAGAAGTCCGTGGCACAAGGAAGGACTCCGTCTATCCCTTATGAGCTGAAGATTTGATTTTTTTTTTTCCAAAGGGTGGTGCCAGACCGAGTGTGGATAATTTTTGGGAAATGTAAATGTGTTTGGGAATTTGGTGGGAGGAGGATAAGGAAGTGTTTCTGTGTAGTTTTCATTCTCCTTGTTTTTTTCCCTCTGTGTGTGTAGTTTAGTAATTGTGTGTGTAGTTTAGTTAATAAACTTCTCTTTATGTTTAAGTTGGAGCCTGCTTTGCTTATTCCCTGGCCACATCTCACAGCAGATATCAGGTAAAAGGTATATTTATGGGGGCCCTGGCTTTGCCAGGCCCAAACCATAACAACGTATCTGGCCCCAGCTGCTGAGACGCAGCAGGTACGGGAGACTCAAAGGTGCTCTGTGTAGCCTGCGGCAAAGCAGACAACAAGGCACCCCGCAGAGCTTGGCTGGTTAGGGGAGGCTGCGAAGCGGGTACTAAAGCAGTCTGCGTAGCCTGGTTTGTAGGCTGGCTCGTAGCCGGGCTTGTAGCCTGGCCCGTTAAGGGGGGCTGCGCGGCGGGCAGCGAGGCGGTCTGCGCCTGGCTCATAGTATGACTCATAGCCTGGCTTTCCGAGGGAGGTGGCGAAGCAGGTAATAAAACTGTCCGCGTCGCGGGGCCAAGAGGAGTTCCCGCGTTCTTATCAAATTCCCTATCTTGATCGTAGTGTTTGTTACGATCGTGGGCAGCAGTTGCTTGATGAGCAGCCCTTTTTTCAGCTTGAATTTGCAAAAGCTCGGTGTTAACGACCCGCCATAACTTACCCCACTTCTTAGCAGTTTTATCATCATCTAACTTAGCCTGCCACAATAAATCACCAAATCTACGCCACTCAGACAATTCGTGAACTGTGTGAGGATTTATAAAGACCCCCCTTTCTAGGCCATAAGCTAAAAGGCCCGGTAATTCTTTCTGTAAATCTATTCCCTTAATTTGCCGTTTTTGCAAAAGGGTAATAAAAAGTTCATATGCGGCTTGCCTTTCCATACCTATGTGCGCACGTTGCAGCTCTTCAAATCAAGGTCGCGGCCACATGTATCGGACGAGCCTATCTGTATAGTCACTCACAGCACGGCGCGGGCCGGCGGGTTGCCCTCCGCTTTGTCTTCCGCGCTTCTTCGCCGTTCCGGCTGCAGTTTCGATCTTATGGAATCCGAACCTGTCTTCACTTCACGTGGCGTTCGCTTTCCCGTGGTGTTCGCTATCACGTCGGAGGTCACCATATATTGAAGTGAAGGTGAGAAACGACCATCCTGGTAATGCATCGAACTCCAACTTTATTGATCAATCAATCACCTTAAATAACAAAGTTAACGAACTTCATGCATATTCTGTAATCCAATTTCATGATAGGCTAACAGAGAAACTTCTAACCACTCCTCTTGTTTTAGAATACCTACAATTGTTTATTAAAAACAGAAACCAAAACAGAAACCAGAAACTAAAACAGAAACCAGTGTTCCCAAAACTTCTACATCTGTTCTCAGGATGGCAGGCCTTCCCAGAGACAGTGTTCTGCTTATTATGGGAAGACAATCGGAGAACTCCATTGTTTATAGAATGATGCCTGAGAGAGTCTAATTGTTTATACAAATCAGAAGGCTGAGAACTGTTAGAAACTGCTTTACTTTTCCCCTATACTTTTCTCTCAATTGTATGTCTCATGGCCTTTTCTTTAAGTCATTCTCCGACAGTTTCCCCCTCCAGATATGGTCGTTTTTTTCCCCTCAGAGTTATTTGCCTCCTCCAGCCTCTTCTGCCCTCAAGTCCCCAGTTAATTCTTTCAATTTCTGCCTGTCCTAGAGAGGGGCAACAATTCCATGTTTAGGTGGTGTTTGGTGACTCTGGTCACACATGCATTATGTGACACATGGTTTCCTTCACTGGCATCCCCAGGGCTGTGTAAGTGCATTCGTTCATGGGGCCTTAGGAGAGTCTTCTCTTTCCCTCAGCAGCAGCAGCAGCAGGGAGCGGTGGCAGGGTCAGGACAAGGAAGAGGCGCCTGCCCTGGCCCTTTGCTCCCAGGCCCCAGGCCAGGAGGGCTCTGGCTGCAGCAGGGCGCTCTTCGGGCAGCCCCTGGCAGCCTCTGCATGGAGCACAGCATGCTGCCCTGTCCTGCTTGTGCCACTTTTCTTCAGCAATACCCTAGCTCCTCTTCACAAGGAAAAAACTCCAGCAATCTAAAAAGAGATCATTCAAGTACAGTTCTACCTGCCTTTGCATTGTAGTTCAGGGCATGTATTTTTTGGTCTATAATTTCATGATTTTTATGAAAACATGCATTCATATCTTCACATTTTTGTGGTTTTAATTATTCATATACCTAAACACTCCATTTTAAACTCTTGATTTATTGCAGTTGGTAATTTTGAGGTAGTATATTTTAAAATGCCACAAAACAACACCTTTTGGGTAGTTTTTCTCACTCTTAAAAAAAACCCCCATAAGCCATTTTAGTCTCTGTCTCTCCAAATTGGTTCATATTGGCCTATTTTAAATCAGGGCTACAATACTTTTATAGGATTGAGAGAGCTCCAATTAAATGCACACCAGTGATTCCTCTTCTGGAATATCATGGCCCCACCGTAAAGCTTCTATGTACTTTTTTTTTTTCTCTCATTAGCTCAACTGCAAACACACATTCAGTTGCAAACTTACACAAGATGAGCAAAATGAAAATGATGTGATGGACCTTTGGGAGCTCCTTGCTGATCTTTCTGCTTCTTCAGCTGAGCAAGGCTCTGAGCCAGGCAAAGAGATTGCACTTAGTGCTACACAACCATTTGGCTGGAACTTGCTGATTTCTAGGAACAGCTGGAGGCCTCTCTCTCCCCAGGATGTTTTGGCTGAGCCAAGCTTTGCTGGGTTTTGGCTGCAAATACCATTGCCCTTGCTCTCTTCTATCCACAAGTACCATGGCTGGGCAAAAACTGCCACGTGGGCCATCTTCCAAAGGCACTTTGGTCTGGAGTTTGTGAATGAACAAGAGCCTCATCCACTTCCAAACCACAGGAAAAAAATCAGGAAAGAAAACTTCCCATCCTTAACAAACAACTGACAATTCACAAGTGGATCTAGAGCTTCTTTACGCAACAAAAAGGAAGGTAATGTTCCAATGGAGTTGTGCTGTCACGAGTTTTTCTTCTGACTCCCACTCCCAACTGGCACTGGAAAAAGTCACGTCTCTGCAAGTGTCAGTCTCTTCTGTCTGCCATGAGTTGTTTTGCTGCAACAATCAGAACAAGCATCAGGCTGAAGAGAGGCTCAGCTGATGCCAGGAACAGGAGCTGCCCCAAGGAGAAAAAAGACATGAACTTTTACCTCCCAAACCCATCTCCCCAGAGGCTCAAGCAGGATTCCTCTGGTTCCCAGAAATACAAAGAAATAGGGCTGAGAAGACCCTTTGCAGCTACGTCTTCATGCCCAAGATTTTGCTGATGGCATTTGAGTTTTGCCTTTTTTCTTTTCTGTCTTTTCTGTATTCCTTGCACATCAATTTAGAGCTCTGTAGGCTACTCGATTTGTGACTACTTTTCCCAGTCCTTTTCCATGGCCTTTGCCTAAGCAGAAAGACAAACTTCCAGAGCTCCAAGCGCCAGGGGGTAGAAGGCCCCAGTGTTATCTTGGTTCTTCCTGGGACAGACCCCTGCAGCGAGCTGGTGGACTCACCATCCCTGCAAGCCTTTGAAAGAAGACTGGATGTGGCACTCGGTGCCGTGCTTTAGTTGAGGTATTAGGCCACAGATTGAACTCGATCATCTTGAAAGTGTCTGTCTTCCAAGCCAGGGATTCTGTGATTCTGTGGCTGAGGCAGCTTTTCCTGCAGCCCTGCAAAGGGCTGCCTGGGCCCTTGGCCAAGGACGGGGATCAAGTCTCATGGAAAAGAAGCAAAGGGCTCAAGGTGAAGGCTGACAGGGCACTGCTGCCACAGCCCGGCCCAGAGCGAGCCTCATGTCCTCCTCCTCACCCTGCGCCCTCTGCACTGCCCTTTGCGGCGCCGGCGGCTCCTCTGGCTGCGGGGCTCCAGGGCGTGCAGGGGGCCGGGCCCCTCGTCTTTGGGATGCGCCGGAGCCTCGGAGGCGAGCGGCTGCTGCTGTGGCCGGCAGGGGAGAGCTGCGGCTTCGGCCCCGGGCACGGCGAGCTGCCGCTATGGCCGGCTCCTGCCGCGGCTCCTGCCTCTGCTCCTGCCCTGTGCGCACAGACACGGCCGAGGGCTGCCCGGCAGCTCCGTGCCGCTCCGCAGCGGGCCCGGCCGGGCTGCTGCTCTCTGCGGCCTCTGCCCGCCGCTGCCGGCCCCGCCGCGCTCCCGCCTGCCTCTGCCGCAGCCGGGCCCACACGGGAGGCAGCACATTGCGGCCGGCTCGGAAAAGCCCTGCCCGCAAACCGCCCGCCACGGCCTCGGCCTCAGGGCACAGGCTGCCGGCGTCCTCGCAGCTGCGAGCCGGCCCGGGCCGCCTGCCGGCCTCGGCCACAGCTCCCGCCTGTGTCTCCATGGCCGCGGCTGCTCGGCACAGCGGGCTGAGCACAGCCAGCGCCAGCAACAGCTCCTCACGGGCCCAGGCTCTGGGCGCTCCGAGCCCGCCCTCCCCCGAATCCCAGCCATGAGGAGCTTGGCATGCCAATGCATCCCCTGGGGACAGCAGAGTCGGCCGCTGAGCTCAGCCCATGGTGACACCACCAAGTGACCAATGGAAAATTCACCAAATCCTCATCAGAGACAAGAGAAAACTCCCATGGTGCCTGACAGCCTGAAGGAACTGTCAATTCCAGATCATTCAATCCATGTATGAAAAGAGGCTTTTGCATTAAAGCAGAAAAGAGTTATCAAAAAGGAGGGCAGGAACAAACAACAAAGTTATTTGGACTCATGCTTCTTGTGTCTGTTAGAAAGGCCAAGAAAATGCACTCCTTGCTCTTCTGACACAGCTCTCTCTGTTCATGATGTGGGACAGTGAGTGCTAATGTGCAGGAGCTGATGCAAGGGACAGGGACGAGGAAGTAGCAGGCACAGTGCCAAGCTGACAGAGGGATGATCTCTGCCAGTGGCACTGAAGGAGAAGAGTTTGCAGGCAGCACAGAAAATGGCTCTTGGTTTCACCTCTTCTTTCAGTGCTGCTAAGAATGTAGCCTGGAGCAAGCTTGGAACTCCAGAGCCTGGAGCCCTTTCCAGGCAGGGCTGCATCAGACACAAACCAGCAGGGGACTGAGGAGCCCCTGGGCTGGCAGTGAGCAACCTCGGGCTCTGCTCACTGCTGCTGGCATTTGCTATTGAACCATCTCCAAGGATTTATGTTGTGCTCTGTATTTCTAAGGATTTTCCCCCTTTTTTTTTTTTTTTTTTTTTTTTGTTGTCTCTTGCACCTTTTTTTCTCCATATTTTCCTATCCTGTCAGCAGCAGCCCTTGTCCAGAACTGGCTCTAAAATATCAGCAAAGTAGCTAGGAACAACAATGGGTGGAATCCTGCGGCTCAGGAATTCATATGCCAGAGCCCTGCCTGTGCCTCATGCTTTGTCAGGACCTCCTTCTCTGTGCAAAAACTAGGGATTAGTGGAGTTTTTTTGCCGAAGACCTCCTGAGAAGCAAATGTTGTGCTAGGTTTCTCAGGAGTGTATCCGTTAAGTTCATTGCTGGCAAACAGAAAGTAAGGCCAGGGTAGCAGAGCAGCTGGGAGCTGGTCACTCCCTGCAAAGGGCTGGTGTAGGATGTGGGAACACCACGTTCCAGGAGGGGCAAGCAGGGTCAATGTGCTCAAGGTGCTGCCAGTCAGGTTTGGGTTCACTCAGAGAGTAGTCAGGGCTGGTGAGCACTGCAAGATCCAGCTGCAGTCCCCATCCACGTCCCTTTCAGTGATGGCTTTAGAGTGTCTGCAGCCTGGATCTAGAGCACCCTGTGGGGCTCCTGAGGCTGCCTTTGCACTCAGGATGAGGATGCGCAGGAGCCCCTGAGGCCGGCAGTGGGGACCAGGGCTGGGGCTTGTGGCCTGGCAGGTGTGGCTCTGGGGGCTGTGACATGCCAGGGCATGGGTCACTGTCACTGCCCTCTGCAGCCCTGGCTAGCTCTGTGATGCTCCAGGGACAATGGCAAGAGTGGGGATCTGGCTAGGTTAGGGTTTTGCCTGAGCCAGAACCTCTAGGCCAAATGCCGAGCAGTAGAGACCTCTGGAGGACCAAGTGGAGGAAGCACAGGAGGCTCTTCTGCGGTGTAAAGTGCAGCAAATTCATCAGGAGAGGCAGGACTAAGGTTCTGCAGGCGAAAACTCCCAAAGGAACAGATGTTCCGAGAAGCCCCAGCACCCCTGTGCACTGGTTTTTAAAATCTTTCAAAACGGGGTGGACACCATATAGTAACCAATAAACGACTCTTGGGGTGTGGTTTTGAGGGCTACAACAAATCAGAACAAGGGAAAGAGAGAGCGTTGGGATAGGGATTGGATCTTAGGGTGAGGGACAGGGAACTTTCTGGAACAAAGGGTAGGGTTTTGGCTGATGGATGGGGCAAAGGGGCCGGGTTGTCTTGACAGAAAGGGAAAAATCTGCTGAAGAGGGAGGGGATTCCTCGAGGGACAGTTGTGTAGGAGGGCATAACACAGGGGAGAAGCTAACTCTAATAACTTGGGGAACACTTGAACATACCACTATATAACAGGACATTTGACTCAATAAACTAACACACTGCAACACAGAAATTCAGGCTTTCAGGAGCCGAGAGGTGGCACTATTAGAACCCGCAGCAGCTGGTGAAAGCCATCTCTGTCCTTCAGGTTCTTGCTGTGTGAGAAGGTGCTGCGAGTTGTGGTGGCTGCACTCCCCCTTTGCTGGGAGGATGATCTGTATCAGGGGAGAGCAGAAAGCTGCCATGGTGAGCAGAACATGCTCAGAGCATTACAGTTCAGAGAATGGCACTGCCCCTGAAGGGCAAAAATCTTGAAAGCATATAATTATGTGCAGAACCATTGCACAAATTTTCTCTTCTAGAACATGCCCATTTTTGTATACTGTAGATAAATACTCCAGGTTTTATAGAATACATTGGGTTTTTTCTTAAGTTTTTTGGGAGAACTCTCAAGTTCATTTCTGTTTGTATTTTACATCCAGCATGCATATATATTTTTTTTATTATTATTATTTTTCTTTAGTAAATACTTAGGGAAAAATACCTAAGCATTTTTTAATCCTTTGGGATATTGTGATTAATATTCTTAGAAAGAAAACCTTGTTGAACAAGTGTGAAAACACAGAGAGAGGGAAAACAGTATAAAAGTCTTTTAGAACAGGGCACGTAATAAGGACTGCAGAACTGAGTAATTCCTCCAAGTGTAGAATTAGCAAGATATAACACCAAGAGTAACTGCCAAGATACTTCCTTAAATCAAGGGAAATGGGACCTGCAGCCATACGAGGCACAGCCAAAGCAAATGAAAACCTTTGGAAAAGAGGGAATTTTGCCAGTGGCATCAGTCTGTCCGGATAACTGAGGGATGCCCATCAATATTGCATACATTCCTCAATATTTGCAATGTCTTTTCTCCCAATTTCTGTGAAATTAATAAGCTGCAGTTGTTTACCATTAGCTTAAGCTCTTAGGGGAATTACCAAGCACCATGTATGTTTTGCTGTAGCCGAGCAGGACTTGAGTTTCCCAAATCTACAAAGCAGAAGGGAATCACACAGTTACTTGTGCTATTGTTAATGAAGGGTTTCATGAAAGCAGGTGAATGAGAGCATTGCGTTGTAAAACTTCCACATGCAAGAAAACAGGAGTCCACTTAGAATAAAACATAGAAGGCTAGCATAACATCAGAACAGGATAAAATGAAATTGCTAGACAGGAACTGATGCGTCAGAAATTAGGTGTATCATTTCTGATATATCTGCATGCATTTGCAAGCTAAAACAGAAAAGGAAGGGCAGAGATAATAAGGAACGAAGATTTTAAAATTGCACTGTGCAGAAGAGACACACAAACCACCAGTGTGAGCACAGCTGGGAGATTCAGCTTGGAGATGGATTAGAGTGGAATCCATTCACTGAAGGTCTCTGGTGCACATGAGGGCAAAGACTGAGGAAAAAAGGAGAAAAGTTTAATTTCTGAAAGCTATTGAGATTCCTGGAAGCATTGTCTAGAGATCTAAAAATCTAAAGCCTCACAGAATCTGAACCCAAACCATCCCCAAATGGATTGATAAGGTATGATGTGCACATCTCTGCTGTTTTCAGAGTCAATGAAATCGACAATGAGTGGCTGGAAATTAGGAATGCCCACCCAGATTTTATCTCCATTACTTTAAGAACACCTTAATAAGGCACTTCAGGAACTGAACACTGACATTCTCTCCCTGCTCTATTTCCTTTACATTTGAATACAGGCTGGTAGAAGGAGAAATCAGGCTTTAATTTCTCCCCAAATTACCTGTTGCACTTTCAGGTTAGGAGTAGATGTAAAATTCAGCTAATCACTCTCTCTATCCATGAATATTCCACTAGTGAACTGACCTACAGAACATCCGTTTTTCTCCTTTGTACCGTCCTAAATGGTGCCCAATGAACAGGACACTCGCATAAATCTCACAGAAAATCACCAAAATTGCTGAAATTACCTCTCAATTCCATGATAAAAGCTTCTGAGAAAAGGCTTGACGGGATCACTGAACAAACTGTAACTTGGAAGAGAAACACGTATTTCAGCACTGATCAAGGGGAAAGAAAAATAAATGCTGTAAAAGTTCCAAGTGGAAGGTTAGGAGAAACACAGGAAGCAGAGAAAGAACAAGGCCCTGTCAGATGACCTGTGCAAGGTAACTTTGTGCCCCAGCACCGTTAGAGGACATTCCTTGTCATTGGTGCAAGCAGCTGGAGACATAAATGCTGATTGATTTGGGGGCCACATTCTTGCTAAGTGCAGAGGTGGTTCAATAACGTGACATGAGGGAGTTCCTCAGAGCAACTGGGATGCCAGAAAGAAGTGAACAGCTCACCACAGCCCGGCCCGCTCGGCTGCTTTTCCTTCTGACCCCCCTGGGGAGGCTCTGACATTTCCTCTTCCCTGATGGAAGCGCAGCTGCTGCCAAGGGAAACGTCCCCACACTCACTCAGTGTTCCCTTTGCTTGCCAGATGTCCCATCTGCTGTCCCTGCCCAGGAGAGCTGCTCTGCTCGGGAGGAGGAGACCGAGCGAGGGCCTGGGAACATCGGCGGCTGCAATCCCTCCTGATCTAGCGCTGTTTATGGATGTGTAGTTGGATTTGGATAGTTACAAGTATAGGGATATTTACATACACTGACTGATATTTGTATAGGGATATTATGTATGTATATTGTTATATTGATGCGTATATATTCATCTGTTTACATACTTGTATAGCTCTGCAGCTGCGCATTTCTATTGCTGGGGTTGTATGGATTTTTTTTATTGGTCCATTGATATTTGTGTATTTATAGACAGGTTTGTTATGTTTGTATTATATTGTCATGTTATATGTCATGAAATATGTAATGCATGTTTACATCTCTATATTGTTATGCCTATATATGTATTTACTTCTATTTATTATGTATGGAGTTGTATAGTTCTAAAATTCTATTTATTTAGTTCTGGATCTGAGTTCCTTTACAGAGGGATATTGCTGTTTCTGTATTTGTATATGGGCTGTACATTTGTAGTAATAAGTAATGAATTTAATTGTTAAACTTCAATTCAGTAACTTCAATATTTGTGTACAGTGAGTTGTTGCAGAGGGTTGCAATAATTTTTTTTCACTGGAGTTGATATCTGTATGTATTTACATATCACAATTCTCAGAAAAAATTAAATTTTATTCATAAATTGATATTTCTGTGTTTCTATATTGGTAGCACAGGTGTTGCAATTTAAAATAAATTTCATTTTTAAACATAAGTTAATGTTTGTGTATTTGTACATTAGTAGTGCGGGTGTAACTATCTGCAATAAATGCAATGTTTCAACTGAAGTAAGTGTAGATTTGTGCTACCCAAAGCCATGAGCAGGTGTAAATGCTGGAGGATTCTGGCCATGCAAATCTCCGGCCATGCCCAGCACATGCCCCACCTGCACTCAGGCTGGGCAGGGGAAGCGCAGATTTGGGCTGGCAGCACAGCCCCACGTTGGCTCAGAACTCGCTGCAGAGGCTGCTGAGAAAACTCCGGGGCTCCCTGAGCACAGAATCCAAGCAGGAGCCACCCGGGGAGGACAAATTCACCATCCCACGGGCAGCTCTTTAGAAAAGTGCTCCAAGTGTCCCCCTGAAGCTCATCCCAGAGAGCAGAAGCCAGCAGGGATCCTGAGCCAGCTCTGTTGCCTTTGGCAGCACTTTGGCAAATGAGCTGCAGCAAGGGGGAGGCAGCAGCGACTGTGACTGCTGCAGGCTGGGGATGAAGGAAGGGCCATGGACACAAGTGCTGAGATGCCCCAAAATCCAGAGGGAGGCTGGAGAGCTGGGAATCAACTTGGCATTTCAGTGCTAGACTCTCACAGGCACTGAAATGATGGAATCCCTTTGTGTGAAGTTACCTGGAAGAACTGACAGGGAGTTGCTGCTAGGGTCAGCAGTAGCCGAAACTAAAATGTACAAACACTAGGAGATCATCTAATATCCCCCACAAGCAATGGCTTCAAAAATGATCTCATGTATATATTATATTATATTATATTATATTATATTATATTACATTATGTTATGTTATTTTATGTTATTTTATGTTATTTTATGTTATTTTATGTTATTTTATGTTATTATTATATTAGTCAAAATATATAATATATAACATGCATGAAATTTAATGCACATGTATTTTTGGACAATTTCATTTTTTGATATATATTTTCATTTAAGATATATATTTGAAATAGCCTTTCAGCTTGGGAGAGTGAAGATTTACAACAGTGCAAAACCATCTGCCCACAGAGCAGTCAGCCCCCGGGTGCGTGCATGCACACCTACCCACTGTGCCTGCTCTTCTCAGCATCTCGGGGCTGCTGTTTGCACAGAACTGGGATGAATTTAACTCGACAGAGCCACAAGTGGGGTTTCCAGCTTGTCATGAACACTCATGTGGCAACGAACAACACAGAGCTCTCAAATCCCATTATCACAGGTCATTTCATTCCTGCTGGGCACTGTGGAACTCTTAAAAGACACAGAAAATGGGTGGAAAACATTGGCATCATGACACTGCTGGTATCCTCCTGGAGGAAAATCTGTTTGGTTTCTTAAGGTGGTAGCTTTCCAAAACCTAGGAAAACTGCTCAGCAGTGATAGCCCAATTGTGAATGGTTTTCTTGGCTTGGCAAAGGCTGGGGTGTTAACAATGGACTCTGTCCTTGGTCCAAATCACCTGCCCTCACCTGCAGACAAAAGCACCACCACCAGCAGCAGCTACATCAGTCAATTTTCTCAAAAAGCTGTGTTAAACTTGGGAGAGGAAAGGAAAACACATCAGACACTGTGGATTATTGACAAGACTCTGAGCAACAGTTCCAAAGCAAAGGGCAGCAGCTTCTCTCTGGGGCACTCCTTGTGCCCCAAGGCAGCCGGGCTGCCCTGGCTGCCCAGGACCCTGCGCCCCGCAGGCTCTGCAGAGCTGCACAGCGGGGAGGCAGCTTCGGGCACCTCAGCCCCTGGGCAGGAGGGGCTGCTTGCTCTGCAGGGCTGCCTGTGGGCAAAAGCAGGGTGCTGGCCTTCTGCTCCTGGCCCTAGCCTGGCCTTGCCGGGCTAATCCTGTTCCCTGTCTCAAATGTGCTAATGATAGACCTGATTGTTTGCAGCTCTGCACAGGTGTGATTTGCACCACAAAATACTGAAGGACTAAGGCCTGAACAACAGACCCTGACTGTAGCCTCAACAACAGGACCTGAGCCAAAGCTGCCCTCTAGATGACCTTCCCAACCCAATGTTCTATGTACCTGCTCCTTAACCAAGTGTTATTATCAAAAGGATTGTTGCATCCATTCACTGGTGAAACACGTCTTCACCTTTCTGCATGAGGAAAATGGACAAGGCCACACATGGCCTTGGTTCCTCCTTGAGCCCTGGGCAGGCCCGGGGAGAAAACCAAGAGGAGAATGACACCAGCTGTGCCCCCAGCAGAAGCTCTGGCACATTGCTCGTCCAGCACTGTCGGAGCCGGGCTACTCTCACAGCGCTCTTGGGAGCCTCGTGGCCGCCAAAGGTGGAGGCACCGCAGGATTTCCCGGTTCCCGGCCGTGGCTCTGCAGGGCTGGGCTGGGACAGCTTCCCCCAGCTGATGTGCAGCTCTGGATGAAGGGGAAACCATTGGGCTACCTGGTGATGGATCTTCCTTAGTCACAAGAGGCACCCTTTTGTAATAATGCTGAGGTGCATTGCTTAGCTTATCCTTTCCTGACTCTTTTTTACACTTTGGCATTACAGTAAATCACACTGTTCCTTCAGCTGGTGTGTCTGCATCTCTGACCCTCTCCACCATCAAAACAAACACACAACCAGTTAAGCATGAGACCTGCCTCTCTGCCAGCCCATCTCTTGGAAAACACCCCTGGTGGCCATCTCCACAAATGAAATTCCTACTTTGCAACTTCCTTTTCTGCAGACAGAAGAGAAAAAGAGCCATTCCCAGTTCTGGACACCTCCAGAAACCAGCTGCTTTCAGCAGTCACAACCCTGAAATATCAACCTCCTTCCTTAACCTGCCATTGGGAGCTCCCACCAAGAGGCCTTTGTCCAAGGATACCCACAGAAGAGCTGGAGAAGGGAGCAGTTTGAAACACAACTGCTTCAGAGTTTAAACCTGCCTTTATCAAATGAGCACACACCAATCTGTCCCAAAGGGAAAGCAGGCAGGAAAGAGAAGCTCCTCTCCCACAACTGCAAACTCCGTGCTTCCTTCTGTTCCAGCTGGAGAGTGGAGGCCATGGGCTGCACCTCACTTTGGGAAAGAGGCCTGGGAATTGGCCTGGTCTGGGAGGGCAGCAAAAGGAATTCCCCAAAAAGTAGGAAAAGATTCTCTTGAAGGAATAGATGATGACAACATTTCTGCAGAAAAGCAAAAAAAGAATAATTGAAGCATTTCAAGAAGTGCCCAGACTGAAATTTGTTCGCCAATACGACAACCCCAAAGTCTCTGTGGTGCGTCAGCAAGCTCAGGAATGAACCTGCAAGGCTTGGATAAACATCATTGGTGTCCGCCCCCCAGAGCACAAGCAGCTCCCCAACAACACTTCAAGACTAAGGGACAAAACTTCCCCCTTCAGGTCTCCACAGCAGCTCTAGGGAGTCTCTCCCACTGCAAGATCTCCTTTGTCAGTCTACAGTGACAAGAGTTGGCTGCAGGAGACATTTGCATGGGAACTCTCCCCAGATTGGGGGGAAGAAAAAGAAGAGGTGATTCCTGAGGAAAGAAAAAGGCAACGCTGCTTGGGAAGACACCAGTGTGAGTTTGCTACAACTCTAGGCCCGAAATCCCCCGAAGAAAGCACCATCCATCCATGGGGCAGAACTTTGGCTTTGATATCAATGCTGACAAAATTGCTTCCCATTCCTGCTGCCGTAGCTGACTCCAATTCATGAGCAATGTGCCAACTCTGCCAAAGACAGGCAGACATGGTGAGATAAAACCAGCTAGTCTGCTGAAAAGGAGTCCAAATTAATGTTTTCTAACTCTCCCTTTTCATCCTTTCCGCAGCCAAGACAGAGCAATGTCCTTCCTCTCTGTCCCCAATGGTTACCCAGGCATGGGATGCAGCGTGGGGACTGAGCCTGTCACTGCTCCCAGTGCCCTGCCCAGCCTTTCCCTGCCTGCCTTGCCCTTCCCTGTCCTGCGGGATCCTGCTGTGCTGTGCCGTGCCGAGCCGAGCCCGGCCAGTGGTCACGCATTTCGGGAATGACCTTCCCCTGTGCCGCCCGCCGGCGTAATGAACACACCACTTTGTAACTTTGACTAGTTAAAGAGTCTTTGTCCCTGATTTTCAGTTTTAACAATTCAGGGAGCTTTTGTTTTCCCTGACAGTACAGTTGCTGCCAAGGGAAACACACCCAAAGACCAATAGTGACCCAGCCTTCCCTTTGCTTCCCTTTTCCTTCCCTCACTGCTACACAGCGCTCTCATACCAGGACCTCAATGCTGCCTCACCTGAGCATTTAGAGCTGCCTCCAGGCCCTTCTAGGCTAAGTGCACGTGCTCAGGACTCTGAGGGTTCCTAGCTGCTTGGGAGAAGGTGTTTGCTTCATCTGGACTTCTTGGGGTTTCATCGGAGGAGCCACGAACAGGCAAATTTCATCTCCACTGTGAGCTCTTCATTCTGCTTGTTCCCATGAAGCTTAAATGCCAACCTGAGCTCATCGTTCCTCTGGTTCCCGTAGACCATCACAGCCGTTCCATGGCCTCTCCAGAGAGGAGCAGCTGCACATCTTCAGAGCAGCAGTTGTCGGCCCGCATCCCATCAGGGAGGGAAAGAGTTTCTGCCCTTGCTTTCCAAGCAGGTCCTGGTTAATGACCCTTTAAAATGTTTTCCTGCAGTGCTCTGTCATGGGTAGATCTCAAATGAGAATCGGGTAGAAAGGGTCAAGTTGCCTAGGAAGGGGGACCTTGAAAACAGAAAGATTCTCTGCCTGATTTTCCTGTACTTGCTGCAGATTTGGATGGTGTTCTGGGCATTTTCCAGACAGCCTCTCTGTAGGGGTACAAGGGCAAGGTGGAAGATATTGCCTAACAAGTGGTCAGTGTTAGGTGCACTCTCCTCTTTCTTTGAATGAAGCCAAACTAGGACTCTGATAGGATATTGCAGATGTTTAAGACTGTCTGCCCTGCAAATCAAGCCATGCCATTTGACACTGGCAGGGGGCTGTGTAGAAATCACGAACGAGCCGGGACTGCTGAGGAACACGCCTCGAGCTGTTTGTTTTCCAGCATCAGTCTCATTACATGGTTATGACAATGGGAAGATGCCAGCAGCTCACATCCCAGGCAGCAGACAAAGAAATTAATCTTACAACTTACTTTATAAGTTTTTTGACCAATCACACAACGCAAAAGCTTATTGACAGTAGTTCTATCCAATCACTTTAAGCACAGGGACCTTTGGTTAAAACAATGCTTGCTTATTTCAAATACAATACCTACTTGGAAGCCTTAAAACACAATGCACTGAGCTCCATTATTAAGCTTCAACCTTCCCAATATCTTGCTAGATAAACTTTTCTGTAGCTTAGAGAGGTTTTCTAGACCAGCATTAATACACAGACCATTGTTCTATTTTTCCTTGCTTTTCTGCAGGTTAAATAATTTTTCTGCTGACCTATCTCATGGCTGCTGCTTAGCTGTAATCACAGTTCTACGAAATCTGAGACCTGCTTTTTGCAGCTTTCCCAAAACCCTCTGATTTTGTGGATTCCCACAGAGGACTCAGTGCCAGAGCCTCTGGAGAAGCGTGGAGGGCAGGGCTCAGGCAGGTTGTGCCAGTGCAGCATTTGAACTAAAGGCACCAGGAAGCACCAAGCCTGCAGAGAGGAATTCAACCCTTCTCATCTCCCTCACTGCCAGAGGCAGGCTCAGAGCAGCCATCTCACCCCTCTCTAAACCAGTGGGGGCTCTGTCCTTACCAGGCTCCTCGGGCTCCTGGGAATTGTTCCCTCAGCTCTCGGTGCCATGCAAAGCTCCCCCTGCTGCAGCTCAGTCCACAGGCTCCCCTCTTGAGGACTCAGGGGCAACATTAATATTCCCCTTGAAAGAGAAACAGAAAGGAAGAAACCCTTCTCGCCACTTACACAAAACACCTGGTCCAACAACTCCATGGCTCACACACTTAATCCCTTGTTCCTAACAAGAACTCTGGGCCCCAAAGCCCTTCAACAGTCAGAAAAATTTGACTTCTCAAACACAGTCCAAAAGCTGTCAAAGCTGACAGTGACAGTGTTGAACATGGGGGTGACACTGAACACATGGAATGGCTGCTAAGGAAATCAATTGCTGCTCTGTTCTGTAAGGTTGCATGTCTGACAGCACTAACATCAGTCATCATGTCACTAATTGCAATGGAAGTAGCACTGTCTTCTTTCTTCAGCCAACACTGCAGTCGGTGTAATGGTTTCAACGCCTCGCCCGAGGCAAGTTCATGTAGAAATAAATTCGATGTACCTCATTTTGCAGGGCCCTAGGGTCTGAAATTGCTATTACAGTTTTCTTTATAATGATGGGCAAATCTTTTTTCTCTGTGTTTTCTCTTGATGGCTTTTTTAACACTAGGTGCTCTCACAGTGAGTTGTCTGATGCTACATGGGCCACATTTAATTTTTGAGGGAATGTCCTGCCAGGCTCTATCTCCACAAATGAGCCAATATTCTGTTGCTAATTGTCATGGGGACTCATCTAGGTCATCTACTCGTCAGCAGTTTCAACCTTAGGGGGCACTGGGGTAGTACAATTGCACCACAAACTTGAGTATCTGTCCTCAGGATGATGGGGAGTAACATTTAACTGTGGATCTCCCTGGTACTGAAACTCAGCACAAAATTCCATCACCAATGAACCAAGAATTCCAATTCTTGAGGTTCAGAAGGTGCTTTAACAAGATCAGGGGCCCGGTGATGTCAGCTGGTTATGGGATTGGTCTCGTTGGCAGCCTCACACCAATATTTGTCACGATTGGGTATTGGCTACTCCTTGGCTGGCACAGGCACACCGACCAAACGGGTCACAAAGTCTGGATTCAAATTGGTCAAACACATGGTGTCTGAGCCTGCTGACTTGGCTAAAGCAAGGCAAACATTCATTTTTGGTTGATCTACAGGCATATATGCACAGCAAAAGCAAGCAAGCAAAACCAACAAGTGCCAGTCTGTCATTTGATCAAAGTCCATGTTCATTTTCAGCTGTTTTTAGGATGAAGCTTGCCCATCTATTTCAGTTCTCAAGCAAATCTTTTAGCACTTGTTCAGGGACTGGCCAACTATAGGGCACTAAACTGTCCCTCTAACCTTCAATTTTTACAAATTTAGATATTTTAGAATTCTTTTGAACACAATGGACACCACGCTTTTGCGGAAAGAGCTCTATGATGCAAACCATTTTCACAGTCCAAAAATCAACATCAAACTCAAGATTTGTAGCTTTCACAGGTTGAACAGGATCGTCTGGCATGAACCGTCGCTTCTCCATGCGGCTCACGTTTGCGTGCTCATTTCCCTGCTGGTGGAATTGTCGCTGCGCTCTTGTGTATGAGACGGTTTCACGCCCTTCACGGGGACCCACATAGGTCCGACACCTTTGCAAATACAAGCATACCCTTTGCCCCAAGTGATTAGTGAAAATGGTCCTTCAATTTGTCCTAACTCAAGGTTTCTGATCAAAACAGAAGGATTTTCTTTCAATTTTTCCTGTGTGCTGTTTGAAAAGTGCCTAAAAATTGGAGGATTAGTTCCTGCAAATGAGCTATTAAAAACATAAAGACATCTAAAGCTTTGCTCAACCTCATCTGGGATGTTGCTTGAGCCACTCCCCCTTTTGTTGATCTAGAATGAGTTTAGAGTGTGGTGCGTCCTTTAAACAATTGCCTGACCTGTGTGGGAATAGGGAATTTCAAAAGTGTGGCAAACACCCCAGTCCATCAAAAATGTGGCCAATTTTTGAGCTGTGTATGTGGCGCCATTTGTCAGTTTTCATCTCGTGGGGGATCAGTTTGGCGAGCTCTGGGCCCAGTGACGCTGACAAGGACAAAAGCAAAAGACAAGAGGCGCTCTCTCTTCCCGGGACCAAAGTCCCACAGCTTTAATGGAGAACAACTCCATGAGAGAAAGGGAGTGTCCAGGAGAGGAAAGAAGATGTCCAGAGGAGGATAGAGAGTGTCCACCTCATGGCAGGAGACTTTAAACCCTCGGGGAGGGGGGTGGTAGAAAGGAACTATCTTAGTTTAACATAATAAATCACCACACTGAAGTTTTCTGCATAAATTGCTGCACTTGTACAAACAAAATCCTAAAATCTCCCCAAACACAACCGTGCAGTCCCAAATGACCACAATGTGGGAGAAAAACCACTCAACCCCCCTGTATACCAAAGCACCAGGTGTCACAGGGAGCACCAACCCCTGCAATTAGAAAGTCCACACACACAGGCTCACCGGGAAAGGAGCATCTCTTTATGAGGGGACAGAGTGCTCACTTTTCTCAACACAACACACACCATCCACCACATCAGCATCCACACACATCATCTTCCTCAAGCATTCACACACTGAAAACGGAAGCACAATTACAACACACAGGAAAAATGGCAGCAATAAAACAGGATTTGCTCAATCCATCCCCACAATTGCTAGCAGGTCCTTATTGACACAGCAAATCCTTTCTGCCGGCGGCCAGACCCAAACCCAAACTGCACAGGCGTACATTGTGCACAGGACGTCTCTGTGTGACTTGTGAACAGCCCTTCCCCTGCATACACCTTACGGGTTACTTTATACAGAGTTAAACGTTCCCTTTCTCCACAGTCCCAGCAGTCTTGTCTGTCCCCCACGAGGAACAGCCGAGAGCGGAGGTGCCTCCAGGAAAGGAATGTCCTGGCAGCGCCCAGAGACGTCCAGAGCCAGGTTGTTTGCGCTGGAGCAGAGAAGCGTTCCTGCCGCGGTCACCAAATGAGGTGTGGAATAGAACTCCCCACAGTTAAAGGTAGAAGGTGGTGTGTTTATTACAGCGCCAGGCACACGAGGAGTTGTCTCTTAAAGACATGTGTGAAGAATCACTGCCGCTCTACTTATCTAGAAAAGTCCTACATATTCATATAATTCCCAAAACGACTAATACATATTAATTAGGTAACCCCACCTACCCCCTTTGTATTAAAATGTATTATAACTGAGTCCAAAGTTCCTTCACATTTGTGGATTCTTTCACATCACATGAGTTGGTGGGTTTTAAAGTGGGGAATGGTCTCCTTCTGATGAAGCCAAGACGTCTTCCTCAATTTGACCTCTTTCCTTATGACCTGTTGGCAGGCTTTCGCACCCCTTGCATAAAGCTGAAATTTCGGGGCCCAGGTGCAGGCTACGGTCCTCTTCTTTGTCACAAAGAAATCCGCATCCCATCCCGCTTCTTTAAACATAGTAAAGACAGGCAAGTGATATATTACCCTAGCCTTAACTACCTTATCGGCTAAAAATTAACTATCCCTTATTATTTCTACTCTTCTTGCTATACTCTTTCTGCCTAACTAAATCTTGCTAAAATTTTAACTCTTCCAGTTCTTTTCAATCCTGGATTCATTGGCCTCATCTCACACACCAGCCATGTGTGAGCCGATGCTGTAACTGGGAAATTCCACTCCTGAGCAGGAGATACAAGGCCTGGTTCTGAGCTGGAAGGGTGAGAAGGATGAGATGCACAGCGTTTTGATCCAGGGGGTGTTCTGAAAGTGCACTGCCTACCTGCCCCTGCTGCCAAGCACCACGCTCCACCTCCTTCTCCTGCTCAGCACATTTTTAGGAATCCAGGGCTTGGTCTGTATGATTTGCTACTGCAACAAATAGAATGAATTTGCTTTGCAATCCCAGTTTTGTCCTGGGTTATTTTGTGCATGGGTCTCCTCCTGAACCTGTGTCAAAGACAGGCAGGGACTAAAGGACACTCCTATTCTCATGTCAGTAAATTCGGAGAAGTGATTTAAGTATCAATAAGTCAAAAGGTATCAATGAGTAAATCAAATAATTTGGGGGAATATTTAGCCTGTGAGTTTCAGCAAAGTATTGAATATGTCTTAGATCCATGGATACAAACTAGTAACTGAGATTGCTGGGTGTGCACGTGTTGGGGAAGTGACTCCCCACACACCCAATACTGAGATCAAGGATTGCCTCTTTTCTAACCCTGACCTGGCAGCAGGGATTGGGCCCTGCTTGGTAACGTTCATTTTGAAGACTTCTGTTGAGCAGGTAAGAATGGTCAAAATTAAATCTTTCCAGCTGTTTCCCTTTGGTTTACCTGTTTGAGGGTTAAAATTCTGTGCTGCAGATGTGCTGGGTGTGTGCAGAGCAGTGCAGCCCCAGAAACGCCTTGGCTTGCCCACAAGTTGTCATGCCTTGTTGCCAGATGTGCCCAGCTGTGGCAGGAGAAGGAGCCCGCAGCGCAGTGGGCACTGTGCCCTGCCCAGCCGGGGCTCTCTGGCACAGAGCAGCAGCAGCGCCAGCACCATTCAACCCTCTCCTGCCTTGGCTTCCCCTGGCACACAGAAGCCTCTGGAAATCAGCACCACCAGCGGCGTTCCCAGCTTGGAGCAGCTGCTGCTGGCGGGCAGATGCTGCCAGTTCGACTGCTGCCACAGGGGAAGAAAGGCAGAGATGTACATGCACCAGAGCCCTGGGTATGTCCAATAAAGGTGCAAATATGTGGGGAGATTTGTTGGGAAGCATTTCAGCTGTGATGCCAACAGTGGCCCCTCTCCTGGCTCTGTGTGCTCTAGACGATTAATGCAATGGTTGGCTCTGACAATTAAGAAGCAGCTGTTATGTGGATGTTCAAATGTGTAGTGATGGTATTGTAATATATCCTCCCATAGTCCTCTTTCCCATCCCCCTTGTAACAGCCTTGGTAGTCAGGGCATTTGGGGAGGGCTGGCTTGTGACCAGCAGGCAGGGTGTAACAACACCTGACCCCCAGTCAAGATGCAAGAAAGTAATCTCCACCAATGGGCAGCAGAGAAAGAGTTGACTGACAAAACTTTTAGAGGGGCTAAGGGTATAAAAGGCAGAGCATCCTTTTTGTGGGTGAGCACATGGCTGCTAGTCACAGAGACTCCCAATACTGCAATTTTTCCCTTTTCAGTCCTTTGTTAAGGTTTAATAAACCTTTAAAATTTTAAAAGTGAGAGTCATTTCTCACATAGGCAATGCTGTGTGCCATTTTCTTGGTCTGGTTTCCTTTGCTTGTGTCCCATCTGAGTGCTCAGCTGGGGTACAGGCTGTAGGTGCTTAGGGCACTCTTGGAGTTCCTCTTGGATCCCCTGAACAACAGGGTTTGGCCCATGAGGGGCTTTTGTGCTGCTTGGTGACAGATGAGAACTTCCCAGGCTCCTTTGTGTTTGCTGTAGGGGAGGTTGGTTATTGCTGTGCATAAATTCACAGACCAACATGGAGCGTTTGCTTTGTGATGTCAGGGCATGGTTGCCACATTGTTGTGGTGACATCAGAAGGTTGCCTTGGTGCATGGAAGGCCTGAGTTTCAGAGGAGACCTAGTGCTTGCTCACATCAGGAGAACCCTCCTGGTTGGGGAATTTGTCAGTGGGTAGCTTCCCACTGACAAGACCCTTGTTTTTTCTATATTTACCTAACTTTCAAAAAGGACAATGTTTCACCATCTGGCCAAGGCAGCTTTTGCTGTGTATGGCATTTCTTTCTCCATGTATTACGTAACACACTTCACCCGTAAGTAGAGGTTTCCATTCTACTTAGGTTAGGGTGTAACCTAACCTGACTCTTGCATGTCTTCCTGCTCTTTCTTGGTGGCTGAGTTTCTGATTTTGAAAGAGAAAGAGCATTAGGATGCCACTGGTTTGGTAAAGCTCCTGTCAAGAGGTTCAGCTAAAAGGGGGTGTCTGTAGCCACAGGAGCAGCATTTGCAAGGGAACCTGCAGGGCTTCTGTTCCCTCCACAGGAGAGTCTGTGGCAGCAGAGTGTCATTTCCTCAGGTTTCTGGGACAAGCAGGACAACTTCCAAAATGCAGACTGGGAGCCTTCTCAGAAGGCCTTCTTAGGACTTTGTAGGTCTCCCCAGAACTCAGGGAAAGCTTCTTTTATTCTAAATTTTGTAATGAAAGGATTTGACTGTCCGTTTTGACCCTTGACTGAGTGCTAAAAGAGAGATTCCCTTTGCAGTGAAGTGCAACTGCCAAAGCAGTGAGTGTCTGCTCCTGAGCCCTGGAGCTGCTGCTGTCCTGTTTCACAATAGAACTGCCACAGCTCAGGGGGATTTGGGGCAAGCTTTTCTGGGTGACTGTTTTCAGCAACTTAATGGGAATTAGTGCATGCAACTTCTTTTTTGAAAAAAGTACCTGAAAGACAAGAGAACAAAAGCTGCTTTATCTGTTGGACAGAACAGAAGCATTGAGTGTTGAAGAACAATTTGCATTTTCTTGATCATGTTTGTATTCATTTACTGACTAGACAGGCCAAAGTGTAGGCACAACCAAGATTATTGTCCTGATCTCTTGCTGGCTGTGTGAAAGAACTATGTCATGTGGAGGGATGTTGATAAAGAAAAATACTCTCTGTTTAGGTTGACCTCTTCTGTTGGATTCACAGCCCAGGCAGTTTTCTCACAGCACTTGTCCATTTTCCCTTGCCCACTCCAGGTCACCTGAAGCGTGTATTCAGAGGTGCTGATCCTGAGGTGAGTGAGAAAGGAACATTTCATGTTCCTGGTGCTTAGGAATGGTAGAGCAAGCTGTGAGCTTGGTCTGTGGCACTAGAGTGTAGAGGGCCAGCTGGGTAGGCTGAAAGAAAATCCATTTCCATGTCTGCAGCAGCAATAACAAAGGCATCGCTGGCTATTTCCTCATTTTCCATTTCAGAACTTTCAAGGAATGAAAAGCTCATTTTGCAGGGAGAATGTTGCTTCTTGATAGTAGCCGGGGCGTAATGTCTAATTCAGAACTATTAGCAATTCTGTTGAATTAGCCCATTTAAATTTAGAAGCAGTGACTTAGAATCCCATTGTTACCAAAGTTTCTGATTTGTCCTTAGCAGAGCTGGTTGTAGAAATAGAGCTGAATAGAATAAAGTGCTGAATAGAAATAAGGTTATCAATGATAGGTAACTTTCTGTCCCTCACACTGCTGTCTGTCCACAGATCCCAGAACCAACAGCAGTCTCTCCTCTGGCTCCCTCTGCTCATGGAGAGGAGGCTGAAGAGGAGGCAAATGAGGTGGATGAGCGCCAGCCTCCAGCTGTGCTCACACCACAGCCTGAACATTCTGAGCCAGTAAGTGCCAGCTGTGTGTGCTGCTGTCTTTAGAGCAGGGCAGAGCTGCAAGTTTCTGACCAGCCAGCACTTGCTGCTGCTGGCTGAGGATGCTGAGTGCTGGAGTCCTGCCAGGGCCTGGTGATTGCCCCCAGCCTGTGACAGCTGGACAATGGGCTTTGGTCTGTCATGTTTAGGCACCAGCTTCCTGGCATTTTGATAGGGGCCAGCCTGAAGCACAAAGGCTCCCTGTTCCCAGAGCAGGGAGCATGTCACAGACACTATGCTCAGCCTTGTTGGATACACAGGGGACACTGTGGTGTTGAGAGACCTGTCCCCCTGCACAGACTGGCCAAGTGGCTGCAGGCACTAAAAAATGTTGATCTGACCACAAAAGCTCTTGGTGGTGCTTTGTCCCCACAAACTTCTTGGGTGTGCTTACTTGGGAGTATTTCAGAGACACACTGGGGATGTAGAGTTGCTGCTTGAAGTCAGGGATTTTGGTGCCTTTGTTGCCAGGTTGCTCTTTTGCACCTTCAGGCAGAGCAGCTAGTAGCAGAGCAGATAGGTGCTCTGAGTCTGTTTCTTGGTCTTTGATAAGCTGCAAGGAGATGACTGTGTTGTGCATGAAGCTGTGGGGGACCATTCTTGTCTAGCGTGGCAAAAAAAATAAAGGGAGTAGTTCTGAAACTTTCTTCTGAGGCAAAAACCAGACACTGCATGTGTCTTTTGATACCTTCTGTGGTGTAGTTTTCTTTGGAAACTGCATTGGAGCCTAGAATGGGAACAAAGCTGCAAGTCCTTGACTGCTGTCCTGTAATGCTAAAACCAGGGTGTACACCTTGCAATGGTGCCTGCTGTATCTGAAGTGCAATGGGCACCTTTGTGGCTGGGGAGCTGCGTGGGCCAAAAGGACGCAGGGCTGGCGGCCGTGAGCAGCTGAAGATGAGGCAGCGTGTGGCCAGGGGGCCAAGAAGGCCAAGGGCACGGTGGCTGTGCCAGCAGCAGTGGGGCAGCAGGAGCAGGGCAGTGAGCGTGGCCTGTGCTGGGCAGCGCTGCGGCCACAGCTGGAGTGCTGTGTGCAGCTGTGGGCCCTGGGAAGCAGAAAGTCATGGAGGGCCTGCAGCGAGTGCACAGAAGGACAGGGGAGCTGGGCAAGGGGGGGCAGCACAAGGCCAGTGAGGAGGTGCTGAGGGAGCTTTAGCCTGGACAATGGGGGCTCATGAGGGACCTTCAGGCAGACTGCCATAGATCCCTGCCTTAGATCCATAGAGCCAATGCTCAGCACAAGGGCTGTTTCCCTGCCAAACATCCCTTCACTGCATCCAAGTGCTTTAGACACTGGAGTAGGTAACACTTTCTTATTTTGTTTGTTTATTTGTTTGTTTGTTTGCTAGAAGGAGAAGCCTTGTGTAATTTCTCCTTCTCCAGGGAGCAAGGGAGCTTTTTCTCAATCTTTCCTGCCCTTTTCCAGCACTGGCAGAAACACATCGCTTTCAGGTTAACAGCTCCTGTGTCTTTTGGCAGCCCAGGGAATCAGTGTGTGTTGTGTTTGGGAATTGAGCAGGAAATCAATGCCCTTGCATTCCAGCTGGTGCTCAGGGATTAGAGGAGCTGGGGGGGCTGGGCTGCATTTCTGACTCCAGCCACTTTAGCCCCATCAGTGTGGTCGAGTCCAAGAGAAGAACTTGCCCGAGCACAGATGCACGAAGAGTGCAGCTCCCAGTGCAATGCTCTGGGTCTGACTGCATTCCATAAGGACCCACACGCTCCAGATTCCCCAAGAGAGTGGGTTACTGAAGCAACAGGAGAGCAAGTTCAGGACGGCTGCGGATCGGGGCACTGCTACCGAGTGCTGATGTGTGTAGCGACAGAAACAGTATTGATTCAGGGTGACCCCCCCATAGGGAATAATGTGCTTTGGCTCTATGATTTAGAAGGTTAAACAAATGCTTTCTTAAGCTGTGGTATATTACACTAGTACTATATTAAAACTCTACTATAGAGATACTATACTAAAAAGCTACTAAAGAAAAACTGGTGACTGTCTCCAGACAGTCAGAACACAACTTTTATCTAATTAGCTAATCAAGCTAAACAACTATCACTAAAATCCAATTAACAAATCACTTTCAGTAAACAATCACTAGAACACATTCTACATGTACTAAACAACTAGAACAGCAAGTAGAGATAATAATTGTTTTCTCTTCTTCTCTAAGTTTCTCATTACCTTCCCTTAAAAAAACCTAGGAGAGAGAATTATATCTCTCTTTGTTCAAAAAATGTAAATACCACAGCACAGTAAAGAGAGATTATAAAAGTGAGATCTGTCTATCTGTCTATTTGAATCTTCCTGGCTCTGCTCCAAAGCAGTGGAAGATGCCAAGCTCACCTAAAGGCATCCCTTCAGGAGAGCAGTAGAGACAAGTTCCACTGACTGATCATGAGCAGGCAGAGATGTTTCCCCCTCCAGAGATGGTTGTTTTTTCCCCTCATGTTTTCCTGCTCCAGCCTTTTCTGACCTGAAGCCTTCATTTGTCCTTTAAATTTTTGCATGTCCTAAGGGAGTGGAACTATCCCATGCTGTAGCTGGGGTCTGGTGACTTTGCTCATACACGCATTACATGACACATGGTTTCCTTCACTGGCATCCCCAGGGCTGTGTAAGTGCATTCGTTAATGGGGCCTTATGAGAAACTCTGTTACTGCTGGTCAGAATTCTCACTTGACAAAAGAGGCAGAAGAAACACCTTGGTCCTCCTCCATATACTGAGATGGCCATAGAGGTTCTCTGACTTCCATCAGAGATCTTTGCATGCATCCTCATCTCCTGGATGACCCGGTTTTCTAACAAGAGTGTGGATGTCAGGAAGGAGGAATGCTGGTGCAGGCCTGAAGAGAAGGTGAACTCCAGAAGTGTCTCTCACAAGGAGTGAGCTCACCCAGGAAGCCCCTGCAGAGCCAGGATGGAGCTGTGGGACAGGGTGGGGTGTCAGTCGCTACTGAAAGGCAAACAGGACATGGCAGAAGCAGAAGGAGGCCCTCACCAGACCCTTGAGAAATGCCACCCCTTCCCTGTCAGCTGGCTGAGAGGTTGTTGGAGCTTCAGTCCCAGATGGCCCCTGATTGTAGGGCCAGGGTCACTTTGGAATCTGTGCCTCCCCTTGGGCAGAGAACGACCCAGGAGAGCAGCAGCACAGTGCTTTGGGAACGTGTGAGCCCAGCAGTCTGTGAGTCTCGGCCCACAAAGGGCGTATGGGAAGTTGAAACCCATCTTCTCTTGCTTTCTGTGCAGGTGCTTCTAGAGAAAGAGCAGGAGCACACTGCCTTATCTGAGATGCCATGCCAGACTCAGGGAGAGCTGTTCCCTGCCCGAGAGCAGGAAGAGCAGCTCAGGCAGCAGGTGGAAGAGCCACAGGAGAATGGCCAGGTGAGCCTGACTGGCCAGGGGACAGAGGGAAGGGCAGGGAGAGGGGCATAAACCAGAGCTCCTGGGACTGAGGAGGCCAGGAGTCCCACAGGCACTGGAAGCACAGTGCCTTGGAATCTACAGATATCAGCACCAGGACAGGATGGTTACAGTGGAAGCAGAGCTGGGTAGGGAAGCAGAAAGAAGGGGCTGAATAAATGTGATTTTGAGGCTAAAAGAGGGAAAAGCTGAGCCTGATGGCAGCTCTCAGTCACTTGCTCTGCTTTTGTGTGTACAGAACATCAAGGCAGAGCCACAAGCAGAGCTGCCTGAAGCTCAGAGTGCCATCATGGCAGCGAAGAGGAGGAATGAAGACATCCAAGAGGAGAAGAATCTCCCTATGCAGAGGGGCAATCAACAAAAACAGGTGAATGAAGGAATGGCAGCCACTCCACTCATGAAAGAGAGTCCTTTCCATTGTTGTTTACAGAAAATTGACAAACAGCTGGAGGCACAGCTGCAGGAAACTGAGGCTAGGATCAAGGTAAGGAAGAAGAGGCTAGACGAAAACATTAAAATCATCAAAGAGAAAATGAATTGCCTCCTTCAGGAGCAAAAGGCTCTAGAAAAGCAAGCGAGTGAAATAGCAATAGGCAGTGCAGTCACCCAAGGGGTGGTTTCTGCCCTCTTTGCCTTTCCAGTGCAGAGCAGCAGGGGGTGGGTGATGCCTCTGAGTGCCATCCTGATGAGGCCTCTGTCAGAGCTGCTCTCAAGGACACTTCCTGCTCTGCTGGATCTCAGCTGATGCTCTAGACAGTGGCATTACTCCTCTGGCCATTTAGCCAGCAGTCATCTGAATGAACTCCTGCTGACTTCTTCCAGGTGGCCTTGTTTCTTGAGGTGTTTTTGCAGGTGAACATGGTCACTCACATAGATTTGGAATTCAAGCTACAAGCTGTCTGTATCCCTCGTGAATGCTCCTGTCCTTTTCTTTACTTTCTTCACAGTCGATGACTCCTGGCTGACAGGGACAAGCTGTAGTCTCTGACTGCTTTGTTCTGTTTGACTTGAGGTGGAAGTGTCGCCATCCTTCCTGGCAGCCTGCAGAGAATTCCAGCAAATGACGGGCAACCAAGAGCCCCGAGGCTGGCATAAGGCCCAGGCACTGAACCATCCAGAGATGCTGCAGGATAAGGTCGTCCTGAGGAAGGTGCAGAAAAAGAGAATTTCATGGCAGGAGGTAGAACATTAGAATGAGGAGCTGCAAATGTATCTGCAGACCTAGGAGGGGGAAAGGAGTCTTTCGGAGGAAGTGGAGCAGTCTTTGCTGCAGTCATCCTTTAGAACAAGAAACTGGCTATGAACTCGAGTAAAACCAGCCTTTGGTTTTGACCATTTGGTTTCACAAGTGGACATCCAAAGCAATCCAGTTGTGGAGCTCTGCATGTGGCTGACAGCAGCTTCCTAAGGGCTTGCATTTCAAATGGCAATCTCTCTGGCATTTCAGGGCAATCTCTGCCACACCTTCCTGACATCAACTCATTTCTTGTCTCAGATCTACACCAACTCTGACACTGAAGCTGCTGCTGAAGCAGCAGTGCCGTTCCAAGGAGCCTTTGCTCCCCAGCTGAAGAAGTGGAGCCTGAGCCCTTGGTTCACCTCCCGTGCTGACCCAGCTGCTGCTCAGCAACAGGAGATGGCGGGTGACTCCCTGGAGCAGCAGAGTACGTCTGGTATCTTTCTTATCTGAGGGACAGTGTGTTGTGTGCACGTGTCAGCATAGCTGTACCAAAGGGTTCTGCTCCGTTTCGTGTCACAGAAGTGCTGGCATTGCTCCGAGGCAGCAAGAAAGAGCTCTGGGTGTTCCTGCTGCCTCTGAAGGCAGCTTAGACTGGCTGGAGTTTGCCTGGGCTTCTCTCTCTGCCAAAGGCAGAAGCAGGGATTGTTCCTGGATCAGCAGAAGGCTGTGACTGCTTGAGTCCTAGCCACTGGCAGAAGCCCTGCTGAGATCAGTCTCTAGGAGAACACATCAAGCCCCTTGTGATTCTGCAGCACAACCCAATGAATCTGCTTCTTGCCCATAACAGCTGCCAGTGCTGTGCTCTCAGATAAGATCTGGTAGGGTTGAGAAGAGAGCCCAGTGGATTCTGTGTCTACAATCACCTGTTGGGACAAAAAGGGCACTGATCTGCGCCTCGGTGTGGCTGATCTCAAAGCCCATCCTGTTGTGTCCTGAATGGGGGCAACAGCTTGTCCGGGGCTCAGGCTCACTCTGGCTTCTTCCCATCAGTGCCTGTCAGTGCTCATGCTTGGGCTTTGCCAGCCTTGTTGTGGTCACTGCCCTGCCCCTGAGGGCTGGTGGGAATGCAGAGGCTGGAGCCTTCCTTAGCTGGGAGGGTCCCGCTGCTGCCCGGCTGCTGCAGCGCGGAGCTGCCTGAGGCCGCAGCCCCTTCTCTGGGCCGGCTTCTGCCTCGCACAGCCTGGACTCACAGGAGGGTCAGCATCTCCGCTGGGCAGCTCTCTGTGTCACAGGGACACCTGAGGAGCACTGCTGTCCTCTGTGCCCGTGCCCGCCGTGCCGAGTTGGGAAGATGGGGACGTGTGCGGTGCCGAGAGGGCGAGTGCAATGGGAGCGACTGATCCGTGCAGTCAGGGTGAAGAGAAGCTGCGCGGTTCTTCACGCGGGGCACGGGCAAGGGCGTCTTTGGGCTCAGCCTGCTCATAAAGGGTGAGGATCCTGATGCTGAAAGCCCCGTGGGGATTGGTTCTAGCATGAGCTGCTCTGGTTTACAAATGCAGAGGCATTCTTCTGGCAAACTGCTGCAAGGTGGAAAAGATGGGAACACTTGGCAATATTCTGAACTTGACATCTGTTCAGAGGAATTTGTTGCGGTGTGTCTTAAGCTTCTGGGTCCCTTTCCCAGGTGTGCCTATATGCCTCTCCCTTCCCCCTCGCCCCCTTGCTTAGTGTGTTGTGTCAATCAGGCTTAACATTCCAGCAAGGCATCCTGTGATTGGTCAAGTTCAAAAGATGCCCCTATGCCCAGGGGTCATTGGCCTATGTCTAGGTGTCCCTCGTCCCTTGAGACCCCGCCCCTTTCACCTGGTTGGTGCTCACCTGTCCCCCCCCTCCCCCTGCCCCGGGAGCTTAAAAGGTGATCAGGCCATGTGCTTTTTTTTCTGCTGGAGCAGCTGCTCCCGTCCAGACCTCTGTAACCATGGAATAAACTTCTGGACATTAAACCCTGCAGCAGAATCCTCTCCTTTTTCTCTTCACCATCGCCAGAAGCTCTCTCTCCTGAGGTAAATGGAGTTCCTGACAAGCCTGGACTTGCTCAGTGCCCAGCTGCAATCTCCAGCAGCCAAGGTATCTCTGGGGTGATTTACACCACAGTTGCTGCCTTTGGCCCAGCAGCGAGGGTCAGACTGGCCCAGGCACCATCTAACTGATAATATTGGGATTCATATTCCAATAACAGGAATTGATTCTAGATGTTCAGGTGCATTTAATCTTAGCAAGTAGGAAACCTTTTCTAAATCTCACAGTGTTTATTCCCAAGAAAACAAAGGCACTGTTAGTTCCAGCTCTCCTTAATGTTTCTAGATGACAAACTTAATTGCCTTGGTAGGTATTCTCTTCTGCTCTCAGTCTCCTCTGAATGTATCTCCCGGTGCTTCCCTGTGTGTCTGCTGTCAAGCGGTCTCTCCCTTCAAAGGATGCTAGAAATCAGTCTCTGTGCCAGCCACTTGTGCTGTGGGCCTGCTGTTCTTTTCTTGTTGTTCCAGTTGCTGTTCCTGTTGTTGTTAGCCAGCTGTCCACAAAGGGAGGGCTCAGAGCTCCAGACAGTGGGGCTGCCTTTTGTATCTCCTAGAAGGTGGGATCTCTGCTTTAAAGTGAACATCTTGCATTTTGTTTCCCTCAGGGAGAATGGTGAAGATGGAAAATCCTATTCTAAAATACATTGAACTGGAAAATACTGGCAGTGGGTGAGTCCAAGCAATGTTAATTGTACAAAACTATGCATCACAGTGTTTTGCTGGTGGAATAGGTATCAAGTGTGAAGTCAGACAAGCTGCAAATGTGTTCAGGCACTGGGCTTAGATTGTCAGTGCTGATCAGAATTTCTAAGTGTGCTCAGAAGCCATTGTCAAAGACACCTCCATGCTTCCAGTGTCCTGCAGGTCTTAGGCATTGACAGCACAGATCTCCTGTGTGGGCTGGCTTTCACTGCAAGATCTAAATGGCTTCTCCTTTCTCTGCTTCTGTTTTGTTTCTAGGACTTTTGGAGATGTTTTTAAAGCACTCAACACTGCCACTGGAGGAGAGGTAAATGTGAACAGCCCCTGCAGACTCTGCTGCACTCGAGGGCTTTCCCCTCTGGTGTGAGCTGTGGCTGGAGCTTTGGGCAGAGCTGTGCTGAAAAGGCACAAGAAGCACAGACTGGTGCCAGCCCACAGAACACATTTGGGACTTTGTCCTCCTCAGCTGCCGGAAGGAAGGCACGGAGGGCAGCGGTTCCTTTCAGAGAAGGACGCGCTCACTCGCTCTCCATTGCTAAAACAAAGGTGGTGCCTGCGAGCACCTCACTGCTCTTTGAGGCTACAGCTTCAGAGTCCTGAGTTCTCATTTCTGGCTGCCAGCAAATCCATCTGAAAGTTACTGGTAGTTCCTTAGCCACCTGCAGTGCTGCACTTGGGAACTGCACATAGGGAGAGATCAGCAAAGAATCCCTGAAAGCCCTAAGCCCTGCCCATAGCCCAGGACGTATCCACAGAGTATTAAGGCAAGGATTCTTTCTTCTGAATCCCAAATGACGCAGCAGAGAGTGTGGTCAGAGGTTTGTGGGTGATAACTGAGACACCGCTGTTACCAAGTGGTCAAGGCAAAATGTCAGTGGCCCCACGTGTCCTGTAACTGGCTCCCGAGGGAGCAGAGAAATGGGCTGTTGGAATGTCAGTTCCTAATGACTGCAGTGCCTAATCACAAGGCAGTTTGGCACAGCTCAGCTGTGTCATTGCAAAATCACTTGCTCCACATGCCTTGTGGTTTCGTGCCACCAACCTCTCAAGTTACTGATTAGCAATGTCATTTTAGGTGGCCATCAAGAAAATACGTCTTCAAGGACTGAGGAAGAAGGAACTAAAAGTCAGTGAACTCATGGTCATGAATGTGAACAGGAATCCCAACCTGGTCAACTGTTTAGGCAGGTGAGTTGTGCTTTTGTCCTATGAATGTTTGTTCACATATTGCAAACATGCAAGGTAAAATCCCACTTTGGTCACTGGCAGAAAATAGAGCTGTAATTATTGGCTAATTATTATTGCACTTTTCATCTCCAGTGGATGGGAAGAGATTGCATTTTGTCTGCACGAGTCTTCACTGGCACATGGTATTTGAAAATTGTTCAAAAACCCGGATGAGTGGTGTCTTACTAAATCAATGATCTCTATATTCACAGCCACCACTTTGTTTTGGAGCTTGATTTTTTTCAAGTGTCTTCTTACGTCCAGGTAAACTAACAAGGATTTCCCTTGGATTGTTGCCACTGTTTTCCACTGCTATGCATGCCAGGAAGACTAGGTGCTTTTTTCCAGAAACACCATGCATGACAGGCTTTTTATCTGGGCTGTTACTAAACTGCACATTTTGCAGGCTGCCCATCTAAGACCTCTCCTTTTTCGCAGCTGTGCCTTTCTCCTTGAGACTGCACAGATGGCAAACAATGCACAGCCAAGAGGGAATGTCTATTCCTTTATTTTGTCTTTGTCTCAAAGGGATCTGAAAAGAAGAGTCAACCCGTCTTTTCCAAACAGCAACCTAGCCATGTACATTCATCTCCACGCCCTTGTTTCCTTCTTTCAGCTCCCTTGTGGGTGAGGAACTGTCCCTGGTTATGGAGTACATGGATGGAGGCACTCTGAGCAATGTCATCAGGCAGACCTACCTGTCGGAGGATGAGATGGAAGCCATCAGTCGGGAGGTCAGCAATCCCATCTGTGTTTCCAAGGGCTTGGGCAGCATTGTCTGGGAAACAGGGCCTCAGAGCTGGAGTGATTTCCTGTGCCAAGCTTTGTTTCTGTGTTGCTGCTATTCTATGGGCAAGAAAAAGCATCTCAAGTGAAAGGCCTGCCAGTGCCCCTGCACTCCCTGTACTCAGTGCCAGTACTCTTATCTCCTGCTGTTGTATTCTCGCTCTGTCTCTTGTATTTGTATTTGCTGTTCTCCTCCTTGCCTCTCTAAATGTTTGCCTGGAGTTTGTCTTCACTGCATTCCTTGCCTGTGAAAGCAAAGGTGCTGGTGGCAGGATTTGAAATGATCAGCAAAGAAAAAAGACTCATTTCCCACAGTCCTTAGCTGAAAAGGATAGTAGTGCAGCCAAAATGCTCTTTGCTTCTGGAAAGTGACTGGTGTGATACATCCAAGCCTGTGCTGAGGCCAG
Organism: Melozone crissalis; assembly: GCF_028551555.1. Taxonomy (NCBI): domain Eukaryota; kingdom Metazoa; phylum Chordata; class Aves; order Passeriformes; family Passerellidae; genus Melozone; species Melozone crissalis. The sequence goes on from NW_026535957.1 coordinate 364,426, forward strand.
CAAGAAAATCTTTGTCATGCAGCCTCCATCCCAAAAGTGATCTGCTTCACACCAAAGGGAGGGACTTTTCCTTTCCAAACCCCTCCTTTGCCCTCTGCAACGAAAAAGCACGTCCACTGCAGCAGGAGTCATCCTGGCTGAATGGCAGGGGCAGCCTACAACAGCAGGTGCTGTTGCTCTTCCAAAAGCTGACGTGCCTTTCCTCTGAAAGGTCCTGCTCTGCAGGTGTTGGAGCAGCAAGTTCTTCCTCTCAGTGGCCATTACTGTTCTGCCATTACTCCCCATTCCCCTGGAGAGGGAATCTTTTAGGTTCTTTGTTTCCTTTCTTATGGGATGAAATCACATCACTCATTTTTGACCTCCTCTTTCTGTTTTCTCTCTCAGTGCCTGCAAGGACTGCAATTTCTTCATTCAAACCACATCATCCACCAAGATTTGAAGAGCAGAAACATCCTTCTCAGAACTGATGGCTCTGTCAAGCTGGGTCAGTATATTCTTGGTCAGGTGCAGCGTTCCAGGGATGTGGGTGTGGGGCTGCTTGGAGTGACTGCCAGCTCCCCAAAAATGGTGCTGGTGGCAGTGCAGGGACCCCTGCTGTGAGCTGAGGGCACAGTTGCAACGTGCACAGAGGTATAAGGAACCACAAGCAGTCAAGAGTGGCCTTGCTCTGTGTGTGTCCCTTCCAGACAGAGGGAGCTACAATCTAAAGCTTCAGGGGAATGAAGTCCACTGCTGTGAGCAATGTTAAGAAACCTGGGTTTTTTTGGAAGTGGCCAATTCCATAGTCCCTTGGCTAAAGCCCCAAGGAAGTCGCACATAGACAGTTTTCCAGGAGATTCAACAGCACATTCTTAGCCCGAGAGTGGGGAATTCTTTTGCTTGGTTTCCTAATTGGAGCTGGCTTTCATGGTTTGTTGTTTTCTCCACAGCTGACCTTGGCCTCTTTGCTCAGCTCAGCCCTGAGCAGGGCAGACGGAGCTCCGTGGCCGGCGCTGCTGGGTGGCTGGCGCCTGAAGTGCTGACAGGTCAACCATGTGGCCCCAAAGTGGATATATGGTCTCTGGGAATTGTGGGCATCGAAATGGTGGAATGAGAAGTTCCTTCCTGGAATGCAACTCCTGTCTTGGTAAGGTGCAAATACTCACTGATCCCACTGTCTTTCTCACCTGTCCCATGTTCTGTGTGCCATTGGACAAAATCCCATTGCCATCTGCTGGCACCACTTCCACCAAGGTCCCCTTCTAAAAATGCCCCTGCAACACATCAGCATCTGCTGTAGCTTTGGTTGTATCAGAAAGGGAAGTGGCAGTTCAGAAACCTAACCAGTTCAGAAACCTGCCATTTTGGCCTCCAGCCATGCCTGACATTTCTCACTTGTTTTTTGAACAATGTTGGAACTCTGTTTCTGAAGGACAAGAATTTTTCAGTGGAGAGGGTAGACATGTGATAAACATCCTCAGCAATGGAGGTTAGACCTTCCCAGTTTCAATTTTATAGAAAACATAAGAAAAAAAGGAAAAAGAAAAGTAAACAAAAAAGAAAGAGAAAAAAACCTACTATGAAACCAATGCCCAAGCAGTTCTGCTTGCTTTTTCATTTTTTAAACACAGCTCTTCTCTTCCATTCGATAGCATATTTTCCAAATCCTTTTCGAAACTTTCAGGCTTTCAAGTCATCTGCACATTGTTCAGTCACGTATGTGGGTGGCCTGGATAAGTTTCGGATGTGTTTTTCTCCGACTGCGATTAGAATTGTTTGCCAAACCCTTGGCTGTTTCTTGCTACTTTAACAAGTTGATGAGCTTGCAGGCAGGTGCCTGGGCTGGGATCCAGTGTGGGCAGTTGACACTGGTGCTGTGTTTCTTTACCACAGGAGCAGGGTCATCCCTGGCCTGCACAGTTCTAATGACAGGGAGGACTCCAGCTCCCCACCATGGCCAGTGGCTGAGCTCAGCTGAGAGTCAGGATAAAACCCTCTTTGTCACCTCTGGTGATGTGGGAAAAGGACAGAAAGCCACATAAACTATTTGTACACAAGGGGAGTGCATTGCCATTTCCGGCTTTGAAATTCTCCTTTGGCTTAAAGAGGATAATAGCAAAGTCTCTTTGGTCACCATCTACTTCAGTGCCACGAGCACAGAGTTATCATGACAGTGGTGGGCATTTTTATGGAGACTCCAAGGCCTTTGCCATTGTTATTTTTGCCTATTTGAGATGGATTCTGCAAGTTGAGGTTTGAATAGTTCCAAGTTGGTGTCTTATGTTTCTAAATACCATCTTGCAAAAGCAGAATGAGCTCTCTCCCTCTCTCTTGTCAGCGTGTGAGAGTTTGGTTCCACATGAACCACACCGGATAATGATCAGCCGATGTCTTGCCAATCTACACTGTAATTCCTTGGCCTGAGGAGTATCAGAAAGACCTGCTGAGCTCCGTGGACACTGTCAGCTGCATGGAAGTGAGCATCCTTGGCCTTGCTGAAGAAACTGGAGCTCAGCTTAGGTTAGATGTTCTTGAGCAGGAGAAAGGCTGGAATCCTCAGGGGTTTCCAGAGGCCTGTGTGCCCAGAGGGACTGAGTTCTGGGGAGCAGCTGGATGTTTCTGCACATCATGGAAAGGGATTGCCAGACAGCTCAAGCCTCACCACAGGCAAACACTCCCCAGCTCTTCTCAGGCAACATTTGCTTTGGCTTTCAAGTTGTTCCCACTTGTGTGTCTGTGAAGATGCGCCTAAAACCACAAGGCAAGCCTCTCAGAACTGGTGTTACATTTCCAGAAATGAAGAAAGGAAGCCCAAACACAAGAAAGTTGCTAAGGCACTGATTTTTAGAGAGGAACTTAACCCCCTGTGCAGTTTCTTCTCACTGGGAAACATGCCTGAAACCTGGGCATGAGGGTCTAAAGGCCACAGAGTCTCTTCTGCTTCTTGTGCAGTGCTGCTGAAACACTCAGTGACCGTGTTTCTCTCCCAGCCCAAGCCACATTCTGCCCGTCACCAAGCCAGAGCCTGGTGATGCGGAGAGCCTGCCAAAACCTCTCAGTGATTCCTGGCACTTTCTGGGATGGGCCTACCATTCATGCACTGACTTGTGTAGCCAAATGAGTAGAGGGTGACCGTAGGGATGGAACCTCTCCTTCTGATTTGACCACGAAAAGTTTTTCTTTTCCATGTAAGGAAAGCAGAATTTTTCAGGCTGCTGAGAGACAGAGCTGCAGGTGGCTCCTGTGTCCCAGCAGACGTTTTCATTGCAGTACATTTGTGCATGCATCTTATTGTGTCTGTGTTGAAGATGAGATTCCAAATGTTTGTTTCCTTACCTGAGGAATACCTGGTGGATTTCCTTTCTTTCCCTCCAATTCCCATTGTTTTCAAGAACAAAGCAAAAAGCTTGATTGGTTTTGTTTTATGGCAGCTGTGCTTAAGGGACCAAGAAGCACTGCAGAGATACTTTTCAAATTCTAACCCTTGGATACAGTAGAGTTAGTATAGCAAAGTCCTTCTTCCAAAAAGCCTCTCAAGCTGATATGAATTGTCAGGGAAGGAAATGTGCTTGTGCTGATGTAGTTCCCACTAACTAGGTCAGGCAATGAAATCAGCTGCCAAGGCAAGATCTGCAGGACAGTGGGAAAGCTGTGGCTGCATCGGAGTTTGGGTTTTTGGTTGGCAAAGCAAAGTCATCTCTGGGTCTCTGCCAGGGCAGAAAGTGCCACGCAGTGTGGAGCCTAATCAATGGGATCTGGGAGAGCAATGACAGATGGGAAAGAAGCAGGTGGAGCCTGGTGTCTCCTTTTTCCCCAGCCTCAACTCATGATAGCCACAGGAGGAAGACAAAAGCTGCAGCAGCCCAACCTATTTTCATCTTGCCTGCGTGACTTCCTGAGCTGCTGCCTGCAGAGAGACGAGGCGCGGCGCTGGTCTGCCAAGGAGCTCCTGCAGGTAAAATGTGAAGGGGCTGCAGGTGAAACAGGCTCTGAGCGATGGGCTCCTCCTCCACTCAAGCCCAAGGCAGCAGATGAGCCCCCTTCCTCCTCACCTCCATTCTTGGTGCTCTTAAAATGAAAACAGTGAGGAATCCTAGACTGGGCTGGGTGGCAGGGCCCTGTAAAGGTCCTGTGGTGCAAGTGTCCTGCAATAAGCAGGGACCTCTTTAAAGAGATCAGGTTGCTCAGGGCCCTTTGCCGCCAGAGCCAGAATGGTTGGAGGGATGGGGCACCTACAAGCTCTTGGGGCAAGCTGTGCCAGGGTTGCACCATGCTCCAAGAAAACAAGTTCTTCCTTAGACCTACTCTGATTAGATGCCCTGTGTGTTTAAAAATATTTGTCCATATCCTATTGTAACTGACCCTGTTAAAAAAGATGTCCCCCACTTTCTTCAAAGCCACTCTGAAATCTTGGAAAGTGGCAATAAAGTCTCCCTGGAGCCTGTTCTTCACAAAACTGAATAACTCCAGCTCCCTCTGCATTTCCTGAGAGGAGAGGCGCTCTGTCCTCTGACTGTTTCTGTCACCCTCTTTTGTAATTCGGTGGAGTGTTCAGGTTTATCTAATGGCAAAAGAATTGAAGTAGAGCAATGCAGGGTACAGAGACATGAAATGGTGGTGGAGGAGCCCAAGGAAGCCAGTCCCAGCCTAGGAGTCAGAGATTTGGCTGTGGGCAGGAGGGGCTGTGGGGGGCTCACTCTGAGGGGCCCTGGTTTGTGCCCCCCAGCCCACCCTTAGAGGTTTCTGCCACACAAACAGGGACAGCTGGGAGGGACTCCTCCCAGCCCCATCTGCTGCCTGGCACGCTCAAGCAGACGGGAACTGTGCCAGGGTTACTGCCAGGCTGTGTGGCAGAGAGGGAACTGCAGGGCCCAGTGCCACTGGGCTGGCCCTGCTGGGAAGGAAGGTGCCATCCAGCACACGAGGGGCAGGGCATGGAAAGGTAGACACTGCTCTCTGTCCCTGTGGGAATCAGCACAGTGCCTGTCTTTCAAAGAGAGGGACCCATGTGAGCCATTGGAGTTTCCTGAAAGGAAGAAAACCCGGGGACAGAAAGCACCATTTCTAGAGCACTGGCAGGGCAAAAATCCCAACAAGATAAAGAAACCTGAATAAATGGATGAGTGGGATTCTTGGCCAGGTTTGCCTGTGATGGCAGGGTCCTGCACATGACTGCTGGGTAGCAGATGGTCCCACTGCTCCTCTTTCTGGGTCTTTTTAGGACCCAGAGCAATCCCAACTGAGCCTGTGAAGCACTGAGCTTGGAAAGTAAAGGTTTACTGTTCACTGTTCTTTGTCTTTTTGTTGTTTGGTTTGTTGTTTGTTTTTGGTTTATTTGTTTTGTTTTGTTTTGTTTTGGGTTTTTTCTTTGTGTTTTGTTTTCTTTTTTGTTTTTGTTTTTCTATTCGTTTTTTGGTTTTGTGGGTTTTTTTTGTGAACAGCATCCATTTGTAACATCAGCCGAGGCTGCATCCACCCTGGCACCACTCATCATCTCAGTGAAGAGGAGGATGGAGAAGCAAACAGTGCTATAATCATATCAGGACCATTTTCTCCATAGCCATCTTAGAGTAGGATTGTAGAGTAGGATTGTAGAGTAGGACTGTAGAGTAGGATTTAGAGTAGGACTATGTGGAGAAAAGAAAAAAGACTCCGCACAATTTAATGTGAATCAAGGAGAAGCCATTTATTGTGCTTCTAAACATAGTTTATAATTAGTTCCTATCCTATAGCTTTCAGTAGTCATGCATTGTTTGGTTGCATCTTTTTCTTAATCTAATTGGTAGATGCTGTAAGGGTCATTTTATTTGGGTTGCTACCCCTTTGTCTGTCAGCAACTCTTCTGCTTCTTCTTTCTGCTCGCAACATCACCTTTTTATCCACAGAGTTGAGTGCAGCTTTATTAAAAACCTGACTTAGTCCTAGAAGGTGAGTTAGTTTAGTTAGCTCCAGAAGGTTAGGCTGGTTCATTTAGTGCCTGTCCATTGTTCTGTAAATACCACCCTACAGGATTATAGAGTAGGATTGTAAATAAATAAAGTTTCTGAAACTTTAACTCATCTGGAAGAATCCTTTCTTTCTCACCCTGTGAGCAAGCTGAGCATTTCCTTCTGAGTTGTCAGCTGTCTCTTAAAGGTGCAATGGCTTCTTTGGTGTTGTGAAAAGTACATATTACAGGATAGGCTCTTCACAGATATTAAAATGAATATCTATATATATATACACACACATATATATATATATATATAAAAATTAATAGACTATATGTGTTATGTTGTCTTAGTTAGTTTTACTGTATTTTTTTTTTAAGTAGTGTGGTATTTTGCAGTGTGATGTCATGGTTTGCCTCAGATACTCCAGGTTCCTCCCTGATAATTCCCTGCCAGGTGTGTCAATCATCCCTCCTTTCCACACCCTGAGCCCTGCTGAGCGCTCTGTCAATCCTGGCATTCCAGAAGGGCATCCAGTGATTGGCAGATTTCAAAAGATGCCCTCCCCTCCTGGAAGGACATTGGGCCATCCAGGTGTCCTCTGTCCCTTGACACTTCCCCGCCCCGTACCTGGTTGGTGGTCCCCCGTGTTCCTTCCCTGCCCCTCTGCCCCGGGTAAAAGGGCGAGCAAACCATGTGGTTGGGAGTTCTCCTGGAGCCCTTGCTGGATCCAGAGGCCTGTGGGCCAGGAATAAAGCTCTGTATAGAAACCCTCCATCAGAACCGACTCCTTTCCTTCACCTCGCCTTAAAGCTTCTCCACCAAAGGTAAACCTGAGCTCCTGCATGCCTGGACTTGCCTCCAAGCGCCCAGCTGCAGCATCCAGCTAGCCAAAAGTTTCTCTGGGGTAAAATTCCACAGTTGCCGCTATTTGGTCAAGCAGCAAAGTCCAGACAAGCTCATGTACGTCCCGTCCAGCTATATTGGTAATTATTTCAGTGGTAAATATAGTTTTAGGTTATAACATTATGTAAAACAGGAGCTATGCGATGTAAGATACTTTTTTAACTAGCTCAAGAAAGGGATGGGGTAATCAAGAAATTCTTTGCCCAGAGATGACAGCAACAGGACACCAAAAGCCCCAAGGGAAGAATTCTTGCATCCTTATTGGAAAAGACCAGCTTTCTTCCACCTCCTTCCTGACTTTGAGGAGCCAACAGGATTAAGGGGGAGAACTTGACAATAAGCAGAGAACACCCTTTGTTTGAAAAGAATTTATGCATCATATATGAGATATATGAATATGCAACAGGCTATTGCTTTTAAGGGCTAATCCTTTGTTAGCGTGTGTGCTTTTGGGGCATAATTGCCCAGGAGGCACCGGGACTATCCGTATGTCTTTGTTTTTATTGTCCTTTACTGTTCTAACTCTGATTGTCCAAATTCTTATTATTCTAACTTTTATTACTATCTTTATAACCATTTTATTGCTACTAAACGGTTCAAATTTAAAAAGAAGGGATTGTTGTTTTTCGCAATGTGCTTTGAAAGCTGGGAAGACTCTTCATTCATCATCTCCAGAGCACACTGCCTTTGTCCAGCACACTGGCCCGTTTTGGTACATCTGTGACACTTCTAGTTGAGGCAGAAAGGGCAATGGCATTTGAAGGCAAAACCAAAGGAAGAACGGAGCAGCCCAAACATCTTGCGCAGATGCAGGCCTTAAGCTGTGACTGGAGAGCATTGGGGTTGCTGCCACTTGGATTTGTATCCCTAGGTGCAATGTCTTTGGCTGGAGGAGAACCTTGCTCAAGTGAGAAAGCAGAAAGATCAGAGAGGGTGCTGGGGAAGGTCTCCTGTGGTGCAGAGCTCTCAGCGCCTGTGAGGTGAGAGCGGGCCCGGCCTTGCCCAGGCTGGAGCCCCAGCAGAGCCCCGGCAGAGGCCGGAGCAGCCTGAGCCCCGGCAGAGGCAGGCTGGAAGGAGGCCCTTGGAGCTGCAAGAGGCAGCAGCCGGGCCCTGGGTGCCTCTGCCTGGGAGCAGGCGAATCCTCCGCTCTCAGAGCCCAGGTGGCAGCTGGCTGCTACCGAGGGGAAGCGCAGCCGTGCTGGGCAGAGCCCAGCCTGGAGGCATTGGCCGTCTGGAGTGTGCCCAGGAGCAAGGAAAGGCCAAGGGCAGCCACGGGCCGCTGGGCTGGCTGAGGATTCCTCCTCTTCTGCCGGCTGCCCTGCAACTCCTGGCAAAAGCAGGCAGTGGGTGCAGCACTCTGGGCACCGGGGCAGGGAGCCGCGCTGCTCGGCAGGCTGGAGCACAGGGCAGCTCCTTCAGGCCGGCACTTGTGCCAGGGCAAGCGAGGCCAGTGTGAGGCAGGGACAGCTTGGCAGGGCACATCTGCAGCAGCCAGCGCCTCACGCAGCTCTGGGAGGAAGCGCCTGCAATCCTGCAGTTCTGCACTGAGCCAGAGCAAAGGTATGAGATGCAGAGTGTTTGGCAGAAATATTCTGGCCCACCAGGCCAGTCTGCTTTGTGCTCTGTGGCGCAAAGCAAGCGCTGTGCAATGCAGCTCTGAGCTGGTGGGAGAGAGGCAGTCGGGGATGTGCCTGAGGTGAGTCAAGGGGTTAGCTGAAAATGTAATTAGGATAATTGAAAAGTGCAGATGAAAAGCTTTCCTTGTGTATTTGATTTACGTCTGCAAATCTTGATACATAACTTTAGGTACCTCAATTTAGCCCATTTCTCCTCTCGCTTTAATTTCAGAAAATGTCAGAATTACAGATGTACGCACCAAAGTATCCAAGATTTCTGTGCAACAGAAAGATGAGTAAACAGTAGTACAGCTCAATCTACATTACCTTTAGCAGTTACCAAAGCCAGTAGGGATTTAGAAAAGTGTGCCTTCTTTTGGCAATATTACAAATAGATTGGTATATGCAAATTATAATATTATAATACTGGCTTTACAGAAATATTAAAATGGATTCTATATGTGTGATGTTAAAGTTGTGATCTTTATAACTTTGTTATAAAGATATAGTTTTTATTTCTGTTGTTAATTAAGCTTAGAGAGCTCCCAAGGCCTTGAACATACTTGAGAGTGATTTTACAATAAACTATCTTTTAAAACTCTGTTTGGAAAGCAGAAGGTAGGAACATCAGTCATCTGTTGTGTTTGACTTTATTGTTATTTGAGATTGTAATAAATACTGAGCATGAGCTGGGATGCAGATTGTAATTGCTCATCTTTCCAAAGACAGATATGGATACTAGTAACATGTGCCCTGTTTATTGTTCCTAACTGACTAATTTACTGCAGTAGTTTTATAGTGCATTTTCATTGTTGTAATGTCTAAATGTAGTGGGACAATATATATTTGACTTGGGGTAGTTTGGCTTTTGTTTTTCGAATAATAAAACCACTCTCTTCAGCCTGGTGAAGAAGAAATCTGCTTCTGTCCTTGTGTACAGCTATGGGTTTGTTTACATATGTTATGTTTGCCCAATTATCCCATCAAAAAAAACCAAACAATGTGTAAGGTAGCAGAAATTTTAATTAAATATTTTAGAAAATATATAAATAAGGGATAATTTGGTTCAAATAATAGTGCATAAGCAAGAGATAACGCGGGGTACGGAGGGCAGGGTTCAATGACCCTTGCCACTTCACGTACATGCTTGCCAAGTGAAGATCACCCCTTATATGCCAAGTGTCAATACCATCTCCTCCCATTTTCGGTTCGTCATATCTCTATCTCCGCCCTCATTACCACCCCAGTCACGCATGCGCCACCACTCGGTTTGGTGGTCGCACAAGTCTTTGGGGGTCGTCACTGATGAAGGCCCTGTAGTCTTCTTCGTTGTCCTTTAATTTACCTTTGTGTTACACATGCGCATCAAGCCAGTACAATGTAAGCCAAGACTAACTGTGGTGGTTTGACCAGGAAGAAGTGGGAATTCTGGGATGCTGTGGTCAAACCAATGGGTGCTCGGATTTTGATATTGGCACCTGGTGTGGCCAGTTGGGTTTGGACACACCTCCGAGAACACACAGGGGTTAAAACCAGAGCTTCGGCCCTGGGAGGCTCTCTTGGGACTTGGAGGCAAAGAGGACAGATCGCCCTCCCTCGTTCAGCCACTGCTGCTGGGCAGGGGAGGGACAGCCATGTGGTAGGCCTGGGCCTGGACAGAGATGGGGGGTGAAGAGGCCCTTGAGGATGGAAGGGTGGAGGAGCCCCAAGAGACAGCCATCGGGCAGCCATCTCCCCCCCCAGGAGAGAGAGAGAGAGGAGAGCCGGCGTCTGAATTTGATAGCGGCCGGCCCAGGAGGAAATGGGGGGGAGAAAGCGGCGAGGAGGTGCCGGCCGGAGCAGCAGCGAGTGTGGGAGTGCCAGAGCTCTGGGACAGGCAGAGACTGAATTTTAAACCCCTTTCTTTCATGACTGGGACCTTGCAAAAATGCTGATCCTCCTCAGAGCTGAATAAGAAGAGAAATAAGAGATGAGATAACCAAGGACCTGGCCCGAAGGACGTTGAGAAGGCTTGCTGAGTGGAGAGAGAGATGATTGGAGTGGCCTTTTGGCTGGACTTTTCTTGTGTAGCCATAGACTGAACCAGTTTTATTCCTGTGACACAGAGACTGTATTTAGGGGGAGGCAGTGCCTCAGAACCAGGAGGGATCATTGTGGGGACCCCTCGGCCCCAGGGGTTTGGAAAAAAATGGGGGGGACAGATGTCCCAAAGCAGAGACTGTGCCTTTTTGGAGTGAGACAAGGCATCCTTAAAAGACAACCTTAAAAGCAGCTCTGGTCCATGCACAGTGGTGAGAGCACTGGGCATGGAAGGAAGATGTCACAAGCGGCAAAAGGACTTTCCGGGTGGTGCCGAGTGACATGGAAGCACACAAGGTTTCAGCGTGTTTCCAGGGGAAGCCTATGGTGCAAGAAAGACTCTTCTCCTCTTCATGGACTGAAGTTTGAATATCCTAAAGGGTGGTGCCAGACTGGGCAGTTGGTGATTTGGGGGAATGTATTGGATTGGGAAATTGTTTGGGGGGTGGGGAGGAGGAAAGTGCTTTTTTGTAAGGTTTTCAAATTGTTTTTCCTTATAGGTTTTTTTTTTCCCCCTTCTTTTCTTGTAGTTTAGGTAATAAAGTTTTCTTTGTGTTTAAGCTAGAGCCTCCTTTGCTTATTCCTGGTCACATCTCACAGCAGACACCAGGGAGAAGGTATTCTCATGGGGGCACTGGCTCTGTGCCAGGCCCAAACCATGACACTAACATATCACTGCATCTACATATAAAGGTAATAAATCCCTTATAATTAGCATTTTCTGGGACCGAAGCAGGTTCTTGGACATTTTTAGCAACTATATCTTCAGCTTCTTTCCTGTGGTCCTTGAAAAAAACATCTTCTGGGAAAGTGGGAAAGGGGGGGAGTGTCCTGGTTTAGGGCAAATTTGTTAAAGAATCAGCAAAGGAGGGCCCCTCCAGAAAGCAAACCCACACGGCCCCTCCCCCCAACCGGTTCGGGAAGAATTCCTTGAAAAGAAGTGGAAAGAACCTGTTTATTTGACTGGCAGAGAACCCCCCAGCACACAAAACGAACAATACCAGATGACACTGCTCTGAGAAAGATGACAAAATCAGAAAGTCTCTTTCGGGGGGGGTTGCTCTGTTCTCAATCCCTCCGGCGCTGGGGCAGCTGCTGCAGGCCAAAACGGTGCAAACCCTCGGTGTTCCCAGGTCCCAGCCTGGAGCAGGTTCAAGATGGTCACAGAAACAGGAGAGGAGAAACAGTCCAGGAAAGAATTTGGACTGTTTAGTTAGAACTAGCTAATAAGCAGAGGCCAAAGCAGAGCAGAAGTGAGAACAGAAAAGAGAGCAAGCAAAGCAGCAAGCCGAAAGCAAGAAGCAAAAACAGCCCTATGTACTGCCCGTCTGTGTGTCCCTGATAAGAGAAACCCAAACAAAACTTCCACTCTTCAGAGCCGGTCTTAAAGGCACAGAACAGATGAATGGGGATAGACGCATCATAACGTCACCCCAGGACATTCCACCCCTTATCCCCATATCATCAACATACTACAACACATCATGCATTATTCATACAAAATTTCCATCTGTCCCCCCAAAATTTACAAGCAATACCCATCATGCCGTCATCACATCCCCACACTGGACCACTGAATCCAGACCATATATTACAGAGCTGTAGGATTCCCCCTTTTCACTTTAGTCACTTAAAGCTCCATCTTTCACTTGCTCAGACCTTCGACACTTACGCATTTCCTTCTCCATCTTCCACTTGCCCAGACCTTCAACACTTACACATTTCCTTCAATCTCATGTCTGTATAGTTTAATGTACAGACAATGGCAGTAACATCCAATGAACAGTGATACTGCACATCATTCTTACCCCACGATCAGATCTCCCTGAGGTGCACATCGTGTTGTTCCATCTCTTTGCATTATCCACCACGTGCAACCTGGTCCCTGAGCAAAGACAACCTCAAAAATGGGTTTGTACTCGAGGCAGAATTGATCCACACAGTCTTCCCTAACAAACCTCTGATATGTACCACTGGGACTTTGTCTCCTTCTATTACATTCAGGGACTCAGACTGGGCAGCACCTGCTCGGTTGGTGGAACCTCGGGTGTTAACTAAGCAGGTGGCCTTTGCTAAATGTTGCTCCCAATTCTTGAAAGATCCCCCACCCAAAGCTTTCAACTGGGTTTTTAGTAGTCCATTGTACCTCTCCACTTTTCCTGCAGCTGGTGCATGGTAGGGGATATGATACACCCACTCAATGCCATGTTCCCTAGCCCAGGTGTTGATAAGGCTGTTCTTGAAATGAGTCCCGTTGTCTGACTCGATCCTCTCAGGGGTACCATGTCTCCACAGAACTTGCTTTTCCAGGCCCAGGATGGTGTTCCGGGCTGTAGCATGAGACACAGGGTAGGTTTCCAGCCATCCAGTGGTGGCTTCCACCATGGTCAGCACATAGCGCTTGCCCTGGCGTGTCTGGGGCAGTGTGATGGAGTCAATCTGCCAGGCCTCCCCATACTTGTACTTGGACCACCGCCCACCCTACCAGAGGGGCTTCACTCACTTGGCCTGCTTGATGGCAGCACACGTCTCACAGTCATGGATAACCTGAGAAATACTGTCCATGGTTAGATCCACCCCTCGGTCTCGTGCCCACTTATAGGTGGCATCTCTGCCCTGGTGGCCTGAGGCATCATGGGCCCATCGAGCTAGGAATAACTCTCCCTTATGTTCCAAATCTAGGTCTATTTTGGACACCCCTATCTTTGCAGCTTGGTCTACCTGCTCATTGTTTTGGTGCTCCTCATTGGCCCTGTTCTTGGGTACATGGGCATCTACATGGCGGACTTTCACAGGTAGCCTCCCTACCCTGGTAGCAATGTCTTTCCACTCATCAGCAGCCCAAATTGGTTTCCCTCTACGTTTACAGTTAGCCTTTTTCCACCTCTCCAACCATCCCCACAGAGCATTGGCTACCATCCATGAATCAGTGTAGAGGTAGAGCTTTGGCCACTTCTCTCTCTCAGCAATGTCTAGGGCCAGTTGAACAGCTTTGAGTTCAGCAAGTTGGCTTGATCCACCTTCTCCTTCAGTAGCTTGTGCAACCTGTCATGTGGGGCTCCATACAGCTGCTTTCCACTTCCGGTTCATCCCTACGATGCGACAGGAACTGTCAGTGAAAAGAGCGTAGCGTGTTTCCTCTGGGGGCAGTTGGTTATAGGGAGGAGCCTCTTCAGCACATGTCACTGGTTCTTGTTCCTCTTCATCTGTGACACCAAAATTCTCACCTTCGGGCCAATTTGTAGTTACCTCCAAAATCCCGGGGCGATTCAGTTTACCTATACGGGCACGCTGAGTGACAAGAGCAATCCACTTGCTCCATGTAGCACTGGTGGCATGGTGAGTGGAAGGAACCTTGCCTTTGAACATCCACCCCAGCACCGGTAGTCGGGGTGCCAGGAGGAGTTGTGCTTCAGTGCCTATTACCTCCAAGGCAGCCTGGACTCCTTCATAGGCAGCCAAGATTTCTTTCTCTGTTGGAGTGTAGTTGGCTTCAGACCCTCTGTAGCTTCGACTCCAAAATCCCAGTGGTCGACCCTGAGTCTCCCCAGGCACCTTCTGCCAAAGGCTCCAGGACAAGCCATGGTTCCTGGCTGCTGAGTAGAGCATGTTCTTTACCTCTGGTCCTGTCCTGACTGGGCCAAGGGCTACTGCATGGGCAATCTCCTGCTTGATCTGGACAAAGGCTTGTTGCTGCTGAGGGCCCCACTGGAAATTGTTCTTCTTGCGGGTGACCAGGTAAAGAGGGCTCACAATCTGACTGTACTCAGGAATATGCATCCTCCAAAAACCTATTGCACCCAAGAAAGCTTGTGTCTCTTTCTTATTGGTGAGTGGAGACATTGCTGTGATCTTGTTGATGACATCTGTAGGAATCTGACACCGTCCATCTTGCCACTTTACTCCCAGGAACTGAATCTCATGAGCTGGTCCCTTTACTTTGCTCTTTTTAATGGCGAAACCAGCTCCCAGGAGGATCTGGATTATTTCCTTCCCTTTCTCAAACACTTCCGCAGCTGTGTTCCCCCACACAATGATGTCATCAATATACTGCAGATGTTCTGGAGCCTCTCCCCTTTCTAGTGCAGTCTGAATCAGTCCATGGCAGATGGTGGGGCTGTGCTTCCACCCCTGAGGCAGTCGGTTCCAGGTGTACTGCACTCCCCTCCATGTCAAGGGAAATTGAGGCCTGCATTCTGCTGCCAGAGGAATGGAGAAAAATGCATTGGCAATGTCTATAGTGGCATACCACTTTGGTGCCTTGGACTCAAGCTCATACTGGAGCTCTAATATGTCTGGCACGGCAGCACTCAGTGGTGGAGTCACTTCATTCAGTGCACGGTAGTCCACAGTCAATCTCCATTCTCCTTCAGATTTTCGCACAGGCCAAATGGGGCGGTTGAAGGGTGAGTGGGTCTTGCTGACCACCCCTTGGCTCTCCAGCTCTCGGATCATCTTATGGATGGGGATCACAGCATCTCGAGTGGTCCTATACTGTCGTCGATGCACTATGGAAGTGGCAATTGGCACTCGTTGCTCGTCTCCCGTCAGGCATCCTACTGCAGATGGATTCTCAAAAAACCCAGGCAAGGTGTTCAATTGCTGGATGCCCTCTGTCTCTACAGCAGCTATTCCAAATGCCCATCTGAGTCCTTCTGGGTCTTTGAAGTACCCACTTTGAAGGTAGTCGATGCCCAAAATACATGGGGCCTCTGGGCCAGTCACAATAGGATGCTTCTTCCACTCATTTCCCGTTAGGCTCACATCAGCTTCCACCAAAGTGAAATCCTGGGATCCCCCTGTCACACCAGCAATAGAAACAGACTCTGTCTCCACATGTCTTGATGGGATTAATGTGCATTGCGCACCAGTATTGACCAAAGCTTTGTACTCTTGTGGTTCCGATGTGCCAGGCCAACGAATCCACACAGACCAGAAAACACGATTTTCCCTGGCCTCTACCTGGCTAGAGGCAGGGCCCCTCTAAGCCTGGTTATCCTTCTTTCCCTGGGCGTATATTTTGGATGTTCCTTCGAGGGGATCAGACATGTCATCATCATCATACCTGGCCATTCGGCTACGGGCAACTGGAGCTGCTTTCCTTCTGGTGGCTTCCTTCAGTTCACGCACCCGTTGTGCCAGAACAACAGTAGGTTTCCTATCCCACCTTCTCACGTTTTCCCCACAATCACGCAGGTAAAACCACAGCTCAGCATATGGGGTGTACCTTCTCTCAACATCTGGGAAACGTCTGCCTTGGATACCGGAACCTCGGATCTGTGCTGCTGAAATTTCAAGAAGGTCTTCTTTAATCTCCTCTCTAAGCTTCTTATGGTTCTCCTCTATCTTATCCTCTAAGTTCTGCAGACGTGTTTCTACCGCTGTGATTCTGGCATGTGTCGGGCCATGTACACCATCTGCATATGCTCGGAGCTTCCTTGCCATGTCAAGCACAGTCTCACCCCTCTCATCCCGCTTCATTATGGCTAAGGCAGAAGCATATTCATGTGGCCCAAGTCGTACGAATTTTCGCCACATCACAGACGTGCATGGTACTAAGTCTGGGTTCCTAGTTGTTACATCATCTGAGAAGATAATCTCTGCCACTTTCTCTCAGGCGTTGGATCCCCTGCTCTATTGTCTTCCACTGAGTTTGCTGCATATAGAGATCGTCTGCACACAGGTATCTTTCTGCTACACTTCTTAGGACCCGTTCCCAGAGGCTGTGAGAGTTAGCCCCCCTCATCATTCCTTGGTCGATGACAGGATCCTGTGACAGGGATCCCAAATGCCTGGCTTCAGTGCCATCCAGAATTGTAGCCTCGCCTGAAGCATCCCAGAGACGAACCAACCAACTAATTACGGATTCATCAGACCTTCGAGTGTAGTCCTTCCGTAGGCCACGAAGGTCCTTCAGGGAAAAGGACTCAATACTCGCATCTGATCTTGCACCTGCTGCTTTGACTCCTGATTTTATGTCAGGAGGCATTGAGGTTCCTTCTCCTTCATCATCATCATCATCATCATCATCCACTGGTTGATTGGTCTTGTCCGTACATTTCCCACTTCTAGTGCTGGTAGCAACAGCCATGGGTTTAGATGCTGGCTTTGAGCCTGGAGTGTTAGCTGCAGCCTGAGTCACTGGGACAGTTGCTGATTGATCTCCCTGCCCCCCTGCCTCTGTCTGCTGCCCGACAGTATCTAGTAGCGTGCGATAAGCATACTCCAGGGCCCAGCTCACTGCAATGACCTTCCTCTCCTTAGGCTCATCCTGGTACTTCTCTTTCAGATATTTCCCCACCTCATCTGGGTTCTGAATTTGTTCATGGGGAAAATCCCAGACTATAGGATCAGAGAATTCCTTCAGGATTTGGCCCATATCCTCCCATTTCCCACACCACTGAGGATTTTCCACACCGGGGTCTACTCCTGAGTCAGGGGTCTCATCAGCCCGTCTAGAAATCTCAGCCCTCATTCTAGAAAAGCAGCAGGCTGTATAGAGGAAGGTTACCAGATTGAATACCAGGAAGATGGTTTCTTTAACATTGAGGGGAAACTGAACATCCTTCACTAGTGATGCAACTGATTCATAGGAGAAGGAGGAAAGCAGAGGCTGAAAAACCTCATTCCCTCCTGCTCCTCCTGCAACAAACTGGATGCATAACCATAGCCATGAACCATTCATACCTGGAGCAGACCCTAGCATGTTTATAAACTTCTTGCACATTATTGCCACCAAGCCCAGCAGGATAGCTACTCTGGTCACTGCCCCTCTGATGTAAAAACTACGTATTAGGGGCAATACTAAAGCTATTTCTGGATAAGTAAATAAATCTAGGGACCAGAGAGGTAGTAAAACCTCAAAAAACCCTAGGGACCAGAAATGCATGCAAACCTTCACCCCAATAGACATTATGAATTCAAAAAGCATGGCTATTAGCTGATTTAAACGAACGCAGAGTAATAGCAACATAAATGCAGTCAAAACAGGGTTTTTCCACTCTCTCTCTTGCCCCACGTTTGGGCGCCAATATTTTGTACTGATTTAGGGCAAATTTGTTAAAGAATCTGCAAAGGAGGGCCCCTCCAGAAAGCAAAACCCACACGGCCCCTCCCCCCAACTGGTTCGGGAAAAAATTCCTTGGAGAGAGGTGGAAAAAACCGGTTTATTTCAGGCACAGCACCCCCCAGCACAAAAATGAACAATACCCGATGACACCGCTCTGAGAAAGATGACAAAATCAGAAAGTCTCTTTTGGGGGTGGTTGCTCTGTTCTCAGTCCCTCCGGCGCTGGGGCAGCTGCTGCAGCCGAACGGTGTTCCCAGGTCCCAGTTCGGAGCAGGTTCGAGATGGTCACAGAAACAGGAGAGGAGAAACAGTCCAGGAAGGAATGTGGACTGTTTAGCTAGAACTAGCTAATAAGCAGAGGCCAAAGCAGCGCAGAAGCAAGAGCAGAAAAAAGGGCAAGCAAAGCAGCAAGCTGAAAGCAAGACGTGAAAAACAGCCCTATGTACTGCTCGTCTCTATGTCCCTGATAAGAGAAATGTTGCCTTCTGATGCAAGGCAAGGCGACCTGGTTCTGAGGAAACGGCACGGCGACCCAAACTCTCCAGGGTCGCTCGGGCCAAGAACACACGCAGACATTAACGTGGTGGACGGTCCAAAGGCCTTTATTGTCCCATCTCGTCGGGTTTTATACTCGGGGAGGTTTTTTCTCTACGTCAGGGTGTCTTACCTTACTGTAATTGGTTAATAAGGAGTAGAAAGTTACTAGTGTTAGGGGGGTCTACATTCCTGGGTGATCCCCTATCACTAGGCGTTAGGGGGAGAGGAATCCTGCCGCTTTCCGTGACATCGCGAGATTTTCCGAACGCTTGTCCCTATCTAACACAAGAAACCAAAACAAAACTGCGAATCTTCAGAGCAGGTCCCAAAGGCACAGAACAGATGAATGGGGATACAAGCATCATAACGTCACCCCAGGACACATGGAACGAGTGTCCAAGGGCCCTTTGTGACACGGTGTGACATAGGAGCTGGAGGTGACAAGAGCACGCCACAGTGCTCAGAGCACGCAACGGGACAGGACGGGACAGAGCGGTGCCGTGAGGAGCCCCCGCAGAGCGCGCTCGTTCGCTTCCCACCCGGAGCTTTTCTGAAGCCTTGCTCCTGCAGCTGAGCTCGAGGCCAGACCACAGGACTTGCTGACCCTTGGTCTCCCTGAGGCTTCTCGTCTGCAGGTGCCCTTGAGGCCATATCATAGTCCTTGTCAGGAGTCCCCTGTCCTCGGGGCAGGAGCCCTTGAGACCGAGTGCAGGACTTGCTGTCCTGTAGCCTTCCTGAGGCTTCTTACTTGAAGGTGCCTTCCAGGCACCACTGCAGGACTTGGTGACTTGGAGCTTTTCCAAGGCAACTGTCCTGCAAATAGCCACAAATCCAGGCAGAGACATGGAGCAGAGAAACCCGGCAGTGCCTGAGCTGGCCTGGGTGGAGGAGGAGGAAGGTGGCCCTGGAGCTGCCCCGGCACAGCAGACTGAAGAGGTGGTGCCATTCCAACCACCGCAGGAGGGTGAGTGGCAGAGCTGGGCCACAGGACTGGTGCCTGCTGCCAGCTTGGACCCCATGCCGTGCCGTGCCGTGCCATGCTATGCCCTGGGGACATGCCCACGGACAGGACAGAAGAGGGCCCGGGCAGACAGCCCGCAGTGGCCGTGCTCCATCCCCTGGGGCATCCCGGGGCTCTCTCTGCCTGGGGATCGCAGGGCTGGGCTGTGTTGTCCGGCCTCTCCCGCAGCCCCTCATCTCTGGCTGCGCTCGCTCTTTGCCAGATGCAGCCCCGGAGCGCACAGAAGAGCAGGAGTCCAGCCGTGGCCGCTTCCGCAGAACAGCGCAGGTACCTGCAGCCACCCCCACCTGGGCTGGGCCTGCTGTCCCTGCTCAGCCCAGCACCGTGTGTGCAGCACTCCATGCAACATCCTCGGCTTCTTGCCCTTCTCCTACAGTTTGTTTGCAACTTCCTCAAGAGAATTAAAGAGGAAGAGACCATCGCCACGGGCATAGGCCTCAGACCATACTCGCCCATCTTCCTCAGCAAGACGAGTGCCGCCCTGCTGCATATGCTTGTAGAGGAAGATTTTTACACTCCAAAGCAAGTAAGCAGCTTGTGGCCAGGCTTTGAATCTCACAGCAATGGCTTGTCCTCCCAATCCACGCATGCTGCTTGCTGTGAACCTTTCAGGCCACATGGCAGTGGGGTGGGAAGGGAAGCACTCCTCTGGGGAAGCTGGGAACATTGCTCCCTCTGGCAGCTTTCCAAGTCTCCCCGTGCCTTCTCCAGGTGCCTGCCATGGTCAGCTACATCCACTAGTGGCTCATGGCCAATGATTCTGCTGAGCACAGGCTGGACAAGACCCTGCTGCATCTCACCCAAGCACAGCCAAATGACGCAGTGGTGACACTCCTGCGTGTGGCCCCGTCCTGTGACAGGTATGGGGCCCACCTGCCCACAGGGCTCAGGCCTCCCCAGCCCATCACCCTGCACAGCCTGCCCCAGGTGTCAGAGCAACAGAGACTTCCAGGGCCCTCTGGATGCTCCCTTTCCCAGCCCTGCCAGGCCAGCCCCTGAGCCTGCTGCCGTGCTCCCTTGCCGCCTCTCAGGGCTCTGTCCCCACAGGGCTGGGCTGTCTGCCTCCTGCCGGCAGGGGGGCAGTGGGCAGAGGCAGAAATGGCAGCCGGCTCAGCTGCCCCTGGTGCTTCCTCTGAGACCCTCCTGAGACACAGCTCTAACCCCACAGAGCTGCCATGGCCATGTGGAAGACCATCATGGGCTCAGCCAGGACTGCAGAGCTGGTGCAGCTGATCCTCCTGGATGTGCTGGGCAGCTGGCCAGAGTACAGCACCTGCACCTCCAATGGGGACGAAACAGCTGTCTTTGCCCTGGCTGTGAGTTTCTGCAACTGGCCTTTGCAGGCCCCAAGGCTGTCTCTCCAGCAGCTCTCAATCCTCCTTCCCCCACTGCATCTCCCTGCCTCAGGCGCTGGCCTGAAACCTGGCCCAGGGGCAGCTTCAGGCCCACCAGGCCCCGTGCTCCCCCTGCCATGCTCTCTCCTGGCCTCTCCCTGCCACGCTCGGGCCCTGCCACACACACACCTCGGCACTGAGCGCTGTCTCGGGGGGCTTTGTCCTTTGCAGGCAACTGTGGTGACGTGGAAGATCCTCCAGGTGCCCTGTCTCCCACGGATCTTGAAGGTGTATTTCCCCCACCTATTTGTGCATCTGCTATTCCAAGTGTTCTTCAGCACTCTGGATATGCCAGAGGAGGTCGACACCTTCTGGAAGGGATGCCAGGAAGAGCACGGCCTTGCCACCAGCCCCAACAGGTGCTCCATGCCACTTCTCCTGTCCCTGCCACGTGGCCTGCCAAGGAGCCAGTGCTGCCAGTGTGACCTGGGCTTTGCTGTGCACACAGGTTTGCTGTGCGCACCCTGAAGTCCCTGCTCTGCCTTCTCCGCTGCGAGGATGTGGTGGTGGCAATGGAGCGCAGGTGTGCCTGGGACACGCTGCTCTCTCTTGACACTCACCACTTTGCCGTGGCTCTGCTTGCCAGGTGAGACCCCCTTCTCCCCACTGCCTCTGACATTGCTGCCCTGTGCCCAGGTGCCCCATAAAGTGTCCGTGGTGGCCATGGGTCAGAGGGCCTTGGCACTGAGGGACGGCCAAGCAGGCTGGAAAAGGCTGGCAGAGGAGGGTGCCCATCAGCAACCAACTCCCAAACGGCCCACGTCCCCTTGCTGGAAGGGTGCTGGGGAAAGATGAGAACTGGGTGAGTCACGCCTGGGAGACGTTTGCCCCACTGCATCAGGCTCTTGTTTCCTTTTTCCCCTCTTCAGAGAAATTCGCCGCTTAGCCATCCACTTTTGTTCCGCGGTGGCATTCTACCTGCTCGCCCTGCTCGGCAAAGAGATGCCATACTGGGATTTCCCTGCCCTGGCATTCCTTGTGGAGGTGAGCCTCAAGGCCAGCGCTGCCTGGCTGAGCGGCCTCCCAGCCCTCTAACCCCTGGCAGCCACAGCTGCCAGGACAGTGCCCGTGCCCTGTGCTGCTGCCTGGGCCCGGCCCTGTGCGCTTCTGGGCTCCTGCCGGCCGGCTCCCCTGTCACTGCCCTGTGCCTTTCAGGTCCTCGAGTGCCTGGACTTGAGGGAATGCAGTGACAGTGTCCTGGAGATCCTGGCACAGAACCTGCAGAGCAAGCACATGGCCAGGCGTTACTTGGCACTCCGAGGCCTCGTAGTGCTGGGCAAGAATCCCTTGATGGTGAGAAGAGGGCAGTGGCCAAAGCCGTGCAGGCAGCGTGGGGCTGGGCAACGCAGTCGCTTGGCCTTGCCTGGGCTTCGGCCGCTGGGGCAGCTCTTCCCATCTCTCCTGCTTCCCTGCCCCAGTGCTTCAGGACAGGCCTTTGGCCTCTGGGCCCTACGGCAGCAGTGCGGCCTTTCACAAAGTCGTCTTCCGCACAGGCTGAAAAAATGCAGAGCCTGACTGAAAGTCTTGTGGAGCTCCTGGAGGAAAATGACAGCAACATGATCAGGATGAGCATTCTTCTACTCAGATATTTGCTCCTGGATAATGGTGCTCCAATAGCCACCCCCATCGCCCTGCAGCTGGCTGAGGCGCTCCTGCCACTCTTTGACAGCGTAAGGCTCTGTGCCCACAGCCACAGCCACTGGCTGCTGCCCGGACCCTTGCTGCCCTGTGCAGATGCACGCCTGTGCCCTGGGGGGCCTGAAGCAGCTGATGCTCAGGTCTTTTGCCCTTTCCTTTCATCCAGGATGACATCCAGGTGCAGCTGAGCTCCATGGCTCTCTTTCAAGAGATGCTGGACTTATTAACAGAAGAGGGAAGAAAGGCCCTCAAGTCCCACGTGCGCCAGAGCCTGCTCCCTCTCTACTTCCACTGCCATGATGAGAATCAGATGGTTGCTGAGGTGAGCACTTGTGCACAGCTGCTGTCCCCCTTGCAGGGGCTTGGGCTGCCTCCTGCCCGGGCACCTTGTGGGCTGCAGCCTCCTCCAGCCTGTGCCACTGGGATGCTCCTGTGCCCTGGACTGTAGGGCCATCTGTGCATCTCTGTCCCTCTCCAGGCCTCCCGGGAAACGCTGCATTCCTCAGCCAGATTCCTGAAGAGGAGGGATATAGAACAAATGCTACACGTGGATCAGAGCCTTGGGGAGTGCCTGGTAAGAACAGCAGAGACCCCCCAGCCTCAGCATGGCCAAGGTCCCTGAGGGCGGTGCTCAGTGTGCAGGGCTAACAGCTGTGCCCGCTGCTGCAGCCAGAGGCCGCGCGGGCTCTTCTCCGGGCTCCCGTGGGCCTGAGTCGGGTGCCCATGGAGCCCCGGCCCGGCGGGGCTGCGGGGCGGCACCACGGCTCCCCGGGCAGCAGCCGGCCCTCTGCCCCTCCCCTCGGGAGCCCTTGGCCAGCGGCTGCTGGCCGCGCCTCAGGGCTGGGCGGGCAGGCGTGGCCGGCGGCAACCCTTCCCTCCTGCCGCTCTCTGCAGCTGGCAGAGGACAGGAGCCGAGCGGCCGAGCACGTGCGCAGGGCACTGCACTACCTGCAGAGCCCACAGGAGTCCCTGCGAGAGGCGGTCGTCAGGTTCATGGGTGAGTCCCGAGCCCGGGCTCCTCCCCGGCCCGCCGCATCTCGGCCCCGGCCCCGCCTGCTGCCCCGGCAGCGCCGGCCCGGCCCGGCACCGTGGAGCCCCGCCTGGCCTGGGCGTTGCTGCCGCCCTCTGGCAGCCGTGCCCTGGGGCGGCAGCGTGCGGCAAGGGCCCGGGCTGAGCTCTGTCTGGCCAGCAGCCCGTGTGGCCACAGCGCCGGCAGCGCCGCTGGCAGGGAGCTGTGCCGCTGGGGCCGTGACAGGCTCTGTGTTCACAGGCATGGCCGGGCGGCACCTGAGGGGGCAGCAGCAAGAGCTCCAGCTGATCTGCACTGGTGAGTGAGTGAGGGCAGCGGGCTGACCGCTCCAGGGGGCTGGAGGGGGCAGCTGCAAGCCCTGCCCCGGCTGCAGAGGGATCTGCACCCGTGGGCAGAGCACACAGAGATATCAGGGCTACGTGTGGCATTGGTGGCCAGCAACTTCGGGCTGATCCCCTTGCTCCCTGCTCCCTGCGGGCCATGGCAAGAGACGACCGGGATGGCCCTGGCATGGGGCTCTCCTTGGCTCCCTGCGTATGCGGGATCTGACCTTGCCTCTGTTCCTCTCTCTTGCAGCCCTTGAAGAAATGGCATATGACAGCAGTCCTGCAATCAGAGATGCTGCAGTAGAATTTTGTTTAGTTCTCCGGGCTCTTGAGAGAGCTCCCTACTCCCCATGGCAGAAGCTGCGGGATCGATTCCGCAGTGCATGGAGGAAACGGCCTCGTCTTTGCTGCACTGCCTTACTGTTGTGCTGCAGCTCGGCAGAGAGATGATCTGGGGCCATTTAAGCCAGCAGGAATTTTCTTTTTCTTCTTTAAGATTTTTGTGTTTGCATTTTCATTGTTGAGTATGTAAATATAAAATATCTTACAATACACAGAGTCCCAGCATCTCTCTTTTCCTGCGCAAGGTCTGTAGGGCATAAGAGGGGGAAAAGGTTGCTTGTACTCAGCTAGCTGCCCAGGAGTGCAGTGTTACAGGGAAAATGGCCAGAAGCCTTTTGGCCTTTGGTGGTTCTGCTGAAGCTTTTGTGCTGCCCACAGAGAGGCTGGGCAGGGGCCGGAGCTGCGGGGATCCCTGCCAGAGCGGTGCCTGGAGATGGCCACAAGCCCTGTGCCGGACAGGAAGGGCCATCCGTATCCTCCTGCCCGTCTGCTGCTGACTGCAGTGCTGAGGGCTCCCAGGTGCCTCTGGATGAGGCTCCTCTGGAGCTGCTTTGGGGCTGTCGCGCTGCTGCCGGCACCCTTGGCCAGGCTGGGGGAGACCCTGAGGGGCTGAGGCACTTGGCTGGCAGAGGCCATAAGCAGCCCCCTGGCAGCCGCCTTGATCCCGACAGCCGGCTGCTCTGGCGCTTCCAGGTCGGTGGCCGGTTGGAGGGACGCCCTGGAATCAGGCGTGGAACCCCGGTCCTGGCCTTTCAGGGCTGTGAGGCCAGCTGTTGTGGGGCTGGGGGGGTGCCCTCCCAGTGCTCCAGACTGGAGCCCCCCGCCCCTCAGCCTTAGGCATTCAGCTCCACTGCCTAATATCCAAGTCTTGTTCCTCTTGCTGTGGGGGAGGCCGAGCTCTGTGGCTTTAGGCCCCATGGAGCCAGAAGAGCAGCAGCTTTGAGCCCACAGGGGCCTCAGAAAGGCCCTCTTGGACCACAGACATTTCTGTCCTTCCCAGGCCAGGGACACATGAGAATGCAGCGGGCGCCTTCAGGGTGCCACGCTGGCTTTGCACTGGGACACCTCCCTGTGCTGTGCACGGCTGGCTCTTTGCTTTGCTGCTCTCGGCCTTGTGTCGTCGTACTCCTCTGGCTGCCTGCAGCCAGGGGCAGCCCTATCAGGAGGGTGAAAGGCCCCGTCTCCAACATCTCCAGGGGGAAATGGAGCTCTCCTAGCCCTCAGCCCACGCTGTAAGCAGAGCAGAGCCTTTTCCCCAGCCCCGTTGGCTTTCTGCCTGCTTCTGGCCCCTGGCCACCATCACCCACTGCACTTGCTCTGAGTCACCTACAGCATGGCTGGTGCCTCTTGATTTGCTGACCCTGGGATGTGAGGCTCACTGAGGGAAAGGTGGCTGTCCCAATGCTGAGGGCACACGTGGCTCACTCAGCAGACTTGAGGCTTCCCCAGCAGCTTGCAGGTGCCTTATGTGTCATGTTACAGTGCTTGTGCTGCCGCCTCTTCCTGTCCCTCTTCTCACCCTCACCAACCCTGCACCCTCTGACCTACCTTCAGTAAACCCTGTTGCATCAGACACGGTGTCAAGAGCCCTCCTTCGGCTGCCGGTCGAGCGCACGTTACAACCTCCGGGCCTGCGAGCAAGGTGGGCTGGGGGAGCTGGTCTCTCAGACCAAGAGGGAACGGCTCTCGACAGCACCTGCCCATGGACATTCCCCGCACCAAATAAAATCATCTCCAAGTTTAGCTAGTAAGCTAGTAAGGTATAAACCATTAATTGCCTGGAAATCTGGCACTAGTCTCTGAGTTCCATTAGGTTTCTTTATTGCTGATCTAGCAGTATTAAATTTTGACTGCCATTCTTCCAATAGTCCTGATGTCAGGGATTTAATTGATTGTTGGCTCTGTTCCTTTCCTAGCTTCTAATCTTCAAGGGTATTGCTTTCTGACTACTGCCCTAACTCTTGTCTGTAGCTCAGTTTCAATAGGGTCTGCTGGTTTTGATTTTCCTGGGCTATCAGTATCCCATACTCTTGGGTACGCCTGATTCAATACTTGCTCTAACTAGTTCTTCTTGTTGGTTGGTCTGGTGTCAATTGTCAGTCCTACTGCTAAAACCGCTCATTTGTCTTCAGGTAGCTTCCACTGAAGTTTTCTTTTTCTAAATGGAACTGTTGCTTCTAAATTTTCAAGCAAATCCCTGCATAGGACAGATTTGGGTGAGTTTGGGAAACAGAGAAACGGATGTATTCCCATTTTCTTCTTGATTTTCCATCAAAGTGGTTTCAGGAAGAATGCATTTTCTGGCTGCCCTGTAGTTGCTCCTATTGCTTGAAGATAGTTTTCACTTTTGGGTAGCAGTGCTTGATTCAAGAGTGAAAATGTGTCTCCAAAATTAGTTAAAAATTCAACTTCTTTATTATTCGTTAGCTGTATTTTAACCGGTAACCTGCTAGGGTAAGAACTGCCAGTCTCGGTCATTTCTTATCATCTAGAGTGGCTGCAAGAGTTTAGTGTACTTTGTCTGCTAACTCTGGGCACTGGCCTTATTTCCAGTGTCCTGATTTCTTACAAGATGCACATTGATTTGGCCCCAGCTTGCTCTGTGGCAGCTTTGAACCTCCTCTGCCTCTGCTCTTTTCGTCCCTGCCTCTGCTTCATCCACGCCCACGTCCGGCCTCTCCCTGGTGCCGATCCAGAGCTGCCACCATGGCTGCAGGGAGCTCTTTTTTATTTTCTCTCTCTTGATTATCATCCACTTTCTATGCTTTTCTCATTCATGCCTTTAAGTCTCTCTTGACAGGCTCTTTCAGCTTCTGAAATTTCTGCCTGACATCTGGGCTAGATTGCCCTGACATCAGGGAAACCCACTGCTGTTTCCCATATCCGACCAGGGATGCAGGGCTGTGCCTTTATGTGCAGCTGATCAGAGCCTGTCCACAAAGTCAGTGGGTGACTTGTGCTGTCCCTGTGTAACGTTATCTCTTACTGACCAAGTTATTGATTTTGGAATGGCATTTTTTAATTCCAATGTGACTATGTCCTGGTATCTGGTTAACATTGCACAGCTGCCTGCCTTGTTCACGTCCCACAAAGGGCTTGCAGTAGGACGCAGCTGGTCCATTCTACCTTGCAAGGCTCCACTAGCAATTTGTCCCTGCACACGTGCTCTGGCCACCTTGATCACCAACTCTCTTGCTGGTTTGGTTAGCTCTGTCAATATGAAATCACTATCACCTCAGTCTGGCTCTTGACTCTTGACTATGAACTCCAATCTTTTTGCTGCTTTGCTAGCGTTTTTTCTATCCATTTCAACTTTTTGCCACCAACTCTTGAGGTCACTAGTAGAAAAGCAGATGTTCACCCACATGGCTTCTCCTGGGGGACTCAAGACTTGCCTTAAGGGGGTGACTAAAGGCCAAGCTTTCTTGGTTTTATTCCTTAGGTTGGTTGTCACTGGGGGTCCCTGAAATTGTCCCCTCACCTGGATTATTCATCTCATCCTCACAGCCATTTGGCTTTCATTCAGGGGCCGGAGTGGTTGCCTGAGGTGGAGTGTACCCGTGCTGGCCTGGGCTAACTCAGCTCTAAGTCTTGGACACCTAGAACACAATCTTCCTGGTGAATTTCAGCCAATTTCAAACATCTCTGCCTTATGCTGAGTGCTAAATGACATCTCTTTCTTTTCTGCCTCTTATCTCTTTCCAAAGTTAGGACTAAAGGTCCCATGGGGCCAAATCAAAGCCACATTCTTTCTGACACTTGGCTTTATTCTTCAGGGTAAAAACCACGTCTGCATATATCACTGGATCTCATTTTTCTCCTTGTCTTAAAAATAACATCAACTGTAACAATGGATCATAATGTTCCATTAGGGGGTCACTTTTCACCACTTTCTAATTGATACTAAGCCTACCATTGGGTAAGAGTATTTCATCAGATTACCTTACATGAAAAATTACCCTCTGGGACTCCTCCCAAATCTTTCTCATCTGCTAAATTACATTCTAGTGGACTCTTTTTAATATCATCTTTACTTCTTGTGTTATTCATTCTTCATGCTATCTAAATTTCCAAACTTAGCCGGATGTATTAGTACTTCTTGTTTCCTTCTCTTTATCCCCTGTAGACTACACTTTACATACACAGGCTGTCTCTGACTCACCCAGCACGAATATTGTTTTTTATAGTCCTAACAAGCAGTGAAAACAAAAGGATTCCACATTCCACACAATCTACAAGGAATTGGGGCATGATCGGACATAAAGCGAGTTTCTTAAAACACTGCCTAAAGTCATACTCAGGAGTATCATGTAAACCTAGAGGTCACAACACTTGACCTTGGATGTAGTGTCTAAAAGCTTGGGTGACTGCTCCAAGTTGTTCAAACACTTCTCAAAGTCAGACGGGATTGATGCTGTGCCCATTTCCCTGGGGTGTTCCGGTTCGTGTTTATTTATCAGTTATGGTAGAATGGTTTCTTTTCATGTACCCCGTATTTTCCCCAAGTTGGTTTACCCCTAGGTTTTTCCCTCCCTCAAAGCTGTCCCTCATGCCATTCCCCGCTCTTTGTTCCAGCTCCTTCCCTGCCTCTCAAGATAATCCAGCTCTTTATTCCTGAACCTTCCCTGTCACTTTTGCCTTGGACCTAACCCTGACTCCACAACCCTTTGGAATTCCCTATTGCTGGAAGCCCCTCTGGCCCATGTGACCTACCCTTTCCTCTCATCTGTCCTAATTAGTGCCAAGCAACTGATGGAATCCCCTCACTCCTCCCCTGCAGATTCCTTTTTGCTCAATCCATTGTATCCGCCCCCCTGAGTTGTACCCCGATAAAATCTCATGCACAGAAGTGCTGGTGGCTCTATGCTGCTGAATCCTTCCCTTGGGATAAACCTTTGCCTGTGGAACCTCACAATTGAGGAGCCTCCTCCTTCTTTTTGGCTGCTCCGTGCTGAAGTCAGTAGATCCTGAACCACTGAGCAGTGGCTCAGCAGGGTCAGCCGCAGGCAGGACCCACGCCTTGGCCGTTCCCCACTCCTGGCGTAGCGCCGCAGTTTTCCCAAGAGCCAGCCCGGGCTCCGCTGTGCTACATCAATGGGGAACCCGTCCCAGTGCCTGACCGTGCTGCAGCGTGCTACCCAGGGCCCTTGCACACACTGCCTTCTGCCCTGGGGCCGCCCCCAGCCCAGCCAAAGTGGCCCAGGCTGGAAGGAATGCCTGGCCCCAGGTGTCTAAGACAGCCCGCACAGGATCTTTGGGAAGGGCTCAGACCACCAGCAAACGCTGCCCGGCTCTGCGGGCACAGTCCTATCCCCATATCTTTCCCTGAGAGCATTTGAATTACTAAATGAGAATCATTTGAAGGGAGGACATTTACATTTTCCATTTCAGAGAAGGCTTCTGCCTTCCTTAGCAGGCACCTCTCTCTTCAAACCAAGACAATTGTTTATCATCTTGCAGATGCGCAGTTGCTGGGGAGCCCCGTTTTACACCAGGAACCCGGAGAACCATTCCCAGCAATTGGGAAAATCCTAGGTGGTCCATCCACCCACAGATGAGGTCTCCAAATGTGCCCGAAATTGGGTCCAGCTCTTAGAGGCCTAAAAGAGCAAGTCCAAGTGACTTGATGATATTTTTAGCCCAGAAAGCCCTGCAGCTGATGGCACACTTCACAATCAGCAGGGGACACAGCTAGGCCAAAGTCCAGGCCTCTGCTGGGAGCCTTTCTCCTCAAATACCCTTCAAACAAACCTCCATGCAAGTCAGTTGGGAAAGTTTCTTCAAATGATCCATTTCTGGCACATGACTACACAGGGTTAAGTGAAAGATTCTAAAGCAGCTGCTGTGGAGTCAAAGAGCTAGCACTAGGGGTCTTTGTCATCTCTTTGTAGCTAAATGAACCTTTGGGGGATTTGATGGAGTTTGGAACGAGCTAGAGAGCAGACCTCCGAGTTTTTTAGATGATGCCATTGCTTTTTCTTCTCTTCTACATAGACAGGAAAGGTGAGTTTGGCTCACATCTGCACTGCATGGCTCACAAGGCCCGCAAGACTTGTAGTTACAAGAGCTTTGAAGGATTTCTTGGCCAAGAAGACACTGCCAACAATAATCTTTATGTTTTGCCACCAATCCTTCAATATTTCGTCTTAGGGACTCATGCTACAGTGTAAGCTTCCTTAGCCAATTATGACACACAAACTCAAAGCACTGCATCCGAAGCTTCTTGTTTACCATTGTTACTACTTTGATTTTTTCTAGATCTTGAGCACTAAAACTCTAAACTTTCCTCCACTTACACGTTCCTCCCCATGTCTCTGCTATAATAAACTAGAAATCCACATTCTCGCTTCTAGCACCTAGCTTTGGGAGCCCTTTCCAAGGTCTCCCTTCAAATCCTGTGTTTAATTCAAAGCTTTGCTGACAAGACCAAAGGTCTGAGATTTCCCTGCATTTGGATTTCCAACAACACTGATGCTGTTAGTTCCAGAGTGCCCGGGATCCCTCTTGCAAGTCAACTCTGGTAGGAACAAGACGGCTGGCAGGGGGCTGCTTGTGGCCTCTGACAGCCCATTGCTTAGGGCTTGCCAGCGCCCCAGCCCCTCAGGGGCTGCCCCAGCCCAGCCAAGCTGCCCGGCAGCAGCGCCGCAGCCCCACAGCAGCTCCAGAGCAGCCCTATCCAGAGGCACCTGGGAGCCCTCAGCAAGGCAGCCAGCAGCACACGGGCAGGAGGACACGGATGCGCTTTCTGCCCGGCACAGGGCTTGTGGCCATCTCCAGGCACTGCTCTCACAGGGATCCCCGCAGCCCCGGCCCCTGCCCACCCGCTCTGTCACCAGCACAAAGGCTTCAGCAGAACCACCACAGGCCAAGGGGCTTCTGGCCATTTTCCCTGCAACACTGCACGCTTGGGCAGCTTGCTGAGCCATGGCACCCTTCTCCCCCTCTTCCCCAATGCCCTGCAGACCCTGGGCAGCAAAAGAAAGCTCCTGGGAGTCTGTGTATTATAACATACTCTATATTTATACACTAAAGAAAAAACAAATAGAAGAAAAGAAACAGAACAATCTTTCAGAAATGGAAAATTCCCGCTGGCTCAGGTGGCCTCAGCAGACAGAGCCTCTGGGATCAGCTCTCTGCAGAGCTCCAGCAGCGCAGCCAGCCGAGCCCCGACAGACGAGGCCGTGTCCTCCATGCCCTGCGGAGCTGATCTTGCAGCCTCTGGAAGACGGAATATCGCTCACTCTGCAGTGCCTGGATGACATACAATGTTTCAAGTGCCAGATCTGACACGGCACTGCTGATGTCCTCTGTCAGGTGTTCCAGGGCTGAAAGAGAAGGGAACAGAGCCATGGTCAGATCGCGGATCTGCGGGGAGCCGAGGAGAGCCCCCTGCCAGGGCCATCGCAGCCGGCTCTAGCCATGGCCAGGAGGGAGCAGGGACCAACGGGACCAGCCCAAAGCTGCTGGCCAGGAATCGCCCAGGTGGCCCTGAAATCTCTGTGTGCTCTCCCCACGCCGCCCCTCGTCCGCACAGGGAGCAGAGCCCTCTGCAGCCGGGCCAGGGCTTGCAGCTCCCCCGGCAGCCCCCGCTGCCAGCCCGCTGCCCTCACTCACCGTGGCAGATGAGCCAGAGCTCTTCCTTCTTCCCCCTCAGGTGCCGCATGGCCATGCCTGTGAACACAGAGCCTGTCACGGCCCCAGCGGCACTGCTCCCTGCCAGCGGCGCTGCCGGCACTGTGGCCACACGGGCTGGTGGCCCGGCAGGGCTCAGCCTGGGCCCTTGCCGCACGCTGCCGCCCCAGGGCACGGCTGCCAGAGGGCGGCAGCAGCAATGCCCGAGCCAGGCGGGGCTTCACGGCGCCAGGCCCCGCTGGCACTGCCGGGGCAGCAGGCGGGGCCGGGGCCGAGCTGCGCCGGCCGGGCCGGGGAGGGAGCCCGGGCTCGGGACTCACCCGCGAACCTGACGGCCGCCGCTCGCAGGGGCTCCTGTGGGCTCTGCAGGTAGGGCAGGACCCGGCGCAGGTGCTCGGCCGCTCGGCTCCTGTCCTCTGCCAGCTGCAGAGAGCGGCAGGAGGGAAGGGTTGGCGCGGGCTCAGCCCCTGGGGCAGGCGCTGCCTGCGCCCCGCCCTGGCCTCCCCTGCCCGCACAGCCCTGAGGCGCGGCCAGCAGCCGCTGGCGCCGGGCTCCCGAGGGGAGAGGCAGAGGGCCGGCTGCTGCCGGGGAGCCGCGGTGCCGGCCCGCAGCCCCGCAGCCCCGCCGGGCCGGGGCTCCATCGGCCCCCGGTTTCGGTCCCAAGGGAGCCTGGAGCAGAGCCTTCACGGCTTCTGGGTGCAGCACCGGGCAGGGGCACAGCTGCCAGCCCCACACACTGAGCACCGCGCTCAGGGGGCTTCTCCGGGCTGAGGCTGGGGCTGGCAGGCCCTCCTTACCAGGCACTCGCTGAACTTCCACAGATTCTGCCTCTTCACCAGTCTCTCAAGATTCCTCCTCTTCAGGAACTCGGCCACACAAAGCAGAGTTTCCTGAGAAGCCTGGAGAAGAGCAGAAACGCAGAGATGGAGAGATGGCCCCACAGCCCAGGGTGCAAGGCCCGCGTCCCCTGTGCCAAGGCCTGGAGGAGGCTGCAGCCCGGCAGGTACCAGGGCAGGAGGCAGACGAGCCCCCTGCCAGGGGGACAGCAGCAGCCCACGAGCCCTCACCTGTGCCACAAGCCGCTTCTCATTGTGGCAGTGAAAGAAGAGGGGCAGCAGGCTCTGGTGCAGGGGTGTCTTCAGGGCCTTTTTTTCCTTTTCCCCTTCTGGAAGAGTCACCAGTGTTCGGAAGAGCAGTATGGAGAGCAGCTGCACCTGCCAATT
Organism: Melozone crissalis; assembly: GCF_028551555.1. Lineage (NCBI taxonomy): Eukaryota > Metazoa > Chordata > Aves > Passeriformes > Passerellidae > Melozone > Melozone crissalis. The sequence continues at coordinate 397,148 of NW_026535957.1, forward strand.
GTTCTGTATGGAAGGAAGAAAAAAAGACCTCAGCATTGCGGCTGCATGGGGCTCAGCTTGGCGCAGGCCTGCAAATCCACAGGGCACAAAGTGTCCGGGCGGCACCCAGTGGCCGTGGCTGGGAGCAGTGAGCCTTACGTGGTCAAAGAGTGGCAGGAGCGCCTCAAGCAGCTGCAGTGTGATGGGGCCGGGCATCAGCATGTCTTTGTCCAAGATGATAAAGCTGAGTAGCATGACTGTCATGAAAACTATCTCTCCATCTGCATCCCACAGGAAGTCCACAAGACTTTCAGTCAGGCTCCACATTTTTTTGGTCTGTGCAGAACACAAGTTTGAGAAACGCCATCCTGCTGCCGCAGGGCCCAGAGGCCAAAGGCCTGTCCTGGAGCCCTGGGGCAGCTGAACTGGGAGGCAGGAGGGGTGGGAGCAGCTGCCCCAGCACCCAAAGCCCAGCCAAGCCCAAGCGACCACATTCCCCAGCTCAGCCTCAGCCACTGCCCCCTTCTCACCATTGAGGGCTCCTCAATGAGCTCAAGAAGGGCCCTGAGCACCAGGCGACGCCTCTCCCTGCACTCGCTCTGCAGCTGCCTTGACAAAATTTGCAGGACTCTGTTAGCACCACGTTCACTCAAGTCCAGGAACTCGAGGACCTGAAAGGTACAGGGCAGTGACAGGGACCCGGCCGGCAGGAGCCCGGAGACGCACGGGGCCGGGCCCAGGCAGCAGCACAGGGCGCGGGCCCCGTGCCAGGCAGCTGCGGCTCCGAGAGGGCAGAGAGCTGGGAGGCAGCTCAGCCAGGCAGCGCTGGCCGTCAGGCTCACCTCTGCAAGGAACGCCATGGCGGGCAGCTCCCAGCGTGGCTCCTGTGTGCTGAGCAGCCGGAGCAGGTAGCGAGCGATCCGGGAACACAAAGGGATGGAGACACAGCACATCTCCCTGGCAGGAGGAAAAGGAACCAAGACTGTGGGCCAGGGGGACAAACCTTTGCCAGGACTGACACACAGAGGTCTGGTCTTTCCCCAGCATCCTGCAAGGGGCCCTGGGCTATTTGGGAGGCAGCTCCTGGTGGGCGCCCTCCTCTCCCAGCCTTTCCCAGTCTGCTTGGCCATCCCTCGGTGACAAGGCCTTCTGGGCCACGACCTCGGGGACTGTGTGGAGCTCCCTGGGCACAGAGCACAAATGTCAGAGGCAGCAGTGGGGAGAAGGGGGTCTCACCTGGCCAGCAGAGCCACGGCATAGTGGTGGGTGTCAGCGCACAGCAGCGTGTCCCAGGCACACCTGCGCTCCATTGCCACCACCACATCCTCATGCTGCATTCGGCAGAGCAGAGACTTCAGGGTGTGCACTGCAAACCTGCGTGCACAGCAAAGCCCAGGTCACGCTGGGAACACTGGCTCCTGCCCAGGGACGTAGCACGGAAAGGAGGATTGGGATGGAGCACCTGTTGGGGCTGGTGGCAAGGCCGTATTCCTCCTGGCATCCCTTCCAGAATGCATCGACCTCCTCTGGCGTATCCAGAGTGCTGGAAAACGCTTGGGAGAGCAGATGTAGAAAGAGGCGGGGCAAATACACCGTCACCATATGTGGGACGCAGGGCATCTGGAGGATCTTCCACATAACCACAGTTGCCTGCAAAAGACAAAGCCCCCCGAGACAGGGCTCAGTGCCGAGGTGTCCGTGTGGCAGGGCCCGAGCAGGGCAGGGAGAGGCTCAGACAGACGCAGGGGGAGCACGGGGCCTGGTGGGCCTGAAGCTGCCCCTGGGCCGGGTTTCCACCCGGTGCCTAAGGCAGGGAGATGCAGTGGGGGAAGGAGGACGGAGAGCTGCTGGAGAGGCAGCCTTGGGGCCAGCAAAGGCCAGTTACAGAAACTCACAGCCAGGACAAAGACACCCGTTTTGTCCCCATCCGAGGTGCACATGCTGTGCTCTGGCCAGCTGCCCAGCACATCCAGGAGTATCAGCAGCGCTGGCTCTGCAGTCCTGGGCGAGCACATGATGCTCTTCCACATGGTCAAAGCAGCTCTGTGGGGTTAGAGCTCTGTCTCATACACAGCACCGTGGCCTGGGCAGCAGTGGGGACCTGAGCTGGCTGCCAGCTCTGCCTGTGCCCATTGCCACTCGCCAGCAGCACCCAGGCAGCCCAGGCCACTGGGGACAGGCCCCTGAGGGGCAGCGAGGAAGCACGGCAGCAGGCTTGGGGGCTGACGTGCCGGGGCTGGCCAAGGGAGCAGCCAGAAGGCCCTGGAACTCTCTGTTGGTCACACACCTGGGCCAGGCTGTACAGGCTGATGGGCTGGCGAGCCCTGAGCCCTCTGGGCATTTTGGCCCCATACCTGTCACAGGACGGGGCCACACGCAGGAGCGTCATGACTACGTCAGCAGGCTGTGCTTCGGTGAGATCCAGCAGGGTCCTGTTCAGCCTGTGCTCAGCAAGCTGATTGGCCAGGAGCCACTGGTGGATGTACCTGACCAGGGCAGGAACCTGGAGAAGGCACGGGAAGACTTGGAAAGCTGCCAGAGGGAGCAATGTCACCAGCTTCCCCACAGAAGTGCCTCCCTTCCCACCACACTGCCATGGCCTCAAAGAGTTCCAGTGACCAGCAGGCGTGGCTTGGGAGACCAAGCAATTTCCTGGGAGCATGAAACCCTTGCCACAGGCTGCTTACTTGCTTTGGACTGGAGAAGCCCTCCTCTACGAGCATATCCAGCAGGGCAGCACTGGTCTTGGTTTTGAAGATGTGCGAATATGCTCTGAGCCCAGGACCCATGGTGCTGGTCTCTTCCGCCCGAATTTTCTTGATGAATTTGCAAACCAGCTGTAGGAGAAGGGCAAGAAGCCAGGGATGTTGCAGGGAATGCTCCAAGCACGGTGCCAGCAGGCCCAGCCCAGGTGGGGATGGCTGCAGGTACCTGGGCTGTGCTGCGGAAGAGGCCACGGGTGGGGTCCTGCTCCTGTGTGCGCTGCAGGGCTGCACCTGGAAAAGAGCGAGCGCAGCCAGAGCTGAGGGGCTGCGGGAGAGGCCGGAGAACACGGCCCAGCCCTGCGCTCCCCAGGCAGGGACAGCCCCGGGACGCCCCAGGGGATGGAGCATGGCCCCTGCGGAGTGTCTGCCCGGCCCCTCTTCTGTCCTGTCCTTGGGTATGGGACGGGAGAAACTGGGATGGGATAAAATGGGATGAGATGGAATGGTGCCAAGTTGGCTGCAGGCACCAACCCTGTGGCCCAGCTCTGCCACTCACCTTCCTGCGGCAGCTCAGACGGCACCACCGCTTTGGTTTCATGTGCGCGGGCAGCTCCAGGGCTTTCTTCCTCCTCTTCCCCCCAGGCCACCTTGGGCGCTTTCAGGGGTCTCTGCTCCATGAAAATGACTGGATTTGTGAGGGCACCTGCAGAAGAGAAGCCTTGGGAAGGCCACAGGTCACCAAGTCCTGTGGTCTGGCCTCGAGCTCAGCTGCAGGAATAACGCCTTGGAAAGGCTCCGGGTCAGACAGGACCGAGTGTGCTGTGTGGGGGCTCCTCACGGCGCCGCTCTGTCCCGTTCTGCCCTGTTGTGCGTTCCCAGCAGCTGGGCAAGCTTCTATTTCCCACGTGTCACAAAGGGCCCTTGGTCACCGGGTTCCGTTCCATGGCACCGAGACCGTGCTGCAGCGTGCCACCCAGGGCCCTTGCACACACTGCCTTCTGCCCTGGGGCCGCCCCCAGCCCAGCCAAAGTGGCCCAGGCTGGAAGGAATGCCTGGCCCCCCCAGGTGTCTAAGACAGCCCGCACAGGATCTTTAGGAAGGGCTCAGACCACCAGCAAACGCTGCCCGGCTCTGCGGGCACAGTCCTATCCCCATATCTTTCCCTGAGAGCATTTGAATTACTAAATGAGAATCATTTGAAGGGAGGACATTTACATTTTCCATTTCAGAGAAGGCTTCTGCCTTCCTTAGCAGGCACCTCTCTCTTCAAACCAAGACAATTGTTTATCATCTTGCAGATGCGCAGTTGCTGGGGAGTCCCGTTTTACACCAGGGACCCGGAGAACCATTCCCAGCAATTGGAAAAATCCTAGGTGGTCCATCCACCCACAGATGAGGTCTCCAAATGTGCCCGAAATTGGGTCCAGCTCTTAGAGGCCTAAAAGAGCAAGTCCAAGTGACTTGATGATATTTTTAGCCCAGAAAGCCCTGCAGCTGATGGCACACTTCACAATCAGCAGGGGACACAGCTAGGCCAAAGCCCAGGCCTCTGCTGGGAGCCTTTCTCCTCAAATACCCTTCAAACAAACCTCCATGCAAGTCAGTTGGGAAAGTTTCTTCAAATGATCCATTTCTGGCACATGACTACACAGGGTTAAGTGAAAGATTCTAAAGCAGCTGCTGTGGAGTCAAAGAGCCAGCACTAAGAGTCCTTGTCATCTCTTTGTAGCTAAATGCCACTTTGGGGGATTTGAGGGAGTTTGGAACGAGCTAGAGAGCAGACCTCCGAGTTTTTTAGATGATGCCATTGCTTTTTCTTCTCTTCTACATAGACAGGAAAGGTGAGTTTGGCTCACATCTGCACTGCATGGCTCACAAGGCCCGCAAGACTTGTAGTTACAAGAGCTTTGAAGGATTTCTTGGCCAAGAAGACACTGCCAAAAATAATATTTATGTTTTGGACCCAGTCTCCAATATCTCGTCTTATGGAGTCGTGCTCTCGGGGTCTCTAGCTGGTCAGAGTGACCCCGAGATATGTTAGAAAGTCTCTTTTCCCAGCCCGGCGGTTGAAGAAGGAGTCAGAGCTCTTCATTTCTCGGTCTCCAGGTTGTTTATTGTATCTTATCTATAAAATTCTTTCTCCTGTCTTTCGAGGTCCGCACAGCCAGACAGTCTAAGGCACTCTGCCTCCCGTGGGGCGGTGTTATCTTTTTATACTAAAAACAACTATGTGTACAATATTTGCCATTACTTTCCCATACATATCATCTACGTTAGACAGTGAGCTTCTTCTCTAAACCAATCTAAAAGTGCCAACATCACAGCCGCAGATGGAGGCCAAGAAGAAGAAGGAGAAAGGCTGGACATGCCCAGATTCCTCATCTTCCCCCCTGAAGCCCCATTCTAAAACGCCCCAAAATCTATTTTTCCACTCGGTGATAAATTCACTGTCATTCTGCTTAAACCTTTGTGGCTTGTCATTCTTCCTACAAGGTTGGGAATTGTTTTTTCCAAGGGCTAAATCAAAGGCACACGGGTCTTGGGCTCTGTGCCAAGGCCTCTGAGCCCTCTGACAGGGTCTCGAGTCCTGCAGGGCAGCCAGAGGAATTTCCTGGGTTCCCACATCCTGCTACAGTGTAAGCCTCCTTAGCCAATCATGCTATGACACACAAACTTACAGCACTGCATCCTAAACTTCTTGTTTACCACTGTAACTGATTTGATTTTTTCTAGATCTTGAACTCTAAAACTCTAAACTTTCCTCCACTTCAACGTTCCTCCCCGTGTCTCTGCTATAATAAACTAGAAATCCACATTCTCGCTTCTAGCACCTAGCTTTGGGAGCCCTTTCCAAGGTCTCCCTTCAAATCCTGTGTTTAATTCAAAGCTTTGCTGACAAGACCAAAGGTCTGAGATTTCCCTGCATTTGGATTTCCAACAACACTGATGCTGTTAGTTCCAGAGTGCCCGGGATCCCTCTTGCAAGTCAACTCTGGTAGGAACAAGACGGCTGGCAGGGGGCTGCTTGTGGCCTCTGACAGCCCATTGCTTAGGGCTTGCCAGCGCCCCAGCCCCTCAGGGGCTGCCCCAGCCCGGCCAAGCTGCCCGGCAGCAGCGCCGCAGCCCCACAGCAGCTCCAGAGCAGCCCTATTCAGAGGCACCTGGGAGCCCTCAGCAAGGCAGCCAGCAGCACACGGGCAGGAGGACACGGATGCGCTTTCTGCCCGGCACAGGGCTTGTGGCCATCTCCAGGCACTGCTCTCACAGGGATCCCCGCAGCCCCGGCCCCTGCCCACCCGCTCTGTCACCAGCACAAAGGCTTCAGCAGAACCACCACAGGCCAAGGGGCTTCTGGCCATTTTCCCTGCAACACTGCACGCCTGGGCAGCTTGCTGAGCCATGGCACCCTTCTCCCCCTCTTCCCCAATGCCCTGCGGACCCTGGGCAGCAAAAGAAAGCTCCTGGGAGTCTGTGTATTATAACATACTCTATATTTATACACTAAAGAAAAAACAAATAGAAGAAAAGAAACAGAACAATCTTTCAGAAATGGAAAATTCCCGCTGGCTCAGGTGGCCTCAGCAGACAGAGCCTCTGGGATCAGCTCTCTGCAGAGCTCCAGCAGCGCAGCCAGCCGAGCCCCGACAGACGAGGCCGTGTCCTCCATGCCCTGCAGAGCTGATCTTGCAGCCTCTGGAAGACGGAATATCGCTCACTCTGCAGTGCCTGGATGACATACAATGTTTCAAGTGCCAGATCTGACACGGCACTGCTGATGTCCTCTGTCAGGTGTTCCAGGGCTGAAAGAGAAGGGAACAGAGCCATGGTCAGATCGCGGATCTGCGGGGAGCCGAGGAGAGCCCCCTGCCAGGGCCATCGCAGCCGGCTCTAGCCATGGCCAGGAGGGAGCAGGGACCAACGGGACCAGCCCAAAGCTGCTGGCCAGGAATCGCCCAGGTGGCCCTGAAATCTCTGTGTGCTCTCCCCACGCCGCCCCTCGTCCGCACAGGGAGCAGAGCCCTCTGCAGCTGGGCCAGGGCTTGCAGCTCCCCCGGCAGCCCCCGCTGCCAGCCCGCTGCCCTCACTCACCGTGGCAGATGAGCCAGAGCTCTTCCTTCTTCCCCCTCAGGTGCCGCGCGGCCATGCCTGTGAACACAGAGCCTGTCACGGCCCCAGCGGCACAGCTCCCTGCCAGCGGCGCTGCCGGCGCTGTGGCCACACAGGCTGCTGGCCCGGCAGGGCTCAGCCCGGCCCTTGCCGCACGCTGCCGCCCCAGGGCACGGCTGCCAGAGGGCGGCGGCAGCAATGCCCGGGCCAGGCGGGGCTCCACGGCGCCGGGCCCCGCTGGCACTGCTGGGGCAGCAGGCGGGGCCGGGGCCGAGCTGCGCCGGCCGGGCCGGGGAGGGAGCCCGGGCTCGGGACTCACCCGCGAACCTGACGGCCGCCGCTCGCAGAGGCTCCTGTGGGCTCTGCAGGTAGGGCAGGACCCGGCGCAGGTGCTCGACCGCTCGGCTCCTGTCCTCTGCCAGCTGCAGAGAGCGGCAGGAGGGAAGGGTTGGCGCGGGCTCAGCCCCTGGGCCAGGCGCTGCCTGCGCCCCGCCCTGGCCTCCCCTGCCCGCACAGCCCTGAGGCGCGGCCAGCAGCCGCTGGCGCCGGGCTCCCGAGGGGAGAGGCAGAGGGCCGGCTGCTGCCGGGGAGCCGCGGTGCCGGCCCGCAGCCCCGCAGCCCCTCCGGGCCGGGGCTCCATCGGCCCCCGGTTCGGGCCCAAGGGAGCCTGGAGCAGAGCCTTCACGGCTTCTGGGTGCAGCACCGGGCAGGGGCACAGCTGCCAGCCCCACACACTGAGCACCGCGCTCAGGGGGCTTCTCCGGGCTGAGGCTGGGGCTTGCAGGCCCTCCTTACCAGGCACTCGCTGAACTTCCACAGATTCTGCCTCTTCACCAGTCTCTCAAGATTCCTCCTCTTCAGGAACTCGGCCACACAAAGCAGAGTTTCCTGAGAAGCCTGGAGAAGAGCAGAAACGCAGAGATGGAGAGATGGCCCCACAGCCCAGGGTGCAAGGCCCGCGTCCCCTGTGCCAAGGCCTGGAGGAGGCTGCAGCCCGGCAGGTACCAGGGCAGGAGGCAGACGAGCCCCCTGCCAGGGGGACAGCAGCAACCCACGAGCCCTCACCTGTGCCACAAGCTGCTTCTCATTGTGGCAGTGAAAGAAGAGGGGCAGCAGGCTCTGGTGCAGGGGTGTCTTCAGGGCCTTTTTTTCCTTTTCCCCTTCTGAAAGAGTCACCAGTGTTCGGAAGAGCAGTATGGAGAGCAGCTGCACCTGCCAATTGTTCTGTATGGAAGGAAGAAAAAAAGACCTCAGCATTGCGGCTGCATGGGGCTCAGCTTGGCGCAGGCCTGCAAATCCACAGGGCACAAAGTGTCCGGGCGGCACCCAGTGGCCGTGGCTGGGAGCAGTGAGCCTTACGTGGTCAAAGAGTGGCAGGAGCGCCTCAAGCAGCTGCAGTGTGATGGGGCCGGGCATCAGCATGTCTTTGTCCAAGATGATAAAGCTGAGTAGCATGACTGTCATGAAAACTATCTCTCCATCTGCATCCCACAGGAAGTCCACAAGACTTTCAGTCAGGCTCCACATTTTTTTGGTCTGTGCAGAACACAAGTTTGAGAAACGCCATCCTGCTGCCGCAGGGCCCAGAGGCCAAAGGCCTGTCCTGGAGCCCTGGGGCAGCTGAACTGGGAGGCAGGAGGGGTGGGAGCAGCTGCCCCAGCACCCAAAGCCCAGCCAAGCCCAAGCGACCACATTCCCCAGCTCAGCCTCAGCCACTGCCCCCTTCTCACCATTGAGGGCTCCTCAATGAGCTCAAGAAGGGCCCTGAGCGCCAGGCGACGCCTCTCCCTGCACTCGCTCTGCAGCTGCCTTGACAAAATTTGCAGGACTCTGTTAGCACCACGTTCACTCAAGTCCAGGAACTCGAGGACCTGAAAGGTACAGGGCAGTGACAGGGACCCGGCCGGCAGGAGCCCGGAGACGCACGGGGCCGGGCCCAGGCAGCAGCACAGGGCGCGGGCCCCGTGCCAGGCAGCTGCGGCTCCGAGAGGGCAGAGAGCTGGGAGGCAGCTCAGCCAGGCAGCGCTGGCCGTCAGGCTCACCTCTGCAAGGAACGCCATGGCGGGCAGCTCCCAGCGTGGCTCCTGTGTGCTGAGCAGCCGGAGCAGGTAGCGAGCGATCCGGGAACACAAAGGGATGGAGACACAGCACATCTCCCTGGCAGGAGGAAAAGGAACCAAGACTGTGGGCCAGGGGGACAAACCTTTGCCAGGACTGACACACAGAGGTCTGGTCTTTCCCCAGCATCCTGCAAGGGGCCCTGGGCTATTTGGGAGGCAGCTCCTGGTGGGCGCCCTCCTCTCCCAGCCTTTCCCAGTCTGCTTGGCCATCCCTCGGTGACAAGGCCTTCTGGGCCACGACCTCGGGGACTGTGTGGAACTCCCTGGGCACAGAGCACAAATGTCAGAGGCAGCAGTGGGGAGAAGGGGGTCTCACCTGGCCAGCAGAGCCACGGCATAGTGGTGGGTGTCAGCGCACAGCAGCGTGTCCCAGGCACACCTGCGCTCCATTGCCACCACCACATCCTCATGCTGCATTCGGCAGAGCAGAGACTTCAGGGTGTGCACTGCAAACCTGCGTGCACAGCAAAGCCCAGGTCACGCTGGGAACACTGGCTCCTGCCCAGGGACGTAGCACGGAAAGGAGGATTGGGATGGAGCACCTGTTGGGGCTGGTGGCAAGGCCGTATTCCTCCTGGCATCCCTTCCAGAATGCATCGACCTCCTCTGGCGTATCCAGAGTGCTGGAAAACGCTTGGGAGAGCAGATGTAGAAAGAGGCGGGGCAAATACACCGTCACCATATGTGGGACGCAGGGCATCTGGAGGATCTTCCACATAACCACAGTTGCCTGCAAAAGACAAAGCCCCCCGAGACAGGGCTCAGTGCCGAGGTGTCCGTGTGGCAGGGCCCGAGCAGGGCAGGGAGAGGCTCAGACAGACGCAGGGGGAGCACGGGGCCTGGTGGGCCTGAAGCTGCCCCTGGGCCGGGTTTCCACCCGGTGCCTAAGGCAGGGAGATGCAGTGGGGGAAGGAGGACGGAGAGCTGCTGGAGAGGCAGCCTTGGGGCCAGCAAAGGCCAGTTACAGAAACTCACAGCCAGGACAAAGACACCCGTTTTGTCCCCATCCGAGGTGCACATGCTGTGCTCTGGCCAGCTGCCCAGCACATCCAGGAGTATCAGCAGCGCTGGCTCTGCAGTCCTGGGCGAGCACATGATGCTCTTCCACATGGTCAAAGCAGCTCTGTGGGGTTAGAGCTCTGTCTCATACACAGCACCGTGGCCTGGGCAGCAGTGGGGACCTGAGCTGGCTGCCAGCTCTGCCTGTGCCCATTGCCACTCGCCAGCAGCACCCAGGCAGCCCAGGCCACTGGGGACAGGCCCCTGAGGGGCAGCGAGGAAGCACGGCAGCAGGCTTGGGGGCTGACGTGCCGGGGCTGGCCAAGGGAGCAGCCAGAAGGCCCTGGAACTCTCTGTTGGTCACACACCTGGGCCAGGCTGTACAGGCTGATGGGCTGGCGAGCCCTGAGCCCTCTGGGCATTTTGGCCCCATACCTGTCACAGGACGGGGCCACACGCAGGAGCGTCATGACTACGTCAGCAGGCTGTGCTTCGGTGAGATCCAGCAGGGTCCTGTTCAGCCTGTGCTCAGCAAGCTGATTGGCCAGGAGCCACTGGTGGATGTACCTGACCAGGGCAGGAACCTGGAGAAGGCACGGGAAGACTTGGAAAGCTGCCAGAGGGAGCAATGTCACCAGCTTCCCCACAGAAGTGCCTCCCTTCCCACCACACTGCCATGGCCTCAAAGAGTTCCAGTGACCAGCAGGCGTGGCTTGGGAGACCAAGCAATTTCCTGGGAGCATGAAACCCTTGCCACAGGCTGCTTACTTGCTTTGGACTGGAGAAGCCCTCCTCTACGAGCATATCCAGCAGGGCAGCACTGGTCTTGGTTTTGAAGATGTGCGAATATGCTCTGAGCCCAGGACCCATGGTGCTGGTCTCTTCCGCCCGAATTTTCTTGATGAATTTGCAAACCAGCTGTAGGAGAAGGGCAAGAAGCCAGGGATGTTGCAGGGAATGCTCCAAGCACGGTGCCAGCAGGCCCAGCCCAGGTGGGGATGGCTGCAGGTACCTGGGCTGTGCTGCGGAAGAGGCCACGGGTGGGGTCCTGCTCCTGTGTGCGCTGCAGGGCTGCACCTGGAAAAGAGCGAGCGCAGCCAGAGCTGAGGGGCTGCGGGAGAGGCCGGAGAACACGGCCCAGCCCTGCGCTCCCCAGGCAGGGACAGCCCCGGGACGCCCCAGGGGATGGAGCATGGCCCCTGCGGAGTGTCTGCCCGGCCCCTCTTCTGTCCTGTCCTTGGGTATGGGACGGGAGAAACTGGGATGGGATAAAATGGGATGAGATGGAATGGTGCCAAGTTGGCTGCAGGCACCAACCCTGTGGCCCAGCTCTGCCACTCACCTTCCTGCGGCAGCTCAGACGGCACCACCGCTTTGGTTTCATGTGCGCGGGCAGCTCCAGGGCTTTCTTCCTCCTCTTCCCCCCAGGCCACCTTGGGCGCTTTCAGGGGTCTCTGCTCCATGAAAATGACTGGATTTGTGAGGGCACCTGCAGAAGAGAAGCCTTGGGAAGGCCACAGGTCACCAAGTCCTGTGGTCTGGCCTCGAGCTCAGCTGCAGGAATAACGCCTTGGAAAGGCTCCGGGTCAGACAGGACCGAGTGTGCTGTGTGGGGGCTCCTCACGGCGCCGCTCTGTCCCGTTCTGCCCTGTTGTGCGTTCCCAGCAGCTGGGCAAGCTTCTATTTCCCACGTGTCACAAAGGGCCCTTGGTCACCGGGTTCCGTTCCATGGCACCGAGACCGTGCTGCAGCGTGCCACCCAGGGCCCTTGCACACACTGCCTTCTGCCCTGGGGCCGCCCCCAGCCCAGCCAAAGTGGCCCAGGCTGGAAGGAATGCCTGGCCCCCCCAGGTGTCTAAGACAGCCCGCACAGGATCTTTAGGAAGGGCTCAGACCACCAGCAAACGCTGCCCGGCTCTGCGGGCACAGTCCTATCCCCATATCTTTCCCTGAGAGCATTTGAATTACTAAATGAGAATCATTTGAAGGGAGGACATTTACATTTTCCATTTCAGAGAAGGCTTCTGCCTTCCTTAGCAGGCACCTCTCTCTTCAAACCAAGACAATTGTTTATCATCTTGCAGATGCGCAGTTGCTGGGGAGTCCCGTTTTACACCAGGGACCCGGAGAACCATTCCCAGCAATTGGGAAAATCCTAGGTGGTCCATCCACCCACAGATGAGGTCTCCAAATGTGCCCGAAATTGGGTCCAGCTCTTAGAGGCCTAAAAGAGCAAGTCCAAGTGACTTGATGATATTTTTAGCCCAGAAAGCCCTGCAGCTGATGGCACACTTCACAATCAGCAGGGGACACAGCTAGGCCAAAGCCCAGGCCTCTGCTGGGAGCCTTTCTCCTCAAATACCCTTCAAACAAACCTCCATGCAAGTCAGTTGGGAAAGTTTCTTCAAATGATCCATTTCTGGCACATGACTACACAGGGTTAAGTGAAAGATTCTAAAGCAGCTGCTGTGGAGTCAAAGAGCCAGCACTAAGAGTCCTTGTCATCTCTTTGTAGCTAAATGCCACTTTGGGGGATTTGAGGGAGTTTGGAACGAGCTAGAGAGCAGACCTCCGAGTTTTTTAGATGATGCCATTGCTTTTTCTTCTCTTCTACATAGACAGGAAAGGTGAGTTTGGCTCACATCTGCACTGCATGGCTCACAAGGCCCGCAAGACTTGTAGTTACAAGAGCTTTGAAGGATTTCTTGGCCAAGAAGACACTGCCAAAAATAATATTTATGTTTTGGACCCAGTCTCCAATATCTCGTCTTATGGAGTCGTGCTCTCGGGGTCTCTAGCTGGTCAGAGTGACCCCGAGATATGTTAGAAAGTCTCTTTTCCCAGCCCGGCGGTTGAAGAAGGAGTCAGAGCTCTTCATTTCTCGGTCTCCAGGTTGTTTATTGTATCTTATCTATAAAATTCTTTCTCCTGTCTTTCGAGGTCCGCACAGCCAGACAGTCTAAGGCACTCTGCCTCCCGTGGGGCGGTGTTATCTTTTTATACTAAAAACAACTATGTGTACAATATTTGCCATTACTTTCCCATACATATCATCTACGTTAGACAGTGAGCTTCTTCTCTAAACCAATCTAAAAGTGCCAACATCACAGCCGCAGATGGAGGCCAAGAAGAAGAAGGAGAAAGGCTGGACATGCCCAGATTCCTCATCTTCCCCCCTGAAGCCCCATTCTAAAACGCCCCAAAATCTATTTTTCCACTCGGTGATAAATTCACTGTCATTCTGCTTAAACCTTTGTGGCTTGTCATTCTTCCTACAAGGTTGGGAATTGTTTTTTCCAAGGGCTAAATCAAAGGCACACGGGTCTTGGGCTCTGTGCCAAGGCCTCTGAGCCCTCTGACAGGGTCTCGAGTCCTGCAGGGCAGCCAGAGGAATTTCCTGGGTTCCCACATCCTGCTACAGTGTAAGCCTCCTTAGCCAATCATGCTATGACACACAAACTTACAGCACTGCATCCTAAACTTCTTGTTTACCACTGTAACTGATTTGATTTTTTCTAGATCTTGAACTCTAAAACTCTAAACTTTCCTCCACTTCAACGTTCCTCCCCGTGTCTCTGCTATAATAAACTAGAAATCCACATTCTCGCTTCTAGCACCTAGCTTTGGGAGCCCTTTCCAAGGTCTCCCTTCAAATCCTGTGTTTAATTCAAAGCTTTGCTGACAAGACCAAAGGTCTGAGATTTCCCTGCATTTGGATTTCCAACAACACTGATGCTGTTAGTTCCAGAGTGCCCGGGATCCCTCTTGCAAGTCAACTCTGGTAGGAACAAGACGGCTGGCAGGGGGCTGCTTGTGGCCTCTGACAGCCCATTGCTTAGGGCTTGCCAGCGCCCCAGCCCCTCAGGGGCTGCCCCAGCCCGGCCAAGCTGCCCGGCAGCAGCGCCGCAGCCCCACAGCAGCTCCAGAGCAGCCCTATTCAGAGGCACCTGGGAGCCCTCAGCAAGGCAGCCAGCAGCACACGGGCAGGAGGACACGGATGCGCTTTCTGCCCGGCACAGGGCTTGTGGCCATCTCCAGGCACTGCTCTCACAGGGATCCCCGCAGCCCCGGCCCCTGCCCACCCGCTCTGTCACCAGCACAAAGGCTTCAGCAGAACCACCACAGGCCAAGGGGCTTCTGGCCATTTTCCCTGCAACACTGCACGCCTGGGCAGCTTGCTGAGCCATGGCACCCTTCTCCCCCTCTTCCCCAATGCCCTGCGGACCCTGGGCAGCAAAAGAAAGCTCCTGGGAGTCTGTGTATTATAACATACTCTATATTTATACACTAAAGAAAAAACAAATAGAAGAAAAGAAACAGAACAATCTTTCAGAAATGGAAAATTCCCGCTGGCTCAGGTGGCCTCAGCAGACAGAGCCTCTGGGATCAGCTCTCTGCAGAGCTCCAGCAGCGCAGCCAGCCGAGCCCCGACAGACGAGGCCGTGTCCTCCATGCCCTGCAGAGCTGATCTTGCAGCCTCTGGAAGACGGAATATCGCTCACTCTGCAGTGCCTGGATGACATACAATGTTTCAAGTGCCAGATCTGACACGGCACTGCTGATGTCCTCTGTCAGGTGTTCCAGGGCTGAAAGAGAAGGGAACAGAGCCATGGTCAGATCGCGGATCTGCGGGGAGCCGAGGAGAGCCCCCTGCCAGGGCCATCGCAGCCGGCTCTAGCCATGGCCAGGAGGGAGCAGGGACCAACGGGACCAGCCCAAAGCTGCTGGCCAGGAATCGCCCAGGTGGCCCTGAAATCTCTGTGTGCTCTCCCCACGCCGCCCCTCGTCCGCACAGGGAGCAGAGCCCTCTGCAGCTGGGCCAGGGCTTGCAGCTCCCCCGGCAGCCCCCGCTGCCAGCCCGCTGCCCTCACTCACCGTGGCAGATGAGCCAGAGCTCTTCCTTCTTCCCCCTCAGGTGCCGCGCGGCCATGCCTGTGAACACAGAGCCTGTCACGGCCCCAGCGGCACAGCTCCCTGCCAGCGGCGCTGCCGGCGCTGTGGCCACACAGGCTGCTGGCCCGGCAGGGCTCAGCCCGGCCCTTGCCGCACGCTGCCGCCCCAGGGCACGGCTGCCAGAGGGCGGCGGCAGCAATGCCCGGGCCAGGCGGGGCTCCACGGCGCCGGGCCCCGCTGGCACTGCTGGGGCAGCAGGCGGGGCCGGGGCCGAGCTGCGCCGGCCGGGCCGGGGAGGGAGCCCGGGCTCGGGACTCACCCGCGAACCTGACGGCCGCCGCTCGCAGAGGCTCCTGTGGGCTCTGCAGGTAGGGCAGGACCCGGCGCAGGTGCTCGGCCGCTCGGCTCCTGTCCTCTGCCAGCTGCAGAGAGCGGCAGGAGGGAAGGGTTGGCGCGGGCTCAGCCCCTGGGCCAGGCGCTGCCTGCGCCCCGCCCTGGCCTCCCCTGCCCGCACAGCCCTGAGGCGCGGCCAGCAGCCGCTGGCGCCGGGCTCCCGAGGGGAGAGGCAGAGGGCCGGCTGCTGCCGGGGAGCCGCGGTGCCGGCCCGCAGCCCCGCAGCCCCTCCGGGCCGGGGCTCCATCGGCCCCCGGTTCGGGCCCAAGGGAGCCTGGAGCAGAGCCTTCACGGCTTCTGGGTGCAGCACCGGGCAGGGGCACAGCTGCCAGCCCCACACACTGAGCACCGCGCTCAGGGGGCTTCTCCGGGCTGAGGCTGGGGCTTGCAGGCCCTCCTTACCAGGCACTCGCTGAACTTCCACAGATTCTGCCTCTTCACCAGTCTCTCAAGATTCCTCCTCTTCAGGAACTCGGCCACACAAAGCAGAGTTTCCTGAGAAGCCTGGAGAAGAGCAGAAACGCAGAGATGGAGAGATGGCCCCACAGCCCAGGGTGCAAGGCCCGCGTCCCCTGTGCCAAGGCCTGGAGGAGGCTGCAGCCCGGCAGGTACCAGGGCAGGAGGCAGACGAGCCCCCTGCCAGGGGGACAGCAGCAACCCACGAGCCCTCACCTGTGCCACAAGCCGCTTCTCATTGTGGCAGTGAAAGAAGAGGGGCAGCAGGCTCTGGTGCAGGGGTGTCTTCAGGGCCTTTTTTTCCTTTTCCCCTTCTGAAAGAGTCACCAGTGTTCGGAAGAGCAGTATGGAGAGCAGCTGCACCTGCCAATTGTTCTGTATGGAAGGAAGAAAAAAAGACCTCAGCATTGCGGCTGCATGGGGCTCAGCTTGGCGCAGGCCTGCAAATCCACAGGGCACAAAGTGTCCGGGCGGCACCCAGTGGCCGTGGCTGGGAGCAGTGAGCCTTACGTGGTCAAAGAGTGGCAGGAGCGCCTCAAGCAGCTGCAGTGTGATGGGGCCGGGCATCAGCATGTCTTTGTCCAAGATGATAAAGCTGAGTAGCATGACTGTCATGAAAACTATCTCTCCATCTGCATCCCACAGGAAGTCCACAAGACTTTCAGTCAGGCTCCACATTTTTTTGGTCTGTGCAGAACACAAGTTTGAGAAACGCCATCCTGCTGCCGCAGGGCCCAGAGGCCAAAGGCCTGTCCTGGAGCCCTGGGGCAGCTGAACTGGGAGGCAGGAGGGGTGGGAGCAGCTGCCCCAGCACCCAAAGCCCAGCCAAGCCCAAGCGACCACATTCCCCAGCTCAGCCTCAGCCACTGCCCCCTTCTCACCATTGAGGGCTCCTCAATGAGCTCAAGAAGGGCCCTGAGCGCCAGGCGACGCCTCTCCCTGCACTCGCTCTGCAGCTGCCTTGACAAAATTTGCAGGACTCTGTTAGCACCACGTTCACTCAAGTCCAGGAACTCGAGGACCTGAAAGGTACAGGGCAGTGACAGGGACCCGGCCGGCAGGAGCCCGGAGACGCACGGGGCCGGGCCCAGGCAGCAGCACAGGGCGCGGGCCCCGTGCCAGGCAGCTGCGGCTCCGAGAGGGCAGAGAGCTGGGAGGCAGCTCAGCCAGGCAGCGCTGGCCGTCAGGCTCACCTCTGCAAGGAACGCCATGGCGGGCAGCTCCCAGCGTGGCTCCTGTGTGCTGAGCAGCCGGAGCAGGTAGCGAGCGATCCGGGAACACAAAGGGATGGAGACACAGCACATCTCCCTGGCAGGAGGAAAAGGAACCAAGACTGTGGGCCAGGGGGACAAACCTTTGCCAGGACTGACACACAGAGGTCTGGTCTTTCCCCAGCATCCTGCAAGGGGCCCTGGGCTATTTGGGAGGCAGCTCCTGGTGGGCGCCCTCCTCTCCCAGCCTTTCCCAGTCTGCTTGGCCATCCCTCGGTGACAAGGCCTTCTGGGCCACGACCTCGGGGACTGTGTGGAGCTCCCTGGGCACAGAGCACAAATGTCAGAGGCAGCAGTGGGGAGAAGGGGGTCTCACCTGGCCAGCAGAGCCACGGCATAGTGGTGGGTGTCAGCGCACAGCAGCGTGTCCCAGGCACACCTGCGCTCCATTGCCACCACCACATCCTCATGCTGCATTCGGCAGAGCAGGGACTTCAGGGTGTGCACTGCAAACCTGCGTGCTCAGCAAAGCCCAGGTCACGCTGGGAACACTGGCTCCTGCCCAGGGACGTAGCACGGAAAGGAGGATTGGGATGGAGCACCTGTTGGGGCTGGTGGCAAGGCCGTATTCCTCCTGGCATCCCTTCCAGAATGCATCGACCTCCTCTGGCGTATCCAGAGTGCTGGAAAACGCTTGGGAGAGCAGATGTAGAAAGAGGCAGGGCAAATACACCGTCACCATATGTGGGACGCAGGGCATCTGGAGGATCTTCCACATAACCACGGTTGCCTGCAAAAGACAAAGCCCCCCGAGACAGGGCTCAGTGCCGAGGTGTCCGTGTGGCAGGGCCCGAGCAGGGCAGGGAGAGGCTCAGACAGACGCAGGGGGAGCACGGGGCCTGGTGGGCCTGAAGCTGCCCCTGGGCCGGGTTTCCACCCGGTGCCTAAGGCAGGGAGATGCAGTGGGGGAAGGAGGACGGAGAGCTGCTGGAGAGGCAGCCTTGGGGCCAGCAAAGGCCAGTTACAGAAACTCACAGCCAGGACAAAGACACCCGTTTTGTCCCCATCCGAGGTGCACATGCTGTGCTCTGGCCAGCTGCCCAGCACATCCAGGAGTATCAGCAGCGCTGGCTCTGCAGTCCTGGGCGAGCACATGATGCTCTTCCACATGGTCAAAGCAGCTCTGTGGGGTTAGAGCTCTGTCTCATACACAGCACCGTGGCCTGGGCAGCAGTGGGGACCTGAGCTGGCTGCCAGCTCTGCCTGTGCCCATTGCCACTCGCCAGCAGCACCCAGGCAGCCCAGGCCACTGGGGACAGGCCCCTGAGGGGCAGCGAGGGAGCACGGCAGCAGGCTCGGGGGCTGACGTGCCGGGGCTGGCCAAGGGAGCAGCCAGAAGGCCCTGGAACTCTCTGTTGGTCACACACCTGGGCCAGGCTGTACAGGCTGATGGGCTGGCGAGCCCTGAGCCCTCTGGGCATTTTGGCCCCATACCTGTCACAGGACGGGGCCACACGCAGGAGCGTCATGACTACGTCAGCAGGCTGTGCTTCGGTGAGATCCAGCAGGGTCCTGTTCAGCCTGTGCTCAGCAAACTGATTGGCCAGGAGCCACTGGTGGATGTACCTGACCAGGGCAGGAACCTGGAGAAGGCACGGGAAGACTTGGAAAGCTGCCAGAGGGAGCAATGTCACCAGCTTCCCCACAGAAGTGCCTCCCTTCCCACCACACTGCCATGGCCTCAAAGAGTTCCAGTGACCAGCAGGCGTGGCTTGGGAGACCAAGCAATTTCCTGGGAGCATGAAACCCTTGCCACAGGCTGCTTACTTGCTTTGGACTGGAGAAGCCCTCCTCTACGAGCATATCCAGCAGGGCAGCACTGGTCTTGGTTTTGAAGATGTGCGAATATGCTCTGAGCCCAGGACCCATGGTGCTGGTCTCTTCCGCCCGAATTTTCTTGATGAATTTGCAAACCAGCTGTAGGAGAAGGGCAAGAAGCCAGGGATGTTGCAGGGAATGCTCCAAGTGCGGTGCCAGCAGGCCCAGCCCAGGTGGGGATGGCTGCAGGTACCTGGGCTGTGCTGCGGAAGAGGCCACGGGTGGGGTCCTGCTCCTGTGTGCGCTGCAGGGCTGCACCTGGAAAAGAGCGAGCGCAGCCAGAGCTGAGGGGCTGCGGGAGAGGCCGGAGAACACGGCCCAGCCCTGCGCTCCCCAGGCAGGGACAGCCCCGGGACGCCCCAGGGGATGGAGCATGGCCCCTGCGGAGTGTCTGCCCGGCCCCTCTTCTGTCCTGTCCGTGGGTATGGGATGGGAGAAAATGGGATGGGATAAAATGGGATGAGATGGAATGGTGCCAAGTTGGCTGCAGGCACCAACCCTGTGGCCCAGCTCTGCCACTCACCTTCCTGCGGCAGCTCAGACGGCACCACCGCTTTGGTTTCATGTGCGCGGGCAGCTCCAGGGCTTTCTTCCTCCTCTTCCCCCCAGGCCACCTTGGGCGCTTTCAGGGGTCTCTGCTCCATGAAAATGACTGGATTTGTGAGGGCACCTGCAGAAGAGAAGCCTTGGGAAGGCCACAGGTCACCAAGTCCTGTGGTCTGGCCTCGAGCTCAGCTGCAGGAATAACGCCTTGGAAAGGCTCCGGGTCAGACAGGACCGAGTGTGCTGTGTGGGGGCTCCTCACGGCGCCGCTCTGTCCCGTTCTGCCCTGTTGTGCGTTCCCAGCAGCTGGGCAAGCTTCTATTTCCCACGTGTCACAAAGGGCCCTTGGTCACCGGGTTCCGTTCCATGGCACCGAGACCGTGCTGCAGCGTGCCACCCAGGGCCCTTGCACACACTGCCTTCTGCCCTGGGGCCGCCCCCAGCCCAGCCAAAGTGGCCCAGGCTGGAAGGAATGCCTGGCCCCCCCAGGTGTCTAAGACAGCCCGCACAGGATCTTTAGGAAGGGCTCAGACCACCAGCAAACGCTGCCCGGCTCTGCGGGCACAG
Organism: Melozone crissalis; assembly: GCF_028551555.1. Classification (NCBI taxonomy): domain Eukaryota; kingdom Metazoa; phylum Chordata; class Aves; order Passeriformes; family Passerellidae; genus Melozone; species Melozone crissalis. Next base: position 416,999 of record NW_026535957.1, read on the forward strand.
TCCTATCCCCATATCTTTCCCTGAGAGCATTTGAATTACTAAATGAGAATCATTTGAAGGGAGGACATTTACATTTTCCATTTCAGAGAAGGCTTCTGCCTTCCTTAGCAGGCACCTCTCTCTTCAAACCAAGACAATTGTTTATCATCTTGCAGATGCGCAGTTGCTGGGGAGTCCCGTTTTACACCAGGGACCCGGAGAACCATTCCCAGCAATTGGGAAAATCCTAGGTGGTCCATCCACCCACAGATGAGGTCTCCAAATGTGCCCGAAATTGGGTCCAGCTCTTAGAGGCCTAAAAGAGCAAGTCCAAGTGACTTGATGATATTTTTAGCCCAGAAAGCCCTGCAGCTGATGGCACACTTCACAATCAGCAGGGGACACAGCTAGGCCAAAGCCCAGGCCTCTGCTGGGAGCCTTTCTCCTCAAATACCCTTCAAACAAACCTCCATGCAAGTCAGTTGGGAAAGTTTCTTCAAATGATCCATTTCTGGCACATGACTACACAGGGTTAAGTGAAAGATTCTAAAGCAGCTGCTGTGGAGTCAAAGAGCCAGCACTAAGAGTCCTTGTCATCTCTTTGTAGCTAAATGCCACTTTGGGGGATTTGAGGGAGTTTGGAACGAGCTAGAGAGCAGACCTCCGAGTTTTTTAGATGATGCCATTGCTTTTTCTTCTCTTCTACATAGACAGGAAAGGTGAGTTTGGCTCACATCTGCACTGCATGGCTCACAAGGCCCGCAAGACTTGTAGTTACAAGAGCTTTGAAGGATTTCTTGGCCAAGAAGACACTGCCAAAAATAATATTTATGTTTTGGACCCAGTCTCCAATATCTCGTCTTATGGAGTCGTGCTCTCGGGGTCTCTAGCTGGTCAGAGTGACCCCGAGATATGTTAGAAAGTCTCTTTTCCCAGCCCGGCGGTTGAAGAAGGAGTCAGAGCTCTTCATTTCTCGGTCTCCAGGTTGTTTATTGTATCTTATCTATAAAATTCTTTCTCCTGTCTTTCGAGGTCCGCACAGCCAGACAGTCTAAGGCACTCTGCCTCCCGTGGGGCGGTGTTATCTTTTTATACTAAAAACAACTATGTGTACAATATTTGCCATTACTTTCCCATACATATCATCTACGTTAGACAGTGAGCTTCTTCTCTAAACCAATCTAAAAGTGCCAACATCACAGCCGCAGATGGAGGCCAAGAAGAAGAAGGAGAAAGGCTGGACATGCCCAGATTCCTCATCTTCCCCCCTGAAGCCCCATTCTAAAACGCCCCAAAATCTATTTTTCCACTCGGTGATAAATTCACTGTCATTCTGCTTAAACCTTTGTGGCTTGTCATTCTTCCTACAAGGTTGGGAATTGTTTTTTCCAAGGGCTAAATCAAAGGCACACGGGTCTTGGGCTCTGTGCCAAGGCCTCTGAGCCCTCTGACAGGGTCTCGAGTCCTGCAGGGCAGCCAGAGGAATTTCCTGGGTTCCCACATCCTGCTACAGTGTAAGCCTCCTTAGCCAATCATGCTATGACACACAAACTTACAGCACTGCATCCTAAACTTCTTGTTTACCACTGTAACTGATTTGATTTTTTCTAGATCTTGAACTCTAAAACTCTAAACTTTCCTCCACTTCAACGTTCCTCCCCGTGTCTCTGCTATAATAAACTAGAAATCCACATTCTCGCTTCTAGCACCTAGCTTTGGGAGCCCTTTCCAAGGTCTCCCTTCAAATCCTGTGTTTAATTCAAAGCTTTGCTGACAAGACCAAAGGTCTGAGATTTCCCTGCATTTGGATTTCCAACAACACTGATGCTGTTAGTTCCAGAGTGCCCGGGATCCCTCTTGCAAGTCAACTCTGGTAGGAACAAGACGGCTGGCAGGGGGCTGCTTGTGGCCTCTGACAGCCCATTGCTTAGGGCTTGCCAGCGCCCCAGCCCCTCAGGGGCTGCCCCAGCCCGGCCAAGCTGCCCGGCAGCAGCGCCGCAGCCCCACAGCAGCTCCAGAGCAGCCCTATTCAGAGGCACCTGGGAGCCCTCAGCAAGGCAGCCAGCAGCACACGGGCAGGAGGACACGGATGCGCTTTCTGCCCGGCACAGGGCTTGTGGCCATCTCCAGGCACTGCTCTCACAGGGATCCCCGCAGCCCCGGCCCCTGCCCACCCGCTCTGTCACCAGCACAAAGGCTTCAGCAGAACCACCACAGGCCAAGGGGCTTCTGGCCATTTTCCCTGCAACACTGCACGCCTGGGCAGCTTGCTGAGCCATGGCACCCTTCTCCCCCTCTTCCCCAATGCCCTGCGGACCCTGGGCAGCAAAAGAAAGCTCCTGGGAGTCTGTGTATTATAACATACTCTATATTTATACACTAAAGAAAAAACAAATAGAAGAAAAGAAACAGAACAATCTTTCAGAAATGGAAAATTCCCGCTGGCTCAGGTGGCCTCAGCAGACAGAGCCTCTGGGATCAGCTCTCTGCAGAGCTCCAGCAGCGCAGCCAGCCGAGCCCCGACAGACGAGGCCGTGTCCTCCATGCCCTGCAGAGCTGATCTTGCAGCCTCTGGAAGACGGAATATCGCTCACTCTGCAGTGCCTGGATGACATACAATGTTTCAAGTGCCAGATCTGACACGGCACTGCTGATGTCCTCTGTCAGGTGTTCCAGGGCTGAAAGAGAAGGGAACAGAGCCATGGTCAGATCGCGGATCTGCGGGGAGCCGAGGAGAGCCCCCTGCCAGGGCCATCGCAGCCGGCTCTAGCCATGGCCAGGAGGGAGCAGGGACCAACGGGACCAGCCCAAAGCTGCTGGCCAGGAATCGCCCAGGTGGCCCTGAAATCTCTGTGTGCTCTCCCCACGCCGCCCCTCGTCCGCACAGGGAGCAGAGCCCTCTGCAGCCGGGCCAGGGCTTGCAGCTCCCCCGGCAGCCCCCGCTGCCAGCCCGCTGCCCTCACTCACCGTGGCAGATGAGCCAGAGCTCTTCCTTCTTCCCCCTCAGGTGCCGCGCGGCCATGCCTGTGAACACAGAGCCTGTCACGGCCCCAGCGGCACAGCTCCCTGCCAGCGGCGCTGCCGGCGCTGTGGCCACACAGGCTGCTGGCCCGGCAGGGCTCAGCCCGGCCCTTGCCGCACGCTGCCGCCCCAGGGCACGGCTGCCAGAGGGCGGCGGCAGCAATGCCCGGGCCAGGCGGGGCTCCACGGCGCCGGGCCCCGCTGGCACTGCTGGGGCAGCAGGCGGGGCCGGGGCCGAGCTGCGCCGGCCGGGCCGGGGAGGGAGCCCGGGCTCGGGACTCACCCGCGAACCTGACGGCCGCCGCTCGCAGAGGCTCCTGTGGGCTCTGCAGGTAGGGCAGGACCCGGCGCAGGTGCTCGGCCGCTCGGCTCCTGTCCTCTGCCAGCTGCAGAGAGCGGCAGGAGGGAAGGGTTGGCGCGGGCTCAGCCCCTGGGCCAGGCGCTGCCTGCGCCCCGCCCTGGCCTCCCCTGCCCGCACAGCCCTGAGGCGCGGCCAGCAGCCGCTGGCGCCGGGCTCCCGAGGGGAGAGGCAGAGGGCCGGCTGCTGCCGGGGAGCCGCGGTGCCGGCCCGCAGCCCCGCAGCCCCTCCGGGCCGGGGCTCCATCGGCCCCCGGTTCGGGCCCAAGGGAGCCTGGAGCAGAGCCTTCACGGCTTCTGGGTGCAGCACCGGGCAGGGGCACAGCTGCCAGCCCCACACACTGAGCACCGCGCTCAGGGGGCTTCTCCGGGCTGAGGCTGGGGCTTGCAGGCCCTCCTTACCAGGCACTCGCTGAACTTCCACAGATTCTGCCTCTTCACCAGTCTCTCAAGATTCCTCCTCTTCAGGAACTCGGCCACACAAAGCAGAGTTTCCTGAGAAGCCTGGAGAAGAGCAGAAACGCAGAGATGGAGAGATGGCCCCACAGCCCAGGGTGCAAGGCCCGCGTCCCCTGTGCCAAGGCCTGGAGGAGGCTGCAGCCCGGCAGGTACCAGGGCAGGAGGCAGACGAGCCCCCTGCCAGGGGGACAGCAGCAACCCACGAGCCCTCACCTGTGCCACAAGCCGCTTCTCATTGTGGCAGTGAAAGAAGAGGGGCAGCAGGCTCTGGTGCAGGGGTGTCTTCAGGGCCTTTTTTTCCTTTTCCCCTTCTGAAAGAGTCACCAGTGTTCGGAAGAGCAGTATGGAGAGCAGCTGCACCTGCCAATTGTTCTGTATGGAAGGAAGAAAAAAAGACCTCAGCATTGCGGCTGCATGGGGCTCAGCTTGGCGCAGGCCTGCAAATCCACAGGGCACAAAGTGTCCGGGCGGCACCCAGTGGCCGTGGCTGGGAGCAGTGAGCCTTACGTGGTCAAAGAGTGGCAGGAGCGCCTCAAGCAGCTGCAGTGTGATGGGGCCGGGCATCAGCATGTCTTTGTCCAAGATGATAAAGCTGAGTAGCATGACTGTCATGAAAACTATCTCTCCATCTGCATCCCACAGGAAGTCCACAAGACTTTCAGTCAGGCTCCACATTTTTTTGGTCTGTGCAGAACACAAGTTTGAGAAACGCCATCCTGCTGCCGCAGGGCCCAGAGGCCAAAGGCCTGTCCTGGAGCCCTGGGGCAGCTGAACTGGGAGGCAGGAGGGGTGGGAGCAGCTGCCCCAGCACCCAAAGCCCAGCCAAGCCCAAGCGACCACATTCCCCAGCTCAGCCTCAGCCACTGCCCCCTTCTCACCATTGAGGGCTCCTCAATGAGCTCAAGAAGGGCCCTGAGCGCCAGGCGACGCCTCTCCCTGCACTCGCTCTGCAGCTGCCTTGACAAAATTTGCAGGACTCTGTTAGCACCACGTTCACTCAAGTCCAGGAACTCGAGGACCTGAAAGGTACAGGGCAGTGACAGGGACCCGGCCGGCAGGAGCCCGGAGACGCACGGGGCCGGGCCCAGGCAGCAGCACAGGGCGCGGGCCCCGTGCCAGGCAGCTGCGGCTCCGAGAGGGCAGAGAGCTGGGAGGCAGCTCAGCCAGGCAGCGCTGGCCGTCAGGCTCACCTCTGCAAGGAACGCCATGGCGGGCAGCTCCCAGCGTGGCTCCTGTGTGCTGAGCAGCCGGAGCAGGTAGCGAGCGATCCGGGAACACAAAGGGATGGAGACACAGCACATCTCCCTGGCAGGAGGAAAAGGAACCAAGACTGTGGGCCAGGGGGACAAACCTTTGCCAGGACTGACACACAGAGGTCTGGTCTTTCCCCAGCATCCTGCAAGGGGCCCTGGGCTATTTGGGAGGCAGCTCCTGGTGGGCGCCCTCCTCTCCCAGCCTTTCCCAGTCTGCTTGGCCATCCCTCGGTGACAAGGCCTTCTGGGCCACGACCTCGGGGACTGTGTGGAGCTCCCTGGGCACAGAGCACAAATGTCAGAGGCAGCAGTGGGGAGAAGGGGGTCTCACCTGGCCAGCAGAGCCACGGCATAGTGGTGGGTGTCAGCGCACAGCAGCGTGTCCCAGGCACACCTGCGCTCCATTGCCACCACCACATCCTCATGCTGCATTCGGCAGAGCAGGGACTTCAGGGTGTGCACTGCAAACCTGCGTGCTCAGCAAAGCCCAGGTCACGCTGGGAACACTGGCTCCTGCCCAGGGACGTAGCACGGAAAGGAGGATTGGGATGGAGCACCTGTTGGGGCTGGTGGCAAGGCCGTATTCCTCCTGGCATCCCTTCCAGAATGCATCGACCTCCTCTGGCGTATCCAGAGTGCTGGAAAACGCTTGGGAGAGCAGATGTAGAAAGAGGCAGGGCAAATACACCGTCACCATATGTGGGACGCAGGGCATCTGGAGGATCTTCCACATAACCACGGTTGCCTGCAAAAGACAAAGCCCCCCGAGACAGGGCTCAGTGCCGAGGTGTCCGTGTGGCAGGGCCCGAGCAGGGCAGGGAGAGGCTCAGACAGACGCAGGGGGAGCACGGGGCCTGGTGGGCCTGAAGCTGCCCCTGGGCCGGGTTTCCACCCGGTGCCTAAGGCAGGGAGATGCAGTGGGGGAAGGAGGACGGAGAGCTGCTGGAGAGGCAGCCTTGGGGCCAGCAAAGGCCAGTTACAGAAACTCACAGCCAGGACAAAGACACCCGTTTTGTCCCCATCCGAGGTGCACATGCTGTGCTCTGGCCAGCTGCCCAGCACATCCAGGAGTATCAGCAGCGCTGGCTCTGCAGTCCTGGGCGAGCACATGATGCTCTTCCACATGGTCAAAGCAGCTCTGTGGGGTTAGAGCTCTGTCTCATACACAGCACCGTGGCCTGGGCAGCAGTGGGGACCTGAGCTGGCTGCCAGCTCTGCCTGTGCCCATTGCCACTCGCCAGCAGCACCCAGGCAGCCCAGGCCACTGGGGACAGGCCCCTGAGGGGCAGCGAGGGAGCACGGCAGCAGGCTCGGGGGCTGACGTGCCGGGGCTGGCCAAGGGAGCAGCCAGAAGGCCCTGGAACTCTCTGTTGGTCACACACCTGGGCCAGGCTGTACAGGCTGATGGGCTGGCGAGCCCTGAGCCCTCTGGGCATTTTGGCCCCATACCTGTCACAGGACGGGGCCACACGCAGGAGCGTCATGACTACGTCAGCAGGCTGTGCTTCGGTGAGATCCAGCAGGGTCCTGTTCAGCCTGTGCTCAGCAAACTGATTGGCCAGGAGCCACTGGTGGATGTACCTGACCAGGGCAGGAACCTGGAGAAGGCACGGGAAGACTTGGAAAGCTGCCAGAGGGAGCAATGTCACCAGCTTCCCCACAGAAGTGCCTCCCTTCCCACCACACTGCCATGGCCTCAAAGAGTTCCAGTGACCAGCAGGCGTGGCTTGGGAGACCAAGCAATTTCCTGGGAGCATGAAACCCTTGCCACAGGCTGCTTACTTGCTTTGGACTGGAGAAGCCCTCCTCTACGAGCATATCCAGCAGGGCAGCACTGGTCTTGGTTTTGAAGATGTGCGAATATGCTCTGAGCCCAGGACCCATGGTGCTGGTCTCTTCCGCCCGAATTTTCTTGATGAATTTGCAAACCAGCTGTAGGAGAAGGGCAAGAAGCCAGGGATGTTGCAGGGAATGCTCCAAGCGCGGTGCCAGCAGGCCCAGCCCAGGTGGGGATGGCTGCAGGTACCTGGGCTGTGCTGCGGAAGAGGCCACGGGTGGGGTCCTGCTCCTGTGTGCGCTGCAGGGCTGCACCTGGAAAAGAGCGAGCGCAGCCAGAGCTGAGGGGCTGCGGGAGAGGCCGGAGAACACGGCCCAGCCCTGCGCTCCCCAGGCAGGGACAGCCCCGGGACGCCCCAGGGGATGGAGCATGGCCCCTGCGGAGTGTCTGCCCGGCCCCTCTTCTGTCCTGTCCGTGGGTATGGGATGGGAGAAAATGGGATGGGATAAAATGGGATGAGATGGAATGGTGCCAAGTTGGCTGCAGGCACCAACCCTGTGGCCCAGCTCTGCCACTCACCTTCCTGCGGCAGCTCAGACGGCACCACCGCTTTGGTTTCATGTGCGCGGGCAGCTCCAGGGCTTTCTTCCTCCTCTTCCCCCCAGGCCACCTTGGGCGCTTTCAGGGGTCTCTGCTCCATGAAAATGACTGGATTTGTGAGGGCACCTGCAGAAGAGAAGCCTTGGGAAGGCCACAGGTCACCAAGTCCTGTGGTCTGGCCTCGAGCTCAGCTGCAGGAATAACGCCTTGGAAAGGCTCCGGGTCAGACAGGACCGAGTGTGCTGTGTGGGGGCTCCTCACGGCGCCGCTCTGTCCCGTTCTGCCCTGTTGTGCGTTCCCAGCAGCTGGGCAAGCTTCTATTTCCCACGTGTCACAAAGGGCCCTTGGTCACCGGGTTCCGTTCCATGGCACCGAGACCGTGCTGCAGCGTGCCACCCAGGGCCCTTGCACACACTGCCTTCTGCCCTGGGGCCGCCCCCAGCCCAGCCAAAGTGGCCCAGGCTGGAAGGAATGCCTGGCCCCCCCAGGTGTCTAAGACAGCCCGCACAGGATCTTTAGGAAGGGCTCAGACCACCAGCAAACGCTGCCCGGCTCTGCGGGCACAGTCCTATCCCCATATCTTTCCCTGAGAGCATTTGAATTACTAAATGAGAATCATTTGAAGGGAGGACATTTACATTTTCCATTTCAGAGAAGGCTTCTGCCTTCCTTAGCAGGCACCTCTCTCTTCAAACCAAGACAATTGTTTATCATCTTGCAGATGCGCAGTTGCTGGGGAGTCCCGTTTTACACCAGGGACCCGGAGAACCATTCCCAGCAATTGGGAAAATCCTAGGTGGTCCATCCACCCACAGATGAGGTCTCCAAATGTGCCCGAAATTGGGTCCAGCTCTTAGAGGCCTAAAAGAGCAAGTCCAAGTGACTTGATGATATTTTTAGCCCAGAAAGCCCTGCAGCTGATGGCACACTTCACAATCAGCAGGGGACACAGCTAGGCCAAAGCCCAGGCCTCTGCTGGGAGCCTTTCTCCTCAAATACCCTTCAAACAAACCTCCATGCAAGTCAGTTGGGAAAGTTTCTTCAAATGATCCATTTCTGGCACATGACTACACAGGGTTAAGTGAAAGATTCTAAAGCAGCTGCTGTGGAGTCAAAGAGCCAGCACTAAGAGTCCTTGTCATCTCTTTGTAGCTAAATGCCACTTTGGGGGATTTGAGGGAGTTTGGAACGAGCTAGAGAGCAGACCTCCGAGTTTTTTAGATGATGCCATTGCTTTTTCTTCTCTTCTACATAGACAGGAAAGGTGAGTTTGGCTCACATCTGCACTGCATGGCTCACAAGGCCCGCAAGACTTGTAGTTACAAGAGCTTTGAAGGATTTCTTGGCCAAGAAGACACTGCCAAAAATAATATTTATGTTTTGGACCCAGTCTCCAATATCTCGTCTTATGGAGTCGTGCTCTCGGGGTCTCTAGCTGGTCAGAGTGACCCCGAGATATGTTAGAAAGTCTCTTTTCCCAGCCCGGCGGTTGAAGAAGGAGTCAGAGCTCTTCATTTCTCGGTCTCCAGGTTGTTTATTGTATCTTATCTATAAAATTCTTTCTCCTGTCTTTCGAGGTCCGCACAGCCAGACAGTCTAAGGCACTCTGCCTCCCGTGGGGCGGTGTTATCTTTTTATACTAAAAACAACTATGTGTACAATATTTGCCATTACTTTCCCATACATATCATCTACGTTAGACAGTGAGCTTCTTCTCTAAACCAATCTAAAAGTGCCAACATCACAGCCGCAGATGGAGGCCAAGAAGAAGAAGGAGAAAGGCTGGACATGCCCAGATTCCTCATCTTCCCCCCTGAAGCCCCATTCTAAAACGCCCCAAAATCTATTTTTCCACTCGGTGATAAATTCACTGTCATTCTGCTTAAACCTTTGTGGCTTGTCATTCTTCCTACAAGGTTGGGAATTGTTTTTTCCAAGGGCTAAATCAAAGGCACACGGGTCTTGGGCTCTGTGCCAAGGCCTCTGAGCCCTCTGACAGGGTCTCGAGTCCTGCAGGGCAGCCAGAGGAATTTCCTGGGTTCCCACATCCTGCTACAGTGTAAGCCTCCTTAGCCAATCATGCTATGACACACAAACTTACAGCACTGCATCCTAAACTTCTTGTTTACCACTGTAACTGATTTGATTTTTTCTAGATCTTGAACTCTAAAACTCTAAACTTTCCTCCACTTCAACGTTCCTCCCCGTGTCTCTGCTATAATAAACTAGAAATCCACATTCTCGCTTCTAGCACCTAGCTTTGGGAGCCCTTTCCAAGGTCTCCCTTCAAATCCTGTGTTTAATTCAAAGCTTTGCTGACAAGACCAAAGGTCTGAGATTTCCCTGCATTTGGATTTCCAACAACACTGATGCTGTTAGTTCCAGAGTGCCCGGGATCCCTCTTGCAAGTCAACTCTGGTAGGAACAAGACGGCTGGCAGGGGGCTGCTTGTGGCCTCTGACAGCCCATTGCTTAGGGCTTGCCAGCGCCCCAGCCCCTCAGGGGCTGCCCCAGCCCGGCCAAGCTGCCCGGCAGCAGCGCCGCAGCCCCACAGCAGCTCCAGAGCAGCCCTATTCAGAGGCACCTGGGAGCCCTCAGCAAGGCAGCCAGCAGCACACGGGCAGGAGGACACGGATGCGCTTTCTGCCCGGCACAGGGCTTGTGGCCATCTCCAGGCACTGCTCTCACAGGGATCCCCGCAGCCCCGGCCCCTGCCCACCCGCTCTGTCACCAGCACAAAGGCTTCAGCAGAACCACCACAGGCCAAGGGGCTTCTGGCCATTTTCCCTGCAACACTGCACGCCTGGGCAGCTTGCTGAGCCATGGCACCCTTCTCCCCCTCTTCCCCAATGCCCTGCGGACCCTGGGCAGCAAAAGAAAGCTCCTGGGAGTCTGTGTATTATAACATACTCTATATTTATACACTAAAGAAAAAACAAATAGAAGAAAAGAAACAGAACAATCTTTCAGAAATGGAAAATTCCCGCTGGCTCAGGTGGCCTCAGCAGACAGAGCCTCTGGGATCAGCTCTCTGCAGAGCTCCAGCAGCGCAGCCAGCCGAGCCCCGACAGACGAGGCCGTGTCCTCCATGCCCTGCAGAGCTGATCTTGCAGCCTCTGGAAGACGGAATATCGCTCACTCTGCAGTGCCTGGATGACATACAATGTTTCAAGTGCCAGATCTGACACGGCACTGCTGATGTCCTCTGTCAGGTGTTCCAGGGCTGAAAGAGAAGGGAACAGAGCCATGGTCAGATCGCGGATCTGCGGGGAGCCGAGGAGAGCCCCCTGCCAGGGCCATCGCAGCCGGCTCTAGCCATGGCCAGGAGGGAGCAGGGACCAACGGGACCAGCCCAAAGCTGCTGGCCAGGAATCGCCCAGGTGGCCCTGAAATCTCTGTGTGCTCTCCCCACGCCGCCCCTCGTCCGCACAGGGAGCAGAGCCCTCTGCAGCCGGGCCAGGGCTTGCAGCTCCCCCGGCAGCCCCCGCTGCCAGCCCGCTGCCCTCACTCACCGTGGCAGATGAGCCAGAGCTCTTCCTTCTTCCCCCTCAGGTGCCGCGCGGCCATGCCTGTGAACACAGAGCCTGTCACGGCCCCAGCGGCACAGCTCCCTGCCAGCGGCGCTGCCGGCGCTGTGGCCACACAGGCTGCTGGCCTGGCAGGGCTCAGCCCGGCCCTTGCCGCACGCTGCCGCCCCAGGGCACGGCTGCCAGAGGGCGGCGGCAGCAATGCCCGGGCCAGGCGGGGCTCCACGGCGCCGGGCCCCGCTGGCACTGCTGGGGCAGCAGGCGGGGCCGGGGCCGAGCTGCGCCGGCCGGGCCGGGGAGGGAGCCCGGGCTCGGGACTCACCCGCGAACCTGACGGCCGCCGCTCGCAGGGGCTCCTGTGGGCTCTGCAGGTAGGGCAGGACCCGGCGCAGGTGCTCGGCCGCTCGGCTCCTGTCCTCTGCCAGCTGCAGAGAGCGGCAGGAGGGAAGGGTTGGCGCGGGCTCAGCCCCTGGGCCAGGCGCTGCCTGCGCCCCGCCCTGGCCTCCCCTGCCCGCACAGCCCTGAGGCGCGGCCAGCAGCCGCTGGCGCCGGGCTCCCGAGGGGAGAGGCAGAGGGCCGGCTGCTGCCGGGGAGCCGCGGTGCCGGCCCGCAGCCCCGCAGCCCCTCCGGGCCGGGGCTCCATCGGCCCCCGGTTCAGGCCCAAGGGAGCCTGGAGCAGAGCCTTCACGGCTTCTGGGTGCAGCACCGGGCAGGGGCACAGCTGCCAGCCCCACACACTGAGCACCGCGCTCAGGGGGCTTCTCCGGGCTGAGGCTGGGGCTTGCAGGCCCTCCTTACCAGGCACTCGCTGAACTTCCACAGATTCTTCCTCTTCACCAGTCTCTCAAGATTCCTCCTCTTCAGGAACTCGGCCACACAAAGCAGAGTTTCCTGAGAAGCCTGGAGAAGAGCAGAAACGCAGAGATGGAGAGATGGCCCCACAGCCCAGGGTGCAAGGCCCGCGTCCCCTGTGCCAAGGCCTGGAGGAGGCTGCAGCCCGGCAGGTACCAGGGCAGGAGGCAGACGAGCCCCCTGCCAGGGGGACAGCAGCAACCCACGAGCCCTCACCTGTGCCACAAGCCGCTTCTCATTGTGGCAGTGAAAGAAGAGGGGCAGCAGGCTCTGGTGCAGGGGTGTCTTCAGGGCCTTTTTTTCCTTTTCCCCTTCTGGAAGAGTCACCAGTGTTCGGAAGAGCAGTATGGAGAGCAGCTGCACCTGCCAATTGTTCTGTATGGAAGGAAGAAAAAAAGACCTCAGCATTGCGGCTGCATGGGGCTCAGCTTGGCGCAGGCCTGCAAATCCACAGGGCACAAAGTGTCCGGGCGGCACCCAGTGGCCGTGGCTGGGAGCAGTGAGCCTTACGTGGTCAAAGAGTGGCAGGAGCGCCTCAAGCAGCTGCAGTGTGATGGGGCCGGGCATCAGCATGTCTTTGTCCAAGATGATAAAGCTGAGTAGCATGACTGTCATGAAAACTATCTCTCCATCTGCATCCCACAGGAAGTCCACAAGACTTTCAGTCAGGCTCCACATTTTTTTGGTCTGTGCGGAACACAAGTTTGAGAAACGCCATCCTGCTGCCGCAGGGCCCAGAGGCCAAAGGCCTGTCCTGGAGCCCTGGGGCAGCTGAACTGGGAGGCAGGAGGGGTGGGAGCAGCTGCCCCAGCACCCAAAGCCCAGCCAAGCCCAAGCGACCACATTCCCCAGCTCAGCCTCAGCCACTGCCCCCTTCTCACCATTGAGGGCTCCTCAATGAGCTCAAGAAGGGCCCTGAGCGCCAGGCGACGCCTCTCCCTGCACTCGCTCTGCAGCTGCCTTGACAAAATTTGCAGGACTCTGTTAGCACCACGTTCACTCAAGTCCAGGAACTCGAGGACCTGAAAGGTACAGGGCAGTGACAGGGACCCGGCCGGCAGGAGCCCGGAGACGCACGGGGCCGGGCCCAGGCAGCAGCACAGGGCGCGGGCCCCGTGCCAGGCAGCTGCGGCTCCGAGAGGGCAGAGAGCTGGGAGGCAGCTCAGCCAGGCAGCGCTGGCCGTCAGGCTCACCTCTGCAAGGAACGCCATGGCGGGCAGCTCCCAGCGTGGCTCCTGTGTGCTGAGCAGCCGGAGCAGGTAGCGAGCGATCCGGGAACACAAAGGGATGGAGACACAGCACATCTCCCTGGCAGGAGGAAAAGGAACCAAGACTGTGGGCCAGGGGGACAAACCTTTGCCAGGACTGACACACAGAGGTCTGGTCTTTCCCCAGCATCCTGCAAGGGGCCCTGGGCTATTTGGGAGGCAGCTCCTGGTGGGCGCCCTCCTCTCCCAGCCTTTCCCAGTCTGCTTGGCCATCCCTCGGTGACAAGGCCTTCTGGGCCACGACCTCGGGGACTGTGTGGAGCTCCCTGGGCACAGAGCACAAATGTCAGAGGCAGCAGTGGGGAGAAGGGGGTCTCACCTGGCCAGCAGAGCCACGGCATAGTGGTGGGTGTCAGCGCACAGCAGCGTGTCCCAGGCACACCTGCGCTCCATTGCCACCACCACATCCTCATGCTGCATTCGGCAGAGCAGAGACTTCAGGGTGTGCACTGCAAACCTGCGTGCTCAGCAAAGCCCAGGTCACGCTGGGAACACTGGCTCCTGCCCAGGGACGTAGCACGGAAAGGAGGATTGGGATGGAGCACCTGTTGGGGCTGGTGGCAAGGCCGTATTCCTCCTGGCATCCCTTCCAGAATGCATCGACCTCCTCTGGCGTATCCAGAGTGCTGGAAAACGCTTGGGAGAGCAGATGTAGAAAGAGGCAGGGCAAATACACCGTCACCATATGTGGGACGCAGGGCATCTGGAGGATCTTCCACATAACCACGGTTGCCTGCAAAAGACAAAGCCCCCCGAGACAGGGCTCAGTGCCGAGGTGTCCGTGTGGCAGGGCCCGAGCAGGGCAGGGAGAGGCTCAGACAGACGCAGGGGGAGCACGGGGCCTGGTGGGCCTGAAGCTGCCCCTGGGCCGGGTTTCCACCCGGTGCCTAAGGCAGGGAGATGCAGTGGGGGAAGGAGGACGGAGAGCTGCTGGAGAGGCAGCCTTGGGGCCAGCAAAGGCCAGTTACAGAAACTCACAGCCAGGACAAAGACACCCGTTTTGTCCCCATCCGAGGTGCACATGCTGTGCTCTGGCCAGCTGCCCAGCACATCCAGGAGTATCAGCAGCGCTGGCTCTGCAGTCCTGGGCGAGCACATGATGCTCTTCCACATGGTCAAAGCAGCTCTGTGGGGTTAGAGCTCTGTCTCATACACAGCACCGTGGCCTGGGCAGCAGTGGGGACCTGAGCTGGCTGCCAGCTCTGCCTGTGCCCATTGCCACTCGCCAGCAGCACCCAGGCAGCCCAGGCCACTGGGGACAGGCCCCTGAGGGGCAGCGAGGGAGCACGGCAGCAGGCTCGGGGGCTGACGTGCCGGGGCTGGCCAAGGGAGCAGCCAGAAGGCCCTGGAACTCTCTGTTGGTCACACACCTGGGCCAGGCTGTACAGGCTGATGGGCTGGCGAGCCCTGAGCCCTCTGGGCATTTTGGCCCCATACCTGTCACAGGACGGGGCCACACGCAGGAGCGTCATGACTACGTCAGCAGGCTGTGCTTCGGTGAGATCCAGCAGGGTCCTGTTCAGCCTGTGCTCAGCAAACTGATTGGCCAGGAGCCACTGGTGGATGTACCTGACCAGGGCAGGAACCTGGAGAAGGCACGGGAAGACTTGGAAAGCTGCCAGAGGGAGCAATGTCACCAGCTTCCCCACAGAAGTGCCTCCCTTCCCACCACACTGCCATGGCCTCAAAGAGTTCCAGTGACCAGCAGGCGTGGCTTGGGAGACCAAGCAATTTCCTGGGAGCATGAAACCCTTGCCACAGGCTGCTTACTTGCTTTGGACTGGAGAAGCCCTCCTCTACGAGCATATCCAGCAGGGCAGCACTGGTCTTGGTTTTGAAGATGTGCGAATATGCTCTGAGCCCAGGACCCATGGTGCTGGTCTCTTCCGCCCGAATTTTCTTGATGAATTTGCAAACCAGCTGTAGGAGAAGGGCAAGAAGCCAGGGATGTTGCAGGGAATGCTCCAAGCGCGGTGCCAGCAGGCCCAGCCCAGGTGGGGATGGCTGCAGGTACCTGGGCTGTGCTGCGGAAGAGGCCACGGGTGGGGTCCTGCTCCTGTGTGCGCTGCAGGGCTGCACCTGGAAAAGAGCGAGCGCAGCCAGAGCTGAGGGGCTGCGGGAGAGGCCGGAGAACACGGCCCAGCCCTGCGCTCCCCAGGCAGGGACAGCCCCGGGACGCCCCAGGGGATGGAGCATGGCCCCTGCGGAGTGTCTGCCCGGCCCCTCTTCTGTCCTGTCCGTGGGTATGGGATGGGAGAAAATGGGATGGGATAAAATGGGATGAGATGGAATGGTGCCAAGTTGGCTGCAGGCACCAACCCTGTGGCCCAGCTCTGCCACTCACCTTCCTGCGGCAGCTCAGACGGCACCACCGCTTTGGTTTCATGTGCGCGGGCAGCTCCAGGGCTTTCTTCCTCCTCTTCCCCCCAGGCCACCTTGGGCGCTTTCAGGGGTCTCTGCTCCATGAAAATGACTGGATTTGTGAGGGCACCTGCAGAAGAGAAGCCTTGGGAAGGCCACAGGTCACCAAGTCCTGTGGTCTGGCCTC
The DNA here is from genome assembly GCF_028551555.1 of Melozone crissalis. NCBI lineage: Eukaryota > Metazoa > Chordata > Aves > Passeriformes > Passerellidae > Melozone > Melozone crissalis. The sequence continues at coordinate 432,640 of NW_026535957.1, forward strand.
GAGCTCAGCTGCAGGAATAACGCCTTGGAAAGGCTCCGGGTCAGACAGGACCGAGTGTGCTGTGTGGGGGCTCCTCACGGCGCCGCTCTGTCCCGTTCTGCCCTGTTGTGCGTTCCCAGCAGCTGGGCAAGCTTCTATTTCCCACGTGTCACAAAGGGCCCTTGGTCACCGGGTTCCGTTCCATGGCACCGAGACCGTGCTGCAGCGTGCCACCCAGGGCCCTTGCACACACTGCCTTCTGCCCTGGGGCCGCCCCCAGCCCAGCCAAAGTGGCCCAGGCTGGAAGGAATGCCTGGCCCCCCCAGGTGTCTAAGACAGCCCGCACAGGATCTTTAGGAAGGGCTCAGACCACCAGCAAACGCTGCCCGGCTCTGCGGGCACAGTCCTATCCCCATATCTTTCCCTGAGAGCATTTGAATTACTAAATGAGAATCATTTGAAGGGAGGACATTTACATTTTCCATTTCAGAGAAGGCTTCTGCCTTCCTTAGCAGGCACCTCTCTCTTCAAACCAAGACAATTGTTTATCATCTTGCAGATGCGCAGTTGCTGGGGAGTCCCGTTTTACACCAGGGACCCGGAGAACCATTCCCAGCAATTGGGAAAATCCTAGGTGGTCCATCCACCCACAGATGAGGTCTCCAAATGTGCCCGAAATTGGGTCCAGCTCTTAGAGGCCTAAAAGAGCAAGTCCAAGTGACTTGATGATATTTTTAGCCCAGAAAGCCCTGCAGCTGATGGCACACTTCACAATCAGCAGGGGACACAGCTAGGCCAAAGCCCAGGCCTCTGCTGGGAGCCTTTCTCCTCAAATACCCTTCAAACAAACCTCCATGCAAGTCAGTTGGGAAAGTTTCTTCAAATGATCCATTTCTGGCACATGACTACACAGGGTTAAGTGAAAGATTCTAAAGCAGCTGCTGTGGAGTCAAAGAGCCAGCACTAAGAGTCCTTGTCATCTCTTTGTAGCTAAATGCCACTATGGGGGATTTGAGGGAGTTTGGAACGAGCTAGAGAGCAGACCTCCGAGTTTTTTAGATGATGCCATTGCTTTTTCTTCTCTTCTACATAGACAGGAAAGGTGAGTTTGGCTCACATCTGCACTGCATGGCTCACAAGGCCCGCAAGACTTGTAGTTACAAGAGCTTTGAAGGATTTCTTGGCCAAGAAGACACTGCCAAAAATAATATTTATGTTTTGGACCCAGTCTCCAATATCTCGTCTTATGGAGTCGTGCTCTCGGGGTCTCTAGCTGGTCAGAGTGACCCCGAGATATGTTAGAAAGTCTCTTTTCCCAGCCCGGCGGTTGAAGAAGGAGTCAGAGCTCTTCATTTCTCGGTCTCCAGGTTGTTTATTGTATCTTATCTATAAAATTCTTTCTCCTGTCTTTCGAGGTCCGCACAGCCAGACAGTCTAAGGCACTCTGCCTCCCGTGGGGCGGTGTTATCTTTTTATACTAAAAACAACTATGTGTACAATATTTGCCATTACTTTCCCATACATATCATCTACGTTAGACAGTGAGCTTCTTCTCTAAACCAATCTAAAAGTGCCAACATCACAGCCGCAGATGGAGGCCAAGAAGAAGAAGGAGAAAGGCTGGACATGCCCAGATTCCTCATCTTCCCCCCTGAAGCCCCATTCTAAAACGCCCCAAAATCTATTTTTCCACTCGGTGATAAATTCACTGTCATTCTGCTTAAACCTTTGTGGCTTGTCATTCTTCCTACAAGGTTGGGAATTGTTTTTTCCAAGGGCTAAATCAAAGGCACACGGGTCTTGGGCTCTGTGCCAAGGCCTCTGAGCCCTCTGACAGGGTCTCGAGTCCTGCAGGGCAGCCAGAGGAATTTCCTGGGTTCCCACATCCTGCTACAGTGTAAGCCTCCTTAGCCAATCATGCTATGACACACAAACTTACAGCACTGCATCCTAAACTTCTTGTTTACCACTGTAACTGATTTGATTTTTTCTAGATCTTGAACTCTAAAACTCTAAACTTTCCTCCACTTCAACGTTCCTCCCCGTGTCTCTGCTATAATAAACTAGAAATCCACATTCTCGCTTCTAGCACCTAGCTTTGGGAGCCCTTTCCAAGGTCTCCCTTCAAATCCTGTGTTTAATTCAAAGCTTTGCTGACAAGACCAAAGGTCTGAGATTTCCCTGCATTTGGATTTCCAACAACACTGATGCTGTTAGTTCCAGAGTGCCCGGGATCCCTCTTGCAAGTCAACTCTGGTAGGAACAAGACGGCTGGCAGGGGGCTGCTTGTGGCCTCTGACAGCCCATTGCTTAGGGCTTGCCAGCGCCCCAGCCCCTCAGGGGCTGCCCCAGCCCGGCCAAGCTGCCCGGCAGCAGCGCCGCAGCCCCACAGCAGCTCCAGAGCAGCCCTATTCAGAGGCACCTGGGAGCCCTCAGCAAGGCAGCCAGCAGCACACGGGCAGGAGGACACGGATGCGCTTTCTGCCCGGCACAGGGCTTGTGGCCATCTCCAGGCACTGCTCTCACAGGGATCCCCGCAGCCCCGGCCCCTGCCCACCCGCTCTGTCACCAGCACAAAGGCTTCAGCAGAACCACCACAGGCCAAGGGGCTTCTGGCCATTTTCCCTGCAACACTGCACGCCTGGGCAGCTTGCTGAGCCATGGCACCCTTCTCCCCCTCTTCCCCAATGCCCTGCGGACCCTGGGCAGCAAAAGAAAGCTCCTGGGAGTCTGTGTATTATAACATACTCTATATTTATACACTAAAGAAAAAACAAATAGAAGAAAAGAAACAGAACAATCTTTCAGAAATGGAAAATTCCCGCTGGCTCAGGTGGCCTCAGCAGACAGAGCCTCTGGGATCAGCTCTCTGCAGAGCTCCAGCAGCGCAGCCAGCCGAGCCCCGACAGACGAGGCCGTGTCCTCCATGCCCTGCAGAGCTGATCTTGCAGCCTCTGGAAGACGGAATATCGCTCACTCTGCAGTGCCTGGATGACATACAATGTTTCAAGTGCCAGATCTGACACGGCACTGCTGATGTCCTCTGTCAGGTGTTCCAGGGCTGAAAGAGAAGGGAACAGAGCCATGGTCAGATCGCGGATCTGCGGGGAGCCGAGGAGAGCCCCCTGCCAGGGCCATCGCAGCCGGCTCTAGCCATGGCCAGGAGGGAGCAGGGACCAACGGGACCAGCCCAAAGCTGCTGGCCAGGAATCGCCCAGGTGGCCCTGAAATCTCTGTGTGCTCTCCCCACGCCGCCCCTCGTCCGCACAGGGAGCAGAGCCCTCTGCAGCCGGGCCAGGGCTTGCAGCTCCCCCGGCAGCCCCCGCTGCCAGCCCGCTGCCCTCACTCACCGTGGCAGATGAGCCAGAGCTCTTCCTTCTTCCCCCTCAGGTGCCGCGCGGCCATGCCTGTGAACACAGAGCCTGTCACGGCCCCAGCGGCACAGCTCCCTGCCAGCGGCGCTGCCGGCGCTGTGGCCACACAGGCTGCTGGCCCGGCAGGGCTCAGCCCGGCCCTTGCCGCACGCTGCCGCCCCAGGGCACGGCTGCCGGAGGGCGGCGGCAGCAATGCCCGGGCCAGGCGGGGCTCCACGGCGCCGGGCCCCGCTGGCACTGCTGGGGCAGCAGGCGGGGCCGGGGCCGAGCTGCGCCGGCCGGGCCGGGGAGGGAGCCCGGGCTCGGGACTCACCCGCGAACCTGACGGCCGCCGCTCGCAGAGGCTCCTGTGGGCTCTGCAGGTAGGGCAGGACCCGGCGCAGGTGCTCGGCCGCTCGGCTCCTGTCCTCTGCCAGCTGCAGAGAGCGGCAGGAGGGAAGGGTTGGCGCGGGCTCAGCCCCTGGGCCAGGCGCTGCCTGCGCCCCGCCCTGGCCTCCCCTGCCCGCACAGCCCTGAGGCGCGGCCAGCAGCCGCTGGCGCCGGGCTCCCGAGGGGAGAGGCAGAGGGCCGGCTGCTGCCGGGGAGCCGCGGTGCCGGCCCGCAGCCCCGCAGCCCCTCCGGGCCGGGGCTCCATCGGCCCCCGGTTCGGGCCCAAGGGAGCCTGGAGCAGAGCCTTCACGGCTTCTGGGTGCAGCACCGGGCAGGGGCACAGCTGCCAGCCCCACACACTGAGCACCGCGCTCAGGGGGCTTCTCCGGGCTGAGGCTGGGGCTTGCAGGCCCTCCTTACCAGGCACTCGCTGAACTTCCACAGATTCTGCCTCTTCACCAGTCTCTCAAGATTCCTCCTCTTCAGGAACTCGGCCACACAAAGCAGAGTTTCCTGAGAAGCCTGGAGAAGAGCAGAAACGCAGAGATGGAGAGATGGCCCCACAGCCCAGGGTGCAAGGCCCGCGTCCCCTGTGCCAAGGCCTGGAGGAGGCTGCAGCCCGGCAGGTACCAGGGCAGGAGGCAGACGAGCCCCCTGCCAGGGGGACAGCAGCAACCCACGAGCCCTCACCTGTGCCACAAGCCGCTTCTCATTGTGGCAGTGAAAGAAGAGGGGCAGCAGGCTCTGGTGCAGGGGTGTCTTCAGGGCCTTTTTTTCCTTTTCCCCTTCTGGAAGAGTCACCAGTGTTCGGAAGAGCAGTATGGAGAGCAGCTGCACCTGCCAATTGTTCTGTATGGAAGGAAGAAAAAAAGACCTCAGCATTGCGGCTGCATGGGGCTCAGCTTGGCGCAGGCCTGCAAATCCACAGGGCACAAAGTGTCCGGGCGGCACCCAGTGGCCGTGGCTGGGAGCAGTGAGCCTTACGTGGTCAAAGAGTGGCAGGAGCGCCTCAAGCAGCTGCAGTGTGATGGGGCCGGGCATCAGCATGTCTTTGTCCAAGATGATAAAGCTGAGTAGCATGACTGTCATGAAAACTATCTCTCCATCTGCATCCCACAGGAAGTCCACAAGACTTTCAGTCAGGCTCCACATTTTTTTGGTCTGTGCAGAACACAAGTTTGAGAAACGCCATCCTGCTGCCGCAGGGCCCAGAGGCCAAAGGCCTGTCCTGGAGCCCTGGGGCAGCTGAACTGGGAGGCAGGAGGGGTGGGAGCAGCTGCCCCAGCACCCAAAGCCCAGCCAAGCCCAAGCGACCACATTCCCCAGCTCAGCCTCAGCCACTGCCCCCTTCTCACCATTGAGGGCTCCTCAATGAGCTCAAGAAGGGCCCTGAGCACCAGGCGACGCCTCTCCCTGCACTCGCTCTGCAGCTGCCTTGACAAAATTTGCAGGACTCTGTTAGCACCACGTTCACTCAAGTCCAGGAACTCGAGGACCTGAAAGGTACAGGGCAGTGACAGGGACCCGGCCGGCAGGAGCCCGGAGACGCACGGGGCCGGGCCCAGGCAGCAGCACAGGGCGCGGGCCCCGTGCCAGGCAGCTGCGGCTCCGAGAGGGCAGAGAGCTGGGAGGCAGCTCAGCCAGGCAGCGCTGGCCGTCAGGCTCACCTCTGCAAGGAACGCCATGGCGGGCAGCTCCCAGCGTGGCTCCTGTGTGCTGAGCAGCCGGAGCAGGTAGCGAGCGATCCGGGAACACAAAGGGATGGAGACACAGCACATCTCCCTGGCAGGAGGAAAAGGAACCAAGACTGTGGGCCAGGGGGACAAACCTTTGCCAGGACTGACACACAGAGGTCTGGTCTTTCCCCAGCATCCTGCAAGGGGCCCTGGGCTATTTGGGAGGCAGCTCCTGGTGGGCGCCCTCCTCTCCCAGCCTTTCCCAGTCTGCTTGGCCATCCCTCGGTGACAAGGCCTTCTGGGCCACGACCTCGGGGACTGTGTGGAGCTCCCTGGGCACAGAGCACAAATGTCAGAGGCAGCAGTGGGGAGAAGGGGGTCTCACCTGGCCAGCAGAGCCACGGCATAGTGGTGGGTGTCAGCGCACAGCAGCGTGTCCCAGGCACACCTGCGCTCCATTGCCACCACCACATCCTCATGCTGCATTCGGCAGAGCAGGGACTTCAGGGTGTGCACTGCAAACCTGCGTGCTCAGCAAAGCCCAGGTCACGCTGGGAACACTGGCTCCTGCCCAGGGACGTAGCACGGAAAGGAGGATTGGGATGGAGCACCTGTTGGGGCTGGTGGCAAGGCCGTATTCCTCCTGGCATCCCTTCCAGAATGCATCGACCTCCTCTGGCGTATCCAGAGTGCTGGAAAACGCTTGGGAGAGCAGATGTAGAAAGAGGCGGGGCAAATACACCGTCACCATATGTGGGACGCAGGGCATCTGGAGGATCTTCCACATAACCACGGTTGCCTGCAAAAGACAAAGCCCCCCGAGACAGGGCTCAGTGCCGAGGTGTCCGTGTGGCAGGGCCCGAGCAGGGCAGGGAGAGGCTCAGACAGACGCAGGGGGAGCACGGGGCCTGGTGGGCCTGAAGCTGCCCCTGGGCCGGGTTTCCACCCGGTGCCTAAGGCAGGGAGATGCAGTGGGGGAAGGAGGACGGAGAGCTGCTGGAGAGGCAGCCTTGGGGCCAGCAAAGGCCAGTTACAGAAACTCACAGCCAGGACAAAGACACCCGTTTTGTCCCCATCCGAGGTGCACATGCTGTGCTCTGGCCAGCTGCCCAGCACATCCAGGAGTATCAGCAGCGCTGGCTCTGCAGTCCTGGGCGAGCACATGATGCTCTTCCACATGGTCAAAGCAGCTCTGTGGGGTTAGAGCTCTGTCTCATACACAGCACCGTGGCCTGGGCAGCAGTGGGGACCTGAGCTGGCTGCCAGCTCTGCCTGTGCCCATTGCCACTCGCCAGCAGCACCCAGGCAGCCCAGGCCACTGGGGACAGGCCCCTGAGGGGCAGCGAGGGAGCACGGCAGCAGGCTCGGGGGCTGACGTGCCGGGGCTGGCCAAGGGAGCAGCCAGAAGGCCCTGGAACTCTCTGTTGGTCACACACCTGGGCCAGGCTGTACAGGCTGATGGGCTGGCGAGCCCTGAGCCCTCTGGGCATTTTGGCCCCATACCTGTCACAGGACGGGGCCACACGCAGGAGCGTCATGACTACGTCAGCAGGCTGTGCTTCGGTGAGATCCAGCAGGGTCCTGTTCAGCCTGTGCTCAGCAAACTGATTGGCCAGGAGCCACTGGTGGATGTACCTGACCAGGGCAGGAACCTGGAGAAGGCACGGGAAGACTTGGAAAGCTGCCAGAGGGAGCAATGTCACCAGCTTCCCCACAGAAGTGCCTCCCTTCCCACCACACTGCCATGGCCTCAAAGAGTTCCAGTGACCAGCAGGCGTGGCTTGGGAGACCAAGCAATTTCCTGGGAGCATGAAACCCTTGCCACAGGCTGCTTACTTGCTTTGGACTGGAGAAGCCCTCCTCTACGAGCATATCCAGCAGGGCAGCACTGGTCTTGGTTTTGAAGATGTGCGAATATGCTCTGAGCCCAGGACCCATGGTGCTGGTCTCTTCCGCCCGAATTTTCTTGATGAATTTGCAAACCAGCTGTAGGAGAAGGGCAAGAAGCCAGGGATGTTGCAGGGAATGCTCCAAGCGCGGTGCCAGCAGGCCCAGCCCAGGTGGGGATGGCTGCAGGTACCTGGGCTGTGCTGCGGAAGAGGCCACGGGTGGGGTCCTGCTCCTGTGTGCGCTGCAGGGCTGCACCTGGAAAAGAGCGAGCGCAGCCAGAGCTGAGGGGCTGCGGGAGAGGCCGGAGAACACGGCCCAGCCCTGCGCTCCCCAGGCAGGGACAGCCCCGGGACGCCCCAGGGGATGGAGCATGGCCCCTGCGGAGTGTCTGCCCGGCCCCTCTTCTGTCCTGTCCGTGGGTATGGGATGGGAGAAAATGGGATGGGATAAAATGGGATGAGATGGAATGGTGCCAAGTTGGCTGCAGGCACCAACCCTGTGGCCCAGCTCTGCCACTCACCTTCCTGCGGCAGCTCAGACGGCACCACCGCTTTGGTTTCATGTGCGCGGGCAGCTCCAGGGCTTTCTTCCTCCTCTTCCCCCCAGGCCACCTTGGGCGCTTTCAGGGGTCTCTGCTCCATGAAAATGACTGGATTTGTGAGGGCACCTGCAGAAGAGAAGCCTTGGGAAGGCCACAGGTCACCAAGTCCTGTGGTCTGGCCTCGAGCTCAGCTGCAGGAATAACGCCTTGGAAAGGCTCCGGGTCAGACAGGACCGAGTGTGCTGTGTGGGGGCTCCTCACGGCGCCGCTCTGTCCCGTTCTGCCCTGTTGTGCGTTCCCAGCAGCTGGGCAAGCTTCTATTTCCCACGTGTCACAAAGGGCCCTTGGTCACCGGGTTCCGTTCCATGGCACCGAGACCGTGCTGCAGCGTGCCACCCAGGGCCCTTGCACACACTGCCTTCTGCCCTGGGGCCGCCCCCAGCCCAGCCAAAGTGGCCCAGGCTGGAAGGAATGCCTGGCCCCCCCAGGTGTCTAAGACAGCCCGCACAGGATCTTTAGGAAGGGCTCAGACCACCAGCAAACGCTGCCCGGCTCTGCGGGCACAGTCCTATCCCCATATCTTTCCCTGAGAGCATTTGAATTACTAAATGAGAATCATTTGAAGGGAGGACATTTACATTTTCCATTTCAGAGAAGGCTTCTGCCTTCCTTAGCAGGCACCTCTCTCTTCAAACCAAGACAATTGTTTATCATCTTGCAGATGCGCAGTTGCTGGGGAGTCCCGTTTTACACCAGGGACCCGGAGAACCATTCCCAGCAATTGGGAAAATCCTAGGTGGTCCATCCACCCACAGATGAGGTCTCCAAATGTGCCCGAAATTGGGTCCAGCTCTTAGAGGCCTAAAAGAGCAAGTCCAAGTGACTTGATGATATTTTTAGCCCAGAAAGCCCTGCAGCTGATGGCACACTTCACAATCAGCAGGGGACACAGCTAGGCCAAAGCCCAGGCCTCTGCTGGGAGCCTTTCTCCTCAAATACCCTTCAAACAAACCTCCATGCAAGTCAGTTGGGAAAGTTTCTTCAAATGATCCATTTCTGGCACATGACTACACAGGGTTAAGTGAAAGATTCTAAAGCAGCTGCTGTGGAGTCAAAGAGCCAGCACTAAGAGTCCTTGTCATCTCTTTGTAGCTAAATGCCACTATGGGGGATTTGAGGGAGTTTGGAACGAGCTAGAGAGCAGACCTCCGAGTTTTTTAGATGATGCCATTGCTTTTTCTTCTCTTCTACATAGACAGGAAAGGTGAGTTTGGCTCACATCTGCACTGCATGGCTCACAAGGCCCGCAAGACTTGTAGTTACAAGAGCTTTGAAGGATTTCTTGGCCAAGAAGACACTGCCAAAAATAATATTTATGTTTTGGACCCAGTCTCCAATATCTCGTCTTATGGAGTCGTGCTCTCGGGGTCTCTAGCTGGTCAGAGTGACCCCGAGATATGTTAGAAAGTCTCTTTTCCCAGCCCGGCGGTTGAAGAAGGAGTCAGAGCTCTTCATTTCTCGGTCTCCAGGTTGTTTATTGTATCTTATCTATAAAATTCTTTCTCCTGTCTTTCGAGGTCCGCACAGCCAGACAGTCTAAGGCACTCTGCCTCCCGTGGGGCGGTGTTATCTTTTTATACTAAAAACAACTATGTGTACAATATTTGCCATTACTTTCCCATACATATCATCTACGTTAGACAGTGAGCTTCTTCTCTAAACCAATCTAAAAGTGCCAACATCACAGCCGCAGATGGAGGCCAAGAAGAAGAAGGAGAAAGGCTGGACATGCCCAGATTCCTCATCTTCCCCCCTGAAGCCCCATTCTAAAACGCCCCAAAATCTATTTTTCCACTCGGTGATAAATTCACTGTCATTCTGCTTAAACCTTTGTGGCTTGTCATTCTTCCTACAAGGTTGGGAATTGTTTTTTCCAAGGGCTAAATCAAAGGCACACGGGTCTTGGGCTCTGTGCCAAGGCCTCTGAGCCCTCTGACAGGGTCTCGAGTCCTGCAGGGCAGCCAGAGGAATTTCCTGGGTTCCCACATCCTGCTACAGTGTAAGCCTCCTTAGCCAATCATGCTATGACACACAAACTTACAGCACTGCATCCTAAACTTCTTGTTTACCACTGTAACTGATTTGATTTTTTCTAGATCTTGAACTCTAAAACTCTAAACTTTCCTCCACTTCAACGTTCCTCCCCGTGTCTCTGCTATAATAAACTAGAAATCCACATTCTCGCTTCTAGCACCTAGCTTTGGGAGCCCTTTCCAAGGTCTCCCTTCAAATCCTGTGTTTAATTCAAAGCTTTGCTGACAAGACCAAAGGTCTGAGATTTCCCTGCATTTGGATTTCCAACAACACTGATGCTGTTAGTTCCAGAGTGCCCGGGATCCCTCTTGCAAGTCAACTCTGGTAGGAACAAGACGGCTGGCAGGGGGCTGCTTGTGGCCTCTGACAGCCCATTGCTTAGGGCTTGCCAGCGCCCCAGCCCCTCAGGGGCTGCCCCAGCCCGGCCAAGCTGCCCGGCAGCAGCGCCGCAGCCCCACAGCAGCTCCAGAGCAGCCCTATTCAGAGGCACCTGGGAGCCCTCAGCAAGGCAGCCAGCAGCACACGGGCAGGAGGACACGGATGCGCTTTCTGCCCGGCACAGGGCTTGTGGCCATCTCCAGGCACTGCTCTCACAGGGATCCCCGCAGCCCCGGCCCCTGCCCACCCGCTCTGTCACCAGCACAAAGGCTTCAGCAGAACCACCACAGGCCAAGGGGCTTCTGGCCATTTTCCCTGCAACACTGCACGCCTGGGCAGCTTGCTGAGCCATGGCACCCTTCTCCCCCTCTTCCCCAATGCCCTGCGGACCCTGGGCAGCAAAAGAAAGCTCCTGGGAGTCTGTGTATTATAACATACTCTATATTTATACACTAAAGAAAAAACAAATAGAAGAAAAGAAACAGAACAATCTTTCAGAAATGGAAAATTCCCGCTGGCTCAGGTGGCCTCAGCAGACAGAGCCTCTGGGATCAGCTCTCTGCAGAGCTCCAGCAGCGCAGCCAGCCGAGCCCCGACAGACGAGGCCGTGTCCTCCATGCCCTGCAGAGCTGATCTTGCAGCCTCTGGAAGACGGAATATCGCTCACTCTGCAGTGCCTGGATGACATACAATGTTTCAAGTGCCAGATCTGACACGGCACTGCTGATGTCCTCTGTCAGGTGTTCCAGGGCTGAAAGAGAAGGGAACAGAGCCATGGTCAGATCGCGGATCTGCGGGGAGCCGAGGAGAGCCCCCTGCCAGGGCCATCGCAGCCGGCTCTAGCCATGGCCAGGAGGGAGCAGGGACCAACGGGACCAGCCCAAAGCTGCTGGCCAGGAATCGCCCAGGTGGCCCTGAAATCTCTGTGTGCTCTCCCCACACCGCCCCTCGTCCGCACAGGGAGCAGAGCCCTCTGCAGCCGGGCCAGGGCTTGCAGCTCCCCCGGCAGCCCCCGCTGCCAGCCCGCTGCCCTCACTCACCGTGGCAGATGAGCCAGAGCTCTTCCTTCTTCCCCCTCAGGTGCCGCGCGGCCATGCCTGTGAACACAGAGCCTGTCACGGCCCCAGCGGCACAGCTCCCTGCCAGCGGCGCTGCCGGCGCTGTGGCCACACAGGCTGCTGGCCCGGCAGGGCTCAGCCCGGCCCTTGCCGCACGCTGCCGCCCCAGGGCACGGCTGCCAGAGGGCGGCGGCAGCAATGCCCGGGCCAGGCGGGGCTCCACGGCGCCGGGCCCCGCTGGCACTGCTGGGGCAGCAGGCGGGGCCGGGGCCGAGCTGCGCCGGCCGGGCCGGGGAGGGAGCCCGGGCTCGGGACTCACCCGCGAACCTGACGGCCGCCGCTCGCAGAGGCTCCTGTGGGCTCTGCAGGTAGGGCAGGACCCGGCGCAGGTGCTCGGCCGCTCGGCTCCTGTCCTCTGCCAGCTGCAGAGAGCGGCAGGAGGGAAGGGTTGGCGCGGGCTCAGCCCCTGGGCCAGGCGCTGCCTGCGCCCCGCCCTGGCCTCCCCTGCCCGCACAGCCCTGAGGCGCGGCCAGCAGCCGCTGGCGCCGGGCTCCCGAGGGGAGAGGCAGAGGGCCGGCTGCTGCCGGGGAGCCGCGGTGCCGGCCCGCAGCCCCGCAGCCCCTCCGGGCCGGGGCTCCATCGGCCCCCGGTTCGGGCCCAAGGGAGCCTGGAGCAGAGCCTTCACGGCTTCTGGGTGCAGCACCGGGCAGGGGCACAGCTGCCAGCCCCACACACTGAGCACCGCGCTCAGGGGGCTTCTCCGGGCTGAGGCTGGGGCTTGCAGGCCCTCCTTACCAGGCACTCGCTGAACTTCCACAGATTCTGCCTCTTCACCAGTCTCTCAAGATTCCTCCTCTTCAGGAACTCGGCCACACAAAGCAGAGTTTCCTGAGAAGCCTGGAGAAGAGCAGAAACGCAGAGATGGAGAGATGGCCCCACAGCCCAGGGTGCAAGGCCCGCGTCCCCTGTGCCAAGGCCTGGAGGAGGCTGCAGCCCGGCAGGTACCAGGGCAGGAGGCAGACGAGCCCCCTGCCAGGGGGACAGCAGCAACCCACGAGCCCTCACCTGTGCCACAAGCCGCTTCTCATTGTGGCAGTGAAAGAAGAGGGGCAGCAGGCTCTGGTGCAGGGGTGTCTTCAGGGCCTTTTTTTCCTTTTCCCCTTCTGGAAGAGTCACCAGTGTTCGGAAGAGCAGTATGGAGAGCAGCTGCACCTGCCAATTGTTCTGTATGGAAGGAAGAAAAAAAGACCTCAGCATTGCGGCTGCATGGGGCTCAGCTTGGCGCAGGCCTGCAAATCCACAGGGCACAAAGTGTCCGGGCGGCACCCAGTGGCCGTGGCTGGGAGCAGTGAGCCTTACGTGGTCAAAGAGTGGCAGGAGCGCCTCAAGCAGCTGCAGTGTGATGGGGCCGGGCATCAGCATGTCTTTGTCCAAGATGATAAAGCTGAGTAGCATGACTGTCATGAAAACTATCTCTCCATCTGCATCCCACAGGAAGTCCACAAGACTTTCAGTCAGGCTCCACATTTTTTTGGTCTGTGCAGAACACAAGTTTGAGAAACGCCATCCTGCTGCCGCAGGGCCCAGAGGCCAAAGGCCTGTCCTGGAGCCCTGGGGCAGCTGAACTGGGAGGCAGGAGGGGTGGGAGCAGCTGCCCCAGCACCCAAAGCCCAGCCAAGCCCAAGCGACCACATTCCCCAGCTCAGCCTCAGCCACTGCCCCCTTCTCACCATTGAGGGCTCCTCAATGAGCTCAAGAAGGGCCCTGAGCGCCAGGCGACGCCTCTCCCTGCACTCGCTCTGCAGCTGCCTTGACAAAATTTGCAGGACTCTGTTAGCACCACGTTCACTCAAGTCCAGGAACTCGAGGACCTGAAAGGTACAGGGCAGTGACAGGGACCCGGCCGGCAGGAGCCCGGAGACGCACGGGGCCGGGCCCAGGCAGCAGCACAGGGCGCGGGCCCCGTGCCAGGCAGCTGCGGCTCCGAGAGGGCAGAGAGCTGGGAGGCAGCTCAGCCAGGCAGCGCTGGCCGTCAGGCTCACCTCTGCAAGGAACGCCATGGCGGGCAGCTCCCAGCGTGGCTCCTGTGTGCTGAGCAGCCGGAGCAGGTAGCGAGCGATCCGGGAACACAAAGGGATGGAGACACAGCACATCTCCCTGGCAGGAGGAAAAGGAACCAAGACTGTGGGCCAGGGGGACAAACCTTTGCCAGGACTGACACACAGAGGTCTGGTCTTTCCCCAGCATCCTGCAAGGGGCCCTGGGCTATTTGGGAGGCAGCTCCTGGTGGGCGCCCTCCTCTCCCAGCCTTTCCCAGTCTGCTTGGCCATCCCTCGGTGACAAGGCCTTCTGGGCCACGACCTCGGGGACTGTGTGGAGCTCCCTGGGCACAGAGCACAAATGTCAGAGGCAGCAGTGGGGAGAAGGGGGTCTCACCTGGCCAGCAGAGCCACGGCATAGTGGTGGGTGTCAGCGCACAGCAGCGTGTCCCAGGCACACCTGCGCTCCATTGCCACCACCACATCCTCATGCTGCATTCGGCAGAGCAGGGACTTCAGGGTGTGCACTGCAAACCTGCGTGCTCAGCAAAGCCCAGGTCACGCTGGGAACACTGGCTCCTGCCCAGGGACGTAGCACGGAAAGGAGGATTGGGATGGAGCACCTGTTGGGGCTGGTGGCAAGGCCGTATTCCTCCTGGCATCCCTTCCAGAATGCATCGACCTCCTCTGGCGTATCCAGAGTGCTGGAAAACGCTTGGGAGAGCAGATGTAGAAAGAGGCGGGGCAAATACACCGTCACCATATGTGGGACGCAGGGCATCTGGAGGATCTTCCACATAACCACGGTTGCCTGCAAAAGACAAAGCCCCCCGAGACAGGGCTCAGTGCCGAGGTGTCCGTGTGGCAGGGCCCGAGCAGGGCAGGGAGAGGCTCAGACAGACGCAGGGGGAGCACGGGGCCTGGTGGGCCTGAAGCTGCCCCTGGGCCGGGTTTCCACCCGGTGCCTAAGGCAGGGAGATGCAGTGGGGGAAGGAGGACGGAGAGCTGCTGGAGAGGCAGCCTTGGGGCCAGCAAAGGCCAGTTACAGAAACTCACAGCCAGGACAAAGACACCCGTTTTGTCCCCATCCGAGGTGCACATGCTGTGCTCTGGCCAGCTGCCCAGCACATCCAGGAGTATCAGCAGCGCTGGCTCTGCAGTCCTGGGCGAGCACATGATGCTCTTCCACATGGTCAAAGCAGCTCTGTGGGGTTAGAGCTCTGTCTCATACACAGCACCGTGGCCTGGGCAGCAGTGGGGACCTGAGCTGGCTGCCAGCTCTGCCTGTGCCCATTGCCACTCGCCAGCAGCACCCAGGCAGCCCAGGCCACTGGGGACAGGCCCCTGAGGGGCAGCGAGGGAGCACGGCAGCAGGCTCGGGGGCTGACGTGCCGGGGCTGGCCAAGGGAGCAGCCAGAAGGCCCTGGAACTCTCTGTTGGTCACACACCTGGGCCAGGCTGTACAGGCTGATGGGCTGGCGAGCCCTGAGCCCTCTGGGCATTTTGGCCCCATACCTGTCACAGGACGGGGCCACACGCAGGAGCGTCATGACTACGTCAGCAGGCTGTGCTTCGGTGAGATCCAGCAGGGTCCTGTTCAGCCTGTGCTCAGCAAACTGATTGGCCAGGAGCCACTGGTGGATGTACCTGACCAGGGCAGGAACCTGGAGAAGGCACGGGAAGACTTGGAAAGCTGCCAGAGGGAGCAATGTCACCAGCTTCCCCACAGAAGTGCCTCCCTTCCCACCACACTGCCATGGCCTCAAAGAGTTCCAGTGACCAGCAGGCGTGGCTTGGGAGACCAAGCAATTTCCTGGGAGCATGAAACCCTTGCCACAGGCTGCTTACTTGCTTTGGACTGGAGAAGCCCTCCTCTACGAGCATATCCAGCAGGGCAGCACTGGTCTTGGTTTTGAAGATGTGCGAATATGCTCTGAGCCCAGGACCCATGGTGCTGGTCTCTTCCGCCCGAATTTTCTTGATGAATTTGCAAACCAGCTGTAGGAGAAGGGCAAGAAGCCAGGGATGTTGCAGGGAATGCTCCAAGCGCGGTGCCAGCAGGCCCAGCCCAGGTGGGGATGGCTGCAGGTACCTGGGCTGTGCTGCGGAAGAGGCCACGGGCGGGGTCCTGCTCCTGTGTGCGCTGCAGGGCTGCACCTGGAAAAGAGCGAGCGCAGCCAGAGCTGAGGGGCTGCGGGAGAGGCCGGAGAACACGGCCCAGCCCTGCGCTCCCCAGGCAGGGACAGCCCCGGGACGCCCCAGGGGATGGAGCATGGCCCCTTCGGGGTGTCTGCCCGGCCCCTCTTCTGTCCTGTCCGTGGGTATGGGATGGGAGAAAATGGGATGGGATAAAATGGGATGAGATGGAATGGTGCCAAGTTGGCTGCAGGCACCAACCCTGTGGCCCAGCTCTGCCACTCACCTTCCTGCGGCAGCTCAGACGGCACCACCGCTTTGGTTTCATGTGCGCGGGCAGCTCCAGGGCTTTCTTCCTCCTCTTCCCCCCAGGCCACCTTGGGCGCTTTCAGGGGTCTCTGCTCCATGAAAATGACTGGATTTGTGAGGGCACCTGCAGAAGAGAAGCCTTGGGAAGGCCACAGGTCACCAAGTCCTGTGGTCTGGCCTCGAGCTCAGCTGCAGGAATAACGCCTTGGAAAGGCTCCGGGTCAGACCAGACCAAGTGTGCTGTGTGGGGGCTCCTCACGGCACCGCTCTGTCCCGTTCTGCCCTGTTGTGCGTTCCCAGCAGCTGGGCAAGCTTCTATTTCCCACGTGTCACAAAGGGCCCTTGGTCACCGGGTTCCGTTCCATGGCACCGAGACCGTGCTGCAGCGTGCCACCCAGGGCCCTTGCACACACTGCCTTCTGCCCTGGGGCCGCCCCCAGCCCAGCCAAAGTGGCCCAGGCTGGAAGGAATGCCTGGCCCCCCCAGGTGTCTAAGACAGCCCGCACAGGATCTTTAGGAAGGGCTCAGACCACCAGCAAACGCTGCCCGGCTCTGCGGGCACAGTCCTATCCCCATATCTTTCCCTGAGAGCATTTGAATTACTAAATGAGAATCATTTGAAGGGAGGACATTTACATTTTCCATTTCAGAGAAGGCTTCTGCCTTCCTTAGCAGGCACCTCTCTCTTCAAACCAAGACAATTGTTTATCATCTTGCAGATGCGCAGTTGCTGGGGAGTCCCGTTTTACACCAGGGACCCGGAGAACCATTCCCAGCAATTGGGAAAATCCTAGGTGGTCCATCCACCCACAGATGAGGTCTCCAAATGTGCCCGAAATTGGGTCCAGCTCTTAGAGGCCTAAAAGAGCAAGTCCAAGTGACTTGATGATATTTTTAGCCCAGAAAGCCCTGCAGCTGATGGCACACTTCACAATCAGCAGGGGACACAGCTAGGCCAAAGCCCAGGCCTCTGCTGGGAGCCTTTCTCCTCAAATACCCTTCAAACAAACCTCCATGCAAGTCAGTTGGGAAAGTTTCTTCAAATGATCCATTTCTGGCACATGACTACACAGGGTTAAGTGAAAGATTCTAAAGCAGCTGCTGTGGAGTCAAAGAGCCAGCACTAAGAGTCCTTGTCATCTCTTTGTAGCTAAATGCCACTATGGGGGATTTGAGGGAGTTTGGAACGAGCTAGAGAGCAGACCTCCGAGTTTTTTAGATGATGCCATTGCTTTTTCTTCTCTTCTACATAGACAGGAAAGGTGAGTTTGGCTCACATCTGCACTGCATGGCTCACAAGGCCCGCAAGACTTGTAGTTACAAGAGCTTTGAAGGATTTCTTGGCCAAGAAGACACTGCCAAAAATAATATTTATGTTTTGGACCCAGTCTCCAATATCTCGTCTTATGGAGTCGTGCTCTCGGGGTCTCTAGCTGGTCAGAGTGACCCCGAGATATGTTAGAAAGTCTCTTTTCCCAGCCCGGCGGTTGAAGAAGGAGTCAGAGCTCTTCATTTCTCGGTCTCCAGGTTGTTTATTGTATCTTATCTATAAAATTCTTTCTCCTGTCTTTCGAGGTCCGCACAGCCAGACAGTCTAAGGCACTCTGCCTCCCGTGGGGCGGTGTTATCTTTTTATACTAAAAACAACTATGTGTACAATATTTGCCATTACTTTCCCATACATATCATCTACGTTAGACAGTGAGCTTCTTCTCTAAACCAATCTAAAAGTGCCAACATCACAGCCGCAGATGGAGGCCAAGAAGAAGAAGGAGAAAGGCTGGACATGCCCAGATTCCTCATCTTCCCCCCTGAAGCCCCATTCTAAAACGCCCCAAAATCTATTTTTCCACTCGGTGATAAATTCACTGTCATTCTGCTTAAACCTTTGTGGCTTGTCATTCTTCCTACAAGGTTGGGAATTGTTTTTTCCAAGGGCTAAATCAAAGGCACACGGGTCTTGGGCTCTGTGCCAAGGCCTCTGAGCCCTCTGACAGGGTCTCGAGTCCTGCAGGGCAGCCAGAGGAATTTCCTGGGTTCCCACATCCTGCTACAGTGTAAGCCTCCTTAGCCAATCATGCTATGACACACAAACTTACAGCACTGCATCCTAAACTTCTTGTTTACCACTGTAACTGATTTGATTTTTTCTAGATCTTGAACTCTAAAACTCTAAACTTTCCTCCACTTCAACGTTCCTCCCCGTGTCTCTGCTATAATAAACTAGAAATCCACATTCTCGCTTCTAGCACCTAGCTTTGGGAGCCCTTTCCAAGGTCTCCCTTCAAATCCTGTGTTTAATTCAAAGCTTTGCTGACAAGACCAAAGGTCTGAGATTTCCCTGCATTTGGATTTCCAACAACACTGATGCTGTTAGTTCCAGAGTGCCCGGGATCCCTCTTGCAAGTCAACTCTGGTAGGAACAAGACGGCTGGCAGGGGGCTGCTTGTGGCCTCTGACAGCCCATTGCTTAGGGCTTGCCAGCGCCCCAGCCCCTCAGGGGCTGCCCCAGCCCGGCCAAGCTGCCCGGCAGCAGCGCCGCAGCCCCACAGCAGCTCCAGAGCAGCCCTATTCAGAGGCACCTGGGAGCCCTCAGCAAGGCAGCCAGCAGCACACGGGCAGGACGACACGGATGCGCTTTCTGCCCGGCACAGGGCTTGAGGCCATCTCCAGGCACTGCTCTCACAGGGATCCCCGCAGCCCCGGCCCCTGCCCACCCGCTCTGTCACCAGCACAAAGGCTTCAGCAGAACCACCACAGGCCAAGGGGCTTCTGGCCATTTTCCCTGCAACACTGCACGCCTGGGCAGCTTGCTGAGCCATGGCACCCTTCTCCCCCTCTTCCCCAATGCCCTGCGGACCCTGGGCAGCAAAAGAAAGCTCCTGGGAGTCTGTGTATTATAACATACTCTATATTTATACACTAAAGAAAAAACAAATAGAAGAAAAGAAACAGAACAATCTTTCAGAAATGGAAAATTCCCGCTGGCTCAGGTGGCCTCAGCAGACAGAGCCTCTGGGATCAGCTCTCTGCAGAGCTCCAGCAGCGCAGCCAGCCGAGCCCCGACAGACGAGGCCGTGTCCTCCATGCCCTGCAGAGCTGATCTTGCAGCCTCTGGAAGACGGAATATCGCTCACTCTGCAGTGCCTGGATGACATACAATGTTTCAAGTGCCAGATCTGACACGGCACTGCTGATGTCCTCTGTCAGGTGTTCCAGGGCTGAAAGAGAAGGGAACAGAGCCATGGTCAGATCGCGGATCTGCGGGGAGCCGAGGAGAGCCCCCTGCCAGGGCCATCGCAGCCGGCTCTAGCCATGGCCAGGAGGGAGCAGGGACCAACGGGACCAGCCCAAAGCTGCTGGCCAGGAATCGCCCAGGTGGCCCTGAAATCTCTGTGTGCTCTCCCCACGCCGCCCCTCGTCCGCACAGGGAGCAGAGCCCTCTGCAGCCGGGCCAGGGCTTGCAGCTCCCCCGGCAGCCCCCGCTGCCAGCCCGCTGCCCTCACTCACCGTGGCAGATGAGCCAGAGCTCTTCCTTCTTCCCCCTCAGGTGCCGCGCGGCCATGCCTGTGAACACAGAGCCTGTCACGGCCCCAGCGGCACAGCTCCCTGCCAGCGGCGCTGCCGGCGCTGTGGCCACACAGGCTGCTGGCCCGGCAGGGCTCAGCCCGGCCCTTGCCGCACGCTGCCGCCCCAGGGCACGGCTGCCAGAGGGCGGCGGCAGCAATGCCCGGGCCAGGCGGGGCTCCACGGCGCCGGGCCCCGCTGGCACTGCTGGGGCAGCAGGCGGGGCCGGGGCCGAGCTGCGCCGGCCGGGCCGGGGAGGGAGCCCGGGCTCGGGACTCACCCGCGAACCTGACGGCCGCCGCTCGCAGGGGCTCCTGTGGGCTCTGCAGGTAGGGCAGGACCCGGCGCAGGTGCTCGGCCGCTCGGCTCCTGTCCTCTGCCAGCTGCAGAGAGCGGCAGGAGGGAAGGGTTGGCGCGGGCTCAGCCCCTGGGCCAGGCGCTGCCTGCGCCCCGCCCTGGCCTCCCCTGCCCGCACAGCCCTGAGGCGCGGCCAGCAGCCGCTGGCGCCGGGCTCCCGAGGGGAGAGGCAGAGGGCCGGCTGCTGCCGGGGAGCCGCGGTGCCGGCCCGCAGCCCCGCAGCCCCTCCGGGCCGGGGCTCCATCGGCCCCCGGTTCGGGCCCAAGGGAGCCTGGAGCAGAGCCTTCACGGCTTCTGGGTGCAGCACCGGGCAGGGGCACAGCTGCCAGCCCCACACACTGAGCACCGCGCTCAGGGGGCTTCTCCGGGCTGAGGCTGGGGCTGGCAGGCCCTCCTTACCAGGCACTCGCTGAACTTCCACAGATTCTGCCTCTTCACCAGTCTCTCAAGATTCCTCCTCTTCAGGAACTCGGCCACACAAAGCAGAGTTTCCTGAGAAGCCTGGAGAAGAGCAGAAACGCAGAGATGGAGAGATGGCCCCACAGCCCAGGGTGCAAGGCCCGCGTCCCCTGTGCCAAGGCCTGGAGGAGGCTGCAGCCCGGCAGGTACCAGGGCAGGAGGCAGACGAGCCCCCTGCCAGGGGGACAGCAGCAACCCACGAGCCCTCACCTGTGCCACAAGCCGCTTCTCATTGTGGCAGTGAAAGAAGAGGGGCAGCAGGCTCTGGTGCAGGGGTGTCTTCAGGGCCTTTTTTTCCTTTTCCCCTTCTGGAAGAGTCACCAGTGTTCGGAAGAGCAGTATGGAGAGCAGCTGCACCTGCCAATTGTTCTGTATGGAAGGAAGAAAAAAAGACCTCAGCATTGCGGCTGCATGGGGCTCAGCTTGGCGCAGGCCTGCAAATCCACAGGGCACAAAGTGTCCGGGCGGCACCCAGTGGCCGTGGCTGGGAGCAGTGAGCCTTACGTGGTCAAAGAGTGGCAGGAGCGCCTCAAGCAGCTGCAGTGTGATGGGGCCGGGCATCAGCATGTCTTTGTCCAAGATGATAAAGCTGAGTAGCATGACTGTCATGAAAACTATCTCTCCATCTGCATCCCACAGGAAGTCCACAAGACTTTCAGTCAGGCTCCACATTTTTTTGGTCTGTGCGGAACACAAGTTTGAGAAACGCCATCCTGCTGCCGCAGGGCCCAGAGGCCAAAGGCCTGTCCTGGAGCCCTGGGGCAGCTGAACTGGGAGGCAGGAGGGGTGGGAGCAGCTGCCCCAGCACCCAAAGCCCAGCCAAGCCCAAGCGACCACATTCCCCAGCTCAGCCTCAGCCACTGCCCCCTTCTCACCATTGAGGGCTCCTCAATGAGCTCAAGAAGGGCCCTGAGCGCCAGGCGACGCCTCTCCCTGCACTCGCTCTGCAGCTGCCTTGACAAAATTTGCAGGACTCTGTTAGCACCACGTTCACTCAAGTCCAGGAACTCGAGGACCTGAAAGGTACAGGGCAGTGACAGGGACCCGGCCGGCAGGAGCCCGGAGACGCACGGGGCCGGGCCCAGGCAGCAGCACAGGGTGCGGGCCCCGTGCCAGGCAGCTGCGGCTCCGAGAGGGCAGAGAGCTGGGAGGCAGCTCAGCCAGGCAGCGCTGGCCGTCAGGCTCACCTCTGCAAGGAACGCCATGGCGGGCAGCTCCCAGCGTGGCTCCTGTGTGCTGAGCAGCCGGAGCAGGTAGCGAGCGATCCGGGAACACAAAGGGATGGAGACACAGCACATCTCCCTGGCAGGAGGAAAAGGAACCAAGACTGTGGGCCAGGGGGACAAACCTTTGCCAGGACTGACACACAGAGGTCTGGTCTTTCCCCAGCATCCTGCAAGGGGCCCTGGGCTATTTGGGAGGCAGCTCCTGGTGGGCGCCCTCCTCTCCCAGCCTTTCCCAGTCTGCTTGGCCATCCCTCGGTGACAAGGCCTTCTGGGCCACGACCTCGGGGACTGTGTGGAGCTCCCTGGGCACAGAGCACAAATGTCAGAGGCAGCAGTGGGGAGAAGGGGGTCTCACCTGGCCAGCAGAGCCACGGCATAGTGGTGGGTGTCAGCGCACAGCAGCGTGTCCCAGGCACACCTGCGCTCCATTGCCACCACCACATCCTCATGCTGCATTCGGCAGAGCAGAGACTTCAGGGTGTGCACTGCAAACCTGCGTGCACAGCAAAGCCCAGGTCACGCTGGGAACACTGGCTCCTGCCCAGGGACGTAGCACGGAAAGGAGGATTGGGATGGAGCACCTGTTGGGGCTGGTGGCAAGGCCGTATTCCTCCTGGCATCCCTTCCAGAATGCATCGACCTCCTCTGGCGTATCCAGAGTGCTGGAAAACGCTTGGGAGAGCAGATGTAGAAAGAGGCGGGGCAAATACACCGTCACCATATGTGGGACGCAGGGCATCTGGAGGATCTTCCACATAACCACGGTTGCCTGCAAAAGACAAAGCCCCCCGAGACAGGGCTCAGTGCCGAGGTGTCCGTGTGGCAGGGCCCGAGCAGGGCAGGGAGAGGCTCAGACAGACGCAGGGGGAGCACGGGGCCTGGTGGGCCTGAAGCTGCCCCTGGGCCGGGTTTCCACCCGGTGCCTAAGGCAGGGAGATGCAGTGGGGGAAGGAGGACGGAGAGCTGCTGGAGAGGCAGCCTTGGGGCCAGCAAAGGCCAGTTACAGAAACTCACAGCCAGGACAAAGACACCCGTTTTGTCCCCATCCGAGGTGCACATGCTGTGCTCTGGCCAGCTGCCCAGCACATCCAGGAGTATCAGCAGCGCTGGCTCTGCAGTCCTGGGCGAGCACATGATGCTCTTCCACATGGTCAAAGCAGCTCTGTGGGGTTAGAGCTCTGTCTCATACACAGCACCGTGGCCTGGGCAGCAGTGGGGACCTGAGCTGGCTGCCAGCTCTGCCTGTGCCCATTGCCACTCGCCAGCAGCACCCAGGCAGCCCAGGCCACTGGGGACAGGCCCCTGAGGGGCAGCGAGGGAGCACGGCAGCAGGCTCGGGGGCTGACGTGCCGGGGCTGGCCAAGGGAGCAGCCAGAAGGCCCTGGAACTCTCTGTTGGTCACACACCTGGGCCAGGCTGTACAGGCTGATGGGCTGGCGAGCCCTGAGCCCTCTGGGCATTTTGGCCCCATACCTGTCACAGGACGGGGCCACACGCAGGAGCGTCATGACTACGTCAGCAGGCTGTGCTTCGGTGAGATCCAGCAGGGTCCTGTTCAGCCTGTGCTCAGCAAACTGATTGGCCAGGAGCCACTGGTGGATGTACCTGACCAGGGCAGGAACCTGGAGAAGGCACGGGGAGACTTGGAAAGCTGCCAGAGGGAGCAATGTCACCAGCTTCCCCACAGAAGTGCCTCCCTTCCCACCACACTGCCATGGCCTCAAAGAGTTCCAGTGACCAGCAGGCGTGGCTTGGGAGACCAAGCAATTTCCTGGGAGCATGAAACCCTTGCCACAGGCTGCTTACTTGCTTTGGACTGGAGAAGCCCTCCTCTACGAGCATATCCAGCAGGGCAGCACTGGTCTTGGTTTTGAAGATGTGCGAATATGCTCTGAGCCCAGGACCCATGGTGCTGGTCTCTTCCGCCCGAATTTTCTTGATGAATTTGCAAACCAGCTGTAGGAGAAGGGCAAGAAGCCAGGGATGTTGCAGGGAATGCTCCAAGCGCGGTGCCAGCAGGCCCAGCCCAGGTGGGGATGGCTGCAGGTACCTGGGCTGTGCTGCGGAAGAGGCCACGGGCGGGGTCCTGCTCCTGTGTGCGCTGCAGGGCTGCACCTGGAAAAGAGCGAGCGCAGCCAGAGCTGAGGGGCTGCGGGAGAGCCCGGAGAACACGGCCCAGCCCTGCGCTCCCCAGGCAGGGACAGCCCCGGGACGCCCCAGGGGATGGAGCATGGCCCCTTCGGGGTGTCTGCCCGGCCCCTCTTCTGTCCTGTCCGTGGGTATGGGACGGGAGAAAATGGGATGGGATAAAATGGGATGAGATGGAATGGTGCCAAGTTGGCTGCAGGCACCAACCCTGTGGCCCAGCTCTGCCACTCACCTTCCTGCGGCAGCTCAGACGGCACCACCGCTTTGGTTTCATGTGCGCGGGCAGCTCCAGGGCTTTCTTCCTCCTCTTCCCCCCAGGCCACCTTGGGCGCTTTCAGGGGTCTCTGCTCCATGAAAATGACTGGATTTGTGAGGGCACCTGCAGAAGAGAAGCCTTGGGAAGGCCACAGGTCACCAAGTCCTGTGGTCTGGCCTCGAGCTCAGCTGCAGGAATAACGCCTTGGAAAGGCTCCGGGTCAGACAGGACCGAGTGTGCTGTGTGGGGGCTCCTCACGGCGCCGCTCTGTCCCGTTCTGCCCTGTTGTGCGTTCCCAGCAGCTGGGCAAGCTTCTATTTCCCACGTGTCACAAAGGGCCCTTGGTCACCGGGTTCCGTTCCATGGCACCGAGACCGTGCTGCAGCGTGCCACCCAGGGCCCTTGCACACACTGCCTTCTGCCCTGGGGCCGCCCCCAGCCCAGCCAAAGTGGCCCAGGCTGGAAGGAATGCCTGGCCCCCCCAGGTGTCTAAGACAGCCCGCACAGGATCTTTAGGAAGGGCTCAGACCACCAGCAAACGCTGCCCGGCTCTGCGGGCACAGTCCTATCCCCATATCTTTCCCTGAGAGCATTTGAATTACTAAATGAGAATCATTTGAAGGGAGGACATTTACATTTTCCATTTCAGAGAAGGCTTCTGCCTTCCTTAGCAGGCACCTCTCTCTTCAAACCAAGACAATTGTTTATCATCTTGCAGATGCGCAGTTGCTGGGGAGTCCCGTTTTACACCAGGGACCCGGAGAACCATTCCCAGCAATTGGGAAAATCCTAGGTGGTCCATCCACCCACAGATGAGGTCTCCAAATGTGCCCGAAATTGGGTCCAGCTCTTAGAGGCCTAAAAGAGCAAGTCCAAGTGACTTGATGATATTTTTAGCCCAGAAAGCCCTGCAGCTGATGGCACACTTCACAATCAGCAGGGGACACAGCTAGGCCAAAGCCCAGGCCTCTGCTGGGAGCCTTTCTCCTCAAATACCCTTCAAACAAACCTCCATGCAAGTCAGTTGGGAAAGTTTCTTCAAATGATCCATTTCTGGCACATGACTACACAGGGTTAAGTGAAAGATTCTAAAGCAGCTGCTGTGGAGTCAAAGAGCCAGCACTAAGAGTCCTTGTCATCTCTTTGTAGCTAAATGCCACTTTGGGGGATTTGATGGAGTTTGGAACGAGCTAGAGAGCAGACCTCCGAGTTTTTTAGATGATGCCATTGCTTTTTCTTCTCTTCTACATAGACAGGAAAGGTGAGTTTGGCTCACATCTGCACTGCATGGCTCACAAGGCCCGCAAGACTTGTAGTTACAAGAGCTTTGAAGGATTTCTTGGCCAAGAAGACACTGCCAAAAATAATATTTATGTTTTGGACCCAGTCTCCAATATCTCGTCTTATGGAGTCGTGCTCTCGGGGTCTCTAGCTGGTCAGAGTGACCCCGAGATATGTTAGAAAGTCTCTTTTCCCAGCCCGGCGGTTGAAGAAGGAGTCAGAGCTCTTCATTTCTCGGTCTCCAGGTTGTTTATTGTATCTTATCTATAAAATTCTTTCTCCTGTCTTTCGAGGTCCGCACAGCCAGACAGTCTAAGGCACTCTGCCTCCCGTGGGGCGGTGTTATCTTTTTATACTAAAAACAACTATGTGTACAATATTTGCCATTACTTTCCCATACATATCATCTACGTTAGACAGTGAGCTTCTTCTCTAAACCAATCTAAAAGTGCCAACATCACAGCCGCAGATGGAGGCCAAGAAGAAGAAGGAGAAAGGCTGGACATGCCCAGATTCCTCATCTTCCCCCCTGAAGCCCCATTCTAAAACGCCCCAAAATCTATTTTTCCACTCGGTGATAAATTCACTGTCATTCTGCTTAAACCTTTGTGGCTTGTCATTCTTCCTACAAGGTTGGGAATTGTTTTTTCCAAGGGCTAAATCAAAGGCACACGGGTCTTGGGCTCTGTGCCAAGGCCTCTGAGCCCTCTGACAGGGTCTCGAGTCCTGCAGGGCAGCCAGAGGAATTTCCTGGGTTCCCACATCCTGCTACAGTGTAAGCCTCCTTAGCCAATCATGCTATGACACACAAACTTACAGCACTGCATCCTAAACTTCTTGTTTACCACTGTAACTGATTTGATTTTTTCTAGATCTTGAACTCTAAAACTCTAAACTTTCCTCCACTTCAACGTTCCTCCCCGTGTCTCTGCTATAATAAACTAGAAATCCACATTCTCGCTTCTAGCACCTAGCTTTGGGAGCCCTTTCCAAGGTCTCCCTTCAAATCCTGTGTTTAATTCAAAGCTTTGCTGACAAGACCAAAGGTCTGAGATTTCCCTGCATTTGGATTTCCAACAACACTGATGCTGTTAGTTCCAGAGTGCCCGGGATCCCTCTTGCAAGTCAACTCTGGTAGGAACAAGACGGCTGGCAGGGGGCTGCTTGTGGCCTCTGACAGCCCATTGCTTAGGGCTTGCCAGCGCCCCAGCCCCTCAGGGGCTGCCCCAGCCCGGCCAAGCTGCCCGGCAGCAGCGCCGCAGCCCCACAGCAGCTCCAGAGCAGCCCTATTCAGAGGCACCTGGGAGCCCTCAGCAAGGCAGCCAGCAGCACACGGGCAGGACGACACGGATGCGCTTTCTGCCCGGCACAGGGCTTGAGGCCATCTCCAGGCACTGCTCTCACAGGGATCCCCGCAGCCCCGGCCCCTGCCCACCCGCTCTGTCACCAGCACAAAGGCTTCAGCAGAACCACCACAGGCCAAGGGGCTTCTGGCCATTTTCCCTGCAACACTGCACGCCTGGGCAGCTTGCTGAGCCATGGCACCCTTCTCCCCCTCTTCCCCAATGCCCTGCGGACCCTGGGCAGCAAAAGAAAGCTCCTGGGAGTCTGTGTATTATAACATACTCTATATTTATACACTAAAGAAAAAACAAATAGAAGAAAAGAAACAGAACAATCTTTCAGAAATGGAAAATTCCCGCTGGCTCAGGTGGCCTCAGCAGACAGAGCCTCTGGGATCAGCTCTCTGCAGAGCTCCAGCAGCGCAGCCAGCCGAGCCCCGACAGACGAGGCCGTGTCCTCCATGCCCTGCAGAGCTGATCTTGCAGCCTCTGGAAGACGGAATATCGCTCACTCTGCAGTGCCTGGATGACATACAATGTTTCAAGTGCCAGATCTGACACGGCACTGCTGATGTCCTCTGTCAGGTGTTCCAGGGCTGAAAGAGAAGGGAACAGAGCCATGGTCAGATCGCGGATCTGCGGGGAGCCGAGGAGAGCCCCCTGCCAGGGCCATCGCAGCCGGCTCTAGCCATGGCCAGGAGGGAGCAGGGACCAACGGGACCAGCCCAAAGCTGCTGGCCAGGAATCGCCCAGGTGGCCCTGAAATCTCTGTGTGCTCTCCCCACGCCGCCCCTCGTCCGCACAGGGAGCAGAGCCCTCTGCAGCCGGGCCAGGGCTTGCAGCTCCCCCGGCAGCCCCCGCTGCCAGCCCGCTGCCCTCACTCACCGTGGCAGATGAGCCAGAGCTCTTCCTTCTTCCCCCTCAGGTGCCGCGCGGCCATGCCTGTGAACACAGAGCCTGTCACGGCCCCAGCGGCACAGCTCCCTGCCAGCGGCGCTGCCGGCGCTGTGGCCACACAGGCTGCTGGCCCGGCAGGGCTCAGCCCGGCCCTTGCCGCACGCTGCCGCCCCAGGGCACGGCTGCCAGAGGGCGGCGGCAGCAATGCCCGGGCCAGGCGGGGCTCCACGGCGCCGGGCCCCGCTGGCACTGCTGGGGCAGCAGGCGGGGCCGGGGCCGAGCTGCGCCGGCCGGGCCGGGGAGGGAGCCCGGGCTCGGGACTCACCCGCGAACCTGACGGCCGCCGCTCGCAGGGGCTCCTGTGGGCTCTGCAGGTAGGGCAGGACCCGGCGCAGGTGCTCGGCCGCTCGGCTCCTGTCCTCTGCCAGCTGCAGAGAGCGGCAGGAGGGAAGGGTTGGCGCGGGCTCAGCCCCTGGGCCAGGCGCTGCCTGCGCCCCGCCCTGGCCTCCCCTGCCCGCACAGCCCTGAGGCGCGGCCAGCAGCCGCTGGCGCCGGGCTCCCGAGGGGAGAGGCAGAGGGCCGGCTGCTGCCGGGGAGCCGCGGTGCCGGCCCGCAGCCCCGCAGCCCCTCCGGGCCGGGGCTCCATCGGCCCCCGGTTCGGGCCCAAGGGAGCCTGGAGCAGAGCCTTCACGGCTTCTGGGTGCAGCACCGGGCAGGGGCACAGCTGCCAGCCCCACACACTGAGCACCGCGCTCAGGGGGCTTCTCCGGGCTGAGGCTGGGGCTTGCAGGCCCTCCTTACCAGGCACTCGCTGAACTTCCACAGATTCTGCCTCTTCACCAGTCTCTCAAGATTCCTCCTCTTCAGGAACTCGGCCACACAAAGCAGAGTTTCCTGAGAAGCCTGGAGAAGAGCAGAAACGCAGAGATGGAGAGATGGCCCCACAGCCCAGGGTGCAAGGCCCGCGTCCCCTGTGCCAAGGCCTGGAGGAGGCTGCAGCCCGGCAGGTACCAGGGCAGGAGGCAGACGAGCCCCCTGCCAGGGGGACAGCAGCAACCCACGAGCCCTCACCTGTGCCACAAGCCGCTTCTCATTGTGGCAGTGAAAGAAGAGGGGCAGCAGGCTCTGGTGCAGGGGTGTCTTCAGGGCCTTTTTTTCCTTTTCCCCTTCTGAAAGAGTCACCAGTGTTCGGAAGAGCAGTATGGAGAGCAGCTGCACCTGCCAATTGTTCTGTATGGAAGGAAGAAATAAAGACCTCAGCATTGCGGCTGCATGGGGCTCAGCTTGGCGCAGGCCTGCAAATCCACAGGGCACAAAGTGTCCGGGCGGCACCCAGTGGCCGTGGCTGGGAGCAGTGAGCCTTACGTGGTCAAAGAGTGGCAGGAGCGCCTCAAGCAGCTGCAGTGTGATGGGGCCGGGCATCAGCATGTCTTTGTCCAAGATGATAAAGCTGAGTAGCATGACTGTCATGAAAACTATCTCTCCATCTGCATCCCACAGGAAGTCCACAAGACTTTCAGTCAGGCTCCACATTTTTTTGGTCTGTGCGGAACACAAGTTTGAGAAACGCCATCCTGCTGCCGCAGGGCCCAGAGGCCAAAGGCCTGTCCTGGAGCCCTGGGGCAGCTGAACTGGGAGGCAGGAGGGGTGGGAGCAGCTGCCCCAGCACCCAAAGCCCAGCCAAGCCCAAGCGACCACATTCCCCAGCTCAGCCTCAGCCACTGCCCCCTTCTCACCATTGAGGGCTCCTCAATGAGCTCAAGAAGGGCCCTGAGCGCCAGGCGACGCCTCTCCCTGCACTCGCTCTGCAGCTGCCTTGACAAAATTTGCAGGACTCTGTTAGCACCACGTTCACTCAAGTCCAGGAACTCGAGGACCTGAAAGGTACAGGGCAGTGACAGGGACCCGGCCGGCAGGAGCCCGGAGACGCACGGGGCCGGGCCCAGGCAGCAGCACAGGGCGCGGGCCCCGTGCCAGGCAGCTGCGGCTCCGAGAGGGCAGAGAGCTGGGAGGCAGCTCAGCCAGGCAGCGCTGGCCGTCAGGCTCACCTCTGCAAGGAACGCCATGGCGGGCAGCTCCCAGCGTGGCTCCTGTGTGCTGAGCAGCCGGAGCAGGTAGCGAGCGATCCGGGAACACAAAGGGATGGAGACACAGCACATCTCCCTGGCAGGAGGAAAAGGAACCAAGACTGTGGGCCAGGGGGACAAACCTTTGCCAGGACTGACACACAGAGGTCTGGTCTTTCCCCAGCATCCTGCAAGGGGCCCTGGGCTATTTGGGAGGCAGCTCCTGGTGGGCGCCCTCCTCTCCCAGCCTTTCCCAGTCTGCTTGGCCATCCCTCGGTGACAAGGCCTTCTGGGCCACGACCTCGGGGACTGTGTGGAGCTCCCTGGGCACAGAGCACAAATGTCAGAGGCAGCAGTGGGGAGAAGGGGGTCTCACCTGGCCAGCAGAGCCACGGCATAGTGGTGGGTGTCAGCGCACAGCAGCGTGTCCCAGGCACACCTGCGCTCCATTGCCACCACCACATCCTCATGCTGCATTCGGCAGAGCAGAGACTTCAGGGTGTGCACTGCAAACCTGCGTGCACAGCAAAGCCCAGGTCACGCTGGGAACACTGGCTCCTGCCCAGGGACGTAGCACGGAAAGGAGGATTGGGATGGAGCACCTGTTGGGGCTGGTGGCAAGGCCGTATTCCTCCTGGCATCCCTTCCAGAATGCATCGACCTCCTCTGGCGTATCCAGAGTGCTGGAAAACGCTTGGGAGAGCAGATGTAGAAAGAGGCGGGGCAAATACACCGTCACCATATGTGGGACGCAGGGCATCTGGAGGATCTTCCACATAACCACGGTTGCCTGCAAAAGACAAAGCCCCCCGAGACAGGGCTCAGTGCCGAGGTGTCCGTGTGGCAGGGCCCGAGCAGGGCAGGGAGAGGCTCAGACAGACGCAGGGGGAGCACGGGGCCTGGTGGGCCTGAAGCTGCCCCTGGGCCGGGTTTCCACCCGGTGCCTAAGGCAGGGAGATGCAGTGGGGGAAGGAGGACGGAGAGCTGCTGGAGAGGCAGCCTTGGGGCCAGCAAAGGCCAGTTACAGAAACTCACAGCCAGGACAAAGACACCCGTTTTGTCCCCATCCGAGGTGCACATGCTGTGCTCTGGCCAGCTGCCCAGCACATCCAGGAGTATCAGCAGCGCTGGCTCTGCAGTCCTGGGCGAGCACATGATGCTCTTCCACATGGTCAAAGCAGCTCTGTGGGGTTAGAGCTCTGTCTCATACACAGCACCGTGGCCTGGGCAGCAGTGGGGACCTGAGCTGGCTGCCAGCTCTGCCTGTGCCCATTGCCACTCGCCAGCAGCACCCAGGCAGCCCAGGCCACTGGGGACAGGCCCCTGAGGGGCAGCGAGGGAGCACGGCAGCAGGCTCGGGGGCTGACGTGCCGGGGCTGGCCAAGGGAGCAGCCAGAAGGCCCTGGAACTCTCTGTTGGTCACACACCTGGGCCAGGCTGTACAGGCTGATGGGCTGGCGAGCCCTGAGCCCTCTGGGCATTTTGGCCCCATACCTGTCACAGGACGGGGCCACACGCAGGAGCGTCATGACTACGTCAGCAGGCTGTGCTTCGGTGAGATCCAGCAGGGTCCTGTTCAGCCTGTGCTCAGCAAACTGATTGGCCAGGAGCCACTGGTGGATGTACCTGACCAGGGCAGGAACCTGGAGAAGGCACGGGGAGACTTGGAAAGCTGCCAGAGGGAGCAATGTCACCAGCTTCCCCACAGAAGTGCCTCCCTTCCCACCACACTGCCATGGCCTCAAAGAGTTCCAGTGACCAGCAGGCGTGGCTTGGGAGACCAAGCAATTTCCTGGGAGCATGAAACCCTTGCCACAGGCTGCTTACTTGCTTTGGACTGGAGAAGCCCTCCTCTACGAGCATATCCAGCAGGGCAGCACTGGTCTTGGTTTTGAAGATGTGCGAATATGCTCTGAGCCCAGGACCCATGGTGCTGGTCTCTTCCGCCCGAATTTTCTTGATGAATTTGCAAACCAGCTGTAGGAGAAGGGCAAGAAGCCAGGGATGTTGCAGGGAATGCTCCAAGCACGGTGCCAGCAGGCCCAGCCCAGGTGGGGATGGCTGCAGGTACCTGGGCTGTGCTGCGGAAGAGGCCACGGGCGGGGTCCTGCTCCTGTGTGCGCTGCAGGGCTGCACCTGGAAAAGAGCGAGCGCAGCCAGAGCTGAGGGGCTGCGGGAGAGCCCGGAGAACACGGCCCAGCCCTGCGCTCCCCAGGCAGGGACAGCCCCGGGACGCCCCAGGGGATGGAGCATGGCCCCTTCGGGGTGTCTGCCCGGCCCCTCTTCTGTCCTGTCCGTGGGTATGGGACGGGAGAAAATGGGATGGGATAAAATGGGATGAGATGGAATGGTGCCAAGTTGGCTGCAGGCACCAACCCTGTGGCCCAGCTCTGCCACTCACCTTCCTGCGGCAGCTCAGACGGCACCACCGCTTTGGTTTCATGTGCGCGGGCAGCTCCAGGGCTTTCTTCCTCCTCTTCCCCCCAGGCCACCTTGGGCGCTTTCAGGGGTCTCTGCTCCATGAAAATGACTGGATTTGTGAGGGCACCTGCAGAAGAGAAGCCTTGGGAAGGCCACAGGTCACCAAGTCCTGTGGTCTGGCCTCGAGCTCAGCTGCAGGAATAACGCCTTGGAAAGGCTCCGGGTCAGACAGGACCGAGTGTGCTGTGTGGGGGCTCCTCACGGCACCGCTCTGTCCCGTTCTGCCCTGTTGTGCGTTCCCAGCAGCTGGGCAAGCTTCTATTTCCCACGTGTCACAAAGGGCCCTTGGTCACCGGGTTCCGTTCCATGGCACCGAGACCGTGCTGCAGCGTGCCACCCAGGGCCCTTGCACACACTGCCTTCTGCCCTGGGGCCGCCCCCAGCCCAGCCAAAGTGGCCCAGGCTGGAAGGAATGCCTGGCCCCCCCAGGTGTCTAAGACAGCCCGCACAGGATCTTTAGGAAGGGCTCAGACCACCAGCAAACGCTGCCCGGCTCTGCGGGCACAGTCCTATCCCCATATCTTTCCCTGAGAGCATTTGAATTACTAAATGAGAATCATTTGAAGGGAGGACATTTACATTTTCCATTTCAGAGAAGGCTTCTGCCTTCCTTAGCAGGCACCTCTCTCTTCAAACCAAGACAATTGTTTATCATCTTGCAGATGCGCAGTTGCTGGGGAGTCCCGTTTTACACCAGGGACCCGGAGAACCATTCCCAGCAATTGGGAAAATCCTAGGTGGTCCATCCACCCACAGATGAAGTCTCCAAATGTGCCCGAAATTGGGTCCAGCTCTTAGAGGCCTAAAAGAGCAAGTCCAAGTGACTTGATGATATTTTTAGCCCAGAAAGCCCTGCAGCTGATGGCACACTTCACAATCAGCAGGGGACACAGCTAGGCCAAAGCCCAGGCCTCTGCTGGGAGCCTTTCTCCTCAAATACCCTTCAAACAAACCTCCATGCAAGTCAGTTGGGAAAGTTTCTTCAAATGATCCATTTCTGGCACATGACTACACAGGGTTAAGTGAAAGATTCTAAAGCAGCTGCTGTGGAGTCAAAGAGCCAGCACTAAGAGTCCTTGTCATCTCTTTGTAGCTAAATGCCACTATGGGGGATTTGAGGGAGTTTGGAACGAGCTAGAGAGCAGACCTCCGAGTTTTTTAGATGATGCCATTGCTTTTTCTTCTCTTCTACATAGACAGGAAAGGTGAGTTTGGCTCACATCTGCACTGCATGGCTCACAAGGCCCGCAAGACTTGTAGTTACAAGAGCTTTGAAGGATTTCTTGGCCAAGAAGACACTGCCAAAAATAATATTTATGTTTTGGACCCAGTCTCCAATATCTCGTCTTATGGAGTCGTGCTCTCGGGGTCTCTAGCTGGTCAGAGTGACCCCGAGATATGTTAGAAAGTCTCTTTTCCCAGCCCGGCGGTTGAAGAAGGAGTCAGAGCTCTTCATTTCTCGGTCTCCAGGTTGTTTATTGTATCTTATCTATAAAATTCTTTCTCCTGTCTTTCGAGGTCCGCACAGCCAGACAGTCTAAGGCACTCTGCCTCCCGTGGGGCGGTGTTATCTTTTTATACTAAAAACAACTATGTGTACAATATTTGCCATTACTTTCCCATACATATCATCTACGTTAGACAGTGAGCTTCTTCTCTAAACCAATCTAAAAGTGCCAACATCACAGCCGCAGATGGAGGCCAAGAAGAAGAAGGAGAAAGGCTGGACATGCCCAGATTCCTCATCTTCCCCCCTGAAGCCCCATTCTAAAACGCCCCAAAATCTATTTTTCCACTCGGTGATAAATTCACTGTCATTCTGCTTAAACCTTTGTGGCTTGTCATTCTTCCTACAAGGTTGGGAATTGTTTTTTCCAAGGGCTAAATCAAAGGCACACGGGTCTTGAGCTCTGTGCCAAGGCCTCTGAGCCCTCTGACAGGGTCTCGAGTCTTTCAGGGCAGCCAGAGGAATTTCCTGGGTTCCCACATCCTGCTACAGTGTAAGCCTCCTTAGCCAATCATGCTATGACACACAAACCTACAGCACTGCATCCTAAACTTCTTGTTTACCACTGTAACTGATTTGATTTTTTCTAGATCTTGAACTCTAAAACTCTAAACTTTCCTCCACTTCAACGTTCCTCCCCGTGTCTCTGCTATAATAAACTAGAAATCCACATTCTCGCTTCTAGCACCTAGCTTTGGGAGCCCTTTCCAAGGTCTCCCTTCAAATCCTGTGTTTAATTCAAAGCTTTGCTGACAAGACCAAAGGTCTGAGATTTCCCTGCATTTGGATTTCCAACAACACTGATGCTGTTAGTTCCAGAGTGCCCGGGATCCCTCTTGCAAGTCAACTCTGGTAGGAACAAGACGGCTGGCAGGGGGCTGCTTGTGGCCTCTGACAGCCCATTGCTTAGGGCTTGCCAGCGCCCCAGCCCCTCAGGGGCTGCCCCAGCCCGGCCAAGCTGCCCGGCAGCAGCGCCGCAGCCCCACAGCAGCTCCAGAGCAGCCCTATTCAGAGGCACCTGGGAGCCCTCAGCAAGGCAGCCAGCAGCACACGGGCAGGAGGACACGGATGCGCTTTCTGCCTGGCACAGGGCTTGTGGCCATCTCCAGGCACTGCTCTCACAGGGATCCCCGCAGCCCCGGCCCCTGCCCACCCGCTCTGTCACCAGCACAAAGGCTTCAGCAGAACCACCACAGGCCAAGGGGCTTCTGGCCATTTCTCCCTGCCCACTGCACGCCTGGGCATCTGGCTGAGCGCAATCATCCTTTTCCCTCTCCTCCCCTATGCCCTGCGGACCCTGGGCAGCAAAAGAAAGATCCTTGCAGTCTGTGTATTATAACATAGTCTCTATTTACATTGTAAAGGAAAAGAAAAAATGAAAAGAGCAATCTTGAAGAAAAAGAAAATTCCGCCTGACTCTGGAGGCCCCAGCAAATAGAGCTTCTGGGATCAGCTCTCCACAGAGCTCTGGCCTGGCAGGCAGGCAGCCGAGCCATGACAGACGAGTCCTTGTCTTCCATGCCCTGCGCAGATGACTTCGGAGCCACTGGAACCTCGAGATGGCAGCCCGCTCTCCTGACTTGAAGATGCACAGTCTTTGAATTGCCAGGCTTCCGACGGCGAGGCTGATGTCTTCTGTTTTGTCTTCAGGGGCTGCGAGAGAGAGGAACAGAGCCACGATCAGAAGCTGGAGCTGCGGGGAGCCGAGGAGAGCCCCCTGCAATGGCCATCGCAGCCGGCTCCTGCCATGGCAGGGAGGGAACAGGGAGCAAGGGGATCAGCCCGAAGCTGCTGGCCACCAATGGCACACGTGGCCCTGAAAGCTCCGTGTGCTCTCCCCACGGGAGCAGAGCCCTCCGCAGCCGGGGCAGGGCTTGCAGCTCTCCCCCTGGCAGCCCCCGCTGTCAGCCCGCTGCCCTCACTCACTCACCGCTGCAAATCAGCTGCAGCTCTTGCTGCTGCCCCCTCAGGCGCCGCCCGGCCATGCCTGTGAACACAGAGCCTGTCACGGCCCCAGCGGCACAGCTCCCTGCCAGCAGCGCTGCCGGCGCTGTGGCCACACAGGCTGCTGGCCCGGCAGGGCTCAGCCCGGGCCCTTGCCGCACGCTGCCGCCCCAGGGCACGGCTGCCAGAGGGCGGCAGCAGCAATGCCCGGGCCAGGCGGGGCTCCACGGCGCCGGGCCGGGCTGGCGCTGCCGGGGCAGCAGGCGGGGCCGGGGCCGAGCTGCGGCGGGCCGCGAAGGGAGAGGGCAGCCTTGGCTCATGGCTCACCCATGAGCCTGATGGCTGTTTTGCGGAGAAAAGAAGAGAACCCCACATTTTTGTAGAAGTTGTAAAGCTGGTATTGTTATTACAGCGCTGGACGCATGTGGAGATTGTTCTCCTAAGAAAAGGCATGCGTACCTCTGAGAACTTCAGGTCTCTTTTTATCTCTCTCTCAAATACATACGCATACAGTTTCACAATAGGGTCATACATGATCATTTTTATGGGTTTCGCGTGACATTTACTGCTAGTTCCTTTTTATCAGAAAAAAATCCGAGGTCAGGTTGACTTGCCCTTACAGCAGTTCCTGTCTCTCTCTATCATCTTCTGTCTCCCCCCTTTATCTCTGTCCTTCACTGCAGTAACTTCACTGAGCTGAGGCCTTGCAATCTGGCTGAATAACTATGGTTTCTAACCACAGACTCAACTCAAAAATGTACATTTCACCTAAATTAAAATGGATTTCTGTCCTGGAAAATTTTTGCTTTGCCTCAGCGTCCTGATGGGATTAGAGTACACTGTGCACCAGTGTTGACAAAAGCCTTGTATATCTATGGCTCTGGTGTGTCAGGGATCCACACACCCTAAGAGACACAATTTTCCCTGGCCTCCACCTGTCTAGAGGCAGGCCCTCTCTAGTCCTGGCTACCGTTCCCTCCCTGGGTGTATGTTCTGGATGTTCCTTCAAGGAGATCTGACATATCATCCTCCCTTCTGCTATACCTGGCAGCTCGGTCACAGGGAGCTGGGGTTTCATTCATTTGGGTGGAAATCTCTCTTCTAGTAGGTTCCTCTTTTAGCTCTCATACCCATGCTGCTAGGACAGAGATGAGTTTTCCATTCCACCCTCTCATGTCTTGCCCATGTTCATACAGGAAGAACCACAGGTCCACTCGTGGGGTGTACTCCCTCTCCCTAGCTGGGGTTGTTGGGCTCTGACACTGGGGCCTCTGGTTTGCACTAGTGCCACATGGGAACTGTCCTTGCTCATCTCCTTCCTCATCTTTTCTCTGAATTTTTCCTGTTCATCCTTGAGACAACCACAGCAGAGACATGAGTGTGCATCAGGCCATGGACGATGGTCTCATCATTCCTGAGTTTGCTTGCTACAGAACTCACTGTCTCCTGGTCATCCACGAAATGCTTTGTTCCCATGAAGCTGGAGTATTCAGATGGCCCCTGTTGTGAACGGCTCCACCACATTTGCACTGTGCACCTGACCTTGTCAGGCTCAATGTGTTGTCCATTCCCTGCAAAACGTTATCTCCAATACGGCCATTTGTTTTAGTGTTGGAGGTCAGAATTTTTCCTTTATTTTTCTTGGGCAGCACCCACCCCTCTGCCCCCTCCAGCCCCGGCCCCAGTGGCTGCTGGCTGCCTCACAGGGCTGTGTGGGCAGAGGAGGCCAGTGCTGGCCACAGGGACAGCCCGGTCAAGGGGCTGAGTCTGCACCAGCTGCACCCTCCTGGCACTCTCCAGATGGCAGAGGACAGGAGCAGAGCAGTCGAGCACCTGCGCCGGGCCCTGCAGTGCTAGGACAGCCCACAGGAGGCCCTGCAAGAGGCGGCCATCAGGTTCATGGGTGAGCCACGAGCCCGGGCTCTCTGCATGCCCCACCCTCCTTAGCACCACCCAGCCCCACCCTTCCCCACCTTGCCCAACCTCTGTCTGCCCAGCCCTGCCCAACCCCACAGTGCTCTGCCCCGCACTGCTCCACACAATCCAGCCCCTCCCTACCCCACCCTGCTCACCCCTGCGCCATCCTGCCCCACCCTACTCTGCCCCACCCTACCACACCTTGCACCAGCCTGCCACACCGTGCCCCTCCCATCCCCACCCTGCTGCAGCCCGGCCGTACCTCACCATGCTCCACCCTATACTGCGCCATCCAACCCGGCCCTGCCCTGCCCCACCCTGCCCCACCCTGCCACAGCTCGGCCCTATCATTGCCTGGGGGTCTTTGCACAAATCACCAACGGGATGGGACTGCTGGGGAACGCGTCTTGAGCTGTTTATCTTCCAGCATCAGTCTCATTACATGGTTATGACAATGGGAAAATGCCAGCAGCTCACATCTGTCGCAGACGTCTTTTGTGAAAAATCCTTTCTTAGGATTTTTCTCCTTTCTGAGAAGCTGCAGTTTCAGCAACAAGATGTAAACAATGATTATCTGCTGATGTAGAATGCAACAGGTCCACCTGTGATTAGCCCCTCTTAGATGTTTATAATTAATGGCCAATCAAGATGGAGCTGTCTCGGACAGGGTCTGAGAGAGCTGCCTGTGTTATCATTCTTTTCTATTCTATTCTTAGCAGAGCTAGCTTCTGAGGAAACCTTTTCCTTTCTTTTCTTTTAGTATAGGTTTAATGTAAAATATATATATAAAATAAAATAATAAATCAAGCCTTCTGAACATGAAGTCAATATTCTCGTCTCTCCTTTCACCTGAAAACCCCTGTGACCACAGTCACACACATCCCCAGAAGCAAAGAACTTCATGTTAGAATTTACTTTAAAAGTTTTTGACTAATCACACAAAGCAGAAGCATATTGACAAGAGTTCTATCCAAGCACTGTAAGCACATGTACCTTCAGTCAAACAATGCTCGCTTATTTTGAATATAATACCTGCTTGTAAGCATTAACATACAATCCACAGGGCTCCATTATTAAGCTTAAAACTTCCTAATATCTTGGTAGATAAACTTTTCTGTAGCTTAGGGAGGTATTCTAGCCAAACATTAATACTCAGACCATTGTCCTATTTTTCCGTAGTTTTCTACTTCTTATAAAAACTTTCTGCTGACAAATCTTATGGCTACTGCCTAACTCTAATTGCACTTCTGCTGTCTCTGAGGCCTGCCTTTTGTAGCATTCCTAAAACGCTCTGATTTTCAGGATTCCCACAGGCCCCAGCCCCGCCTGCTGGCCCCGCAGCGCCAGCTGGGCCCGGCGCCGTGGAGCCCCGCCTGGCCTGGGCATTGCTGCTGCCGCCCTCTGGCAGCCGTGCCCTGGGGCGGCAGCATGTGGCAAGGGCCGGGCTGAGCCCTGCCGGGCCAGCAGCCCCTGTGGCCACAGCGCCGGCAGCGCCGCTGGCAGGGAGCTGTGCCGCTGGGGCCAAGATGAACTCTTTTTTCCTCAGAGATGGCCGGGTTTCCCATGATGAATGAGCAGCAGAAAGAGTTCCACGATCTCAGTCAGGGTGAGTGAGGGCAGCGGCCTGGCCAGGCGAGCTGCAAAGCCTGAGCAGGGAGCTTCAATCCCTGTCCCACGTGCAGTGGGAAAAACTCCACTGCAGAGGAGGATGTGTCAGGCCTGATTCCGGGCTGGAGGGATGAAAAGGACAAAATGCCCATCCTTTTGATGCAGGGGATGCCCTGAATGTGGGAGGCCTGCCTGCCCTTCCCACTGGAGCGCCATGCTGAGATACCCTGAGAGCAGCCCAGTGCTCCTCGCTCCTCTCTGCTGACCTGCGAGTGTTTCTCTGCTTTCAGGATAGCCCTGGCTGTGTCAGGGCTGCTATGTGGACATGAGACAGCCGGTCCTGTCCCGCTGGGTCCCAGCAGTTCCTTGCAGCGGCCCTGCACCCACGCCAGGATGCTGGCCAAGAGAGGCCCTAGAAGCTGAGGCAGCTGATTTGAAGCTTTTGCAGATCCACACAGGGGATGGCCGCACACAGGGGATGGCCGCACACAGGGGATGGCCAACAGCTGTCCTGAGGGGTCTCCCTAATTCAAAGAAATCGGCAGACAAATGCATTGTCCGCCAAAAGCCCTTTTATTGAGCTGGCAGGAGGGCAGGGTCTGCACCCCACTAAAATGCTTCTCTGCCACATGTACATTTCAGTGGGATGATGTCAGAAATTGATCTCAAAATTACCACCCATCTTGACTCTGCTGAGGTGATTCGATAGGCAGGGCGTTAGAAATACATTCTGTCAGGTTCCTGTACTTGAAGCTGATGTCCAGGCGCTGGCCAGGAGCGGCCTCCATGCCCTAAAGCAGCACTTCTTCCTCATGGCTTCCCTGCACAGGGCTCATTTTACACTTGCCCTTAGTTCTTCTGGTGGAATGTGTCTAAAGCTTTTTGTCAAGTCCCTCTCCTGTCAAGTTAGGCCAGCCAGGTTTTTCTTATGCTAACTGGTGCTAAGTGCTTGTGTAGGTCTGTGCCAAGTACTTGTTTACTTATGTGAATTGCTTGTGCTTATGTCAAACAAAGGCCTTGTTTCATTCAGCTCTTCTCTTTATCCTGATGCAAATTCTTTTGCAAGATCCTCTGGACAGTTCACAGTACATATGTACTGTTCTGCTGCTGTTTTAATTTTCTACCAAATTCATAGATTTATGATGCTTCAGAGGAGGGTTAATTTTTTTAAAATTAGAACTGGTTTGCTGAGGAAGCTAAAAATCTGAGGAGCTGTTGGTGGTTCCAGATTTGTCCATCACAAGACGACATCTGACTCATGATGTTCTCTTTCTTTCTCTCTTTTGGTGATTATTTCGATAACAACTTTGATACCGGATTTGAGTGTCCATCAGGCTCTGTGAGATGCATTTTTGACTTCTGCCACTAGCCATTCTATATTAGGCTGGTAGGGCATTTGCTTTAGAATGTGAGCGTCCCGTGCAGTTTGGAATCTGGGCACTTGGTGATACCCATCATGTGCATTCTGCAGAATCTCAAGAGAAGTTCTTGTGTGGTGCAGCTGAAGTCGCATCCACTTTTGGTTGTTGTGAAATTACAAATAGAGAAGTTAGTACCATTAGGAGTTTCCTTAAAAGACTCTATTGTAATAGTTGTGCAAGCAGATCTCACACAGGCACAGCCCCTTCCCACATAACACACCTGTGATTGTGCACGGGGAACTGGGCTCATTTCAAAAATACAACTGCTGCCCTCAGCATGCAGACACCGATCCTCTCTTTCAAGCACCGCATTTTTGCACACAAAATTCAGTGCGTCCCTTGGCACACATGCTTTGATACTAAGAGTTTGTCAGCTTCTAGTTTTCTTGTTGAAAATGGCCCAGACATTATGCTGAATGGGGCTTACAGTTATGTGAGTTCTTATAACTCCAAGGGCCAAAATTGGAATGACACGGTATTTTTTTTGCATTCTTAATGGTTAATACAAAAGACTGCAGGGTTTTGTTCATTCTATGTGAAATGGACCAATTGCAACCAAGTGTGGAAGTCTTTTTCAAATTGCTTTGTGGTTTCATTTTTAGCCATGATTTAGTTAATTCTTGTGGCAATTTCCCCAATTTCCCCAGCTCTCCTTTTTTGAAGTTTTCCTGAGATTACAGACCATAGCCACACACAGTTGAGCTTGTAAACATTGAAATACTTAAGAAATGTTACTCTGTAGTTTTCCCATAAAGCCAACAACTGCTTGAAAATCCTGCAGTGTATTGTTGGCCAGGGTGGTTAATAGGTTAGCTGCCAGGCTTTGGGTATGGGCAAGAGACAGCATGGTTGATCTGAGAGGAGTTTGTATCTGTCCAATATAAGAACTCACAGTGTTTACTTTCTTGAGTAAGACTTCCTGATCAATAGAATTTAATACTCCCAGTTCAGACCCAAACCATCCCCTTAAGTCTTTCTTATACCAATGATTTGGTGTCTGGGAATGTATCCACAGCTCCCATTCTTTTAGGCTTGCTGTATGAGTGGGCAGAATTGCTGTTTAATTA
Organism: Melozone crissalis; assembly: GCF_028551555.1. NCBI lineage: Eukaryota > Metazoa > Chordata > Aves > Passeriformes > Passerellidae > Melozone > Melozone crissalis. Next base: position 474,028 of record NW_026535957.1, read on the forward strand.
TGGAAATATTAGCTTGTACTCTTCACCTCCAGCTTTTTCAGAGAGTACTGTGGATTTAGAGGCAACAATTCTTCATTTGTTTGTCTTACCCCAGAGTGAAAGACTCTATTATTTCACATATGGGTCCCGTTCTACGGAGTTGTTTCTGATGTAAAGTTGTTTGTTTTGATTTTAATTTTAAATGTCTGTGATGTGACCCATTCCGTTTCGCTCCTTGTTGCGTACCCAAGGCATGGTAAGTGGTTTCTTCAGATACATTGCCTGCCTTTAGGGAGGCATTTCGGAAACCTCCAGAAACCTTACACTGGCCCCTGGTAGTATTACAAAAGATACTTTACCAAGTTCCCAGTACAAATAGTTGAGTATTCTGAGTACTTCAGCCCATTAGAGGATGAAGTTGTGCTATTGGATTCCATGCATATCTGGGTTGCAATCATGTGGCCATGAAATCGGACATGATATACCCTAATAGGCTGATTGTGCTCCTGCCTACCCCTCCAGCTGGATTGCTTACTATTTATGATGGCCTGGAATATCCCAAGAATGAAACTCAATTCTCAAAAGCAGATCCTGTATGAGACCTGTTCCATGTACTAAGCGCACAAGCAGGAAAACCTTCTGCCCTTGCCCAGGTTCCTGCCAGCTTCACCAGGGAAAATGGCTGCTCGTGCCACTCCATTCCCTTGCCCAGAAGGCACCCACTTGTGTTTGGACACCAGCTGCTGGCCACAGCCAGAAAGGCAGCGCCCGCAGCATTGGCCATCAGAGGCTAGGCTGATGATTTTATCCAGAGAGCAAAAAAAATAGCCAGAAGGCACCTTGACGGTATCTCTGTAAGAATGTCATTGTCCTGTGAAACTCAATAGTGGATGGTGGTTTTGTGCTGCAGATAATGACTTCCGAGCAAACATCATTCCAAGAAGGGACAGCTTCTGCCTTCTGACGGATACCCAGTGTGGCTACCAATTGCTCCAGGTGCTCCTGCCAACAGCCACCTGTTGGCAGGAAAGATTGCACAGACACCAAGGCACGTTGGCTTTGGCTGTCCTCTGGCAGAGATGTCCCCCGGGGCCACAGGCCTCTGTGGCAGGAGACAGGCACCAGCATTGGCAGGCCTTGGGGATGGCAAATCTCCTTTGGCAGGGACTCTTCCACAGCTGCTGCTGTAAGCGCTGCCCAGAGGACAGAGCAGCATTGGTGCTCTGGGCCACAGGTCCCGTGCCTGTGACACGCCCCTGCGAGTGTGCCGGCCACCCAGCACCGGGACTGGTCCCAAAGAGGCCGTGGCAGGGCCTGTAGAAGGCACCGGTGCCCTTCCTGCTCTGCTGTGTGTGCAGCCGTGGGGGCTCATTCTGCTGCCTTGAGCAGGCAGAGCAGAGGAGCAGCTGCTTCTTGTTTGGGCCCTTGCTAAAGTTCATGCTGGGCTTCAACACTTGGGGCAAGGTCTTGCCTGCAAGCTGGTGCAGTTTGGGTGGGGTGGGGGTGTCCCCAGGGCACGTGGAGATGTGTCCTGGGGCTCTCTGTGACACAGTGCACCGTGGTCACTGTGGGATGGAAAGGGACAGAGTGTGCAAGGGTGACCCTTTGTGACACGCCGTGACATAGGTGCTGGTGGCGCCACGGCCACGCCACAGTGCTCGGTGCACGCGACGGGACAGGACGGGACAGAGCAGTGCTGTGAGGAGCCCCCCCACAGCCAGCTTGTTCCTTGCTGACCCGGAGCTTTTCCCAGGCGTTCCCTGTGCAGGTGACCTCGAGGCCAGGCTGCAGGAATCGGTGACGTGGAGCATTTCCTAAGCGTCTGCCATCCCTGCAGCCGGTGCCCTTGAGGACAGACTGCGGGACTTGCAGTCCTTTTTCCTTCTTGAAACTTCTCTGTTGCTGGTGCCTTTGAGGACGTACTGCAGGACTTCCTATCCTGTAGCCTTCCCGAGGCTCCTCTGTTGCAGGTGCCTTCAAGGCACAACTGCAGCATTTGCTCATCTTCAGCCCTTCCGAGGCCTCTCTGCTTCAGCAAGCGCTCCTAACTGCAAGGAGTGACATGGAGCAGAGAGCCCCCAGCGTGCCCAAGTTGGCCTGGCTGGAGGAGGAAGAGGCTGGAGCTACCTCAGCACAGCAGCCGGAAGAACTGGAGCAGTTCCAGCTGCTGCAGGAGCGTGAGTGTCTGAGATGGGCTGCAGGGCTGGTGCCTGTAGCCAGTTTGGCCCCATCCCATCCCATCCCATCCCATCCCATTCCATCCCTGTGGACACATCCATGGATAGGACAGAAGCTGGGCTGGAGCACCTGGCAGCTGCACTCCATCCCCTGGGGCATCCTGAGGCTCTCCCTGCCTGGGCAGCGCAGGGCTGGGCTGTGTTCTCCGGCCTCTCCTGCAGCCCCTCAGCTCTGGCTGCGCTCGCTCTTTGCCAGATGCAGCCAAGGACCGGACAGAGGAAGAAGAGGCCGCCCATGGCCACTTTGGCAGAACGGCGCAGGTACCTGCAGCCATCCCCACCTGGGCTGGGCCTGCAGGCACTGCTCAGCCAAGCACCAGGCTTGGAGCGCCCCATGGATTCTCCCTCCCTTGCTGCCCTTCTCCGGAACACCCTCTGTGAATTCATCACGTGTCTTTTGCAGGAAGAGACCGCCGGTGCCGGCACGGGCATCTTGGAGAACCTTCCGTTCCTCGATGCCGAGACCGGTGCTGCCATGCTGGATTTGCTTGTGGAGAAGGGTGTCTCCAATGCAACGCAAGTAAGCAGCCTGGGGCAAGGACTCGATGGCCCCAGCAGTGGTGTGGCAACTCGAGCCGGCTCTGCCGGGCTCCCTCGGCCTTTGAGGCCCGACCCAATGCTGCGCTTGGAAGGGAAGCACTTCTCAGGGGAAGGTGCTGCTCTGGCAGCTCTGTGAGTCTGCCCGTGCCTTCTGCAGGTGCCCGCCATGGTGAGGTACATCCACCAGCGGCTCACGGCCAATGAGTCTGCTGGGCACAGGCTGGACAAGGCCCTTCTGGAGCTGACCCAGGAATACCCCTGTGACGTGCTGATCACCCTCTTGCGCTGGGCCCCATCGTGTGACAGGTAGGGCAGCCCCACCTGCCTGGAGGCCTTGGAGTTCAGCGGCCCGGCACCCTGTAGAGCCTGTCCCTGCTGAGTGCCAGACAGGCAGGGAGTTCCAGGATCCTCTGGCTCCTCTGTTTTCCAGTGCTGCCATGTCAGCTCCTGAGCCTGGTGCCATGCTCCCTCCCTGCCCCTCGCGGCCCCTGTACCCACATGGGCTGGCTGGCTGCTGCTGGCCAGGGGCAGTGGGCAGGGGCAGGGCTGAGGGCCAGTGCGGGCCCCTGCAGCTGCCCAGGCCACGGTGCTGTGGCCGAGACAGCCCTGACACAGACCTCTGACCCCACAGAGCTGCCGCCACCATGTGGGCATCCATCATGTCCTCGAGCAGGACTGCGGAGCCTGCGCTGCAGCTGCTCCTCGATGTGCTGAGCGCCTGGCCAGTGCACAGCGTGTACACCTCCGATGGGGACGACGCAGGGGTCTTTGCCCTGGCTGTGAGTTTCTGGAGCTGGCCTTTGCCAGCCCCTAGGCTGCCTCTCCAGCAGCCAGCTCTCTGTGCTCCCCCCAGCCGCATCCTTCTGCCTCAGACACTGCGCTGAATCCCGCCTTAGGGGCAGGCTTCAGGGGACCAAGGCCAGCTGCTCCACCCGTGTCTCCCCCGGCCTCTCTCTCGCACGCTCGGGCCCTGCCACGTGCATGTCTTGGCCACTGAGCCTTGTCTCTGGCTGTTTTATTTCTTGCAGGCAATCGTGGCGCTGTGGAGAGTCTTCAATCTGGCCTGGCGCTCACGTGTCATCCTGGAGTATTTCCCTAATCTCTTTCTGCGTCTGCTCTACCAAACTTACATCAGCACGCAGGAGATGCCAGAAGACGTTGAGACCTTCTGGAAGGGATGCCAGGAGCAACACGGCCTCTCCACCAACCCCAACAGGTGCTCCATGCCAGTCCTCCCAGTCTCCCCATCCCTCCCATGCCCCCAGGGCAGGAGCCAGGGCTCCCAGCTTGACCTGGCCTTTGCTCTGCCCACAGCTTTGCGCTGCAGACCCTGAAGGCCCTGCTCTGCCAAATGCGCTATGAGCACGTGGTGCTGTCCATGGAACGCAAGCATGCCTGGGACACGCTGCTCTGTGCTGACACCCACCACTGCGCCGTGGGTCTGCTGGCCAGGTGAGACCTCGTTCTCCCCACCGCCCCTCTCCTTCGTGCCCGCAATGCCCCACACAGTTCCTGTGGTCATGGGCAGCAGGGCCTTGTCACCAAGGGAGGGATGAGCAGACTGGAAAAGGCCGGCAGAGGAGGGTGCCCGGGAACAGCCGCCTCCCAAAGTGCCCCCGGGCTGCTCGGGAGCAGACCAGAGCTCTGCCAGTCAGCCCTGAGAGAGGTTTGCCTGCCCGGCCCAGGAGCAATGGTGCATTTTCCTCCCTGCCAGGGAGATGCACCATGTCTCCATCGGCTGGTGTTGCGACATGGCATCCTGCCTCTTGGACCTGCTCAGCCAAGGCATTTCAGACTGGGAACTGCCCGCCCTGGCCTTCCTGGTGGAGGTGAGCCCCATGGCCAGCGCTGCCTGGCTGAGCTGCCTCCCAGCCCTCTGCCCTCTCGTAGCCGCAGCTGCCTGGGACACTGCCTGTGCCCTGTGCTGCTGCCTTGGCTCGGCCCTGTGCACTTCTGAGCTCCTGCCAGCTGGGCACCTCTGTGCCTGCTGTGTGCCTTTTAGGTCCTGGATTGCCTGGACTTGAGCGAATGCGGTGAAAAAGTCCTGGAGATCTTGACGAGGCACCTGCAGAGCCAGTCCAGGCAGATGCGTTGTGTCGCGCTCCGAGGCCTCGTGGTGCTCACTTCCATGGTGAGAAGGAAGCAGCAGCTGAAGCTGTGCTGGCAGCGTGGGGCTGGGGCAAGCAGCCCCTTGGGCTTAGCTGGTCTTTGGCAGCTGTGGCAGCTGCTCCCAGCTCTCCAGGGTCACTCTTCAGCTGCCTGAGTGCTTCGGGACAGGCCTTTGGCCTCTGAGCCCTGCAGCAGCAGCAGCAGCAGTGTGGGGTTGCCCAGCCTTGTTTTGCATACAGAATCCAAGCATGTACAGCCTGACTGAAAGCCTTGGGAAGCTACTGTGGGATAGGGATGGAGACATCGTTGAGATGACCCTCGTTGTGCTACGCCTCCTGCTGCTGCAGAAAAACCTGGCAATAGCCAGCCCCATCGCCCTGCAGCTGACTGAGGCGCTCTGGCACCACTTTGACAATGTGAGGCTCTGTGCCCCCAGCCACGGGCACTTGGGTGGTGCCTTGGGCCTGGCCACAGGGGGGCCTGCAGCAGCTGATGTGGAGGCCTTTTGCTTCCTTTCCAACAGGACAACAGCCTTGTGCAGCTGCTCTCCATTCGCCTCTTCCAAGAGGTGATCACGCGGGTAGTGGCAAAGGGAGAAAAGGCCCTGAAGAAGCATGTGAGCCAGAGCCTGCTCCCACTCTTCTTCCACTGCCACCATGAGGACCGGCCTGTGGCACAGGTGAGGCCTCCTGGGCGTCCCCATGGCACGGGGCTCAGCTGTCTCCCCACGCCCTGGCACCTGACGGGCTCCAGCCTCCTCCTGGCCTGGGCACAGAGATGCAGCTCCTGTGCCCTGGGCTGCGCTGCCATCTCTGGCTCTCTGCTGTTCTGCAGGCCTCTCGGGAAACGCTGCTTTCTGCACTAAGGGTCCTGAAGAGGAAGGATCTCAAGTAGCTGCTGAAGACCGATCAGATGTGGAGAATTGCTGAGCGCTTGGTAAGGACAGGCTGTAATCCCCAACCCGATGCCTGCAGAAGCCGCCTGCCCACGGCGCCCAGTCTGTGGGGCTGGCGGCTGTGGCTCCTGCCCAGTGCCGCAGGCAGGGGCACCAGCCTGCGCCCCACACGCTGCTCCCTTCCCTGGGCCGTGCGGGCCCTTCTCCAGGCTCCTCCAGCCCCAAGCGCGGTGTGGGCCCTCCGCCCCGTCCCGAGCCCGGCGCCTTCGTCTACTGGTCGCGCCTCAGGGCTCTCTGGGCAGGGCCAGTGGCGCTGGCCCTAGAGAGCGCCCGGCCCAGGGGCAGGGCCCCCAACAACCCTTCCCCTCCTTGCCCTGCCGCTCTCTGCAGCTGGCAGAGGACAAGAGCCGAGCATCCGAGCACCTGCGCCTGGCCCTTCCGTACCTGCGGAGCGCACAGGAGCCCCTGCGAGAGGCGGCCGTCAGGTTCATGGGTGAGTCCCAAGCCTGGCTCCCTCCCCGCCCCGCCCCATTGCCGCAGCTGGGCCTCAGCCCCACCTGCTGTGCCGGCAGCAGGATCCGGGCGTGGGCATGGGCAGCCCCCGCTGGCCTGGGTATTGCTGCTGCCGCCCTCTGGCAGCCGTGCCCTGGGGCACCAGCGTGCACCAGGGGCCTGGGCTGAGCCTTGCCGGGCCAACAGGGCGTGTGGCCTCAGGGCTGGCAGCGGCCGTGTGCGGCAGCTGTGGCTCTGAAGGCAGGACACGCTCTGTGTTCCCCAGGGATGGCCGGGCGCTACCTGACAGAGTGGCAGCCGGAGTTCCGCATCATCTGCAGCGGTGAGTGAGGCCCGCGGGCTCTCGGCGGGGTCTGCCGCTCGCAGCTGCCCTCCCTGGCATGCCCGCCGATGGCTCCGCTCCCTGCGTGCCCCAAGGGCAGCGTGGCCACAGCACAGACACTTTGCAGGGGCCTGCGGCACATTCCTGGCCAGCAGCTGCCAGCTCATCCTTCTTGGCTCCTGCTTCCTCCAGGCTGTGCCAGGAGCTGCGTGCCATGGACGAGGCTGGAGGCTCTGCCCAGCTCCCCACAGATCCAGCCTTTGACTGTGCCTCTGTTTCTCTCTCTGCAGCCCTTCAGGTCATGACGGATGACAGCAGCCCTGCCATCTCATGCCTGGCGCTTCAAGCTCTGTACATCCTTTTAGCTGTACGGAGCGTTCCCTCCTCCTGAGTGCAGAGGATGCGAGACCAACTGCGCCGCCTCTGGAAGTCACGGCCTTTCCTGTGTGGCCGTGGCTGAGTGTCCTGCCGCGGCGCTGCGGAGAACGGATCCGGGAGGCTGCGTCTGCTGGGGCCACCTGAGCCTGCGGGGAACAGCTCTCCTCTGCCAGCACTTCCTTTCCCTTCACCCACTAGAGGAACATTAAATTGCTGTTGTTGCATAGTCGGGTGTCCAGGAGCTTTCTCTTGGTGCAGAGTGTCTTCAGGCCAATGGGGAAGAGGGGAAAAAGGCTGCTTGCTCTGAGCCAGTTGCTCAAGCGTGCGGTGTGGAAGGGAAAGTGGCCAAACAGCCCTTGGCCTTTGGTGTTAAGGCTAAATGACTTCAGGTCCTTTCAGGACAGGCACTCCAGCTCTAGCTCCTATTCCCCCAAGTGAGTTTCCAGGTGCAGGTTCAAATGTGCAGCCCCAGGCCCTCCACAAACACAAGCTGCCCACTGCCTCTTCACCTGCCTTAACTCCTGTCTGTGCTCACAGCACCAAAGCCAGGCTGTTCCCAGTCAGGGACCAGAGCCCTGTTCCTGCAGGACGCTCTTGCCAGCACCTTCCAGGACTCTCTGCTGTGCACACAGCGCTTTTCATGCCTGCTCCCAACAGGCTTTGGAATGCAGAGCCCAACCTGGCTGGCTCTGCCACCAGCACAGCCCAAACACAGGCAGAGGAAGAAGCAGCAGGGGTTGTTTTGCGGCCATGCCCAAGAGAAACTGGAAGGGTGCCCTCCCTCTGGTCTCCCTTGCTTGCCTTTCTGACTGGGTCTGAGCCTAGGGCTGCCATTCCTCACTTGTGGGGACCAGAAGCACAGCCAGGATCCCAGCACTGCCTGACAGCACTCCGGGCACTGGCACAGTCACACATCCGAGTCTCGGGCACTGTGCTGCTGCTTCATTTGCCCCTAGGCACACCCAGAGCTCCCTGCTAAGCCTGGATGGTCTCTGGTTCTGCCCTCTTCCTCATCCTGTGCAGGGAAGGAGCACTGCTGTGCTTTCAGGAAGATATTCTTGAAAACTTCCAGCATTCCAAGCTCAGTGACCCTCCATAGATGCTTGCCATGGAATCCCTCACAGCTGGGTTCACAGCATATTCAGGTTGTCTCTTCCAAAATCCAGGAACTCTGAGGTGCTCAGCAAGATCTGGAACTGCACGGTGCTGTGGAACTGCACCTTCAGCACAGGCACCTTTCCAGCCTGACCTGCCCTTGTTCCTCTGGGTCTGGGCACAAAACAGGGCCTGGAAGAGAACGGCAGCAGGGGTCTATGTGTCCCAGGGCCCCGGGTTTGCTTCAGCTCCACAGGGATGCAGGCAAAGTGAAGAAGCCAAACTGTTTATTAATGAAAGGCAAAGCAAAGGGATGAGCTGGAAGGGAAAAAAGGGGATGGGCAGTGTCTGAGGGCTGGAGGGAGGGAGCTGTCAACAGGGAGGGAGAGTGGAGGGAGAAAATGGTGATGGACAGGCTGAGGGCAGAGCTATCAAAAGGGAGGGAGAGTGGAGAGAAATAAAGGTGATGGGCAGTGTATGAGGGCTGGAGGGAGGGAGTTGTCTACAGGACAGGCAGGGAGAGGGCTGAAGCCACAAGAACTGTGCCCAGCATCAGCTGTGCCAGGACTTCCAGCAGCGCTGAGCAGTGATGTCATCTTTAGTGTCTCCATGTGCTGTTCTTGGGATACTGGTTCACTGGATCCAGAAGATGTCCCTAATTCTTGAGCTCTTTGGGGAAACTCGGCTTAATTTTCCAGGTCAGAGCAGGATGGGCTGGCACATTGCCTCCGGGCTTGAAGGACTGAAAGAGAGAAGAACCGAGCCATGGCAACAGCCCAGATCTGTGGGAATCCTACAAGACCTTCTGAACAGGGCCATCCAAGCCAGAAGCAAGTAGGAGACATTGGAATCAGCTGGGAGGTCTTGCTGAAATAAATGAAAAGGGCAGGAGATTTCTCTCCTTTTTAATGCCTTTATGAAGGTCAGCTTGGGTGGGGGCTCGACGGGTCGTGCGCACGCCACCGCCACTGCTGCCAGGAGTGGCAGGGAGGAGGAGGTGTGCAGCTCTGTCCGCTGGTGCGCAGGCAGAGCCGGAGCTTCCGTCCTCGCCAGAGCACCAGGAGATTCCCATTTTAGATTTAACATTTGAGGTCTACTTTCTAGCTGACATCTCCGGGTTAGGGTGAGAGGTTCAAAGGTCTTAGCAGACCCTGGATTCAGTTGCTTACTCTTAGACGTCACTTAGATTGTTTAATTCTGTGGTGGCTCGTTGTTTTAGGGGTTTTCTTTGCTGGACTTGGCCAAGTGTTTCTACATTCGCATTCAAGCTCTGACGTGACTCCCTCCTCACAGTCCCGGGTGCCATTTTCCAGGAAGCAGCAGGGGTGGTACCCGAGAGGGGTTTCTAACAATTAAACTATTAACAACAGGTAATTAAAGAATAAAACTATTAACAACAGGTAATTACAACATGAAACTATTAACAATAAGTAATTAAAGATCGAACTTAGTAGCAATTGGTTTAACTTGTTGACTCTCTAACTTTTAAAAATGGACGACTTTTTACTCCTTACACTCAGGACAAAGAAATGGCTGGGGTGGGCAGAAACCTATCCCTAAACTCTGGACCACTCCATGTGCCTATTGTAAGAAAGAAAGGCATTGGAAGAGAGACTGCCTGCAACTCAAAGCCAAGGTGGTTGAAGAACTGAATCAATGCAAGGGTTGGCTGGAGGGCATCCCCCCAGAAAACACTCTGGTCCAAAGAGAACTGGGGGAAAAGATGAGGAAAATGAAATGTCTGGTGAATGCAGGTGCAACACATTCTGTGTTAGATATAAAATTGGAGGAAATTGATCCTGGTAAAGTTGTGAATGTTATTGGAACCACAAGTCAACAGCAGAAGGTATCTTTTTAAAACCACGATCTTATGAACTGGGAAACACAGTAGGAATACATCAGATCCTAGATATGCCTACGCCTCCCAAAACGCCTCATTGGAAGGATTTGTTGGAGACATGAGAATGTTGTAACATGTTCCAACAGGCTGAAATGTAGTTTACCCCTGGAGGAGTACGGATCAAAGTCAATGACAAACAAATATCATGTTCTAAGTCTAGCTCTCCTTACAGATTTTCCGAATCAGAAGAGACATAGAAGAAGTTCTTAGTCAGGTTTGTCTTAAAGTCTGGGTGGATGGGACCCCTGGTAAGGCCAAAGCAGCACAACCTGTAATCATTAAACTTAAACCTGGAACATGACCAATAAGAATTAAACAATATCCACTTAAGATGGAAAAAATAAAAAGTGTTAAGCCTATCATAGAAAATTTTCTAAAATTTGGGTTGTTACTGGAATGTGAATCTGAATAGAATACACCCATTTTACCCATACAAAAGCCTGATGGTTTGAACTACAGTCTGGTTCAATACCTACAGGCTATATTAACAAAATAGCTGGAGATCTCCACCCAGTGGTTGCAAATCCATATGCTTTGCTAATCAAACTAAAAGGTGAATATGGATGGTTTACCATTTCAGATCTCAAGGATGCTTTCTTCTGTATACCCTTGGACCCTGGCAGCCAAAACCACTTTGCCTTTGAATGGGGAAACGCAGAGACTGGAAGGACAAGTCAAATTACCTGGACTGGAGGACCACAAGGATTCAACAATAGTCCAACCATGTTTGGAAAACAGTTTGCTGAGGACCTTGAAAGTTGGGTAAGCCCGTCCACAAATGGAATTGTGTTATAATAGGTAGATGATCTACTTTTAGCCACTGAAACTTAAAAAGACTGGAATGGACAGTAAGCCTCTGAAATGACCTGGGATTAAGTGGATACAAGGTATCCAGAAATCAAGCTCAAATAATCAAACAGGAAGTCATTTACCAAGGATACAAAATATCCCAAGCGCAGCAGGGACTAAGACAGGATGGCAAAGGGACCATAACCGAACCCCACTCCCTACTAATGCCAAAGAACTGAGAACCTTTCTGGGAATGACTGGATGCTGTATTAACCATGGTAGTGACTTTGGGCTGCTGGTTAAGCCACTGTAGCAGCTGTTAGAAGACAATCCCAGAGACCTGAAATGGACACCCAAAAGTAAGAAAGCCTTCAAAAGCTAAAGGAGGACTTGAGAAGAGCACCTGCTCTGGGCTTGCCAGATGTCTTGGAACCCTTTCAGCTTTTCTCTTATGAGAGGCAAGGGATGGCATTAGGTGCACTAGCTCAAACAGCTGGACCATAGAAGAGAGCAATAGCATCATTTTCAAAACAACTGGATGAAGTAAGTAGGGGACAGCCTGACTGTAAGCAGTTGCTGCTCTTATTTCAGACATCCAAGGAGCCTGGAAATTCACTCTAGGTCAACAAATAATTGTGTTTATCTCACATCCAGTAGCAGCAATTCTTGACCAACAGGATGGGCATTGGCTTTCCCTCTCCAGATTCCTTAAATATCAGGCAATTTTGGTGGAACAATGCAGCGTTACAAAACAAATCTCTTCTCTAGTTAACCCAGCACCATTCCCAGCTACTCACTAGACAGACAAGGAGCCTTTGTAGCATGACTGGATCAAAACCATTCAGCCCACTTTATTCCAGCTGCCCAGATCTTAAAGAAACCCCAATTCCAAGAGCAGAATCTCAGTACACAGATGGGAGTGGCTTTGTAAGAGCAGATCAGTGAAAATCAGGATATACAATTAGCACGGAGCAATAGGGGATAGAAGCCCTACACAAGTCAGCTCAGAAGACAGAGATAATCACTTTAACCCGTACCCTCTGACCAGCCTGAGGAAAAAGGATTAATACATGAACAGATTCCAAGAATGCCTTCAGCGTAATAGATGCCCATGAAGCAGTTTAGAAAGGTAAAGGACTATTGGCAGCTCAAGGAAAGCAGTTGAAGCATTCAGAAGAAATCTTAAAATTGCTGCAGGCAGTACTACTACCTCAAGAGGTTGCAATTCTGCACTGAAAGGGACAACAGAAAGGAGAAACCGACCCCAAAAGAGGGAACAGGTTGCAAAAAGAGTAGCAGAACAAAGCCATGCTGAGATTCAGGCACTAATTCCCAAAGGTAAGGAACAATATGACAATGATGTATGCTGTATAATCAGAAAGATCTAGAATTAACAAAGAATTTGCAAGCAGAATGAAAACACTGTGTTTTTTTCAACTCCTCAGGGAGGGAGAGTTATGCCAGAAAGAACATCATGAAAACTAATTAAAGATGAACATAATTGTATACACTAGGAAGGAGATGTCTTACATAATTATTGGATAAGGACAACAGTAAGATGCAACCCGTACTTTAGTGTAAAGCAGGTAACCCAAGGGTGTGAAATAACGTCTTAGAGCCAATCCACAAACCAGGACTAGACTTGAGCTTGGCCCAGTAGACAAGGGACAATATCCTGGACAGCACTGGCAAGCTGACTTTTCTGAATTGCCAAGAAAAGGGGGGTATAAATACCTTCTGCCTTTAACTGATACCTTCTCAGCATGACCTGAGGCATTCCCAACCCAAACAAAAAAAGCCAAAGTTTTCAACATTTTGTTAAACAATATCATGCCCTGGTTCAGAGTGCCTTTAGACATCTCCTCTGACTGAGGACCATGTTTCCTAGCAAATATTGCACAGCAACTTTGCAATAATCTCCAAATCAACTGGCACCTACACACACTGTATTGGCCCCAGGCCAGTAGCCAGGTGGAAAAGATGAATTATCCAGTCAAACAACAGATAGTCAAAACTGTACCAGAGGCCAACATACCTTGGCCCCAGGCCCAGCCTTTGGCTTTATAATGGATTTGATAAGACCAAGAGCAAAAGAAAATCTGAATCCCTTTGAAATACTGTACAGAAGACCATGGAAGCAAAACTAGCAAGGGGAGGATACTGTACAAGGTGGAGAGGGGTATCTCCAGAACCATGTTGTCCAACTAACACTACAGCTGCAGAAAATAAACCAACACATTTTGAGCAAGAGGATGCTCCTCTCCACAATCCAGCCTGGGGACCAGGTAGACCAGGTAGAAAGCCTCTTATCCCAAAATGGAAAGGAGTCTATTTAGTACTTTTAATCACTTACACAGCCTTTAAAGCTTAAAGCATTAATCTCTTGGATACATTATTCCAGAAATAAAATACTTCTGCAAAAGGCAAGTGGAGTCCAAAAGTGGACCTCAGAAAGAACAGGAGAAACCAAGATACATTTCACATGATCATTGTCTTCCCGATACTTCTAATCAGAATCCAAGCCACAGCAGATGACTGTCACTACCATAATGATCTCCTTGGCCTGCAAGATCCTGGTAGATGGAACACTCAAAAATATTCAGGACCTAACTGGCTAAAAGGGATTAAAAAGGTAAAAATACTTTATGCCATTTTAAGGATTAATGACTGAGCAGTTAAAGATTGAGGAAACCCTGACTCCATGCTTGCCTTTCTTGTCCCACATGAAAGCAAGATCTCTATGGCTTGTAAATTGGAAACTGACAAACCTCTTTCAGAGAAGATTGCCCGAGTGATCATGCGCATCTGCGACCTTTCTAACAAGTAGTGTGTGGATTCATTTTCATGTGAATCCTATCAGGATTTTTGCCCTATGCAAATTAAAATGGGAGACTATAACCTAGCCAAGATAGTTCCCTTCTTCTGTGGCGCACAGGTGGGGTGGGAGGACCATCATCACACAGAGATACAGGAATGGAGCCCGCCAGCAATCTGACCCAACAAATATTGTTTCCAACCGGCAGCTATTGTGGGACTAGAGTTATAAATTGTCCTGCTTGTACCCTTACTACATGGAACAGGTCTCATACAGGATCTGCTTTTGAGAATTGAATTTCATTCTTGGGATATTTCAGGCCATCAGAAGTAGTAGCGTGTCAAGTTGGAGGGGTAGCCAGGAGCACAATCAGCCTGTTCGGGTATATCATGCCTAATTCCATGACCATGTGATGGCAACCCAAGTATGCATTGAATCCAATAGCTCAACTGCATCCTCTAATGGGCTGAGGTACTCAGGATACTCAACTATTTGCACTGGGAACTTGGTAAAGTATCCTTTGTAATACTACCAGGGGCCAGTGTAAGGTTTCTGGAGGTTTCCGAAATGCCTCCCTAAAGGCAGGCAATGTATCTGAAGAAACCACTTACCATGCCTTGGGTACGCAACAAGGAGCGAAACGGAATGGGTCACACCACAGACATTTAAAATTAAAATCAAAACAAACAACTTTACATCAGCAAACAACTCCGTAGAATAGGACCCATATGTGAAATAATAGAGTCTTTCACTCTGGGGTAAGACAAACAAATGAAGAATTGTTGCCTCTAAATCCACAGTACTCTCTGAAAAAGCTGGAGGTGAAGAGTACAAGCTAATATTTCCATAATTAAACAGCAATTCTGCCCACTCATACAGCAAGCCTAAAAGAATGGGAGCTGTGGATACATTCCCAGACACCAAATCATAGGTATGAAAAAGACTTAAGGGGATGGTTTGGGTCTGAACTGGGAGTATTAAATTCTATTGATTAAGAAGTCTTATTCAAGACAGTAAGCACTGTGAGTTCTTATATTGGACAGATACAAACTCCTCTCAGATCAACCCTGCTGTCACTTGCCCAAAACCAAAGCCTGGCAGCTAACCTATTAACCACCCTGGCCAACAATACACTGCAGGATTTTCAAGCAGTTGTTGGCTTTATGGGAAAACTACAGAGTAACATTTCTTAAGTATTTCAATGTTTACAAGCTCAACTGTGTGTGGCTATGGTCTGTAATCTCAGGAAAACTTCAAAAAAGGAGAGCTGGGGAAATTGCCACAAGAATTAACTAAATCATGGCTAAAAATGAAACCACAAAGCAATTTGGAAAAAGACTTCCACACTTGGTTGCAATTGGTCCATTTCACATAGAATGAACAAAACCCTGCAGTCTTTTGTATAACCCATTGAGAATGCAACAAAATACCGTGTCATTCCAATTTTGGCCCTTGGAGTTATAAGAACTCACATAACTGTCAGACCCATTCAGCATAATGTCTGGGCCATTTTCAACAAGAAAACTAGAAGCTGACAAACTCTTAGTATCAAAGCATGTGTGCCAAGGGACGCACTGAATTTTGTGTGCAAAAATGCGGTGCTTGAAAGAGAGGATCGGTGTCTGCATGCTGAGGGCAGCAGTTGTATTTTTGAAATGAGCCCAGTTACCCGTGCACAATCACAGGTGTGTTATGTGGGAAGGGGCTGTGCCTGTGTGAGATCTGCTTGCACAACTATTACAATAGAGTCTTTTAAGGAAACTCCTAATGGTACTAACTTCTCTATTTGTAATTTCACAACAACCAAAAGTGGATGCGACTTCAGCTGCACCACACAAGAACTTCTCTTGAGATTCTGCAGAATGCACATGATGGGTATCACCAAGTGCCCAAATTCCAAACTGCACGGGACGCTCACATTCTAAAGCAAATGCCCTACCAGCCTAATATAGAATGGCTAGTGGCAGAAGTCAAAAATGCATCTCACAGAGCCTGATGGACACTCAAATCCGGTATCAAAGTTGTTATCGAAATCATCACCAAAAGAGAGAAAGAAAGAGAACATCATGAGTCAGATATCTTCTT
The DNA here is from genome assembly GCF_028551555.1 of Melozone crissalis. Classification (NCBI taxonomy): domain Eukaryota; kingdom Metazoa; phylum Chordata; class Aves; order Passeriformes; family Passerellidae; genus Melozone; species Melozone crissalis. The sequence continues at coordinate 489,685 of NW_026535957.1, forward strand.
GTGATATGGACAAATCTGGAACCACCAACAGCTCCTCAGATTTTTAGCTTCCTCAGCAAACCAGTTCTAATTTTAAAAAAATTAACCCTCCTCTGAAGCATCATAAATCTATGGATTTGGTAGAAAATTAAAACAGCGGCAGAACAGTGCATATGTACTGTGAACTGTCCAGAGGATCTTGCAAAAGAATTTGCATCAGGATAAAGAGAAGAGCTGAATGAAACAAGGCCTTTGTTTGACATAAGCACAAGCAATTCACATAAGTAAACAAGTACTTGGCACAGACCTACACAAGCACTTAGCACCAGTTAGCATAAGAAAAACCTGGCTGGCCTAACTTGACAGGAGAGGGACTTGACAAAAAGCTTTAGACACATTCCACCAGAAGAACTAAGGGCAAGTGTAAAATGAGCCCTGTGCAGGGAAGCCATGAGGAAGAAGTGCTGCTTTAGGGCATGGAGGCCGCTCCTGGCCAGTGCCTGGACATCAGCTTCAAGTACAGGAACCTGACAGAATGTATTTCTAACGCCCTGCCTATCGAATCACCTCAGCAGAGTCAAGATGGGTGGTAATTTTGAGATCAATTTCTGACATCATCCCACTGAAATGTACATGTGGCAGAGAAGCATTTTAGTGGGGTGCAGACCCTGCCCTCCTGCCAGCTCAATAAAAGGGCTTTTGGCGGACAATGCATTTGTCTGCCGATTTCTTTGAATTAGGGAGACCCCTCAGGACAGCTGTTGGCCATCCCCTGTGTGCGGCCATCCCCTGTGTGGATCTGCAAAAGCTTCAAATCAGCTGCCTCAGCTTCCAGGGCCTCTCTTGGCCAGCATCCTGGCGTGGGTGCAGGGCTGCTGCGAGGCACTGCTGCGGCCCAGCAGGACAGGGCCGGCTGTCTCGTGTCCACATAGCAGCCTTGACAGAGCCAGGGCCATCCTGAAAACAGAGAAACACTCGCAGGTCAGCAGAGAGGAGCGAGGAGCACTGGGCTGCTCTCAGGGTATCTCAGCATGGTGCTCCAGTGGGAAGGGCAGGCAGGCCTCCCACATTCAGGGCATCCCGTGCATTAAAAGGATGGGCATTTTGTCCTTTTCATCCCTCCAGCCCGGAATCAGGCCTGACACATCCTCCTCTGCAGTGGAGTTTTTCCCACTGCACGTGGGACAAGGATTGAAGCTCCCTGCTCAGGCTTTGCAGCTCGCCTGGCCATGCCGCTGCCCTCACTCCCCCTGACTGAGATCCTGGAACTTTTCCTGCTGCTCATTCATCATGGGAAATCCGGCCATCTCTGAGAAAAAAGAGTTCATCTTGGCCCCAGCAGCACAGCTCCCTGCCGGCGGCGCTGCCGGCGCTGTGGCCACACGGGCTGCTGGCCCGGCAGGGCTCAGCCCGGCCCTTGCCACATGCTGCCGCCCCAGGGCACGGCTGCCAGAGGGCGGCAGCAGCAATGCCCGGGCCAGGCGGGGCTCCACGGCGCCGGGCCCAGCTGGCGCTGCGGGGACAGCAGGCGGGACTGGGGCCTGTGGGAATCCGGAAAATCAGAGCGTTTTAGGAATGCTACAAAAGGCAGGCCTCAGAGACAGCAGAAGTGCAATTAGAGTTAGGCAGTAGCCATAAGATTTGTCAGCAGAAAGTTTTTATAAGAAGTAGAAAACTACGGAAAAATAGGACAATGGTCTGAGTATTAATGTTTGGCTAGAATACCTCCCTAAGCTACAGAAAAGTTTATCTACCAAGATATTAGGAAGTTTTAAGCTTAATAATGGAGCCCTGTGGATTGTATGTTAATGCTTACAAGCAGGTATTATATTCAAAATAAGCGAGCATTGTTTGACTGAAGGTACATGTGCTTACAGTGCTTGGATAGAACTCTTGTCAATATGCTTCTGCGTTGTGTGATTGGTCAAAAACTTTTAAAGTAAATTCTAACATGAAGTTCTTTGTCTGCTTCTGGGGATGTGTGTGACTGTGGTCACAGGGGTTTTCAGGTGAAAGGAGAGACGAGAATATTGACTTCATGTTCAGAAGGCTTGATTTATTATTTTATTTTATATATATATTTTACATTAAACCTATACTAAAAGAAAAGAAAGGAAAAGGTTTCCTCAGAAGCTAGCTCTGCTAAGAATAGAATAGAAAAGAATGATAACACAGGCAGCTCTCTCAGACCCTGTCCGAGACAGCTCCATCTTGATTGGCCATTAATTATAAACATCTAAGAGGGGCTAATCACAGGTGGACCTGTTGCATTCTACATCAGCAGATAATCATTGTTTACATCTTGTTGCTGAAACTGCAGCTTCTCAGAAAGGAGAAAAATCCTAAGAAAGGATTTTTCACAAAAGACGTCTGCGACAGATGTGAGCTGCTGGCATTTTCCCATTGTCATAACCATGTAATGAGACTGATGCTGGAAGATAAACAGCTCAAGACGCGTTCCCCAGCAGTCCCATCCCGTTGGTGATTTGTGCAAAGACCCCCAGGCAATGATAGGGCCGAGCTGTGGCAGGGTGGGGAAGGGTGGGGCAGGGCAGGGCCGGGTTGGATGGCGCAGTATAGGGTGGAGCATGGTGAGGTACGGCCGGGCTGCAGCAGGGTGGGGAGGGGAGGGGCACGGTGTGGCAGGCTGGTGCAAGGTGTGGTAGGGTGGGGCAGAGTAGGGTGGGGCAGGATGGCGCAGGGGTGAGCAGGGTGGGGTAGGGAGGGGCTGGATTGTGTGGAGCAGTGCGGGGCAGAGCACTGTGGGGTTGGGCAGGGCTGGGCAGACAGAGGTTGGGCAAGGTGGGGAAGGGTGGGGCTGGGTGGTGCTAAGGAGGGTGGGGCATGCAGAGAGCCCGGGCTCCTGGCTCACCCATGAACCTGATGGCCGCCTCTTGCAGGGCCTCCTGTGGGCTGTCCTAGCACTGCAGGGCCCGGCGCAGGTGCTCGACTGCTCTGCTCCTGTCCTCTGCCATCTGGAGAGTGCCAGGAGGGTGCAGCTGGTGCAGACTCAGCCCCTTGACCGGGCTGTCCCTGTGGCCAGCACTGGCCTCCCCTGCCCACACAGCCCTGTGAGGCAGCCAGCAGCCACTGGGGCCGGGGCTGGAGGGGGCAGAGGGGTGGGTGCTGCCCAAGAAAAATAAAGGAAAAATTCTGACCTCCAACACTAAAACAAATGGCCGTATTGGAGATAACGTTTTGCAGGGAATGGACAACACATTGAGCCTGACAAGGTCAGGTGCACAGTGCAAATGTGGTGGAGCCGTTCACAACAGGGGCCATCTGAATACTCCAGCTTCATGGGAACAAAGCATTTCATGGATGACCAGGAGACAGTGAGTTCTGTAGCAAGCAAACTCAGGAATGATGAGACCATCGTCCATGGCCTGATGCACACTCATGTCTCTGCTGTGGTTGTCTCAAGGATGAACAGGAAAAATTCAGAGAAAAGATGAGGAAGGAGATGAGCAAGGACAGTTCCCATGTGGCACCAGTGCAAACCAGAGGCCCCAGTGTCAGAGCTCAACACCCCCCAGCTAGGGAGAGAGAGTACACCCCACGAGTGGACCTGTGGTTCTTCCTGTATGAACATGGGCAAGACATGAGAGGGTGGAATGGAAAACTCATCTCTGTCCTAGCAGCATGGGTATGAGAGCTAAAAGAGGAACCTACTAGAAGAGAGATTTCCACCCAAATGAATGAAACCCCAGCTCCCTGTGACCGAGCTGCCAGGTATAGCAGAAGGGAGGATGATATGTCAGATCTCCTTGAAGGAACATCCAGAACATACACCCAGGGAGGGAACGGTAGCCAGGACTAGAGAGGGCCTGCCTCTAGACAGGTGGAGGCCAGGGAAAATTGTGTCTCTTAGGGTGTGTGGATCCCTGACACACCAGAGCCATAGATATACAAGGCTTTTGTCAACACTGGTGCACAGTGTACTCTAATCCCATCAGGACGCTGAGGCAAAGCAAAAATTTTCCAGGACAGAAATCCATTTTAATTTAGGTGAAATGTACATTTTTGAGTTGAGTCTGTGGTTAGAAACCATAGTTATTCAGCCAGATTGCAAGGCCTAAGCTCAGTGAAGTTACTGCAGTGAAGGACAGAGATAAAGGGGGGAGACAGAAGATGATAGAGAGAGACAGGAACTGCTGTAAGGGCAAGTCAACCTGACCTCGGATTTTTTTCTGATAAAAAGGAACTAGCAGTAAATGTCACGCGAAACCCATAAAAATGATCATGTATGACCCTATTGTGAAACTGTATGCGTATGTATTTGAGAGAGAGATAAAAAGAGACCTGAAGTTCTCAGAGGTACGCATGCCTTTTCTTAGGAGAACAACCTCCACATGCGTCCAGTGCTGTAATAACAATACCAGCTTTACAACTTCTACAAAAATGTGGGGTTCTCTTCTTTTCTCCGCAAAACAGCTATCAGGTTCATGGGTGAGCCATGAGCCCAGGCTGCCCTTTCCCTTCGCGGCCTGCCGCAACTGGGCCCCAGCCCCGTCTGCTGCCCCGGCAGTGCCAGCGGGGCCTGGCGCCGTGAAACCCCGCCTGGCCCGGGCATTGCTGCTGCCGCCCTCTGGCAGCCGTGCCCTGGGGCGGCAGCGTGCGGCAAGGGCCCGGGCTGAGTCCTGCCGGGCCAGCAGCCCGTGTGGCCACAGCGCCGGCAGCGCCGCTGGCAGGGAGCTGTGCCGCTGGGGCCGTGACAGGCTCTGTGTTCACAGGCATGGCCGCGCGGCACCTGAGGGGGAAGAAGGAAGAGCTCTGGCTCATCTGCCACGGTGAGTGAGGGCAGCGGGCTGGCAGCGGGGGCTGCCAGGGGGAAAAGCTGGAAGCTCTGCCCCGGCTGCGGAGGGCTCTGCTCCCGTGGGGAGAGCACACGGAGCTTTCAGGGCCACGTGGGCCATTGGTGGTCAGCAGCTTCGGGCTGATCCCCTTGCTCCCTGTTCCCTCCTGGCCATGGCAGGAGCCAGCTGGGATGGCCCTGGCAGGGGGCTCTCCTCGGCTCCCCGCAGCTCCAGCTTCTGACCGTGCCTCTGTTCCTCTCTCTCGCAGCCCTTGAAGACAAAAAAAAAGACATCAGCCTCGCCGTCGGAAGCCTAGCAATTCAAACACTGTGCATCTTCAAGTCAGGAGAGCGGGCTGCCATCTCGAGGTTCCAGTAGCTCCGAAATCACCTGCGCAGGGCATGGAAGACAAGGACTCGTCTGTCATGGCTCAGCTGCCTGCCTGCCAGGCCGGAGCTCTGTGGAGAGCTGATCCCAGAAGCTTTATTTGTTTGGGCCTCCTGAGTCAGGAGGAATTTTCTTTTTCTTCAAGATTGCTCTTTTCATTTCTTTCTTTTCCTTTACAATGTAAATAGAACGTATGTTATAATACACAGACTGCAAGGATCTTTCTTTTGCTGCCCAGGGTCCGCAGGGCATAGGGGAGGAGAGGGAAAAGGATGATTGCGCTCAGCAAGCTGCCCAGGCGTGCAGTGTTGCAGGGAAAATGGCCAGAAGCCCCTTGGCCTTTGGTGGTTCTGCTGAAGCCTTTGTGCTGGTGACAGAGCGGGTGGGCAGGGGCCGGGGCTGCGGGGATCCCTGTGAGAGCAGTGCCTGGAGATGGCCACAAGCCCTGTGCCAGGCAGAAAGCACATCCGTGTCCTCCTGCCCGTGTGCTGCTGGCTGCCTTGCTGAGGGCTCCCAGGAGCCTCTGGATGGGGCTGCTCTGGAGCTGCTGTGGGGCTGCGGCGCTGCTGCCGGGCAGCTTGGCCGGGCTGGGGCGCTGGCAAGCCCTGAGTAATGGGCTGTCAGAGGCCACAAGCAGCCCCCCAGCAGCCGCCTTGATCCTTCCAGAGTTGACTTGCAAGAGGGACCCTGGGCACTCTGGAACTAACAGCATCAGTGTTGCTGGAAATCGAAACGCAGGGAAATCTCAGACCTTTGGTCTTGTCAGCAAAGCTTTGAATTAAACACAGGATTTGAAGGGAGACCTTGGAAAGGGCTTCCAAAGCTAGGTGCTAGAAGCGAGAATGTGGATTTCTAGTTTATTATAGCAGAGACACGGGGAGGAACGTTGAAGTGGAGGAAAGTTTAGAGTTTTAGAGTTCAAGATCTAATAAAAATCAAATCAGTTACAATGGTAAACAAGAAGTTTAGGATGCAGTGCTGTAGGTTTGTGTGTCATAGCATGATTGGCTAAGGAGGCTTACACTGTGGCAGGATGTGGGAACCCAGGAAATTCCTCTGGCTGCCCTGCAAGACTTGAGACCCTGTCAGAGGGCTCAGAGGCTTTGGCACAGAGGCCGAGACCACTGTGCCTTTGATTTAGCCCTTGGAAATAACAATTACCAACCTTGTAGGAAGAATGACAAGCCACAAAGGTGTAAGCAGAATGACAGTGAATTTATCACCGAGTGGAAAAATAGATTTTGGGGCATTTTTGAATGGGACTTCAGGGGGGAAGATGAGGAATCTGGGTATGTCCAGCCTTTCTCCTTCTTCTTTTTGGCCACCATCTGCTGCTGTGATGTTGGCACATTTAGGCTGGTTTAGAGTAGAAGCTCACTGTCTAACGTAGATGATATGTATGGGAAAGTAATGGCAAATATTGTACACATAGTTGTTTTTAGTATAAAAAGATAACACCGCCCCACGGGAGGCAGAGTGCCTTAGACTGTCTGGCTGTGCGGACCTCGAAAGACAGGAGAAAGAATTTTATAGATAAGATAAAATGAACAACCTGGAGACGAAGAAATGAACAGCTCTGGCTCCTTCTTCAACCACCGGACTGGGAAAAGAGACTTTCTAACATATCTCGGGGTCACTCTGACCAGCTAGAGACCCCGAGAGCACGACTCCATAAGATGAGATATTGGAGATTGGGTCCAAAACACAAATATCCATGTTGGCCGTGTCTTCTTGGCCAAGAAATCCTTCAATGCTCTTGTAACTACAAGTCTTGCGGCCCTGTGAGCCATGCGGTGGAGATGTGAGCCAAACTCACCCTTCCTGTCTGTGGAGAAGTGAAGAAAAAGCAATGGCATCATGTAAAAAAATCGGAGGTCTGCTCTCTAGCTCGTTCCAAACTCCCTCAAATCCCCCAAAGTGGCATTTAGCTACAAAGAGATGACAAGGACCCTTAGTGCTGGCTCTTTGACTCCACAGCAGCTGCTTTAGAATCTTTCACTTAACCCTGTGTAGTCATGTGCCAGAAATGGATCATTTGAAGAAACTTTCCCAACTGACTTGCATGGAGGTTTGTTTGAAGGGTATTTGAGGAGAAAGGCTCCCAGCAGAGGTCTGGGCTTTGGCCTAGCTGTGTCCCCTTCTGATTGTGAAGTGTGCCATCAGCTGAAGGGCTTTCTGGGCTAAAAATATCATCAAGTCACTTGGACTTGCTCTTTTAGGCCTCTAAGAGCTGGACCCAATTTCGGGCACATTTGGAGACTTCATCTGTGGGTGGATGGACCACCTAGGATTTTCCCAATTGCTGGGAATGGTTCTCCGGGTCCCTGGTGTTAAACGGGGCTCCCCAGCAACTGCGCATCTGCAAGATGATAAACAATTGTCTTGGTTTGAAGAGAGAGGTGCCTGCTAAGGAAGGCAGAAGCCTTCTCTGAAATGGAAAATGTAAATGTCCTCCCTTCAAATGATTCTCATTTAGTAATTCAAATGCTCTCAGGGAAAGATATGGGGATAGGACTGTGCCCGCAGAGCCGGGCAGCGTTTGCTGGTGGTCTGAGCCCTTCCCAAAGATCCTGTGCGGGCTGTCTTAGACACCTGGGGGGGCCAGGCATTCCTTCCAGCCTGGGCCACTTTGGCTGGGCTGGGGGCGGCCCCAGGGCAGAAGGCAGTGTGTGCAAGGGCCCTGGGTGGCACGCTGCAGCACGGTCTCGGTGCCATGGAACGGAACCCGGTGACCAAGGGCCCTTTGTGACACGTGGGAAATAGAAGCTTGCCCAGCTGCTGGGAAGGCACAACGGGGCAGAACGGGACAGAGCGGCGCCGTGAGGAGCCCCCGCACAGCACACTCGGTCCTGTCTGACCCGGAGCCTTTCCAAGGCGTTATTCCTGCAGCTGAGCTCGAGGCCAGACCACAGGACTTGGTGACCTGTGGCCTTCCCAAGGCTTCTCTTCTGCAGGTGCCCTCACAAATCCAGTCATTTTCATGGAGCAGAGACCCCTGAAAGCGCCCAAGGTGGCCTGGGGGGAAGAGGAGGAAGAAAGCCCTGGAGCTGCCCGCGCACATGAAACCAAAGCGGTGGTGCCGTCTGAGCTGCCGCAGGAGGGTGAGTGGCAGAGCTGGGCCACAGGGTTGGTGCCTGCAGCCAACTTGGTGCCATTCCATCTCATCCCATTTTATCCCATCCCAGTTTCTCCTATCCCATACCCACGGACAGGACGGAAGTGGGGCCGGGCAGACACCCCGCAGGGGCCATGCTCCATCCCCTGGGAAACCCCGGGGATGTCCCTGCCTGGGGAGCGCAGGGCTGGGCCGTGTTCTCCGGCCTCTCCAGCAGCCCCTCAACTCTGGCTGCGCTCGCTCTTTGCCAGGTGCAGCCCTGCAGCGCACACAGGAGCAGGAGTCCAGCCGTGGCCTCTTCCGCAGCACAGCCCAGGTACCTGCAGCCATCCCCACCTGGGCTGGGCCTGCTGGCACCGCGCTTGGAGCATTCCCTGCAACATCCCTGGCTTCTTGCCCTTCTCCTACAGCTGCTTTGCAAATTCATCAAGAAAATTCGGGCGGAAGAGGCCAGCACCATGGGTACTGGGCTCAGAGCATATTCGCACATCTTCAAAACCAAGACCAGTGCTGCCCTGCTGGATATGCTCGTAGAGGAGGGCTTCTCCAGTCCAAAGCAAGTAAGCAGCCTGTGGCCAGGGTTTCATCCTCCCAAGGAATTGCTTGGTCTCCCAAGCCATGCCTGCTGGTCACTGGAACTCTTTGAGGCCATGGCAGTGTGGTGGGAAGGGAGGCACTTCTGTGGGGAAGCTGGTGACATTGCTCCCTCTGGCAGCTTTCCAAGTCTCCCCGTGCCTTCTCCAGGTTCCTGCCCTGGTCAGGTACATCCACCAGTGGCTCCTGGCCAATCAGTTTGCTGAGCACAGGCTGAACAGGACCCTGCTGGATCTCACCGAAGCACAGCCTGCTGACGTAGTCATGACGCTCCTGCGTGGGGCCCCGTCCTGTGACAGGTATGGGGCCAAAATGCCCAGAGGGCTCAGGGCTCGCCAGCCCATCAGCCTGTACAGCCTGGCCCAGGTGTGTGACCAACAGAGAGTTCCAGGGCCTTCTGGCTGCTCCCTTGGCCAGCCCCGGCACGTCAGCCCCCGAGCCTGCTGCCGTGCTCCCTCGCTGCCCCTCAGGGGCCTGTCCCCAGTGGCCTGGGCTGCCTGGGTGCTGCTGGCGAGTGGCAATGGGCACAGGCAGAGCTGGCAGCCAGCTCAGGTCCCCACTGCTGCCCAGGCCACGGTGCTGTGTATGAGACAGAGCTCTAACCCCACAGAGCTGCTTTGACCATGTGGAAGAGCATCATGTGCTCGCCCAGGACTGCAGAGCCAGCGCTGCTGATACTCCTGGATGTGCTGGGCAGCTGGTCAGAGCACAGCATGTGCACCTCGGATGGGGACAAAACGGGTGTCTTTGTCCTGGCTGTGAGTTTCTGTAACTGGCCTTTGCTGGCCCCAAGGCTGCCTCTCCAGCAGCTCTCCGTCCTCCTTCCCCCACTGCATCTCCCTGCCTTAGGCACCGGGTGGAAACCCGGCCCAGGGGCAGCTTCAGGCCCACCAGGCCCCGTGCTCCCCCTGCGTCTGTCTGAGCCTCTCCCTGCCCTGCTCGGGCCCTGCCACACGGACACCTCGGCACTGAGCCCTGTCTCGGGGGGCTTTGTCTTTTGCAGGCAACCGTGGTTATGTGGAAGATCCTCCAGATGCCCTGCGTCCCACATATGGTGACGGTGTATTTGCCCCGCCTCTTTCTACATCTGCTCTCCCAAGTGTTTTCCAACACTCTGGATACGCCAGAGGAGGTCGATGCATTCTGGAAGGGATGCCAGGAGGAATACGGCCTTGCCACCAGCCCCAACAGGTGCTCCATCCCAATCCTCCTTTCCCTGCTACGTCCCCGGGCAGGAGCCAGTGTTCCCAGCGTGACCTGGGCTTTGCTGTGCACGCAGGTTTGCAGTGCGCACCCTGAAGTCCCTGCTCTGCCGAATGCAGCACGAGGATGTGGTGGTGGCAATGGAACGCAATTGTGGCTGGGACACGCTGCTGTGCGCTGACACCCACCACTATGCCGTGGCTCTGCTGGCCAGGTGAGACCCCCTTCTCCCCACTGCTGCCTCTGACATTTGTGCTCTGTGCCCAGGGAGCTCCACACAGTCCCCGAGGTCGTGGCCCAGAAGGCCTTGTCACCGAGGGATGGCCAAGCAGACTGGGAAAGGCTGGGAGAGGAGGGCGCCCACCAGGAGCTGCCTCCCAAATAGCCCAGGGCCCCTTGCAGGATGCTGGGGAAAGACCAGACCTCTGTGTGTCAGTCCTGGCAAAGGTTTGTCCCCCTGGCCCACAGTCTTGGTTCCTTTTCCTCCTGCCAGGGAGATGTGCTGTGTCTCCATCCCTTTGTGTTCCCGGATCGCTCGCTACCTGCTCCGGCTGCTCAGCACACAGGAGCCACGCTGGGAGCTGCCCGCCATGGCGTTCCTTGCAGAGGTGAGCCTGACGGCCAGCGCTGCCTGGCTGAGCTGCCTCCCAGCTCTCTGCCCTCTCGGAGCCGCAGCTGCCTGGCACGGTGCCCGTGCCCTGTGCTGCTGCCTGGGCCCGGCCCCGTGCGTCTCCGGGCTCCTGCCGGCCGGGTCCCTGTCACTGCCCTGTACCTTTCAGGTCCTCGAGTTCCTGGACTTGAGTGAACGTGGTGCTAACAGAGTCCTGCAAATTTTGTCAAGGCAGCTGCAGAGCGAGTGCAGGGAGAGGCATCGCCTGGCGCTCAGGGCCCTTCTTGAGCTCATTGAGGAGCCCTCAATGGTGAGAAGGGGGCAGTGGCTGAGGCTGAGTCGGGGAATGTGGTCGCTTGGGCTTGGCTGGGCTTTGGGTGCTGGGGCAGCTGCTCCCACCCCTCCTGCCTCCCAGTTCAGCTGCCCCAGTGCTCCAGGACAGGCCTTTGGCCTCTGGGCCCTGCGGCAGCAGGATGGCGTTTCTCAAACTTGTGTTCCGCACAGACCAAAAAAATGTGGAGCCTGACTGAAAGTCTTGTGGACTTCCTGTGGGATGCAGATGGAGAGATAGTTTTCATGACAGTCATGCTACTCAGCTTTATCATCTTGGACAAAGACATGCTGATGCCCGGCCCCATCACACTGCAGCTGCTTGAGGCGCTCCTGCCACTCTTTGACCACGTAAGGCTCACTGCTCCCAGCCACGGCCACTGGGTGCCGCCCGGACACTTTGTGCCCTGTGGATTTGCAGGCCTGCGCCAAGCTGAGCCCCATGCAGCCGCAATGCTGAGGTCTTTTTTTCTTCCTTCCATACAGAACAATTGGCAGGTGCAGCTGCTCTCCATACTGCTCTTCCGAACACTGGTGACTCTTCCAGAAGGGGAAAAGGAAAAAAAGGCCCTGAAGACACCCCTGCACCAGAGCCTGCTGCCCCTCTTCTTTCACTGCCACAATGAGAAGCGGCTTGTGGCACAGGTGAGGGCTCGTGGGTTGCTGCTGTCCCCCTGGCAGGGGGCTCGTCTGCCTCCTGCCCTGGTACCTGCCGGGCTGCAGCCTCCTCCAGGCCTTGGCACAGGGGACGCGGGCCTTGCACCCTGGGCTGTGGGGCCATCTCTCCATCTCTGCGTTTCTGCTCTTCTCCAGGCTTCTCAGGAAACTCTGCTTTGTGTGGCCGAGTTCCTGAAGAGGAGGAATCTTGAGAGACTGGTGAAGAGGCAGAATCTGTGGAAGTTCAGCGAGTGCCTGGTAAGGAGGGCCTGCAAGCCCCAGCCTCAGCCCGGAGAAGCCCCCTGAGCGCGGTGCTCAGTGTGTGGGGCTGGCAGCTGTGCCCCTGCCCGGTGCTGCACCCAGAAGCCGTGAAGGCTCTGCTCCAGGCTCCCTTGGGCCCGAACCGGGGGCCGATGGAGCCCCGGCCCGGAGGGGCTGCGGGGCTGCGGGCCGGCACCGCGGCTCCCCGGCAGCAGCCGGCCCTCTGCCTCTCCCCTCGGGAGCCCGGCGCCAGCGGCTGCTGGCCGCGCCTCAGGGCTGTGCGGGCAGGGGAGGCCAGGGCGGGGCGCAGGCAGCGCCTGGCCCAGGGGCTGAGCCCGCGCCAACCCTTCCCTCCTGCCGCTCTCTGCAGCTGGCAGAGGACAGGAGCCGAGCGGCCGAGCACCTGCGCCGGGTCCTGCCCTACCTGCAGAGCCCACAGGAGCCCCTGCGAGCGGCGGCCGTCAGGTTCGCGGGTGAGTCCCGAGCCCGGGCTCCCTCCCCGGCCCGGCCGGCGCAGCTCGGCCCCGGCCCCGCCTGTTGCCCCGGCAGCGCCAGCCCGACCCGGCGCCGTGAAGCCCCGCCTGGCCCGGGCATTGCTGCCGCCGCCCTCTGGCAGCCGTGCCCTGGGGCGGCAGCGTGCGGCAAGGGCCCGGGCTGAGTCCTGCCGGGCCAGCAGCCCGTGTGGCCACAGCGCCGGCAGCGCCGCTGGCAGGGAGCTGTGCCGCTGGGGCCGTGACAGGCTTTGTGTTCACAGGCATGGCCGTGCGGCACCTGAGGGGGAAGAAGGAAGAGCTCTGGCTCATCTGCCACGGTGAGTGAGGGCAGCGGGCTGGCAGCGGGGGCTGCCGGGGGAGCTGCAAGCCCTGGCCCGGCTGCAGAGGGCTCTGCTCCCTGTGCGGACGAGGGGCGGCGTGGGGAGAGCACACAGAGATTTCAGGGCCACCTGGGCGATTCCTACCAGCAGCTTTGGGCTGGTCCCGTTGGTCCCTGCTCCCTCCTGGCCATGGCTAGAGCCGGCTGGGATGGCCCTGGCAGGGGGCTCTCCTCAGCTCCCCGCAGATCCGTGATCTGACCATGGCTCTGTTCCCTTCTCTTTCAGCCCTGGAACACCTGACAGAGGACATCAGCAGTGCCGTGTCAGATCTGGCACTTGAAACATTGTATGTCCTCCAGGCACTGCAGAGTGAGCGATATTCCGTCTTCCAGAGGCTGCAAGATCAGCTCCGCAGGGCATGGAGGACACGGCCTCGTCTGTCGGGGCTCGGCTGGTTGCGCTGCTGGAGCTCTGCAGAGAGCTGATCCCAGAGGCTCTGTCTGCTGAGGCCACCTGAGCCAGCGGGAATTTTCCATTTCTGAAAGATTGTTCTGTTTCTTTTCTTCTATTTGTTTTTTCTTTAGTGTATAAATATAGAGTATGTTATAATACACAGACTCCCAGGAGCTTTCTTTTGCTGCCCAGGGTCTGCAGGGCATTGGGGAAGAGGGGGAGAAGGGTGCCATGGCTCAGCAAGCTGCCCAGGCGTGCAGTGTTGCAGGGAAAATGGCCAGAAGCCCCTTGGCCTGTGGTGGTTCTGCTGAAGCCTTTGTGCTGGTGACAGAGCGGGTGGGCAGGGGCCGGGGCTGCGGGGATCCCTGTGAGAGCAGTGCCTGGAGATGGCCACAAGCCCTGTGCCGGGCAGAAAGCGCATCCGTGTCCTCCTGCCCGTGTGCTGCTGGCTGCCTTGCTGAGGGCTCCCAGGTGCCTCTGGATAGGGCTGCTCTGGAGCTGCTGTGGGGCTGCGGCGCTGCTGCCGGGCAGCTTGGCGGGGCTGGGGCAGCCCCTGAGGGGCTGGGGCGCTGGCAAGCCCTAAGCAATGGGCTGTCAGAGGCCACAAGCAGCCCCCTGCCAGCCGTCTTGTTCCTACCAGAGCTGACTTGCAAGAGGGATCCCGGGCACTCTGGAACTAACAGCATCAGTGTTGTTGGAAATCCAAATGCAGGGAAATCTCAGACCTTTGGTCTTGTCAGCAAAGCTTTGAATTAAACACAGGATTTGAAGGGAGACCTTGGAAAGGGCTTCCAAAGCTAGGTGCTAGAAGCGAGAATGTGGATTTCTAGTTTATTATAGCAGAGACACGGGGAGGAACGTTGAAGTGGAGGAAAGTTTAGAGTTTTAGTGCTGAAGATCTAGAAAAAATCAAAGTAGTAACAATGGTAAACAAGAAGCTTAGGATGCAGTGCTTTGAGTTTGTGTGTCATAATTGGCTAAGGAAGCTTACACTGTAGCATGAGTCCCTAAGACGAAATATTGAAAGATTGGTGGCAAAACATAAAGATTATTGTTGGCAGTGTCTTCTTGGCCAAGAAATCCTTCAAAGCTCTTGTAACTACAAGTCTTGCGGGCCTTGTGAGCCATGCAGTGCAGATGTGAGCCAAACTCACCTTTCCTGTCTATGTAGAAGAGAAGAAAAAGCAATGGCATCATCTAAAAAACTCGGAGGTCTGCTCTCTAGCTCGTTCCAAACTCCCTCAAATCCCCCAAAGTGGCATTTAGCTACAAAGAGATGACAAGGACCCTTAGTGCTGGCTCTTTGACTCCACAGCAGCTGCTTTAGAATCTTTCACTTAACCCTGTGTAGTCATGTGCCAGAAATGGATCATTTGAAGAAACTTTCCCAACTGACTTGCATGGAGGTTTGTTTGAAGGGTATTTGAGGAGAAAGGCTCCCAGCAGAGGCCTGGGCTTTGGCCTAGCTGTGTCCCCTGCTGATTGTGAAGTGTGCCATCAGCTGAAGGGCTTTCTGGGCTAAAAATATCATCAAGTCACTTGGACTTGCTCTTTTAGGCCTCTAAGAGCTGGACCCAATTTCAGGCACATTTGGAGACCTCATCTGTGGGTGGATGGACCACCTAGGATTTTCCCAATTGCTGGGAATGGTTCTCCGGGTCCCTGGTGTAAAACGGGGCTCCCCAGCAACTGCGCATCTGCAAGATGATAAACAATTGTCTTGGTTTGAAGAGAGAGGTGCCTGCTAAGGAAGGCAGAAGCCTTCTCTGAAATGGAAAATGTAAATGTCCTCCCTTCAAATGATTCTCATTTAGTAATTCAAATGCTCTCAGGGAAAGATATGGGGATAGGACTGTGCCCGCAGAGCCGGGCAGCGTTTGCTGGTGGTCTGAGCCCTTCCCAAAGATCCTGTGCGGACTGTCTTAGACACCTGGGGGGGCCAGGCATTCCTTCCAGCCTGGGCCACTTTGGCTGCGCTGGGGGCGGCCCCAGGGCAGAAGGCAGTGTGTGCAAGGGCCCTGGGTGGCACGCTGCAGCACGGTCTCGGTGCCATGGAACGGAACCCGGTGACCAAGGGCCCTTTGTGACACGTGGGAAATAGAAGCTTGCCCAGCTGCTGGGAAGGCACAACGGGGCAGAACGGGACAGAGCGGCGCCGTGAGGAGCCCCCGCACAGCACACTCGGTCCTGTCTGACCCGGAGCCTTTCCAAGGCGTTATTCCTGCAGCTGAGCTCGAGGCCAGACCACAGGACTTGGTGACCTGTGGCCTTCCCAAGGCTTCTCTTCTGCAGGTGCCCTCACAAATCCAGTCATTTTCATGGAGCAGAGACCCCTGAAAGCGCCCAAGGTGGCCTGGGGGGAAGAGGAGGAAGAAAGCCCTGGAGCTGCCCGCGCACATGAAACCAAAGCGGTGGTGCCGTCTGAGCTGCCGCAGGAGGGTGAGTGGCAGAGCTGGGCCACAGGGTTGGTGCCTGCAGCCAACTTGGTGCCATTCCATCTCATCCCATTTTATCCCATCCCAGTTTCTCCTATCCCATACCCACGGACAGGACGGAAGTGGGGCCGGGCAGACACCCCGCAGGGGCCATGCTCCATCCCCTGGGAAACCCCGGGGATGTCCCTGCCTGGGGAGCACAGGGCTGGGCCGTGTTCTCCGGCCTCTCCAGCAGCCCCTCAACTCTGGCTGCGCTCGCTCTTTGCCAGGTGCAGCCCTGCAGCGCACACAGGAGCAGGAGTCCAGCCGTGGCCTCTTCCGCAGCACAGCCCAGGTACCTGCAGCCATCCCCACCTGGGCTGGGCCTGCTGGCACCGCGCTTGGAGCATTCCCTGCAACATCCCTGGCTTCTTGCCCTTCTCCTACAGCTGCTTTGCAAATTCATCAAGAAAATTCGGGCGGAAGAGGCCAGCACCATGGGTACTGGGCTCAGAGCATATTCGCACATCTTCAAAACCAAGACCAGTGCTGCCCTGCTGGATATGCTCGTAGAGGAGGGCTTCTCCAGTCCAAAGCAAGTAAGCAGCCTGTGGCCAGGGTTTCATCCTCCCAAGGAATTGCTTGGTCTCCCAAGCCATGCCTGCTGGTCACTGGAACTCTTTGAGGCCATGGCAGTGTGGTGGGAAGGGAGGCACTTCTGTGGGGAAGCTGGTGACATTGCTCCCTCTGGCAGCTTTCCAAGTCTCCCCGTGCCTTCTCCAGGTTCCTGCCCTGGTCAGGTACATCCACCAGTGGCTCCTGGCCAATCAGTTTGCTGAGCACAGGCTGAACAGGACCCTGCTGGATCTCACCGAAGCACAGCCTGCTGACGTAGTCATGACGCTCCTGCGTGGGGCCCCGTCCTGTGACAGGTATGGGGCCAAAATGCCCAGAGGGCTCAGGGCTCGCCAGCCCATCAGCCTGTACAGCCTGGCCCAGGTGTGTGACCAACAGAGAGTTCCAGGGCCTTCTGGCTGCTCCCTTGGCCAGCCCCGGCACGTCAGCCCCCGAGCCTGCTGCCGTGCTCCCTCGCTGCCCCTCAGGGGCCTGTCCCCAGTGGCCTGGGCTGCCTGGGTGCTGCTGGCGAGTGGCAATGGGCACAGGCAGAGCTGGCAGCCAGCTCAGGTCCCCACTGCTGCCCAGGCCACGGTGCTGTGTATGAGACAGAGCTCTAACCCCACAGAGCTGCTTTGACCATGTGGAAGAGCATCATGTGCTCGCCCAGGACTGCAGAGCCAGCGCTGCTGATACTCCTGGATGTGCTGGGCAGCTGGTCAGAGCACAGCATGTGCACCTCGGATGGGGACAAAACGGGTGTCTTTGTCCTGGCTGTGAGTTTCTGTAACTGGCCTTTGCTGGCCCCAAGGCTGCCTCTCCAGCAGCTCTCCGTCCTCCTTCCCCCACTGCATCTCCCTGCCTTAGGCACCGGGTGGAAACCCGGCCCAGGGGCAGCTTCAGGCCCACCAGGCCCCGTGCTCCCCCTGCGTCTGTCTGAGCCTCTCCCTGCCCTGCTCGGGCCCTGCCACACGGACACCTCGGCACTGAGCCCTGTCTCGGGGGGCTTTGTCTTTTGCAGGCAACCGTGGTTATGTGGAAGATCCTCCAGATGCCCTGCGTCCCACATATGGTGACGGTGTATTTGCCCCGCCTCTTTCTACATCTGCTCTCCCAAGTGTTTTCCAACACTCTGGATACGCCAGAGGAGGTCGATGCATTCTGGAAGGGATGCCAGGAGGAATACGGCCTTGCCACCAGCCCCAACAGGTGCTCCATCCCAATCCTCCTTTCCCTGCTACGTCCCCGGGCAGGAGCCAGTGTTCCCAGCGTGACCTGGGCTTTGCTGTGCACGCAGGTTTGCAGTGCGCACCCTGAAGTCCCTGCTCTGCCGAATGCAGCACGAGGATGTGGTGGTGGCAATGGAACGCAATTGTGGCTGGGACACGCTGCTGTGCGCTGACACCCACCACTATGCCGTGGCTCTGCTGGCCAGGTGAGACCCCCTTCTCCCCACTGCTGCCTCTGACATTTGTGCTCTGTGCCCAGGGAGCTCCACACAGTCCCCGAGGTCGTGGCCCAGAAGGCCTTGTCACCGAGGGATGGCCAAGCAGACTGGGAAAGGCTGGGAGAGGAGGGCGCCCACCAGGAGCTGCCTCCCAAATAGCCCAGGGCCCCTTGCAGGATGCTGGGGAAAGACCAGACCTCTGTGTGTCAGTCCTGGCAAAGGTTTGTCCCCCTGGCCCACAGTCTTGGTTCCTTTTCCTCCTGCCAGGGAGATGTGCTGTGTCTCCATCCCTTTGTGTTCCCGGATCGCTCGCTACCTGCTCCGGCTGCTCAGCACACAGGAGCCACGCTGGGAGCTGCCCGCCATGGCGTTCCTTGCAGAGGTGAGCCTGACGGCCAGCGCTGCCTGGCTGAGCTGCCTCCCAGCTCTCTGCCCTCTCGGAGCCGCAGCTGCCTGGCACGGTGCCCGTGCCCTGTGCTGCTGCCTGGGCCCGGCCCCGTGCGTCTCCGGGCTCCTGCCGGCCGGGTCCCTGTCACTGCCCTGTACCTTTCAGGTCCTCGAGTTCCTGGACTTGAGTGAACGTGGTGCTAACAGAGTCCTGCAAATTTTGTCAAGGCAGCTGCAGAGCGAGTGCAGGGAGAGGCATCGCCTGGCGCTCAGGGCCCTTCTTGAGCTCATTGAGGAGCCCTCAATGGTGAGAAGGGGGCAGTGGCTGAGGCTGAGTCGGGGAATGTGGTCGCTTGGGCTTGGCTGGGCTTTGGGTGCTGGGGCAGCTGCTCCCACCCCTCCTGCCTCCCAGTTCAGCTGCCCCAGTGCTCCAGGACAGGCCTTTGGCCTCTGGGCCCTGCGGCAGCAGGATGGCGTTTCTCAAACTTGTGTTCCGCACAGACCAAAAAAATGTGGAGCCTGACTGAAAGTCTTGTGGACTTCCTGTGGGATGCAGATGGAGAGATAGTTTTCATGACAGTCATGCTACTCAGCTTTATCATCTTGGACAAAGACATGCTGATGCCCGGCCCCATCACACTGCAGCTGCTTGAGGCGCTCCTGCCACTCTTTGACCACGTAAGGCTCACTGCTCCCAGCCACGGCCACTGGGTGCCGCCCGGACACTTTGTGCCCTGTGGATTTGCAGGCCTGCGCCAAGCTGAGCCCCATGCAGCCGCAATGCTGAGGTCTTTTTTTCTTCCTTCCATACAGAACAATTGGCAGGTGCAGCTGCTCTCCATACTGCTCTTCCGAACACTGGTGACTCTTCCAGAAGGGGAAAAGGAAAAAAAGGCCCTGAAGACACCCCTGCACCAGAGCCTGCTGCCCCTCTTCTTTCACTGCCACAATGAGAAGCGGCTTGTGGCACAGGTGAGGGCTCGTGGGTTGCTGCTGTCCCCCTGGCAGGGGGCTCGTCTGCCTCCTGCCCTGGTACCTGCCGGGCTGCAGCCTCCTCCAGGCCTTGGCACAGGGGACGCGGGCCTTGCACCCTGGGCTGTGGGGCCATCTCTCCATCTCTGCGTTTCTGCTCTTCTCCAGGCTTCTCAGGAAACTCTGCTTTGTGTGGCCGAGTTCCTGAAGAGGAGGAATCTTGAGAGACTGGTGAAGAGGCAGAATCTGTGGAAGTTCAGCGAGTGCCTGGTAAGGAGGGCCTGCAAGCCCCAGCGTCAGCCCGGAGAAGCCCCCTGAGCGCGGTGCTCAGTGTGTGGGGCTGGCAGCTGTGCCCCTGCCCGGTGCTGCACCCAGAAGCCGTGAAGGCTCTGCTCCAGGCTCCCTTGGGCCCGAACCGGGGGCCGATGGAGCCCCGGCCCGGAGGGGCTGCGGGGCTGCGGGCCGGCACCGCGGCTCCCCGGCAGCAGCCGGCCCTCTGCCTCTCCCCTCGGGAGCCCGGCGCCAGCGGCTGCTGGCCGCGCCTCAGGGCTGTGCGGGCAGGGGAGGCCAGGGCGGGGCGCAGGCAGCGCCTGGCCCAGGGGCTGAGCCCGCGCCAACCCTTCCCTCCTGCCGCTCTCTGCAGCTGGCAGAGGACAGGAGCCGAGCGGCCGAGCACCTGCGCCGGGTCCTGCCCTACCTGCAGAGCCCACAGGAGCCCCTGCGAGCGGCGGCCGTCAGGTTCGCGGGTGAGTCCCGAGCCCGGGCTCCCTCCCCGGCCCGGCCGGCGCAGCTCGGCCCCGGCCCCGCCTGTTGCCCCGGCAGCGCCAGCCCGACCCGGCGCCGTGAAGCCCCGCCTGGCCCGGGCATTGCTGCCGCCGCCCTCTGGCAGCCGTGCCCTGGGGCGGCAGCGTGCGGCAAGGGCCCGGGCTGAGTCCTGCCGGGCCAGCAGCCCGTGTGGCCACAGCGCCGGCAGCGCCGCTGGCAGGGAGCTGTGCCGCTGGGGCCGTGACAGGCTTTGTGTTCACAGGCATGGCCGTGCGGCACCTGAGGGGGAAGAAGGAAGAGCTCTGGCTCATCTGCCACGGTGAGTGAGGGCAGCGGGCTGGCAGCGGGGGCTGCCGGGGGAGCTGCAAGCCCTGGCCCGGCTGCAGAGGGCTCTGCTCCCTGTGCGGACGAGGGGCGGCGTGGGGAGAGCACACAGAGATTTCAGGGCCACCTGGGCGATTCCTACCAGCAGCTTTGGGCTGGTCCCGTTGGTCCCTGCTCCCTCCTGGCCATGGCTAGAGCCGGCTGGGATGGCCCTGGCAGGGGGCTCTCCTCAGCTCCCCGCAGATCCGTGATCTGACCATGGCTCTGTTCCCTTCTCTTTCAGCCCTGGAACACCTGACAGAGGACATCAGCAGTGCCGTGTCAGATCTGGCACTTGAAACATTGTATGTCCTCCAGGCACTGCAGAGTGAGCGATATTCCGTCTTCCAGAGGCTGCAAGATCAGCTCCGCAGGGCATGGAGGACACGGCCTCGTCTGTCGGGGCTCGGCTGGTTGCGCTGCTGGAGCTCTGCAGAGAGCTGATCCCAGAGGCTCTGTCTGCTGAGGCCACCTGAGCCAGCGGGAATTTTCCATTTCTGAAAGATTGTTCTGTTTCTTTTCTTCTATTTGTTTTTTCTTTAGTGTATAAATATAGAGTATGTTATAATACACAGACTCCCAGGAGCTTTCTTTTGCTGCCCAGGGTCTGCAGGGCATTGGGGAAGAGGGGGAGAAGGGTGCCATGGCTCAGCAAGCTGCCCAGGCGTGCAGTGTTGCAGGGAAAATGGCCAGAAGCCCCTTGGCCTGTGGTGGTTCTGCTGAAGCCTTTGTGCTGGTGACAGAGCGGGTGGGCAGGGGCCGGGGCTGCGGGGATCCCTGTGAGAGCAGTGCCTGGAGATGGCCACAAGCCCTGTGCCGGGCAGAAAGCGCATCCGTGTCCTCCTGCCCGTGTGCTGCTGGCTGCCTTGCTGAGGGCTCCCAGGTGCCTCTGGATAGGGCTGCTCTGGAGCTGCTGTGGGGCTGCGGCGCTGCTGCCGGGCAGCTTGGCGGGGCTGGGGCAGCCCCTGAGGGGCTGGGGCGCTGGCAAGCCCTAAGCAATGGGCTGTCAGAGGCCACAAGCAGCCCCCTGCCAGCCGTCTTGTTCCTACCAGAGCTGACTTGCAAGAGGGATCCCGGGCACTCTGGAACTAACAGCATCAGTGTTGTTGGAAATCCAAATGCAGGGAAATCTCAGACCTTTGGTCTTGTCAGCAAAGCTTTGAATTAAACACAGGATTTGAAGGGAGACCTTGGAAAGGGCTTCCAAAGCTAGGTGCTAGAAGCGAGAATGTGGATTTCTAGTTTATTATAGCAGAGACACGGGGAGGAACGTTGAAGTGGAGGAAAGTTTAGAGTTTTAGTGCTGAAGATCTAGAAAAAATCAAAGTAGTAACAATGGTAAACAAGAAGCTTAGGATGCAGTGCTTTGAGTTTGTGTGTCATAATTGGCTAAGGAAGCTTACACTGTAGCATGAGTCCCTAAGACGAAATATTGAAAGATTGGTGGCAAAACATAAAGATTATTGTTGGCAGTGTCTTCTTGGCCAAGAAATCCTTCAAAGCTCTTGTAACTACAAGTCTTGCGGGCCTTGTGAGCCATGCAGTGCAGATGTGAGCCAAACTCACCTTTCCTGTCTATGTAGAAGAGAAGAAAAAGCAATGGCATCATCTAAAAAACTCGGAGGTCTGCTCTCTAGCTCGTTCCAAACTCCCTCAAATCCCCCAAAGTGGCATTTAGCTACAAAGAGATGACAAGGACCCTTAGTGCTGGCTCTTTGACTCCACAGCAGCTGCTTTAGAATCTTTCACTTAACCCTGTGTAGTCATGTGCCAGAAATGGATCATTTGAAGAAACTTTCCCAACTGACTTGCATGGAGGTTTGTTTGAAGGGTATTTGAGGAGAAAGGCTCCCAGCAGAGGCCTGGGCTTTGGCCTAGCTGTGTCCCCTGCTGATTGTGAAGTGTGCCATCAGCTGAAGGGCTTTCTGGGCTAAAAATATCATCAAGTCACTTGGACTTGCTCTTTTAGGCCTCTAAGAGCTGGACCCAATTTCAGGCACATTTGGAGACCTCATCTGTGGGTGGATGGACCACCTAGGATTTTCCCAATTGCTGGGAATGGTTCTCCGGGTCCCTGGTGTAAAACGGGGCTCCCCAGCAACTGCGCATCTGCAAGATGATAAACAATTGTCTTGGTTTGAAGAGAGAGGTGCCTGCTAAGGAAGGCAGAAGCCTTCTCTGAAATGGAAAATGTAAATGTCCTCCCTTCAAATGATTCTCATTTAGTAATTCAAATGCTCTCAGGGAAAGATATGGGGATAGGACTGTGCCCGCAGAGCCGGGCAGCGTTTGCTGGTGGTCTGAGCCCTTCCCAAAGATCCTGTGCGGGCTGTCTTAGACACCTGGGGCCAGGCATTCCTTCCAGCCTGGGCCACTTTGGCTGCGCTGGGGGCGGCCCCAGGGCAGAAGGCAGTGTGTGCAAGGGCCCTGGGTAGCACGCTGCAGCACGGTCGGGCACTGGGACGGGTTCCCCATGGACGCAGCCCAGCGGAGCCCGGGCTGGCTCTTGGGAAAACTGCGGCGCTGCGCCAGGAGTGGGGAACGGCCAAGGCGTGGGTCCTGCCTGCGGCTGACCCTGCTGAGCCACTGCTCAGTGGTTCAGGATCTACTAACTGCAGCACGGAGCAGCCAAAAAGAAGGAGGAGGCTCCTCAGTTGTGAGGTTCCACAGGCAAAGGTTTATCCCAAGGGAAGGATTCAGCAGCATAGATCCACCCGCACTTGTGTTCATGAGATTTTATCGGGGTACAACTCAGGGGGGCGGATACAAAGGATTGAGCAAAAAGGAATCTGCAGGGGAGGAGCGAGGGGATTCCATCAGTTGCTTGGCACTAATTAGGACAGATGAGAGGAAAGGGTAGGTCACATGGGCCAGAGGGACTTCCAGCAATAGGGAATTCCAAAGGGGTGGTGCAGTCAGGGATTGGTCCAAGGCAAAAGTGACAGGGAAGGTTCAGGAATAAAGAGCTGGATTATCTTGAGAGGCAGGGAAGGAGCTGGAACAAAGAGCGGGGAATGGCATGAGGGACAGCTTTGAGGGAGGGAAAAACCTAGGGGTAAACCAACTTGGGGAAAATACGGGGTACATGAAAAGAAACCATTCTACCATAACTGATAAATAAACACGAACCGGAACACCCCAGGGAAATGGGCACAGCATCAATCCCGTCTGACTTTGAGAAGTGTTTGAACAACTTGGAGCAGTCACGCAAGCTTTTAGACACTACATCAAAAGTAGAAAGTGTACGATAGTCAAGAGCGGGAAAAAGAGCTCCCTGCAGGCATGGTGGCAGCTCTGGATCGGCACCAGGGAGAGGACTGATGTAGGCGTGGTTGAAGCAGAGGCAGGGGCGAAAATAGCAGAGGCAGAGGAGGTTCAAAGCAGCCACAGACCAAGCTGGGGCCAAATCAATGTGCATCTTGTAAGAAATCAGGACACTGGAAATAGGGCCAGTGCCCAGAGTTAGCAGACAAAGTACACTAAACTCTTGCAGCCACTCTAGATGATAAGAAATGACCGAGACTGGCAGTTCTTACCCTGGCAGGCCACTGTTTAAAATACAGCTAAAGAATGATGAAGAAGTTGAAATTTTAAGAAATAGTGGAAACACATTTTCACTCTTGAATCAAGCACTGATACCCAAAAGTGAAAACTATCGTCAAGCACTAGGAGCAACTATAGAGCATCCATAAAATGCATTCTTCCTGAAACCACTTCGATATAAAATCAAGAAGAAAATGGGAATACATCAGTTTCTTTATTTACCAAACTCACCCAAATCTGTCCTATGCAGGGATTTGCTTGAAAATTTGGAAGCAACAGTTCCATTTAGAAAAAGAAAACTTCAATGGAAGGTACCTGAAGACAAATGTGCGGTTTTAGCAGTAGGACTGACAATTGACACCAGACCAACAAACAAGAAGAACTAGTTAGAGGAAGTATTGAATCAGGTATACCCAAGAGTATGGGATACTGATAGCCCAGGAAAATCCAAACGAGCAGACCCTATGAAAATTGAGCTACAGACAAGAGTTAGGGCAGTCAGAAAGCAATACCCTTGAAGATTGGAAGCTAGGAAATAAGTCGAACCCAAATAAGTTCGGATCCCCGAACACTCCCAGGACTCCAAAATGATCCCCCACATCTCTGTACAGCCCTCCGGAAGCTCTCCAAACCCTGCAGGACATCCCAGTGACATCCCAATTTTCCTCAAAGCCCACTCTGGATGACCCTGAAGCAGAACCAAGACCCTCTATATTCCTCTAGAACGCCCAGCCAAGCCACTGTGGGCTCAGTTTCCCCGAGCTCAGGAGACCTGGGTGCTGCCAGTCTCTTTCCCCACTCTGAGGGCTTTTCCTCACTCAGGACGCCCATCCCCTCCATTGTCACTCACTCCGTGGTGCCACCAGTGACAGCCCCTACTGACAGCCACGAGCAGGAACAGGGGGGTCCTGCCAATATTCACAGCCACTACTGGGGCCAGAGGGGACACACCTTCGACCCTGGGAGTCCTGAACATCCCGGCGACCCTGCGTGACTCCACCTGTGACCCAGGGTGAGCCAGATGTCACCTCCAGGACCACCTAAGGTGTGAGTGCCTTGAACGCGTAGTGCCCGTCCTGTCCCAGCAGGTTGGTGGCCATGCACTGGTAGGTGCCTGAATGTCTCACATCGATGTCCCCAAGCTCCAGGAGGGGACCCCGAGCCACCTCGTGCCCCTTGTGCAGCCAGGTGACAAGTGCTGAGCCCACCTGCACTGAGCAGCGCAGGGTCACGGCATCACCTGCATGCACCTGGTGTGCCAGGGGACCAGGGGCGATGGTGGCATTGGCCACGGGCACTGCGAGGACAGAGACAGGGCTGAGGGCACTGGGCAAGGTGGAATAGCGGTGCTGTGGGTGGAGTCACCCCCAGCCCGAGGGTCCTGCTCACCCAGGATGGTGACATTCAGGAGGACACTCAGCCACACTGTCCTGGCATTGGTACTGACCACTGCCATTGTCCCCAACATGGCGCAGCTCCAGGTGGGGGCCGGTGCCTGGCAGTGCCCCTGAGCCCTCCCGGTGCCAGGAGGACAGAGGACCTGTCCCAGCAGCCACCGCACAGCTCAGCACCAGGCGATCCTTGAGTGCCACCTGTGCCCCTGGGGGACTGCGCCCACTGGGGGACCCCTGAGTGTGGGACCTCTGCAGGAGGGGGGGACAGCAGGGGACAGTGAGGGACCTGGGGGGCTGTCAGGGAGGGGCAGGGGAACCCCAGTGAGGGCAAGGGGGTGCAGAGATGAGGGGTATGGAAAGGAACTCTGAAGAAGGATGCGGGTTCAGGGAGAGGACACTTGGAGAAGAAGAGGGGGGACCTCAGGAAGGGGTTGGTTTGGGGCACTGTGGGGGTGTCGCTATAGAGCACAACAGAGCAAAAAACACCACAACTCCATCAGAAGGGTGTAAAAGAGAGATTTATTATAGTTTTTTTAATAGTTTTTCAAGATATTTATATTTACTTAAAAGACACATTCAGTGTCCATTGGTCGTAAGAGAGAAACAAAGTTCTCAGTAGGTGTACAAGGAGCCACGTCATTCTGTGAGCCAGCTAGAGTCCGTATCTTTTAGCTTTCTCTCCTTCATCATGTCTCCGTGGTGACAGCCTCGGCGTCTTCCTCGGGAGAGATACGAGGCTTTCCTTATCTTTAGGAAGCCTTTACTGACGCACAAGAACAGCACAAAATGCCTTTCCTACAATTCCCCCTTTTTGTATTTGACCCAGAAACACAACTGCTAAGGACTTTTGCAGGGTCCTTGCAATAATCCAAGCAGACAGAGGATCCATTCTTCATTCACTTACAGATAACCAACTTCTTCCAACTCCACAACACACACCCTCACAATCCTAACATTCATATACAAACAAGGTCCATAAAAACAGATCTTCAAATACCGTTACAGACCTCACAATTTTCAGATGACACATTTGTAGCAGAATGACACCTTCACCTCTAATCAAATAACTTTCTCCCACACAGAATCAGAGACCAAGTCATCTGCCTAGTCACCACTTAGAACCAAGTAGCATCCACTTAACTTTACAATTGGTTGCTGCTCTCATAACCAACCTAATTGCTCGAAGTCTGGACTTCAGCAACTAATTCAACCCTTATGCAAAGGCAACATTTCTCCCTGAGGTACATCAAATTCCCCTATTTTTGGAACTGTGTGTGCCCTGCAAAAGGAAATGGTACAAGACACATTTCTCAGTACTACCAACCTCTCTATAGGAGAATTCAAAGAAAAGAAGCAAAAGTAACATCCATTACCTTACATTTTTGATTTTCAGCGTAAGCCTGTAACTCCCTTTACTCTGTCTTGAATTACCATCTTTACCATACATTCCTTGAGGGTCCATGCTTCCATCCACCTAATAATCAATGCAATTACCTACTCATTTTACTTCTGCTGTAGAACTACTTATCCTGTCCTTTTCTTTGGGTTCCAAATAAGGTTTAACGAAATGGACAGAGACACAACGATTTCCATTTTCTGTTAAAATGCATGCATATCCTCTTCCCCATGTTACTAATTCCACTGGGCCAGTCCACCTTTCTGTGATTAAGTCTTTTACCCATACCTTAATACCTTTCTTAAAGCTTGGCTGTTTTGAATTCAAAGACAGAAAATGATAGAATATAGGAGACACATGTAAGTCAGGTAAAGGACGCAAAAAGTTTAAGACATAAATGGCTTTGTCTAATCTCACTTGAGGCAATTCCCTTTGCATTCCCCATTTTTGTTTTTGTACCTAGCACTTCAACACACCATGATCACGTCCAATAATTGCTTGGCCTGTTGAGGCATAAGGAATACCAGTGGAATGATCAACACCCCAGGCACAAAAAACCACCTGGAATTTCTTTGAAACATATGCCGGGCCGTTATCCATCTTTACATGTGATGGAACAACTAAGATGGAAAAGGTGTGGCAAAAATGATAAATAACATCCCGAGATGTTTCACCTGCCAACGCTGAGGCAACCATGGCATGAGAAAAGGTGTCAATTGTAACATGAACATACTTTGACAGCCAAATTCAGGCATTTTTGTAACATCTGTTTGCCATTCTTGCAAAGGGAGTAAGCCTCTAGGATTAGTACCGTAATATTGTGAAACATGAGATGTATGACGATGAGGGCAAGAAGAAATAATTGACTTTGCTTCACTATGTGATAATTTAAATTGCTGCTGTAGTGTCTGAGCACCGTGATGAAAATTTGGTGAGATAGAACAGCTTGCTATAACACATTAGGCACCATTTTTACTGCTGAGGCAGCCACAAGGGAATCCACATAGGCGTTACCTTCAACAAAGAATCCAGGTAGCGATGTATGGCTACAAATATGCATAATGAAATAAGAATGCTTTTAATTATGAATAACAGTCCACAATTTCAACAACATAACAAATAATGGTTTCTCCTTTACATTATAAAACACAGCTTGATCCAACTGTATTACTAAATTAGCATCATGAACAGAATCAGTAACTATATTTACGGAACTAGGAAATAAGGTAAAGGCTAAGAGTATGGCACGAAGTTCAATTAATTGAGGAGACTCTTGTTGAACCATTACTTCATATTCCTAGTGGTCATCTTTCTTCCAGGCTACAGCAGCTTTTCCAGTTCTTCCTGATCCATCTGTAAAAACTGGCACAGCTAAAAACTGTCACAACTTCCCCTGGCACAGAAGAGCAAAGTTGTTTCCCCTGAAAAGGAATCCTCTTAGTGAAATTCAAAATAGGATGAGAAGGTGTGCTGGTTTGATGGGGAAATGGAAATTCTGGGGTGCTGTAGTCAAACCAATGTGTGCTCAGATTTTAATATTGGCACCTGATGTAGCCAGTGAGGTTTGGACACACCTCTGAGAACACACAGGAGTTAAAAACCAGAGCTGCGCCCCTGGGAAGCTGTCTTGAGACTTCGAGGGAAAGAAGTCAGATCTCCCTCCACCGTCCAGCTGCTGCTGCTGGGTGGGGGAGAGGCAGCCATGTGGTAGGCCTGGGCCTGGACAGAGATGGGGGAGTGAGGAGGCCCTTGAAGATAGAAGGGTGGAGGAGCACCAAGAGACATCGGGCAGCCTCCCCTCCCCCCATCCCCAGGAGAGAGAGAGAGGGAGAGCCGGCATCTGAATTTGATAGCGGCTGGCCCGGAACGAGAAGAGGGGGGAGCGTGGGGAGAAGGTGTCCGGCCAGAGCAGCGTGGGAGTTCCGGAGCTCTAAGACAAGCAGAGACTGAAATTTTTAACCCTTTTCTTGCATGATTGAGACCTTGCAAATGCTGATCCTCCTGAAGCTGAATGAGAAGAGAGATAAGTGATGAGATAAGAAGGGATTAGCCACGAAGAAAGTAGAGAAGACTCTTGAATGAAGGGAGAGATGATAGAGTAGCCTTTTGGCTGGACTTTTTTTGTGTAGCCATAGACTTAACCATTTTTTTTCCTGTGACATAGAGACTGCATTTAGGGGGAGGCAGTGCCTCAGAACCAGGAGGGTTCAGTGTGGGTACCCCTCAGCCCCAGGGGGTGGAAAAACTAGAGGGGACAGATGTCCGGAAGGAAAGACTGTGCCTTTTTTAGAGTGAAACAAGACATCCTTGAAAGACAACCCTAGAAGCAGTTCTGGTCCATGCACAGTAGTGAAAGCACTAAGCATAGAAGGAAGGTGTCACAATAGCAAAGAACTTTCCGAGCAGTGCTGAGTGACATAGAAGCACACGAAGTTTCAACGTGTTTCCAGGAGAAGCCTATAGTGCAAGAAGGACTCCTCTCCTCTTCATGAACTGAGGATTGAGTATTCTAAAGAGTGGTGCCAGACTGAGTGATTTAGGAGAATGTATTGCTTTGAGAAATTGGGGGGGGGGGAGGGGAGGAGAAAATTACTTTTGTAAGGTTTTCATTTTCCTTGTATTTTTTTTCTTCTTTTCTTGTAGTTTAGTTAATAAAGTTTTCTTTATTTCTAAGCAAGAGTCTGAAGAGTCTGCTTTGCTTATTCCTAGTCACATCACACAGCAGACACCAGAGAGAAGGTATTCTCATAGAGGCACTAGCGTTGTGTCAGAGTCCAACCATGACAGAAAGTAAATGATATACTATTTGACCTGTAAAGGAAGATAAAGCAGATTGTAGCTCATGATTGAGTAGTGAAAACACCACTCAAAATACCATTGTTGTACTGGTATGACAATAGTTACAGGACCACGGCCTAAGGTGTCATGGCAGCGTCTGCGACCTTTGATAATGATATCTGCAAAAAGCTTGTACAGACCTGGAGCTGTTTTTCAGGACCTGAAAGATAAAAATATCCAGTCCAAAAGATATGCAATTTTTCTTCCCTTTTATCATTCTATTGACACAACAATCTGCATGATATTTCATCATCTCTCAAAATAAAGAATTGCACACCAACAGAAACATCTATCCTTGTAACAAATCCAGATGTCAAGGCTAATTCAACTTCTACAGCCTTTTTTGCTGCAGTGGTCAAATGTCTCTCATCGGTAGAGGAAGTTTTCTCTGATAGTAAGTCATACAAAGGTTGTAGTTGGTGATTAGTTATCCCCAAGTATGGCCTAAACCAACCTATTGCAACAACCAATTTCTGCACATCAGCAGAGGTTTTAATTTCAATGTCCAATTTTACAGGTTAAGGCACAATTTGTGTATTGGTGACTATCAACCCCAAATATTTCCAAGGCATCTGTCTTTGAACTTCCTCTGGGGCGATAACCAAACCAACTAGAGTGTACACATCATCCAGCAGTTTGAGGGCATTGGGTCTTCACATGCCCTGATTCTTCACAAGCTGAACATCTGGGTGAGGACTTTATTGTGGGATTTCTGGGCTGTTCAGATGGTCTGGGGAAAAGCCCAAAGATGGCCTTGGGTCCCCGGGTTCGAAAGGACGAGAGGAAGCTTCAGATTTGTTCTTGGTCTTGGTGTTTATTAATTGCTTATCTAAAAGATTTTCTCTTGGCCTGACAGAGTTCTGCTCAGCAGTCAGCCATGGGCACACACTGAAAGCCCCTGGGGCGGTCACCTATCTTTATACCCGGAGTTACGTATACAATATTTATCATTTTTCTCCAATACCCTCTACCCTTATTAACCAGTGTTCCCCTAGTAAGGTCCAATCCTGGAGTGCCAACATCACCACAGAAGATGGAGGCCTAGAGGAAGAAGAAGAAGGAGAAGGGCACGCCCCAATCCCTCCATCTTGCCTCTCTAGACCCCCCTGTACAGGGATCTTAAACCCTGTATCTCACACTCCAATTAACTTGTCCCTTCACCATTCACCCCAGTGAAATCCTCCCGTCCTCATACTGATGTCATCTCCCATGTGGGATCAAAGTCCAGCCACCAGACATTTCTGGCAGCATTCCAGGACTCCCGAGCCCCCCAGTTCTGAGAGACTGAGATCCCACATCTCCCCCTTCTGTTTGCACCAAAAGACCTTTTTTTGCTTTTATGTGAAAACCCCCCAAAGTCCTCAGTTTCTTTTTTCATTTCTCTTCTGGGTCGTTTTTCGCAGCCTGAGTCTCGACTTCTGTCTGAGTACTCGTCTCTTTGTTTCTCGGATCAGCATTCTCGTGTTCTCGCGTTCGGAATGGCTTCACGTGCCGCGCTGACACCCACTTCAGACCTCGATCTGTGGAGATACAAGCGAAACCCTTTCCCCAAGTGATTAGTCTGAAAGGACCCTCTATTTGTCCGGTCTCTGGGTTCCTGATCAAAACTAAAGGATTTTCCCTTAGCTTTGCCTGTGTGTTGTTTAGAAAATGTCTCACGATCGGTGGATCAGGTTCCGAGGATGAGCTATTTAGGAAATTCAGCACATACAATGCCTTATTTAATTTCATGTGAGGTGTTGCCTCTGGCTCACCCCTTCTCTGTCTGTCCAGAAGGGATTTTAGGGTGTGATGTGTTCTCTCAATGATTGCCTGACCTGTGGGTGAATGCGGAATACCAAACGTGTGTCTGACACCCCATCTTTTCAGGAATCTGTCAAGCACCCTGCCTGTGTATGTTGGACCATTATCTGTTTTTATCTCCTGAGGCACACCTAATGCTGCAAATGCCTGCAGAAAGTGTCGGCAAGCATGGTCTGCTGTTTCCCCAGCATGTGCTGAAGCAAAGACTGCACCTGAGAATGTATCTACAGAAACGTGAACATTTTTGAGCTTCCCAAAAGATGGGTATTTTGTGACATCAGCTTGCCACAACTGAAGACTTTGCAGCCCCCGCGGATTGATGGCCCCGGTAGAAGAAGGTGGCTGCACAAGCTGACAGTCTGGACAAGCACTAATGATCTCCCTCGCCTGACTCTTTGTGAGACGAAAGGACTCCATCAGTGCTTGCGCATTCTGATGAAAGAACGCATGACTTAACCTTGCCTGCTCAAAAATGTCCGGCAGCGTTTGCAAAATGGGCATTGTCAACCTGTCCGCCCGAGCATTCCCTTCCGCTAAAAACCCTGGAAGTGTTGTGTGCGCTCTAATGTGTGTGATAAAATACTCCCTTTCCCTGCTCTCTAGCAGTGTTTTCAAGCTTGTCAAGTATGAGTATAAAACCTCATTACTGACTTCTTTCAAGAGCGAACCCTCCAATCTCTTGACCACACCCGCAACATATGCGGAATCTGTCACCAGATTGAGAGGCTGTTTGAACAACTGAAATGCTCGGACAACGGCTGCCAACTCCACAATTTGTGGAGAGCCCTGAACCATCCTCACGTCTGATTCCCAATCCCCTGTCGTTGAGTCTCTCCACGTGATCACTGACTTGTGTGTCTTCCCCGAGCCATCCGTGAACACGGTGATCCCGTCCAAAGGTTCTTCACTTATCTGTGGTTTTGCTCTATAGCATATTTGCGATTGCAATATTCTGTGTTGGGGAAAGTGGATTGTGCAAGCTCCTGGGAACGCTAACAATGCGATTAACAGGTCTTTCGATTGTTGCATTGCCCAATCGAAGTAGTCTCGTTTCAGAGGTAACCTGATGACTGAGAATTCTCTTCCTGCCATTGTCAGCAGCCTTGTTCTCGCCTTTATGATGATTTGTGCTGCCATCTCCAGATCTGTGAGAATCGTTTTCGCGGGCCTGTGCGGTAGGAAAATCCACTCTATGATTATCAAAGAGTCCTTTTGTGATTCATCCCATTGGAAGATCAAACCATGGAACTGCGTTTTCTTCCCCAGCACTGCCAACTGAAAAGGCAACGATGGAACAAATCGATGTGCCTGCCTTTTCTGTATCGCATCCGAGATTTTCTCCAACTCTTTTCTTGCTTCTGGTGTGAGTGTCCTGGGAGAACGAATGTCTGTGTCTCCTCTCAAGAGATCAAGCAGTGCTGGAATGTCACTATTTGTGATTCCCAAAACTGGTCTCATCCAGTTGATTTCTCCCAAAAGCTGTTGCAAATCATGCAAATTGTTGACCTTTGTGCTGATCTCCACCTTTTGAGGCTTTATTGTTTTCTCTGAGATTTTCCACCCTAGATATTTCCAAGGTGCAACCTCTTGAATCTTTGAAATGCTGATTTCCAGACCTGCCTTTTGCACCTCTGCGATCACACAGTCACGAGCTTCTTGCAGCTCCTGTCGTGTTGATGCTGCGATGAGCAAATCATCCATGTAATGAATGATCTTCGCCTTCGGAAATTTCTTTCGTGCTGGTGCCAAAGCTCGCGCCACGTACCATTGACAGATCGTCGGAGAATTTTTCAGGCCTTGTGGAAGGCAGACCCAATGGTACCGCTGCAGAGGCGTTTCCCTGTTGATACTCGGGACTGAAAAGGCAAATCTCGGAGCATCATCTGGATGGAGTGGGATACTGAAAAAGCAATCCTTGAAGTCAATGACCACAAGCTGCCAATCTCTGGGAATCATTGAGACAGATGGAAGTCCCAACTGAAGTGGCCCCATGTCTTCTATGACTTCGTTGATCTTCCTGAGGTCGTGTAACAACCTCCATTTGCCCGACAGCTTTTTCTTGATGACAAACACCGGAGAATTCCAAGGGCTGTCTGTTGGCTTGATGTGTCCCTTCTGCAATTGTTCTTGGACCAGGTCTTTCAAAGCACTCAATTTTTTCCGCTCAAGGGGCCACTGATCCACCCAAACTGGATCATCTGTTTTCCATGTCAGCTTCAGTGTGGCGAGTGCTGCAGTGACCCCTATTAAAAATCCATTTCGATCTTCGCGCCCCATTGTGCCAAAAGGTCCCGACCCCAGACTGTGATCGGCTTTTGAACGACAAAAGGACGAATGATCGCCGTCTTATCTCCTGGTCCCGTGACAACGACGGAATTCTCACTTTGCAGACACAGAGATGCTCCCCCGATGCCTGAGAGAGAGCCCAATGGCGCGACCAAGCTCCAATTGCGTGGCCAAAAGATGTACGATATTACTGTTACATCCGCCCCTGTGTCGAGCATACCTCTGATCGATATTGTCCTGTCCCCACATGTCAATTGGCACGTGAGCGTGGGTCGGTCTCGACCTATGTGCTTCACCCATGTTGTATGTACTTCAACATGCTCTTTCATAGGGAGACCTTCTTCGTCGAAGATTGACATGACCTCTCCAACTGCATGTGGTGGCAATGCGAAGGCTCTCGCAACCACAGTATTTTCTGGTACAGTCAATGGTGGACGAAGCGCTCTTGCCAAAACTGTTAACTCTGTATTTTTGTCTGCTGAGACAACTGTTGGATAGACAATGAGCCCAAGAATACTGCACTTATCTTGTCCAATTATCAAAAAATCTTGTTTCTTGTATGAGTCCCCGCGGATACCTGTTGGTATCTCCGCATGACTTTCATCTAGAAAGCATACTAGTTTTGAAGCTGCCAATGCACACTGTGCCCCTGGTGGGAGGAGGTCTGGGTCACTGTGGAATCGACTGAGGGTTTTGCTGAGGGCATCTGCTTGTCGCTCACTGATGACTGCCCTGTCTGTTCTTGTGACACCGCCAGTATTTGTGTCGGAGCGCGCCGGGGATTTCCCGCGCTCAATTTCCCGTTTCCCGGATGCGGCAACGGATTTCCTTCCACATCTGTCCGGGAATAACATTCTTTCACGGAGTGTCTTCCTCTTCCGCACCGTGCGCAAATTGGTCTTTCCGCTCTCTGGACTGGCGTTGGTATATGTGTCCGTGGGCAATTCCTTTTCATGTGCCCAGATTCCCCACATCCGTAACACTGTCCTCCTTGGGGTCTGTTTCTTTTCTGCATTGCCGCAAGAACTTTGTTGATATTTTCGTCCTGTTGATGAAGTAATTTCTCGAACATCTTCTCCAATGTCTTGTCCTCTGATTGCCCTTCTGAGCGTCCCTTTAGCTGTTTCTCCCATTCCTCTTTTAATTCATCCTTTACAATCGCTGCGACGTGCTGAGGCGTCCCCACCTTGCTGCATGCCTCCACCATCTCTGCCAAGGATGGCCGTCCTGGCATGGTGCTAATCACCCGTTGACAATCCGGGTTGGCATTGCCGAAAGCTAAATTCTCCAAGAGAGGCCTCTTCACTTCTTCTGTTGTCACCTGTCGATCCACGGCTTGCGTGAGTCGGTCGATGAATGACATGAATGGCTCTGTGGGACCTTGCCTGATGCAAGAGAACGGGACATCCGGAGCTCCTGTCGGCGTAATTTGCATGATTGCCAATCGCGCTGCTTCTTTGATGTCGCTTAACACTCTCCGTGGAAGCCGCGCTGCTTGTTCCCCTGGATTGTCATCTGGAGGATCCCCTGCTAATTGCCCTTCTGTGAGGTTCGCATTCGGCCCACCTTGGTATCTGTTCCGCAACTCAGCAAGATATTTTCTCCACCTTTTTTCCCAGACAAGACTCTGTGTGTCAGTGAGGATCATTGCCACAATACTTCGAATGTCATATGGTGTGAGATCATACATAGAGAATGTCCCTCTTAATAGCTGTTTGAAGTATTGTGAGTTCAGCCCAAAAGTCTGAGCTGCCTTCCCTAAGTCTTTGAGTGTCTCATGACCCATCCTTTCCCACCTTGGATTCTGTCCCTGGGCATCATATGTCACTGGCATTGTCAAATCCCCTGATCCCGGGAATAAATGCTTTTCCTTTTCCAATGCTTCTCTGATTTGCCTCCAATCCATTGTCTTCACCGGCTCTTGAAACCCCTCTTCATCAGATTCCATTGGGATTTGCATGAATAATGGTGTTGTAGATGTCATCGGTGATTCATAGTGTCTCATTTTTCGCCTTGAGGTTTTTGGCCTTGCTCCTAAATCCGAAAAGGAAACTCGAGGATCCTGTTGATATTTCTTCTTTACTGCATCGAATGAATGCAAGAAGCTTTTTGCTGCTTCTGCTGCTGATAGCATCCATGTTGGGACACCTTCCGATGCTGTGATCCTTATGACATCTTCCCCTTGTAGCTGTTCTTCATCTGAGCTTTCATCATCTTCATGAAATCCCGAAGTGGATGGATAATCCCTTTGTCGTGTTAACATTGTTTTCTTCGAGGTGCTTTTCTTTTTATATATTGTTGGAAAAAATTGCTGCATTGTTGCAGTCTCGCCACGAGATGGCGCTGTGGCTCCGCCGAGCCGACCCGGCATGTCGTGCACTTCTGCCCTCCTGCCACTAGGTGGCGCTGTCACCGGCCTCCCTGGCTCGGATGACGGTGCAATCTCGACTACCCCACTTCCTCTTCCGGCTCGGCGTCTCCCATGAAGGGAAGGAACTGAAACTCCGAGGCTCGGGACCAAAGGCACCAGATCTGGAGACGGAGTGGAGCCCTGGGACGTAGAATCCCTAGCACGGCCCCTCCTCACCCGCGACGTCACAGGGGACCGGGCTCGGGCCCGCCCGCGTCTTACTCTCTGCGCGTGCGTACTCTCTGAGCTACTTCCGGTGTCCCCCAAGGTGACGTCATCATCGTCTCCCCCCTGTTTCACCTCCGAGGTTCCCGCCCCTCGGTCTGTCCCGGAATCCGACCCCTCCTCCTCTGACGTTGTGTTCGCCTCTGCCGCCGGCACCCCGGCTCTACCCGCGATTCGAGCTGACCGTCGCACCGGCTCTGACGTCACACCCGCGCGCCTCCTGCGTCCCGCCGCGGCGGCCCTCTGAGGCTGCAAATTTTCCCTCAGCCCGCCTTCCGCGTTCGCGTGTGAGTCTACACCCCGGTTTTTGCGAGTTTCGCCCTCCGCGCGCGTGTCCTCATCCTCACCCGCGCTGCTCGCGTTTGCCGCCGCCGCCGCGTCGCCGCTTTCACCGCGAACAGGCCCCCCCCCCGATCCTTTATCTTCCTGCTCCCCCCCTTCTGCTCCTGACTCCTCCACACTCTCTGGAGTTTCAGGACGCCCTTGGGGTTTGTTGCATTTTTTGATCGGGGGTTTTAATATTTTTTCCCGCTCTCTTTTTTCGAGAGCCCTTTCCCCCTGGCCTTTCAAAGCCAGAGCAATTTTTTTCCCGGAGCTCTGCCGCTCCGCCCCCTCCTCTGAGGGTACCGCAGCTTCTCGCTGCTTTTCCAGTTTTTTAGACTGGACTGAAATACCTTGTAACATGATTCTTGCCGGCGAGAGTAGCTTTAACGCTGTCTCATCTTTTTTTGTTGCTAAAATATATAAATGCCTATTAATTTCTTGCCAAAACCCGACTTCGAACAAAAGATATGTTTCTGCAAGTGGGTAATTGAGCCTTGCCCATAATAACAGCTGTTTTAATTCTTTCTTTGGGATCCCTTCTGTATATAATTCTGCTACACTTTGTAAGGTGGATAAGATTTCCCGTTGTTCTTGGGAGAGTGAGGCCCCCATAGTATTATTTTGGCCTTCTTACCGAATCTGTCATCAGCGTGGTCTGGAGGCCCTTGTTCTCCGTCCAGCAGATTACGAGGGATGGATCAGAGGCGCCTTTCTGGTCCCAGTCCAGGCCGCTCTGCTACGAGCTGTCTTCAGCAGAAGCTGAGAGATGGAGTTTCTCAGTGACTGCTGATTTTTGCAGCTTCTCCCGGCCGGTTTTTTCTTTTTCTTCTTTCTTTCTTCAGGCTTCCCTCCTCTGGAGTTATCAGTGCTGTTCTCTTGGCTCTTCAGCTCTTCAGGGCTTTCCCCCCCCCGAAAGGTTTGGTGGGAGATAGCCCGCACAGCGGACGCCAATTGTGGGATTTCTGGGCTGTTCAGATGGTCTGGGGAAAAGCCCAAAGATGGCCTTGGGTCCCCGGGTTCGAAAGGACGAGAGGAAGCTTCAGATTTGTTCTTGGTCTTGGTGTTTATTAATTGCTTATCTAAAAGATTTTCTCTTGGCCTGACAGAGTTCTGCTCAGCAGTCAGCCATGGGCACACACTGAAAGCCCCTGGGGCGGTCACCTATCTTTATACCCGGAGTTACGTATACAATATTTATCATTTTTCTCCAATACCCTCTACCCTTATTAACCAGTGTTCCCCTAGTAAGGTCCAATCCCGGAGTGCCAACATCACCACAGAAGATGGAGGCCTAGAGGAAGAAGAAGAAGGAGAAGGGCACGCCCCAATCCCTCCATCTTGCCTCTCTAGACCCCCCTGTACAGGGATCTTAAACCCTGTATCTCACACTCCAATTAACTTGTCCCTTCACCATTCACCCCAGTGAAATCCTCCCGTCCTCATACTGATGTCATCTCCCATGTGGGATCAAAGTCCAGCCACCAGACATTTCTGGCAGCATTCCAGGACTCCCGAGCCCCCCAGTTCTGAGAGACTGAGATCCCACACTTTATGACTTTGCCGAAGCAGTCATTTTATGCTCAACCGAACCAACCTTTGAGCAAGCAACTACAAGATCAGACAGCAAGGGATCTCCCGGTAAAGAATCAATAATTCCCCTGCAATCATTGTTCGCATTTTCCTGTGCTAGCTGTCTGCATAAAATTTACCTCAACTTATCATCTTCTACTTGCTTCTCAAGGGCTGCAGCAACCCTCTCCAAAAACTGCAGAAAAAGTTCCTTCTCCCTTTGCTGGATGGTAATATACCTTGTTTTAGGAGCTGCCATCTCCATTGTTTTAAGTAAGGCACTCATACCCAGCTGCTGGGCCTGTGCCAGAACCAGGGGGTCCCTTCTTGCCTGCAAATCCAGGTTAGAGAATGTTCCATTGCCCAGCAAGGCATCAACTCCCAAAGCATGACGTGGATCGTGCTGAGGTAACTGCATATTGTCCAATGCTATTCTTTCAACCATTTGTTTCCAGGTAGCTTGAGACACACCATACTGCACTGGCTGAAACAGAATCCTAGAAAGGTGAACAATATCATAAGGGGCGAGTACATCAGCATTTAAAACACGAATCACTTGCATCACCTGTGAAGAGTTAACACCATACTGATCTACTTTTGACTGAAAGTCCTGTACAACCCTCCATGCAAAAACCTGATGACTATCTTGTTGTCCTGAATTAGGAGCAGCTTTGAAAACAGGAAAAGCCACAAGCCCACCAGAAGCAGCAGCAGCAGCAGCCATCTCCATCCTTTTAGGTGGACCTATTTTCTCTAACAAATTCCAATCTCCCACTTCAGCTGCTTTCATTCTCACATGCTCCCAAAATTGTAAAGAGTGTAAAGGAGTCACAGCCACCTGGCAGGGAGGCAGAGCACAAGAAACAACTGGCCTGGATCTGCTACGAGGTCTAACAAATTCCTGGGTCTTTTTAGGTGTACTTTCAACTGGCAGCTCATTGTCAGAACTATCACTAGACAAAGAAGGACACAATGTTAAGGATTGCATTTTTCAACCAGTTCAGGAGGGAGGAGGGGGGCAGACGGTGCAACAGGGGACTGAGCAGAGGCAGATGACTCGAAGGAGGGCAGAGAAGGGGTGGATGGCTCAAGGAAAAGCAGGGGCTGGAGCAGCCGACCAAGAGGAGGGTGAGGGGGGAGCAGATGGCCCAGGGGGAGACAAAAGGGCCAATGACCCAGCCTGTTTTTCACTTCACTTCTGTAACTTCATTTTTGCTAACTGCTGTGCAGGCGTAAGATACTTTGGTTTTGTACTCAGTTCAATTAACGGCTGAGCAGGTGAACTATGCACAGGTTTAACATGGTCTTCTGGAGATAAATACCAAGAAACAGTCTTAGCCTGCTGTTTGATTCTCACAATAGCAAACCCTGGGGGAACCTCCACAGCAGCTGCAGCAGCCTCCTCAGGGGGAGATACATTGACAGGCTCAGCCTCATCTTCCACCTGTTCCTCTACTTCAGTTTCTTGCTCTAATTCCTGCTCCTCCAGTTCCTCCCCGCTATCTTGTTCTGCTTTCCATTCCTTCAATGCCTCATACAACAGTCTCCAGGTAGTAGCCAAATCGACAACCGTCTTATCCCCCTTAGATATCACTTCCCCTAGTCTCTTCCAAACCTCTTTCCATGCCCAGACACTGAAGGCATTGTCGGCATCAGCTTCAAAGTCCTGTGATTTACACCATATCAGTAAGCTACAAAGAGCATAATCAGAAGCTTTAACATTTTTCCTTTTCAATAAAGATTTCCATGTGGACAAAATAGTCCTTTCCTTGTTTGATAAATTATGTCCCATTATTTTTCCCAATTATTCACCTCGAATCAGATGTCTGAATTAGGTCTGGACCTCTGCAGCATCCTTGCTGCCCTCACTCAGTTTTAGGGTACACTTCACCTTTTTTCTCTCTTTTTTCTTTCCATTTTTTACAGTCCAGTTGCAATCACGGGGGGCAGGCACCAGATATGGCTATAGAGCGCGACACAGAGCAAAACACCACAACTCCATCAGAAGAGTGTGAAAGAGAGATTTATTAGAGCAACATGTTGCTTTTATAGTTTTTCAAGATATTTACATTTACTTGAGACACATTCAGTGCCCGTAGGTCATAAGAGAGAAACAAAGTTCTCGGTGAGTGACCAAGGAGCTACATCATTCTATAAGCCAGCTGTATCTCTTGTCTTTCTCTCCTTCATCATGTCTCCATGATGACAACCATTGTGTCTTCCTCAGGAGAGATAGAGGACTTTCCTTATAATCAGGAAGCCTTTGCCGGCTCACAAGAACAGCACAGAATGTGTTTCCTACACTAAACTATAAAATATTTATCACATTAAAATATATTTTCTACACTGAGATTAGGGTAAAAAGGCTGACAATTTTTAGTGTATCAAAACAGTTAAAAAGTGACTAGAAAGTGCATTATATCAGAATAATTTGCAATAACCAATATAATAGTGAAAGCCAATGACTACGTAGTCCTTCATAACAGAGAAAAGGTGTACTGGAGGATTTATTTAACTTCTTCTTATCCTACTCTGATTTTATCATCAATAAATTCAATTCATATCTCTAAATCATAAGCAGTTTTACCCGTGACAGGATTTGATGAGTGATCTCTCCTAGTCCTTGTCTCAACCCAGGAAGCCTTTGCTCAATTTTCTCTCCCCATCCAGGTGTGGAGAGCAGTGAGAGAGAGGCTGTGGTGGGTGCAGGGCATTCGGCCACTGTCCATCCACAGCAAGGCAGGGAGGAGGAGGAGGGTCCAGGTCAGGTTGTTGAGCAGACTGGTGTGGGATTTGCAGTAGTGCTGGGGCTCTCTCAGTGTCTTGGGGACAGGTACAAAATTATATATTGCTGCATTTCTGGACTGGTTCCCCCACATGCCCCCCTGCAGCGGCAGTTTGCAGCCAGCCCTGCTCTGAAAACCATCAAAGGCCCTCCCAGAGCCTCTGCTTCGGCTCCCTTTGGGTTTTGTGCTTCTTGCAGAGCTGAGCAAACCACAGGCAGGCCTTTTTCCACCCACAGAATTCTCACCTCTGCAGCAGCTCTAAAGCTGTCAGAATCAAAGCCAGGAAGGCAGGGGGGACCCTCAGGTGCTGGCTGCCACCTGGGGCTGGCCAGAGCAGGGCTGGGCAATGGCCATCCCTGTACAGTGGGGCTGGGCCATGGCTGGGCCCCACCCTTGGATGGCCACTGGCTTCAAGGAGCAGGAGTTTGGGAGCTCCTTCCTGCCCAGGGCTCCATTCCCCAGCGGCTCTTGCCGGCTCAGATCCTGCAGGGGACGAGCAAGAATGGAGAAGTCTGGACCCCCCTGGAGCTGCCATGCACCAGGACAGGAGTCCCTTGTCCAGCATGTGTCGCCCCTGGGACAGGATCCCCCCAGGACAGGTACCCCCTGGTTGTGCCCTCCCAGGACAGAATCTGCCCTCCCCCGTGTGGCACTCAGCACAAAAGGCCTCTTCCTTCTTCTGTGCAGGAAAGAGAAATTGTTGGGGGGGCACTGTCAGACACCCACATCCCCCACAGCCTCCTCAGCCCTCCCTGCAGACCCTTCAACTCAGCTTCCCCCACGCTGGGCTT
Source organism: Melozone crissalis (assembly GCF_028551555.1). Lineage (NCBI taxonomy): Eukaryota > Metazoa > Chordata > Aves > Passeriformes > Passerellidae > Melozone > Melozone crissalis. Next base: position 531,212 of record NW_026535957.1, read on the forward strand.
CCCTCAATCTGTTCCCTGCTCAGGTGCCCCCCAGGATCATGAAGGGATGAACTGGGGTCTTGTGAAATTGAGAGGCAAAATAATGGAAATGGAAATAAAGAGGGGAAAAAGCCCTTGGGGGCTGGGGGAACACAGACCCAGACCCTGTCAGAATCTCCCTGCCATGACCCTTGTTTTGCGGAGAAAAGAAGAAACCTCACAACTTTGTAAAAGTTGTAAAGCTCGGTATGCTTTTATTACTACGCGCCGGACGCAAGCCCCCCAAAAAGGCATGTGTGCCTCTGAAGACCTCGGGTTGTCTTTTATCCCCCTTCCAAATGCATATGCATACAGTTTCACAATAAGTTCATACATATTCATTCTGTGTGACATTTAGCACTAGTTCTTCTTTATCAAAGGAATTTCTAAGTTGGGGGCAAATCGACCTTGTGGTCTTTCTGTTTTTCTTTCTCTGTCTCCTTGCTGTCTGGCATGCGAGTTTTTCCTTCAGCTTTGGCCTCACAGACTTTTCACCTTTCTTAGGCACTTCACTTAATTCAGAATGGATCTTTACTCTGTCTCACCCTCCCAAACCACAAGCACCCTGGGGGGACTTTGCTGAGCCCTGGGCCACCTCAAAATCTGATCCAGCCAGGGAAGGAGCTTTGACCCACGGGCTCACCAAGCCACTGCCCATTCCTGGCGCCCTCATTCCCCAGGGATCCCAATCATGGGACCCCGATTCCTTCCATCCGCCCTCCCCTGGGCCTCCCATCCTTGTACTCCCATTCCCCAGGACCTCCATGTCCCAGCACCCGATTCTCAAGGAACCCTCTCCTGTTCATTCCAACCCCTGAAAGGCCCCTTTCCCCAGGACCTTGATTCTCTAAGGAACCCCTATTCCCACGGGATCCCTCATTTCCCCAGCATCCCCACCTCATGACCCCAAATCCCTGGAGCCCACGTTCCCCTGGCACTCCCATCCCTGAGTCCCTCCAGCCCGGACGACCCCCATTCCCATGGCTCCCCCATGCCCAGTGAATCCCCAGTGATTCCCCCTCATCAGCACCCCCATTCCCAGGGACCCCCCATTCCCCTGGACAGTCATGTCCATGTCCCCCAAAGGCCCTGAGCCCCCCAGTCCTGGGAACCCCATGTCCCACCTTGTCCCACCCAGGCTTGTCCCCATCCTGTCCCCGCCCTGCTCACAGCCTGTGCCCAGCTTGTGACCATCCTGCCCCCACCAAGGGCCACCTACGCATGGGGATGAGACCTGACCTCGCTTCTTTCCCCTTTGGCTGAAGAGCAACCACCCAGGGGACAGCCACCCCCTGCAGCGAGTGACAGCCAGTGCACATGGCGGGGGACACCGGGATGGCCGGGAAGGTGCCACTGCTCCTGTGGCGTGAGTGCCCTGGGCACGGGCCTGACACCCCAGGGATGGGGAGGGGAGGGGGCACAGAGGGGCTGTGGGGTCCCCTGATGTCCTCAATGCCAGCAGAGCCAAAGCATGGGGTCTGCTGGGCTCGTGGAGTGGTCATGGGGACAGGAGAAGGGGGACAGGAACATGGGGACAAAAAAGGCGGGACAAGGGTTTGGGGAGGCATCATGGGGCTGGTGGGGGTGACCTGTGCCAGCACAGGGTGGCCGTGGCATCCTCAGTTCAGAGGTGTCCACAGTGTCCCTATGTCCTGCCTGAGCAAGGGGTGGCTGCAGTGTCCCTGTCCACAAGGAGTCCATGTCATACAAGGACAGGTGGGGACAGCCCCCCACCCCCCCTACCCCTGTGCCTCTGTCCCCATGGTGCCACCCCCACTGAGCCATGTCCCTTCTGCCTTCCAGCCCAGACCCTTGACCTCACTGGTGAGTCCTTGGGGATGCCATGTTCCCACCCTGCTGTCCCCAGTCCCACACTGGGCCTGGCAGGCTGGTGTCTCCTGTCACCCACAGGTGCCCAGACCACCCAGCTCCTCGTGGAGCCCCCCTGGAGGCCGGTGGTGCTGTGGGACCGGGTGACACTGACCTGTCAGGGCTCGGGGACCATTGGTGCCACCACCTGGTACAAGGACGGGAAGCACTGGGGGCAGGTGGAATGCGACCACCTCAATGTCACCGAGAGTGGCACCTACACATGTGACAGGCCTGGCAGTGGGCGCAGCCCCCCCGTGAGAGTCGTAGATGGTAAGGGGGAATCTTAACTCATCACGGTGGCCCTCGATAGGTCTGGGTGGGCTCCATTTCGTAGGTGGCCTCACATCCCCCGCATGGCGAGAGCCTGTGCCCTGCACACAGGGAAATCCCATTGCACCCCAGTGCACCTCAGTGCACCCAGATGTCCTCGGTGCCGTGGGGACCCACCTAGGACCTCTCTCAAGCCCCTCAGTGAGATGGTAGTCTCCTGTCCTACAGACGAGCTGGTGCTGCAGATGCCAGCATGGGCACTGCTGGAGGGGGACACAGTGACACTGCGCTGCCGGGGCCGGTGGAACAGCCCAGTACCCAGGATGCGATTTTACCAGGACGAGAAGGACCTGACAGAGTCCCTCAGAGGGACCGAGCTGTCCCTGCAACCCCTGCAGCGGCACCACAGTGGCCACTACCTCTGCGAGGGCTTTCTGAGGTCCTGGCCATCACGGTCAGCACCAGTGACAGTGACAGTGCATGGTGAGCACCCCCATGGCTGGAACTCCAATCTCCTCATACCCCCAAAAATACCTCCCAGCAGACTCAGAGTGACAGTCCTCACCTCCCCTCTCCTTCCCTGAGCTCTTCCCTGTGCACGTGCTGGAGGATTCCCCCAAACCCACTCTGTGGTCCCCCCTGACTCTCAGCTGCCTCAGCACCCCCAGCCCCCTGTGGCCCCGAGCCCCCCTCCTGCACATGTTCTATTGGGACGGGCAGGTGATGGGGGGCCCACAGGGGTCCCCACATCTGCTGGTGCCCACCGTGGGGGTCTTCCACTCGTGGAATTACAGCTGCCAGGTGCGCTCTGAGGGGGGGGCCGTGCTGAAGAGCAGCGCCCGGCTCCACGTCACGGTGCGCAGTGAAAGCGGGGATGGGCACTGGGAGCCCCCACAGCCTCCTTGAGCGCTCTGGTTGGGCACCTCCATGTCCCCCAGACACATTGTTGGGTCCTTCTGCCCAGTGTCCCCTCTCCCCTCTGTGGTGTGACCCCATTCCTGACATCTCCCACCACACCCATCCCCTCCCTCCCTATCCCCTCACACTGGCTGCCAGCCCCTCGCTGTGGCCTCAGCCCTGTCTGTGTCCCCGCAGTGCCTGTGGACAATGCCACCATCACACCCGGTGTCCTGGAGCTGACACCACGGGACACAGGGACACACAGGGACACAGGTGGGGTCACACAGTGTCACCAGGGAGTGCAGGACCCCTGGGGTGATGGGTGAGCCTGATGTGTCTCCCTCTGTTACTTGCAGCGGCCGCAGGGGTGAGTGGGGCCTTTTTGTTCCTGCTCCTGCTTATGGGTGTCATTGTGGCTTGGTACCACTCGCACTGCCCGGGTAGGTGACAATAGGGGAACAGGGGTCCTGGAGATCAGTGGGAAGGCCCCCAGAGAAGGGGGCCATAGGGCTGCACACACAGCCCCTGACTTGGGAGGGGCTGAGCCCCCAGTGACCATGGCTCAGAGCCCTGGGAGCTGTTGGAGGGTCCTGCAGGGATGTTGGGGGTTCTATCAGGGGTCCCCCTCCCTGCCAGGCACGGGGTTCTGGGAGCTCAGGGTGTTGGTGCAAGTGGCGTGGGTCAGGGATACTGGGGGTGCATCAGGGATACTGGGGGACCCTGGGAGGAATTGTGTGTCTGGTGGTGGTTCAGCATTCCCAAGGGTGGATGGGAGCCCCTGGGTCTCCAAACTCACCCCTCCAGTTTTCCTTTGCAGATGCCAGGAAGCACCAGGAAAGGTGAGTGCAGCCTCCAGCCATGATACACCTTTTACCCAAACTCCCAGCACCTCCCATCCCCTTCCACACACCCCCTTATTCCCACAGGCCCCCCCTAGACCCCCTGGCACTCCCAGTGGAGGATCCTCAGGCAACGTACATGGAGCTGCACAGGCAACCGTGGGAACCCAGTGACATCTATGAAAATCTACACCAAAAGTTGTGATGCTCTGGGAAGCGGGAGGAACTGGGTGACACTGGGGGTGCTCCCTCCATGCCTCCTGTGGTTGCCCATCCTTCCAAGGGAGGTGGTCATGAGTCAGGGGGAGGCTACACAGGGCACCCTGTGCTCCCCATTTCCTCTCCCAGTACCCCCAAGGGCTCCCCCATCCCTTTGCTGCTACCTGCAGGGGCTCCCCAGCCCCATCCAAGTGCCCAAGTACCCTCAGGGACTGCCCCATTCTCTCCCCACAGTGCTTGCAGTACACCCAGGGCTTCCCCATTCCCCCTCCCACCACCCCTGTCCCATCCCGCTGTAAAAGGGGGAGTCGGGGAAGATTTTGCTGAAAGGTTTCTCAGATGAAAATGAAGCACAAAAGTGGCAATATTATATCTGAGAACAGTTTCTTGATAAAGGAGGATAAGCGTTTGTACCGAAGGGGAAGAGAAGGGAGTAGAACGGGAGAAGGATAGAGACAGAAACAGAAGACAGGGACAGCGTTACTGCAAGGAGCCCGGGCGCTCTGTGGGCATCAGCTAAGCAGATGGAGTGTGTGTGCTGCAAGCCAGGGCGAGCCCACATGGCTTTTGTGAGTGGCTGGGCGTGATTTCCAAGGAGGGCACCTGCGTGTCTCTGGCATGGGTGAGCGATGGCTGCAGGCTGGCTGCTGCGGGCTGGCTGTGGGCTGGTGCTGCAGCACTGGTGGCTCTGGGCTGGCTGCTGTGGGCTGGGGCTGCAGTGGGCAGGTGCAGCAGGCTCGGTGCTGTGGGCAGCACGGGAAATGCGGCAGAGGCGGTGGGTGGGTGCAGGCAGCATCTGCTCCATTGGGGAGCAATGAAGGAACATCCAGGACGAACAGGAATGAGCTGCCTCGGGGAAGCAGCAAAGCAGGGAAGAATGGATGCAGGCAGGGAAGAAGGACCACCGGGAGGAAAAGTTGAGGCGGGGGGAGTACCAGTGATATTTTTGCCTGACGACTAGGAGGAATGATGCATCTGACTCCATCTTATCAGAAGGCTAATAATTAGTATACTAAATTATTCTATATGATATTACATTACATTTAAACAGAATCTGACAAGCACTCAACTGCACTCCACTGCACACAGTCTCATGACTTTCAGCCAACAGTCCCCACACACACACACACCTGGATTCAACTGGTCAGTGAATCAAAACACTCACACCAGAATCCAATTATTAATTCCCTTCAGGTAAACAATCTTCCACAATTCATTCTACTTGCGAAGAACACAGGAGCAGTAAATGAGATAAGAATTGTTTGGATCATTCTTTGCTTCTCTCAATACTTCTCCCAGGTTCAGAGAATGTGAATCGCACAGGGAAGGAGGGTGAAGCTGACCCTCTGAGCGAGCCCCTGATCCCTCCAAGAAACCCAAAGCAAAACGCTCCTGTTGTGTCACAGTCTGCTGCTTTTATTTACAAAGGGTCCTTCCAGAGCCCGATTTTCCCAGGCATTTTTCCCCACACATTTTTCCTGGCCATCTGTCCCACCAGCCAGTGGGGGTCACTCACAGCCCAATCACTGAAGCTTTCTCTCCCCTGATTCTCTGTTATGTGAAGCCTAGCCAGGGACAGGGTTCCCAGCACATGTACAATCCACAGAGTCATTTTCCACCTCATGTGTAGCATATGTTGAGACGTAAATCAAAACCAGATTTGTTCCTCTTAACCCCCATGTGCTTAGTGGCTCTGCAATCCCCCTCCCAGTGCTCCCGCTAAGGTGGCTTACTGGTGCCCGTCCCAGTTCCAAGGGGGCACAGGACCTGGTTCTTTGCTCCTGGGACAAAAATGCAGCTCTTTGGTTAACCTGGCAGAAATGGTGTTTCTTTGTTCAGCTCTTTCAAGGAAGCTGAACAAGGTGGGAACCTCCCTCGGAATGGAAAATATGACCCCCTTCTCTCTGAACTATTCTAACTTTGAAATTATGGGGCTTTTAGGCAAAGATGTGGGAACAGGAATAACAGTTCTTCACTGGTATGTATTGTGAGAAATAAGTTAATGGAAGTTGACTTTCGCTGGATATTTTACAAATTGATATAACATTATTGATTATATTGTTGATTAAATATTGTGATGTTGTTGGGACAGTGATGTGCATTATGGAGTGGCTGATGTTGTTGGGGTGGCCATCCATGTGTGGGGCCCAGTCATGGCCCAGCCCCACTGCACAGGGATGGCCATTGCCCAGCCCTGCTCTGGCCAGCCCCAGGTGGCAGCCAGCACCTGAGGGTCCTCCCTGCCCCCTTGCCTTTGATTCTGGCAGCTTTAGAGATGGATGGGAAATTGAGGAGAGCCATTCCCAGCAGCATTCCAGGAGCAACTTCCTCTGATAAATCCCTTTTTTTGGGAATGTGGAAGGGGCTCTACCCAGAGCAGGAGGTTCTGGCATTTCCCAATACAGGATGGAATAGCCTCTTTTTCCTTCATTCTATGGGAAATTACCATGTGAAAAGCTTTGGATTCAGTGGGTGGAAGCTCATGGAATTCCTCTCCCACCCCTTTTCCAGGGAGCTGGGAAGAAGCTCCTCAGCCCAGTGCAATATTCCCTAGATATAATGGAGGCAGTGTGGAAAACATCTCATCCACCAGCTGGGGCGGGATCTGGAATTCTTCTATTGGGAAAAACGGAGCTGCTGGCAAAGGCTGGGAGATCCTGGGATCTGGGAATCTTCCATTGGGAAGAGCAGAGCTGCTGGCAAAGCGTGAGAATGAAGCAGAATTCCCATCAGGCCAACACGGATGAGCAAGGGCCCCATGACGCGGAAAAATTTCTGGGGTTCCTGTTCTGACAGGGATTGAGTCATTTTCCACCAGGATTTGGGAAAATTCCCTGACTTGGGGTCTGTCAGGGGAATTCACTGTGAGGAGCTCGGCAAGAAGAATCCTGGAGATGGAGGCCCCTGGGAATGGATGGGGTGCATGAAGGATCTGAAAAATTCCAGAGGGAAGAGAAGGAGAGGGGAGGGAAAAGGAGGGGGAAAGGGGAAAAGCGGAAAGAAAAGAATGGGAAGAGGAATCAGCTGTGGATCAAAGGGATTTTAGCTTCCACTTCCAATCCATTTCCTAAATTTTCTAAGGTTAAAGACCCCTCAGAACTTCTGGACAAGGAAATTCCCACTGCCTGTTCCTGGGGTGAATTCCCAGCAGCGCCTTTGGTGAGCAGAACACCAGGAATGCACCGAGCCAGCAGCTCCCACTGCAGTGCAGAGACCATTCCAGACCTTTCCAAGGTAGAGCCGGCTTCTCCCATCCCACAAAATGGAAATTGAGTCCACAGAGAGAGGGACAGTCCAACCTCCTGAGGGAAAAGCCTTTGGCCTGTCAGGGTCTGTCCTAGTGGACAGATGACCTGATGGTTCGTAGGAATGATCTCAGAGTGCAAAACACCAACACGGTAGAAGGGGGTTTGCAGTGATAATCAAATCAAATGCAATTTTATTGAAATAGTCACAGCAAAAATGCGATAGAGGGATTAAGGGAGAGAAAAAGATAGAGAAAGAGAGAGAGGGAGAGCGGGAGGGAGAGGGGATATAGCTACCAACGCAGAGATGAAGTCCTTTGGTGCAGTCCAGCCGAGGGTCTGCCTGCTACGCTGGGGAGATCTCAAAGGCTCTAGCTAACTCAGAGGTTTTTATTACTGAAAATTGTGAGGGGGGGAGAAACAGATACAATAGGGAACAGATGTAACAGGTAGTCCATGTTCTCAGCAGTAAATGAGCTTGATAGATGTAACAGGTAGTCTATGTTCTCAGCAGTAAGCGAGAGCCATTGTTTTCTTGGTTCAGTGATCACAATCTGCAGGCAAACATCTCACTTCGGTCAGCTTGCCTGCCCCACACACCTCCCCCGGGCTGGGGGTTTCAGTCCCAGTCCTTGGAAGGAGCAGAGGGGCCTTTCAGGAGTTTCATGTCTCAGTCCTTGGTGGAGAAGCTTCTCACATCTCCATCTGTCTGTCACGGTGGTTGTAAAACAGGTGAGGGTCTTCGGTAGGAGACCACCTGAAACTCAGGAGAAGTCCAGTCAGGCCGAGAGATGGGACAGCTTCCAGAGCCGCTATTGTTGCAAACGGGGCATGGTGCCCCCTTCTCTAGCATACAGCAAACAGTCCTGTGAAAACAATAGCTCAACACTGAGGTTTCAGGTCTCAGGGCCCGTGGCGTGTGACTTTTCTCCTTCAGAGCCAGATATAGACGGGAGGGGTCTTCTCTTCAGTGGTCTCCCAAGGACGATCCTGAGGCAGATGAGGGAAAATTCTGACAGACTCTCACACCCAGGGCATTGCCATGGCACAGGGGCAGGGAAAATGTATTGGCTGTATGCAGCAGTGAGAAAGGCACTGGCCCAGGCAGCTGCTGCCATGTGGGCACAAGCTCTGCTGCCCAGGAGGGTCCCGTAGTGCAGAGGTTTGCAGATGGACACGGAGCAGTCATAGCACATGATGGTCAGGAGGGAAAGCTCTCCTGAGATGAAGAACAAAAAGAAAAAGAGCTGTGCAGCACATCCTGTGTAGGAGATGTTCCTGGTGTCCCAGAGGAAATTGTGCATGGCTTTGGGGACAGTGGTACAGATGCAGCCCAGGTCACTGAGGGCCAGGTTGAGCAGGAAGAGGAACATGGGCGTGTGCAGGTGGTGGCCGCAGGCTACGGCGCTGATGATGAGGCCGTTGCCCAGGAGGGCAGCCAGGGAGATGCCCAGCAAGAGGCAGAAGTGCAGGAGCTGCAGCTGCCGCGTGTCTGCCAATGCCAGCAGGAGGAAGTGCCTGATGGAGCTGCTGTTGGACATTTGCTGTGTCTTGGCATGGGGATCTGTAACAAAAAGTAACCATGGAATAGTTGCGTTTGGAGAGGACTTGAAATATCCCTGCACAGCCTTGGGGCACTTTCCCCCCCTGCCCAGGGCTCTGCTGCCTGGAGCTGTTCCTGCCAGCAGTTGCTTCCCTGTGCCCAGGGCTGGGCCCTGCCAGTGCTGCCAGAGCCCAGCCCAGCCCTGGGGGCTCAGCTCTGCCCTGCAGACCCCTCTCAGCTCTAGCACTGCCCAGCGGATGCTCTGGCTCTGCAGGATCAGATGGCAAGGTCAGAGCAACCCTGAGGAGGCTGGAAAAGCGACACTGATGTGCAATCATGACCTCCAATTATGTACTTTAATTAGTCCCTGGAGAGGCTTTGTCAGTAACAACAGACAGTGGGGCTCATTAATGCTTCAAGGTACTTCAGTTTTTTAAGCTACTTGGTGTTTTACTTTTGATACAGACTATGAGAAGGATTGTGCAGTCACAGCCTCCAATTATCTACTTTAATTAGTCCCTGTAGAGGCCTTATCATTAATGAGAGTCCATGGGGTTATTAATGCTTCAAGGTTCTTTGGTTACTTTAGGGTACTTGGTGTTTCCCCATTTCATACAAACTCTATGACAAATTTGTGCAATCATGGCCCCAATTATCTGGTTTAATGAGTCCCTTGAGAGTTTTGTACTGACACTCAGTGGAGCTTATTAATACCCTGAGATACTCAAGGTTTTTAAGGGACTTTTGATTTTCTTTTCCACACTGATTCTCTGAGAGGTTTTTGTGCCATCCTGGCCTCCAATTCTCTCCTCCAAGGAGTCCATGAGGAGTCTGTGTTGGGGATGGACCTCAGTGGGGGCCATTCATGCTTTGAGACTGTTTGGGTGCTTCCTCTGACTCTGACTCCTGGCAAGGTTTGTGCAATCTCCTCTCAAGCCCTGAGGTTCAAGGGCTCAGCTCCAAATGCACCACGGAGCTCATTAGAATCAGGCAAGTCCTGACAAACCATGGCTCTCCTTCGATTTCCCTCTATTCTTGTGCTGTTCATCAGGAAGGTTTCTGTAGTGGTTTTGGTTTGCCATTTTGAGATTTCTTGGCAAATGCTTTAATTACTGTGATGGGTTCAGTGTTGGCTAATTACCAGTGCACTCACTGGAATATACTTATTCATTTCTTGCTGTGAGATAGGATTAGGAGGAAGGCAAAGTAGGCTCAAAACTTTAAAATGGTATAAAGAAAAATTATAATAGTAACTAAAAGATTAAGTAATAAAAGGCTATAAGAAAAGTTTATCAATGGTAACTAAAAGAAAGAGGAATAAGAATCAGAACAAAACTTTCAGAACACTTTTCTTCTCCTTAAAAACTTTTCTTCCTTACTGAAAATGTAAGGAGACAAAACGTAAAATTTTCAGTCAGTTTAGCACCTCGGGAATAGTTTTGTTCAGTTCACTTAAGGAGAGGAGTCTCTCTATTGTGCTATGGAGACTTCTCCACAAGAAAACCGTTCTCTCGTGGCTCTCAATTCCACAAATAGCAGTCGCCTAAAAAATCTGAAATTGTCAAGTCCCTCCAATTTTATCACCACTTTTTCCACAGCTGTGTTTATGGGCCATGTCAACTTATGGGATATTAAAGATGAGCTGTTTAAGAGCAAACGTTCTCTTGTTTAAGAGCAAAGGTTCTCTTCATCTATTTCTGAAATCATCTTCATCTCTGGGAACAGAAGTCTTATCTCCCTGATGAAATAAACATGGCAGGAGACTTTTTCTCCTTTTAATGCCTTTAATTAAAGTGATCAGCTCATAATTGGGCAGCTCCACGGGTCTGCAGTCTCCGTCAGCTGTCCCAGCGTGATGAGGAGGAGAAGGATATGCACAGCTTTATCCACTGGGAGCAGAGCTGGGGGTCCAGTCCTCGTAGGAGCCAGATGTTAATCTTCGCAGCCTCGCCCCCTCCAGGTTCTGGTTTCAGGATGACTTTTGTGCTCAGGGTGAGGGGCTACAAAGGTCTCCAGTATCTCTGCAGGCTCAGCACTCTGCTCCTCACATTCACACATCACTCTAATTTCCTAACTTTATGTTAGCTCATTGTTTTGGGGGTCTTTTCAGTAAGTTTGGAGTAGTAGCTTCTCATGGCATGCTGGTCCTGAAGTTAGTTTGCATGCACCCCCTCCCAAGTCTCAGTCCCTTCTCTTCACCGTTTGGGGAAGTCCCCACCCTTCTCAGGAGAAGAGCCATTAATTTAGCTCCAGCAGGGGCCTTTACTGATACAAAAAAGAACCATTAATGATAACGACTTGTAATTATCATAACAAACAAGTACCACTTTAGCAGCACAGCAACAGTGGTCTGACTAGTTTTTGTAACTTTTTTTTACAGAAAAATTGGCAGAATTTTGTTTATAACAGTCCCCCCTCTTCTTCTTTGATCGAGCTTAAATTTAAGCTTGCATCAACTTGCAATTTCTGACCGATGAGCTTCATATTTCTTTAATTTTTGGTATTGATTATAAATTTCTTGCGCACTCTGGTAATCGTGGTTACTTAACTTCGTTACCTTTCTTGGTTTCTTTAGGTTGGTCTGCATGGCCAATGCTACTATTTTAATTGTTCTGGTTTAGGGCAAATTTGTTAAAGAATCTGCAAAGGATCCTCCAGAAAGCAAAACCCACACGGCCCCTCCCCCCAACCGGTTCGGGAAAAAATTCCTCGGAGAGAGGTGGAAAGAACCTGTTTATTTGACTGGCCCAGCACCCCCCAGCACACAAAATGAACAATACCAGATGACACTGCTCTGAGAAAGATGACAAAATCAGAAAGTCTCTTTCGGGGGTGGTTGCTCTGTTCTCAGTCCCTCCGGCGCTGGGGCAGCTGCTGCAGCCAAACCTTCGGTGTTCCCGGGTCCCAGTCCGGAGCAGGTTCGAGGTGGTCACAGGAACAGGAGAGGAGAAACAGTCCAGGAAGGAATTTGGACTGTTTAGCTAGAACTAGCTAATAAGCAGAAGCAAAAGCGAGAGCAGAAGCAAGAGCAGAAAAGCAAGCAAGCAAAGCAGCAAGCTGAAAGCAAGAAGTGAATAACAGCCCCAAGTACTGCCCGTCTCTGTGTCCCTGATAAGAGAAACCCAAACAAAACTTCCATTCTTCAGAGCCAGTCTTAAAGGCACAGAACAGATGAATGGGGATACAAGCATCATAACGTCACTCCAGGACAGGAAAACAAGCACAGTAAAAAGAGCAATCCTCCATGTATACACAGAGTGAGAAAAACTACTTTTTCCCATACATCCTTATTGAAAATCCATAGGTTATCTCACCAACTGGAATCAAGTGTAAGAGTTTGTTCTTGGTTATTTACACATGCTAATTTTTTTTTTATTTCATTTGAAATGTTTCTAATAATTGCATCCTTCATCTTTAATACTCCCTGGAGCCTGATGATTCTATTTAACATAGATATTGGGGTCTGAACTTGGCTTTACAATTTTGGACTTTCTCTATTTCTATTGCACTTTGCTTCTTCTGTTTGGTTTCTCCTAAATCATTGCATATAGGCACTCCTAAACTTGATCCAGTTTCTTTGGGTAATAAGAAGAAAGCTGGTTTTATTATTCTAGCTGTGCAGCTGCCAGACCAGTCTTCTGACAATTTAGTGTATGCTGTAGTACTAGAGATCAAAACCAGGTGTTTAGAGCTCTCCCGAAATGTGTCATCAGTTTCTGTTGGGCATTTCCAATATTTACACAGTTCTTTCATTTTCCAAACGAGTTTATCTCTTTTTCAGTACACTCATAACATTCATATACTTCATAGTGGGTACACTTGTTCTTTCTTTTTTTCAACAGACTCCAATTTGTTTGGATCTCTTGGGATCCCCTGGGTAGCTGAATATTTTACTGCTAAATACTTGTTACAAACCATCTTTCTTACTGTTTTTACAATTTCTTTTCTTTTTACTAGATCTACTGAGCTTGTTTCAGCAGCATCCCACTCAAAGCACAACCAGGCTTCTCCTATAGGGCACTCTCCCAGGAGTGGCTGCCTAAAAGTGGCAGTATTCTGGGCCATCTAATGCATTGTCTTATTTTTCTGATAAAGGACTAATTGGGTAGAGGTTAACGCAAGTAGGGTTAGAATTGATGAGGACTCCAGACAAGGAGCTCACTTCTTCCTCCTCATAGAGGGGTTGGTAGCACTCACTGCCCGGCTCTCCTGGGCTCCCCAGAGCACCACCAGCAATCAGAGTCATCATTACTACCCTTCCCAAGAGTCCTGTATGGGTCATCTTGCAGAGCCTGCCCACCTGGCCTTGCCTCTTGGGGAATTTTACTGAGAAGAAGCTTCCAAGCTCTTTAGAGTCTCTTCTACCCGCTTCTCTGGTTAAACTTCTCTTGGTCTTTTCTCTACCAATTTTGGTTTCTCTTAGTGGAGTACTCTGTAGGGGATTAACCTGGAGTCTTTAGAGCCAAATTGGGGAACTTAACTAGAATGACTTATTTACAGTCTTAAACTTTTTACAAACTTATTTTACACACAGAACTGTCTAGAAACATTTTAAGCTATGTTAGGGCTCTAATACCAATTATTTTCCTATACAGTTCAGTCTTTTTGACTCCTCCTTCTGAGAGTCAACTTTAAATCTTTTGGTCTTTTTATCGCAGTATACTTGGATGAATTAACTTGTGATGTGGTTGAATCCTGTCCAGTGCCCGGAGACGAGAGTGATGCAGAATCTGGTCCAATGCCAGAGGGAGAAGCTGATGTCAGATCTGGTCCTATACCTGGGGATGAGACTGGCCCTTTTATTCTTGTAATGTGAGTCCAACCTTTTTGTCTGGTCCGCACAGCCGAATTAGTGATGAGGAGTACCTGAAAGGGGCCTTCAAATTTAGGCATTAATGGTCCTGTATTCCATGATTTTATCAAAACCCAGTCTCCTGGGCTTAGTTATGTCTTCAACTTTCATGTCAAGAGGGGAAGTTTGGGGGAGGTATCCTCTTTTTCTAAGTCCTTCCAGAGTTCTTCCAATTATCTCTAAGTGCTTTCTGGTAGCCTCTTCCCCTTCCAGATAGTCTCCTGTGCTATGGGGTGTTAACAAGAATGGCAGTCCAAACATCATTTCATAAGGTGAAATTCTTATGTCAGACCGAGGTCTTGTTCTGATGCGCAAAAGCGCTAGGGGCAAACACTTTCGCCAATTCATTTTTATTTCTTCAATCAATTTAGTTAATACATTTTTGAGAATTTTGTTCATCCGCTCCACCCTCCCAGAACTCTGGGGGTGCCACGGAGTATGTAATTTCCATTTTATTCCTAAAGCTCCAATTATATTTTGCAATGTTTGGGACACAAAATGTGGACCTCGGTCTGAGTCTATTGTGTTCACCATTCCATATCTGGGGATAATGTTGTCTAGGATTACTTTTGCTACAACTTGAGTTGTTTCCCTTCTGGTTGGGAAGGCTTCTACCCAATGGGTGAGATGATCTACTATAACCAGTAAATATTTGTATCCTTGCACTGGGGCCATCTCTGTGAAATCTATCTGTATGCTTTGGAAAAGTCTTAAAGCTAATTCTCTCCCTCCAGGTGCTACTTTTCTCATGACTTTCTGGTTCCCTTTTTGACAAATGACACACCCTCTTGTAATTGCTTTGGCTAGGCCATATACACCTATGCATAGGTTATTTCTTAAGAAATGATCACATAGTCCTTGAACTCCCCAATTAGTTAATTTATCTAATTCTGTTAGCACTGTCCGAGCCAGTGCTTTATTCAAAAACACCCGTTCATCTGACGTTAACCATTCCCCTCGTTGCCCTTGGAGTAACTTTAAATATTTTATAGCCTCCAATTCTTTTTCACTAAATACAGGTTCTTCTCTTCTTTCTCCTTCTTCAGGTGTTGTTCCTGCTTTAACATTTTTTACTGGATCCCCTGGTTCTAAAGCTGCTTCTTTTGCTATCTGATCAGCCAGTTGGTTTCCTCTAACTTCAAGACTGTCTCCTTTTTGATGCCCCTTTATATGGACCACTGCTATTTCTGTAGGTTTCTGAAGAGCTTCTAACACTGCTCTAAGTTCTCATGGGCTAAGCTTTTTCCTTTTGAACTTAAATATCCACATTCCTCCCATATTTCCCAACTGTGTGAACTATCCCATATGCATATTGGGAGTGCGTATAAATGGTTCCCCGGTCCCCCTCCAGTAAGTCCAGTCCCCTCTTCAGGGCATATATTTCACAGCTTTGAGCTGACCAATTTGGGGGTAGTTTCCCTTTTTCATCAATTTGCAATGTTTCTCCATCTGTAATAGCATAACTTGAAGCCCTTTTTCCATCTACTACCCTCAAAGAGCCATCTATAAATAAGATTCTTCCAGTTGCTAGAGGCTGATCTTCTAAATCTTCTCTTACTTTTGTTTGGAGGTTAACCAATTCAAGGCAATCATGTTCTAAATTCTCTATAGGCTCTCCCATTAGGAATTGTGCTGGATTGAGGGTATTGGAAGTCATAAATTCTAAGTCCTCTGTGTTCATTAGTATTATCTCATACTTTAATATTCTGGCATCAGTTAGCCACTGCTGAGCCTTTTGTCTCGGTACCGCCTTAAGGTCATGAGGAGTATGTACTTCAACTTTTCCTTGTAAGGTCCATTTTTGAGTCTCCTCTGTGGAGGATTTTATTAAGAGTTGGTTAGCTGAGAAAGGCCATACTGACATAATGCCGCTGGTTAAGCTGAAAGAGGGAGGTCAGCAGTCTCTGATTCAGTGACTGCTGACAGGCAAGAATGCCGGATGACCTTGCTGCAACATGAGGAAAGGGAGGTGAGATTAGTCCTGAATATCTGCAGAATGTAACAGAAGAATAAGCACAAGAATGTAGAAGTAGGTGTAGTTGTTGATATGTAACTAACAAATCCTGAGCTCAACTTTTGCAATATGTATGAAGCTTATTAAGAACTATATTTAACCCGCCGTATTCGATCAATAAATCGGACTTGGATGAACCAATTGGTGTCTGGGTCTCCTTCCTCCGACAAATGGTGGAGAATGCGGGCAGCACTCTGAACATTCGCTTTCTTGGATTATAAATTCGCCACGGTCGAGGAAGTTGGGTGAGAGTTCTTGCAGCCGGGACGGTGCCGGATTTTAAAAGCACCCTTGAGGATCACAAAGGTGACTCAAGTCTCTACGTGTCGCCGGAAGCCTGGAAGGCTGCAACAGCGCGCGCTGATTTATAGGTATGGATAGGCAAGCGACATACGATCCCTTCTCCTCATATTTAGAAAGACGAGGAGTAAAAGGGATAGATTTAAAAAAGGAATTACCAGGGTTATTAGCTTATGGTCATTCTAAAGGAATTTTTGCTAATTCACATACAGTTCATGAGATAGCAGAGTGGAAAAAGTTTGGGGATATCCTGTGGGATACAGTGTTAGATGATGATAAGTCAGCAAAGAAATTTGGCAAGTTATGGCGGGTGGTGTATAATACGTTACTTCAGCAGGTCTCTGAGAGAAAGGCAGCAGAAAGGGCAACAGAAGCTTATAAGAAGAATATAGGGTATGGTCATGAGGATGATCCCTTAGCACCTTCTGTAACTCAGATACTTATGCCTAAGGGTCCCCAGCAAAATGGTGTGGAGAATTTTCCCTTAGATACAGTGGAACCATCTGCACCCTTCCTGTCAGAGGGGGAGGGCGAGTTGGATGGTGGAGGTAAGAGCAAGCCAGCTTTGCCTCCGCCGCCAGCTTCAGGCGGGTCGGATGGTGGGGGTGGGAGCAAGCCAGCTTCGCCTCTGCCGCCACCTTTGCCTCCGCCGCTTCCCCCGAGTGGGCCGGCTCTGACGGGGGGGTCGCTTCCCCCGCACGAGTCATCTCCGGTTTCACTGTCAGCTCCAGCAGCGGGGGGGCCGCTTTCCCCGCGCGAGTCAGCCCCTGCTCCACCGCCTTCCCCGTGCGAGAGCTCGGTCTCGGTACCGAAGTGCCAGCAGCATAGCACCCTTAAAGGGCCAGATCCTATCCCGGGGGCACACAGTGACCTATGGGGGGAGATGGCTAAACAGAGAAGGGAAGCTTGGGCTGCTGTAGCAAAAGAAGTAATGCAGATGGGGGATGGCGAGGCGGTGGAAGTAGCTTCTAATCTTGCATGTCCGGTCACATACACACCACAGTAGGATGCACAGGGGAACCTTACACATAATATAGCGGAATATAATCCCTTAGATTGGAAGATGTTAGCTCAATTACGTTCTACGGTTAGTTAGTTTGGAGTAAAAAGTGAACCTGTTAGGCAAATGCAAGAGTGTTAGCTACTTTAGGGGCAAATTGGACCATTGAGGAAGCTTTAGAGCGAATGGCATTAATGCCAACAGCTTCACAGGCATTTATAGCAGAAACTTTAAAGGAATTAGGATTAGGGTTACAAAAGCAAGCAGAGTCTACTCAAAATCAGGTGTTAGCTGCTCAGAATCAGGTGTTAGCTGCTCTTGCTCCTCTCCGAAGCGGCTCACTGGCGGACACGCAGAGCTCGAGACCATTCATCAAGTGTTACCGATGCGGCAATGAGGGACATACACACCCAGACACAAGTAGCCCCTGTGACATCGGAGACACCAGCTGCCCACGCAACATCGCTGTTACCTCCTGTCTGCAACCAGCTACAGCAGAGAGCCTCGATTTGGATTTATCAGCAGCAGTAGACGTCACACTAATGACGAACCGGCCTGAGAGGATACAAACTGGAGTAAAGGGTCCTCTTATATTAAATGGATAAAGATGTGGAGCATTGTTATTAGGACGTTCTTCAATAACTATGCTGGGATTATTTGTATTACCTGGTGTTATCGATGCGGATTATACAGGGGAAATACAAATCATGGTTTACACCCTTTATCCTCCTATTAAAATAACAAAAGGACAACGCATTGCACAATTAATACCACTATCACAAATGACATCTGGTATACCATCATTTACTGGACAAACGCGGGATGAAAAGGGTTTTGGCTCTACTGGTGTTACACTTTTAACTGTGGATTTACAAAATAGACCAAAACAAAAAGTGGAAATTACCCATGGGCATCAAAGCATAACCCTTTATGGATTATTGGATACAGGAGCTATTACAGCTTTTACAGATGCAGGAAAGAAATCAAGGTGTGCTGCTGTCACCTGGCAAGAAAAAGGACAATGGAAGCATCAACTTCTCACAGCAGACCCTGCAGATAGCTTACAAACTTTGGAATTGTTAGCAGTAGTATGGGCAGTGTCCAACTTACAGGAGCCTTTAAATGTGGTCACAGACTCTATGTATGTCGCAGGAGTAGTCAGACGAATAGAGGAAGCAGCAATTAAGGAAGTGAATAATAAACGATTGTATGAGTTATTGATACAATTAAGGAAAGCTCTACGAGAAAGAAATGCAGTGTATTGTGATTCATATTGGGAGTCATAAATGGTCTGAAGGTTTAGGAGAAGGGAATGAACATGCAGACAAATTGGTTACCCTACCCATTGATAACTCTTGTCCTATTGATAAGCATACATTGGCCAGAGAAGCACATAGTAAATATCATCAAAATGCAAAGGGATTAGCAAAGCACTTTGAGCTGAGTTTGTCAGAAGCTAAGGCTATTGTTAGAGCATGTCCAACATGTAGTTATCATAATGGTGGAATAGGTTTAGGCATTGGAGTTAATCCTCGAGGTTTAGAAATAAATGAGAAATGGCAAATGGATGTTACACATATAGCTAGATTTGGTAAAGTTAAGTACGTGCATGTCACTATAGATACATATAGTCATTACATATGGGCTATGGCTTAGGCCGGGGAAAAAGCTACACATGTTATCAGGCACCTGTTAAGTTGCTTTGCTGTCATGGGAGTCCCAAAGAGTATCAAAACGGATAATGGTCGAGCTTATGTAAGTGCTAGGGTCCAGAAATTTTTGAATCAGTGGTCTGTTAAGCATGTGACAGGTATTCCACACTCTCCTACTGGATAGGCAATAGTGGAAAGAGCAAATGGTACCTTAAGCAGTATATTGAAAAGCATCAAGATATAAAGGACCCACAATCATGTTTAGCTAAGGTTCTGTATGTGATCAATCATTTATGTATTTTTGGGGAAGACGATATCCCTCCTGCAATTAAACATCATCCGAGGTCAGGTCAGGAAATTAAAACCCGACTACAGGATTATGGGAAAAACCTGCAAAAGTATTATACTGGGGTCGGGGATATCTTTGTGTTTCCTCACCTACAGGACCTTTGTGGGTGCCTGCTAAGTGGACTAAACCTGTTTTTGATGCAGCCTCTGGTGGACCACCTCACGGAGGAGGCCAGGGAGTGACTGGGGAAGAAACTGTTTCTAGTCCTACGACCACTACTGTTACAGTTGAAGGGACACTCGAAAGTGTTGGACAAAGCACTGACACGTCACTATCGGACGTCCCAGGAGCTGATTGGTTATATTGACTCATTATCAACTTTTCGTTTAACAAATCCAGCAAAGGAACATTGCCTTGACTGTCACAATCCACATTGTGCTGCCTGGATAGCCCTACGTTGTGGGGGTTGTGATAGAACTTTTTGGTTAGAACAATCATTATTATGGGATTTATGGTGTCACATTTGTAAGCACGAGCACACGTGGGGTAAAAGCTGGCAAGATGAATTAAGGAGACAAACAGGGCAAAATGCATATATAGCTTTAAATCTTTATGAGTCTCCTGAACAGAAAATTCTTGCTTATTATCGATGGGAAGTACAATGTGTTGTAAATAGAATTAAGGTTCAAAGTAAATCACGTATAGTCTCTGTAAGGTGTAGAAAATTAGTACCTTTAACGCAACGTTCTATTGTAGGACACTTCAGAAGGAATCCTGAAAGAGCACTAGACTGCTGCATTGAAAAGTTGAAAAAATTAAGTTTGCAAGTAACAGGACCAGTAAAGTTAGGAGCAGCAAAACTGAAAACACACAAGAAAAAGAAGGTAAGATAGGGAACGGCCTCATCTAAATAAGGCTATTAGTGATTGCTAATTAGTTTTTTATGATTAGGGCAATTTCACATCTATGGGACCCTGCCTTGTGGGATGCTGTAGCTCCATGGGACCCTGCTTCGTGGCATGCTATAGGTGTTGAAGAACAAGAACAGCGATTACGAGATAAGATACATTTTGCATTAAAGAAGGAGCTTGAATTGGTAGCCGTATATAGTAAGAAAGCTGAAGAGGCTTTGCAATCACCACCATTGAACTGGTTGGATTGGATCACACAGACAAATTTTAATACTGATCCTTTCCTATATACACTTCCTTGTTATGTTTGCAAAAAGGATAATGATAAGTGTTATGCTTGGGTAGCTTTGCATTGTGCTGATTGCAATAAGGTTTATTGGTATTCACAGAGGACAGTAGGAATTTTATGGTGTCACTCTTGTTTTGGGAAGTGGATTCGATATTCTTCCTGGTATAGAGCTCTTAAGCAAAGTACTGGTCTACCAGGAAGGTCAGGATTACAACTTTATGAGAGTACAGAACAAGTGGCCATAGCATATATAAGGTGAAAATTACAGCAAGTACTTAGAGAGCTTGAAATTACTACATCCTCACGCATCATAGCAGCTCGCTGTAAAGCTGATTTGCCTTTAAACTTACCTCACGCTATACCTGTAAGCAAGGATGCTGATTTGGAATTAGATCAGTGTATTCGGAAATTGACTCAGCCTTACAATAGACATTCTAACAAACCAGGGAAAAGACAACAAAGACAGGAAAAACAGAGAAAGCAGAAAGAAAAATGAGGTTTGTTTTTATTATATTGCTCAATGCTGTAGCAAGTGAAGCAGTAGGAATAACGCATTTTAGTCAGCCAAGAGAGAATTTATGGGTAACACTTGCTAATCAAATTAATCAATCATCGCTTTGTCTTAGTCATGGAGGAATTACTAACCCATTTCGAACATGCCTGGTAGGACTTCCGGTGTGGTCTCCAGGAGAATTTTGCAGTTTGATAAATAATCAAACTTTATGTATGTCTAACATGTCAAACATCACATTGCCAGTGCAGCAAGGGTATACTGCAGGTCAGAGTGATGGCTATCGCCAATGCTTACTAATCCAATCACTTAACACCTCTTTGCATTCTCCTCCTGAGGAATTAGATCTTTTTGGAAGTGCAAATGCCAGTATGTTCAAAATTTAAATCAACCTAAAGAAACATGGGCCACCTTAGATTCATCCCTGAATTTGAGTGAATTCTCTCCGCAGTATTACAGTCAATGTAATAGTACAAAAATCACGGCACCAATGAAATTACCTACAGGGATATTTTTAATTTGTGGAGACAGGGCGTGGAATGGTGTACCAGCTAAGTCACAGGGTGGACCCTGTTATTTGGGAAAATTGTCCTTGTTTCATCCTAATGTGTCCTTGCTAATGCAGCTCAGTCGAACATCAAACAGGAAAAAGCGTAGTATACATGACTTGGACTGCAGCCAGATAGGAGACCCAAAGTTTTGGGGTACATTCAGGCAAGTAGTAGTTTCAACTATTTTACCAGGAGGATCTGCCAATAAGGCTATAAATTTAGCAAAGCAATTAGGGTGCTGGGCAAAAAATGAGCTGAACAAGACATCCCAAATTCTAGACATGTTAACTGCAGATGTACAGAGTGTTAACCATACTGTTTTGCAAAATAGAGCTGCTGTAGATTTTTTGCTCTTAGCACAAGGGCATGGATGTGAAGAGTTTGAGGGAATGTGTTGCATGAATCTGTCTGATCATTCGGTGTCCATTCACACTAAGATAAAAGAACTGCAACAAGAACTTGACAATCTCAAGGAAGAAGAAGGTTTAGGAATTGATGAGTGGCTTAAAAACTTAGGACTTGGGCCATGGCTGAGGAACCTTGTGATCTATGCTATAGGACTACTGGGTGTAGTTTTACTGTTTTTGCTTATTTTGCCTTGTGTCTTTAATTGTATTCAAAACATGGTCAGCCGTATGATAGCAAAAATGCAGACTAGTCTTCTTGCTCAAGAAGAAAACGGGGGAAATGTGGAGGATTTTATTAAGAGTTAGTTAGCTGAGAAAGGCCATACTGACATAATGCCGCTGGTTAAGCTGAAAGAGGGAGGTCAGCAGTCTCTGATTCAGTGACTGCTGACAGGCAAGAATGCCGGATGACCTTGCTGCAACATGAGGAAAGGGAGGTGAGATTAGTCCTGAATATCTGCAGAATGTAACAGAAGAATAAGCACAAGAATGTAGAAGTAGGTGTAGTTGTTGATATGTAACCAACCAATCCGGAGCTCAACTTTTGCAATATGTATGAAGCTTATTAAGAACTATATTTAACCCGCCGTATTCGATCAATAAATTGGACTTGGATGAACCAACTGGTGTCTGGGTCTCCTTCCTCCGACACTTAGCACAACATTTGCTTCTCAGGAGGTCTTCAGCAAAAAAACTCCACTAATCCCTAGTTTTGCACAGAGAAGGAGGTCCTGACAAAGCATGAGGCACAGGCAGGGCTCTGGCATATGAATTCCTGAGCCGCAGGATTCCACCCATTGTTGTTCCTAGCTACTTTGCTGATATTTTAGAGCCAGTTCTGGACAAGGGCTGCTGCTGACAGGATAGGAAAATATGGAGAAAAAAAGGTGCAGGAGACAACAAAAAACAAACCAAGGGGGAAAACCCTTAGAAATACAGAGCACAACAGAAGTCCTTGGAGATGGTTCAATAGAAAATGCCAGCAGCAGTGAGCAGAGCCCGAGGTTGCTCACTGCCACCCCAGGGGCTCCTCAGTCCCCTGCTGGTTTGTGTCTGATGCAGCCCTGCCTGGAAAGGGCTCCATGCTCTGGTGTTCCCAGCTTGCTCCAGGCTATATTCTTAGCAGCACTGAAAGAAGAGGTGAAACAAAGAGCCATTTTCTGTGCTGTCTGCAAACTCTTCTTCTTCAGTGCCACTGCCAGAGATCATCCCTCTGTCAGCTTGGCACTGTGCCTGCTGCATCCTTGTCCCTGTCCCTTGCATCAGCTCCTGCACATCATGAGCACTCGCTGTCCCACATCATGAACAGAGAGAGCTGTGTCAGAAGAGCAAGGAGTGCATTTTCTTGGCCTTTCTAACAGACACAAGAAGCATGAGTCCAAATAACTTTGTTGTTTGTTCCTGCCCTCCTTTTTGATAACTCTTTTCTGCTTTAATGCAAAAGCCTCTTTTCATACATGGATGGAATGATCTGGAATTGGCAGTTCCTTCAGGCTGTCAGGCACCATGGGAGTTTTCTCTTGTCTCTGATGAGGATTTGGTGAATTTTCCATTGGTCACTTGGTGGTGTCACCATGGGCTGAGCTCAGCGGCCGACTCTGCTGTCCCCAGGGGATGCATTGGGACGCCAAGCCCCTCAGGGCTGGGATTCGGGGGAGGGCAGGCTCTGAGCGCCCAGAGCCTGGGCCCCTGAGGAGCTGTTGCTGGCGCTGGCTGTGCTCAGCCCGCTGTGCGGAGCAGCCGCGGCCATGGAGACACAGGCAGGAGCTGTGGCCGAGGCCGGCAGGCGGCCCGGGCCGGCTCGCAGCTGCGACGACGCCGGCAGCCTGTGCCCTGAGGCCGAGGCCGTGGCGGGCGGTTTGCGGGCAGGGCTTTTCCGAGCCGGCCGCAATGTGCTGCCTCCCGTGTGGGCCCGGCTGCGGCAGAGGCAGGCGGGAGCGCGGCGGGGCTTGCAGCGGCGGGCAGAGGCCGCAGAGAGCAGCAGCCCGGCCGGGCCCGCTGCGGAGCGGCATGGAGCTGCCGGGCAGCCCTCGGCCGTGTCTGTGCGCACAGGGCAGGAGCAGAGGCCGGAGCAGGGGCAGGAGCCGCGGCAGGAGCCGGCCATAGCGGCAGCTCGCCGTGCCCGGGGCCGCAGCCGCAGCTCTCCCCTGCCGGCCACAGCAGCAGCCGCTCGCCTCCGAGGCTCCGGCGCTTCCCGAAGACGAGGGGCCCGGCCCCCGGCACGCCCTGGAACCCCGCAGCCAGAGGAGCCGCCGGCGCCGCAAAGGGCAGCGCAGAGGGCGCAGGTTGAGGAGGAGGACATGAGGCTCGCTCTGCGCCGCGCTGGGGCAGCTCTGCCCTGTCAGCCTTCGCCTTGAGCCCTTTGCTTCTTTTCCATGAGCCCTGATCCCCGTCCTTGGCCAAGGGCCCCCGCAGCCCTTTGCAGGGCTGCAGGAAAAGCTGCCTCAGTCACAGAATCACAGAATCCCTGGCTTGGAAGACAGACACTTTCAAGATGATCGAGTTCAATCTGTGGCCTAATACCTCAAGTAAAGCACGGCACCGAGTGCCACATCCAGTCTTCTTTCAAAGGCTTGCAGGGATGGTGAGTCCACCAGCTCCCTGCAGGGGTCTGTCCCAGGAAGAACCAAGATAACACTGGGGCCTTCTACCCCCTGGCGCTTGGAGCTCTGGAAGTTTGTTTTTCTGCTTAGGCAAAGGCCATGGAAAAGGACTGGGAAAAGTAGTCACAAATCGAGTAGTCTACAGAGCTCTAAATTAATGTGCAAGGAATACAGAAAAGACAGAAAAGAAAAAAGGCAAAACCCAAATGGCATCAGCAAAGTCTTGGGCATGAAGACGTAGCTGCAAAGGGTCTTCTCAGCCCTATTTCTTTGTATTTCTGGGAACCAGAGGAATCCTGCTAGAGCCTCTGGGGAGATGGGTTTGGGAGGTAAAAGTTCATGTCTTTTTTCTCCTTGGGGCAGCTCCTGTTCCTAGCATCAGCTGAGCCTCTCTCCAGCCTGATGCCTGTTCTGATTGTTGCAGCAAAACAACTCATGGCAGACAGAACACACTGAACCTTGCAGAGACGTGACTTTTTCCAGTGCCAGCTGGGAGTGGGAGTCAGAAGAAAAACTCCCGAAAGCACAACTCCATTGGAAGATTGCCTTCCTTTTCATTGCGTAAAGAAGCTCTAGATCCACTTGTGAATTGTCAGTTGTTTGTTAAGGATGGGAAGTTTTCTTTCCTGATTTTTTTCCTGTGGTTTGGAAGTGGATGAGGCTCTTGTTCATTCACAAACTCCAGACCAAAGTGCCTTTGGAAGATGGCCCACGTGGCAGTTTTTGCCCAGCCATGGTACTTGTGGATAGAAGAAAGCAAGGGCAATGGTATTTGCAGCCAAAACCCAGCAAAGCTTGGCTCAGCCAAAACATCCTGGGGAGAGAGAGGCCTCCAGCTGTTCCTAGAAATCAGCAAGTTCCAGCCAAATGGTTGTGTAGCACTAAGTGCAATCTCTTTGCCTGGATCAGAGCTTTGCTCAGCTGAAGAAGCATAAAGATCAGCAAGGAGCTCCCAAAGGCCCATCACATCATTTTGATTTTGCTCATCTTGTGTAAGTTTGCAACTAAACATGTGTTTGCAGTTGAGCTAATGAGAGAAAAAAAAAGTAAATAGAAGCTTTACGGTGGGGCCATGACATTGCACAAGAGGAATCACCAGTGTGCATTTCATTGGAGCTCTCTCAATCCTATAAAAGTATTGTAGCCCTGATTTAAAATAGGCCGATATGAACCAATTTGGAGAGACAGAGACTAAAATGGCTTATGGGGGTTTTTTTAAGAGTGAGAAAAACTACCCAAAAGGTGTTGTTTTGTGACATTTTAAAATATACTACCTCAAAATTACCAACTGCAATAAATCAAGAGTTTAAAATGGAGTGTTTAGGTATATGAATAATTAAAACCACAAAAATGTGCAGATATGAATGCATGTTTTCATAAAAATCATGAAATTATAGACCAAAAAATACATGCCCTGAACTACAATGCAAAGGCAGGTAGAACTGTACTTGAATGATCTCTTTTTAGATTGCTGGAGTTTTTTCCTTGTGAAGAGGAGCTAGGGTAGTGCTGAAGAAAAGTGGCACCAGCAGGACGGGGCAGCGTGCTGTGCTCCGTGCAGAGGCTGCCAGGGGCTGCCCGAAGAGCGCCCTGCTGCAGCCAGAGCCCTCCTGGCCTGGGGCCCGGGAGCAAAGGGCCAGGGCAGCCACCTCCTCCTCGTCCTGACCCTGCCACCGCTCCCTGCTGCTGCTGCTGCTGCTGCTGCTGCTGCTGCTGCTGCTGCTGCTGAGGGAAAGAGAAGACTCTCCTAAGGCCCCATGAACGAATGCACTTACGCAGCCCTGGGGATGCCAGTGAAGGAAACCAGGTGTCACATAAAGCATGTGTGACCAGAGTCACCAAACACCACCTAAACATGGAATTGTTGCAGCTCTGGGACAGGCAGAAATTGAAAGAATTAACTGGGGACTTGAGGGCAGAAGAGGCCAGAGGAGGAAAACAACTCTGAGGGGGAAAAAAACCCACCATATCTGGAGGGGAAAATATCTCTGCCTGCTCAGAATTGGTCAAGGGAACATGTCTCTAATCCTCTCCTGAAAGGGATGCTTTCGATGAGCTTTGCACCTCCAGCTGCCTTGGACCAGAACCAGGAAGATGCAATTATGTAAATGTTAAATAGATAGATAGATAGATAGATAGATAGATAGATAGACAGATCTCATTACTGAAATCTCTCTTTCCTGTCTGCCAGTACACACATCAGAACTTGGTAGCCAGTGCCCTGCTCAACTACAATCCTGAGATTGCTCTCCTGTTGCCTCAAAAAACCACACTCTTGGAGCATCTGGAGCATGTAGGTCCTTATGGAATGCAATCAGACCCAGAGCATTGCTGGAACTGGACTTTTTGTGCATCTGTGCTCGGGCAAGTTCTTCTCTTGCCCTTGACCACACTGATGGTGCTGAAGTGGCTGGAATCAGAAATGCAGCCCAGCCCCTCCCAGCTCCTGTGATCTCTGAGCACCAGCTGGAATGCAAGGGCATTGATTTCCTGCTCAATTCCTGAACACAACACACACTGATTCCCTGGGCTGCAAAAAGGCACAAGCACTACTAAGCTCAAAGTGACCTCTAAGGCCCTACTGGCTGGCCTGGGACCACAACAGCTCCTTCTGCACCAAGGTCCCTGCACAGAATGATGTATTCTCATGCAAAAATACTGTATTCTCCAGAAGTGACACCTTGGAAATTAAAATTCTAGCAGACCTAGTCGTAGTGCTATAAAAGGGCAGAAAATAATGATGAAAAGAGCCTTAATTGGGAGAAAAAGAAAATGAATAAGCCTCTTCCTCCAAGCAAACAAAAAAAACTCAAGGAAAAAAAGGGGGTAAAGTCGCTTCCAAAAGTGGCTCAAATATTTGGATGCACTGAGGAGATTCTGAAGGTCCCTCACGAGGCTCCCATTGTCCAGGCTAAAGCTCCCTCAGCATCTCCTCCCTGGCCTTGTGCTGCCCCCCCTTGCCCAGCTCCCCTGTCCTTCTGTGCACACGCTGCAGCCCCTCCATGACTTTCTGCTTCCCAGGGCCCACAGCTGCACACAGCACTCCAGCTGTGGCCGCAGCGCTGCCCAGCACAGGCCACGCTCACTGCCCTGCTCCTGCTGCCCCACTGCTGCTGGCACAGCCACCGTGCCCTTGGCCTTCTTGGCCCCCTGGCCCCACGCTGCCTCATCTTCAGCTGCTCACGGCCACCAGCCCTGCGTCCTTTTGGCCCATGCAGCTCCCCAGCCACAAAGGTGCCCATTGCACTTCAGATACTGCAGGCAGCATTGCAAGATGGCCTTCCTTTTCCGAGCAACACAAGACAGCAGTCAAGGACTTGCAGCTTCACCCCCACTCTGTGCTCCAATGCACTTGCCAAAGCTGCAGACTTCAGCGCAAAATGGATCAGCAGAAACTTGCCCCTTCTGCTGTTTGCAGCTTCTCAAAAGCCAAAAGGCAGTTGGGTCAACAGTGACTCTACAAGTGAAGAACGACTCAAGAAAACTGCAGAACACTTCCACAAGCCAAAGACACATTTCCAAAAAGGGAAAAGAAACCAGCAAACTTTTTTGACCCTCCAGAACTACCACATGTGCCCTTGGCCGTCACACAGCAGAAGCCCAGAGATGGAGCTTCCCTGAGCCAAGCAGCCAGAAGCTCAGCCGGAGCCCCCAGCTCGGCACTGCCCCAACAAGACAGGTCAAAGGCCAATTTCTAGCTGTCACTGCCTGCAGGAAATAGCTACGTCCTGCAGGACTCCAGCACTCAGCATCCTCGGCCAGAAACATCAAGCGCTGGGTGCTCAGAAACTTGCACCTCTGCCTTGCACTAAAGACAGCACCCCCCACAACGGACACTTACTCTCTTGGGATGATGAGCAGCCTGTGGTGTGACCACAGCTGGACAAAGGCGGTGGTCATCTTTCTCATTTTCCTCTTCTCTGGCCTCTTCTGCAATAGTAGAGAGAGCCAGGGGAAAGACGGCTCTTGCTCTCATCACCTGTGGCAAGAGAGAATCACAGGGGGACAGGCTGTTACCTAGTGCTTATAACCCCATTTCTCCTCGCATCTACAGCCACATCTTCTAAGGAGAGTTCATCAACATTTTTAACAATGGCATTCTATGTTACTCCAATCTCTACCTATGCGCAAAAAGAGTCACATAGTAGATTGAGAAGGAAACATCATATACAGCAAAAAGCGCAGGAGCAAGATGGTGAATCATTATAGCACTGCTCTGCAAGTTTGCAGGCTGTGCTGCAACACCAGAAAAAACAAGGCTTTTGTAAGTGTGCAAGTGCCCACCGAAAAATGCCTCAAGCCTGAGGATGCTCCTGCACTGAGCAAGGCCTAGGGCTGCTCTGACACTCAGACCTTCTGTGCACCAAGGCAACCTTCTGATGTCACTACAATGACGTGGCAACCATACCCCGACAAGACAAAGCAAATGCTCTGTGTTGGTCTGTGAATTTATGCAAAGCAATAACCAACCATCCCTAGAGCAAACAGAAAATAGCATCGGAAGTTCTCCTGCGTCTCAAAGCAGCACAAATTCCCCTTGTGGGCCAAAGCCTGTTGTTCACGGGATCCAAGAGGAGCCTCAAGAGTGCCCTCAGGTGTGGCCGCAGCGCTCCCCAGCACAGGCCATGCTCACTGCCCTGCTCCTGCTGCCCCACTGCTGCTGACTCAGGCCACCATGCCCTTGGCCTTCTTGGCCATCTGGCCACACACTGCCTCATCTTCAGCTGCTCAAGGCCACCAGCCCTGCGTCCTTTTGGCCCATGCAGCTCTCCGGGCACAAAGTTGCCTGTTTGACTTCAAATACAGCATTTCAAGATGGCCTTCTTGTTCCATAATTGCATCTTCTAAGGAGATGGCATTGAATTTACAGAATAGAATTCTCAGTCCCTCTGACTAAATGGAACTGGGCTAATTCTGCTCTCTAGGAAGTTTCTCTTAGTTCAGTGTTCCCCTCTGGCTGCTGTCAGCAAGCGACATTTTCTCTGCAAAACTGAGTTTGTAGTTCTTCAGGGCTCTGAGATGGAAACTAGGAACTATCCACTTATGCCTTTGTTACCTTTGTTGAAGGCATGAAAATGGATTTTCTTTCGGTCTCCCTAGCCGGCCCTCTACTGCTACTGGCCAAGCTGACAGCTTGCTCTACAATTCTTTAACACCAGGAACATGAAATGTCCCTTTCTCACTCAGCTCAGGATCAGCACCACTGAATACACGCTTCATGTGACCTTTAGTGGGAAGGGAAAATGAAGCAGATGCTGTCAGAAAACTGCCTGGGCTGCTGAATCCCACAGAACAAGTCAGCCCAAACAGAGATGATTTCCCATGTCACAACATCCCTCCAGCGGACACATTTCATTCACACAGCCAGCAAGGGATATGGACAATATGGACAATATTCTTGCTTTTGCCTACACTTCAGCCTGTTTAACCAGTAAATGAATACAAACATGACCAAGAAAATCCAAATTGTTCTTTAACACTCAATGCTCCTGTTCTACCAAAGACATAAAACAGCTTTTTAAATCCACTCCTTCTGGGTTTTTTGTTTTTTTTTTTTTTTTTTTTTAATCAGTTGCATGCACTAATTCTCTTTAATTTGCTGGAAATGCTTGCCCAGAAATGCTTCCCCAAAATCCCCCTGAGCTGTGACAGACACTCACTGCTTTATAGATTGCACTTCCTTGCAAAGAGAATCACTAGTTAAGCACTTGGTAAAGGCTCAAGTTAGACAGTCAAATCCTTTCATGACAAAATTGAGGAAGAAAGAAGCTTTCCCTGAATTCTGGGAACAACTGCAGAGATTTTAAAAGGCATTCCAAGAAGGTCTGCCAGTCTACATTTTCAAAGCTGTCTTGCTTGTCCCAGAAACTGAGGAATTGACAGACTCTGCTGCCACAGACTCTCCTGTGGAGGGAACGGAAGCCCTGCAGGTTCCCCTGCAAATGCTGCTCCTGTGGCTACAGACACCCCCTTTTTAGCTAAAAGCCTTGGCAGGAGCTTTACCAAAGCAGTGGTATCCTAATGCTCTTTCTCTTTCAAAATCAGAAACTCAGCCACTAAGAAAGAGCAGGAAGACCTACAAATGCCAAGTTAGTTTACACCCTAACCTAAGCAGAAGGGAAACCTCTTACGTGCAAAGTGTGTCATATAATAAATAGAAAAGGAAACGCCACAAGCAGCAAAAGCTGCTTTGGCAATGTGGTGAATCATGCTATTAGTGTTGTGCAAGTTTGCCCCAACACTAAAAGAACAAGCCTCTTGTCAGTGGGCAGCTTCCCACTGACAAATGCTTGGACTGGGGGGGACTCCTGCTCTCAGCAAGCCTAGGGCTGCTCTGACACTCAGGCCTTCCATGCACCAAGGCAACCTTCTGATGCCACTATGACAACGTGGCAACCATGCCCTGACATCACAAAGCAAACGCTCCATGTTGGTCTGTGAATTTATGCCAAGCAATAACCAACCTTCCCTACAGCAAACACAGAAGAGCCTGGGAAGTTTTTCTCTGTCACAAAGCAGCACAAATTCCCCTCATGGGCCAAACCCTTTTGTTCAGGGGATCCAAGAGGAGCTCCAAGAGTGCCCCAAGCACCTACAGTCTGTACCCCAGCTGAGCACTCAGATGGGATACAAGCAAAGGAAACCAGACCAAGAAAATGGCCCACAGCCCAGGGTTCCTGTGGATGTACATCTCTGCCTTTCTTTCCCTTTGGAAGCAGTCAAACTGGCAACTTGAGGGGAAACCAAGGGCTTTGTGGGGGCTGCATTGCTCTGCACACACCCAGGCCACCCGTGGCACAGAGCTTTGGTGCCTAAAAGGATAAACCAGCTGGAAAATGTTTCATTTTGACCTTTCTTACCTGCTAACAGAAGTTGCCAAAATGAAAGTTTCCAAGCAGGGCCTGATCCCTGTTGCCAGCTCTGGGCTAGAAAGGAGGCATCACTTTGTTTCAGTGGTGGGTGCATAGGGAATCACTTCCCTAAGCCCTGCACACCCAGCAATCTCACCTACCCGTTTTGTATCCATGGAACTAAGACATATTCAATACTTTGCTGAAACTCATAGGCTAAACATTGCCTCAAATTTATTGACATATTTCAATCACTTCTCAGAATTTACTGACATGAGAATAGGAGTGTCCTGTAGGTCCCTGCTGGTCGTTGCCACAGGTTCAGGAGGCGATCCATGCACAAAAGAACCTAAGACACAACTGGGCTTGCAAAGCAAATTTATTCCATTAGTTGCAGTAGCAAATAATACATACCAACCCCTGGATTCCCAAAAATCCGCTGAGCAGGAGAAGGAGATGGAGCGTGGTGCTCGGCAGCAGGGGCAGTTAGGCAGTGCACTTCCAGGACATCCCCTGGATCAAAACGCTGTGCATCATATCTTTCTCACCCTTCCAGCTCAGAACCAGGCCTTGTATCTCCTGCTAAGGATGTGGAATTTTCCCAGTTACAGCACCAGCTCACACATGGCTGGCGTGTGAGATGATGGCTCAGGATGACTCCATGACTCCCTGCCACTGACGGCTCCATTGTTCCCCTTTCACAGCTTGACTGCCCACCGATTGACCAATACATTGTTTCTCTTTCAAGGGTCAAGGTCCCCCATGTTAAACAAGACACTTTCCTTCACTGTCTTGTCAACCTGCTCAAACATGGATCAAATATGGCAGGGCTTCGGGCACGTCTCTGGTTGCTGACACAGTCATTTGGGCAATATTCCCATTCCTCAAATTCTCCTTTGGTGGTCAAGAGCCTCCTAAAAACACTTTCTTCCCTTTGAATGCATTCCAGCTATGTTCTTAGCAGGAGCACTCTCCTTATTCTCAAGGCCAAGATCGCCAGTTGCACACAGTAAGCACTGCAGTGGGGGAATACAGGCTTCAGCACTCCTGTTAAAGCTAAAAGAATTCACAAGACTAAGCCCTGTTTGTTACACGCCTCTTCTTCCTATTCTGGGAATCAAACACAAGCGTTTCATCAATACACCCTGCAAGTGCTCTTGCTGAGTGAAGCCACATTGCTGTGTCAATAAAACAGCTGGGACTCAGTTTCTTCAAGCAGGGAAAGCCAATTCTTTATTCACATAACTCATTTTTACAGGGTTTTCACAGATCTCATGTTCAGTCCAGCTGGCTGGTAGTTTCCTTGCCACACAATTTATTGCTTAGAAGGTGTATTAGTGTGTACATGCAAAGACTCACTCTTTTTAAGACTCACTCTTACTCAGGTGATTACATTTTTTTTTGTGGATGCTCATGGGAGAGATTTCTTGTTTATTACAGATGCAAACAGTTTTCTTAGCACAATAGCTTGTTGTGCTAACTGCACTCATGACTGTTCCCATGGGAAGTTTGCTGGCTGCACGTAGAAGATGTAACAGGCTATCTGGGAATTTACTATAGCAAGGCCTGATTTTATAAGGCCTTTCTTTTCTAATAACCCTACCTGTGTGCAACACATTATGACTTTCTTTCAGAAATTAATGAAGAAAACACAAATTGCCTGCTCAAACCCTTCTGCCCCCTTCCAAATCAGTTCACTCCACAAGCACAAACCTCAGGCACATCCCCGACTGCCTCTCTCCCAGCAGCTCAGAGCTGCATTGCACAGCGCATGCTGTGCACCACAAAGCACAAAGCAGGCTGGCCTGGTGGGCCTGAATATTTCTGCCAATCACTCTGCATCTCACACCTTTGCTCAGGCTCAGTGCAGAACTGCAGGGTTGCAGGCGCTTCCTCCCAGAGCTGCGTGAGGCGCTGGCTCCTGCAGATGTGCCCTGCCAAGCTGTCCCTGCCTCACGCTGGCCTCGCTTCCCCTGGCACAAGTGCCGGGCCTGAAGGAGCTGCCCTGTGCTCCAGCCTGCCGAGCACCCCGGCTCCCTCCCACGGTGCTCAGAGTGCTGCACACACTGCTGGCCTTTGCCAGGGGTTGCAGGGCAGCCGGCAGAAGAGGAGGAATCCTCAGCCAGCCCAGCAGCCCGCGGCTGCCCTTGGCCTTTCCCTGCTCCTGGGCACACTCCAGACGGCCAATGCCTCCAGGCCGGGCTGAGCCCAGCACGGATGCGCTTCCCCTCAGCAGCAGCCAGCTGCCACCTGGGCTCTGAGAGCGGAGGATTCACCCGCTCCCAGCAAGAGGCACCCAGGGCCCGGCTGCTGCCTCTTGCAGCTCCAAGGGCCTCCTTCCAGCCTGCCTCTGGCGGGGCTCAGGCTGCTCCGGCCTCTGCCGGGGCTCTGCTGGGGCTCCAGCCCGGGCAAGGCCGGGCCCGCTCTCACCTCACAGGCGCTGAGAGCTCTGCACCACAGGAGACCTTCCCGAGCACCCTCTCTGATCTTTCTGCTTTCTCACTTGAGCAAGGCTCTCCTCCAGCCAAAGAGATTATTGCATTTAGGGATACAAATCCAAGTGGCAGGAACCCCAATGCTCTGCAGTCACAGCTGAAGGCCTGCATCTGCACAAGATGTTTGGGCTGCCTCATTCTTCCTTTGGTTTTGCCTTCAAATGCCATTGCCCTTACTGCCTCAACTAGAAATACCACAGCTGTGCCATAACCAGCCAGTGGCTCATATTCCAAAGGCAGTGTGGTCTGGAGAGGATGAATGAAGAGGAGCCCTCCTCACTTACGAACCATACAAAAGAAGCCATATGTGTGACTTAGCACCAATAAAAAACAATTGGTAATTCAGAAGGAAATGTTGAATTTTCTGAAGGGGCCAGAAGGAGGAGAATCTTCCAAATGAGTTGATGTTTCAGAAACTTTATTAATTACAACTCTAATCTATAATTCTATGCTACAAATCTGTTCAGCAATCCTACTCTACAATCCTACTCTTAATTGGTAACAGAGATAACATCTTGACATGATTGCTATGTTCTCGTCTCCTAGGGTTAGGGTTAGAGTTAGGCTTAGGCTTAGGCTTAGGTTTAGGTTTAGGCTTAGGTTTAGGCTTAGGCTTAGGTTTAGGCCTAGGCTTAGACTTAGGGTTGGGGTTAGGGTAAGGTTAGGGATAGGGTAAGGGTTAGAGATAGGGACAGGGTTAGGGTTTCGGTTTGGGTTAGCATTTAAGGTTAGGGTTAGGGTTTAGGGTTAGGGTTTAGGGTTAGGGTTTTTCATCTTCTTCACTGAGTTGATGAGTTGTGCCAGGATGAATGGTGGCTTGGCTGAAGTTACAAATGGATGCTGTCCACCGGAAAAAAAAATACAACAAAGAACAGTGAACCATTACTTTCCAAGCTCATTGCTTCAGGGACTCAATCAGGATACATCAAGTTCCTGGAAAGATCCAGAAAGAGGAGCAATGGGACCATCTGCTCCCCAGTCATCTCCAGTGTGCAAGACCTTGCCATCACAGGCAATCCTGGCCCAGAATCCCACTCATCTGTTTATTGTGATGTCTTCATCATGCTGGGATTTTTGCCCTGCCAGTGCTCTAGAAATGGCGCTTTCTGTCCCTGGGTTTTCTTCCTTTCAGGAAACTCCAATGACTCACACAGGCCCCTGCCTTTGAAAGACAGGCACTGTGCTGATTCCCACAGGGACAGAAAGCAGTGTCTACCTTTCCATACCCTGGCCCTCGTGTGCTGGATGGCACCTTCCTTCCCAGCAGGGCCAGCCCAGTGGCACTGGGCCCTGCAGTTCCCTCTCTGCCACACAACCTGGCAGTAACCCTGGCGCAGTTCCCGTCTGCTTGAGAGTGCCAGGCAGCAGATGGGGCTGGGACAAGTCCCTCCCATCTGTCCCTGTTTGCATGGCAGAAACCTCTAAGGGTGGGCTAGGGGGCACAAACCAGGGCCCCTCAGAGGCTCACAGTGAGCCCCCCACAGCCCCTCCTGCCCACAGCCAAATCTCTGACCCCTAGGCTGGGACTGGCTTCCTTGGGTTCCTCCACCACCATTTCATGTCTCTGTACCCCGCATTGCTCTACTTCAATTCTTTTGCCTTTAGATAAAACTGAACACTCCAACAAATCACAAAAGAGGGCAACAGAAACAGTCAGAGGACAGAGCACCTCTCCTGTCAGGAAATGCAGAGGGAGCTGGAGTTATTCAGTTTTGTGAAGGACAGGCCCCGGGGAGACTTTATTGCCACTTTCCAAGACTTCACAGTGGCTTTGAAGAAAGTGGGGGACATCTTTTTTAACAGGGCCAGTTACAATAGGTTGTGGACAAATATTTTTAAACACAAAGGGCATCTAATCAGAGTAGGTCTAAGGAAGAACTTGTTTACTGGGAGCATGGTGCCACCCTGGCACAGCTTGCCCCAAGAGCTTGTAGGAGCTCCATCCCTGCAACCATTCCAGCTCTGGTGGCAAAGGGCTCTGAGCAACCTGATCTCTTTAAAGATGTCTCTGCTTATTGCAGGACACTTGCACCACAGGACCTTTACAGGGCCCTGCCAGCCCAGCCCAGTCTAGGATTCCTCACCATTTTCATTTGAAGAGCAGCAAGAGTGGAGGTGAGGAGGAAGGGGGCTCATCTGCTGCCTTGGACTTGAGTGGAAGAGGAGCCCATCCCTCAGAGCCTGTTTCACCTGCAGCCCCTTCACATTTTACCTGCAGGAGCTCCTTGGCAGACCAGCGCTGCTCCTCGTCTCTCTGCAGGCAGCAACTCAGGAAGTCACGCAGCAAAGCCGAGAGGAGCTTGGGCTGCCGCAGCTGTGGAGTCCCTACTGTGGCTATCAGGTGTGTAGCCTGGAGAAAAAGGAGACACCAGGCTCCACCTCCTGCTTTCACATCTCTAAGGCTCTCCCAGATCCCTTTGTTTAACCTCTGTTCTTCAGTGGCAGTTTCTGCCCTGGCACAGACCCAGAGATGACTTTCCTTTATGAACCAAAAAACCCAAACCCCAATGCAGCCACAGCTTTTCCACTATCCCTCAGATCTTGCCTTGGCAGCTGATTTCATTGCCTGACCTAGTTAGTGGGAACTACATCAGCAAAAGGACATTTGCTTCTCTGAGGATTCATGCCAGCTTGAGAGGCTTTTTGGAAGAGGGACTTTGCTATACTAACTAATTTCAAGGGTTAGTACATGAAAGGCATCTCTGCAGTGCTTTTTGGTCCTTTAAGCGCACGTACCCTAGAACAAAACTCATCAGGCTTTTTGTGCTGTTCTTGAAAACAATGGTAATTGGAAGAAAAGAAAGGAAATCCATCAGTTAATACCCAGGTAGGGAAACAAACATTTACAATCTCCTCTTCAACACAGACACATTAAGATGCCTGCACAAATGTATTGGGATGAAAATGCCTGCTTGGGCACACAGGAGCCACCTGCAGCTCTGTCTCTCAGCAGTCTGAAAATTTCAGCTTCCCATTTTTGCAGCAAAAGAAAAATTGTCTACGTCAGAAGAAGGAGAGGTTCCATCCCTATGGCCACCCTCTGCTCATTTGGCTACTCAAGTCAATGCATGAATGGTAGGCCCATCCCAGAAAGTGCCAGGAATCACTGGGAGGTTTTGGCAGGCTCTCCGCATCACCAGGCTCTGGCTTGGTGATGTGCAGAATGTTGCTTGGGCTGGGAGAGAAACACGGTCACTGAGTGTTTCAACAGCACTGCACAAGAAGCAGAAGAGACTCTGTGGCCTTTACACTCTCATGCCCATGTTTCCCAGTGAGAAGAAACTGCACACAGGGTTAGGTTCCTCTCTAAAGACCACGGTTTTAGAAACTTTGTTGGGTTTGGGGTTGGGTTTCCTTCCTTCATTTATGGAAATATAACAACACTTTTAAGATGCCTTTTTCCTGTTATTAAGCCATCTACACAGACAAAAGAACTGGAACCACTAACCCAAATGAAAGTGTTGCCTGAGAACACTTTGTTTGTTTGGAGTTTGTTTGCATGTGGTAAGGCTTGAATTCCCCACTGATACAACCAAAAGTACAGCAGATGCTGATGTGTTGCAGGGACATTTGTAGGAGGGGACCTTGGTGGAAGTAGTTCCAGCGGATGGCAATGGGATTTTTTCCAGTGGCACACAGGACATGGGACAGGTGAGAAAGACAGTGGGATCAGTGAGTATTTGCTCCTTACCGTGCCAGAACTTTCACTCAGGTAAGGAGGTTCTTGTTCTATCATTTCAATTCCCACAATTCCAAAAGACCATATGTCCACTTTGGGGCCATATGGTTGACCTGTCACCACTTCAGGTGCCATCCACCAAGGAGTCCCGGTTACCGAGCACCATCTGCTCTGCTCAGGGGTGAGCTGAGTAGCAAGGCCAAAATCAGCTAAGGAGAAAACAAAATACTGGTTTTATCTGAATTCTGTGCAATTAGGAAAGCAAGCAAAAGAATTCCCCAGTGGAAGTTTGAAAATGTGCTGTTGAATCTCCTGGCATTGGTGACTTTAAAAATCCCCCCATTTTTTTCACTGCCTCTAGCAGTGGCTTTTGTTCTTTGGAAACTTTGGACTTGTAACTCCCTCCCTCTGGAAGGGACACACACAGAGCAAGGCCACTCTTGACTGCTTGTGGTTCCTTATACCTCTGTGCATGTTGCAACTGTGCCTTCAGCTCACAGCAGGGGTCTCTGCACTGCCACCAGCACCATTTTTGGGGAGCTGGCAGTCACTCCAAGCAGCCCCACACCCACATCCCTGGAATGCTGCACCTGACCAAGAATATACTGACCCAGTTTGACAGAACCGTCGGTTTTGAGAAGGATGTTGTCACTCTTCACATCTCGATGGATCACATCATTTGAATGAAGAAAATCCAGTCCTTGCAGGCACTGAGCGAGAAAACAGAAACAGAAGGGCAAAAATGAGTGATGTGATTTCATCACACAAGAAAGGAAACAAAGAATCTGAAAGATTCCCTCTCCAGGGGAATGGGGAGTAATGACAGAACAGTAATGGCCACTGAGAGGAAGAGCTTGCTGCTCCAACACCTGCAGAGCAGGACCTTTCTGAGGAAAGGCACGTCAGCTTTTGAAAGAGCAACAGCACCTGCTGTTGTAGGCTGTCCCCTGCCAACCAGCCAGGATGACTCCTGCTGCAGTGCATGTGCTCAGAAGCAAAGAGCATTGTGGCTGCACTCCTATCCTTTTTAGCTGAGGACTGAGAGAAACGAGTCTCTCTCTTTTTTCTTTGCTGTTTGTTTCAAATCCTGCCACCACCACCTTTGCTTTCACAGGCAAGGAATGCAGTGAAGACAGACTCCAGGCAAACATTTAGAGAGGCAAAATGGAGGACAGCAAATACAAATACAAGAGACAGAGCGAGAATACAACAGCAGGAGATAAGAGTACTGGCACTGAGTACAGGGAGTGCAGGGGCACTGGCAGGCCTTTCACTTGAGATGCTTTTACTTGCCCATAGCATACCAGCAACACAGAAACAAAGCTTGGCACAGGAAACCTCTCCTGTTCTGAGCCCCTGTTTCCCAGACAATCCTGCCCAAGCCCTTGGAAACACAGATGGGATTGCTGACCTCCCGACTGATGGCTGCTGTCTCATCTTCAGACAGGCAGGTCTGGCTGACGATATCACTCAGGACACCTCCATCCATGTACTCTATAACCAGCAAGAGTTCCTCGCCTAGAAGGTAGCTGAAAGAAGGAAACAAGGGCATGGAGATGAACATGCATGGCTACATTGATTTTTGCTTCCAGGTTTCTTATTTCCAGATGCCTTTGTCACCAGGACAGAATCAAAGGAATAGATATTCCCTCTTGGCTGTGCATTGTTTGCAATCTGTGCAGTCTCAGAGAGAAAGACACACCTGTGAAAAAGGAGATGTCTTAGATGGGCAGCAAATGAAAAGTGCAGTTTAGAAACAGCCCAGATAAAAAACCTGTCAGGCATGGTGTTTCTGGAAATAAGCACCTAGTCTTCCTGGCATGCATAGCAATGGCAGGGAGGGGCAACAATCCAAGCGAAATCAACTTTAGGATGCTTCATCTGCACTTAAGAAACTTTAAAAAATCAATCCCAAA
Organism: Melozone crissalis; assembly: GCF_028551555.1. NCBI lineage: Eukaryota > Metazoa > Chordata > Aves > Passeriformes > Passerellidae > Melozone > Melozone crissalis. Next base: position 570,438 of record NW_026535957.1, read on the forward strand.
TAAATGTGGAGGCAGTGAACTTTGAGGCTATTGAGTTAGGAAGATACAGCTGATCCAGGTTTTGAATAATTTTGGAGTAATTATCAAACTAGGTGTGCCAGGGAAGACTCATGCAGACAAGATGCACTCTCTTCTCATCCATTGGAGATGAGTAGAGAAATATGAATAAATAAAAATTAACAGCTTTACTTGCTGCCACTGACCAAAGTGGGTTTTTAACCTCTAATGTTTGCTTTATGTAAACACACATCCATGGGATAAGACCATGGCCTCTCACCTGTCTAAATAATTCACAACATTGGGACTCCTATACCTCTTCATGATCATTATTTCATTAAAGGTTAGCTCCTTCCTCCTCACTCCTTGAAGATTTATGTTTTTAATTGCCACCTAAAATGACATTGAAAATCAGTAACTTGGGAGGTTGGTGGCATGAGACCACAAGGCACGTGGAGCGAGTGATTTTGCAATGACACGGCTGAGCTGTGCCAAACTGCCTTGTGATTAGGCACTGCAGTAATTAGGAACTGACATTCCAACAGCCCATTTCTCTGCTCCCTTGGGAGCCAGTTACAGGACACGTGGGGCCACTGACATTTTGCCTTGACCACTTGGTAACAGCAGTGTCTCAGTTATCACCCACAAACCTCTGACCGCACTCTCTGCTGCTTTGTTTGGCACTCAGAAGAAGTAATCCATGCCTTAATACTCTATGGATACATCTTGGGATATGGGCAGGGCTTAGGGCTTTCAGGGACGCCTTGCAGATCTCTCCCTACGTGCAGTTCCCAAGAGCAGCACTGCAGGTGGCCAAGGAACTACCAGTAACTTTCAGATGGATTTGCTGGCAGCCAGAAATGAGAATTCAGGACTCTGAAGCTGTAGCCCCAAAGAGCAGTGAGGTGCTCAAAGGCACCACCTTTGTTTTAGCAATGGAGAGCGAGTGAGCGCGTCCTTCTCTGAAAGGAACCGCTGCCCTCCGTGCCTTCCTTCTGGCAGCTGAGGAGGACAAAGTCCCAAATGTGTTCTGTGGGCTGGCACCAGTCTGTGCTTCTTGTGCCTTTTCAGCACAGCTCTGCCCAAAGCTCCAGCCACAGCTCACACCAGAGGGGAAAGCCCTCGAGTGCAGCAGAGTCTGCAGAGGCTGTTGACATTTACCTCTCCTCCTGTGGCAGTGTCGAGTGCTCTGTAAACATCTCCATACCCCCTAGAAACAAAACAGAAGCAGAGAAAGGAGAAGCCGTTTAGACCTTGCAGTGAAAGCCAGCCCACACAGGAAATCTCTGCTGGAAGTGTCAAAACCTGCAGGATGCAGGAGGGCTCTGCCAGAAGGCAGATGATGCATTTTCCTCTCAAGTGCGTGGGCACTGGGCCTGTTCCTGAAGCACTGGGGTTCAACTTCTAAAGGGAGTTTAGTCTTTCCTCTTGGGTTTCACTGTCTAAATGGTGTGATTCCTATCCTGACCACAGAGTGTTTTCTTCTTCAAACCAGGGGAAAGAATTGTTCCTGGGAACTGTTATCTCACAGCTTTGATAGGGCATAGGTTGCTCTTTCAGGCAAGCAAGTTTCTTCTCTTTTCATTAGTGTGCCAGTATGATTTTGAGACATACAAAAAATGCTAAAGAAATTGACACAGAGCTGTCCCACACTTGAGAGACAAGGAGACCTTCCAGGTCCTGTTCCTTGATGCAGGCAAGACCTCGGTAGCAAGGCATCTCTGACAATGCCTTCTGAGCCCACTCACAAATTCTGAGCAGCATTGAGAGATGGGACAATCTATCCCCAGTGTGTGAACATCTTTGCAGCTGGCCTGACTTCACGCTGGATAGACATTCCACCAGAAAAACACCTGGCCCATGGTTGTACAGGAGTAACTGCTGTTGGACTCACCCGCTGCAAATATAATTCAGATGTGTGTATTTCATATGGGGATTTTCAGTGGGGTTCACCATTCTCCCTGAGGGAAACAAAATGCAAGATGCTGACTTTAAAGCAGAGATCCCAGCTTCCAGGAGATACAAAAGGCAGCCCCAGCGCCTGGAGCTCTGAGCCCTTTGTGGTCGGCGGGGTAACAACGACCACAACCAGGCAGACAGCTCTGCAGCACAAGTGGCCAGCACAGAGACTGATTTGTACAGTCTTTTGAAGAGTTCTCTTGACAGGAAACAAAGCACAGGGACCTGCAATCCCAGGAGAGGAGGACATCTTCCCCACCTTTCAGCAATTTGCAAAAGGAATGCCTTCCCATTTGTAAACCAGAGCACCTCAAGCTGTAACTGATCCTGACGGGGCTTTCAGCATCAGGACCCTGACCTGTTTATGAGCAGGCTGAGCTCCAAGATGCCCCTCTCCCAGCTAAGGAAGGCTCCAGCCTCTGCAGTCCCTCCAGCCCTCAGGGACAGGGCAGCGACCGCAACAAGGCTGGCAAAGCCCAAGCATGAGCACTGACAGGCACTGATGGGAAGAAGCCAGAGTGAGCCTGAGCCCCGGACAAGCTGTTGCCCCCATTCAGGACACACCAGGATGGGCTTTGAGATCAGCCACACCGAGGGGTGGATCAGTGCCCTTTTTGTCCCAACAGGTGATGGCAGACACAGCATCCACTGGGCTCTGGTCTCAGCCCCACCAGGTCTTATCTGAGAGCACAGCACTGGCAGCTGTTACGGGCAAGAAGCAGATTCATTGGGTTGTGCTGCAGAATCACAAAGGGCTTGATGTGTTTTCCTAGAGCAGGGCCTGGGCCAATGGGTAGGATTCTAACACTCATGGGAAAGAGTGGGAATCAGGTATGTGCCCAGGGTTTGCTCTCTCCTCCCCAGCAGCCGCCCCGCCCCGGTGCACGAGTGTGCGGCCCAACTCCTCCTGTCCCTGATGGAGAGAATTGGAGTCACCCAGCTCGCAGGCACCCCCAGGGCTGAGAGGCTGCCACACGTGGCAGGGAAGCTTGCTCAGGACTGTCACAAGGACACAAGGTAATGATCTTCATTTCACCTCCCAAAACAGGAAAACCGTTTTGTGTCTGGCTATAAAAGTGAAACCACACAAGAGTGGAAACTAAAGGGAAAATGAAGTTACCTAACGGTGTGAATAAGGGTCATAGAATCATGGAATATGCTGAGTTGGAAGGGCCCATCAGGATCATCGAGTCCATCCCCTGGCCATGTGCAGGACACCCCAAGAGTCACTCCATGTGCTTGAGAGCATTGTCCAAACTCTTCTTGAGCTCTGTCAGCCTTGGCACTGTGACCACTGCTCTGGGCTGCCTGGGCAAATGGCTGTACTGGGAAACCTGAGGTTGGCCAGCAAAAAGGAGCATTGCCAACTTTTTCCTGTGGCTTGAAGGATTTTTTACTGAGATCAAAGGAGCTCAGATCAGCCAGTCCAACAGTTCTGATTGGCCTTAGGTGCACAAAACAAAGCCAAAGTGGTGGCTAATGTTCATCACTGAAGGATCCCAAACATAAATTTCTCATTAACTTCAGACTTGCCTAGAAATATTTCAGGGGTCTTTAGCCAACATATTCAGTCTTTCTAAACCTGTTCTGCAGATTTTTAGAATGCTGTTATCTGTGGCTTAGTGAGCTCCACATTTCTTCTTGAAAAAAACTGTGGTTTCCTAGTGGCAAAATCAACCCTAAACACCAAAATCCCCTCCCTTTGATGATTAAATTCCCATGAATAGCTGCCAAGAACACCCGAGCAACTAGCTGCCCCTCTGCATACACATAGTATAGAATAATCAAGAAGATGCATGAGGTGTTGTGTCCTGGCTTCCCTGCCAGGTAAAGAAAGGCAAATTATTGTGCAATGGCAGCAAGACACTGCTAACAGGCTCTGACAACAAAGCAGATGTGTTTTGCTTGTTCCCTGGGATGCTTTGATGCCACAGAAGCACACCCCCAGTTTCAGAGTGAAATGCTATTTTTCTGTTGCCCCACATTCTCCTCTTTCCTCTTGTGTTCAGCTGACAGCACTGTGCAGTGTCAAGTGAGGTAAATCTCCCTCTTTGCTGAGTAGGTAATGCCTTCTCGTGCAAGGATTGCACCTGATGAGTTTAAGGCATCAGCCTCTTCTGTTAACACTCTTCCTTTGTTTGTTCACTTTTCTTTTGCTTCTTTCCTTCCTTCCTGCCTTCCTTCCTTAGGCATTTTGGACAGGAGATGGTGAAGATGTTGCTCAGCCATCAACAATTTAAAATGCTTTTGGAACAATCTCTTTCCCCTTGTGACCATGAAGATATTCTGACAAGAATTAAGAAGAGAGTAAGTGCTTGGCAGGAGAAATGTCTCCTTTGTGCAAGTATTGCCACTGCTAATATGAGATCAAACATACCCAATCTGTCTTTAGCTCATTCCTCTTCTGCTGAATCATTTTGCTCCTGGGAATGAGCTGTTAATCCTCAGCCTGTTCATCTGCAGACCACAAAGGAACTGATATTATTAGGGGAAAAGTGGGGTTTTGCATATTTTCAATATTGGTCACAAAGAGGAAAGGGAAAGGGGAGAAAATGGGTTTACATTTAAGCGTAAGCCCCCACCATGTTCTCCCTACTCTGCCCCCTCTAAAGCAATTAAGTGAGAATTGTGCTTCTGAAGACAACAGAGTCTTTGCAAAGGACACTGGAAGTAGTAGTGCCAAGAAAATTCCCAAATTTACAAAAGACGTCCAGGTCAATCCTAGTTACTACAATTACGGTCTGTCTTCTGGGAATACTGCCCTGCTGTCCAGCCCTGTGGAGCTGGAAGAAGCTTGGTGAATTCAGCAGCATCCAGTGGAAAATCCTCTGTTTGTTTGATGGGGGGGGGATTTTATATTTATTATTAACATTACAGAAGAGAGCTTGCCTTTGTGCAGGCACAGGGAGAGTGAGTGTTGAACCAAATTGACTTCCAACACAATGCGCCAACCCCCAAAGAGTCCAGTTTGTTCTGCTGCTTCCTTCACAAACACTCATTGCCTGCCAGTTTGCATTATTCCCATTTCTGCTCAAGACTAAGGAATTTGGGATTTTAGACTGCTGCTCAGTCTGGCAGCACCCATAACCTGCCTTGGGCTGTTGAAAACAAAGAGTTGGCATCACTGAATCTCTGGTCTGTTTCCATCTGTAAGTTAGGAAATGTTTCCCTAAGCCTTGGTAGCAGTGATCCTGGTTCTAACTTCTGTTTTCAACAGGGAATTTCCTGGTTTATGTTCTAAAGATTGATGGGGTTTCTCTATGTCTTTGTAGGGGATGGAACACCAGAAGGCTGAAGGCCCATCTGTCAAGGAGCCGGTGGAGGAGAGGAACGATGGCTCAGAGGAGCCCCAGGCCACATTGTCTGCTAGCAAACGGTACTGAGCACTTTTGTCAGATGTGAGAAAGCACATGGCAAGCTTTACATGTCTCTTCCTCAGGAAGAACTTTCTGGCAGAGATGACCAATGCCACAGATTGTTTCCTTTCCCTACAAATGCTCTAGGATAAAAAATGTCTACTTGTGCATTGTGCTGAACACAACTTCTCTGGAGGGGTTTCCACAAAAATGGAGAGACAAACAGACACCCATTGACTGCAGCTCAGACGATCCAGGGCAGTGGCAAGGGCAGTGTTGCGGAGGCTGGGAGAGGGCCAAGTTTCTGCTGCCTGACTTGGGACAAGTAAATTCAAACAGGGCTTTTCTTTCACCTGAGTGGAGTCGTTTTCAGATGGATGTTTTGATGAGAAATCTCAGTCTGGAAGCAAGATGCCATTCCACAAAGATGCAGTTCTCATCCGTGTGCTTTGTCCAGGCTGAATCATGGTTTTCTTACACTCAAACAGTACCAAGTTTGAGTAGCAAGGAGCAAGGCAATTCCTGAACAACTTCAGTCAACGGGTGTCTGAATGTGTACTTTTTGTCTTGATATTCCTGCCGTCCATGTAATTTGCTTGATGGACAGCATGTTTGGTTTATTTCCCCCTGTGCTGCAATCAGCATTTAAGACAGGAATTTGCTCCTTGCTGTCTCTTCATGGCAGTTGCAGAGCTGCTTGTGCCTGTTCTCCTCTGATAGCAGAGGGGATTTATTTAGCTCTGTCCTGCTCAGCAGTGGCAGCAAAGTGACCACATGCCTCAGTAGCACAGCTAGCATCTTCCTGTGCTCATGGAAGAGACAGGTTGATCCAGGAGAATTGTTCCCAGTGGGTTTATAAAGCTGTGCATCTGATCTCTAGGGAAGCAAATGAAATGTGAGTGTAGTTCTGGGATTTCTGGTTTCTGTTTTTATCTCTCTTACTGATTTTCTGAATCCTTTAAATATGGCCCTGTTCATTTGTTCAGATGCATCTGAGCTGCTTTTGCAGATTGTCATGCCTGGTTGTAGAGACACTTCTCCAGAGTGATGAGTTTCCTTATTCTAAGACACACACATCCCTTCTGAGGAGGCATTTAAACTTGGAAGTAGTGTGTCTCTTTCTCCACAAAGCAATGTGACCTATGTGCCCCAGCAGCCATCTGAAGATAGATCAGATGCATCTCATCCTTGGTTTTCCTGAGTGAGCAGTGGTGAGGATGTCACTGGCAGATTGTCTCCTGTAGTGATTGTCATGAGGTCCACGTTGTTCTTCAGACCCTCATGATTTTCCAGCTTGAAATCACATAATTAGGAAAGCTGCTCAAGATGTTTTTCTCACACTTAACTGAAGGTATTGTCTGTGGCTGCAGCTCTCTCCACAGAGAAAAGCAGGCACAACTTTCCCAGGCATTGTCCTGGGGAAGGCTGTGAGAAGATCAGAGAAAAGAATCAGAAACAATTCTTACCTGCACTTGCTGCACCTGTTGTTGTGAACACGTGGGATGTGTTATGGAGATTTATTTACCAAAGAGTAATTTCTTAATTGGCCACTGGTGATGGTGTTTTGGATTCAATTGACCAATCTGGTCTGTCTGTATCAGACTGTCTGTAAGGGTGATGAGTTTCAGTATAGTATAGGTATAGTACAGTACAGTACAGTACAGTACAGTATAATAAAGTGATTGATCAGCCTTCTGGAATCATGGAGTCAATGCTAATTATTTCCACTATGGGGATGCCATGCTACGATAATTATCACCACCAGGTCCTCATTTGGTTTTATTTTCCAGGGTGGAATCTCCCTCTGATGGACACCTCCTACACTGTGCACAAGCCCAGGTCACGTCACCTCCAGCTGTGGAAGAAACGGAGCTGCTCCAGAAGCTTTATCATCTCCTGGAAGCCAAGGGGTTTCAGACAAGGATGGAAGGAGTGGAACTCCTCCGAGACCTCTGCAAAACCAGCCCCCAGCTCATCTCCACTAACATTGCCCAAGTATGTAGGGTATCTTCACTGCTCCTTTCATTTAGCTCCTTTCCTGAGCCTGTAGCAGCAAAGTTAATTCAGTGTGTCTTGGCACTCTGTCCTGGCTGTTTGGGACACGCTGGTCCCTCTTACCCAGACAAATGTAATTCAGGTCCAGGCTTCAGGACAAGTTATTTCAGTCCAGCTGTATTTGTCTGGCAGGTGCCTATTGATGCTGTTCATCAGATGATGGCAGAATTTTCTGCTGGTGTAACTGCTGCTCTCTCCTACTCCCAGCTGGGTGAAGGGAATCCAGCCCCTGAAAGCATGGCAATTGTTCCCTAGACCAAAAATGGGTTTGCATAGGGAAGAGAAGTATCAGGCTGGGTTGGTTTAAACCCAGTTGTTTTTTTTAAGAATACTTCTATATACTCCATCGTTTCTTACACAGGCACAGCTCTGGCTACTCATTTCCATCCATGTTCCTAGAACTGTTCAACACATTACATTTCAGAAGTCCACCTGTTACTTAGAGAAATGGTCTGGATCCTGGAAGAGTTGATCAGAGCCCTGCACTTCTCCAGACACTGCCTCTGAGACAAACAAAAGAAAACTTAGATCTCCTCCAGCCATGGTAAAATCATAACTGCCCTCAGTACTTGAGACAGCTGTATAGAAAACCGGACATTGTAAACATCTGCTTGCATTCAAAGCAAAGGTATTCTTAGCATTAATAAATGGAATTGATTTAATGATTTATAGATGGAGAGAAATACCATAGGAACTATTCGGTCCCCAGCCAAACCTCCTAAAAACAGAAGAAAATCTTTCAACCAGCATGAGGCTGTGCCACCATTCCAGTGAGTGGCCCACAGGAAAACAGTGAAATTGTGCAAGCGAGTGCTGCCCTGACAGAAAGGATCACTTTCATCCTTTACATTGCTGACTGCTACATCCACTCTTCAAACAAGGACATTTGAATCCAGCTTTCACGTTGCTTGTTCTCTTCACAGATTTTTGATTATTTATGTCTGTCCTGAGAATATCTGACAGCCAAAGAAAGTGAAGCAGAGGGCGCTGGACGTGCTGGCTGAAATCACAGGAGCCCTGAAAGATGCCTTGAACCTGGTGATCGTTGGTTTGGTAGAAGGAATAACAAAGAACCTGAACTCAAAGGATGCCAGGGTTCATGGGGCAGCTGTGAAAGCACTGGAAGAATCCATTGCTCATTTGGGTAAGGCTGAGCCCTGGCAGGGACTCTCCTCAGCTTCATCTCTGTCTCTCCTGCACAAGAGAGCACTGAGTGCCTCGATAGCTGCTCTCATCTGTGGAACACTGCAGCTGACTCCCACCAGAGGCTGTGCAGGTGCAGTCCTTATGCACCATCCCCAACAGGCTGGAATGGGATCAGCATTTCCCAACAGTCCCAGGAGCCCTTGGCTCTGTGCTGCTTGTCTGAAGAGCAAGTCCTGGGCTACAGCTCTGCTACAGTTCAGAGGCAAAGGGGGTTGGAGTTTGCTTAGGCCCTGTCTGACTTCCCAAATGAACAGCTTTGCTGTTGGCATGAAGGGACACTGACCCACCAGAGCTTCTGCAGAGCAGCCACCTGGAAGGCTCTACATTAGAGGCATTAGCTGCCTATTTTCCACTTTTCTTCTTTTCTTCTATTTTCAAAGGGGAACTTGTGATTCACCAAGTTCATTTCTTTAGAACAAAGAGGTATAAACCCAGCTGTCAAGGATGCCTTGTTCCACCTGTTGTTTTGCATGGGGCAAGGTGGCCACAGCAATTAACTGCATAGGCAAGGGCTGCTCTAAATTCCTGTGCCACACAGATTTATGTCAGCTCTGAGAATGCTGCACTGGGGGAATATGCCTGAACAAAGGAGTGTTGAAGAGGCAGGTCTTCAAGGGGAGTTTCCACTTTCTCCTCCCCAGCTGCCCTGTGAGCTCAGGAACTGCCTGACTCAGTGCCTTTCTGTGACCCAAGTATGGGGCTCTTCCTTTTTGCTCTGGAGTGCAAAACCTTTTCACTGCTTCCATGTGTCTGAACTCTCGAGGTCCCTGATGTGAAATGTTTTAACACAGCTCCTGCTGCAGCAGACAAGTTTGGATTTACAAATGTGAAAGGAGAGCTTTTCTTTTGGAATTTAAAACCGTGCCAAGTATGCTGGAAGGAAAGAAGAATAGGATTCAAACATCTGCAGAAATGTGCTTGATTTTATAAAATGGGGTTGGCCCTGCCCTTTCTCCTATGACCTGAGGAAAGTGAGCAGAAACCTGTGTTTCCCTTGTAGATAAAGTGTCACTGCTGAAAGAGTCCAGCCACCAATGGAATCAGCTGAGTGGCCAAGCCCTGCTGGATGTCACCGAGCGTATCACAGGTATGGCCTCCCCTTCTGAGCCAAGAGCTCTTCCCAGGGAGCATTTACAGGGAATGCCTGTGAGCAGACAGCAGAGCAGCTCCTCCAAACCAGGAGGTGCTGAGCGTGTCCCTGCTGCCCCATAGCCAAGGCAGGTGGGTTGGGCAGGTTTTCCCTGGCTGCTGCAGAGCTGGGCAGCATCTGAGATGGGGGCAGCGCTTGGTCTGGGGCTGAGCTCTCACTGGGGCATCTCAGAACCACCTCCAGCAAAGGGAGGGCTAAAAATGCCCCAGCTGGCTCCTCTCTGGGGAGCGCAGGGATATCTGTGATTTTTGAGGGGAAATGGTGGCCAGTGCTGTTTCAGGGCATCAGTTTGTTTTGTCCTCACAGATTTCTTGTTTTTCTCTTGGAAAGTTTTGAGGCTGAACCGTGCAGAGCCTGGGGGTCACAGCTTAGGCCAGAACTCAACAGAGGTATCAGAGGCACAGGTTTAGTGCAAGGCAGCCTCTGGGGCACAGGGACAGAAGCAGAGTGCTGAGGCTCCCTGCCTGTGCTGCCAGAGTGGCCTTGGACTGAGCCTTTCAGGGTGTGCAAACAGTGTCTGCCTGTGTCAGCGCTGTCCAAAATGCTACAAATGCAGCTGATAATTGATTCCTCAGAGGAGCTTGCTGTGTCAGCAAGAGCCAAGGAATGGAAAAAGGATAATCTCAATATACAGTAGTGAAGGTGATTGATAGCCATGATTGAACTGGGGCTAAATCCACTGCTAAATATGCCAACATCTTTGAATGCAAGGTTTAATACACTTTGTGTCTTCATTAGGAATCTCAAAAGGGCATGTTCAGCAATTGGGAATGTCAAAGGCCCTTTAAAGAGCATTTGAATAAAGCAGATCTCCAGCAATAGGGAATTTAGTTTAGCAGTTCTTTTGATCTCTTTTTCAAAAAAAGGAATTAACCATAAATTAGGACTACTTTAGAAAAAGCACATGTTCTCTCTGAGATTTAGTAGGAACAGACAGCTGTTCCTCACGTTCAGTAGTCACCGATATCTTTAATTATATTTAAACTCAAATGAATTGCCATCTTAAAATGGGTACCTTAACCCTTTCCTGCTTAGCAGAATTGGTTTTGGTTACTTGCAGGAGCTCCTTCAATGCTGATGGATTAACAGCATAGAGAAAATGAAGTCTCTTCCACCACAGAATATTAAATGCCTACTCGATAACATTTTGTCTGATCAGAAAATAAGAATGGTCTCCAGAGCATTTCAGTTTTTTTTCTCTCAGCCAAATCTGCCAAGCAAGAAGCCTTTTGGTAGTAAATATTTGTCTGTGTTTGATACAGTTTAGTTCAGAAAATGAGCAGAGATATTTCAGGGACAATGTGAGAAAACACTCATATTTTGGTTACATTTCAGTCCCCTGTGTAGCATTTTTCTTTCTCTATGCCCCTATTTCAGTGAATATTATAAGAGAAAATGCCATTACCATTGGGAGGGGAAGTGGCATTAAATGTGGAGATGCCCAAATGCCAAGGCAATGGGGTCTGAGTAATTATCTAAGACACCCTGAGGTTTGAAACAGCTCTTTGTTGGAATCCCCAAAAGCATTCTGCCAAAGACCCCAGCTGGTCACTGATGTTTCTCATCCAGCTGTCAGGCAGCAGCCATCTCTGGTGGGCTTGAGTTTTGAGGTGTGTTCTAATCCTGCCCCTTGCTGTGTGCCACTGAGCACAGGGAAGAGCCAGATTAGACATTTGGCACTTGGCATCAAAGTTACAAAAATGGAATCATCCCTTTTATTAGAAGTCTCTCCATTTCCTCTCTATGGTGCATTTCCAAATCTTCAGTGTGGGTTTAGACAATTTCTTAATGGAAATCAAAGGCAATTGGACATTTCATTCATTGTTCATGCAGAAAGAGATTGTGAAATAATTTAGTAAAGGTAAGAAGTCTGCCACAGGGCCAAGGCTCTGGTTGGAGCAATTAGTGCTGAGGGGTTGGTGGTTCTGTTTCCAGGATGCTCAGCTGCTTTGCCCGTTTCTGGACCAAGGGGCTCTGGGTGCTATTTTGCTGCTCTTGGCCAGAGAGACTGGCAAGAAGCAGAAGCAGAGGCAGATCCCTGTTTGCAGTGAGGCTGGTGGGTAAGGAGCTGTGTCTCTGTCCCGGCAGTGCTTGTGCAGGGGGTTCATGCCAGGAGCCCTGAAGTCGCCCAGCGCGACGCCCTGCCCGTGCTCTGGTCCTGCCTGGGGAACAAGGCGCTGCCTGTGCGGAGCGCCAACGTCCGCACCGTGGCCACCAAGCTCGCCTCTGCCCTCTGCAAGGTGATGGGCACCCAGCTGAAGAAATGTGCTGCCAGCAAGCCTCCACATGTGCGGGAAAACCTCTCCAAAACGCTGGGCTGGTGAAGGCAAGATGTTCTCCAGAAAGCTGAGGAAGCGCTGAGTTGGACACCTCTGGGTTTGCCTTTTGAGCTGTGCCAAAAATGACAAAATCCTAAGGAAGGGTGTGCATCTGGCCCCGCTCTCTCCATTGCCCTTCCTAGTCATGGCATGGGGGACCTGGAGCAGCTCCAGATGGAGGACAAGGTGAAGGCAATCATGGCTCAGCCTCACACAGAGGTGAGGGGGGAGCTGGGCCAATCCCTGCTGGCACGAAGGGTCTTGTGGCAGCCCAGAGAGGCTGTGCGCATTGCCAGGGAACAGCTGTGCCCTGCATGTGCCCCTGCACTGAGCTGTGCTGCTGCCAGTGCCCCTGGAGCTGCAGGGCTGCTGAGCTGTGGGGCAGGCAGAGGAGCAGGAGGGTGCATGTGCAGCTGAGCCATTCCTGGGGAGCACAGGGCTCTGGGCTCCCTGCAGTCCCAGGGCAGCCCAGAGGCCAGGCTGTGCCTGTGCCAGCTCTGGGCAAGTGGCTCAGGGTTTGCCCCGGCCTGCCTCAGTGTCTGCCAGCAGGAGCATGTTTCCCTGTGCAGCTGTATAGACATTTCCAGGAAATGTGTCCCATGAAATATGGAGCTTCAGCTGCTTTAGGTTTGCATGGTGGCCTCTGTTAAACTTTGGGTCTCCATTTTGCAGAGCTGACTGGTTACAGTCTTACCGAGAAGTTTTCTCGGACACTTCCCATGTTCCCTTACCCACAAAGTCCTCGCCTCCCATCCAGAGGAGCTCTCTTTCCTCCAAGCTCAGGAAGAAGCTGCTGCCTGTATGAAGAGTGTTTGAAGAATAGGATTGATGTTTTAGGCTTCATACTTACAGCTGTACATATGTTCTGATCTTTAGATGTAGTTATGAATTAATGTGTTTTGATTCTGTCTTTAAGTTTTGATGACATATTTTTAATTCTATATATTTTAGTTTGATGATGAAAAAAAGTAAATAAATAAACAAAATTGAAAAAACCAAAAGGAGAATGTGAGACCAGGACCTGCTAGCCTAGAGATTATGGGAGTGCAGCTCACTCAATGTGCCAGTGCCTCACCACATCCTTTCCTCATTGGGCTTCTCCTCTTCCTCTTTGGCCATGTTTTCTTTGTCATTTCTGCTGCTATTTTAAACTTGTCATTGTAAGAGGGCCACACATTTGGGGGACAATGGATCCAAAAGATCCTGTCTAGTCAAAGGTTTTCTACCTAGGTGTGTTCTGTGCTCACCAAAGGCCTGAGCAAAGAAACCAAGAGAAGTGTGCCCAAATGCCAAAGCTTTGCTCCTTTGCAATCTCCCACAGATCTGGCTCACAGGTGTCTTCAATCACAATTCCATAGGTATGAAGAGGTCATGTATTTCACTGGGAAATGATGCACTGCTTTGGAAAAGCCACCTGTATGTATATTACTGGGGACAGCAGTGCAGCTGTGTTGTTTGCCCCTTGTTTGCAGAAGGATGAGTGCACTGGGAGGCCAATAACAAGTGACAAGGGTTCCTCAAATCTGCACTGCAGCCTGGCTGCCATTCAGCCCAGAGCTAGGGGATCATTTGTTCCCATGGACCAGTGCTTGCCAGGGGAATGAATTCCTGCACAGTTGGAAGAAGCAATTCTGGATTCAGCTCCAGCTGTTGGTGGGCTGCATGATCATTGACAATGCTGCCCATCCAGAAATTATTCTGCAGTTTCCTTTCATAGTCATTTGAAGCTTTGAAACTTCACATTTCAATTTGCTTTGCCTTAGGGAAAAACACTTCTGGGCCCAGTGCAAACTGTAACCTTCTGACAGCAAAGTGCTCATGATTGCCAGCTTCTGATGTTACACAATGTCACCTGGCTGCATGTGCTTGCTTAGCTCTGGGTCTAGTCCCAGCCCAGTAAAGCCCAGGCAGGGTGGCACGTTGCAGGGAAAATTGGTCCATGAGCTTATGGGGTTGCCATCAGCAGCAGAGTGAATGTGCCCTTTGGGGATTTCTCTGGAGGCAAATTTAGTGACCTACTCCATGCCACAATATTCTCTTAGATGTTTCTAAAATATCCTAGAAAAGGCTGTGAAACTTCACACCTCCTTGCACAGCCACTGTTTGAAGAGGGGCATTTTTGTCCCTCCTCAAAGTCATTGCTCTTGCACACCAGAAGCATGAACATCCACCAACAGGAATGATGCATGGTCCTGCTGCTGCTGCTGCTTCTGAGGACTGGGCAGTGCAGACCTGGGTGTTACCAATATGAGCACCTAATTAGAATTTCATGCTCCTTCAAGCTGTCCAGATCCCAGGGCTCTTTGTTTCAAAGCAGCCACTGCACCATCTCTAGGGAAGAACAGGAAATGGGAAACAGCGACTGCCAGCCTTGCAGGGGTGTAGGGGAAAACCTGAAGTGTCTGCATCAAAAGATGAATGGGAAGAGTGTAATTGCCAAAGCAAACACTTCGTTAGGATAGCAGGACCAGTTCTTTACTGCATGCTTGCATGAAAATCATTTGGGATCTCCTTTTTGTATCTCATGCAGAAAAGGAGCTCTTAATAATACCACGCTACTTAAACTAGATTGGGATGTAGCTCTGTAGTGGTTCACAATGAAGCAGACTGCCTGCTGTGTCACTGCCAGCCCTGCTGAGCCTGCGAGGGACTGTAGTGTATCCCATGCCTGTTTTGCCTCCAAGCAAAGCTGGGTTTTCCTTATTAGTGTGGAGTAAATATAAGAGTAATAAAATGGACAATTAAACTGGCCACTTTGGAGGATATGCTCATGCTTTCGCATGTCAGTCCTGTACCTCATGCTCCCAAGGCTTGTTATTCATCATAAAGTATTATAACAAAAAAACCTTAGCTGTCATGTTACATCTGAATAAAATTGCACAAGATCACCAAGAATTCTGATGTCAGGAACAAGACAAGAGCCTTCCAACACTCACGTGCAGCTGTCCTGGATTTCTGCAGCCCTTTGTGAAAAGCTGCTGCAGACAGAGTGTTTGGAGTTGGTTTGGGCCTTTATGAAAGATCTGTGGAGCAGTGTGCAGGGCTCTCCTGGCAGGAAACTGTTTGTCCAAGCCCAGGGACACGGTGCCGGCCGGAGCGGAGCGGCCCCGCTCCCAGCCCGAGAGTCTGTGAGCTGAGCCACGCCGGGGAGAAAAGGCAGCAAGGGGCTCCAGCCCAGCTGCTTCACTGCCCTGCCCGCTCCATGGAGCTCTGCCATGGGAGAAAGCCAACGCTGGACGAGCCCCCGAGCTTCCATCAGCTGCTGGAACTGCTCCGTGACGGCTCCTGTTCTTCCGAGAGAGACCCCGGCGCCTTCTTGTAACACATGCCATGGGGGGATTCTGTTTGTTAATAAACTGTTGGGAGTTTTCCACTTTCATCTATTAGTAATAATTTCCTGTTGCTGGAAAGGGATTGTTGGAACACTTTAGAGGAGACGACTTATTGCACAATATCCTGTTTGAAGTTGTCTCAAACTGTGTGAGACAGATGGCTTCACACAGGAGCATCCTCAAGGCTGCTGAGGGGAAGGCACAGAGGAAGACAAACCCAGTATTTCTGAGGGAACTCCTTGACACCAAACCAACCTGAGTTGTCAAACAGCAGACCTGATGTTTCGAGACATGGGCCACAGGGGAAACCTTTCAATGTGTTTGGTCCAGGCTGGGTTATGCTCAGGGCAAAGGTGTGTCAGTGTGTTGGATAATACTCTTTTCTTGACCTAGAGATGGGGAAACTGAGAGGTGTTTTAATAACTTTTATTCCATTTTCAGTCTCATTAGAAGGGTGAGACAATACAGATGTTATAATTCACGCCATCACAGTTAAGAAGCCAACTATTTCCTAATTACAGTATTTCTTGGTCTATCAGCTTTTTGCCATGCCATGTTGTAGATGCCTTAAAGCCAATTATTTAAAACTACCTCTTGTGTGTCCCACTACAATGCATCTTTCATAGCTCTGTTTTTCCAAAGTCTTATTTGCAAGGCCATCTTTTGAAACTTTTTTCCAGCTCCATTTCTCTCTCAACAATATCTGTCCTATTCCATGGCATTTTTAAGTTAGCGTTTCCTGTCTCAAGGGTTATATACAGATGCATACTTTGTGGGCCTTCTATTAGGCCCTAAAAGCTTTCTACAAATCCATTTCCCACATCAGTGCACTTGGCTCCTTCTCTCCTCATTGTGCCTGGCAAGCACAGGAGGAGGCCAGAGCTCCTGCAGAACCCATCACAGCACTCAGTGGGAGCAAACTTGTGTCCAGTCCTCACCTGGAGCTGTGGTGCCCAGCATTCCACCACACTCGAATGAGGAACTGTTCCTGCTCTTCCAGAAGGAGCTAAGGAGGTTTGGCCTTCAGATCAATTGTCTGCAGGCTCCTGCAGTGCCTGGTGCTGCTCCCTTGCCAGAGGCACCCCAGGCCAGGGGGGCACATCTGGGCTGCTGTGTCTGCCTCTGGCGCTCCCTGTTCTGGGCAGTGAGGAGGAGCTGCAGAGGCTCTGCAGGACTGACAGGATGGGCTTTGGGGCTGGCAGGAGAAGCTGAGGGACCTGGGCTGCTGAAGCTTCTCAATAGGAGGCCCAGGGCTCATCCTGCAACTGCTCCAAGGCTGGTTTCATGGAATCCCAGAATCAGCAAGGGTGGAACAGGCCATGGAGATCATCAAGTCCAACCTGTGCCCTGACACCGCCTTGTCTCCCCTGGGCCTCCTCTTCTCCAGGATAAACAAGCCCAGCTCTCTCAGCTGCTCCTCAAAGCTCTTGTGTTCCAGATCCCCCCCCAGCCTTGTTGCCCTTCTCTGGACACGCTCCAGCCCCTCCATGTCCTTCCTAAATTGGGGGCCCAGAACTGGACACAGCACTTGAGGTGCTGCCCAAGCAGTGCTGAGCACAGGGGAAGAATCCCTGCCCTGCTCCTGCTGGCCACACCATTCCTGATCCAGGCCAGGAGCCATTGGCCTTCTTGGCCACCCGGGCACACTGCTGGCTCCTGTCCAGCCTGCTGTCCATCAGTCTCTGCAGGTCCCTTTGTGCTTGGCTGCTGTCCAGCCCCTCTGGCACCTTGCTGAGGGTGGGAGGCAGGGAGGGAA
Organism: Melozone crissalis; assembly: GCF_028551555.1. Lineage (NCBI taxonomy): Eukaryota > Metazoa > Chordata > Aves > Passeriformes > Passerellidae > Melozone > Melozone crissalis. The sequence goes on from NW_026535957.1 coordinate 587,567, forward strand.
TGGGTCCAGATCCAGTCCTTCCTGAAATGTGGTGTTTGCTGGCACTGCCAGTTCCCAGATCTTGATATTTCCCTATTCTGGCACAGCCCAAGTGCAGCAATTTGCTGGCAAAGAAAGTCAAAACCAAGCAAAGACCTGGTACCTACAGCAAACCGATCTCGGGTTTGCTGACACCACCACTACCCAGACTGGGAATGTTTCAGATGCCTGCACAGCCTAATTCCAGCAGTTTGCTGGCACTGCAAAATTAGCATCTGGAAATTTCTCAGTGCCAGCAAAACCTAAATGCAGCAATTTTCTGGCAAAGAAAGCCAGAACCCAGCAGCTTCCCGGTGCTGCCGCCAGCACCACCCAGGTCTGGTGTTTGCTGCACAAGTGCCCAGATCTGGAAATTTCTCAGTGCTGGCACAGCCAAGTCCAGCAATTTGCTGGCACAGAAAGCCAAAATCTGGCAATTTCCTGATGCCAATACAGGTGCCCAGACCTGGTGTTTGCTGCCACTGCCAGTGCTCACATCTGGATATTTCCCTGTTCTGGCAGAGCCAAGTCCAGCAATTTTCTGATAAAGAAAGCCACAATCTGGCAATTCCCTGCTACCGTCATTGGCAATGCCAAGATCCGGTGTTTGCTGGCACCCCCAGTGCCCAGATGCGGGAATTTCCCAGTGCCAGTACAGCCCAAGTCTAGGAATTTTCTGTCAAAGAAAGACAAAACCTTGCAAATACCTGGTACCTACAGCAACCCAATCTTGTGTTTGCTGACACCACAGTGTCCAGATCCAGAATTTTTCAGATGCCTGCACAGCATAATTCCAGCAATATGCTGGCACTGAAAGTTCACATTTGGCAATTTCCTGGTGCTGGCACATTCCCCACCCAGATCTGGTGTGCGCTGGCACTGCCAGTGCCCACATCTGGCAATTTCCCTCTTCTGGCACCACCCATGCCTAGAATTTGCTGGCAAAGAAAGCTAAAACCTGGCAATTTCCCCTTGCCAGCACTGCCCAATCTGGAGTTTGCTGGCAGCAGGATCCCAAGAAAGAAGGAAGGAAAGAAGAAAAGAAAAGAGGAAGGCATCCAGATCCAGTCCTTCCTGGAGCCTGGAGCCTGAAATGGGCTGTTTGCTGGCACTGCCAGTGCCCAGATCTGGACATTTCCCTGTTCTGGCACAGCCCAAGTGCAGCAATTTGCTGGCACAGAAATCCAAAGCCCGTGGCAGCTTCCTGCCACTTGGTCTAGCACTGCCCACATCTTGTGTTTGCTGCACCAGAACCCAGATTTGGAAATTTCCTGGTGCCAGCAGAGCCCAAATCCAGCAGATTTCTGTTGCTGGCAATGACACCACCCAGATCTGGTGTTTGCTGGCAGCGCCAGCGCCCAGATCTGAAAACTTCCTGGTGCTGGCACAGCCCAAGTCCAGTGATTTGCTGGCACAGAAAGACAAAGTTTGGAAATTTGCAGGTTCTGGCTCCAGCACCATCCAGCTCTGGTGTTTGCTGGGACCGCCAGTGCCCAGATTTGGAAAATTCCTGATGCCTTCACAGCCCAGGTCTAGCAATTGTTTTTTAGCTAGCTGGGGCAGAGAAGTTCCTCGGGCTGTGACTTTCCTTTTTCTTGGAACTGTTTAAACCTGCTCTGGACTGAAAACCCAGACAAACAGCGGCAGCTCACACCTGTGCCCCCCCGAGCTCTGGGACGCTGCATTCCAGAACCAGAGGGACTCAGGAGAGACCGAGTGAGCCAACTACAACCCACAAAAAGGACTTTCTGAATGTGACATCTCTTCAGCACTGTCAGAGGTTTTATTTAATATTATTCATTTTTCATGCTTGTGAATACTTTACTTGTTAAATAAACTGGGGTTTTTTCACTTTTCTCAAGGGAAGTCTTTCCCTGAACTAGTAGGGGGAGGGGACGCTTGAACTTGCTTTCTAGATGGACCCCTTTTGGAGATTTCCTCCCAAAATTTGCCCTAAAGTAGCACAAACAGTCACAATGAAAACTTCACCAGTGGCATAATTTCCTGGTGGAAAATCTTGCGACAGAAGCTTGACCTTGCTCTCCATGAGAGATTCTTGGGAAGAGCAGACAGGAGAAGATTCCTGGAAAACTGAAACAGCTTTCCAGAAGTGAAATGAAAATGAAAGAAACAATCCAAGATGTTTTCCCCTATCTATTTCTATGCTCCCCTTTTTTATGTTGCATCCCAGTAATTCCAGATGCACCTCATCTCTAAGATCGATGACTTAGTGATTTTTAGACACTCTAAAATCCCATGAGCCACACACAGTTTTCCTTCCCCTGTTTTTACTGGAAAGCAACACTGGAGATGTAAGTGCAGTGCTTGGGTCAGGTAGGAATCCTACCCCAAGGGAAGGTGGCCCGACAGTGTTTGACCCTCAGCAGGGACAATGCACAGCAGCAGGCGAGGGGATCGCTGTGCCAGTGCGCAGGAGTCAGGGCTCTGCATCCGGGCTCAAGGCTGCAAAGTTCCCGTGTTTGGGCAGACGGAGGGGCTGTCCCCGGGGCGCGTGGGGCTCGAACGTGGGGCTCGTGGGGCGAGCGGGGAACGGACACGGGGACGAACGGCCCCGGCGCTTCAGTTGCAGCAGCGGCAGCAGCGGCAGCAGCAGCAGCGGCAGCAGCAGCGGCAGCAGCGGCAGCAGCAGCGGCGAGAGCAGCGAAACCGATAATTTAAAACTCGCTTTCTCCTATTTTTCTTCCTCTTTCTCTTTGTCCCTTTATTTCTCTTTCTCTCCCTTTCCCGCTGCCGGGCACCCTTCTCTCGGGGTCCCTTGCCCGGCATCCCTCTCCTCTCCCCGCCTCCCTCTCCCCTGCCGGGCCGGGCCATGCTCCCGGCCCGCCCCCGGCCCCGGGCGGGGCTGCCCCGTGCCCGGCCCCGACCGTCCCGCCGCGGTCTCGCCTCCGCCTGGCTCTGGCCGTACTGGCGGTGGCGCTGCTGGGCGGGCGTCAGTGGCTGGTGCGGGGGCGGCATCGCCGCCCTTCGGCTCCGCCTGGCCCGAGCCCGGCCCCGGACCCGAGGCAGGGTCCAGTCCCGACCCCGATCCCGGCCCCGGCCCCGGCCCCGGCCCCGGCTCCTCCCGGGGCCCGCGGAGGACACAGGCGGCGCGGCCGCTCCCGCCGCCTCCGCTGCGGCTTCCCCGGCCCGAGCTCCGCCGCTCGGCAGCGCGGCCGCCGGCCCCGAGCCTCCCGTGCCGCGTTCCCGGAAGCGAACGCCTGGGCATGGCCGGCCCGGGGCGGGTGAGGGGCGCTCGGGGGCCGTTGCTGGCCCCGGGCCGAGCGCTGACCGCCGCGTCCCGCCCGCAGGTGAGGCGCAGGAGGCCCTGCAGGAGCGGCACCGGCTGCGTTCGGTGCTGGGGCGCCAGAGAGCCTCGAGAGTGCCCAAGCTGACCACTGTAGAGGAGGAGGAGGAGGAGGAAGAAGGCTCTGGAGCTGCTCCAGCAGAGGAGAATGAAGAGGCAGTGCCATTCCATCCACCGCAGGAGGGTGAGTGGCAGAGATGGGCTGCATGACTGGAGCCTGCAGCCAACTTGGCTCCATCCCATCCCATCCCATCCCATCCCATCCCATCCCATCCCATCCTATCCCCTGGGGAAATGCCCAAGGACAGGATGGAAGAGGGGCCGGGCAGACACCCCGCAGGGGCCGTGCTCCATCCCCTGGGGCATCCCGGGGCTCTCCCTGCCTGTGAGCACAGGGCTGGGCTGTGTTCTCCGGCCTCTCCCGCAGCCCCTCATCTCTGGCTGCGCTCACTCTTTGCCAGATGCAGCCCTGGAGCGCACACAGCAGCAGGAGCGCAGACGTGGCCGCTTCCGCAGCACAGCGCAGGTACCTGCAGCCACCCCCACCTGGGCTGGGCCTGCTGTCCCTGCTCAGCCCAGCCCCGTGTGTGCAGCAGTCCATGCAACATCCCCGGCTTCTTGCCCTTCTGCTACAGCTTGTTTGCGACTTCATCAGGAGCATTTGGCAGGAAGAGACCAGCACCATGGGCACTGGGCTCAGAGCACACTCCGAGCTCCTCCATCATGAGACCAGTGCCGCCCTGCTGGATTTGCTCCTGGAGAAGGGTGTTGCCAGGCCAGAACAAGTAAGCAGCCTGGGGCCAGGCTTCAATTCCCCCATGAGTCCCATGGCTTTCCCAGCCACGCCTGGTGGTCCCTGGGAGCCTTTGAGGCCATGGCAGTGCGCTGGCAAGGGAAGGACTTCTCTGGGGACCCTGGGGACATTGCTCCCTCTGGCAGCTTTCCAAGTCTCCCCCTGCCTTCTCCAGGTGCCCGCCATGGTGAGGTACATTCACCGCTGGCTCATGGCCAATGATTTTGCCGAGCACAGGCTGGACAAGGCCCTGCTGAATCTCACCACAGCACACCCGGGTGACGCAGTCGTGACGCTCCTGCGTGTGGCCCCGTCCTGTGACAGGTATGGGGCCCACCTGCCCACACGGCTCAGGCCTCCCCAGCCCATCAGCCTGTACCACCTGTCCCAGGTGTCTGAGCAACAAAGACTTCCAGGGCCCTCTGGTGTTGCCTTCTGGAGCAAGGCAGGCGACCTGGTTCAGAGGAACAGCACGGCGGCCCAAACTCTCCAGGGCCGCTCGGGCCAATGACACACGCAGGCATCAATATGATGGACGGTCAAAAGGCTTTTATTATCTCATCTCTTGGGTTTTTATAGTCTAAGGGGTCTCTACGTCAGCGTGGGTCTGTCTTTACCATCTATGGTTAGTAAGGAGTGGAAAGTTACTGGGTAGGGGATGGAAAGTTACTGGTATTCGGTTGAGGGAGGCTACATTCCTATGTTAATTTCTTATCTACGGGGAACAGATGGTCTTATCTAAGGGGAACAGAGAGTCCTGCCTTTCCGTGACATCGCGAGATCTTCCGCAGCGCCTTTTCCCTATCTACCACACTCTGGCTGCTGCCTTTCCCAGCCCTGCTATGACAGCCCCTGAGCCTGCTGCCATGCTCCCTTGCCGCCTCTCAGGGCCCTGTCCCCACAGGGCTGGTCTGCCTGGCTGCCGCTGGCAGGGGGGCAGTGGGCAGAGGCAGCACCAGCGGTCAGCCCGGGCCCCTAGGGATGCCCAGGCCACGGTGCTGTGTCTGAGACGCCCCTGAGACAGAGCTCTGACCCCGCAGAGCCGCCATCTCCATGTGGAAGACCATCATGGGCTCAGCGAGGACTGCGGAGCCAGTGCAGCTGATACTCCTGGATGTGCTGGAGAGCTGGCCAGAGCACAGCATGTGCACCTCCAATGGGGACAAAACGGGTGTCTTTGTCCTGGCTGTGAGTTTCTGCAACTGGCCTTTGCTGGCCCCAAGGCCGCCTCTCCAGAGCTCTCCATCCTCCTTCCCCCACTGCATCTCCCTTCCTCAGGCACTGGCCTGAAACCTGGCCCAGGGGCAGCTTCAAGCCCACCAGGCCCCGTGCTCCCCCTGCCAAGGTCTCTCCTGGCCTCTCCCTGCCACGCTCGGGCCCTGCCACATGCACACCTCGGCACTGAGCGCTGTCTTGGGGTCTTTGTCCTTTGCAGGCAACTGTGGTGATGTGGAAGATCCTCCAGGTGCCCCCTGTCCCACGTGTAGTGGAGCCGTATTTCCCCGACCTCTTTGTGCATCTGCTCTTCCAAGTGTTCTTCAGCACTCTGGATATGCCAGAGGAGGTTGATGCATTCTGGAAGGAATGCCAGGAAGAGCACGGCCTTGCCACCAGCCCCAACAGGTGCTCCATCCCACTCCTCCTTTCCCTGCTACGTCCCTGGGCAGGAGTCAGTGCTCCCAGCATGACCTGGGCTTTGCTGTGCACGCAGGTTTGCAGTGCAGACCCTCAAGTCCCTGCTCTGCCGAATGCAGCACGAGGATGTGGTGGTGGCAATAGAACGCAATTGTGGCTGGGACACGCTGCTGTGTGCTGACACCCACCACTATGCCATGGCTCTGCTGGCCAGGTGAGACCCCCTTCTCCCCACTGCCTCTGCCAATTGTGCTCTGTGCCCAGGGAGCTCCACACAGTCCCCGAGGTCATGGGCCAGAGGGCCTTGTCACCGAGGGATCTCCAAGCAGACTGGAAGAGGCTGGGAGAGGAGGGTGCCCACAGGGAGCCACCTCCCAAATAGTCCAGGGCCTCTTGCAGGATGCTGGGGAAAGACCAGACCTCTGTGTGTCAGTCCTGGCAGAGGTTTGTCCCCCTGGACCACAGTCTTGGTTTCTTTTTCTCCTGCCAGGAGGATGTGCTGTGTCGCCATCCCCTTGTGTTCCCAGATCGCTCACTACCTGCTCTGGCTGCTCAGCACACAGGAGCCACGCTGGGAGCTTCCCACCCTAGCATTCCTTGTGGAGGTGAGCCTGATGGCCAGCGCTGCCTGGCTGAGCTGCCCCCCAGCTCTCTGCCCTCTCGGAGCCGCAGCTGCCTGGCACGGTGCCCGCGCCCTGTGCTGCTGCCTGGGCCCAGCCCTGTGCGGCCCCGGGCTCCTGCCGGCCGGGTCCCTGTCACTGCCCTGTGCCTTTCAGGTCCTCGAGTGGCTGGACTTGAGTGAACGTGGTGCTAACAGGGTCCTGCAAATTTTGTCAAGGCAGCTGCAGAGTGAATGCAGGGAGAGGCGTCGCCTGGCACTCAGGGCCCTTCTCAAGTTCACTGATGATCCCTGCATGGTGAGAAGAAGGCAACAGCTGAAGCTTAGCGGGGGAATGCAGTCACTTGGGCTTCGCTGGGCTTGGGTGCTGGAGCAGCTGCTCCCAGCTCTCCTGCCTCCCAGTTCAGCTGCCCGAGTGCTTCAGGACAGGCCTTTGGCCTCTGGGCCCTGCTGCAGCAGGATGGCATTTCATAAACTTGTGTTCTGCACAGACCAAAAACATGCAGAGCCTGACTGAAAGTCTTGTGGAGCTCCTGTGGGATGGAGAGATGGTTTTCATGGCAGTCATGCTACTCAACTCTATCATCTTGGACAGTGACAGGCTGCTGCCCAGCCCCATCACACTGCAGCTGCTTGAGGCGCTCCTGCCACTCTTTGACCACGTAAGGCTCACTGCTCCCAGCCACAGCCACTGGGTGCTGCCCAGACACTTTATGCCCTTGCAGGCTTGTGCCAAGCTGAGTTCCTTGCAGCCAATGCTGAGGTCTTTTTTTCTTCCTTTCATACAGGACAATAGCCAGGTGCAGCTGATCTCCATATTGCTCTTCCAAACATTGGTGACTCATCCAGAGGAAAAGGCAAAAAAGGACCTGAAGACACCCCTGCGCCAGAGCCTGCTGCCCCTCTTCTTCCACTGCCATGATGAGAATCAGCGTGTGGCACAGGTGGGGACTCGTGGGCTGCTGCTGTCCCCCTGGCAGGGGGCTCGGCTGTCTCCTGCCCTGGCGCCTGCTGGACTGCAGCCTCCTCCTGGCCTTGGCACAGGGACGTGGGTCCTGTGCCCTGGGCTCGGGGACATCTCCACGTTTCTGCTGCTCCCCAGGCTTCTCAGGAAACGCTGCTTTGTGTGGCTGAGTTCCTGAAGAGGAGGGATCTTGAAAGACTGCTGAAGAGCAAGAAGCTATGGAAGTTCACTGAGTTCCTGGTAAGGAGGGCCTGCAAGCCCCAGCCTCAGCCTGGAGAAGGCCCCTGAGGGCGGTGCTCAGTGTGCGGTTCGGGCAGCTGTGCCCCTGCCCGCTGCTGCAGCCAGGGCCGCCAGCCTGTGCCCCACACGCCGCTGTCTTCCCTGGGCCGCGCGGGCTCTTCTCCAGGCTCCCGTGGGCCCGAGCCGGGTGCCCATGGAGCTCCGGCCCGGCAGGGCTGCGGGGCGGGCCGGCACCGGGGCTCCCCGGGCAGCAGCCGGCCCTCTGCCCCCTGCCCTCGGGAGCCCTCGGCCAGCGGCTGCTGGCCGCGCCTCAGGGCTGTGCGGGCAGGGGAGGCCAGGGCTGGGCGCAGGCAGCGCCCGGCCTAGGGGCTGAGCCTGCGCCAACCCTTCCCTCCTGCCGTTCTCTGCAGCTGGCAGAGGACAGGAGCCGAGTGGCCGAACACCTGCGCCGGGCCCTGCGCTACCTGCAGAGCCCACATGAGCCCCTGCGAGCGGCGGCCGTCAGGTTCATGGGTGAGTCCCGAGCCCGGGCTCCCTTCCCGGCCCGCCCGCTGCAGCTCGGCCCCGGCCCCGCCTGCTGTCCCGGCAGCACCAGCCGTGCCCTGGGGCACCGTGGAGCCCCGCCTGGCCTGGGCATTGCTGCTGCCGCCCTCTGGCAGCCGTGCCCTGGGGCGGCAGCGAGCGGCAAGGGCCGGGCTGAGCCCTGCCGGGCCAGCAGCCCGTGTGGCCACAGCGCCGGCAGCGCCGCTGACAGGGAGCAGTGCCACTGGGGCCGTGACAGGCTCTGTGTTCACAGGCATGGCCGGGCGGCGCCTGAGGGGGCAGCAGCAAGAGCTCCAGCTGATCTGCACTGGTGAGTGAGGGCAGCGGGCTGACAGCGCGGGCTGCCGAGGGGAGCTGCAAGCCCTGCCCCAGCTGCGGAGGGCTCTGCTCCCGTGGGCAGAGCACAAGGAGCTTTCAGGGCCCCGTGGGCCATTCGTGGCCAGCAGCTTCGGGCTGATCCCCTTGCTCCCTGCTCCCTCCTGGCCACGGCAAGAGCCGGCTGGGATGGCCCTTGCAGGGGGCTCTCCTTGGCTCCCCACAGATCCGGCTCTGACCGTGCCTCTGTTCCTCTCTCTTGCAGCCCTGGAACGCCTGACGGAGGACAGGAGCAGTGCCGTGTCGCAGCTGGCACTTGAAACACTGCATGTCCTCCTGGCAATACAGTGTGGGCGATATTCCACCATCCAGAGGCTGCACGATCAGCTGCGCAGGGCATGGAGGACTCGGCCTCGCCTGTCGGGGCTCGGCTGCCTGCGCTGCCAGATGACTGAGGAGGAGAGCTGATCTGGGAGGCTGTCTTTGTTGGTGCAACCTGAGCCAGGGGTAATTTTCCTTTTCTTTAATATTTTTCTTTTCTTCTTTTCCATTTTTTATCTTTATTGTAAATAAATAAATTATAGAGTATATAGAATTATATATATTATTATAGATTATAGATTACTGTAAATAATTCTAGAATGTGTTATGATACACAGACTGCCAGGAGCTTTTCTTTGCTGCCCAGGGTCTGCAGGGCAAGAGGCAGGAAAGGGCGGAAAGGGTGCTTGTGCTCAGCAGCACAGCAGGCTGAGGGGTGATGAGGCCCTGAAGGGGGAAAAGGGTGCTTGTGCTCAGCCAGCTGCCCAGGCGTGCAGCGGGAGAGGGGAAATGGCCAGAAGCCCCTTGGCCTTTGGTGGCTCTGCTGAAGCCTTTGTGCTGCCCACAGAGTGGCTGGGCAGGGGCCGGGGCTGCGGGGATCCCTGCCAGAGCGGTGCCTGGAGATGGCCTCAAGCCCTGTGCCAGGCAGGAAGCGCCATCTGTGTCCTCCTGCCCGGGTGCTGCTGGCTGCCTTGCTGAGGGCTCCCAGGCGCCTCTGGATGGGGCTGCTCTGGAGCTGCTGTGGGGCTGCGGCGCTGCTGCCGGGCAGCTTGGCCGGGCTGGGGCAGCCCCTGAGGGGCTGGGGCGCTGGCAAGCCCTGAGCAATGGGCTGTCAGAGGCCACAAGCAGCCCCCTGCCAGCTGCCTTGATCCTGACAGAGTTGACTTGCAAGAAGGATCCTGGGCACTCTGCAACCAACAGCATCGGTGTTGTTGGAAATCCAAATGCAGGAAAATCTCAGACCTTTGGTCTTGTCAGCAAAGCTTAGAATTAACACAGGATTTGGTCTGAGACCTTGGAAAGGGCTTCCAAACTTAGGCGCTAGAAGCAAGAATGCAGATTTCTAGTTTATAGCAGAGACACGGGGAGGAAAGTTTAGAGTTTTAGAGTTCAAGATCTAGAAAAAATAAAAGTAGTTACAATGGTAAACAAGAAGTTTAGGATGCAGTGCTGTAGGTTTGTGTGTGATAACATGATTGGCTAAGGAAGCTTACACTCTAGCGTGAGTCCATAAGATGAAATATTGAAGGGTTGGCTCCAAAACACAAATATCCTTGTTGGCAGTGTCTTCTTGGCCAAGAAATCCTTCAAAGCTCTTGTAACTACAAGTCTTGTGGCCTTGTGACCCATGCGGTGGAGATGTGAGCCAAACTCACCCTTCCTGTCTGTGTAGAAGACAAGAAAAAGCAATGGCATCATCTAAAAAACTCAGAGGTCCGCTCTTTAGCTCGTTACGAACTCCTTCAACTCCCCCAAAGTGTGATTTAGCTACAAAGAGATGACAGGGACTCTTAGTGCTGCCTCTTTGACTCCAGAGCAGCTGCTTTAGAATCTTTCAATTAACCCTGTGTAGTTATGTGCCAGAAATGTATCATTTGAAGAAACTTCCCCAACTGACTTGCATGGAGGTTTGTCTGAAGGGTATTTGAGGAGAAAGGTTCCCAGCAGAGGTCTGGGCTTTGGCCTAGCTGTGTCCCCTGCTGATTGTGAAGTGTGCCATCAGCTGCAGGGCTTTCTGGGCTACAACTATCAAGTCACTTGGACTTGCTCGTTATGGCCTCTAAAAGCTGGACCCAATTTCGGGGCAAATTTGGAGACTTCATCTATGGGTGGATGGAGCATCTAGGATTTTCCCAATTGCTGGGAATGGTTCTCCAGGTCCCTGAAATATCCAGGGCCCTGGTAAGTTCCAGCTCCACACATGCTGTGGCAATGAGAAGCAAAGGAACCCAGCCCTTTTTGTGCTGCCACTGTCACTGCACCGGGGTCATGGGGTGGGAACACACAGCCCTTGTGCTGGAGCTGAGCTGCTCTGCCCAGCACTGGTGGCCGCCATCCCAGCTGATTTTCCTTGTCCTGGTTCCCTGACAGCTGGGGCCCTGGGCAGAGCCCTGAGAGCCTGGTCTGCCCCCAGTGAAGGAGAAGGAGCCCCTGGAGAAGCTGTACCGGGTGGGGATGCTGCTGCTGCTGCTGCTGCTGCTGCTGCTGCTGGAGACAGCGAGGATGACATCAAGGATGACAAGCTCTTCCTCAGCCTGGCCACGGAAGGCTGAAGGTGATGGACTTTGATTCTGGCACCTTCTTCAAAGCCAAACTCTACAGGGAATTTTTACCTAGGGAAATTCTGCCAGATTTGGGCATGACCCAGCGTGGCAGGGAACCAAAGGTTCCCCCTTTGCTGGGGCAGATGCAACTCATTCTTCAGTTGCTGCTCAGCTGCTTTTGGCAGGGCTGGGGCATGGGCTGGGGTGGGTACGAAATGGGAGTGGGCTCCTGGCCCTGCCAATGGCCCCCAGCACCCACCGTGCCCCGGGCTGGGGCTGGGGCTGGGGCAGCCAGCCCGACACAAACAAAGCCCCATGGTGGGAGCAGAGGTGGGGCTCCAGAACCTGTGCACAGCTGCTTTGCTGTGCAGGCAAGGAAGGGTTTGGGCTGCTCCACTGCCCTTGTTTGCTTTGGGATCCCTGTGATTTTTGGGGGGCAGTGCAAGGGGGAAGAGAGAAAGTGTCGGCTTCCCTCACCCATGGCTGGGTTTTTCCCTACCATGTAGCAGTTGGGCCTTCCTCAAGACCCTGACAGAGATGGGAGTTTTTACCGTTATTGTTGTTTTCCCTTTTTTTGTCTCTAATCTCTTTTCAAGAATGTGTTGTTTGTTTTTCCAGAGAAAGCGTTGGAGGTGGTCCAGTGTGGATGGGGAAATGCTGGGGAGCAGCTGTGGCATGGATGGGCCGTGCCCTTGGAGAAGGCTGAGGACATGGTTTGGGAGCAGCTTTTCTTCCAGCCGTGGGTGGCGTGAGGTGGGTCCCTGTGTGCTTGGCAGGGTGGGATCAGAGCTTTTGGGAGCTGGCAGTGAGCACAGGAGCATCCTGCTCTGGGCAGCTGCTGAGGGCTGGATGTGCCGTGGCTGGCTGCAGGCTGGGCACATGTGCTGCCCTCCTGCTCTGCTGCCAAAGGCAGCAGGGATGGGCAGCTCTGGGCACAGCTCTGGGCACAGCCAGCATGGCCTGGGCACCGCAGGCCTTGGCCCAAGGGCAGAGGAGCCCTCAGCTGACGGGCGCTTTCTGCTTTCTCTCCTTGCAGCCGGGCTCTGCGGGTGCTGAGGCTGCTCTGGGCTCTGCCAGGGCTCTGCTGGGCTCAGCCCTGGGCCCAGCTGGGCTGGCTCTGCCCTCACATTGCTCTGACAGCTCTGCATCAGACGAGCCCGTTGCGAGCACAGTGCCTGAGCTTTCGTCTTTGGCAGGTGAGTGAGACTCTGCTGCAGGCCCAGAGATTGCAGCTGGGGACACACATCCAACTGGCAAGGACCCAAACTCTCCAGAGTCCCAGCTGAACGCCTGGATCTTTACAGGGTGTTTTGTCTGTCCCATTCTTCCTTCTTTATTGGCTGGAATTGTGCAATTGCACTTTCTTCCTCCTCTAGAAGTGCCACGAGTGGGCCAAAGCTGGCGAGTGGGCTGTGCTCCTGAGGCAGTGCAGTCTGGAGCTGGTGGATGGAGAATTGCCCTTCCGCACTTCCAAACCAGAGCAAAAAGCTGTCAGTGGGACTTTGTGTCTCTAAGAAATCCCTGACAGTTTCAAAAGGAATGTGCAGCTCATTCCCAGGCTGAGAAGGAAGGTGATCTTCTAAAGGATTTGGGGTTTGACAGAGTTTCCATTCCCAGTCCTGCTTGGAGCTGGAAGGGCACAAAGCAATTTCCTCTTGCTTCAAAACCACTATTTCAAATACCAGTGTTGGAAACAAAGCCCAAAATCTTTTAAGAGTCTACTGAGGTGACAAAGATGGATCCATGCCATCAGCACATTTAAAATGTAAATAACTGAGTTGTTTTTTTAAAAAGATCATTTTCCTCTTAATGCAAATAATGTAACTTTGCATTTATGTTTTGTTTTTTTTATCATTACCTGTATGTTATGTTTCTTCACTAACACTTGGATTTTATTCTTATCTTTTACAATTTATCAATTTTTTTCCTTTTTCCTTTTTTTTTTCCTTTCAATAGAAAACATGTCCTATAAAAGGAATGTCCTTTGCTCCTGGTTCCCGTGTGGAGCAGCTCCCTTCCTGCTGGCTGAGCTGCTCAAGGAGAGCCCGGCAGCTCCTGGCCCTGCAGGGCTGAGGCTTTTCCCCGTTGCTGGGCACAGACTGATGGAGCAGCACTGCTGAACACGGGCACACAGAGGGAGCAGCAGCAGCTGCCTTTGGCCACCTGAGGCTCCAAGGCCCAAACTCTGAGCAGCCAGGGCTGGAAGAGACTGGCAGGATCTGATCCCTGACTCTGGGCCAGGGCTGCACAAATGACCCCGCAGCAGCAGCAGCAGCAGCAGCAGCAGCAGCAGCAGCAGCAGCAGCAGCAGCAGCAGCAGCAGCAGATGGAGCTGACTTTGAGCACAGCCCCTGCCCCTCTTCCCTCCTGTGTGCAGCGGTGTCACAGCAGCCTGAGGCACCTGGGAGCCCCCAGTGCCAGCAGGGACTGGAGATGGCAGCCCTGGGCTCCTGGAGGCTGTGCAGGGAACGGAGCTGGGCACTCCCTGTCCATGGGGAGCTTCCAGATGGAAAAGGCTGCTGTGCCCAGGCAGCTCCAAGGGCACAGAAAGGAGGCTCTGGAGCACTGGATCTGTGTCAGTGCCATAGTCCTGGGCAGCAGCCAGCGAGCCCTGGGGGAACAGAGGGCACAGCAAGAGGGACAGAACCAGGCAAGGGCAGAGACTGGAGAGAGCCAGGCCCAGGAGCAGGAAGAGCTGCTCTATTGCACTCTTGGAGAAAGCTCTTGGCTGGTTCAAAGTGCTGAAAGGCGTGAAGGGCAGAGAGGAGGCCACAGCAAACAATGTTCCTGTTTGCACAGCCTCCCCTCTCCGTGTCCCAGAAGGAATTGCATGGACTGTGTTCTTCTCTCCGAGTCGTCACATTGAGCATGAGCAGGTCAGCACCAGGAGCTGAAGGAGCTGAAGCCTCAGGCCACAGGAGCTGGGCAAGAGGGAACTTTTGGAGCAAAGTAATGCTGCTAAAATAGCCCCAGCTCAATGCAATGGATAGAATCATGGAATCACAGAATCCTTGCTGTTGGAAAAGCCCTCTGAGCTCACCCAGTGCAGCCGCTCACCCAGCAGTGCCAAGCCCAGCACTAAACCACGTCCCTGAAGTGCCAAGGCCTGGACACCAGCCCTGAGTGAGGCCTGGACAGCAGGCCCTGAGCCAAAGGTCGCGTCTGGATGAACATTCCAAGCAAACGTTATCTTTGTATCTGCTCCCTAATGAAATATGCATGGTCATCAGCCCTGTGATAGATGTAGCCACTCATTAGTGAAACATGTATTGACCTTTGTGTATTTAAAAGCCAGACAAGGCCATGAAATCTGACATCTGGCCTTGTTTGGGGCTGTATGGTCAAAGTCACCTCCCTTGGTTCCTCCTTGAGTCCTGGCCAGGCATTGGGAGCAACTCAAGAGGAGGATGAAAGCAGATGTTGCCACACTAGCAGTGCTGTCAGTTTGTTCATTCAGCACTGTCAGAGCTGGGCCCTCTCCCAGCGGGGTTGGAGCCTCACCTGGGGCTGGAGGCACCTGCAGGAATTCCCAGTGCCCAGGAGTGGCTCTGCAGCCCTTGGCTGTGACAGCTTCCCCAGCTGCTGTGTGGGTCTGGGGGATGGTAAAGGCTGAGGGTAAATGCTGCTGGATCTTTGTTAATCACTGCAGGTAGTCTTTGGTGGGGATGGTTGGGTGCATTGCTGAGCTGCTCCTTTTGTGATTCTTTGCTGCTCTGAGCTGCAGGAAATGACACTGATTCCTTCAGCTGGAGTCTGTGTCTCTGGTGCTGACCATGCCCACTGGAAAAACAAAACTGGCACAGTCTGGCCAGATCCCAACAAAATGTCACTTGTTCAATGTAAATGTGAGGAATCAGTGCCATCAGAAATTCCCAGCTGGGAAGCCCTTCCCTGGCTCTGGAGTGGGCTGAGGTCGGAGCCCCGTGGGAGCAGTGGGGCAGTCGGGTAAAAGAAGCTGCACCTCTGGATGGCTTCAAATGCATCCAAAAATTGCACATGGAAAAAGAAGAGACTTTGTGGGTTTGAGCAGACAAAGATGAATTTGTTGAGAGTACATAGGAAACAGCACCTTCAGAAGGAACAATTATTGTTGGAATGCTCCCACATGGAGCAAGAGAAGAAGGTTTTAATCTTGAGCTCAGATGCACTTGTGCAAGTGAAATATCAATATAATAAATAACTATATATATATTTATCGGATAATAAGACCTTCATATTTATATTTATAGATTTATGTAGATATGTTTATATCTATATCTATATTTTCATATCAATATGTACATATAAAATAATAATAATGTGAAATAGTGCTGACAATACTTATTTGGTTTCTTTGGCTGCTCAGGGATGTAACACTAAATACCCTACAGAACAGGATTGGCCAGGACCCTAATGTCAGTGGTCAACTTTGTGAGATTGTATACAATGGAAAAAGGAGGAAGGGAGGAAATTGGCTATTTTTACAGGGTTTGCTGATACTGTGATGCAGAATGCTTTGTCTGTTCCTGTGAAAAATACAGTGATTTTGTCTGCAGGGTTTTTCATGTACCAGACTATGCACAAGCTGCAGGATTGGTTGCATGGGTGAAGGGGTTGTTAAAAGAGCAGTTGGAAAAATGAGGAGATGGGAACTTTCCCAAGGACAACCCATCTCCCAGATATGCTCCATGCCCTTTACAATGGCCCACTGGGGAAATAGAAACCCCCTGGCTGTGCACAGCTGCCCCAAATTGGCAAATCCAGCCATGGGCAGTGAGACTTGGGCTGCCTGGGAAATTGTTCTGGCTGTGATGGTCCCTGGCAGGGCCGGCCCAGAGGCTGCAGGGCTGGGCCTTAATGCATTGGAATTAATTAGGATAAATTCAAAGCAAATGAGAGCTATCAATTCTGAAACAGGAATTCAGATTCCTCCAGGACACTTTGCTTTGGTAACTGCTGCCTTGGAGCTTGGCCTTGCAAAGTGGTCCTGTCATGGCAGGAGGAAATGATGCAGAATATCAAGGAGAAATTACAGTAAATCTGTAAACCATAATGAACAAGATTGGATTATTCAACCCCATGACAGGGTAGCACAATTATTGATCTTGCAATTTTAAGAACGATTGTGAAAAAAGGAGATCCAGCTCCAATCACCACCTTTTGTGGAGATAAAGGGTTTGGATCCAGCAGCCCTAATAATGGAGCCAGAGTGTGGGTCCGGAGGCCAAATGGCCCTCCCGAGGCAGCTGAAGGAACAGCTCCTAGGAAAGACAACTCTGAGTCCTGAACCCTGGGCAGGAACAATGGGAATGTGTCCCTGCAGCCAAGGATTCTGTGTGAGAACAAGTAGATCTGCCAGGATATTGTTTTATACGTCCTGCCAGACCAGATCTCCCTGTTTGCCCCAAGGGCCCCTGTGGAAAATGCTCTGATCCACAGGGCTCCCTGTGAAGGCTGCTGTGACACTGAGGGACTTGCACAGGAATTCCATCCAGGAGCCTGGGTGCCCCTCAGGGACTGGGACCCGGCCCCTTCCAGCCAGAGGGGAAAGGGCCCCCCAAGCCTTGTTAGCCACAGACAGCATGGTAAAGCTGAACAGCAAAGGGCCCCGGGGCATTATTCTGGAATTAAAAAGGTTCCAGCTCCATGCACAACAGAATTCTTGTTCCTAATTCGAATGATTGAGAAAAAAGAATGAAGAACGGTGTCACTAAAGTACTACTGATGTCTGTAAGGTGTACCTTGATAGTCAGCCAGAATCTTTGTCTGCCACAAACACCTCTAGTGTTTCACCAAGGGATTGGTCATCAAAATGTAATGATGGGTTATGATGGATTGCTGAGCTTCTTTTGTAATTCTCTGCTAATGATGATGTGCTTTGCTGAGCTTATCCTTTTGTAAATCTTTGCAGCTGTGCATGATATAAATGACATAATTCCTTCAGTTGGTGTCTGTGTCTTTGGTAGTGACCCTGCCCACTGGTGAAACAGGGCCCCCTCTTGCCTAGGTATTCCCTGGAAAGGCAAAAACCCTCACTCCAAAATTCCCCCCTCCCTCCCTTTTTTCCCCCCTTCATACCCTGAGCATGATGTGCTCTGGTCTGGGCTATGCCCGGGGTCAGTTGGGGTCCCCTGTCCTGGCTGTGTCCCCTGCCCAGCTTCCCTGCAGCCCCAGCCCCTCCCCAGCGTGGCTGGACGAGGGGCAGGACAGGCCTTGGCTGTGCTGCAGCTCAGCAAGAGCAAAACCATCTCTGTGTGCTCAGCCCTGTGCTCAGCACCCGGCCCAGCAGTGTCTCAGTGCCAGGGGCTGGCCCTCAGTCCCTGCCAGGGGTTTCCATGGCAACTGCCAGGCCAGGTGACCCAGGTGTCCCCCCCAGTGCCGGTTGCCATGGAAACAGTGCCCAGCCCTGCCCCTTTCTGTCTAGCTGACCTGGCCTTTGGCCCTGGCAGTGCCGTTGGCTGCTGGTTCCTGGTGCCTGAGTGGCCAGCGCGGCACAGGGCAGGTGGCCATGGCACAGCCCCCAGCAAGGGATCCCCTCTGGCTCTGGGCACTGACACCAGCCCTGAGCAAGGGCCCAGGGCAGCTTTGCATGGCCACCAACATCACAACGGCTCCGGGCATTGGTTGCCATGGCACCAAACCAAGGAATGGGTACCCGTGGCCGTTGCCATGGCACCTGGTGGCACCAACGAGTGTGACTGCAATTGTACATGGAACAGCCCTGGCACCGCTTTGTCCTGAGGGTTGCAATGGCAGCTGAGGGCAGCAACAGCTTGTGCTCTGCAAGGGCCCTGGGGGAGACGGAAAGGAGCAGCAGAGCGGGGCTGATCTATTCCCAGTGCGCTGCACAGCCCAGGGCAGTGTCCCAGAGCGTCCTCATGGAGCTGCCAACAACATCCCCCCTCTGCAGCCCTGGCCTCTCCCCCAGCTCACACAGGTGCCCCATCCTTGCAGGCACAGACACGGCAGCACTGGCTCAGCAGCCCCTGTTTGCATTGCACAGAGCAGGGGAGCACCCCCATGCTGTTGGTGTGGAGACATGAACCTGAGGGAGCACAAATGCCATCAGCCCCTGGGGCCAGCAGGGGCTGGGGGACAACAGGGAAACCACTCTGCTTTGTCCTGGCCTCTGCAGTCAGCCAGAAAGTTTGTTCCCATCAGCTGGGAGTTTCCTGTCCCACTGCAGATGCTGTTGCTCAAGCCAGGGCTGCCTGGCAGCCACCCCCAAACTGCCCTGAGCATTTTCTGGGCTTCACCTTTGCTTTCTTTCCTCTACCTGATACAAATTTCTTCCCATTGCCCACCCCTGTTCCCTCCCCTGCCGACAGCCCATCCGTGTTTGCCCTTTCCTTTCTGACCCAACTCCCCACTGCAGTTCCTGACTTGGCACCACGGGAACGTCCCTTGGGGAGCAGGATCATCCTACAAGTGCTGCAGGAATTGTCTGCAGGCTCCTGCAGTGCCTGGTGCTGCTCCCTTGCCAGAGGCACCCCAGGCCAGGGGGCACATCTGGGCTGCTGTGTCTGGCTCTGGGGCTCCGTGTTCTGGGCAGTGAGGAGGAGCTGCAGAGGCTCTGCAGGACTGACAGGATGGGCTTTGGGGCTGGCAGGAGAAGCTGAGGGACCTGGGCTGCTGGAGCTGCTGAAGAGGAGGCCCAGGGCTCATCCTGCAACTGCTCCAAGGGTGCTTTCAGAGAATCCCAGAATCAGCAAGGGCGGAACAGGCCATGGAGATCATCAAGTCCAACCTGTGCCCTGACACTGCCTTGTCTCCCCTGAGCCTCCTCCTGGATAAACAACCCCAGCTCTCTCAGCCACTCCTCACAGCACTTGTGCTCCAGACGCCCCCCAGCCTTGTTGCCCATCTCTGGAAACGCTCCAGCCCCTCCTTGTCCTTCCTAAATTGGGGGGCCCAGAAATGGACACAGCACTCAAGGTGCTGCCCAAGCAGTGCTGAGCACAGGGGAAGAATCCCTGCCCTGCTCCTGCTGGTCACACCATTCCTGATCCAGGCCAGGAGTCATTGGCCTTCTTGGCCACCTGGGCACACTGCTGGCTCATGTCCAGCCTGCTGTCCATCAGTCCCTGCAGGTCCCTTTCCGCCTGGCTGCTTTCCCAGCCTGTAGATCTGCAGGGTTTGTTGTGGCCAAAGTGCAGGACCTGGCATTTGGACTTGTTAAACCTCAGCTTGCTGGATTTGGCCCCTGGATCCAGCCTGTCCAGGGCCCTCTGCAGAGCCCTCCTACCTCCAGCAGATCCACACTCACACCTAGCTTGGTGTCATCTGAAAATTTAGTGATTATCTATTCTTTTTCACATATGTGATAATCATTTCCTCAAAATCATTAACATATTTCCCCTCCCCTCATGCATGTGTTCTTCTCTCCTGGAGGTCTCTCTGGTGGTCCCTGGTGCTCGTGGATCCCAATGTTCCCATGGGCCTGGCTGAGCTGGCAGGACACTGAGGCTGGTGAACTTCCAGTTCCCCTTCTCACACAATGGGCATTGTGTGGTTTCCATAGGCCTGGGGTTTTGGAGAACAAGCTCCAGGTGTCAGCTCAGCTGGTGTAGACAATTTATCATCTGGTAACATGAGGTCACAGAGTGAGCTCTGATATCACAGAGTGTGTTATGTGGGGTCATTGAGCAGTCATGACATAATAGACTGCCTCATTGACATCACAGGACAGAAGTCGGAAACCACAGAGCCAGCTGTGACATCACACTGCAGAGGTCTGACATCACAGAGTTGGCTGTGATATCAGGGACCAGCTTTGTGACATTAGAGAATGGGCTGTGACCTCACAGAGCAGTCTGTGACATCCCAGAGGGGCTGTGTGACATCCCAGCAGGGCTCTGTCAGGTCACTGGGTTGGTCACACTGCCCCAGCTCCCCCTCACAGTTTCTCCCAACAAGTCCAATGCTGTTCATGCCCAGCAGGGTCCCTGTCCCCCAGGGTCCCCCCAGCCCACCTGGAGCCACAGCCTCCACCAAAGGATGTTCCACAGGATCCACCCCAGAGCCTGACATGGGGACAAGAGGCCAGGGCTGTGTGACCAGGACATCAAGGACGAGGATTATCAGGTCACTGTGGCCTGGGTTGGGTTGCCCAGGGCAGGAAAGATGTCTGGCAGCTGGAGCAGGGTCTGGGAAGGGCCTCCAGGGTGAGGCTGGAGCCCCTGGGCTGTGAGCAGAGGCTGAGGGATTTGGGCTTGTCCAGCCTGGAGCAGGGAAGGCTGAGGGGCTCCTCATCCCAGCCTGGCAGTGCCAGCCAGGAGGGGATGGAGAACACAGAGCCAGGCTCTTCACCGGGGGGCCTGGTGGGAGACAAAAGCCAATGGGTGGAAGGGGAAAGAGGGGAGATCAGCCAGGACAGGAGGAGATGAAATGAGTCAGGCTGGTTTTAGCATTTCCTCAACACAAAAAGCAGCCTGACCTCCCTTCTCCATCCACCACTGGCAGCTTTCCAAATCAGGAATTGTTTGAGCTATTTTGCCCCCACTCCAGGTTAAGCATCCTGATACAAGAACTTAATTATGTTTATATCTACCACAGAACCACGTTGTGAACCCAGGGCAGGACCTGGCCCTTGGCCTTGGTGAACCTCATCCAGCTGTCCTGGACCCATGGCTCCAGCCTGTCCAGATCCCTCTGAAGAGCTTGCTGCCCTCCAGCCACAGTCCCACCCAGCTTGGGCTCACCTGGGAACTGACTGAGGGTGCCCTCGATGGCCTCATCCAGATCAGCAATAAAGAGATTTCACTGACCTGGCCCCATTCCTGAGCCCTGGGGACACCCCTGGATGTAACTCCATTCCTAAGCTGCTCTGAGTGCCAGGGGTTGGGTGAGGAAAATGGTGTGGAGGGGGTAGTGACAAAGTGTGATTGATTGTCAGCCACAAAGGGTCTTGATTTTCATATCTGTTCAAACTGCATTAGGAGGTGCTGGGGATCAATATCCACTGGGGATTGCTGATATCAATCTATAAAGAAGAAAAAAAAACAGGACAAAACAGTTCTCTCTGCATTGTTTTCAATATGGTATATTCACTTTGAATAGACTTATGAAATCTGTCTTAATAACCACAGAAGAATTGAAAACTTAGATTATTCCCATGGACTTTTCTTGTTTTGGGTCTTTTGAACAAATATTTATGATATTTTCTCAATTCCTGAAGTGAAGAGCTCAAGGAAGAAGAGGCCCTGGAGTAGGAAAATTCATCATCAGCCTCTAAGTGGCTGAGGATCCAGCAGAGCAGCAATGAACAGAAATGGGCACAGCTTTGTGGCTGCCCCAGCTTTGGCATGGGCCCTGGGCCTGGAGCAGGAGCAGCTGTTGAGGGCCCCAAGGCCGGGGCTCTTGTGCTGGCCTGGGTAGATGGGATGGCAGCAGGGGCTGCAGAGCTCTCAGCACCTCAGCCTGAGGGCAGCCAGGGAGCCTCCTTTGGCCTTGGCCAAGCACCTTCCCCCATGGCTGGGGCTGAATCCTGTGGCAGCTGCAGCTGCTGCTGTGCCCTTGCCAGGGGCTGAGGCCGTGGGGCAGTGCCCAGAGCAGCCTGGCCTGAGCAGAGCTGTGGGGACAGAGCCGGCTGGGCTGGGCTGGGGAGAGGCCCTTGGTGCTGCCCAGAGCTCAGGGCAGCTGGCAGAGCTTGCAGGGAGCTGGGCTGGGCTCAGAGAGCCTGGCCCAGAAACCATCAGTGTCCATCTCAGCCTGGCTGAGTGTGCAGGGGCAGGACTCAGGCCAGGCCTTGTGGGGCAGGGCCAGCGCCTGTGCAAGGCATTGAAAACAGGCAAGTGGCCCAGAGAGGAGGCTGCTCTGTGCCCTTGGTGGCATGGACAGAGCAGGGAGGGGGTCCAGAACATTTGTCAGCACCAGCCTCTGTGCCCGTGTGTTGGCAGCCCTGGCTGCTGAGCCCAGCTTTGGCCTGGGCTGAGTTTGGCTGTGGCCCAGCTCCATCCTCCTGCGGGGCTCAGGGCCTATTCCCAGCCGTGGTGAGCCCTGGCTGCCTCTCTGCTGGCCCAGAGGCTGGCAGAGCCCGGGGCAGGGCTGTCTGTGCAGCCCCGCAGGTGCCAGGGGCTCTGCAGGAGCTGGCAGAGGCTGCCCAGCAGGGAGGCCATGGGGCACAGAGCCCCAAGGCTGCTGTGGGCACCACAGCACAGGGGCCGTTCCCAGCCGCAATGCTCCTGGCCTGGGCTGGGCCTGCACAGGGGCTGGGCCACCATGTCTGGGCCAGCACAGGGCCACAAAGGGGCCACGCAGCCACTGCCGGGGCTGACAGCAAGGCCAGGCACACACAAGCAGTTGCTGAGCATGGCCTGCACTGGCCAGACCTGACTGAGCCAAAGGCAGAGCTCAGCTGCCCTTGGGGGCTGCAGGAACAGTCCAGAGCCCAAAGAGCCTCCATGGCTGTGCTGGAGACTAAGGCTGCAGGAGGGAAATGCAGGGCTGCTGCGCGATGAGGAGGGCATTGAATTCCAGCACGCACCTCAGCTCTCTGATGATCCCGGCACCATGCTGGGCCCTGTTTCAGACTGGAGCAGAGCAGATGTTGATGGGCCAGGAGCCCTGTGGGGCTGTCAGGGACCTGCAGCTTGCAAGGTGCTCTACTCTCTCTCAGGTGCTCTCGGAGACATCCAATTCCAGCTGGGCACCTCAGGGCACAAGTGGCACTGCCTGTTCATGGGCACACAGCTGATGTCTGCCTGGAAAGGGGCACAGGTTTAAATACTTGTTAGTTTCTAATATACAAACAAATCTTTATTATCTGGGTAATCTGAGTACTTTGAAGTTATAGCAAAGTTTTCCCATCAAAAACAGGGATTTCCTGGAAGCATACTGATGGCAGAAGGAGAAGAAATACTGATCTTCCCCTCTGCTTGTGTCCGCAATATTCATTCTATGATTTAATCTTTCTTTTCCATCAGGTGTTTCCAGCCCTCCTGGTTAAATGGCCATGTCTAAGGACATCTCTTCTTTTAAAGCAGGTGGATCTATGTACTTCCTGCTGCCCCCAGATTTACTCCTCTAGGTCCTCTCTGGTCACTGAAGTACCTCTCAACTGACTGATTTCATACTTTGAGCTGCAAGAATTTGCCCAATATTTCTGAAGTTCAAAAAAATATATAATTAAACATCATGTCATTTCTGTTTATACTTATCACAGTATTGTGTTTTCTTATGTCCTTTTTTTAGAACTCTTCCTGTACAGAAATCCCTTGGTTATCGGGGGTATGTCAGATGCTTCTGGGACATCCCAGAGAGCTGAGGGAAGAGCTGTGATGGTTCTTAAACTGTTCAAATGTTCAACTTGTGTTTGTTGGCAAGAAACCTTTCTGTGCCTCTGGATGCCACCAGTCCCTGACCACAAAGGACAAAAACCTGATGAGTTGTGGTTCCCACTGCAGGGGCTGCACTTGGACCTTGGCTCTGCACAGGAGAGCTCTTCATCCCCTTTCTCTCTTTTCCTCCCTCTGGGCATGGAGGGAGCTCCTGACTTCAGCGTGTGACTCGTGTGTGCAAAGAGCAAATCTGGGCAGAATTGGGTCAGGGAGGGTTTGGGGGGACCTTGGGATCTGTGCTGTGCACAGAAGGTGTTTTCCATTGCTCTGAGACTGTCTGCTGTGGAAAGTGGATTCAATATCCAGCAGAGGAATGACTTTTGCATTTGATGGAGCTGTGCCTTCACTTGGCTTTGTTGGCTGACAAGAAATGAACATCCCTCTTTTTCTTGGGCAGCTCCTTCTCCAAGGAAAGCAGGTGGGAGTTGGAGCCACGGAGCTGAAAGCTGCAGGTGCAGCCTGGGCTGAAGGGAGCTCAGATTTGCACAAGGCTGCTCTGAGTGCCAGGGCTTGGATGGGGCAAATGGTGGGGGGGGGTAGGGACAGATCTGATTGATTGTCAGCCATGAAGGATCTAGATTTTCATATCTATTCAAACAGCATGAGGATGTACTTGGATACAGTGTCAATTGAAGATTGCACATATCAATTTATTAACAGGGAAAAAAACCTAAACGGGACCTAAGAAATCTTTTCTCACTGTTTTTTAAAATAGAATATATTCAGTTTGAATGCACTTCTGAAATCTGCCTAATTAACCACACAAGATTTGAAAACTGAAATCAAATTATCCCCAGAGGCTTGGCTTGTTAAATTGTTCTGAATGTTACTGAGCCCTGGGACACTGAATTCCTGCACTGAAGAGCTGAAGGCTCTAGAGCAAGCCTCTAGAGCAGGAAAATTCAGCAGCAGCCTCCAAGGTGCTGAGGATGTCAGCAGCCCCCACTGAGGCCATCCCTGCCCAGAGACCGTGGGGGAATGGGCAGACAAGGAGAGCATCCCTGGGGCTGGGGCAGCACAACTCAGAGGCACCAGAGGCTCCAGCTGGGCAATGGAGTGTGGAATGTGGCTGGGAGCTCAAAAGAACAAAACAGCCTTTACTGCGAACTTTAGAAAAATCAGAGAAACTTTTGCAAAAGGTTTAGTATGACGTTCAATCAACAAAAACCAATTCTCAAAGCACTGACTTGGCCCATTCACCTTCACAAACTCTTAGCTTCATCAATTTTAAGTTACTCAAATTCTACAAGAAGCGTGAATTAAAAAGAGAGAAAGACAAAAAAGATACAGAGGAGCACACACACAGCTACCAACTCCTGGATTCCTGCAGTGTTCAGATAGAAGTTCCAAGAGGAGGTAGGGTCAAGATGTGTGCTTGCCTTGTGGTCAGCCTTTAATACCCCTTGGTCTCCCTGGGCCCTTCCCCCAGGTGGGACTTGGGCTCATTGGGTCCCTCAGGAGCTGGGCTGGGGGCTGCAGAGGTGGCTGTGGAGCATTGCCTGTGCTGTGCCAGGGACTGGCAGACACTGCTGGGCTGGGATAGAGGCTCTGGGGGGATTGGGGTCACAGGGCAGGGCAGGGCAGGGGTTCCAGGGCAGGGCAAGGCTGGACCTGCCCCTTCCTCCCCCACACACAAAATGTTTCCAGCCAACAGTCTCCTCCAGTCTGTCACTACAGGGAATGCTGGAAGTGAAATCCCATTTGTGGCCATGGGCACCTGGTTCAGAAGGACAGTTCTTTTCCATAGGAAGGAAAGCACAGAGCTCCAAGGTTTGGAAGGCAGGTGAGAGCCTCAGTAGGCCAAGGCCAGCCAGATGTGTCAGGAATGGCAGATTTTTTTTGGAAGCAGTCTTTGAATTTAGGGAATTTTGGAGGTGGAATCCCAATCTCGGCCATGGGCACCTGGAGAGGCAGGACAGTTCTTTCCCATGGGAAGGAGAGCACGGAGCCTCCCTCAGTGTTTTGGGGACAGATGAGAAGTGACTATTGTGAAACCACTGTCAGCCAGATTTATCCTGGCAATATTCCTATGGGAACAATCTTGGGATATAAGGAAATTTGGAGGTGAAATCCCAATTCTGGCCATGGGTGCCTGGAGCAGAAGGACAGTTCTTTTCCATTGGGAAGGAAAGCACAGAGCCCCAGTGTTTCAGCAGCAGATGAGAAGTGACCCTCAACATGCACAGGTCAGCTGGACCAGTCAGGCAGTCCATGGGAGGCCAAACCAGCCAGAGCTGTTCTGTGCTCCCTAGGTTTTATGGGGCCCCACAGTGTCACAATGGTCCCTTGGTCTCACAGGGCCCC
Source organism: Melozone crissalis (assembly GCF_028551555.1). Lineage (NCBI taxonomy): Eukaryota > Metazoa > Chordata > Aves > Passeriformes > Passerellidae > Melozone > Melozone crissalis. The sequence goes on from NW_026535957.1 coordinate 613,204, forward strand.
ACAGTGTCACAATGGTCCCTTGGTTCCATGGCCCTGTGCTGCTGCATTCCCCCCTCCCCTTCTCAGGCCACCCTGCCAGCTGAGAAATGCTCCTTGGGCCTGGGCCTTGGCCAACAGCCCCTGGGCTCAGCCCCTCTGCAGCTCAGTACAAACACTGTCTGCTCCAGGCACTGCTGCTGCCCAACCAGCTCCTGGTTTCTGTAGGAGCAGCCTGGGAACTGTTTTTGTTCCCTCAGTGGCACCACATCCCTGTTCTCACACTGCCAAAGAAAGCTGTTGATGCCAAGTGCGGCCAGGATGAACCATTGCTGGGACTGAAGCCCCTCTCTTGGGGCCCTACAAACAGCGCTCCAAAAGGAGCCCTTGGAGCTCTCCTGGGCCAGCGACTGCCTCTGAGTGGGGCCTCTCCCAGCCGGGAACTCTCCCGTTTGCTGCACTCAGGGATCCTGAACAATGACGGAGCCTGGGCCGATCCCCCCACTCCTCCAGGCTCAATCCTTTGCCCTTTGCTGGGGAGATGCCAAAGGATCCACAGGGAGCATTCCCTGCCCTCAGGGGCACTGTTCACAGGTGCTTTGCACTGACTCTTTATGTCTGTGTGCACACAGGAGTGCCTGTGTTGGGGAAATGTGGCAGAAATGCTGCTCTCTGAGGGTTTTGAGAGCCTTGGATAGCTGAGTCCGTCAGGCCTGTAAATGAGGTTAAGTCATGAGGCCTAAGCAAAGTTAAATGCTTCTAAGAGTTGCTCCTTTGCTAAGCTGTTATGTTTAATAAAAGGTATTGACTAAGTTAAGTACTGGTAAGTGTTATACCACTGTTAAATCATTAAGTCATAGGTTTTAAGTTAGATTAAATACCATTAAGTGTTGTTATTTGCTAAATTGTGAAGTTGAAGGTATCAGTTAAGGTTAAGGTCTGAGTTCAGTTTTGTTAAGTTTGGGCTCTGTTAAGTGTCCTTGTGTCTCACACACACACACACACACACACACAGGGACAGTTCTTGATTCATTTCTGGTTTGATTGCCTGGATTTTGTTTGGTTTTGTTGTTGCTTTGTTTCCTTCGTGTGCCTCAAGTGTCCAGTCAGGAGCAGAGTGACTCTTGCCAAGGAACTTTGTGCTGCTGTCCCTTAATATTAAATCTGGTTTTTGCTGCTCCCTTGCTGGGGATTTTTTCAGCGCTCTCAAGCCCTTGTTCATAACAGGGAGAAGGAGCCCTGGCCCAGGCTCTGGCCCTGGGGGACACGGGGATGCTGCCGGGAGTCCCTGTCCCCCTGTCCCACCCCCAGGGCCCTGGCCCCCCATCCCTGTGTCAGGATCTGGAGTCGATCTCGTGGAACATCCTCTGGGGGAAGCTGCGGGGCCGGGGGGACCCGGGGGGACAGGGGACCCCGCTGTGCACGAGCAGGTTTGGACTGCTCTGGGGGGAACTGTGATGGGCACCAGGGCAGAGTGACCTCCCCAGTGACCTCACACAGCCCCTGTGATGTCACACAGCCTCCTGTGATGTCACACAGTCACCTGTGATGTCACACAGCCCCCATGTGATGTCACACAGTCCCCTGTGATGTCACATTGCCTCCTATTATGTCACACAGTCCCCTGTGACGTCACACAGTCCCCTGTGGTGTTACACAGCTGCTCTGTGATGTCACAGAAGGTGCTGTGATATCAAAGAGTCACACTGTTATGTCACAGTTTGTTCTGTGGTGTCACAGGCTGCTCTATGATGTTACACAGCCACCCAGTGATGTCACAACCCATTCTCTCATGTCACAGAGCCACCCTCTATGATGGCAAGGCTCTATGGCCTCACACTGTCGAAGGAAGGAGACCAGGACACCAGATGGTCATCAACAGGTCTAATTTATTGATTGATTCAGCAACCTAAATACAGTACATAATGAGCCCCATACATATTGCAAAAGCTGAGCTCAGGATTGGCTATTCAGCTACATGTCAACCCGCCTTTTTTAGCCTTTATCTACATTCCTGTGGTTAGCAAGAATAGCCACTTCTGCATTCCACACCCCGTCCTTGTATAACTTCAGCATCTTCTTTGTGAACAAGGACACCCTGCCTACGAAAGGGCCTCTGCCCTAGTTAGGACATCTTTACCAAATTGATTCGGCTGTGTCCCCTCTCCTCAAGCCGCTCTTTGACAAAACTCTCCACATCACACTACGATGTCACAAACAGCTGTGTGATGCCACAATCCCCTCAGTGATGTAGCGAAACCCTCTCTGTGATGCCATACTGCCACTCTCTAATGTCACAGCACACATTTTGATGTCACATCTTGCTCTATGATGTCATACAGCCATGCCTTGATGTCACAACCTGCTCTGTGATGTCACACAGTCCCCTCTATAATGCTGTATCTGCTCAGTGACCTCACTCAACAAACTCTGTGATGTCACCACCCAACCTGTGGCCTCACACAGACCACTATATGCTGTCACACAGCCCCTTGCTGACATCAAGGCTGTTCTGTGCCTCCATGACACAGCCACAGAGGTGCTGCTGTGACACAGCCCCCTGGGCCATCCCACAGCCCCTGCCAGTGCTGAGCCCCTGTGAGCTCTGTCTGTGCCCTGCTGGTGTCCCTGAGGGGCCCTGGCAGTGCCCCAGCCCTGCTGGGCTGTGCACAGGAGCTGCTCCTCGCCAGAGCTGTCTCTCTGCAGCGCTGCCATTGCCAGGAGCTGCCTCTGGGCCAGGAGCCCGGCCCAGCTAAGCAGCACAGACACAGCACAGGGACTTTAATGAGCCTCTGGGGCTTTGGTGCTCTTTGCATCAGACCCAGTCCCTCACCTCTGAGTGTGCTTAAAGAACTTCTCAGGGACGCAAAAAGAGGGTGAAACACTGAAATTGCTCATACTTTAAATACATCTTTCTGAGGGACAGGACTGAGAAAATGTCCCCAGGTTCCATGTAGAGGAGAACACTGGTGGCAGTCATGACAGGTGGGGACAAGCAAGGGAAAGGTGTCTCTGGTGCTGAGCAAACCTGCGCCTCTCTCCCTGCAGGTTGTCGGCATCCCCTGGCTGCCCCACCTGGCTGGGCCCTTCCTTTGCTGACAGCTCTGCCTCTGCCTGCCCACACAAAGCCTTGGGCTGCTCCAGGCTCCTGCTGGGGGATGTGCTGCACCACAGCCCTGCCCCTCCAGGGAAATTCCTTTCTCCTGGTGTTTAGTCTGGACCTTTCTAACTGCACTTGGTGCTATTATGTCTTCTTCAGGATCATTCCTACTATGAAGAAAAGCTCCAGTAACTCTAAAACCACCCTTCCATCCCTCCATGGCTACTCCTGTTCTGTCCTCAGTCTCCACACCACTGACCCCAGAGCCATCAGCCTCTACCTTCTGGTTTTGCGATGAGGCCTCCAAATCCCATCTTGGGAGACTTTTGTATCTTCTCCAAGGTCTGTGAAAATGGAAAAATAGTGGTCAAAGGTATTTTCTCCCAAATGTTTCCTTGACAGAACAAGGGTCAATATCTCTGAACTAAACAAGGGTGGATTTACATTTGTTAGAAGGAGGAAATATTTTACAGCTATGAGAGTGGCACAAAGCTGTAGCTCTTTTTCCAGATAAGTGGATTCCCCATCACAGGAATTGTCCAATATCAGGACAATTTGTGCAGCCTGACCCAGTGAAACCGTCTCATCCCTAAGGACGGAATTCCTAAGGACGGAGTTCTCTGTGTTCTCTGATGTGCTGGGTGCCCTCACAATGCTTCTGGCCAGAATGTCTGCTGAGGGCAGCCAGCCTGCTGCAGGGGCAGTGACCTCACAGCCATCACCATGGCAGCCCTGTCCCCTGGGCCTGACTCTGCCCTTTCCTCTGCCCCTGCCTTGGCTCTGCTGGCATGAAGAGTTTTGTCATTAATATCTTGTCCCCGAGGTGCTGGGGCCAATGGCTTCCCAGTCAGGCTCCTGGAGCAGAAGTGGCTTTTCAGGGCCCAGCCAGGAATGAGCCCTGAGGCAGCAGCTCTGCAGTGGTGGCCACCAGGCCGGGCTGCCAAGGGAGGCTTCTGGCCATGGTCTGCAAGCAGCTGCTGCTGCCAAGGTGCCTTTGGTGCCTCAAGCTCTCCCTGGCACAGCTCCCAGCACGGCACTCTGCCCTTGTGCCCGAGGCCTTCCCTGTGCTGGGGCTGGCCTGGGGCTTTTCCTGCAGCGGGACCTGCCCTGCTCATGGCACAGGAAAGGCAGTTCCTGCTGGAGCAGGAGGCTCTGCCTGCAATGGCCTCCAACAACTCCAGTGAGGTCCTGCTGACTTCAAAATTGCTGCCTAGAGCACTATATTGTAATAATTGTTATAGCTCCTGAACTGTGGAGTAAATAACTGTGCTAGTGATCTTTCCGTGTGATCATGATCAGAATAAGCCAGAGACATATTTATATAAATGTATCTGGTATTCTGTCATTAATACTGCAGGACAAATTGTGTTAAAGTTGAATTCCACCTGTTCAATCTTTTACACCTTTGACAAAGTCTGGGGCTGAGATTGGATCCAGCCGCTCCCAGTCTCCTCTCTTAGAAGGAATTTTAGAAGTCGAGGGGCCCTGCAGAGGTTTCAGGATCCATGGTGGCTGTTGAGTGTCGTTTCTCCACCTCATGTCTCAGCAGGTGTTTCTCCAATAAAGAAAAAAAAGCTTTTGCCTGAAGCTCCCACTGTGCCCATGACAGGAACCCCTGGGAGTGTCTGGGGCATCCCAGGTCTTTGGCAGCCTGGGGGCTCCTGGGATGTCACTGTGGAGCCCCCGTGAGTGCCTGTGACAGATCGGTGCCTTTGCAGCCCAAGGTCCCCTGGGATGTCACCATGGAATGGCTGTGACAGCTCCTGACCACACGGCTCTTTACCATCCCCAGAAAGCCCTGGGAGGTCTCCATGGAGCCCCTGTCTGTGCCTGTGACATTCCAGCTCTGGAACAGCCTGGAGACTCCTGGAAAGTCCCCATGGAACCCCTCTGAGGGCCTCTGAAAAATCTGATCCTGTCGTGGTTTGACCGGAAATGGGACATCTGGGATATGTTGTTTTGCTGTGGTTACCAATGGGTGGTCGGAATTTAAGATGAGCGCCTGGTTTGACCAGTGCGGCATTTGGATCCGCCTCTTGAGACTACGAACCCAAGGGGTTAAAAGCAGGGCTCTTGTCCTTCAGAGCCCTCTTGGGATTTCCGGCGTGAAGAAGTCTCTCCCCCGGCCCAGTTTCTGGCTGGGCTGGGGGAGGGGAAAGCCACGTGGCCCATCTACGGTAGGCCCGGGTTCGGAGGAAGGGTGGCGGACCCTTGAGCGACCTGTTTATTCCCCCTCCCCCCCCCCCCCTTTGGAGATGGAGAGAATGCAGCCCGTGCTACCTTGAAACTTGATATCATGTGCCGGCAGGCAGCACGGCTGGGAGGAGAAAGGGGGGGGCAGCGGGCAGTCCGGCCGCCTGGGAGAGCTTTTAACCCTTGTGGAGAATGAAGGCTTCGCAGAATATTGCCTTCCCTGGGAAAGGGATAGGAGTGGAAGATGAAGGAAGAAACCAGGCCAGTAAGGGGGGTCTGGCAAAGGGAGAAGAGAGATGTTGAAGGAATGGAGGAAGATGGAGTGGCAGTTTTTGCTGGACTCTTTTTTGTTGTATATCCATGGACTGTTTCCTGGTGATGCAGAGGCTGTATTGCAGGGGGAAGCGGAGGCTCGGAGTCAAGAGAGTTTGGTTTTGAGACCCCTCGGCCCCAGGGGGTATAGAAGACATGGGGGGGGGACAAAGGTCCCAGGGATGTGACTGTGCTCTGCTTGGAACAAGACAAGGCATTCTTAAAAGGCCCTGAAGGCAGACCCCTGCTCCATCCGACGCCTGGTGGTGAGAGCACCTTGGCATGGAAAGGAGATGTCACAAGATAGCAAGACTCCGGGCGGATTGCTGATTGTGACAAGAAGTCCGTGGCACAAGGAAGGACTCCGTCTATCCCTTATGAGCTGAAGATTTGATTTTTTTTCTAAAGGGTTGTGCCAGACCAAGTGTGGATAATTTTTGGAAATGTAAATGTGCTTGGGAATTTGGTGGGAGGAGGATAAGGAAGTGTTTCTGTGTAGTTTTCATTCTCCTTGTGTTTTTTTTTTCTTTGTGTGTGTAGTTTAGTAATTGTGTGTGTAGTTTAGTTAATAAACTTCTCTTTATGTTTAAGTTGGAGCCTGCTTTGCTTATTTCCTGGCCACATCTCACAGCAGATATCAGGTAAAAGGTATATTTATGGGGGCTCTGGCTTTGCCAGGCCTAAACCGTGACAGATCCTTAGCAGGCAACCATCACTGGGACCCTATTGCTATGGTCAGTTTCAATGGCAGCCATCACCAGCCCACTATTGTTATGCTCTGTCCCTCGGCAGCTCCATGGAGACCCCATGCCAGGGGTGGTTGCCATGGACACCAGCTGAGACTTGCAGCCAGAGCTGTTGCCATGGCAACCATTGGCAGCCCCATCCCCAGGCTCATGGGATCCCAGAACCACAGAATTGGCAGAGCTGGGAGGGACCCATACGGATCCTCCAGTCAAAATGCTGGCCCTGCACAGGACACCCCAACAATGCCAGCCTGGGCCTGGCAGCGCTGTCCAAACGCTGCTGGAGCTCAGAGAGCCCTGGAGCTGGGACCCTTCCCTGGGGAGCCTGGGCAGGGCCCCAGCACCCTCTGGGCAAAAACCTTTTCCTGACATCCAACCTGAGCCTGCCCCGACTCAGCTGCAGCCGTTCCCTCCACTCCTGTCCCTGGGCACCAGAGGGAAGAGGTTCCCACAGCCCCAGCCAGGGACCCGCTCCCAAGGCTGCTGCCATGGACACAAGGGCTGGGACCAGCTGGGATGCTCGGTTTCCACGGGCCGGGGTTCAGGAATGGGATTCCCCAATTTCCTGCTCCTGCTAAAACCACGCTGCCCTCGCTGCCCTCCCACCTCCCATGGAAAGCACAAAAGGCAAAGATCCTGGGCTGGGATAAGAACAATTTATTGGGAACAGCAACGAGATAAGGAACAAATGGAACAGAAAAACTATTGATCAGAGAAGGGATAAATAAAACTGTTTACAGGGAAAACTAAAACACAACTCACTGGCTCTTCCCAGCAACATATTTCCCCCACCTGGAAAGGACACTCTTCTTCTCAGGGAGAGAGAGAGTCCCTTTCCTGCCCCTGGCAATAACCTGAGGTGAGAATGAATGTAATGACAGGACCATGGAAAGACCCTCATGTTCTTCAGTTCTACACCAGGTCATTGACAGGGGAAGGTATTGGGGCAGTTGTCTTCCCAGCATGGATCATAGGGAACATGGATCACCCGCGCTCTTCCCAACGTTAGACCTCCATTGGGGATGAAGCTGGAGCAGTTCACAAAGCTCCTCCTGCAGCTGGGGCACTCGCAGGGCTTCCCTTAGTGGCACCTCCATTGGTGTTTTGTCATGTTAGACCTATGGGTGAAGCTCTTCCCACACTGGGGACACTCGTAGGGCCTCTCCCCAGTGTGGATGCGTTGGTGGGTGAGGAGGTGGGAGTTTTGCTTGAAGCCCTTCCCGCACTCAGGGCAGCGGAAGGGCCTCTCATCCGTGTGAATCCGCTCATGCAGGAGGAGATTGGAGCTGCTCTGAAACCTCTTCCCACAGGTTGGGCACTTGTAGGGCCTCTCCCCAGTGTGGGTGCGCTGGTGCCTGATGAGGTTGGAGTTGTTCTTGAAGCCCTTCCAACACTCAGGGCAGCGGAAGGGCCTCTCCTCTGTGTGAATCTGCTGGTGCTGGAGGAGACTGGAGCTGGTCTGAAACCTCTTCTGACACTGGGGACACTCGTAGGGCCTCTCCCCAGTGTGGATGCGTTGGTGCCTGATGAGTTCTGACCTGTAGCTGAAGCCCTTCCCACACTCCCCACACTCGTAGGGCCATTTCCCGGTGTGGATGCGTTGGTGGCGGATCAGGGTGCTCCTCTGCCTGAAGCTCTTCCCACACTCCAAGCATTTGTAGCGCTTCTCTCCATCATTAAGCTGCTCATGGACCACCAGCTCTGAGCCCTGGCTGAAGCACTGTCCACCTTCCTGGCTAAGGGAGGGTCTTTCCTCCTCAGAGCACCCCAGACTGGGTTTGCAGCCCCTCTTCCTATGGAATATCTGGGGAGTTTCCTCCCCGTTGGATTCCTGTGGCCTGGAGTCACTCATCACGGCCTCTTCCTGCAGGTTCTGCTCTGGGGATTTTCCCTCCCTGGTCCCAATCCTCAGCTTCTTCTCTGGGGGAGGAAAGACAAGGAGAGGATGGGATTTGCCTCCGTGCCAGAGGGCAAGGGAAGGAGATTCCCCCAGTGCATCTCCAGTAAGATGGTGTTGGCAGCAGGTTTGTCCTGCAGCTGGGGGCCATGCTGGGCTGGGAGATGGGGCAGGAGAGAGGGGGAAAGGGGCACTGATTTCCTTCTCACCTGCCTGGGTGTCCTGGGGATCCTTCTTGTTCCTCACAGCCTCCTTTTCAATCTGGCAAAGGTTTGGGGATGGGAAATTCTGTTTTGGGAGGAAAACAAGGAATGAGTGCATTGAGTTTTGCACTGGGTTTAAGGCAAACCTGGGGAGGGTCTAAACCAGAATTACAATTTAAAAGAAAACTAAGATCAAGGCAATGATACAGAAACACTGCCTTAAACTGACAGAGTCAGGATATAACCTGACACCCTGTATGTAAGGGTGGTGGCTGAAGTCCCATTAAATGGTGGCTGCAGTCCTGTTGGAGAGGTGAACGTGATTCTGTCAAAGCAGTGATGCTGTAGAAGGGTCTGGCCTTCCTCTGGAGGTCCAGTGGTGGTTCTGGAGCTCTTGTCCTCTGGCAATCCGGTAGGCAAGGTGCTCCTGGTTGTAGCAAGGCTCAGCTTATATCCAGGCAGGAATGCTTGGTTCCTCCCCCTGGGCGGAGCATCCCACAATGGGATGATGGAATTTTATCAGTCCTGCAGTGACACTCAATGGCCCATTAGCCCAAGATATCTCCCCTGGAGGGCGTTATCAGGGCTGAGTCATGGAAGAGATAAAGAACACTGCCCCACCTGTTTATAGCAGTTTATGGAGATGGTGATTGAAAACATGCATTTGGTTACATCTTGCATTGCAACCTGAAACAGTGGGGTAATCCCTGCTCAGGGGGGTGAACACCATCCCCCTTACCCAAACTGGCTCAGCTGTAAAACCCCCACACACAGGGGACAATATCACACTTGCCCTGCTCCAGGGGAGGTCTCTGTCCCTTGTCACTCATCTTTTCTCTTTCTTTCCATCTCTCTACCTCACATTTACTGTTCAATAAAAACCATTTTGGATTTGGTGTCGTTAGCACCTTAATTGGGGCAGAGGAATCTCTCTAACAATTTGCATAACCAGACTGTGACATTATTTTTGCACAGTGTGTTTAGGCGCTGTTCTCTGAACCCAAGTGCCTTTGACAACAGCATGGCTCCCTCCACTGACGAGGTTGTGGTTCTCTCTGGAAGAACTCTTGGAAACTTGGACACAGTCTCTCCTTCCTCCTGCGGAGCTTATGGAGCTTATAAAAGTTTTTTTTCTTTATGGGAGAAATGATGAGGAAAATGGCTTTTATGGCTGGCCAGTGTAAAGAAAATAATTTGCTGCCTTTCCTTATAAAGTTGTTAAAATCACTGGAGGAAATGGAGCAAATCTTACCAGTGAGACTGACAAGGTTCAGTCACCCCATGGTGAGGAATGCAAGGCAGCTAAAAGTCCCAGAAGAAGCCCAGCTCAAGTAGATAAATTTCCGAATAAGTCCTGAATTCCCAGGCTTGGGGGCTTTACCAAATGTGACAATCATTTTTCTCTTTATCCCTATCACCTTTGTGACTGCTACACACAGCTTTCCATTCCTTTTAATAATCTGTATTGGGCCAAATTTCCACTTTCCTTTTATTGAAACCTGCCAGCAGCTTAGCTGGAGCTGTGCAGGAAGCAATGAATATTGGAATTGCCACTTCACTGCATGGATTGTCAGTTTATTCATGTTTGGGATTTGTTTGCACTTTCATCACAAGTTACTTGTGGGAAGACTATATATTCTTCACAGGGATTTTGCAGAGTCAAATTTGATCTCTGCCAAGTTTATTTTGTCCAGTGCCCAGAGGATGCTCAAGGGGTCTCTGTGCCTCTCGCACTGGGGGATGCTTGGGAGGGGTTTGGCGGGGGGGGGGGGGGGGGGGGGGGGTTTCCTCTCCCTGTCAGCCCAGACTGTTCCCCAGGGGGTTTCCCTGTCCCTGTCACCCCAGGCCATTCCCCAGGGGGTCTCCATAATTTTCACCCAGGAAATGCCTGGGGGATCTCCCTCCCTCTCACCTCTGTGCCAGGGGGTGCTCGGGGCAGTCTCTGTCCCTATCAGCCCAGGGGATACTCGGGGGGTCTCCTTCCCTCTGGCCTCAGGCAATGCCTGTGCAGGGCTGGGGACCAGGGGCTCTGTGTCCCTCTCACCGCTGAGGGTGCTCGGGGCTGGGGGGGCTCTCCGACCTTCTCACACCTGGGGAGGCCGGGGGGGTCTCTGTCCCTCTCAGCCCTGCTGTGACCTCACCCAAACATCATCGGGGTCACAGGGAAAGAGACACCCCCAAACCCCCAGAAGGGCTGAACCTGGGATTTGGTTTGGGGCTGAGGATTTAGGAAGGGGCTGGAATTGGGGCTGGGCTTGGAGTTGGGGCTGAGATTCGATTAGAGCTTAGATGGGGGTTAAAGCTAGACATGTGATTAACTTTAGGGCTGGGGTAGGGATTGGATCTGGGGATAGATGAGTTTGGGACTGGGATGAGAATAAATACAAAACTGTGAGTGTGTCTAAACATGGAGTGAGACTGAGACCAGGATCAGGGTCAGGTTTGGGATTGAGCTCACCCAGAGCGGGACAGGGGGGTTGTCACAGTGGGAAGGTTTGGGGAAAATCCTGGTTTGGGGAAAAACAAGGTGTGAATGCCTTGGGCTGCGGACTCCTCCAACCCATGTCCATTTCTAGAAGTCACCTGATGTCCAAAAATCAAGAGTGAATAAAAAAAAGCCACCAGGAGTTTCCCATTTCCAGTCTCATCCCTCTTGGGTTATGCTTGCTCCCCCATCTCAGGGCTGCTGGGGATTCCATCGGTCCTGGGGATCCCTCCTCTCCAGGGTCCTGCTTCTGGATTCTGGAAGGTTCTGGGGTCCCAAGGTCCCCCTCTCCAGCCTCCCCTCAGTCCAGCCACTTGGGGTTCCCCTTTCTTTCCACCACCCTGTCCTAGTTTAAGGCAAAATCGGTTGAAACCCTCCAAAAGGAGTTTCCTCTAGCATGCCGATTCAGCAGCCCCACCCTCAGCCAGTCCGGGAAAATATTTCCGGGGAGAAAAGTGGAAAAAAACTTTATTCTACAGGCAAAGCATTCACCAGCACAAAAATTGAACAATATTAAGCAATGAAAACTCCTGCTGCTCCAAAATAGATGACAAACTCTGAAAGTCCCTCCTTGAGTTGTAGCTCTGTGCACTCAGTGTCTTATCAGTGCCTTATCAGTCTCTTATCAGTCTATTACCAGCCTCTTATCAGCCCATCCGGCGCTGGAAATGCCTCAGCCCAGGCCCGTCCCAGTGGGCTTCACGGAGGAGCTGCCGGTGGTGTTCTGGGTGTTCAATCCAGAGCAGATTTAAACAGCTCCAAAGAAAAAGAAAAACCACAGTCCAGGGAACTTCTCTGCCTCAGCGAGCTAAAAACTAACTAAAAGCAAAGGAGAGCTCTGTCCTGCTCTCTGTCCATCCAGTAGCTGGAATGTAGAGGAGTGAGTACAGTTTCTGAAAACAAACTGCTGCTTCTTCCTCCTCCCCTTCGTTCTCAGACCCAGCCTTAAAGGTGCAGAACTCATTTCTGGGCTAAACAGACCGATGGGGTACGAGCATCATGAAGTCACCCAGGACACCCCTGTCACGGTCAGGGGGTCCCGTCCCCGCCTCATCTCCGGGCTGCCGGGGGTGCCCCAGCTCCGGTATCGCCCCTTCCCCTCTCCCCGCCCCGGGGGTGCCCCGTTCCTCAGCCGCGGCTCTAACGGGGATCCCCAAAACAAATGTCCCGCCCCGTCGGTACCGGGCCATCCCCACGTGGACCCCCCGGGACCCTCCCGAGGGGCGATTGCGGCTCCTCTCCCCCCGAAAAAGCTCCTCTTGGGGAGCTCGGAGATACCCGGGGCTCGAGTCCGGGATCTGCCGGCTCCGAACACTCTCCAAAAAATCCTCCTGGAGACCCCTGGCTGGAGCCGGGGCGAGCTCGGCCTCCGCCCTCACCTGCGGCTCGGGGCTGGGGGCGATGCTCCCGGGGCAGGGGGCGCTGCAGGCTCGGCGTGCGGGCGCTGCGAGCGCCGCGATTCTCCCCCTCCTGCTCCTCCTCTCCCTCCTCTTCCTCCCGCATTTCCTCCGCTGCCAGCCCGGACCCCCCTTTCCCACCGCTCTGCCCCGCGGCCCCGCAGCACCGGCTGCTGGGTGGGGGAGCCCCCGATCGGCCCCAGGGCTGGGCAGGGAGCTCGGGGACCCCCCCGGGGCGGATCCGTCCCCCCGGCCCGAGCCCCAAATTCCGCTCCGCGGCCGCCGGGCTCTGCGGATCCGCCTGGCAACCTGTGAGTCATCGGCAGGAAAAGCTCTGGTTGGCTGGAAATTGTTTACCGCGTCCTCTAATTGGCTGGAATTGTGAAAGGCGCTGCTCCCTGCGGGTGACCTTGGGAGCTGTGGAGTCCGGGCCAGAGCCTTTTCCTATTTCTTTCTGTTCTCTGAGACCATTTTCCAATTTCTTTCTGTCCCTCTGAGAGTTCTTCCCGATTTCTTTCTCTTCCTCTCTCCTTCCCGTGTCTCGTTCAGTTCAATTCAAGTTCGAGCAGATCCGGAGATTTCGCTCCCATGGTCTCATTCGCTCATTCACTGGGGCAGAGGCGTCTTTCCCTTGCGAAATCTTAACCCATGGGCGGGGTCATTTCCCAGCCCAATCCTTCCAGGATTTTGTTGCGGACTCGCTTCCATTTCCTCCCTCCCTCTACTTCCAGCGGGGAAGGTGCTGGAAAATGCCCGGCAAAGCCACCTTTGCTGTGTGCCCACAGAGCTGCTGGACCTTGTCCCCTGGCCCTGCACAGCTCCTTGGGAGGCACGGCAGGAGCAGCACCCTGGGAGCTTCGGGAATGCCCCTCTGGCATCCATGGCAAACACTGCCAGGGGCTGGAATTCCAGTTCCCGGCCAGGTAAAGATGTTCCTGCCCTTGAAGGCAAAGCACTTAAGAAGGTGCCAAAAGCCAAGTGGAGCAAGATCCTACAGTGACATTTCACTGCCAGCCTTCCAAACTTCACCCATGGCTGTTGTAGCCCGTGAATTGGGAGTTAAATCATGGCAGGGTCTTTGGTGGGAGCTGCTCTGGGTCAAGGGAGACCCTGAGAGAGAAACAGAGCAGGGAAAGAGAGGCAGGAGAGAAAGGACGGCATAAACACAATCAGCTGAGAAGGTGGCACTCAGAAAACAGACCAGAACTGACTGAAAGTGAATGGGACAGAAAGAAATAATTCTGCACTTTTCATTTCCTATCAAAATACAATTTCTTCATTTTCTCAAAAACCTCCTCCCAATGTCATTCAGCAGGGCTGTAAGAAAGTTCTTTGTTCTCTGTCAATATTCCAGGCTGCAGCCACAAGCAAACAGGGAATGAGGATTTTGCTGCTCCTGGGGAGTTTGACATCGTCAGCTGAGGAGAGGAGGAGGCACCAGAAGAAAAGAGCAGCTGGGCTTCACCCTTCCACAGGAAAAAGAGTGGAGAAAATCTCTCATCCTGTCTGCAGCTGCTCCCACAGAGATGTGAGGGCTGATCCCAGAGCCCCAAGGGTCACAGTCAGGGCTGCCCTCAGGGAATGCTCACCTGGTATTGAGGGGCAGTGTGGGAGCACCTGGATCTTGGGGCACCCAGCTGCCCCTCATGTTTGGAGGTGCCTGAGGAGGGCTGGGATGATGCCAGGGACATTCTGCAGTGACATCCCCCCTGTCCTGCTCTGGGTGAGCTCAGTCCCAAACCTGACCCTGATCCTGGTCTCAATCTCACTCCATGTTTAGACACACTCACAGTTCTGTATTTAATCACATCCCAATTCCAAACTTGTCTAGCCCCAGACTCAATCCCAACCCCAGCCCTAAAGCCAATCCCATGTCTAGCATTTACCCCAATCCCAGCTCTAATCCAAATCTCAGCCCCAACTCCAAGCCCAGCCCCAATTCCAGCCCCTTCCAAAATCCTCAGCCCCAAACCAAATCCCAGGTTCAGCCCTTCTGGGGGTTTGGGGGTGTCTCTGTCCCTGTGACCCCGATGATGTTTGGGTGAGGTCACAGCAGGGCTGAGAGGGACAGAGACCCCCCCCGGCCTCCCCAGGGGTGAGAAGGTCGGAGAGCCCCCCCAGCCCCGAGCACCCTCAGCGGTGAGAGGGACACAGAGCCCCTGGTCCCCAGCCCTGCACAGGCATTGCCTGGGGCCAGAGGGATGGAGATCCCCCAAGCATCCCCCAGGTGAGGGGACATAGACCCCTGAGCATCCCCAGGGAACGGGGCAAAATAAACTAGGCAGAAATCAAACTTAATCCTACATAAAATACTTTGATGAATATTTGATTTTCCCGAGAGTCACATGTGATGGAAATGCAAATAAATCCCAAACAGGAATAAACTGACAATAGAAGAAATTCTGTGGGAATTCCAAGTTTCATTGGTTCCTGCACAGCTCCAGCTCAGCTGCTGGCAGGTTCCAATAAAAGAAAAGTGGAAATTAGGCCCAATACAGATTATTAAAAGGAAGGGGAAACTCTGTGTAGCTGTCACAAAGGTGACAGGGATGAAGAGAATAATGATTCTCACATTTGGCAAAGAACCCAAGCCTGTGAATTCCAGAGTTATTTGGGAATTTAGCTACTTGAATTGTGCTTTTTGTTGGACTTTTAGGAGCCTTGTGTTCCTCACCATGGGGTGAATGAATCTTGTCAGTCTTGCTGGTAACATTTGCTCCCTTTCCTCCAGTGATTTTAACAAACTTTTCAAGGAAGGACAACAAAATATTTTCTTTTTCACTGGCCACCTCTAACAGCCATTTTCCTCATCAGTTCTCCCATAAGGTGCTCAGAGGAAGCTGTGTCCAAGTTTCCAGGAGTTCCTCCAGAGAGAACCACAACCTCCTCAGAGGAGGGAACCATGCTGTTGTCAAAGGCACTTGGGGTCAGACAACGGTGCCCTGAACCCACTATGGCAAAATAATGCGACATTATTGAGAAAATAATTGAGATTATTTTCTAAATCTGCTTAAGAAAATTGTTGGAGAGATTCCTCTGCCCCAATTAAGATACTAACAAGACCAAATTCAAGGTGGATTGTACTGAACAGTAAATGTGAGGTAGAGAGAGTTGGAAAGAAACAGAAAAGCAGGGAGAGTAAGGGCGTGACAAGGGACAGAGACCTCACCTGGGGCAGGGCAAGTGTGACATTGTCCCCTGTGTGTGTGTGGCCTTCCCGGGGTGCGGGTTTTACACCTGGGCCAGTTTGAGTAAGGGGGGTGGTGTTCACCCCCTGAGCAGGGATTACCCCGCTGTTTCAGGTTGCAATGCAAGATGTAACCAAATGCATGTTTTCAATCCCCATCTCCATAAACTGCTATAAACAGGTAGGCCAGTGTTCTTTATCTCTTCCATGAGTCAGCCCTGATAACGCCCTCCAGGGGAGATATCTTCTGCTAATGGGCCATTGAGTGTCCCTGAAGGACTGATAAAATTCCATCATCCCATTGTGGGGTGCTCCGCCCAGGGGGAGGAGCCAAGAATTCGTACCTGGATATAAGCTGAGGCTGGCAACACCAGCAGCACCTTGGCTACTGGATTGCCAGAGGACAAGAGCTCCATAACCACCAGTGGACCTTCAGAGGAAGGCCAGACCCTTCTACAGCATCACTGCTTCTTGGACAGAATCACGTTCATCACTCCAACAGGACTGCAGCCACCATTTAATGGGACTGCAGCCACCACCCTGACCAACAGGGTGTCAGGTTATATCCTGACTCTGTCAGTTTAAGGCAGTTTTTCTGTATCATTGCCTTGATCTTCATTTTCCTCTTAAATTGTGATTCTGGCTTAGACCCTTTCCCAGGTTTGCCTTCAAACCAGTAAAAAAACCAATGTGCTCATCTGTTGTTTTCTTCCCAGAACAGGATTTCCCATTCCCAAACATTTGCCAGATGGAAGAGGAGGCTGTGAGGAAGATGAGGATGCCCCAGGACACCCAGGAGTGAGGAGGAAGTCAGTGCCCCTTTCCCCCTCTCTCCTGCTCCATCTCCCAGCCCAGCATGGCCCCCAGCTGCAGGACAACCCTGCTGCCAACACCATCCTACCGGGGATGCACTGGGGGGATCTCCTTCCCCTTCCCTCTGGCACAGAGGCAAAT
This sequence comes from Melozone crissalis, assembly GCF_028551555.1. Classification (NCBI taxonomy): domain Eukaryota; kingdom Metazoa; phylum Chordata; class Aves; order Passeriformes; family Passerellidae; genus Melozone; species Melozone crissalis. Next base: position 629,654 of record NW_026535957.1, read on the forward strand.
CCCATCCTCTCCTTGTCCTTCCTCCCCCAGACAAGAAGCTGAGGATGGAGACCAGGGAGAAAAAATCCCTGCGGAATAACCTGGAGGAAGAGGCTTTCATGAGTGACTCCAGGGCACAGGAATTCAACGGGGAGGAAAATCCCCAGAGATCCCACAGGAGGAGGGGCTGCAAACCCAGCCCAGTGTGCTCTGAGTAGGAAAGATCCTCCCTTAGCCAGGAAGGTGGACAGAGCTTCAGCCAAAGCTCAGAGCTGGTGGTCCATGAGCAGCTTAATGATGGGGAGAAGCACTACAAGTACTTGGAGTGTGGGAAGAGCTTCAGGCACAGCAGCACCCTGATCAGCCACCAACGCATCCACACCGGGGAATGGGCCTGTGAGTGTGGGGAATGTGGGAAGGGCTTCAGCTATAGGTCAGAACTCATCAGGCACCAACACATCCACACTGGGGAGAGGCCCTATGAGCGTCCCCAGTGTCAGAAGAGGTTATGGACCAGCTCCAGTCTCCTCCAGCACCAGCAGATTCACACAGAGCAGAGGCCCTTCCGCTGCCCCGACTGTGGGAAGGGCTTCAAGCAAAACTCCAACCTCATCAGGCACCGGCGCATCCACACTGAGGAGAGGCCCTACAGGTGTCCTCAGTGTGGGAAGAGCTTCACCCAGAGCTCTCACTTGACCAGTCACCAATGGAGGCACTGGTAAGGGAAGGCCTCCAATGCCCCAAGTGCATGAGGATTTTGTGCACTGCCCCAACTCCAGTAATAGGAGTATCCATGTTGGGAAGAGCCCTGATGATCCATGTTCCCCAGGATCCATGCTGGGAAGACACCTGTACCTTTTCCTGTCCCTGCCAATGACATGATGTGGGATAGATAAACATGAAGGTCTGGCCATGGCCCTGTCATTACATTCACTCCCCCCTCAGGTCATTGCCAGGGGCAGGAAATGGACTCTCTCTCTCCCTGAGGAGAAGGGTGAAATTTCCAGGCATGGGAAATTGTGGCCAGGAAGACCCAGTGAGTTTTGTTGAGTTTTCCCTGTAAACAGTCCCTTCTGCTATCAATATTGTTTCTGTTTTTGGTTGTTCCTTATCTCATTGCTGTTCCCAATAAATTGTTCTTATCCCAGCTCAGGATCTTTGCTTTCTGTTCTTTCCATGGGAGGCGGGAGGGCAGTGAGGGCAGCGCGGTTTTAGTGGGAGCAGGAAATTCAGGGATCCCATTCCTGAACCCTGGCCTGTGGAAACCGAGCATCCCAGCTGGTCCCAGCCCCGGTGGCCATGGCAACAGCCTTGGGAGCGGGTCCCTGCCTGGGGCTGTGGGAACCTCTTCCCTCTGGTGCCCAGGGACAGGAGTGGAGGGAACGGCTGCAGCTGAGTTGGGGCAGGCTCAGGTTGGATGTCAGGAAAAGGTTTTTGCCCAGAGGCTGCTGGGGCCCTGCCCAGGCTCCCCAGGGAAGGGTCTCAGCTCCAGGGCTCTCTGAGCTCCAGCAGTGTTTGGACAGCGCTGCCAGGCCCAGGCTGGCGTTGTTGGGGTGTCCTGTGCAGGGCCAGCAGTTGGACCGGAGGATCCTGATGGGTCCCCCCCAGCTCTGCCAATTCTGTGGTTCTGGGATCCCATGAGCCTGGGGATGGGGGCTGCCAATGGTTGCCATGGCAACGGGCTGTGGCTGCAGGCCTGAGCTGGTGTCCATGGCAACCACCCCTGGCATGGGGTCTCTGTGGAGCTGCCAAGGGACTGACCATAGCAACAGGGGGCTGGGGATGGTTGCCATGGAAACTGACCATAGCAACAGGGTCCTGGCGATGGTTGCCTGCTAAGGATCAGATTTGTCACAGGCCCTCAGAGGGGTTCCATGGGGACTTTCCAGGAGTCTCCAGGCTGTTCCAGAGCTGGAATGTCACAGGCACAGACAGGGGCTCCATGGAGACCTCCCAGGGCTTTCTGGGGATGGTAAAGAGCCCTGTGGTCAGGAGCTGTCACAGCCATTCCATGGTGACATCCCAGGGGACCTTGGGCTGCCAAGGCACCGATCTGTCACAGGCACTCACGGAGGCTCCACGATGACATCCCAGGAGTCCCCAGGCTGCCAAAGAGCCCTGATGTCCCAGACACTCACAGGGGTTCCTGTCATGGGCACAGTGGGAGCTTCAGGCAAAAGCTTTATTTCTTTATTGGAGAAACTCCTGCTGAGACCTGAGATGCAGAAAGTACACCCAACAGCCACCATGGATCCTCAAACCCTTGCAGGGCTCCTAGACTGCTAAAATTTCTTCTAAGAGAGGAGACTGGGAACAGCTGGATCCAATCCCAGCCCAAGAATTTGTCAAAGGTTTATGTGTAAAAGATTGGACAGGTGGAATTGAACTTTAACCCAATTTGTCCCACAGGATTAATGATGGAATACCAGATATATTTATATAAATACAGCTCTGATTGATTCTGATCATGATCGGACAGAAAGATTTTAACTCGACTTATTTACTCCACAGTTCAGGAGCTTTATCAATTATTAGAATATAGTGCTCTAGGAAGCAATTTTGAAGTCAACAGATTGGTCTATGACATCAGAGTTTGTTGTGGAAGTCACTGAGCAGCTACAGAATCATAGAGGGGATTCTGTGACATCACAGAGCAGGCTGTGGCACCATGGCATGGCTGGATGACATCATAGAGCTGGCTGTGAGGTTCAAAGTATGTGCTGTGACATTAAAGAGTGCCAGTATGACATCACAGAAAAGGTCTCGTGGCATCACTGAGGGGTTTGTGACATCACAAAGCTGTCTGTGACATCATAGTGTGAGGCAATAGAGCAGACTCTGCCATCATCGAGGGTGGCTCTGTGACATCAGAGAGTGGGTTGTGAAATCACTGGGTGGCTGTGTAACATCATAGAGCTGGTTGTGACATCACAGAGACTTCTGTGACATCACAAAGCAGATGTAGCATATCGTAGGGTGACATCTCATAGTCAGCTGTGTGAGATCACAGGGGCTGTGTGACAACCCAGAGTGGGCTGTGACATCACTGGTGGCTGTGTGACATTGCAAAAGAGCTGTGTGGCATCATAGGGGCTGTGACATCACAGGGGCAGTGTGACATCATGGGGGCTGTGTGAGGTCACTGGGGAGGTCACTCTGCCCCAGCCCCCCTCACAGCTCCCCCCAGAGCAGTCCAACCCTGCTCGTGCACAGTGGGGTCCCCTGTCCCCCCGGGTCCCCCTGCCCCCGGCCCCGCAGCCTCCCCCAGAGGATGTTCCATGAGATCGACCCCAGAGCCTGACACGGGGATGGGGGGCCGGGGCCCTGGGGGTGGCACAGGGGGACAGGGACCCGTCGGCAGCGTCCCCGTGTGCCCCAGGGCCAGAGCCTGGGCCAGGGCTCCTTCACCCTGTTACCAACGAGGGCTTGAGAGCGCTGAAAAATCCCTGGCAAGTGAACAGCAAAAACCAGATTTAATATTAAGAGACAGCAGCACAAAGTTCCTTGCCAAGAGTCACTCTGCTCCTGACTGGACACTTCAGGCACACCAAAGAAACAAAGCAGCAACAAAACCAAACAGAATCCAGGCAATAAACAGAAATGAGCTGAGAACTGTCCCAGTGTGTGTGAGACACAAGGACAGTGAGGGCAAGGATAAAACGAATAAAGAAATAAAAGCTTGACAGAGGTCTACCTTAACAGGACTTCACTGATACCTTAACCTTAACTGATACCTTCAACTTCACAATTTAGGAAAAGAACAGAGCTTAACAGCATTTAACCTCACTTACAACCAATGACTTAAGGATTTAATAGTGGAATAACATTAAACAATATTAAACTTATCTTATAACATAGTAAACTTTGCAAAAAAAGAAACAATACCCTTTTTAACTTAACTTATTTGTCATGATGTAACCTTACTTACAGGCCTGACTGACTCAGCTGTCCAAGGCACTCAAGCCCCTCAGAAAGCACCATTTCTGCCACATTTCCCCAGCACAGGCACTCCTGTGTGCACACAGACACAAAGACTCAGTCCAAGGCACCTGTGAGAAATTCCCCTGAGGGCAGGGAATGCTCCCTGTGGATCCTTTGGCATCTCCCCAGCAAAGGGCAAAGGATTGAGCCTGGAGGAGTGGGGGGATCGGCCCAGGCTCCGTCGTTGTTCAGGATCCCCGAGTGCAGCAAACGGGAGAGTTCCCGGCTGGGAGAGGCCCCACTCAGAGGGAGTCGCTGGCCCAGGAGAGCTCCAAGGGCTCCTTTTGGAGCGCTGTTTGCACGGCCCCAAGAGAGGGGCTTCAGTCCCAGCAATGGTTCATCCTTGCCACACTTGGCATCAACAGCTTTCTTTGGCAGTGTGAGAACAGGGATGTTGTGCCACTGAGGGAACAAAAACAGTTCCCAGGCTGCTCCTACAGAAACCAGGAGCTGGTTGGGCAGCAGCAGTGGCTGGAGCAGACAGTGTTTGTGATGAGCTGCAGAGGGGCTGAGCCCAGGGGCTGTTGGCCAAGGCCGAGGCCCAAGGAGCATTTCTCAGCTGGCAGGGCGGCCTGAGAAGGGGAGGGGGGAATGCAGCAGCACAGGGCCATGGAACCAAGGGACCATTGTGACACTGTGGGGTCCTGTGAGACCAAGGGACCACTGTGACACCGTGGGGCCCCATAAAACCTAGGGAGCACAGAACAGCTCTGGCTGCTTTGGCCTCCCATGGACTGCCTGACTGGTCCAGCTGACCTGTGCATGTTGAGGGTCACTTCTCATCTGCTGCTGAAACACTGGGGCTCTGTGCTTTCCTTCCCAATGGAAAAGAACTGTCCTTCTGCTCCAGGCACCCATGGCCAGAATTGGGATTTCACCTCCAAATTTCCTTATATCCAGGGATTGTTCCCATAGGAATATTGCCAGGACAAATCTGGCTGACAGTGGTTTCACAATAGTCACTTCTCATCTGTCCCCAAAACACTGAGGGAGGCTCCATGCTCTCCTTCCCATGGGAAAGAACTGTCCTGCCTCTCCAGGTGCCCATGGCCGAGATTGGGTTTCCACCTCCAAAATTCCCTAAATTCAAAGACTGCTTCCAAAAAAAATCTGCCATTCCTGACACGTCTGGCTGGCCTAGGCCTACTGAGGCTCTCACCTGCCTTCCAAACCTTGGAGCTCTGTGCTTTCCTTCCTATGGAAAAGAACTGTCCTTCTGAACCAGGTGCCCATGGCCACAAATGGGATTTCACTTCCAGCATTCCCTGTAGTGACAGACTGGAGGAGATTGTTGGCTCGAAACATTTTGTGTGTGGGGGAAGAAGGGGCAGGTCCAGCCTTGCCCTGCCCTGTAAGCCTAGCCCAGCCCTGCCCTGGAATCCCAATTCCCCCAGAGCCTCCATCCCAGCCCAGCAGTGTCTGCCAGTCCCTGGCACAGCACAGGCAATGCTCCACAGCCACCTCTGGAGCCCCCAGCCCAGCTCCTGAGGGACCAAATGAGCCCAAGGCCCACCTGGGGGAAGGGCCCAGGGAGACCAAGGGTTATTAAAGGCTGACCACAAGGCAAGCACACATCTTGACCCTACCTCCTCTTGGAATTTCCATCTGAACACTGCAGGAATCCAGGAGTTGGTAGCTGTGTGTGTGCTCCTCTGTATCTTTCTCTCTTTTTAATTCACGCTTCTTGTAAAATTTGAGTAACTTAAAATTGATGAAGCTAAGAGTTTGTGAAGGTGAATGGGCCAAGTCAGTGCTTTGAGAATTGGTTTTTGTTGATTGAATGTCATACTAAACCTTTTGCAAAAGTTTCTCTGATTTTTCTAAAGTTCGCAGTAAAGGCTGTTTTGTTCTTTTGAGCTCCCAGCCACATTCCACACTCCATTGCCCAGCTGGAGCCTCTGGTGCCTCTGAGTTGTGCTGCCCCAGCCCCAGGGACGCTCTCCTTGTCTGCCCATTCTCCCACGGTCTCTGGGCAGGGATGGCCTCAGTGGGGGCTGCTGACATCCTCAGCACCTTGGAGGCTGCTGCTGAATTTTCCTTCTGCAGAGGCTTGTTCAGCCTTCAGCTCTTCAGTGCAGGAATTCAGTGTCCCAGGGCTCAGTAACATTCAGAACAATTTAACAAGCCAAGCCTCTGGGGATAATTTGATTTCAGTTTTCAAATCTTGTGTGGTTAATTAGGCAGATTTCAGAAGTGCATTCAAACTGAATATATTCTATTTTAAAAAACAGTGAGAAAAGATTTCTTAGTGCCCGTTTAGGTTTTTTTCCCTGTTAATAAATTGATATGTGCAATCTTCAATTGACACTGAATCCAAGAACCTCCTCATGCTGTTTGAATAGATATGAAAATCAAGACCCTCCATGGCTGACAATCAATCAGACTCTGTCCCTACCCCCACCCCACAATTCCCCCCATCCAAGCCCTGGCACTCAGAGCAGCCTTGTGCAGATCTGAGCTCCCTCCAGCCCAGGCTGCACCTGCAGCTTTCAGCTCCTTGGCTCCAACTCCCACCTGCTTTCCTTGGAGAAGGAGCTGCCCGAGACACAGAGGGATGTTTATTTATTGTCAGCCAACAAAGCCAAGTGAAGGCACAGCTCCATCAATGCAACAGTCATTCCTCTGTGGGATAATAAATCCACTTTCCACAGCAGACAGTCTCAGAGCAATGGAAAACACCTTCTGTGCCCAGCACAGATCCAAGGTCTCCCCAAACCCTCCCTGCCCCAGTTCTGCCCAGATTTGCTCTTTGCACACACGAGTCACATGCTGAAGTCAGGAGCTCCCTCCATGCCCAGAGGGAGGAAAAGAGAGAAAGGGGATGAAGAGCTCTCCTGTGCAGAGCCAAGGTTCAAGTGCTCTGGGATATCCCAGCAGCATCTGACATGTCCACCATCACCCAGAGATTTCTGTACAGCAACAGTTTCAGACAAACACAAAAGAAAAGGTAATTCTGTGAGATATAAACACAATTAAGATGTTGACTAACATGATATTTATTTGAGCTTCAGAAAGATTGGGCAATTCCCTGAAGCTCAACGCATGGAACCAGTCAGCTGAAGGGCACTTGAATGACCAGAAAGCATTGGGAGGAGTGCTGAGGGGTTTTTGCAGGACAATGGACATATGCAACATATGCACAATCCAGCCTTCATAGAACCTGAGTAAGATCACCATGCCCTTGAAGGACACAAAAGGAGAAGAACATGTTTAGCAGCAGATGGTTCAGGATGCAAAGGAACACAAGAAAACCTGCAGCAAGATGCATGAAGAAGAAAGACTAACTAAAATTAACTGAAATGTCAAAATGCATGGGTAAAAAGGATTTAACCAATCAATCACATATTAGCTTGAGGTGTGAACAATAGAGAACAGTGTAAAAATGGCTTGCTTTTTGTAATAAATTGGCTTCACTTGATCATATTGATCATGGTGTGATATCCCGTTAATGATCCTCTGCACTTAGGGACCAGAAATGCATGCAAGCCTCCACCCCAAGAGACATTATGAATTCAAAAAACATGGCCATTAACTGCTTGATACAAACACAGAGTAATGGAAACCAAAATGCAGTCAGAACAGGGTTTTTTTCACTCTCTCTCAAGCCCCATGCATTGGGCACCAACTTTTGTCCTGGTTTAGGGCAAATTTGGGAGAAAACCTCCAAAGGGGCCCCTCCAGAAAGGAAACACACACAGCCCTACTCCCCAACCGGGTCGGGAAGGATTCCTTGGAGAGAAGTGGAAAGAACCTGTTTATTTAACAGGTAAGGCACCCCCAGCACACAAAATGAACAATACCAGGTGACAACACTCTTTCACCACTCTGAAAAAGATGACAAATTCAGAAAGTCTCTCTTGGGAGTGGTCGCTCTGTTATCAGTCCCTCCGGTGCAGGGGCAGCTGCTGCAGCCACAAGGTGCAAACTCTGGGTGTTTCCCAGGGCCCAGTCCAGAGCAGGTTTGAGTGGTTCCAAAGAAGGGAAAGGAAAACAGTCCAGGGAAAAATTCAGACTGCTTAGCTAAACTAACTAATGAGCAGAAGCAAAAGCAAGAGCAAAGCAAAAAGCCAAGCAAAAAGCAAAAGCAGCACCATGTACTGCCCCGTCTCTGTGTCCTCCCAGCCATGGGGGAGCGGCTGATAACAAAACCAAAACAAAACTTCACTCTTCAGAGCGAGTCTTGAAGGCAAAGAACATAATATCCAGCATAAACAGAACAGACAGCTGGCGATACAAGCGTCCTAATGTCACCCTAGGACAGCACAGTTATTCCAAACTGCCCCCCAGCAGCCCCCTCCTCACCGATGCCATCTGCTGGGGCTGTGCCAGCTTCAGGAGATGCCTCCAGGGCCTGCATTACCTGTGTGAAAAATGCATATTGTATGACTGGCTTTTGACAAATATTAAAATGAATATTATATGTGTTGTGTTAGAAAGTTATGTTGTACTAATTTCCTTAAGTAGTGTGTTACATCTAGTTTTAGGTTATACCATAATGTTGAAATAGAAACTATGCTATGTAAGATACTTTTATAATTAGAGTATTAATAATTTGGACAATTTGAATTAGGACAATATGAGATAATAGAAACAAAGAATTACAGACATCTGCGTAACTTCTTCTGGGCAGCATAAGCCTGAAAAAGGACACACTTTAACAGAGGATTAACCCTTAAAAACAATAGCCTGTTGCATATTCATACCCCTCATACATGATGCATAAATTCTATTCAAACACAGGATTCTGTCTTCTTCCTCTGAATCCTGACGGCGTCTTCATAGCTGAGCAGGCAGGAAGAAGTTCGTTTCTTCTGATAAGAGAGCAATAAATTCTCTTTCTCTGAAAGATTTAGGTGTCCTGTGGCCGCTATCTCGTTGCGAGTCCTTTCTTTAAAAAAAGTATTTTACATAGCATAGTTTTTATTTTAACATTATGTTATACCCTAAAACTAGATTTAACATACTACTTAAGAAAATTAATACAGCATGACTTTCTGACACAACACATATAATATTCATTTTAGTATTTGCGAAAAGGCAATCATAAATCACGCATTTTTCCCACGGGAGGACTGCCCCCCCCCCAGTTATTCCCTGTACCGGCGGGACCCCCCCTTCCCCTCAGAGCTCTCCCGCGCTGAGGGGCCGCTGCCGCTTCCCGCCCTTCGCGCCCGCCCTCAGCGGCCGGCGGGAGTCGGGGCCGCCCCGGCCGCCCTTTTATCGGAGCCATGGAGGAGGAAAACCGCTTTAAATTGTTCATGCCGCCGCGCCTGAGCGCTGGGCAGGTGTCTGCGGGCAGATTCCAGGTGAGCGCTCGGCCGCGGGGCCGCTGAGGGCGGTCCATACCACACCTGCCCCCGACCCCGGCCGCCTCCTCGGGCTGTGCTGCTCTGGAGGCTGCGACTGAGGAGGGGATGGGGGGAAAGCGCAGGGGCCCTTCCCGGGGACACGGGGACAGTGCTGGGCCCGGGGAGTGCCCCGGCAGAGCCCCCAGCTGGAGCACACACACACCTGCTCCTTGCCCCGGGCTGGAGCACACACCCACCTGCCCCTGCATAGACCGGGACGGCTCCTGCACTGAACTCATTTCTGTGCGTATGCCTAGAGTGGCACATGCACAGACATCTTCAGTTTGAATTTCAAAGACTTTTGTTGTTGTGTTCTCTCAAAACTGAAGGGAATCATCTTCTGGAGCATCCGCTCTGTGTTGTAAGTCCGTGTTTGCTGTGGGTAATTCTGCCCAGAGAGCGAGCAGGGCTCTATCGCCGGCCGGGGTCTGTGTACAAATCACCAACGAGATGGGGCTGCTGAGGAACTGCCTTGAGCTGTTTTATTTTCCAGCATCAGTCTCATTACGTGGTTATGACAATGGGAAGGTGCCAGCAGCTCACATCCCAGGCAGCAGACAAAGAACTTAATGTGACAACTTACTTTAAAAGTTTTTTGACACCAAGCAAAAGCATATTGACAGCAGTTCTATCCAACCACTATAAGCACATGTTCCATTGGTTAAAACAATGCTTGCCTTTTTTGAATACAATACCTGCTTGTAAGCCTTGAAACACAATGCACAGAGCTCCATTATTAAGCTTAGAACTTTCTAATATCTTGCTAGATAAACTTTTCTGTAGCTTAGGGAGTTATTCTAGCCAAGCATTAATACACAGACCATTGTTCTATTTGTCATTACTTTTCTACTTTTTGCCTAATTTTTCTGCTGACCTATGTCATGGCTACTGCTTGGCACTAATCACAGTTCTGCTGTCTCTGAGGCCTGCCTTTTGCAGCTTTCTGAAACCCCTCTGATTTTATGGATTCCCACAGGCCCCACTCAGATGCTCGCACTGGCATTGGCGTCTTGGTCTCACCAGATCAGGTGTGCAGTGAAAATGTTCTGTCCCCACGCTGAGTTATGAGAATTCAACAAGTTATTTTTTCATGTCAAAGCTCCTTATGAAATATGTTGAGATTCAAACAGGATATTCTGACAGCAGATGAGTTTGCTGTTTACAGGATGAACTTCTGTGACTTAAAAAACTTGTAAAAGGGTATTTTCATACTGAAACATAATCAGATATCGTTTAGAAGTGCCCTTGGAAGTAAAGCAAAAAAGAAATATCAACTACTGAAAAGTCTTCAGAAAAGTAATTTTTCTCCTTGAGTCCTTTGCCATGCACCAGTGCCCAGACAGGCAGGAGCTGCTGAGTTCCCTGCATTGAAAGCTCCCCTTTGGCCACAGTCTATAAATCAAACTGCAGAACACCAACAGTTTGATCAACCACTGGGAAGTAAGAAGTGAGTTTCAAAGCCATTACCAATACCTTGGGCTTTGAAAATTGTAGGCAGCTGTTTAATTAATGACACATTCTATTTTCACATCATCTGTAGGGATTTTTTCTGCCTTTTATAATTCTTCTTTGCAAATCTACTCTTAAGGAACTAATTTTTAAATTTGTGCAGGGTATTCACAGACGCTCAGATGATGACTTTAAGCTGCCATTCGATGTGTTGAGCCATGGTGAAATCACTGATTCAGGTACGATTGGAATATTTGCCATGCATCTTCTTTAGATTTTTATATATTGTCAAGTTTTAATTTTCATGAGTAGTCTCACAGTTTCATGTCTGTAACTGTTAAATACAGTTTCACTGTTACTTTTTTTAGAAATACATTGATCAAAATCTCTTCATGTTTCAGATGCAATTTCACAGCAAGTGAAACTTTGCTCTGGAGTAGGTGAAGAGGTCAGCTAAGTATCAACTCTGCACATCTAATTCCTTGGGGTCTTTTGAATTTGTTCCCAAACAGTGCCTAAAGCATTATTCAGTAAATATTTCAGGCCTAAAGGAAGTAGTCAAAAGGGAATAATGTTTTCTGTCTCGTGTTTAAAGCTGAATCACTTAGAGGAGATACTTGTGATTTAGTGAACACACCTGGAAATTAATCTTTTAAAATTAAGGTGATTGCAATATTGTTGTTGTTTTTTTCTTTGTTTGAAGTGTCTGCAAAGTCTATGAGCTTTAATTAGAGTAAGATTTAAACACTTAAGCATCCTTGTCAAACTGCTGCGGAATATTCTGTTGAGGGGCAGAAGGGTTGAAGTCAGAGTATTCTTTGGAAAACTGAAGTAGATGATCCCAATTGCATTGTCTGGTTTTAATTTATCTGTAGAACAATGAATTCAGTGGTTTCCTCAAGCACTGGATTCCTTTCACAGTGTCTTTACCAGCAGATCTCTGCTTTAGCACAACTCAGTACAGCTCATTTTTTTGCAATAGCTTCTCTACTTTGCAGCTACAAAACACTGTTTGCTACCACAAAATAAAACACATTTCTTGTGCTCTCTCTGCTGTTTTTCATATCCCTGACAACTTTTTAGACTTTTTTAATCCTAAGCTATTAAAGTACCATCAGGACTGTAACAAAACTGTGATGCAGCCAAAACAAGGGTGGTGTTTGGGGGTGTTGTAAATGAACCAAAGGGCCCTTGGGACTCGTGTGTTGCTCTCCCTGCCTCAACCACTGGCCCAACACTGCTTGTAGGGCACTTTCAAGGTGCTGTAAGGGCACAAGGGTGGTGGTTTTCCTTCCTGCTCTGTGTGTGAGCAGAGAACTGCTGGGACACTTGGATATTTATAAATCCCTGGTTCCAGATGGGATCCATGCCAGGGTGATGAGGGAGCTGGCAGATGAGCTTGCCAAGCCTCTCTCCATCATTTATCAGGAGTTGTGGCTCACTGTGAGGTTCCAGAGATTGGACACTGGCCAGTGTGACACCCATATACAAAAAAGGTGTGAAGGAGGATCCTGGTAATTCCAGGCCAGTCAGCCGGGCCCCAGTGGCAGGTGAGATAATGGAGCAGTTCACACTGAGTGCTATCACACAGCACTCACAGGATGACCAGGCTATTAGACCCAGCCAGCAGGGCTTTACCAAGGATGGGTCATGTCTGACCAATCTGGGCTCCTTCTGTGAGCAGGTGACTGCCTGGTGCATGCAGGAAAGGCTGTGGATGTTGTGTGTCTGGGCTCCAGCAAGGCCTTTGGCACTGTGTCCCACAGCACACTCCTGGAGAAGCTGCAGCCATGGCTGGGACAGGAGCACTCTGTGCTGGGCTCAGAACTGGCTGGATGGGCCCAGAGAGTGATGGTGAATGGTGCTGCATCCAGCTGGCAGCCAGGCACCAGTGCCGTCCCTCAGGGCTCTGTACTGGGACCAGTCCTGTTTCATATTTTTATAGACAACATGGGTGAGGGCATCAAGTCCTTCATCAGTAAATTTGCAGAGGACACTAAGCTGGGAGCTTGTGTTGATCTGTTGGGAGGAAGGAGGGCTCTGCAGAGAGACTTAGATCAGTTGGATGGATGGGCAGAGTCCAGCAGCATGAAGTTTAATCAGTCCAAGTGCTGAGTTCCACATTTTGGCCACAAAAATCTCCTACAGCATTCCAAGCTGGGGACAGTGTGGCTGGACAGTGCTCAGGCAGAAAGGGCCCTGGGGGTGCTGGTGACAGCCAGTTGAACATGAGCCAGCAGTGTGCCCTGGTGGCCAAGAAGGCCAATGGCTCCTGGCCTGGGTCAGGAATGGTGTGGCCAGCGGGAGCAGGGAGCTCATTCTGCCCCTGTTCTGGGCACTGCTGAGGCTGCACCTTGAGTGCTGTGTCCAGTTCTGGGCCCTCAGTTTAGGAAGGACGTTGAGATGCTGGAGCACATCCAGAGGAGGGCAACAAGGCTGGTGAGGGGTTTGGAACACAAGCCCTGTGAGGAACGTTTGAAGGAGCTGGGGCTGTTTAGCTGGGAGAAGAGGAGGCTCAGGAGTGACCTTATTGCTCTCTACAGCTTCCTGCAGGGAGGTTGGAGCCAGGTGGGGTCGGGCTCTTCCACCGGGCAGCACTGACAGAACCAGAGGACACAGTCTCCAGCTACAGCAGGGAAGGGATAGGTTGGATATTAGGGAAAAAAATTTCACTAAAAGAATAATGAAGCACTGGAATGCTCTTCCCAGGGAGGTGATAGAATCACCATCTCTGGATGTGTTTAAGAAAAGCCTGGACATGGCACTTGGTGCTGCAGTTGAGGTGTCAGGGCATAGGTTGGTCTCGATGATCTGAGAGGTCTCTTCCAGCCTCATTATTCTGTGATTCTGTGATTCTGTGATTCTGTGATTCTGTGATTCTGTGTGTGTCCATGGCAATATCACAGGTACTCCTGGGCAAAGTCTCTGAAGCTGCTTTTACTTAACTCAGCAGTGTCTGTCAGAAGGAGAGGACAGAAATGGGGTGAAGAACCTGCTAGAAGGAAATTTGGCTTCACTGATAATTCTGGCAACATTTTTGTTGATTTTGGTGGATTGCAGTTATCCGTGTCTTTAAGCCCATCTATTTGGTGATGTCTGAAGGGGGTTTGGGATATTTCATTGTATTTGTATCTCCTATGTGCCCTGTAATGCCTTTTGATACATACACAGAGGATGCACAAAGATTTAAACTTGGGCTCCTGATCATATATAAGCTTATATCACCATCTGTGGAAAAAATATTACTCTTGTGATGTTTCTAAGAGATAAATACATTATCTACAACAGTATTAATTAGATATTATATACTATTAATTAGATAGTATTTGAGATTAACTTGTGGAACCTGTTCTAATAGAATCCAGAAACAACGAATGAATTGTTCTCAAAACTCTACAAAGAGGCTGAGAAGATCAAGCAGTGGAAACTGACTGTGGAAACTGAACTAAACCAGAAAGAAAGAAAACTCCAAGAGAATAGAAAGATTATTGAAGCACAGAATAAAGCCATTCAAGAACTGCAGGCCAGTATTGTATAATGTACATTGAATAGATGAAGTTCAGTGCTTCCTGATTCAGTATGAAACTATTATTGATACAATTAAATATTAAAGACTGTTGCAGTTTGGTTTGTGCCTTGAGAAAATGATTATTTTGAGAAGTTGCAGGCACCTGTCCTGTGTGAGGGTGGGTATGAAGAATATACCTGTAAGTGTCTCATTTGCTGGTAAATTGTTGTTCATTAATTATTGTATCTTTCATGCAAAAGATGACTCAGCATGTAATATCAGATAAAACAGACTTCTGTCTACTGATGCCCCAAGTGACTTTTTCATGAGGGATTTGAGAAGTTCAAGTGCATTTCTAATATATTTTTCAATAACAGTGTCTTTTTGCATCTGTTCCCCATGAAAACAGTTTGAAAATGAGAAACTCCATTTGAAACTGGAAGATGAGATATGTGAAAATAAAGATCTCTTGAAAGAGTAAGTAATAGAACCAAGGATATATTTTTGTGGTGGAAATAATCAGTTTCCATGTGGGCAGTTTTATGTAGCTGTTAAATTTTGAAGGTCATTTCCATTGTTACTCCTTAGGTGCACAAAGCACTGTGCACTCCTGTGCAAACATGATATTTTTCCCTCCTTTAGAGCTGCTGCTTCGAGGCATCTGTGTAATCTGCTCAAGGAAACCTGTACTCGCTTCACAGAGAAGACCAGCAAATGTAAATGCTTTTTTAGTTTTTATTTATCAGATAAATGTACTTCTAGCTTGATCTGAATTCACAAACAGAAGCAAGAAGAAGAAATTTCTCGTGCTGTTCAGAAAAGTTCTCCAGTTGAGATCGACTGGATGTGGCTCTCAGAATGAGAAGTGAATTTTAAGTGGCTCACAAAATTGGAAGTGAAGCCCCAGGTCTAACAGATTTGTGGTTTGTAATGCTGAATGCAGAGGGCTTTTGAAGGCAGTGAGATTGTTTGCTGCAAGTTGCCAGCCTGGGAGCTCCTTGGGTGCCCAAACAGTGCTCCAGGTTTGAGGCAGTGCCCACAGCCCTGACTGGCACTGGAGCCACTGCAGAGCAGGGCAGGGCTCCCCAAGGCTGCTCAGCCCATTGAAGCTTTGCAGTCCCAGCCACACTCTGGGAATGTATTCAGACATGAGAAGTGACACTTCATGCCTGGTTTTAGGCAGTAGAATCTACTCTGAATTCCCAGCACTCTGTAACAAATTTCCAGAGCTGACCTTTCCTGTTTTCAGCCATCACACATTTGTGGGGAAAAAAGGTCTGAACACCAAGGTATAATGAGTAACTGGAATTCTTCTCATGAAACTGAACAAGCCAAGACAGTTGGATAACTTAATGAAGTTTAAATTCTTGAGGTTTTAAAATATGTTATTGATTGGGAATTTTACTTTATATGCAATTTAGAATTGTTATTATAATCATTATAATTTTACTAACTTGATCCTGGATACTTAAGAAGTGTCTATTTCTTTTTAGCCTTAATTCTAGAAATCCTTGTATATAGATGTACTGTTTTTTTTTGATAGCTGTTTCTTTTACTGTGCTCTTTTTAATTGTTTTCTTAGGAAAAAATAGTATCAATTACAAAAGTGAAAGGAAAGAAGGAAAATATTGTTGCAATATAGTGTTGCAATTTTGTAATGACAGTTCAGATGCTCTATCAGCATCTGCTGATAGGAAGAAATTAAGTGCTAAACCCTAGATTACAGTTTATAAATACTAACAGTTTTGATACGTTATTATTCAACAGCATTAATACTATAATAATTAATATGGTCGCATAAACTGATCCAGAATTACACTTTTCACAGAAAAAAATATCTTAGGAAGGAAATTTAAAAGCTGAGCTTGCTTAATGTTTCAATGAAATACACCTTTTCCCTAGATTCTGTAACTTTTGGCACCATGTTTCATAATGACTTATTTAGTAAGAATGGAGCTGATAATTCCTTTGTTAATTCATTATGCTGATTAAAAATTATGACTTGGGCAGCTGGCATTCTTGTTCAAAAGAAAAGCTTTCTTATATGTTCTTGCTTTGATAGATGAACAGGAAAAGGAAGCAACAATACAATTGTATGAGGAACTTCACAGCAACGTAGAAGTAAGTGAGCAAGCTTGATGAAAGGAATGTGAGTTATGTGAGCTGAGCTGAGTTCCATGTTTATGTTGGGATACTGTTTGTGTCCATCATGTGTGGGTGTCATGTCATGTGTGATGCATGAAGTTGGGTTTTCAATCCCTTTTCAAGAGTGATTTTTGCGTTCTATAAAGCACATTCAATGGAGAAGGTGCAGCAGTGTGTGGGATGTAGATCCCTGTGATCTGGGTGATGTGTGCTTAGTGCTGGGTCACTGCCACAGCTTCTGGCTTCTTTCTGGGCTCTGTTTCACCTCCCTGCTGGTTCCTCAGAATGGCTGAGGTGGGCAGCAGCCCCTGGAGAAGTTCCATGGTTTCCAGTATTGAACTTCAAATATTAAATTTTGTTTTTAGAGAATGACGGTGGCATTTGAAGAGCTTCGTGTGCAAGCAGAGAACGACAGATTGGAAATGAGTTTCAAATGTGAGAATTCTGTTTATTGAGTTTATGCAGCTGGCTCAGTTTTGTACTTCATAGCTTGTGTTACACATGAAGTGTCAGGGCAGCCAGATGTGAAGTGCTGGAATGGTGAGCAGCTCACACTGAGACACTGGGACCCTTCTTTTATTCCTGCTGCCTTTTTGGTCACTGCCTGGCCCCTTCTGTTGCTGTTCCACTGGGCCAAAGCTGGAACATTATTTCTCAAACAGTCACTCAAAATTGAAGTTTTGTCTGTGAAGTACAGTCTAGAGATCAGTACTTACTTCCCATAGTTTGTTTATTTAAATGATAATGCACAAGTGTATAGCTACAGAAACTTTAGCTAAATGCTCTCTCTCTGTATGTATAGCCTGCTATGTTCCTGTTTCATTCTCACTTGCTCTTTTCTGTTTGTATTTTCATTATAAAATCAAACATTGCCGCAACAATTACTCTTGGGAAACAAATGGTACAGCTGTACAATTCCAGGCAACCTTAAACTGGAAGTTGTATTGAGCTTGGAGTTTATTTAAGCTAGAATGTTAACTATGGATGTTACTGTGTTTCCAAAGTAAAAGAAGAAGCGGAAAAAGTAGACAAGTTTGAAAAAGAATGCAGACTGGAAGTCAGTCAAAAGGAAAAGCAGGTTTGCTCATTTTGCCATCTAAGATGTAGAGCTTTATTTGGAACTAATGGGGCAATGCAAGAGCCAAGAAGTGTTTCTGGGTATTAGTAAAAAAGACAAAATAACATCTGAAGCTGCATTTAAGTCAAATTCTTCTAAGTTTAGTGGTGTTTCAGTCCCTTTAGTCTACTGGAATTTATGGTTTGATTTTGAATTGGAGAACTTTTTTGTTTAGAGTAATGTGACTTGATCAATATTTGGCTAAGATTATATCTAGACAAATATTATCTATCTATCTGTCTGTCTATCTATCTATCAATCTATCTATCTTGAATGACAGCAAAATGTCTGCTTATCATACCTGGGTACAAATGAAAATTAATATCTGTCCCTTCTCCAGACTTCATGATGATATTTCTTGCATTTTTCTAGATTTCAGCTCTTACCATACAGAGAGATGAAAAAGATGATGTCATAAAAGACATCAAGGCTCAGCTGCAGATGTCACAAAATAAGATTGCTGACTTAATGGAAGCAAAATGTAAGAGTTCTGCCTGCTGTGTTTAAATGTAATTGTTTCTAGAATTGAAATGTAATTGTTTATGATTGTTTATTTATTAGATGTAATTGTTTATAGAAGCGTAGGAAACAGGGCCATGATAGTCTTATTCTGTTGCTGGTTGGCAGCAGAATTTTGGGGCCTTGAAGGCCTTATTTTTGTTTGGAACAGGAGCTACTCATGTGGGAGCAGGACTGGCAGGGCAGTTTTTAGGGTGAGTCAAGCAGTGAGAGCTCTTGAAAATTGCAAGGGGAAAATATGTTGCTTCAGTTTTGCAAATGTACAGTCAGGCAGATGTCTCTGAGGACACTTTTCAGAACTTGATTTTCAATATTTTTAAGCCATCTATATTCAAATTTGATATATTACTTTATAGTATATGATGTCAGTACTATTGGTCTCTGTTAAATTCTTTAAATGTACGTAATTTTCCAATTTTAGCAGCATTTTTTAGTAAATATCCTATTTTAAAAATATAAACATCTTTTTTTGTTTAGTACATAATGAAGAAATGTTAAAGGAATCCCAGGGCAGTAAAGAACATTTGAGGGCAGAGCTGGAAGAGGCTAAAATTTCATTGCAAAAGGCAGAGGTACCCCTTGCTTATAGTTTTACAGTAGAAATAGGCTAGATGAGTATTTGCATAAGTAATTATGGATACTTTAGACATGAAACAGCTGTAGCTCTTTGTTGCAAAACATGTTTAGAAATGATATCATGTCTTGAAGGTTACTCAAAAGAACTTGGAAACTGAATTCCAGACTACAGTGAAAACATTAATTCAGGTCACTGGAGAAAAGGAAGAGCAGGAGGAAGAATGTAAAAAAATGAAGGCTTTGCTTGCAGCCCTGACAGAGGAGTTTGAGACTTCTGTTGCCAATTTGAAAAGCTTGCTGCAAGAAGAACAAAATAGGTAAATTAATGAGTTTAAATTCCAAGAGTGATCTTACCGGTTGCAGTCTATGACGAAATCAATAACAATTGGAAATGAAGCTGAAATTTTTTTCACACAGTGGTCTAAATGCAGAGAATTTAATGTATTTTTTTTTGTTTGTGATAGTTGATACTGTATAAAAAGTAATCTTTTGCCCCCTCCAACTTTCATAATTCTCTCTTTAAGAAATACAGATTTCTGTAGGTATATATTTGTTTACTTTTATGTCTACTGTTCTGAGGTTTTAAAAGTGAAATTTGATGTGTGTTGCAGGCAGATCTATCACCTGCCTGTTGAAAGATAAATGTTCTTAAAGTGCTTGTGCTAAGACTTTGTCTTATTGTCCTGTAAGTTTGGGGGTGCTTTGTACCCTACATTTGGGATTTTTCATTTACCATTTCCTTAGATTAAAGAAATCTGAAGATGATTCAAAGCTGCTTATCTTGGAGCTCCAGAATAAATCTGCTGAACTGGGTAAGGCTTGTAGAAAGGCAGAAAATGAGCTGGGCAGTAATAAAAATGTTTTCTGCTCTTTTCTGGAAATGGACTGTCTCTAGTAGCTGGAGAAATGATTTTACAGTACCTGTACCTGTCAGGAATGCCTGGATTTATTTTTACTCAGCTGATCCCTTTTCTTTGGGGGTCATTGGTGCTGGCAGCAGCCACAGGGCAGTGCTGTGCACAGCTCCAATAGTCAGACCATTCATGCATGAATTCTTCTGGAGGTAATTTTGGTTTGCAGCTCAGAGCAGCAGCACTGCAGGTGCCAGGAGTGACTTGTGCAGCAGAGACAAAACCTCCCATGGAGGTTTCTGTGACCCTCCCCATGCTGGAAGTGCAATGATGCTGGCAGGGGTTGTCTTTAAATATCATCAATTTGACATCCTGTGGTTTCTAGGGATGTGCTCCTTAGTCCCCAGAGTAAGAGCTCTGCCTTGCTGTTGAGAACTTGCAAAAAATCCCAGAATTGTGAATGTGCACATAGAAACCATTTGGAAGTTAGTAACAACTGGTTTCCTTTCCCAGCATATCTATGTGATACCTTCAGCAGTTCAGATTTTTTTTCTGGAACAATGCAGGTGCATCAATGCTTGGAGAATACTCTAGTCTTACAGTCCATGGTTTACTTGAAGCTATATTTGTGGAAAACATAATAGGCTCTAAATTTTATTTAAGATAAATATTCAGTTTCTCTTCAGATATAGATTTGCTAATGTCTGAATCATTTTCTCAAGTCTACATTTAGATTAAGTCATAAATTAGCTTTTCAGTTTCTTAACTTAATCCAACAAGTTTTGAGAACTGGGTATTGCAAAAGGGTAAATGTTTTATACTGCCTGCTAAATATGAAAAATCATTTCTGTTCCATTCATTTTACATTCCATGTGCTGTAGAAGAGATGACTAAAGTGAAATGTGATAAAGAAGTGCAACTTGAAGAGCTGTCAGAAACTCTGGTAAATGTTCATTTTATTAATCTATGGCATTTGCTCTTCATATGAAATTCCTCTTGCTTTGTAAGTATCTTAAATGCCATAAATAAACTCCATCTAGTCTGCCTTAACATTTCTACTAAACTTTCTCACACACAATTTCAGTGTTTTCTTTGAAGAATTCTTTATTGCCTCTGTTTTTCTTGTCTCCTGTGCTTTTGGTTTTTCTTGTCTCCCATGTTTTTGGTTTTCCTTCTCAAGGTTTTTGGTTATTTCCTTCTTTGTTCATGCCCATTCAAATGCCACTCCCTCTGGATATAAAGTTTTCCCATTTTTTCTTCCTTCCAGGAAGGTAATTAGCTCTGGCCTCTGTGAACCCTGCTGTGCTGTGACACAGGCCCATTTTCTGTCACAGAAGTCTAAGCTATATGAAATACACTCTTAACAGAGGTTTATTTTCATTATGATTTTATATTTACAAGCCTAACAAGAATCCATATCAACTAAAGTTAAGATAGTCTGAAATCAGGTGTGCATTTTACTGTGTCTGCTTGTTGTTATAATCTGTGCATTGAGTGTTCTGAACTGAGTTTCACTCATTTTCTAAAATGGGTAAATTGGAGCACTTTTACTGAAGAAGAATCTTGAGGCTAGTACAGAAAATTTGCAGAGAGAGAAACATTTGGAGAGAGAAATGAAAATACTCTCCAAATGAGAGAGGTCTGAAGAAAGGCAACAGTTACATGTTTTTAGAAATAGTGAAGTTACACATCATGACTTGGATACAAGTTTATACATAAGAAACAGCACCCAGAGCAGGGTCCCACTCGAATTTTGCAGCCCAAGTAATGAAACTCACAGCAAGGGACAGACATGAACAGCACTGGTGTCATAGTTCACTGTCCCACACCACTTCCAGATCCCAGCAGAGACTGGAAAGATCCAATCTGGATAATCCATGGCATGGATGTTGTTGGGTTCTTCTGAAAGCCTTGTGCTCTTAGTTCATGTCTGATAACCTCCAGCAGTTGGAGTTTGCACATGGGAACTCAAAACTCTTCCTTTTCATTTTGCAGAAAGAATTCCATGGTTTGAAAGCACAGCTGACAAGAACAGCTGAGAAGGAACAAGATTATTTAAAGCAGCTTGTGACTCTGAAAACAGATCTTGAACAAGAGGCGTATGACCATTTTGAAAATATAACATTGAATTAGTTTTGGTGTAATATAGAAGTTGCTTTAATCCACAGTGAAATGAACTATGATTGTTTTCTAATGGAAATTTTGAACCACATATATGCCATTAATTATATACTTACATTTCTAAATTCCACTTATCTATTTATGTGTATTCTATGGCATATGTAGTTGTTCTTTCACTTATTTAACAAGAAGAGAAAGTTTCTGAATTCATTGTTAATCTTGCTTTAAAATACATAATCTTCACTAACCATTATATATATATAAAAGTTGACTCTGATTTTCTTTCCTTCTTCTGTCACCTTCTTACATCTCTCTGACTCTGCTACAAAGCTTATATTTGTAGATAAAGGCCTGGACTTCTTTCAGCATGGAATAACACTTGATAATGGGTATTTTTAATTTAAAAGGAGATTTCAAAATGCATCTTCTTATTCCTCTTGGCCATTTGTTTTAAATTAGGTTAAAGAATGAACAGCTAACAGTGTATCTCAGTAAGCTTTCACTAGAGAAAGAACAAACAGCACAAGAGAAAAATGCTGTGGCTGCAGAACTCCAGAAGCTGCAAGAACAACAAGAGGCAAGTTGTAAACTTCCAGCTTTCTTGAAAGGACAACACTCAATTTGGCAAATGACTCAGTTTTACAAATTAGATGATGAGCTGCAACATGACTTGGATCTGTAAAGTACCTGAGCAAATTTTTTTGTGTTTGAATTGGAAAGGAAGTGTATTTACACTTGTGAACAAGGCAGGTCTGTGTGCTTTGGATGGCTTTGAATTTTTTAAGAAGTCACTTTGAATTTTATTTCTTTGCTGACACAAGGGTCTTTATTTAGGATAGTAAGAAAAAAGAAGACAATACAAAGCAGTTAGTTGAAAATCTAGAAGAGGCAAATAGCCAGCTAAGGCAAGTAAAACCAAATATTAATAACTGATATTGTTAAAGGAAGTAGACTCAAATAGTTAGTTGTGTTCAAATGTTGCTTTCTGGGATTTTTTGATTAATGTTTTTTTAGATTACACAGCTAAACAGAAACTATTCAGAATTGCTGTTGGCCAAGTAGAAATTTTCTCAGATAGAAATACCAATTGCTGCAGGAACAATGTTTGCCATCATTTTGTATTCCATAGTAGGAGCTGTCTTGTTTTGCATTAGACATCTCAGGTGTGAAGGAAATTCAAATGGAAGCTGAAGGTTATGGATGAAATGTGACAAGGCAAAACTGGATCAGAGTTACTCTCTGTATCCCCAGTTCAACAGACAGGCAGCTCCCATGTTTCACAGCTGCACTGCAATAGTCCAGGTCAGGATGTATTTTCCTTGGGTTCCTGGAACATCTTTTCCTACTTACAAGAAGTATGGACAGTTCACATATTGACTTACTGGGCCTGTTGCTGCATTTTAAGAACATTTTCATTGAACAGCTTATGTGAAGTTCCCATCAACATTAGCAGCTCTTTTCAGAAAATAAAATATGGGTTTATTAGAAGTACTGAAAATAAGTTAAAGGCAATAAGGAAATATTTACTAATGCTTGTTAATTTGGCACTTAGAAATGAACTGGAGTCTTTGAAGGAGAAAATGGCAAAGACTGGTGAAGAGATGAAAAGTACACTGGATGAAAGAGAAGAAAATGTATGTCCTGTGTCATGAAAAAATCTTACAGAACCTGCAGGGCAGCATTCAATGTAAAATCTTTGTTGGGATTTTTTCTGCAAAGCTCTGCCTGGGGGATGTGATCTCTGCCAGAGGTTTCTTCTTTCCCAGCTGCTGCCAGCTATGCCCTTGTGTGTCCCCATGTGAGCCCTGGTATTTCAAAAGACAAGCACAGTCACTGGGATGTTCACTCTGTGCTGGAAGTTTAATATTAAAGATTTATTTGTTTTCAGGCAAACAGAGAACCTGCTTTTCTGTTTTTTCATATACCCACTCAGTGATGGATGGGCTCTGGATTAGCTTTTTATATGTAGTGTGAGTTTGAGCTGAAATAGATTCAAACATTTTTACTTTTCTTTCTATTGGTTTAAAGCAACCTGGGGTTTTTAGCAAATTTCAAAATTTCATTGTAAAAGTCAATGATTTACAATTTAATTTCAGGTTAAGAGAACTGAAAATGAAATTTCAAGAAAGGAAAAGCCATTGAAGATTCTAGAAAAGAATTGGGAAAATTTATTTTTTCATGGATGTAGGGAACTTCATACAAGTGCCCTTTTTAAATTGTGAAGATCTTGGGGTTTTTTCTTCTTCTTTCTTAACTCCATAACCACTAAGGAACTGGTTCACTGCTATTAATTAACATCTTGTGGTACTTTATGGCTAAAACTCTGATTATTCTAACATGGCAGCTGGTGTTTCAGTCCCATTGGAAAAAACCAGACTGCTGCAAGTGCAGGTTTGAGAACATCTACAGGAATTGCTCACACAGGGAGTCATTTGTAGAACTTACTAATTCATGTCTGAAATATCTCTTTCAGATGAATAATTTAAAGAAACAGATGGAAAATAAAACCAAATGCATTGAAGAGTTGCAGCAGGAGGTGTGTAGAGATTTTAAATGTCACAAACACATAAACACATTATACTTTGGGTTGCCTTTTCAGCAGGTTTGTGTCTGCTGTGATGTCTTTAGATACACCTATGTAACTTAAACATTTTTCTTTCTTATCCTAACCCTGAGCAAATTAGAGAGTCATCTTAGGGAACACTTGATTTGTTAAATGAGCCTTAATTTGAAAAGAGCAATTACAAAAATAATATCTTTAATAAACTTCTACTCTTTTTCATTTAGTGCATAGTGTTATTTATGTACGTGTATGAATATCTCAGTTACCACTAGTAGAAAAGAATTCTGCACTGGCACAAACTGTAGTAACTTCACTGTAAAAATAAATAACTTGTATTTTTGGTCATGACATCTTGACACCTTCTGTCAGCAGCATCTTAGTTTTAATTTCCATTCTGTACCTCATTTGTTATTCCTTGCTGCTGCTCAGGAGGAGCCCTTCTTAAGGTCATGAAGAAACAGTAATTATCACAGAAATTAGCTGAACATTCATTTGTTTGAAGAATAGTTCTGGAACCTGAGCTACACAACAAAGAGTTATTTGCCTGATGAAAGCTGGAATATCTTGATGCAGTTAAACCATGACATATTTCTATTAACTTATTAAGGTACAATGCTTGTTTTGTTTAATTTCAACAGAACAAGGTGCTGAAAAAGAAAATTACTGCAGAAAGCAAGAAAAGCAATACTTATGAAGGGAAGGTAGGTTTAAATAACATCGTGTAGAAGATGAGGTGAGTGTTTTTAACTTCCAGTGTAGGTAATGATAATACTTGTTATACATTCTGAGGTGGTTTATGGATCTAGGATCCAGACTTTGCAGGAATGAGCTCATAGTTTTTAGAAGATGCTTCCATTTTTAATCATTGGGCACTGACTATTGGACATTTAAGAGATGGATTCACATTGCAATTAATGATGTTTCCAATCTGTTCCCTTTTTTTTTCTTTTGTTGATAGTGGACTGAACAGGGTTCAGCAACCTCATTGTAACAGAAAAGCATTTAATAGAAATATATATATAAATATATTACTCTTTTTAGGCTGTTCTTTAAATGTGTTCTTCAGTGGCAATCCCTCTGATGGGAATATTGTGTCCAGCTTTGGGTACTGCACTTGAAGAAAAGTGGACTTTTTTGAGGATATTCATATGAAAAACTTAAAAGGAAAAACTGTAGTGAAAATGCACAGCTGGGAGAAAATGTACCATAAAACCTGTGAAAATCTGATACAGATTTACAAGAGAGGGAATAAAATCTCCATCTCTATTTGTTTTTTTTCCAAGGCATTCACAGCATTTAGGGTGACTGCTTAGGGCAGTCTTCCCCATTGTGCTGTTGCCATTTTTCCTTTGAGTATTTTCTAACTCACTTCAGGCCAAAGTTCAACTCTTTATTAAAAAAAACCCTGAACTTTTCAATAGGAAACACTTGCATCATATACCTGAAAAGTAACAGTGTTTGTGCTCAAAAATAAGAGGTAAGAAAAAATAATCAACATAGTAATTCCTAAACAAATAACAGCAGCAATTCTGCTTTCTCCAAAGGTGAATAAATTGCAGTTAGAGATGGAAAATATGAACAAGCAACATAAGGAAGAAGTTGACATCTATCAAAAAGACATAGAAACAAGAAAAGTAAATGAAAATAAACTTCGTGAAGAGGTGAGAGGTGTTCATTTTTACTGCAATTTACTTTTTTTTGGTTTAAAATGTTGTTCTGAAGCTTTAATATCCAGAGTCCTTGCTCATATTTCAGTCTTATCAACATAAATGGAACTTGTTTTGTATGCCTGTGAGCAAAGCTTTAGTACATTAGGTGCTTAGGTTGAAATATTTGAATATGCCTTTGACAATGAGAACTCCATTAAAAATTCCTTCCTTCAAGATATAGTTCAAAGAAATTCCACCCTTGGTATAAAGTCAGCCCAGTTAAATTAGATTATAACTTCTCCCATATTAGGATTTTTCCGCCCACACTTTTTTTATGGCAATGCTAAGAAATGTTAGGGCAGAGTGCTTGAAATGGCCTTTTGGTTTGCAGTGAGCTTGCCTGCCTTGGCTGTACCTTTGATCTTGCCCATTTTAACAATCTGCAGAAAAGATGAGGGATTTGAAAGGAATCTTAAAAGCAAATAAAGCCCAAGTGGGACTGCAAACTTTGCACCCACAGGGAGAAGAAGAAATTGAGATTTAAAAGAAATATATTGTTATGTTGATGAATGAAATGCAATTTATTACTGACAGGTAGAAAAGATGAGGTTGCTTTGTGATGAAACTGCAATGATACAGAGAGAAACTGATGCCAGATGTCAGCACAAGATAACTGAGATGATGGCACTGATGGAAAAGCACAAGATCAGAGATTTTCCTGCTTGCTGTGATTTGCAATGGGTGATACCATGTCAATACCATGTTTATAACTTGTGACACCACGTTAATGACCTTTCCAAAGCAGAAACAGGCCTGAGTCTGGGAAAAGGAAGATGAACACATGCTGGACTTTGCATCATCTAAAATCAAATTCATTTGAAGAATATGAACACATTCCTATGGGCAGATACATTCCATTCATCTAAACCTCTGGGATTTTTAGATTTTTTTTTCAATTCAGGCTTCCTTTGATACCATCTGAATGCAATATTTTTCAGTATCAGTTTGGCCTCTTTCTCAGAGGTTACCTAGTGACTGTCAGCAGTTTAGCCTGACACATTTTAGTTTACCTTTCTATTCCTCATTTTGCAATATCTTTAGCAGCTACATTAATAAAGATGGCACAGCTGGCTCTTAGTGCTGAGCACATATTGCTGCACAGAAATAAAGCACTCTCTGCCAGTCCACAAAATAATACTTGAATTGAGCATTTCCTGTTTTACAGTTTCTGCAGAAGCATCAATGAATCTTTTCTTTATGAATCTTAAGAGCCTGGTTTGAAAAAATGATGTTTTAAGACTGGATAACTCTATATTGCAACATTTAGTCACATGTTTTGAGTTTGTTGTTGGTTTGGTTTTTTTACCACAGAATGAATATGATAAAATGGTTGAAGAAAAAGATGCAGAGTTAAAAGTATATAAAATGAAACAGCAAAAGCAGTTCTCATCAGAAAGGGCACTGGTAAGGAGCACTTTGCAATGGTCAATAATTCAGTGAAGGGGCTGATGTCCTTGTGTAGTGGTTTTATACTGGCTAAGTGCCAGGCACACACAAAAAAACATTCACTCATTTTTCTCTGCTATTGTTGAGCAGAGGAGGGGAAAGAAAAATTCAAGGACTGAGTTGAGATAAAGATTAGGAGAAAAACACTTTGAGGGTAAAGCAGATTCAAACTTAAATAGTGTAAAAAAATTATTATTAATAGAATTAAAAGTGAGTAATGATAATTAAACGAAACCCTTAAAACACCTTTTTTCCCAATCCCTCCCTCTTGCCCACCGACAGCACAGAAAGACAAAAGATGTGATCTTCGGTCAGTTTGTGACTTCTAAAGATCTTTTTTCAATTTGCTTAGAGAGTTTCTTTTCCTGCTGTGCTCTGGGGTCTTTCCCACCAGAGACATTCTCTGGGAACTCTTCCAGTGTGCTTTTAATTTTTACCCGCAGCAGTCCCACCCAACCTGCTGCAACAGATCTTATTCTGGGCGCTAAAAACTCCAAATGTTTCTAAAAATAAATTGGAGTGGCAGTGTGTTTGTGTCTGCTCCTCCAGGTAGTGGGTCATGTTCTGACTCCGCCCTTTGAATAGGAAACTTTTGTTTTCAATATTTAGATTGTGCCCTCTCACCCCTGTTCTATTGTGCCCTCTCACCCCTGCTCTCCCAAGGGTTTTAAGGTATTACCTTGAACACTTCTGATCAAGTACCTGTTTCTTACAGTGCTTCAGTCTTTGTTAAACAAGCTAAAGCAAAGCTTCAAGTATAGGGCTGAAAAGCAAATAGAATTATCTTGTGTATCTAATGCGTGTCCCTGTTAATTACTGCCTCATTTGGGACTGTTTTCCTTTTTCTGGGCTGTGCAGAGTTAACCCTGTCCTTTGTTTAATGGTTTGTAGGAAAATGAGCTGTCATGTTTGAAAAGGGAACTGTCCTCCCTTAAGGAACAGCTGAGAGCAGAAATGGAAGAAAAGGTGGAGTTTTTTATTCCCTGAGCAGTGGGGGTGAGAGGTGTGGCCTGGGCTTGTGCTGTGGGAGGAGTTGGGTAAGAAATGAAACTGAACAGAAAAACAGTGACTTTGGAATGCTGGGGTTGTGCTAAATCTGGTCATAGATTTGTGTGAACTTTGTAACAGTCTGTGATTATAGATTACATATAAATAAACAAACAACAAAACAAAACTCTCCTTTATTTTAGTTAATTTTAACTAGCTAAAGCAAAAAAGTTCCCTAAATTGAAGGGGTTTTTCAGTGACTTTTGAATGCTGGGGTTGTACCAAACCTGGTCATATTTTTGTGTGAACTTTGTAGCAGCCTGTGATTATAGACTGTGCTCTGTAATTAGACCAAGAAGATTTTTAACAACTGAATTCAAATCAATATTTCCTTGCTGTCACATAACTCTTTTGTAGGAGAATCTTGTAAAAGAGCACTCTGGCAGTGTGATTCCTGAAAGTGAAAAGAAACACAAGGTAACTTTAACTTTTTAATTGCTTTTAGAATTTGGTAGTATTTATATGTGTAGAATCAATTGAAGTGCCATGATAATTTATTTGCATTCAACAAAAGACAGTAGAATGCTTTAGACTTAAAATTTTAAATTATAGAAAATACAAATTGATGTTCCTGGGACTCCTTAACCTTGTTTAGATCTATGCAGTGAATCTATTCATGTAAAAAATAGAAACTCTCCAAATTATATTCCTGAAAAAAAAAAAAAAAAAAAAAGTCTTCTTCAGTACAGGAAGCCCCTTGGGCAGTCCAGCATTGAAGTTTTGTAACTCCTAACAGTGAATTTTTCTTGTTGCATTTTTCTGCCTGTATTTCTTACTTCTCTGTAGATTTTTTTTTTCCCCCTGGGATAAGAAGGGATTTTAAAGGGTCACACCATTCCATGGAGATATGAGACAGCAGTTTCTGGAAGGGCTCCCAGTGTGTAATTTTTCTTGCTCACTTGTTGATTTTTTTATGTCTCTAGAACTGATTTACTTAGTCTTAAAAGTGTCCATTTGTAAAGGCACTTTTCCTCTATGGAAGAGAAAAAAGCTGATACAGCTGTAAAAATGGTCAAAGTATCAAAGTAGTCCTGACTGCAGAACTGACCCTTCTTCCCTGTCAGGAGTTCACTTGTGGTTTTCACATTGGAACAATGGAATCCAGCACCATTTTGATGTTATCTGTCTAAAAAAGGACTGCACTGGACCATTCAATGCTTCTCAGTTTCACTTCTAGTGAAAAGACTATTTTAAGAAACACCAATCTTGATGTAGCTACCAATCTTTCTTTGAAAGCCTTTTCCTGCAGTTTTGTTTGTTCCCATTTTCTTTGATGTTTGATAGAGTCCAATGTAGTGGCTGCAGTTCAGAATAACCTGGATTTCTGCAGATAAGCATGGAGAACTTAAATACAATGTGCCATGAAACTCAGCTCTTCCATAGCTTCCCCTTCATTCTCCTCATTTGGCAACAAAAATAATATAAAAAATGATATTTCCACCCCACCCCACTTTGTTTGGGTCTTTGCTCCATCTTTGGATGGAAAGATCAGAGTTCCACCATTTCTCTCAGGTGAATTCTTGGACACTCAGACTGTAAACTGGGTCCTGAGTTTGGCTTTAGATTCCACACTTACCCCATAAAATATAATCTAAAAATAGAAACATTTTCTTTCCCAGAAATGTGTTATAAAGACTCCTCCAGTGGATAAAATGCAGAGTGGAAGAAGCACAAACCTGCCTGCAGAGCAGAGCAGCAGGAAAAAGCAGAAAGTGCTTGTGCAGCTGGACACTCAGTCAGACAGCTCTGAGCACACTGACCTCCTGGTAAGAGCCAGAGAACAAATCATGGGCTGAGCAGCTCTTTGTGCTCACTGCTGGAGCTGAGAATGGAAATAAAGAGTTTGGGCTTCCACATTCAAGCCAATATTTATGTATATTTTTAATTTATTGGTTCTTTCTGGAATTGTAATTGTATGTACATAATTAACATTTTTTGTATTGAACTGTTATGCCTCATAATGACAGCTTTTCTTTTTCATAATTTAATATCCTTAGGCAGAAAGAAAAAGTAATTTTAATATAGTGTGACTAAGTAACTTTTAATTTAACTTTCAACTTTTAATCATATAGAGCATAGTCTCGGAAGAAGAAACATTTAAAAATTTGTACAAAGATTATCCACAAGCTTCACAGTTACATTCCACAGCACCAAAAAAGGTATGTTAGCCTTTCCTAAGATTAAACCAAGCAGTTAATCAGATTGTTTACAGAAACGAAAGGATGGCTTTATTTTCCTTCCCAGAGCCCAGCTCCATGCAGTGTGAAATCTCCAGGCTCTGCTCTGAAACTCAAAACCATGAGGAGAATGCGCGAGGCGGGCTGGACTGTGCTCTCCAAAATGGACAGGAAAAGGAAAATTAAAGATGCTGTAAAGCTCTTTGCTTAAAATGCAGAAATGCCCAGTGCTGTGGCATTGCTTGCACGGTTGTTCTTCTCTCAGGGTTAGGAATTTGTTGCTTTTTTCTGTCATACTCAGTGTGTTTAATACTTCAAAATGTTGGGACAAAAATGAGCCAATTTTAAATTTTGAAATAAATAGAACTACATAGAAAGTTGTTTCAAAGCTGTTTCTGGCATTATAAACTCTGGTTTTATAAACTTCTGTTCTTTTACATTTGCTCTGTTTTTCTTAACACATAAATACTTAGTGGAAGAAATGTAGCTGTTAAATGAATGTTCTTTTACCTGAAGTCCTCTTGCTTTTTCCTGCATTTTAATGGCTGTTAGACCTGTCTTTTTAGACTGTTTTGTTTTCAGTATGTTAAAATGGTTTTGAAACTTCTAAAATTTCAGTAGAATTACTTGTATTTAAAAAGATTTCAGCTTCACAAGGAGTAAAATATGCACATTATAAGATTGTGAAAACAATGTTAAGATGCCATTAAATTGTTTATCTGAAATATAAAGTGTGGGACTATTTGTTGTTGCTTTAAATATTTGAACACAGACAGAAATCACCCACCAGCCTTCCTAGGGACCAGCAGAAGTGCAAGGATAGATTAGAACATCTATTTCTGTATTAATCCTTGATTAATCTTTGTCAGGGTCTCTGGCTGGTCAGAGTGACCCCGAGAACAGTTCCAAAGTCTCTTTTCCCAGCCCGGCGCTTGAAGAAGGAGTCGGGGCTCTTCATTTCTCAGTCTCAAGGTTGTTTCATTTATCTTATCTGTAAAAAATTTTCTCCTGCCCTGCCAAGGTGAGCTCAGCAGGACAGTCTGAGGCATTCTGCCTCCCCCAGGGCAGTGTTATGTCTTTATACTACAAACTACGTGTACAATGTTTACAATTGCTTTCCAATACCTATCATCTATGTTAGACAGTGAGCTTCTACTCTAAACCAATCGGTAAGTGCCACCATCACAGCAGAAGAAGAAGGAGAAAGCTGGACACACACAGTTCCCTCCATCTTGCCCCCTGAACCCCCATACCAGAAACCCCAAAATCTACATTTTCACCCCGTAATAGCTTCACTAATACGCTACCTGAACTGTTGTGGCTTGCTGATCTTCATAGAAGGTTGGTAACTTGCTCCATGGGTCATAATCAAAACCACAGGGGCATTCTGGGCTCTGTGCCAGGGTCTCTGAGCCCCATGGCAGGGGTCTGGGCTGCTCAGGACAGCCAGAGGGATGTCCTGGGTCCTGACAAATCTTGGTTTCACAACAATGACAAACCCTGCTTCAGAGCCTAGACATAACAAGAAAACTACAAGTACATCTTAATCCCCGAGCCCCCTGCCCATCGCTGGGGGCTCTGGGGGTTTCTCCCCCTGTCCCAGTGTAGGATTGATGGGGGTAGCACGGTCGGGACGCATGGAGATGAGAGATCTCTGCAGCCAGGTCGTGGAACTTGGGGTTGTGATAAATAGGTATGATTCGTGCTGATAAAAATTGAAACAGTAATCAATATTGATACAGTAATTAATATTTGAGAATAATAAAATAGTTAACAGCTAAAAGTTGTAATGCCAAAGAAGAGAGGGAAAGGAGGGTCTCCACCCACCCCCCCTTCCCAGCAGATGTTCTCAAGGACCACAGGAAAGAAGCTGAAGATACCGTTGCTAAAAATGACCAAGAACCTGGTTGGGTCCAAGAAAATGCTAATTATAAGGGACTTATTGCCTTGATATGCAGATGCAGTGATACGTTAGTCTTGGCTTACATTGTACTGGCTTGGTGCGCATGTGTAACCCAAAGGTGAATTAAAGGACAACGAAGAAGACTACAGAGCCTTCATCAGTGACGACCCCCAAAGACTTGTGTGACCACCAAACCGAGTGGTGGCGCATGCGTGATAAGGGTGGTAATGAGGGCGGAGATAGAGATATGATGAACCGAAAATGGGAGGAGATGGCATTTACACATGGCATATAAGGGGTGACTTTCACTTGGCAAGCTGGTACGTGAAGTGGCAAGGGTCATTGAACTCTGCCCTCCGTACCCCGCAGTTGTTTTTGCTTATGCGCTATTATTTGAACCAAATTATCCCTTATTTATATATTTTCTAAACTATTCAATTAAAATTGCTGCTACCTTAAATATTGTTTGGTTTTTTTTATTATGGATAATTGGGCAAACATAACAGGGTTTATTGCAAAGGGCCTGGGTGCAGGGCCCTGCTGGGAGCTGCAGCCACAGCTGGAGCAGGCCCGAGAGAGGAGAGGGGGAGAGAGGATGAGAGGGTAAGAGAGTAAAAGCGTAAGAGAGTAAAAGGGGTAAGAGCATCAAAGGCAAGAGCTAAGAGACAAGAGGTAAGAGCAAGAGTAAGAGAGGTAAGAGCTAAAACAGCAAAGTTCCCATTACAATATAATAAATCTTCTTCTGTGTTGAATATTCTGATTCTCACTAACCAATCTAGTAGAAGATACAAATCCTACAGCATTTTCATACCACCTATAAGAATCATTACATTACCATACTGTGCTACATTTTAAACCTTAAAAACTCCTCTGTGGACCCCTTCAGTAGGGGCTGCTCTGACCCTGGGACCTGCCTGCAAGCAGAGGGAATTGTTCCATCAAAAGGGGGTTACTTTCAGCGGCCACACCGTTGTTTTCCCGTTGTTCAGTAACTAAGGGATCTCATAGCTTGCTTTCATTTCCATCTCGCTTATAGTTTCCATATTCTCAAAATCTTTTGCCAGACAATCATATTTGTAAGGCTTTCCTGTTTCATCTTCCCCAACACCCCAGAGCCGGCGCTGCTGCGGCTGTGGGACAGAGGGGGTGCGAAAGGGGGATCCGGGCTTGGAGCGGGAGGAAGGGGAGGGAGAGGGGAAGGGGAGGAGCAGGAACAGGAGCAGCACGGAGGGAGCAGCCCGAGGAGGAGCAGCAGCAGGGCAAGGAGCATTGCGGGGTTCCACGGGGAGCCCGCAGCTCGGCTGGGCCCGGCAGCATCGCATTGCCCCGCGTCCCGCAGGTGAGCGCCGAGGGGAAGCGGCAGCTCCGGGAGGGTTTTTGGGGGGGAAGAGGGGGATTCTGCTGGAGTTTGGACCTTGCCGATTCCGGAGTTATGAAAAGTGCGTATTATATGGCTCTATGCAGATATTTACTGTGGGAATCCATAAAATCAGAGGGGTTTGGGAAAGCTGCAAAAGGCAGGCCTCAGAGACAGCAGAACTGTGAGTAGAGCGCAGCCATGAGATAGGTCATCAGAAAAATTGTTTAAACTGTAGAAAAAGCAAGGGCAAATAGAACAATGGCCTGTGTATTAACGCTTGTCTGAATAGCTCTCTAAGCTGCAGAAAGTTTATTTAGCAAGATATTAGGATAGTTGAAGCTTAAGAATGGAGCTCAGTGCGTTATGTTTTAAGGCTTACAAGCAGGTATTGTATTCGAAATAAGCAAGCATTGTTTTAAGCAAAGGTATGTGTGCTTATGGTGTGTGAAAAACGGCAATCACTTGTTTTTAAAATTTTAAAAGTTTAATAGCAATAAAATAGTTCTACAAATAGTAATATAATTAGAGTAATAATAATTTAGACAATTTGAATTAGGACAATACGAGACAACAAATATAAAGAGTTACGGACGTCTGGGTACCTTTTTCTGGGCAGCACGAGCCCGAAAAAGGACCCCCGCTAATGAAGATTAACCCTTAAAAACAATAGCCCATTGCATATTCATACACCTCATAGATGACGCATAAATTCCATTCAAACATTCAAACACAGGATTCTGTGGTTCTGGTCAGTGTCAGCTTCTTCCTCTGAATCCTAACAGCACCTTCGAGGCGGGAAGAAGTTCTTTTCTTCTGATAAGAGAGCAATAAATTCTTTTTCTCTGAAAGATTTAGGTGTCCTGTGGCTGCTATCTCACTGCAAGTCCTTTCTTTAAAAAAGTATCCTACATAGCATTGTTTCTATGTTAACAATTTTTATAACCTAAAACTATATTTAACACGGTACTTAAGAGAATTAATACAGCATTACTTTCTAACGCAACACATATAATATTCATTTTAATATTTGCAAAAAGCCAATCATAAAATACAGGCATTTTCACATTTACCATATGTATTTTGATGTATTGATTAGTAGTGCTGTATTAACAGTTTAATAATAAATGTAGTCTTGTAATTAAAAGGTAACTTTTGTAGTTAAAAGAAGAACTATTTCAGTGAGGTTTTTTTAAAGAAAGGAATGAGGCACTCGCACCAGATAGCAGCCACAGGACACCTGAATCTTTCAGAGAAAAGAATTTATTGCTCTCTTATCAGAAGAAACAAACTTCTTCCCACCTCAAAGGGGCTGTTAGGATTAGAGGGAAGAGGTTGATGATGGCCAGACAGAATCCTGTGTTTGAATGGAATTTATGCATCATGTATGAAGTGCATGAATATGCAATGGGCTATTGTTTTTAAGGGTTAATCCTTTGCTAACGGGTGTCCTTTTTCGTGCTAGTGCTGCCCAGAAAAAGGTACCCAGATGTCCGTAACTCTTTATATTTGTTGTCTCGTATTGTCCTAATTCAAATTGTCCAAATTATTATTACTCTAATTGTATTAGTATTTGTAGAACTATTTTATTACTAATAAACTTTTAAAATTTTAAAAACAAGTGATTGGCATTTTTCACAGGAGTTGAGTCCCAAATATATTTTGGTGTCGCTGAGAGAGGTATTTTTAATTCATTTGATGAGGGGATATTTTTGGATCTCTCAGGAGTGCAAAGGGGAGCAGGGGAAGCGCTGAGTGCCTGGAGTGGAGGGATGCTGGGGAAAGGGGACCCTGGAACACCTGATATAAAATTTCAATGGTCAATCCAAATTTTACTTCTATACCTTTTATTTTAAAGCAAGCAAGCAGCGCTGGGTGGCCGGGGAGTCACTGCTCCATTCACAGCACACACAGTTCAGTAAAGTATATATACTGTTTTTAAGCCTACAAAGCATTTTCCAATGTGCTTGGTTAGTCCAAATTAGCAAATATCAATAAGCTGGGAGCAGTAATTTCATAATATTTCTAGGTTGTCCTTGATTCCTATCCTTGTGGTTGTCTGGAGGGAGGCCTTGCACTGGTGTCTGCTACATGATTTTGTCAAGTGCATCAAGCTTTTTATTATACATAAGCTTTTAATTGCTTTGTTGCAATATCTCTTAGCTTTACCCCAACTTCCTCTAATTTGTTCTAAGCATCAGTCATCTTGCTCCCTCATCTCTTTTGCTCTACTATACTTCTTTGATTTTGATGCTTTTTTTGGCTGTTTGGTCAGAAAGTTTCAAAACCTTTCTTTGTGTCTGTTTTGGACACAGCAGATAGAAGCATTTGCTGATTCCATTGCCAATTGGCATGTATCTCAAAAACAATTTCCACAGAATCAGGGGAGGGTGAGCCCTGGGACCCCCCAAAACCCCCTCATCATGTCTGAGCAGGACCCGGGAGAGGGGGAATGCCCAGGACCCACAGCCCCCCCAGCAGCTCTGAGAAGAGGGACCCCCATAACCCCAAAGTGAGGACACAGGAAACAGGGAACTCCTGGGAGAGGTTTTTGGACTCCTTGATTTTTGGAGGTATTTCTGGCCACCAGACACCCGGTGACTTCTAGAGATGGACTTGCCCAGTGGGACCTCCGAAGGCAATGCACTCACATCTTGTTTTTCCCCCAAATCAGGATTTCCCATTCCCAAACCTCATCTGGATGGAGAAGGCTGTGAGGAAGAAGAAGATGCCCCAGGGCACTGAGGC
This sequence comes from Melozone crissalis, assembly GCF_028551555.1. Classification (NCBI taxonomy): domain Eukaryota; kingdom Metazoa; phylum Chordata; class Aves; order Passeriformes; family Passerellidae; genus Melozone; species Melozone crissalis. The sequence goes on from NW_026535957.1 coordinate 666,198, forward strand.
AGGTGAGGAGGAAGTCAGTGCCCCTTTTCCCCTCTCTCCTGCTCCATCTCCCACCCCAGCACGGCCCCAGCTGCAGCACAGCCCCACTGCTGATGCTGTCCAGCCAGGGATGCACTGGGGGGATCTCCTTCCCCTTTCCCTGTGGCATGGAGGCAAATCCCATCCTGTCCTTGTCCTTCCTCCCCCAGGGAAGGAGCTGAGGATGGAGACCAGGGAGGACAAATCCCCATGGCAGAACCTCGTGGAAGAGGCTGTTTTGAGCAGCTCCAGGGCACAGGAATCCAACGGGGAGGAAAAGCCACAGAGATCCCTCAGGAGGAGGGGCTGCAAACCCAGCCCAGGGTGCTCCGAGGAGGAAAGACTCAGCCTGTGCCTGGAAGGCAGCCAGAGATCTGCCCAGAGCGCTGAGGTGGTGGTCCATGAGCAGCTTGATGATGGCAAGAAGCCCCACCAGTGCTTGGAATGTGGGAAGAGTTTCGGCAGGAGCGACCACCTGCTCATCCACCAGAGGACCCACACCGGGGAACGGCCCTATGAGTGTGGGGAATGTGGGAAGAGCTTCAGGATCAGCTCCCACCTGATCGTCCACCAGAGGATCCACACCAATGAACGGCCCCACAAGTGTGGGGAATGTGGGAAGAGCTTCAGGATCAGCTCCCACTTGGTCGTCCACCAGAGGATCCACACCAATGAACGGCCCTATAAATGTGGAGAATGTGGGAAAGGGTTCAGGAGGAGCTCCAGCCTGAAACTCCACCAGATGATCCACACTGGGATACGACCCTTTGTGTGTGGGGAGTGTGGGAAGGGCTTCCGTGACAGCTCCCGCCTGATCATCCACCAGACAATGCACACTGGGGAGTGCCCCTACACGTGCTCAGAGTGTGGGAAGAGCTTCATTGAGAACTCCAGCCTGATTCTGCACCAGAGGATCCACACTGGGGAGAGGCCCTACAAGTGCAGGGAATGTGGGAAAAGCTTTAGGCAGAGCTGCCATCTGAATGCCCATCAGAGGATCCACACTGGGGAGAGGCCCTATAAGTGTAGGGAATGTGGGAAAAGCTTCATCGACCCCTCTGGCCTGAGTGTCCACCAGAGGATCCACACCGGGGAGAGGCCCTACAAGTGCGGGGAATGTGGGAAAAGCTTCAGTCAGAACTCTAAGCTGATTGCCCACCTGAGAATCCACACTGGGGAGAGACCCTATGAGTGTTCTGAGTGTGGGGAGAGGTTTCAGAGCCGATACCGTCTCCTCAAGCATCAGCAGATTCACACAGAATAGAGGCCCTTCTGCTGCCCTGACTGCAGGAAGGGCTTTTAGAAAAACTCCACCCTCGTCACCCACCAGCGGATCCACACTGGGGAGAGGCCCTGACAGTGTCCCAAGTGTGGGAAGAGCTTCTCCCAGAACTCTGCCGTGACCCAACACCAAGGGAGGCAGCAGTAAGGGATGCCCAACAAGTGCCCTGTGTGCAGGAAGAGTGTTACCTTGATTTTTAAAGATTTTCTGAGCCTTCTAATGTTTACATTCTTGTAGCAAACTTTCTCAAACACTTTCTGTAAATAACTTCTTGTTTGGCATTCTTTTATAGAAGAAGAAAAATTTGATGGACTGTTGGTTTGTCCAGTGTCATTGGAGAGGTGGCACTTTCACCCTCCAATCCACGGTCGCTTTTAGAAAACTATAAATGTTGGAGTCAGGAAATAAACTTCCCTTTTCTTCCCCTTGAGAGCAGCAGTGTGTGCGCTCGTGTTGTTTTGTGTCCTGCAGTGACAGGAAGAGCTTTGAGCGCTGCTTCAACTCCATCCCCCATTGGGGACCCCCACTGGATGGTCCACAGTGACCCTCGCTGTGCAGAGACTTGGTCATCCATGGTCCTGGTGATCCATGTTGGGAAGACACCTGGCTGGTGGTCTCCACGTCTTCCTGGCTCCCCTTGGGCACTTGGACACGGCCAGAGAAAAATCCATTGGGATGCAAACAGACATCAGAATTTCACAGTGGACAGCACAGTTTTTTACTTTTGACCCCAAAAAAGTCTCATCTTTTGCATCCTATCATTTTTCGGGTGGCATCCAGAATTCCAAATGGTGTTGGAGGTCTTTTCCAACCTGAATCATTCCATGATTCTAATTCTCTCTGGCCCACCAGCATCTCCCACAGCCAAATGGTGATTGACTGGGGCCAAACCCAGGATTTTGGAGACAATGGAGTGGAAATCTTTCTAGAAAAGGTCCTTTCTACCCGCCCAGGCACACGGATACTCAGCCAGCATGGACATGTAAATGCTTTTATTTTGGCCTTTATTTTCTTTCATTTTTCATTATCCTTCACCCAACATTGGGGTAAATATAAAGACATTTAACTCACACACACATGGTGACATTGTGGGACATGGGTGGGGACATGGTAGGGATGGGGACAAGGACCTGGGTGGGGACATGGTAGGGATGGGGACAAGGACGTGGGTGGGGATGTGGTGGGGATGGGGACAAGGACCTGGGTGGGAATATGGTGGGGATATGGTGGGGATGGGGACCAGGACATGGCTATGGATGGTGATATTGGGCATGGGGGGTGTCACAGATAGAGATGGTGACATGGGGCTCTATGGCCATGGAGGAGGACATGGGGGACATGGCCATGGATGGTGACACAAGTGGCCTAGAGACAAGTCCACAGGTTGACATGTCCATGCCATGGGGTGTCCCATGGCCAAGGACAACACATCCCCACCACCACCATGATACTGTCCCTTTCATGCTACCATTTGTTCCCTGCTCCTCCCCATTGTCACCCCACTGTGAACCCAGCCAGGGACAGGGGTGACATTTGGGCACACTCCTGTCCCCACTCCAGCACATGCCTGGGGCCAGCAGAGAAGGGGATGCAGGACGACGGGGACCGTTCCTTGCTGTTCTCCAGACTGAACCTCAGAGGACTGAACACCTGGGGTGACACCGACACAGTCACACTGAGGGGACACAGCTGTCACCACCATGGTGACAGGGACACCTCATAGGGTGGCCCTACCTCAGGCTTGGGCCAGAGGTCTGGGTTGTGGTGGGTCCCGTAGATGCTCATCAGGCAGATGACCCCTGGTGGGATGGGAATGGCCACTTTAGGGACAGCAGATGAGGGTGGGTGGTGACACTGGGGACACCCTGGCCATGCCATACCCTTGGGGATGACATGGCCATCACGCAGGGGGATGTCCTTGGTGCAGCGCCGGGACACAGCAGTGACAGGAGGGTGCAGCCGCAGGCTCTCCTTGATGCACATGGTGGTGAAGGGCAGCTGGGACAGGTCGTCCCTGGGGACAAGCGGGGGTGGCACCGTGTCCCCGAGCCACATGACCAGGGTGGCCCTGGGGACATCTCACCATTCAATGTCTGCAGTGTCCCGGCCAGCCAGGAGCTCCTGGACCTGCTGGCGGCATCGCTCCTGGTGCTCAGGGTGGCCGGCCAGGTTGTAGAAGAGCCATGCCAGGCCACTGGCCGTGGTGTCATGGCCTGTGGGGACGCTGGGTGAGTGAGGGGACATGGGAGTGGCTCCTCCCCAGTGGCACCTGCGAGCTCATGCTCACACTCAAACATGAAGGTGTCAGCCTCAGCCGCGATGTCCTCATCTGACAGGGTGCGGCCATTCTCGTCCTGCAGGGGCAAGATGGGCCACGGGCCACTGGGGCCACCAGTCTGTGGCCACCTGGGGCCAAATCCCATCCATGGCCACCACCCTATGGCACCACCATCCCACTGGCCACCAGCTCTATGGTCAGTGCTGCCCATGGCCACCACTGTTCCCCTGTGGCCACCAGTCTATGTCCAAGCCTCCCATGGCCACCAGCATCCTGCTGGCCTCTATGGCCAATCCTTCCATGGCCACCACCACTCTCTTGACCACTTTCATGCCCCATGGCCACCACCCCAGCCCCACCTTGGTGAGCAGCAGGATGTACTCGCTGGGCCGTCTGTACAGGGACAATGGGGGGACACTGTGGCCACCAGCATGGATGATAGCAGGACCATTGGGGCCACCAGAATGGCCAACAGGGACAGTGATTGGGCAGGATGGCCAGTGGGGACCATGGCAGAGCCAGCACAGCCACCAGGATGACGAGCAGGGACAATGGTAGGGTCACCAGGGCCACCAGGATGGCCAACAGGGACAATGGTAGGGTCACCAGGGCCACCAGGATGGTGTCATGATCCACTCGTACAAGCGGGGGTCATGATGGTTCGTTAACTGATCTCAGAGTGCAAAAGCAACACGGAAGGGGATTTTGGTATTAATCAAAACAAATGCACCTTTAATTGAGTGCCCACAGCAGATGTGATGGAAGGATTAGAAAGGAGAATAAAGGATAGAGAGAGAGAGAGAGAGAAAGAGGGGAGGAATAGCTGCCAATGGAGAGATGAAACCCTCGTGGTCCAGCCAATAGATCCGTCTTGTCATGTCAGGGAGAATCTCAAAGTCTTCGTTCTATTGTAGTCCTCCACCAAGGGGGGGGAACAGGTAAGTCTATTGAAACCACCGAGAGGAAACAGGTAAGTTTACAGACAGTCCATGTTCTCAGCAGTGAGCGAGACCAATTGTTTTCTTGGTCCAGGGAGCACACCTGCAGGCAACACTTGGCAAACATCTCGCTTCAGTCCGGCCAGCCCCCTGTGTTAGAGTTATAGGGGTGTCAGTCTCAGCCCTTGGGAGGGGGCTTCAGTCTCCGTCCATCACAGTGGTCGTGAGGCAGATGAGGGAAACCTCAGAGTGTCTCTTACAGATGATCAATGGGGACAGGTGACAATCACTCCTGGCCGTGGCTCTCGTGGCTGAAGATGCACTTCTGGAGCGTGTCCAGGGTGAGGAGGCTCAGGGGCTGCAGCACCTCCAACTCCACCGGCCCCCACCAGCTGCCACTGCTGCTGCTGCCCACTTACGGGGAAGGACTGGGTTGGGGAGGGAACAGGGAGGAGATCAGGGACAGGAGAGAGGGGATAAATTGGGGGGTGGGACAGCAGTGGGAGAGGGGGAAGAGTGGGGAGTGGCTGTAGAACAGGGATGTGGTGATGAATGAGGGGTTGGGATTTGGGGGCAGCTTTGTGTTTGAGGTATGGGGCAGTACAGAATTTGGGTACAAGACGGGACTCGGGGTGCAGGACAAGACTCAGCATGCAGCAGTGGGTGCAGGACAGAATTTTGGGTGCAGGATTGTCCTAAGGTGACATTATGATGCTTGTATCCCCATTCATCTGTTCTGTTTATGCGGGATATCATGTTCTGTGCCTTCAAGACTCGCTCTGAAGAGCGAAGTTTTGTTTTGGTTTTGATATCAGCCTGCTCCCCAACGGCTGGTGGGACAAACAGACAGGGCAGTACATGGTGCTGCTTTTGCTTTTTGCTTGGCTTTTTGCTTTGCTCTTGCTTTTGCTTCTGCTCATTAGTTAGTTTAGCTAAGCAGTCTGAATTTTTGCCTGGACTGTTTTCCTTTCCCTTTTTTGGAACCACTCAAACCTGCTCCAGACTGGGCCCTGGGAAACACCGAGAGTTTGCACCTTGTGGCTGCAGCAGCTGCCCCAGCACCGGAGGGACTGATAACAGAGCGACCACTCCCAAGAGAGACTTTCTGAATTTGTCATCTTTTTCAGAGTGATGAAAGAGTGTTGTCACCTGGTATTGTTCATTTTGTGTGCTGGGGAGTGTTTTGCCTGTAAAATGAACAGGTTCTTTCCACTTCTTTCCAAGGAATCCTTCCCGAACCGTTTGGCAGGAGGGGCCGTGTGGGTTTCCTTTCTGGAGGGGCCCCTTTGGAGGTTTTCTCCCAAATTTGCCCTAAACAAGGACAAAATTTGGTGCCCAATGCGTGGGGCTTGAGAAAGAGTGGAAAAAACCCTGTTCTGACTGCATTTTGGTTGCCATTACTCTGTGTTTGTATCAAGCAGTTAATGGCCATGTTTTTTGGATTCATAATGTCTCTTGGGGTGGAGGCTTGCATGCATTTCTGGTCCCTAGGTGCGGAGGATCATTAACGGGACATCACAGCATGATCAATATGATCAAGTGAAGCCAATTTATTACAAAAAGCAAGCCATTTTTATACTGTTCTCTATTGTTCACACCTCAAGCTAATGCATGATTGGTTAAGTCCTTTTTACCCACGCAATTTGACATTTCAGTTAATTTTAGTCTTTCTTCTTCATGCATCTCGCTGCAGTTTTCTTGTGTGCCTTTGCATCCTGAACCATCTGCTGCTAAACATGTTCTTCTTTTGTGTCTTTCAAGGGCATGGTGACCTTACTCAGTTTCTATGAAGGCTGCATTGTGCATATGTTGCATATGTCCATTGTCCTGCAAAAAAACCTCAACACTCCTCCCAATGCTTTCTGGTCAATCAAGTGCCCTTCAGCTGACTTGTTTCATGCTTTGAGCTTCAGGGAATTGCCTAATATTTCTGAAGCTCAAATAAATAGCATATTAGTCAACATCCTAATTGTGTTTATATCTCACAGAATTACCTTTTCTTTTGTGTTTGTCTAAAACTGTTACTGTACAGAAATGTCTGAGAGATGGTGGACATGTCAGATGCTGCTGGGACATCCCAGAGCACTTGGACCTGGGCTCTGCACAGGAGAGCTCTTCATCCCCTTTCTCTCTTTTCCTCCCTTTGGGCATGGAGGCAGCTCCTGACTTCAGTGTGTGACTCGTGTGTGCAAAGAGCAATTCTGGGCAAAATCGGGGCAGGGAGGGTTTGGGGAGACCTTGGGATCTGTGCTGGGCACAGAAGGTGTTTTCCATTGCTCTGAGACTGTCTGCTGTGGAAAGTGGATTTAATATCCCACAGAGGAATGACTTTTGCATTTGATGGAGCTGTGCCTTCACTTGGCTTTGTTGGATGAAAAGATACAGAGAAGCACACGCAGAGCTACCAGCTCCTGGATTCCAGCAGTGTTCAGATAGAAATTCCTAGAGGAGGTAGGATCAAGATGTGTGCTTGCCTTGTGGTCAGCCTCAAATACCCCTTGGTCTTCCTGAGCCCTTTCCCCAGGTGGGACTTGGGCTCATTGGGTCCCTCAGGAGCTGGGCTGGGGCTGCAGAGGTGGCTGTGGAGCATTGCCTGTGCTGTGCCAGGGACTGGCAGACACTGCTGGGCTGGGATGGAGGCTCTGGGGGGATTGGGGTTCCAGGGCAGGGCAGGGCTGGGGTTCCAGGGCAGGGCAAGGCTGCACCTGCCCCTTCCTCCCTCACACACAAAATGTTTTGAGCCAACAATCTCCTCCAGTCTGTCACTACAGGGAATGCTGGAAGTGAAATCCCATTTGTGGCCATGGGCACCTGGATTAGAAGGACAGTTCTTTTCCATAGGAAGGAAAGCACAGAGCTCCAAGGTTTGGAAGGCAGGTGAGAGCCTCAGTAGGCCAAGGCTAGCTAGACTTGTCAGTAATAGCAGATTTGTTACAGGGCTTGCAAGGGTTTTTCAGGGTGAAGAGAGAGACGAGAATGTTGACCTCATGTTCGGAAGGCTAGATTTATTATTTTATGATATATATTACATTATAACTATACTAAAAAGAAATAGAGAGAAAGTTCTCAGAATGCTAGCTAAGCTAAGAATAGAAAAGGAATGAATAACAAAGGGCTGTGTCCAGGCAGAAAGCAAGAACAGCTCTGCCGTGAGTGGTCAGCGAATCCAAACATCCGCCCAAGACCAATCACGCATCCACCTGTTGCATTCCACAGCAGCAGATAACCATTGTTTACATTTTGTTGCTGAGACCACAGTTTCCCAGAAGGGGAAAAAAATTCTAAAGAAAGGATTTTTCAGAAAAGATGTCTGTGACATGTCACCCTTTTAAATTTAGTTTAATTAAAAAGAAAAGTGTTTGTAATTTTCTCTGCTGGGCACATGCCAAGGAAAGAACAAACACTTGACAGGTTATCTGTTGTCAATCAAAACCTCACTCAAGTGCTGGTGTGGAATGAACAGGGAATTTCTTCACCTGTAGAACATACAATTCTATCAAATCACTAAAACAATCTTACAGTATAAGAAAATACAAAAAAACAATGCAAAGAGAGTCCATGTCCAAACAGCTGAGTTTCAGGAAAAAGTCCATGGACTGAAGATATTCCTCTTGGACATATCTGAAAGTCCCTTTTGGTCCTGAAACAGGCTTGCTGCAGAAAAGTCCATCAATAGTTATCAAAAGTCCATTGACAGTCACAAAATAATTTCAAACAATTTTGAGACTTCTGGAATGTCTTCGCCACAGCCCTTTTTTGAGCACTTTTGGGCTGAAGCCAAGTTTTTGGCCCTTCAATGCTTCAGAGCTGTTGCCAGCTATTTCAAGTCTTTTTATTTAATTAATTTTTTTTTTTTTTTAAATAGGAAAAAGCAGCAGCAGAGGAGCCAGAGAGGCCCTGGGGGGCCCTGGCCCATGTGGATGTACCAGGAACCCCAGATCTGGCCCACAAAAGGTGGGCCAGGACCGGTAGGGGAAAGCAAAACCCCCAAACCCATCAGGAGGCCGGGAGGTGGCCCTGGCCCAGGGAGCCGAGCCCAACAGCCCAGGCCCAGCCCCCGAAGCAGGCTCTGCCTTGCCACAGGCCTACACCCTGCTGCCAGTACAATGGCAGAACAGGTGGTGAGACGCTTCTTTTCCCCTAAATCACCAAGGCATGCCAGCAGTGAGGGAATAGAAGCAGCCCCAAGCGCCCTCATCTCGGGTCTAGGAATGTTTCTTCCCCACAGCAAGAAAGAGATGATCGCTTCCCGCTGTGCCCTCTGCCTCTGCAATGCAAATGCAACAGCTGTGTCTCCCATCTGCCTCACGGCACCACCCCCTCTGGGCTGGGGACCAAAGGCAGAACTCTCGGGATCCACCTGCCCCTCGCCGCTGGGGCTCATGAGGGGCGGCAGAGATGGCAACCTCCAAGGGGCAGCAACTGACCAACCACTCCCCAACCCACCGAGAACGCTGATTTTGAATGCCGGCAGATGGGCTGCCCCCGCCCCCAGATGTCAGGCCATGCCTCCATGGAAGGAGAGGCCGACGCCCTCTTCCCCTGTCCCAGCTGCCCCCGCAGGGGCAGCCCCGGGACAGCCCAAAAAACTTGGGGGGGAAATCTCGCTGGGTGCAGGAGCCATTGCGGCAGCTGCTGCCAGGAGCGGTGGGACTGCAAGCTGCTCTGCCTCTGCGGGAGAGCCTGCCGGGCGAGGTACGGGGTCGGCAGCGTCTTCTGCTGGCTCTGGGATCGGCTGCGGAGGCGGCGAGGGCAGAGAGGGGGCTGGCGGAGGTGGCAAGGCCGGTGAAGGGGCAGGCGGGACCGCCCGGGGAGGCGGCTGCGGGGGGCGTCCCGGCGGTGCGCGCGGGGCTGGCTGGGGCAGTGCTCGTGGTGCCGGCCGGGGTGGAGCCGCCCACTCTTCATCCCCCAGAGAGAGAGAAGGGGGGGAGAAAGACCGCTCCATCTGAGCATGCTCCGAAGATGCAGAGAAAAAACTTTGGGTTCGATTGAAACATCGCCCCTCTGCCGGGATGGAGGGAGGGTGGGAAGCAGTGGATCGTCTCCCCCCCTGCAAAGGGTCTTCTCCTGCTGGAGACAGGGGAACTGGGGCTTGCCCGTTGCATTTAGCAATCCAGGGAAAAACAACTGCTCTCTGTTTCAAGATAGAAAAGAGTACACAGAAGACTGGGTAAACGCGGGGGTGTCCCAAACCACGGTCCCAAACAAATTGGAAAATGGATTCCATGCACTCCCATACGAACACATCAAGTTCATACAGCACATCCGTTAAAAACCCAAAGAGCTTTACCCATTGAAAAATCACATGGAAATGTGTCTCCAACAGGCAAAATCCATCCTCTTCATCCCATTTGTGCCAGAGGGCAATAAGCTTCTCCTCTGAAGGGGAGAATTGAACCTCAGCCCTGGTGGGAATGCCCCACCACCTTTGCAGCCATAACCTGCGAAGGCCAGGATCGTCAGGAAGGGAAAAGCCAACAGTACCTTTTGAAAGAGTCCAGCATGCTCTGGCCAGCTCCACTGTGCTTATGCACTTTCCGAACATCTTCCTGGGGGCTTGTCAGGAGGTTCTCTTTGTGGTCAGCCTTGCTGTGAACTCTGTCCAAATCTGGATCTTCAGTTCTTCAGCTCCTGGCTAGAATCCACCTCTGTGGTCACTTGTGAAGAAACCATCAATGTCACACATTCAGGGTTTACCCAGTGCAGCAATTGCTCCTCTGGGGTCACCAATTGATGGTTTTGTCCTCCTCATTCACTTGGGGTTCACCAATTGTCACAGGGCTTGCAAGGGTTGCAGGGTGAGAGAGAGGCGAGAATGTTGACCTCATGTTCAGAAGGCTTGATTTATTATTTTATGATATATATTACATTATGACTATACTAATAGGAATAGAAGGAAAAGTTCTCAGAAGACTAGCTAAGCTAAGAATAGAAAAGGAATTAATAACAAGGGGCTGTGTCTCAGCAGGGGGTGAGACCCAGCTCTGCTGTGAGTGGTCAGTAAATCCAAACATCCACATGAGACCAATCACGGATCCACCTGTTGCATTCCACAGCAGCAGATAACCATTGTTTACATTTTGTTGCGAAGGCCACAGCTTCTCAGAAGGGAAAAAAATCCTAAAGAAAGGATTTTTATGAAAAGATGTCGGTGACACATTTAAACCAGCTGAGTTAGATAAACTGAATTAAATTACATAAATTAGAGAAATCAATTAGACAATTCAGCCAGTTAAACCAGTTACCCCAGCTAAAGGTTCCAGGCCCTGGGGGACTTTGCCCCAGATTCACCACCAGGAAGTTGGTTCTATTTAACCACCAGCAAGTTGTAATTTAGGATTTTTCCAGACAGGGGAGGGATTTGCCTGCCCCAGGACATTCCCAGCACCAGTGGAGACCCAGAAGGTGCTCAGAGGGGGAGACCACAGGGAAATTTGGGGGCTGAGCTGGAGATGCTGGATCCAGGGTCTACATGGATCAAAGGAGACCAAGGTGAAGATTCTGGATGCAAGGAGTACTGAGGAGAGCCTGGGACTGAGGAAATCCCAGAGCTGAGGAGAAGATTTCAGTGCTGAGGAGACCTGGATCCAAAGAGACACCGAATCTGAGAGGAATCCAAATCCAATAAATTTCCAGAGACAGGAGCAAGATTGCAGAGCTGAGAAGATTCTGAATTCAAGGAGACCCCAGAGCTGAGGAAAAGATCCTGGATTGAAGAAGAAGATTCTGGAACAAAGAGACTCAGGAGCTGAGGAGGAGACCTTGGAGTGAGAAGATCACGGATTCAAGGAGACTCCAGAGCTGAGAAAATTCTGTCTCCAAGGCCAAGATCCCAGAGCTGAGGAAACCCCAGACTGGAGGAGTAGATTCTGTCCCCCTGGAGCAGCCAATCGCGTGCCAAGCTGTGGAATTTCCTGGAGAGGACCGTGGAGATCCAGATATCCAACAGCATCTGGAATGTCACCCTGGAGAACCCCAGGTGAGGGGAAGGTGCAGGAGGACCCCTGGGGTGCAGGGTGTGTGGTGGTTTTAGTTTGAAATTGGGTGGAAACACCAATTTTGTGTTGTGGTTTAGGTTTGCTAATTTAAGATTTTTTTAATTTGAATTTTTTTTTTTTTTGCTGATGTACTAAAGAATGTGGTAAGTTTGGTGTTGGCTGATTCCTGATACACTTACTTTTTGTTGTGAGATAGGATTAGCAGAAAGGTAAAGCAGGTTTAAAACTTCAAGAGGGTATAAAGAAAATGTTATTAAAAGTAATTAGAAGGAAAAAAGTAGTAAGAACTAAAACAAACCTTTTAGAACACTTTTCTTCTTCTCACAACTTTTCTTCCTCACTGATAATGTAAAGAAATTACACTGAAGATTTTTAGTTAGTTTATAATTTTTAAAATAGTTTTTCTTTAGTTTATTGAGGGAGAGAAGTCTTTTTTGTTAAGATTATGGAGATTTTTTTATAAGAGACAAAGTAAACAGGTTTTTTGTGGTTCTTAATTTGTTACAAACAGCAGTTGTTTGGGGAATTTTGCTATGATGAAGTTTTTCTTATTGTTATAAGCATTTTTATAGCTTGTTGATGGGTTATGTTGATTTAGGGGGTATTGTTTTAAAGATGTGTTGTTTCAAGGTGAAAATTCTCTTTATTGTCTATTTTTAAAATTATTTTTGTTTTTAGGAATAGAGATTTTCTTTTTTTTTCCCCCAAAGCATAGGAATATGCTTTTTTTCTGTTTAACTTTTTCTAGGATTACAGCTATTTTAGCATTTGTTTATTTTAGTATGGAGGCTTTTGTTTGCTATCAACTTTATACACTTTTATTTCTTTATAGCTTTGTGTGCTGTAAGGAAAAATAGTCTTTTCTCTATAGCTTATAAGAGGATTTTAGCTCGTAAAAGCCAATAGTTTCTTTTTCTTTCTTATTTGGGACTTCTTCTACACCAACTTTGATGTCTTAATGCTGTTCTTTTACATGTTTGTATTTCGGGGTTTTTTTCTCACTTGAGAGAGGACTGAGGCACTGGAAGGGTTAACATTACATTGAATTTGACTCCATGTCCTCAGAAGGCTGATTTATTATTTTATGATATTATATGATATTATAATATCTCAGAATCTCTGCTGATCACAGTGACCCTAAGATGTGTCAGAAAGTCTCTTTTCCCAGACCGGCATTAGAAGAAGGAGTCAGAACTCTTCTATTCTTATTCTTAGGGTTGTTTATTGGTTTTTTATCTATAATTTTTTTTTTTACTCACGAGGTCTGTCTGGCAGGTCGGGTCGAGGCACATTGCCTGTCCTTGAGGTGGTGTTATCTTTTTATACTAAAAACTACGTGTACAATATTTACAATAACTTCTAAATGCTTATCACCTATGTTAGACAGTGAGTTTTTACTCTAAACTAATCTAAATATGCCAACAACACTTAAAAGATGGAGGAAGAAGGAAAGGAAGGAAAGCAAGGAAAGGAAGGAAAGGAAGGACAAGGCATGCTTAAATTCTTCTATCTTGGGACTTCAAGCCCTCATTCTAAAAATCTCAAAAATCTATTTTTAGCCCCATGACAAACTAACTATTATTCTACCTAAACTCTCTTGACTTGTAATCCTTCCTATAAAGGCTGGTAATTGTTTTTTCTAAGGGCTAAATCAAAGGCACAGGGGTCCTGGGCTCTGTGCCAAGGTCTCTGAGCCCCCCATGCAGGGGCTGGAGCCCTCCAGGGCAGCCAGAGGAATTTCCTGGGTTCCTTCAATATTATATTAAAAGAAATTATATACTAAAACTACACTAAAGAAAGAGAAAGGAGATATCAGAAGGCTGTAAAAGAATGAATAATAAAAACCCGTGACTGACCAGAGTCCCGACCCAGCTGGACTGGGATTGGTCATTAATTAAAAACAATTCATATGCTGGGTAAACAATTCTCCAAATCACATCCCAAATCAGCAAAACAGGGAGAAGCTGAGGCTTCCCAGCTTCCCAGGAGAAGAAATCCTGGCAAAGGGATTTTCCATAAAATATCACAGTGACACTGTTTGGCTTGGTTTGACTGAGATGGGGGTTGAGGTTGGGGGTTGCTGCTTTTTTGTTGATTGGAAATGAAAGAGAGAGTTTTGGAGGTTTTTGGTTTTTAACATGTGTGCTTCACAGAGTTGTGCCCAGCTTCTCAGTGGTTCAGCAGTCCGTCAGTTACACAAAAAGCTTTGCATCACTTCCATGAATTTTCCTCCCATTCCAAACCAGGACAGGGTGGTGTCGCAGACATATTTTATGAAAAATCTTTTCATTAAGATTTTTTCTCTTGAGAAGTTGAGAGACTTCAAAAACTAAATGTAAACAATAATTATTTGCTGCTGTAGAATGCAGCAAGTGCATCTTTGTTTGGTTTCATGTAGTTGTTTTTAATTATTAGCTAATCACAGTCCAGCTGTCTCAGACTCTCTAGTCAGTCACAAGATTTTATTATCATTCTATCCTTTTCTATTCTTTGCTAGCTTTCTGATTAAATCTTTTCTCCTTTTATTTTAGTAAGTTTTAATATATAATTTTCTTTTTATATAATATATATAATAAAATAATAAATTTGCTACTGTAGAATGCAACAAGTGCATCTTTGATTGGTCTCATGTAGTTGTTTTAAATTAATGGCTAATCACAGTCCAGCTATCTCAGACAAGATTTTATTATCATTCTATTCTTTTCTATTTTCTGTCAACTTTCTGATAAAATCTTTTCTCCTATCATTTTAGTAAGTTTTAATATACAATTTTCTTTTAATAAATATCACAAAATAATAAATCAGCCTTCTGAAATATAAAGTCAACATTCTCATGTCTTCCCTTGTCCTGAGACCCCTGTAAACATCACCACAGGGTGGGGTCATCATTCCACGATGGGAGCATTTCCTAGGGCTTGGTCCATCTCCTACTTGTCCACCAGTGCTCCCATCACCTCCCAGTGCTCCCAGCACCTCCCAGCAGTGCCCCCATCACCTCCCAGTGCTGCCAGAACCTCCCAGCAGTGCTCCCATCACCTCCCAGTGTTCCCAGCACCTCCCAGCAGTGCCCCCAGCACCTCCCAGCAGTGCCCCCATCATCTCCCAGTGTTCCCAGCGCCTCCCAGCAGTGCCCCCATCACCTCCCAGTGCTCCCAGCACCTCCCAGCAGTGCCCCCATCACCTCCCAGTGCCCCCAGCGCCTCCCAGCAGTGCCCCCATCACCTCCCAGTGCTCCCAGCACCTCCCAGCAGTGCCCCCATCACCTCCCAGTGGTGGTGAGACTGTCTTCTGCTGGTTCCACCACCCGCCACTTGCTCCACGATGATCTCCTGGTGTGTGACCGTGTTCACAGGGGCCCGAGAATGAGGGAAGAGATGAGGATCTGACTCCATGTTTCACAAGGCTTGATTTATTATTTTATGATATATAATATATTAAAACTATACTAAAAGAATAGAAGAAAGGATTTCATTAGAAGGCTAGCTAAGAATAGAAAAAGAAAGAATGAATAACAAAAGGTTCTGTCTCAGAAAGAGAGTCCGAGCCAGCTGACTGTGATTGGCCATTAATTAGGAACAACCACATGAGACCAATCACAGATGCACCTATTGCATCCCACAGCAGCAGATAACCATTGTTTACATTTTGTTCCTGAGGCCTCTCAGGAACATTTTACATTTTGTTCATTCTCAAGAGGAAAAATCCTAAAGAAAGCGTTTTTCATTTAAAAATGTCTGTGGCACTGGTGGTCTCACCATGCTCCCCTGATGGCACAGCCCTGTTTCTCCTTCCCAGGACCTACTTCTACAGCGGGCACAGCTCCGTCCCCCCCAGCCCTTCTGTGCCCCCAGGCTCCTCTGACACCTGCCAGCTCTCCAGCCCCCTGTTCTGCGGCTGTTGTGGAGTCCTGGTCTATGAGGCCACCACCTTCACCATGGCCATCTTCTTCTCCAACCCCCTGGACTACAACCGCTTTGCCATGGAGCTGGGCCTGGAGCTGTCCCTGGTCAAAGCTCACCTGGGCAGCTTGGAGGACACCTACAGCCGCATGTCCCAGATGAGGACGTCCTTCACCACCAATGGGAGCACTGCGTGCTGCCACGTCACCCTGGACACCTGCCAGGAGCCCGTCCAGGTGAGTATTGGCCACGCCAAGGTGAGGCCACCATGTCCAACACACGGAGGTCCATTATCAGGGTGGTTCTGCAGGAGCAGGAGGGCTCAGGGAAGGAAGCTGGAGAGAGGCTTCCATGCTATGTGACAGCAAAGGAATTAATTTCGTTTTTACTGGGCTTGTGAACAGAGAAACCAGGCACACAAAAACTGCTTTTCCCAGCAAGAACAGTTGGAAGAGAAGAAGAAAACATCTGGCTCAAGAATGTAGGAATAGACAAAACAAACAAAACAAGGACTGATTCTGGGCTTTATGGTAATGGATAAATTGTAATATGTAAATTGCTTACTTGTAAAATCATGTGTACACAAATGGTTAGGAGTTTCCTTTGTGTGACTTCAGGCCTGAATAAATTATGCCTTTTTAAAGCAAATCAGTGTTAAGGAGGCTTGTTCCAACAATATGGAGTTTTTGTGGCAGCCAGAAGATCAGCCTAGAGCTTCAATGAATCTACAGATCTCCAGCCAGCACTGAAGAATTTTCAGGGAGAACCTCAACTTTAGACCTTCAGGGACTCTAGGCAACATCCCTGGTGTAAGTGAAGGCATCATTTAAATTATTTTCCTTTGGGTTATTGACAAGGGATGCAAATCCCCACACAGAGTTACTGGTAAGTGTCAGAACCCAGGAAATTCCTCTGGCTGTCTTGGATGGCTCCAGCCCCTGCCCAGGGGGCTCAGAGACCTTGGCACAGAGTCCAAGACCCCTGTGACTTTGATTTTGATCCATGGAAAAAAAACTTTTCAACCTTATATGAGGATCTGCAAGCCACGAAATTCTAAGTAGAATAATAGTTTGTCATGGGGTGAAAAATAGATTTTTGGGGTTTTTAGAATGGGGGTTCGGGAGGCAAGATGGAGGAATCTGGGTGTGTCCAGTCTTTCTCCTTCTTCTTCTTCTTCTTGGCCTCCATCTTCTGCTGTGATGATGGCACTTTTGGATTGGTTTAGAGTAGAAGCTCACTGTCTAACATAGGTGATAGGTATTGGGAAGTTCTGACACTGGGGACGCTCCTAGGGCCTCTCCCCAGTGTGGATGCTGTTGGTGCCTGATGAGGGCGGAGTTGTCACTGAAACCCTTCCCACATTTCCCACACACATAGGGCCATTCCCCAGTGTGGATCATCTGGTGCTTGATCAGGGTGCTGCTCTGCCTGAAGCTCTTCCCACACTCCAAGCACTTGTGGGGCTTCTCCCCATCATGAAGCTGCTCATGGACCACCAGCTCCGAGCACTGGAAGGAGCTCTCTCCACCTTCCTGGCACGAGGTGGTTCTTTCCTCCTCAGAGCACCCTGGGCTGGGTTTGCAGCCCCTCCTCCTGTGGGATCTCTGGGGATTTTCCTCCCCATTAGAATTCCGCACTGTGGAGTCACTCAAAATGGCCTTTTCCATGAGGTTCTGCCATGGAGGTTTTTCCTCCATGGTCTCCATTCTCAGCTCCTTCTCTGGGGAAGGAAGGACAAGGAGAGGATGGGATTTGCCTCCGTGCCAGAGGGAAGGGGAAGGAGATCCCCCCAGTGCATCCCCAGCAGGACGGCGTTGGCAGCAGTGTTGTCCTGCAGCCAGGGGCTGTGCTGGGCTGGGAGATGGAGCAGGAGAGAGGGGGAAAGGGGCACTGACTTCCTCCCCACCTGACTAGGTGTCCCAGGGCTGCTTCTTGTTCCTCGCAGTCTCCTCCTCCATCCAATCAAGATTTGGGAATGGGAAATCCTGTTCTGGGAAGAAAACAAAGGGTGTGCACATTCTCTTTTGTTCCGGGGGCTGTGCTGGGCTGGGAGAAGGAGCAGCAGAGAGGGGAAAAGGGGCAATGGCTTCCTCCTCACCTGCCTGGGTATGCAAGGGCACCTTCCTCTTCCTCACAGCCTCCTCCCCCATCCAATCAAGTTTTGGGAATAGGAAATCCTGGTTTGGGAAGAAGACAAGCGGTGAGTACATTGTCTTTTGTACTGGTTTGAAGGCAAACCTGGGGGAGTGTCTTAAGCACGAATTACAATTTAATAAGAAAATGAAGATCAAGGCAATGATACAGAAACACTGCCTTAAACTGACAGAGTCAGGATATAACCTGACACCCTGTATGTAAGGGTGGTGGCTGAAGTCCCATTAAATGGTGGCTGCAGTCCTGTTGGAGAGGTGAACGTGATTCTGTCAAAGCAGTGATGCTGTAGAAGGGTCTGGTCTTCCTCTGGAGGTCCAGTGGTGGTTAGGGAGCTCTTGTCCTCTGGGAATCCAGTAGGCAAGCTGCTCCTGGTTGTAGCAAGGCTCAGCTTATATCCAGGCAGGAATGCTTGGTTCCTCCCCCTGGGCAGAGCATCCCACAATGGGAGGATGGAATTTTATCAGTCCTGCAGTGACACTCAATGGCCCATTAGCCCAAGATATCTCCCCTGGAGGGCGTTATCAGGGCTGAGTCATGGAAGAGATAAAGAACACTGCCCCACCTGTTTCTAACAGTTTATGGAGATGGTGATTGAAAACATGCATTTGGTTACATCTTGCATTGCAACCTGAAACAGCGGGGTAATCCCTGCTCAGGGGGGTGAACACCACCCCCCTTACCCAAACTGGCTCAGGTGTAAAACCCCCACATACAGGGGACAATATCACACTTGCCCTGCTCCAGGGGAGGTCTCTGTCCCTTGTCACTCATCTTTTCTCTTTCTTTCCATCTCTCTACCTCACATTTACTGTTCAATAAAAACCATTTTGGATTTGGTGTCGTTAGCACCTTAATTGGGGCTGAGGAATCTCTCTAACAATTTGCATAACCAGACTGTGACATTATTTTTGCACAGTGTGTTTAGGCGCTGTTCTCTGAATCCAAGTGCCTTTGACAACAGCATGGCTCCCTCCACTGACGAGGTTGTGGTTCTCTCTGGAAGAACTCTTGGAAACTTGGACACAGTCTCTCCTTCCTCCTACGGAGCTTATGGAGCTTATAAAAGTTTTTTTTCTTTATGGGAGAAATGATGAGGAAAATGGCTTTTATGGCTGGCCAGTGTAAAGAAAATAATTTGCTGCCTTTCCTTATCAAGTTGTTAAAATCACTGGAGGAAACGGAGCAAATCTTACCAGTGAGACTGACAAGGTTCAGTCACCCCATGGTGAGGAATGCAAGGCAGCTAAAAGTCCCAGAAGAAGCCCAGCTCAAGTAGATAAATTTCCGAATAAGTCCTGAATTCCCAGGCTTGGGGGCTTTACCAAATGTGACAATCATTTTTCTCTTTATCCCTATCACCTTTGTTACTGCTACACACAGCTTTCCATTCCTTTTAATAATCTGTATTGGGCCAAATTTCCACTTTCCTTTTATTGAAACCTGCCAGCAGCTTAGCTGGAGCTGTGCAGGAAGCAATGAATATTGGAATTGCCACTTCACTGCTTGGATTGTCAGTTTATTCATGTTTGGGATTTGTTTGCACTTTCATCACAAGTTACTTGTGGGAAGACTATATATTCTTCACAGTGATTTTGCAGAGTCAAATTTGATCTCTGCCAAGTTTATTTTGTCCAGTGCCCAGAGGATGCTCAAGGGGTCTCTGTGCCTCTCGCACTGGGGGATGCTTGGGAGGGGTTTGGCGGGGGGGGGGGGGGGGGGGGTTTCCTCTCCCTGTCAGCCCAGACTGTTCCCCAGGGGGTTTCCCTGTCCCTGTCACCCCAGGCCATTCCCCAGGGGGTCTCCGTAATTTTCACCCAGGAAATGCCTGGGGGTCTCCCTCCCTCTCACCCCTGTGCCAGGGGGTGCTCGGGGCAGTCTCTGTCCCTCTCAGCCCAGGGGATGCTCAGGGGTCTCTGTCCCTATCAGCCCAGGGGATACTCGGGGGGTCCCCATCCCTCTGGCCTCAGGCAATGCCTGTGCAGGGCTGGGGACCAGGGGCTCTGTGTCCCTCTCACCGCTGAGGGTGCTCGGGGCTGGGGGGGCTCTCCGACCTTCTCACCCCTGGGGAGGCCGGGGGGGTCTCTGTCCCTCTCAGCCCTGCTGTGACCCCACCCAAACATCATCGGGGTCACAGGGACAGAGACACCCCCAAACCCCCAGAAGGGCTGAACCTGGGATTTGGTTTGGGGCTGAGGATTTTGGAAGGGGCTGGAATTGGGGCTGGGCTTGGAGTTGGGGCTGAGATTGGATTAGAGCTTAGATGGGGGTTAAAGCTAGACATGGGATTAACTTTAGGGCTGGGGCTGGGATTGGGTCTGGGGATAGATGAGTTTGGGACTGGGATGAGAATAAATACAAAACTGTGAGTGTGTCTAAACATGGAGTGAGACTGAGACCAGGATCAGGGTCAGGTTTGGGACTGAGCTCACCCAGAGCGGGACAGGGGGGATGTCACAGTTGGAAGGTTTGGGGAAAATCCTGGTTTGGGGAAAAACAAGGTGTGAATGCCTTGGGCTGCAGACTCCTCCAACCCATGTCCATTTCTAGAAGTCACCTGATGTCCAAAAATCAAGAGTGAATAAAAAAAAGCCACCAGGAGTTTCCCATTTCCAGTCTCATCCCTCTTGGGTTATGGTTGCTCCCCCATCTCAGGGCTGCTGGGGATCCCATGGGTCCTGGGGATCCCTCCTCTCCAGGGTCCTGCTTTTGGATTCTGGAAGGTTCTGGGGTCCCAAGGTCCCCCTCTCCAGCCTCCCCTCAGTCCAGCCACTTGGGGTTCCTCTTTCTTTCCACCACCCTGTTCTAGTTTAAGGCAAAATCGGTTGAAACCCTCCAAAAGGAGTTTCCTCTAGAATGCCGATTCAGCAGCCCCACCCTCAGCCAGTCCGGGAAAATATTTCCGGGGAGAAAAGTGGAAAAAAACTTTATTCTACAGGCAAAGCATTCACCAGCACAAAAATTGAACAATATTAAGCAATGAAAACTCCTGCTGCTCCAAAATAGATGACAAACTCTGAAAGTCCCTCCTTGAGTTGTAGCTCTGTGCACTCAGTGTCTTATCAGTGCCTTATCAGTCTCTTATCAGTCCATCCAGCGCTGGAAATGCCTCAGCCCAGGCCCTTCCCAGTGGGCTTCACGGAGGAGCTGCCGGTGGTGTTCTGGGTGTTCAATCCAGAGCAGATTTAAACAGCTCCAAAGAAAAAGAAAAACCACAGTCCAGGGAACTTCTCTGCCTCAGCGAGCTAAAAACTAACTAAAAGCAAAGGAGAGCTCTGTCCTGCTCTCTGTCCATCCAGCAGCTGGAATGTAGAGGAGTGAGTACAGTTTCTGAAAACAAACTGCTGCTTCTTCCTCCTCCCCTTCGCTCTCAGAACCAGCATTAAAGGTGCAGAACTCATTTCTGGGCTAAACAGACCGATGGGGTACGAGCATCATGAAGTCACCCCAGGACACGCCCCTGTCACGGTCAGGGGGTCCCGTCCCCGCCTCATCTCCGGGCTGCCGGGGGTGCCCCAGCTCCGGTATCGCCCCTTCCCCTCTCCCCGCCCCGGGGGTCCCCCGTTCCACAGCCCCGGCTCTCACGGGGATCCCCAAAACCAATGTCCCGCCCCGTCGGTACCGGGCCATCCCCACGTGGACCCCCCGGGACCCTCCCGAGGGGCGATCGCAGCTCCTCTCCCCCCGAAAAAGCTCCTCTTGGGGAGCCCGGAGATATCCGGGGCTCGAGTCCGGGATCTGCCGGCTCCGAACACTCTCCAAAAAATCCTCCTGGAGACCCCTGCCTGGAGCCGGGTCGAGCTCGGCCTCCGCCCTCACCTGCGGCTCGGGGCTGGGGGCGATGCTCCCGGGGCAGGGGGCGCTGCAGGCTCGGCGTGCGGGCGCTGCGAGCGCCGCGATTCTCCCGCTCCCGCTTCTGCTCCTCCTCTCCCTCCTCTTCCTCCCGCATTTCCTCCGCTGCCAGCCCGGACCCCCCTTTCCCACCGCTCTGCCCCGCGGCCCCGCAGCACCGGCTGCTGGGTGGGGGAGCCCCCGATCGGCCCCAGGGCTGGGCAGGGAGCTCGGGGACCCCCCCGGGGCGGATCCGTCCCCCCGGCCCGAGCCCCAAATTCCGCTCCGGGGCCGCCGGGCTCTGCGGGCCCGCCTGGCAACCGGTGAGTCATCGAAGAGAAAAGCTCTGGTTGGCTGGAAATTGTTTACCGCGTCCTCTGATTGGCTGGAATTGTAAAAGGCGCTACGCCCGGCGGGTGTCCCTGGGAGCTGCGGAGTCCAGGCGGGAACCTTTTCCCATTTCTTTCTGTTCTCTGAGACCTCTTCCGGATTTCTTTCTCTCCCTTTCTCCTCCCCATTTCTTGTTCCGTTCAGTCCACGTTCAATAATCGTCGGTTGCGTTCCCACGCTCTCATTCGCTCCTTCACTGGGGCAGAGGCGTCTGTCCCTCGCGGGGTCGTAATCCATGGACAGGGTCCCTTCCCACCCCAGTCCCTGGAAAATTTCCATCAAAGCCACCTTTGCTGTGTGCTCTGGGAGCCCACAGAGCTGCTGGATCTTCTCCCCTTGGGAGAGAAGCTCCTTGGGAGGAGCAGCACCCTGGGAGCCTCGGGAATGCCCCTCTGGGATCCACGGCACACACTGCCAGGGTCTGGAATTCCAGTTCTCAGCTATGAAAAGATGTTCCTGCCCTTGAGGGCAAAGCTGTCAAAAAGGAGCCAAAAGCCAAGTGGAGCAAGATCTTACAGTGGCATTTCACTGCGAGCCTTCATAACTTCCCCCATGCTTGTTGTAGCTCCTGAATTGGGAATTAAATCCGGGCACGGTCTTTGGTGTGAGCTGCCCTGGGTCAAGGGAGACACTGAGAGAGAAACAGAGCAGACAAAGAGAGGCAGGAGAGAAAGGAGGGCACAAACACAATCAGCTGAGAAGGTGGCACTCTGAAAACAGACCAGAACTGACTGAAAAGGAATATAACAGAAAGGAATAATTTTGCACCTTTTATTTACTATCAAAATACAATTTCTTCCCCTTCTCACAAACCTCTTGCCAGTGTCATTCAGCAGGGCTGTCAGAAAGTCCTTCATTCTGGGTGGATGTTCCAGGCTGCAGCCACAAGGAAAGAGGGAATGGGGATTTTCCTGCTCCTGGAGAGTTTGACATCCTCAGCTGAGGAGAGGAGGAGGCACCAGAAGAAAAGTGCAGCTGGACTTCACCCTTCCACAGGAAAAACGGGGCGAGAGAATCTCTCATCCTGTCTGCTGCTGCTCCCACAGGGATGTGAGGGCTGATCCCAGAGCCCCAAGGGTCACAGTCAGGGCTGCCCTCAGGGAATGCTCGCCTGGTATTGAGGGGCAGCGTGGGAGCACCTGGATCTTGGGGCACCCAGCTGCTCCTCATGTTTGGAGGTGCCTGAGGAAGGCTGGGATGATGCCAGGGACATCCTGCAGTGACATCCTCCCTGTCCTGCTCTGGGTGAGCTCAGTCCCAAACCTGACCCTGATCCTGGTCTCAGTCTCACTCCATGTTTAGACACACTCACAGTTCTGTATTTAATCACATCCCAATTCCAAACATGTCTAGCCCCAGACCCAATCCCAACCCCAGCCCTAAAGCCAATCCCATGTCTAGCATTTACCCCAATCCCAGCTCTAATCCAAATCTCTGCCCCAATACCAACCCCAGCCCCAATTCCAGCCCCTCCCTAAATCCTCAGCCCCAAACCAAATCCCAGGTTCAGCCCTTCTGGGGGTTTGGGGGTGTCTCTGTCCCTGTGACCCCGATGATGTTTGGGTGGGGTCACAGCAGGGCTGAGAGGGACAGAGATCCCCCCGGCCTCCCCAGGTGTGAGAAGGTGGGAGAGCCCCCCCAGCCCTGAGCACCCTCAGCGGTGAGAGGGACACAGAGGCCCTGGTCCCCAGCCCTGCACAGGCATTGCCTGGGGCCAGAGGGATGGAGACCCCCCGAGCATCCCCCAGGGTGAGGGGACAGAGACCCCTGAGCATCCCCAGGGAACTGGGCAAAATAAACTAGGCAGAAATCAAACTTAATCCTACATAAAATACTTTGATGAATATTTGATTTTCCTGAGAGTCACATGTGATGGAAATGCAAATAAATCCCAAACAGGAATAAACTGACAATAGAAGAAATTCTGTGGCAATTCCAAGTTTCATTGGTTCCAGCACAGCTCCAGCTCAGCTGCTGGCAGGTTCCAATAAAAGAAAAGTGGAAATTAGGCCCAATACAGATTATTAAAAGGAAGGGGAAACTCTGTGTAGCTGTCACAAAGGTGACAGGGATGAAGAGAATAATGATTCTCACATTTGGCAAAGAACCCAAGCCTGTGAATTCCAGAGTTATTTGGGAATTTAGCTACTTGAATTGTGCTTTTTGTTGGATTTTTAGGAGCCTTGTGTTCCTCACCATGGGGTGAATGAATCTTGTCAGTCTTGCTGGTAACATTTGCTCCCTTTCCTCCAGTGATTTTAACAAACTTTTCAAGGAAGGACAACAAAATATTTTCTTTTTCACTGGCCACCTCTAACAGCCATTTTCCTCATCAGTTCTCCCATAAGTTGCTCAGAGGAAGCTGTGTCCAAGTTTCCAAGAGTTCCTCCAGAGAGAACCACAACCTCCTCAAAGGAGGGAACCATGCTGTTGTCAAAGGCACTTGGGGTCAGACAACGGTGCCCTGAACCCACTATGGCAAAATAATGTTGCAATCTGCTTAAGAAAATTGTTGGAGAGATTCCTCTGCCCCAATTAAGATACTAACAAGACCAAATTCAAGGTGGATTGTACTGAACAGTAAATGTGAGGTAGAGAGAGAGTTGGAAAGAAAGAGAAAAGCGGGGAGAGCAAGGGCATGACAAGGGACAGAGACCTCACCTGGGGCAGGGCAAGTGTGACATTGTCCCCTGTGTGTGTGTGGCCTTCCCGGGGTGCGGGTTTTACCCCTGAGCCAGTTTGGGTAAGGGGGGTGGTGTTCACCCCCTGAGCAGGGATTACCCCGCTGTTTCAGGTTGCAATGCAAGATGTAACCAAATGCATGTTTTCAATCCCCATCTTCATCAACTGCTATAAACAGCTGGGGCAGTGTTCTTTATCTCTTCCATGACTCAGCGCTGATAACGCCCTCCAGGGGAGATATCTTCTGCTAATGGGCCATTGAGTGTCCCTGAAGGACTGATAAAATTCCATCTTCCCATTGTGGGGTGCTCCGCCCAGGGGGAGGAGCCAAGAATTCCTACCTGGATATAAGCTGAGGCTGGCAACACCAGCAGCACCTTGCGTACTGTGTTCCCAGAGGACAAGAGCTCCATAACCACCAGTGGACCTTAAGAGGAAGACCAGACCCTTCTACAGCATCACTTCTTGGACAGAATCACATTGATCACTCCAACAGGACTGCAGCCACCATTTAATGGGACTGCAGCCACCACCCTGACCAACAGGGTGTCAGGTTATATCCTGACTCTGTCAGTTTAAGGCAGTTTTTCTGTATCATTGCCTTGATCTTCATTTTCCTCTTAAATTGTGATTCTGGCTTAGACCCTTTCCCAGGTTTGCCTTCAAACCAGTAAAAAAACCAATGTGCTCATCTGTTGTTTTCTTCCCAGAACAGGATTTCCCATTCCCAAACATTTGCCAGATGGAAGAGGAGGCTGTGAGGAAGATGAGGATGCCCCAGGACACCCAGGAGTGAGGAGGAAGTCAGTGCCCCTTTCCTCCTCTATCCTGCTCCATCTCCCAGCCCAGCATGGCCCCCAGCTGCAGGACAACCCTGTTGCCAACACCATCCTACCGGGGATGCACTGGGGGGATCTCCTTCCCCTTCCCTCTGGCACAGAGGCAAATCCCATCCTCTCCTTGTCCTTCCTCCCCCAGACAAGAAGCTGAGGATGGAGACCAGGGAGAAAAAATCCCTGCGGAATAACCTGGAGGAAGAGGCTGTCATGAGTGACTCCAGGGCACAGGAATTCAACGGGGAGGAAAATCCCCAGAGATCCCACAGGAGGAGGGGCTGCAAACCAAGCCCAGTGTGCTCTGAGTAGGAAAGATCCTCCCTTAGCCAGGAAGGTGGACAGAGCTTCAGCCAGAGCTCAGAGCTGGTGGTCCATGAGCAGCTTAATGATGGGGAGAAGCACTACAAGTACTTGGAGTGTGGGAAGAGCTTCAGGCACAGCAGCACCCTGATCAGCCACCAACGCATCCACACCGGGGAATGGGCCTGTGAGTGTGGGGAATGTGGGAAGGGCTTCAGCTATAGGTCAGAACTCATCAGGCACCAACACATCCACACTGGGGAGAGGCCCTATGAGCGTCCCCAGTGTCAGAAGAGGTTTTGGACCAGCTCCAGTCTCCTCCAGCACCAGCAGATTCACACAGAGCAGAGGAGAGGCCCTTCCGCTGCCCCGACTGTGGGAAGGGCTTCAAGCAAAACTCCAACCTCATCAGGCACCGGCGCATCCACACTGAGGAGAGGCCCTACAAGTGTCCTCAGTGTGGGAAGAGCTTCACCCAGAGCTCTCACTTGACCAGTCACCAATGGAGGCACTGGTAAGGGAAGGCCTCCAATGCCCCAAGTGCAGGAGGATTTTGTGCACTGCCCCAACTCCAGTAATAGGAGTATCCATGTTGGGAAGAGCCCTGATGATCCATGTTCCCCAGGATCCATGCTGGGAAGACACCTGTACCTTTTCCTGTCCCTGCCAATGACATGATGTAGGATAGAAAAACATGAAGGTCTGGCCATGGCCCTGTCATTACATTCACTCCCCCCTCAGGTCATTGCCAGGGGCAGGAAATGGACTCTCTCTCTCCCTGAGGAGAAGGGTGAAATTTCCAGGAAGGGGAAATTGTGGCCAGGAAGACCCAGTGAGTTTTGTTGAGTTTTCCCTGTAAACAGTCCCTTCTGCTATCAATATTGTTTCTGTTTTTGGTTGTGCCTTATCTCGTTGCTGTTCCCAATAAATTGTTCTTATCCCAGCCCAGGATCTTTGCCTTCTGTTCTTTCCATGGGAGGCGGGAGGGCAGCGAGGGCAGCGCGGTTTTAGTGGGAGCAGGAAATTCAGGTATCCCATTCCTGAACCCCGGCCTGTGGAAACCGAGCATGCCAGCTGGTCCCAGCCCTGGTGGCCATGGCAACAGCCTTGGGAGCGGGTCCCTGGCTGGGGCTGTGGGAACCTCTTCCCTCTGGTGCCCAGGGACAGGAGTGGAGGGAACGGCTGCAGCTGAGTCGGGGCAGGCTCAGGTTGGATGCGAGGAAAAGGTTTTTGCCCAGAGGGTGCTGGGGCCCTGCCCAGGCTCCCCAGGGAAGGGTCCCAGCTCCAGGGCTCTCTGAGCTCCAGCAGCGTTTGGACAGCGCTGCCAGGCCCAGGCTGGCATTGTTGGGGTGTCCTGTGCAGGGCCAGCAGTTGGAGTGGAGGATCCAGATGGGTCCCTCCCAGCTCAGCCAATTCTGTGGTTCTGGGATCCCATGAGCCTGGGGATGGGGGCTGCCAATGGTTGCCATGGCAACGGGCTGTGGCTGCAGGCCTGAGCTGGTGTCCATGGCAACCACCCCTGGCATGGGGTCTCTGTGGAGCTGCCAAGGGACTGACCATAGCAACAGGGGGCTGGGGATGGTTGCCATGGAAACTGACCATAGCAACAGGGAGCTGGTGATGGTTGCTATGGAAACTGACCATAGCAACAGGGTCCTGGGGATGGTTGCCTGCTAAGAATCAGATTTGTCACAGGCCCTCGGAGGGGTTCCATGGGGACTTTCCAGGAGTCTCCAGGCTGTTCCAGAGCTGGAATGTCACAGGCACAGACAGGGGCTCCATGGAGACCTCCCAGGGCTTTCTGGGGATGGTAAAGAACCCTGTGGTCAGAGGCAGTCACAGCCATTCCATGGTGACATCCCAGGGGACCTTGGGCTGCAAAGGCACCGATCTGTCACAGGCACTCACGGGGGCTCCACGGTGACATCCCAGGAGTCCCCAGGCTGCCAAAGAGCCGGGATGTCCCAGACACTCACAGGGGTCCCTGTCATGGGCACAGTGGGAGCATCAGGCAAAAGTTTTATTTCTTTATTGGAGAAACTCCTGCTGAGACCTGAGATGCACAAAGTACACCCAACAGCCACCATGGATCCTCAAACCCTTGCAGGGCTCCTAGACTGCTAAAATTTCTTCTAAGAGAGGAGACTGGGAACAGCTGGATCCAATCCCAGCCCAAGAATTTGTCAAAGGTTTATGTGTAAAAGATTGGACAGGTGGAATTGAACTTTAACCCAATTTGTCCCACAGGATTAATGATGGAATACCAGATATATTTATATAAATACAGCTCTGATTGATTCTGATCATGATCGGACAGAAAGATTTTAACTCGACTTATTTACTCCACAGTTCAGGAGCTTTATCAATTATTAGAATATAGTGCTCTAGGATGCAATTTTGAAGTCAACAGATTGGTCTATGACATCAGAGAGTTTGTTGTGGAAGTCACTGAGCAGCTACAGAATCATAGAGGGGATTCTGTGACATCACAGAGCAGGCTGTGGCACCATGGCATGGCTGGATGACATCATAGAGCTGGCTGTGAGGTTCAAAGTATGTGCTGTGACATTAAAGAGTGCCAGTATGACATCACAGAAAAGGTCTCGTGGCATCACTGAGGGGTTTGTGACATCACAAAGCTGTCTGTGACATCATAGTGTGAGGCAATAGAGCAGACTCTGCCATCATCGAGGGTGGCTCTGTGACATCAGAGAGTGGGTTGTGAAATCACTGGGTGGCTGTGTAACATCATAGAGCTGGTTGTGACATCACAGAGACTTCTGTGACATCACAAAGCAGATGTAGCATATCGTAGGGTGACATCTCATAGTCAGCTGTGTGAGATCACAGGGGCTGTGTGACAACCCAGAGTGGGCTGTGACATCACTGGTGGCTGTGTGACATTGCAAAAGAGCTGTGTGGCATCATAGGGGCTGTGACATCACAGGGGCAGTGTGACATCATGGGGGCTGTGTGAGGTCACTGGGGAGGTCACTCTGCCCCGGCCCCCCTCACAGCTCCCCCCAGAGCAGTCCAACCCTGCTCGTGCACAGCGGGGTCCCCTGTCCCCCCAGGTCCCCCCGCCCCCGGCCCCGCAGCATCCCCCAGAGGATGTTCCATGAGATCGACCCCAGAGCCTGACACGGGGACGGGGGGCCAGGGCCCTGGGGGTGGCACAGGGAAACAGGGACCCGCCGGCAGCGTCCCCGTGTGCCCCAGGGCCAGAGCCTGGGCCAGGGCTCCTTCACCCTGTTACCAACGAGGGCTTGAGAGCGCTGAAAAATCCCTGGCAAGGGAGCAGCAAAAACCAGATTGAATATTAAGGGACAGCAGCACAAAGTTCCTTGCCAAGAGTCACTCTGCTCCTGACTGGACACTTCAGGCACACCAAAGAAACAAAGCAGCAACAAAACCAAACAGAATCCAGGCAATCAAACAGAAATGAGCTGAGAACTGTCCCAGTGTGTGTGAGACACAAGGACAGTGAGGGCAAGGATAAAATGAATAAAGAAATAAAAGCTTGACAGAGGTCAAACTTAACAGGACTTCACTGATACCTTAACCTTAACTGATACCTTCAACTTCACAATTTAGGAAAAGAACAAAGCTTAACAGCATTTAACCTCACTTACAACCAATGACTTAAGGATTTAATAGTGGAATAACATTAAACAATATTAAACTTAGCTTATAACATAGTAAACTTTGCAAAAAAAGAAACAATACCCTTTTTAACTTAACTTATTTGTCATGATGTAACCTTACTTACAGGCCTGACTGACTCAGCTGTCCAAGGCACTCAAGCCCCTCAGAAAGCACCATTTCTGCCACATTTCCCCAGCACAGGCACTCCTGTGTGCACACAGACACAAAGACTCAGTGCAAGGCACCTGTAAGCAATTCCCCTGAGGGCAGGAAATGCTCCCTGTGGATCCTTTGGCATCTCCCCAGCAAAGGGCAAAGGATTGAGCCTGGAGGAGTGGGGGGATTGGCCCAGGCTCCGTCATTGTTGGGGATCCCCAAGTGCAGCACACGGGAGAGTTCCCGGCAGGGAGAGGCCCCACTCAGAGGGAGTCGCTGGCCCAGGAGAGCTCCAAGGGCTCCTTTTGGAGCGCTGTTTGTAGGGCCCCAAGAGAGGGGCTTCAGTCCCAGCAATGGTTCATCCTGGCCGCACTTGGCATCAACAGCTTTCTTTGGCAGTGTGAGAACAGGGATCTTGTGCCACTGAGGGAACAAAAACAGTTCCCAGGCTGCTCCTACAGAAACCAGGAGCTGGTTGGGCAGCAGCAGTGCCTGGAGCAGACAGTGTTTGTGATGAGCTGCAGAGGGGCTGAGCCCAGGGGCTGTTGGCCAAAGCCCAGGCCCAAGGAGCATTTCTCAGCTGGCAGGGTGGCCTGAGAAGGGGAGGGGGGAATGCAGCAGCACAGGGCCATGGAACCAAGGGACCATTGTGACACTGTGGGGCCCTGTGAGACCAAGGGACCACTGTGACACTGTGGGGCCCCATAAAACCTAGGGAGCACAGAACAGCTCTGGCTGGTTTGGCCTCCCATGGACTGCCTGACTGGTCCGGCTGACCTGTGCATGTTGAGGGTCACTTCTCATCTGCTGCTGAAACACTGGGGCTCTGTGCTTTCCTTCCCAATGGAAAAGAACTGTCCTTCTGCTCCAGGCACCCATGGCCAGAATTGGGATTTCACCTCCAAATTTCCTTATATCCAGGGATTGTTCCCATAGGAATATTGCCAGGACAAATCTGGCTGACAGTGGTTTCACAATAGTCACTTCTCATCTGTCCCCAAAACACTGAGGGAGGCTCCATGCTCTCCTTCCCGTGGGAAAGAACTGTCCTGCCTCTCCAGGTGCCCATGGCCGAGATTGGGTTTCCACCTCCAAAATTCCCTAAATTCAAAGACTGCTCCCAAAAAAAATCTGCCATTCCTGACACATCTGGCTGGCCTAGGCCTACTGAGGTTCTCACCTGCCTTTCAAACCTTGGAGCTCTGTGCTTTCCTTCCTATGGAAAAGAACTGTCCTTCTGAACCAGGTGCCCATGGCCACAAATGGGATTTCACTTCCAGCATTCCCTGTAGTGACAGACTGGAGGAGATTGTTGGCTCGAAACATTTTGTGTGTGGGGCAAGAAGGGGCAGGTCCAGCCTTGCCCTGCCCTGGAACCCCAGCCCAGCCCTGCCCTGGAATCCCAATTCCCCCAGAGCCTCCCTCCCAGCCCAGCAGTGTCTGCCAGTCCCTGGAACAGCACAGGCAATGCTCCACAGCCACCTCTGCAGCTCCCAGCCCAGCTCCTGAGGGACCAAATGAGCCCAAGGCCCACCTGGGGGAAGGGCCCAGGGAGACCAAGGGGTATTTAAGGCTGACCACAAAGCAAGCGCACATCTTGACCCTACCTCCTCTTGGAACTTCTATCTGAACACTGCAGGAATCCAGGAGTTGGTAGCTGTGTGTGTGCACCTCTGTATCTTTTTTGTCTTTCTCTCTTTTTAATTCACGCTTCTTGTAAAATTTGAGTAACTTAAAATTGATGAAGCTAAGAGTTTGTGAAGGTGAATGGGCCAAGTCAGTGCTTTGAGAATTGGTTTTTGTTGATTGAACGTCATACTAAACCTTTTGCAAAAGTTTCTCTGATTTTTCTAAAGTTCCCAGTAAAGGCTGTTTTGTTCTTTTGAGCTCCCAGCCACATTCCACACTCCATTTCCCAGCTGCAGCCCCTGGTGCCTCTGAGTTGTGCTGCCCCAGCCCCAGGGACGCTCTCCTTGTCTGCCCATTCTCCCACGGTCTCTGGGCAGGGATGGCCTCAGTGGGGGCTGCTGACATCCTCAGCACCTTGGAGGCTGCTGCTGAATTTTCCTGCTCCAGAGGCTTGTTCAGCCTTCAGCTCTTCAGTGCAGGAATTCAGTGTCCCAGGGCTCAGTAACATTCAGAACACCTGAACAAGCCAAGCCTCTGGGGATAATTTGATTTCAGTTTTCAAATCTTGTGTGGTTAATTAGGCAGATTTCAGAAGTGCATTCAAACTGAATATATTCTATTTTAAAAAACAGTGAGAAAAGATTTCTTAGGTCCCGTTTAGGTTTTTTTCCCTGTTAATAAATTGATATGTGCAATCTTCAATTGACACTGAATCCAAGTACATCCTCATGCAGTTTGAATGGATATGAAAATCAAGATCCTTCATGGCTGACAATCAATCAGACTCTGTCCCTACCCCCACCCCACCATTTCCCCCATCCAAGCCCTGGCACTCAGAGCAGCCTTGTGCAGATCTGAGCTCCCTCCAGCCCAGGCTGCACCTGCAGCTTTCAGCTCCTTGGTTCCAGCTCCCACCTGCTTTCCTTGGAGAAGGAGCTGCCCGAGACACAGAGGGATGTTCATTCATTGTCATCTAACAAACCCAAGGGGAGGCACAGCTCCATCAATGCAACAGTCATTCCTCTGTGGGATAATAAATCCACTTTCCACAGCAGACAGTCTCAGAGCAATGGAAAACACCTTCTGTGCCCAGCACAGATCCCAAGGTCTCCCCAAACCCTCCCTGCCCCGATTCTGCCCAGATTTGCTCTTTGCACACACAAGTCACACGCTGAAGTCAGGAGCTCCCTCCATGCCCAGAGGGAGGAAAAGAGAGAAAGGGGATGAAGAGCTCTCCTGTGCAGAGCCAAGGTCCAAGTGCTCTGGGATGTCCCAGCAGCATCTGACATGTCCACCATCACCCAGAGATTTCTGTACAGCAACAGTTTCAGACAAAAACAAAAGAAAAGGTAATTCTGTGAGATATAAACACAATTAAGATGTTTACTAATATGCTATTTATTTGAGCTTCAGAAATATTAGGCAATTCTCTGAAGCTCAAAGCATGAAACCAGTCAGCTGAAGGGCACTTGAATGACCAGAAAGCATTGGGAGGAGTGCTGAGGGTTTTTTGCAGGACAATGGACATATGCAACATATGCACAATGCAGCCTTCATAGAAACTGAGTAAGGTCTCTGTGCCCTTGAAGGACACAAAAGGAGAAGAACACGCTCACCAGCAGACGGTTCAGGATGCAAAGGCAGACAAGAAAACCACAGCGAGATGCATGAAGAAGAAAGATTAACTAAAATTAACTGAAATATCAAAATGCGTGCGTAAAAAGGATTTAACCAATCATGTATTAGCTTGAGGTGTGAACAATAGAGAACAGTATAAAGATGGCTTGCTTTTTGTAATAAATTGGCTTCACTTGATCATATTGATCATGCTGTGATGTCCCGTTAATGATCCTCTGCACCTGGGGACCAGAAATGCATGCAAGTCTCCACCCCAAGAGACATTATGAATTCAGAAAACATGGCCATTAACTGCTTGATACCAACACAGAGTAATGGCAACCAAAATGCAGTCAGCCAAGGGTTTTTTCCACTCTCTCTCAAGCCCCATGCATTGGGCACCAAATTTTGTCCTGGTTTAGGGCAAATTTGGGAGAAAACCTCCAAAGGGGCTCCTCCAGAAAGGAAACACACACAGCCCCTCTCCCCAACCGGGTCGGGAAGGATTCCTTGGAGAGAAGTGGAAAGAACCTGTTCATTTAACAGGCAAAGCACCCCCAGCACACAAAATGAACAATACCAGGTGACAACACTCTTTCACCACTCTGAAAAGGATGACAAATTCAGAAAGTCTCTCTTGGGAGTGGTCGCTCTGTTATCAGTCCCTCTGGTGCTGGGGCAGCTGCTGCAGCCACAAGGTGCAAACTCTCGGTGTTTCCCAGGGCCCAGTCTGGAGCAGGTTTGAGTGGTTCCAAAAAAGGGAAAGGAAAACAGTCCAGGCAAAAATTCAGACTGCTTAGCTAAACTAACTAATGAGCAGAAGCAAAAGCAAGAGCAAAGCAAAAAGCCAAGCAAAAAGCAAAAGCAGCACCATGTACTGCCCCGTCTCTGTGTCCTCCCAGCCATGGGGGAGCGGCTGATAACAAAACCAAAACAAAACTTCACTCTTCAGAGCGAGTCTTGAAGGCAAAGAACATAATATCCAGCATAAACAGAACAGACAGCTGGGGATACAAGCATCCTAATGTCACCCTAGGACAGCACAGTTATTCCAAACTGCCCCCCAGCAGCCCCCTCCTCACCGATGCCATCTGCTGGGGCTGTGCCAGCTTCAGGAGATGCCTCCAGGGCCTGCATTACCTGTGTGAAAAATGCATATTGTATGATTGCCTTTTCACAAATATTAAAATGAATATTATATGTGTTGTGTTAGAAAGTTATGTTGTACTAATTTCCTTAAGTAGTGTGTTAAATCTAGTTTTAGGTTATACCATAATGTTGAAATAGAAACTACGCTATGTAAGATACTTTTATAATTAGAGTATTAATAATTTGGACAATTTGAATTAGGACAATATGAGATAATAGCAACAAAGAATTACAGACGTCTGGGTAACTTCTTCTGGGCAGCATAAGCCTGAAAAAGGACACACTTTAACAGAGGATTAACCCTTAAAAACAATAGCCTGTTGCATATTCATACCCCTCATACACGATGCATAAATTCTATTCAAACACAGGATTCTGTCTTCTTCCTCTGAATCCTGACGGCGTCTTCATAGCTGAGCAGGCAGGAAGAAGTTCGTTTCTTCTGATAAGAGAGCAATAAATTCTCTTTCTCTGAAAGATTTAGGTGTCCTGTGGCCGCTATCTCGTTGCGAGTCC
Source organism: Melozone crissalis (assembly GCF_028551555.1). Taxonomy (NCBI): domain Eukaryota; kingdom Metazoa; phylum Chordata; class Aves; order Passeriformes; family Passerellidae; genus Melozone; species Melozone crissalis. The sequence goes on from NW_026535957.1 coordinate 700,513, forward strand.
TTTCTTTAAAAAAAGTATTTTACATAGCATAGTTTTTATTTTAACATTATGTTATACCCTAAAACTAGATTTAACATACTACTTAAGAAAATTAATACAGCATAACTTTCTGACACAACACATATAATATTCATTTTAATATTTGCGAAAAGGCAATCATAAAATACGCATTTTTCCCACGGGAGGACTGGTCCCCCCCAGTTATTCCCTGTACCGGCGGGACCCCCCCTTCCCCTCAGAGCTCTCCCGCGCTGAGGGGCCGCTGCCGCTTCCCGCCCTTCGCGCCCGCCATCAGCGGCCGGCGGGAGTCGGGGCCGCCCCGGCCGCCCTTTTATCGGAGCCATGGAGAAGGAAAACCGCTTTAAACTGTTCATGCCGCCGCGCCTGAGCGCTGGGCAGGTGTCTGTGGGCAGATCCCAGGTGAGCGCTCGGCCGCGGGGCCGCTAAGAGCGGCCCATACCACACCCGCCCCCGACCCCGGCCGCCTCCTCGGGCTGTGCTGCTCTGGAGGCCGCGGCTGAGGAGGGGACGGGGGGAAAGCGCAGGGGCCCTTCCCGGGGACACGGGGACAGTGCTGGGCCCGGGGAGTGCCCCGGCAGAGCCCCGAGCTGGAGCACACACACACCTGCCCCTTGTCCCGGACTGGAGCACACACCCACCTGCCCCTGCATAGGCCGGGACGGCTCCTGCACTGGACTCATTTCTGTGCGTATGCCTCGAGTGGCACATGCACAGACATCTTCAGTTTGAATTTCAAAGACTTTTGTTGTTGTGTTCTCTCAAAACGGAAGGGAATCATCTTCTGGAGCATCCGCTCTGTGTTGTAAGTCCGCGTTTGCTGTGGGTAATTCAGCCCAGAGAGCGAGCAGGGATCTATCGCTGGCCGGGCTCTGTGTACAAATCACCAACGGGATGGGGCTGCTGAGGAACTGCCTTGAGCTGTTTTATTTTCCAGCATCAGTCTCATTACGTGGTTATGATAATGGGAAGATGCCAGCAGCTCACATCCCAGGCAGCAGACAAAGAACTTCATGTGACAACTTACTTTAAAAGTTTTTTGACCAATCACACCAAGCAAAAGCATATTGACAGCAGTTCTATCCAACCACTATAAGCACAGGTACCTTTGGTTAAAACAATGCTTGCCTTTTTTGAATACAATACCTGCTTGTAAGCCTTGAAACACAATGCACAGAGCTCCATTATTAAGCTTAGAACTTTCTAATATCTTGCTAGATAAACTTTTCTGTAGCTTAGGGAGTTATTCTAGCCAAGCATTAATACACAGACCATTGTTCTATTTGTCATTACTTTTCTACTTTTTGCCTAATTTTTCTGCTGACCTATGTCATGGCTACTGCTTGGCACTAATCACAGTTCTGCTGTCTCTGAGGCTGCCTTTTGCAGCTTTCTGAAACCCCTCTGATTTTATGGATTCCCACAGGCCCCACTCAGATGCTCACATTGGCGTCTTGGTCTCACCAGATCAGGTGTGCCGTGAAAATGTTCTGTCCCCACACTGAGTTATGAGAATTCAACAAGTTATTTTTTCATGTCAAAGCTCCTTATGAAATATGTTGAGATTCAAACAGGATATTCTGACAGCAGATGAGTTTGCTGTTTACAGGATGAACTTCTGTGACTTAAAAAACTTGTAAAAGGGTATTTTCATACTGAAACATAATCAGATATCGTTTAGAAGTGCCCTTGGAAGTAAAGCAAAAAAGAAATATCAACTACTGAAAAGTCTTCAGAAAAGTAATTTGTCTCCTTGAGTCCTTTGCCATGCACCAGTGCCCAGACAGGCAGGAGCTGCTGAGTTCCCTGCATTGAAAGCTCCCCTTTGGCCACAGTCTATAAATCAAACTGCAGAACACCAACAGTTTGATCAACCACTGGGAAGTAAGAAGTGAGTTCCAAAGCCATTACCAATACCTTGGGCTTTGAAAATTGTAGGCAGCTGTTTAATTAATGACACATTCTATTTTCACATCATCTGTAGGGATTTTTTCTGCCTTTTATAATTCTTCTTTGCAAATCTACTCTTAAGGAACTAATTTTTAAATTTGTGCAGGATATTAACAGACGCTCAGATGATGACTTTAAGCTGCCATTCGATGTGTTGAGCCATGGAGAAATCACTGATTCAGGTACGATTGGAATATTTGCCATGCACTTTCTTTAGATTTTTATATATTGTCAAGTTTTAATTTTCATGTCTGTAACTGTTAAATACAGTTTCACTGTTACTTTTTTTAGAAATACATTGATCAAAATCTCTTCATGTTTCAGATGCAATTTCACAGCAAGTGAAACTTTGCTCTGGAGTAGGTGAAGAGGTCAGCTAAGTATCAACTCTGCACATCTAATTCCTTGGGGTCTTTTGAATTTGTTCCCAAACAGTGCCTAAAGCATTATTCAGTAAATATTTCAGGCCTAAAGGAAGTAGTCAAAAGGGAATAATGTTTTCTGTCTCGTGTTTAAAGCTGAATCACTTAGAGGAGATACTTGTGATTTAGTGAACACACCTGGAAATTAATCTTTAAAAATTAAGGTGATTGCAATATTGTTGTTGTTTTTTTCTTTGTTTGAAGTGTCTGCAAAGTCCATGAGCTTTAATTAGAGTAAGATTTAAACACTTAAGTATCCTTGTCGAACTGCTGCTGAATATTCTGTTGAGGGGCAGAAGGGTTGAAGTCAGAGTATTCTTTGGAAAACTGAAGTAGATGATCCCAATTGCGTTGTCTGGCATTAATTTATCTGTAAAACAATGAATTCAGTGGTTTCCTCAAGCACTGGATTCCTTTCACAGTGTCTTTACCAGCAGATCTCTGCTTTAGCACAACTCAGTGCAGCTCAGCTTTTTTGCAATAGCTTCTCTACTTTGCAGCTACAAAACACTGTTTGCTAGCACAAAATAAAACACATTTCTTGTGCTCTCTCTGCTGTTTTTCATATCCCTGACAACTTTTTAGACTTTTTTAATCCTAAGCTATTAAAGTACCATCAGGACTGTAACAAAACTGTGATGCAGCCAAAACAAGGGTGGTGTTTGGGGGTGTTGTAAATGAACCAAAGGGCCCTTGGGACTCGTGTGTTGCTCTCCCTGCCTCAACCACTGGCCCAGCACTGCTTGTAGGGCACTTTCAAGGTGCTGTAAGGGCACAAGGGTGGTGGTTTTCCTTCCTGCTCTGTGTGTGAGCAGAGAACTGCTGGGACACTTGGATATTTATAAATCCCTGGTTCCAGATGGGATCCATGCCAGGGTGATGAGGGAGCTGGCAGATGAGCTTGCCAAGCCTCTCTCCATCATTTATCAGGAGTTGTGGCTCACTGTGAGGTTCCAGAGGATTGGACACTGGCCAGTGTGACACCCATGTACAAAAAAAATAGGAAGGAGGATCCTGGTAATTCCAGGCCAGTCAGCCTGGCCCCAGTGGCAGGTGAGATAATGGAGCAGTTCACACTGAGTGCTATCACACAGCACTCACAGCATGGCCAGGCTATCAGACCCAGCCAGCAGGGCTTTACCAAGGATGGGTCATGTCTGACCAACCTGGGCTCCTTCTGTGAGCAGGTGACTGCCTGGTGCATGCAGGAAAGGCTGTGGGTGTTGTGTGTCTGGGCTCCAGCAAGGCCTTTGGCACTGTCTCCCACAGCACACTCCTGGAGAAGCTGCAGCCATGGCTGGGACAGGAGCACTCTGTGCTGGGCTCAGAACCGGCTGCATGGCCGGGCCAGAGAGTGATGGTGAATGGTGCTGCATCCAGCTGGCAGCCAGGCACCAGTGCTGTCCCTCAGGGCTCTGTACTGGGACCAGTTCTGTTTAATGTTTTTATAGACAACATGGGTGAGGGCATCGAGTCCTTCATCAGTAAATTTGCAGGGGATACTAAGCTGGGAGCTTGTGTTGATCTATTGGGAGGAAGGAGGGCTCTGCAGAGAGACTTAGATCAGTTGGATGGATGGGCAGAGTCCAGCAGCATGAAGTTTAATCAGTCCAAGTGCTGAGTTCCACATGTTGACCACAAAAATCTCCTACAGCGTTCCAAGCTGGGGACAGTGTGGCTGGACAGTGCTCAGGCAGAAAGGGCCCTGGGGGTGCTGGTGACAGCCGGTTGAACATGAGCCAGCAGTGTGCCCTGGTGGCCAAGAAGGCCAATGGCTCCTGGCCTGGGTCAGGAATGGTGTGGCCAGCAGGAGCAGGGAGCTCATTCTGCCCCTGTATGGGCACTGCTGAGGCTGCACCTTGAGTGCTGTGTCCAGTTCTGGGGCCTCAGTTTAGGAAGGACGTTGAGATGCTGGAACACATCCAGAGGAGGGCAACAAGGCTGGTGAGGGGTTTGGAACACAAGCCCTGTGAGGAACGTTTGAAGGAGCTGGGGCTGTTTAGCCGGGAGAAGAGGAGGCTCAGGAGTGACCTTATTGCTCTCTACAGCTTCCTGCAGGGAGGCTGGAGCCAGGTGGGGTTGGTCTCTTCCACCGGGCAGCACTGACAGAATCAGAGGACACAGTCTCCAGCTACAGCAGGGAAGGGATAGGTTGGATATTAGGGAAAAAATTTTCACTAAAAGAATAATGAAGCACTGGAATGCTCTTCCCAGGGAGGTGGTAGAATCACCATCTCTGGATGTGTTTAAAAAAAGCCTGGACATGGCACTTGGTGCTGCAGTGGAGGTATCAGGGGATAGGTTGGACTCGATGATCTGAGAGGTCTCTTCCAGCCTCATTATTCTGTGATTCTGTGATTCTGTGATTCTGTGATTCTGTGATTCTGTGTGTGTCCATGGCAATATCACAGGTACTCCTGGGCAAAGTCTCTGAAGCTGCTTTTACTTAACTCAGCAGTGTCTGTCAGAAGGAGAGGACAGAAATGGGGTGAAGAACCTGCTAGAAGGAAATTTGGCTTCACTGATAATTCTGGCAAAATTTTTGTTGATTTTGGTGGATTGCAGTTATCCGTGTCTTTAAGCCCACCTATTTGGTGATGTCTGAAGGGGGTTTGGGATATTTCATTGTATTTGTTTCTCCTATGTGCCCTGTAATGCCTTTTGATACATACACAGAGGATGCACAAAGATTTAAACTTGGGCTCCTGATCATATATAAGCTTATATCACCATCTGTGGAAAAAATATTACTCTTGTGATGTTTCTAAGAGATAAATACATTATCTACAACAGTATTAATTAGATATTATATACTATTAATTAGATAGTATTTGAGATTAACTTGTGGAACCTATTCTAATAGAATCCAGAAACAACGAATGAATTGTTCTCAAAACTCTACAAAGAGGCTGAGAAGATCAAGCAGTGGAAACTGACTGTGGAAACTGAACTAAACCAGAAAGAAAGAAAACTCCAAGAGAATAGAAAGATTATTGAAGCACAGAATAGAGCCATTCAAGAACTGCAGGCCAGTATTGTATAGTGTACATTGAATAGATGAAGTTCAGTGCTTCCTGATTCAGTATGACACTATTATTGATACAATTAAATATTAAAGACTGTTGCAGTTTGGTTTGTGCCTTGAGAAAATGATTATTTTGAGAAGTTGCAGGCACCTGTCCTGTGTGAGGGTAGGTATGAAGAATATACCTGTAAGTGTCTCATTTGCTAGTAAATTATTGTTCATTAATTATTGTATCTTTCATGCAAGAGATGACTCAGCATGTAATACCAGATAAAACAGACTTCTGTCTACTGATGCCCCAAGTGACTTTTTCATGAGGGATTTGAGAAGTTCAAGTGCATTTCTAATATATTTTTCAATAACAGTGTCTTTTTGCATCTGTTCCCCATGAAATCGGTTTGAAAATGAGAAACTCCATTTGAAACTGGAAGATGAGATATGTGAAAATAAAGATCTCTTGAAAGAGTAAGTAATAGAACCAAGGATATTTTTTTGTGGTGGAAATAATCAGTTTCCATGTGGGCAGTTTTATGTAGCTGTTAAAATTTGAAGGTCATTTCCATTGTTACTCCTTAGGTGCACAAAGCACTGTGCACTCCTGTGCAAACATGATATTTTTCCCTCCTTTAGAGCTGCTGCTTCGAGGCATCTGTGTAATCTGCTCAAGGGCACCTGCACTCGCTTCACAGAGAAGACCAGCAAATGTAAATGCTTTTTTAGTTTTTATTTATCAGATAAAGGTACTTCTAGCTTGTCTGAATTCACAAACAGAAGCAAGAAGAAGAAATTTCTCGAGCTGTTCAGAAAAGTTCTACAGTTGAGATCGACTGGATGTGGCTCTCAGAATGAGAAGTGAATTTTAAGTGGCTCACAAAATTGGAAGTGAAGCCCCAGGTCTAACAGATTTGTGGTTTGTAATGCTGAATGCAGAGGGCTTTTGAAGGCAGTGAGATTGTTTGCTGCAAGGTTGCCAGCCTGGGAGCTCTTTGGGTGCCCAAACAGTGCTCCAGGTTTGAGGCAGTGCCCACAGCCCCGACTGGCACTGGAGCCACTGCAGGGCAGGGCAGGGCTCCCCAAGGCTGCTCAGCCCATTGAAGCTTTGCAGTCCCAGCCACACTCTGGGAATGTATTCAGACATGAGAAGTGACACTTCATGCCTGGTTTTAGGCAGTAGAATCTACTCTGAATTCCCAGCACTCTGTAACAAATTCCCAGAGCTGACCTTTCCTGTTTTCAGCCATCACACATTTGTGGGGAAAAAAGGTCTGAACCCCAAGGTATAATGAGTAACTGGAATTCTTCTCATGAAACTGAACAAGCCAAGACAGTTGGATAACTTAATGAAGTTTAAATTCTTGAGGTTTTAAAATATGTTATTGATTGGGAATTTTACTTTATATGCAATTTAGAATTGTTATTATAATCATTATAATTTTACTAACTTGATCCTGGATACTTAAGGAGTGTCTATCTCTTTTTAGCCTTAATTCTAGACATCCTTGTATATAGATGTACTGTTCTTTTTTGATAGCTGTTTCTTTTACTGTTCTCTTTTTAATTGTTTTCTTAGGAAAAAATAGTATCAATTACAAAAGTGAAAGGAAAGAAGGAAAATATGGACATGGAGTGTTGCAATTTTATAATGACAGTTCAGATGCTCTATCAGCATCTGCTGATAGGAAGAAATTAAGTGCTAAACCCTAGATTACAGTTTATAAATACTAACAGTTTTGATACATTATTATTCAACAGCATTAATACTATAATAATTAATATGGTCTCATAAACTGATCCAGAATTACACTTTTCACAGAAAAAAAATATCTTGGGAAGGAAATTTAAAAGTTGAGCTTGCTTAATGTTTCAATGAAATACACATTTTCCCTAGATTCTGTAACTTTTGGCACCATGTTTCATAATGACTTATTTAGTAAGAATGGAGCTGATAATTCCTTTGTTAATTCATTATGCTGATTAAAAATTATGACTTGGGCAGCTGGCATTCTTGTCCAAAAGAAAACCTTTCTTATATGTTCTTGCTTTGATAGATGAACAGGAAAAGGAAGCAACAATAGAATTGTATGAGGAACTTCACAGCAACGTAGAAGTAAGTGAGCAAGCTTGATGAAAGGAATGCGAGTTATGTGAGCTGAGCTGAGTTCCATGTTTATGTTGGGATACTGTTTGTGTCCATCATGTGTGGGTATCATGTCATGTGTGATGCATGAAGTTGGGTTTTCAATCCCTTTTCAAGAGTGATTTTTGCGTTCTATAAAGCACATTAAATGGAGAAGGTGCCAGCAGTGTGTGGGATGTAGATCCCTGTGATCTGGGTGATGTGTGCTTAGTGCTGGGTCACTGCCACAGCTTCTGGCTTCTTTCTGGGCTCTGTTTCACCTCCCTGCTGGTTCCTCAGAATGGCTGAGGTGGGCAGCAGCCCCTGGAGAAGTTCCAGGGTTTCCAGTATTGAACTTCAAATATTAAATTTTGTTTTTAGAGAATGACGGTGGCATTTGAAGAGCTTTGTGTGCAAGCAGAGAACGACAGATTGGAAATGAGTTTCAAATGTGAGAATTCTGTTTATTGAGTTTATGCAGCTGGCTCATTTTTGTACTTCATAGCTTGTGTTACACATGCAGTGTCAGGCAGCCAGGTGTGAAGTGCTGGAATGGTGAGCAGCTCACACTGAGACACTGGGACCCTTCTTTTATTCCTGCTGCCTTTGGTCACTGCCTGGCCCCTTCTGTTGCTGTTCCACTGGGCCAAAGCTGGAACTTTATTTCTCAAACAGTCACTCAAAATTGAAGTTTTGTCTGTGAAGAACAGTCTAGAGATCAGTACTTACTTCCCATAGTTTGTTTATTTAAATGATAATGCACGAGTGTATAGCTACAGAAACTTTAGCTAAATGCTCTCTCTCTGTATGTATAGCCTGCTATGTTCCTGTTTCATTCTCACATGCTCTCTTCTGTTTGTATTTTCATTATAAAATCAAACATTGCCTCAGCAATTACTCTTGGGAAACAAATGGTACAGCTGTACAATTCCAGGCAACCTTAAACTGGAAGTTGTATTGAGCTTGGAGTTTATTTCAGCTAGAATGTTAACTATGGATGTTACTGTATCTCCAAAGTAAAAGAAGAAGCAGAAAAAGTGGAAAAATTTGAAAAAGAATGCAGACTGGAAGTCAGTCAAAAGGAAAAGCAGATTTGCTCATTTTGCCATCTAAGATGTAGAGCTTTATTTGGGACTAATGGGGCAATGCAAGAGCCAAGAAGTGTTTCTGGGTATTAGTAAAAAAGACAAAATAACATCTGAAGCTGCATTTAAGTCAAATTCTTTTAAGTTTAGTGGTGTTTCAGTCTCTTTAGTCTACTGGAATTTATGGTTTGATTTTGAATTGGAGAACTTTTTTGTTTAGAGTAATGTGACTTGATCAATATTTGGCTAAGATTATATCTAGCCAAATATTATCTATCTATCTATCTATCTATCTATCTATCTATCTATCTATCTATCTATCTAATCTTATCTATCTATCTAATCTAATCTATCTAATCTAACTTGAATGACAGCAAAATGTCTGCTTATCATACCTGGGTACAAATGAAAATTAATATCTGTCCCTTCTCCAGACTTCATGATGATATTTCTTGCATTTTTCTAGATTTCAGCTCTTACCATACAGACAGATGAAAAAGATGATGTCATAAAAGACATCAAGGCTCAGCTGCAGACGTCACAAAATAAGATTGCTGACTTAATGGAAGCAAAATGTAAGAATGTTCTGCCTGCTGTGTTTAAATGTAATTGTTTATAGAATTGAAATGTAATTGTTTATGAATCTTTATTTATTATATGTAATTGTTTATAGAAGCATAGGAAACAGGGCCATGATAGTCTTATTCTGTTGCTGGTTGGCAGCAGAATTTTGGGGCCTTGAGGGCCTTATTTTTGTTTGGAACAGGAGCTGCTCATGTGGGAGCAGGACTGGCAGGGCAGTTTTAAGGGTGAGTCAAGCAGTGAGAGCTTTTGAAAATTACAAGGGAAAAATATGTTGCTTCAGTTTTGCAAATTTACAGTCAGGCAGATGTCACTGAGGAAACTTACTTTTCAGAACTTGATTGCCAATACTTTTAAGCCATCCATATTCAAATTTTATATATTATTTTATAGTATATGATGTCAGTACCATTAGTCTTTGTTACATTCTTTAAATGTATGTAATTTTCCATTTTTAGCAGCATTTTTTAGTAAATAATCCTATTTTTAAAAATATAAACATCTTTTTTTGCTTAGTACATAATGAAGAAATGTTAAAGGAATCCCAGGGCAGTAAAGAACATTTGAGGGCAGAGCTGGAAGAGGCTAAAATTTCATTGCAAAAGGCAGAGGTACCCCTTGCTTATAGTTTTACAGTACAAATAGACTAGATGAGTATTTGCATAAGTAATTATGGATACTTTAGACATGAAACAGCTGTAGATCTTTGTTGCAAAACATGTTTAGAAATGATATCATGTCTTGAAGGTTACTCAGAAGAACTTGGAAACTGAATTCCAGACTACAGTGAAAACATTAATTCAGGTCACTGGAGAAAAGGAAGAGCAGGAGGAAGAATGTAAAAAAATGAAGGCTTTGCTTGCAGCCCTGACAGAGGAGTTTGAGACTTCTGTTGCCAATTTGAAAAGCTTGCTGCAAGAAGAACAAAATAGGTAAATTAATGAGTTTAAATTCCAAGAGTGATCTTACAGGTTGCAGTCTATGACGAAATCAATAACAATTGGAAATGAAGCTGAAATTTTTTTCACGCAGTGGTCTAAATGCAGAGAATTTAATGTATTTTTTTTGTTTGTGATAGTTGATACTGTATAAAAAGTAATCTTTTGCCCCCTCCAACTTTCATAATTCTGTCTTTAAGAAATATAGATTTCTGTAGGTATATATTTGTTTACTTTTATGTCTACTGTTCTGAGGTTTTAAAAGTGAAATTTGATGTGTGTTGCAGGCAGATCTATCACCTGCCTGTTGAAAGATAAATGTTCTTAAAGTGCTTGTGCTAAGACTTTGTCTTATTGTCCTGTAAGTTTCAAATGCAGTGCTTTGTACCCTACATTTGGGATTTTTCATTTACCATTTCCTTAGATTAAAGAAATCTGAAGATGATTCAAAGCTGCTTATCTTGGAGCTCCAGAATAAATCTGCTGAACTGGGTAAGGCTTGTAGAAAGGCAGAAAATGAGCTGGGCAGTAATAAAAATGTTTTCTGCTCTTTTCTGGAAATGGACTGTCTCTGGTAGCTGGAGAAATGATTTTACAGTGCCTGTACCTGTCAGGAATGCCTGGATTTATTTTTACTCAGCTGATCCCTTTTCTTTGGGGGTCATTGGTGCTGGCAGCAGCCACAGGGCAGTGCTGTGCGCAGCTCCAATAGTCAGACCATTCATGCATGAATTCTTCTGGAGGTAATTTTGGTTTGCAGCTCAGAGCAGCAGCACTGCAGGTGCCAGGAGTGACTTGTGCAGCAGAGACAAAACCTCCCATGGAGGTTTCTGTGACCCTCCCCATGCTGGAAGTGCAATGATGCTGGCAGGGGTTGTTTTTAAATATCATCAATTTGACATCCTGTGGTTTCTAGGATGTGCTCCTTAGTCCCCAGAGTAAGAGCTCTGCCTTGCTGTTGAGAACTTGCAAAAAATCCCAGAATTGTGAATGTGCACATAGAAACCATTTAGAAGTTAGTAACAACTGGTTTCCTTTCCCAGCATATTTATGTGATACCTTCAGCAGTTCATATTTTTTTTCTGGAACAATGCAGGTGCATCAATACTTGGAGAATGCTCTAGTCTTACAGTCCATGGTTTACTTGAAGCTATATTTGTGGAAAACATAATAGGCTCTAAATTTTATTTAAGATAAATATTCAGTTTCTCTTCAGATATAGATTTGCTAATGTCTGAATCATTTTCTCAAGTCTACATTTAGATTAAGTCATAAATTAGCTTTTCAGTTTCTTAACTTAATCCAACAAGTTTTGAGAACTGGGTATTGCAAAAGGGGAAATGTTTTATACTGCCTGCTAAATATGAAAAATCATTTATGTTCCATTAATTTTACATTCCATGTGCTGTAGAAGAGATGACTAAAGTGAAATGTGATAAAGAAGTGCAACTTGAAGAGCTGTCAGAAACTCTGGTAAATGTTCATTTTATTAATCTCATGGCATTTGCTCTTCATATGAAATTCCTCTTGCTTTGTAAGTATCTTAAATGTCATAAGTAAACTCCATCCAGTCTACCTTAACATTTCTACTAAACTTTCTCACACACAATTTCAGTGTTTTCTTTGAAGAATTCTTTATTGCCTCTGTTTTTCTTGTCTCCTGTGTTTTTGGTTTTTCTTGTCTCCTGTGCTTTTGGTTTTTCTTGTCTCCCATGTTTTTGGTTTTCCTTCTCAAGGTTTTTGGTTATTTCCTTCTTTGTTCATGCCCATTCAAATGCCACTCCCTCTGGATATAAAGTTTTCCCATTTTTTCTTCCTTCCAGGAAGGTAATTAGCTCTGGCCTCTGTGAACCCTGCTGTGCTGTGACATAGGCCCATTTTCTGTCACAGAAGTCTAAGCTATATGAAATACACTCTTAACAGAGGTTTATTTTCATTATGATTTTATATTTACAAGCCTAACAAGAATTCATATCAACTAAAGTTAAGATAGTGTGAAATCAGGTGTGCATTTTACTGTGTCTGCTTGTTGTTATAATCTGTGCATTGAGTGTTCTGAACTAAGTTTCACTCATTTTCTAAAATGGGTAAATTGGAGCACTTTTACTGAAGAAGAATCTTGAGGCTAGTACAGAAAATTTGCAGAGAGAGAAACATTTGGAGAGAGAAATGAAAATACTCTCCAAATGAGAGAGGTCTGAAGAAAGGCAACAGTTACATGTTTTTAGAAATAGTGAAGTTGCACATCATGACTTGGATACAAGTTTATACATAAGAAACAGCACCCAGAGCAGGGTCCCACCCGAATTTTGCAGCCCAGGTAATGAAACTCACAGCAGAGGACAGACATGAACAGCACTGGTGTCACAGTTCACTATCTCACACCACTTCCAGATCCCAGCAGAGGCTGGAAAGATCCAATCTGGATAATCCATGGCATGGATGTTGTTGGGTTCTTCTGAAAGCCTTGTGCTCTTAGTTCATGTCTGATGACCTCCAGCAGTTGGAGTTTGCACATGGGAACTCAAAACTCTTCCTTTTCATTTTGCAGAAAGAATTCCACGGTTTGAAAGCACAGCTGACAAGAACAGCTGAGAAGGAACAAGATTATTTAAAGCAGCTTGTGACTCTGAAAACAGATCTTGAACAAGAGGCGTATGACCGTTTTGAAAATGGGATATTTCATTAGTTTTGGTGTAATATAGAAGTTGCTTTAATCCACAGTGAAATGAACTATGATTGTTTTCTAATGGAAATTTTGAACCACATATATGCCATTAATTATATACTTACATTTCTAAATTCCACTTATCTATTTATGTGTATTCTATGGCATATGTAGTTGTTCTTTCACTTATTTAACAAGAAGAGAAAGTTTCTGAATTCATTGTTAATCTTGCTTTAAAATACATAATCTTCACTAACCATTATATATATATAAAAGTTGACTCTGATTTTCTTTCCTTCTTCTGTCACCTTCTTACATCTCTCTGACTCTGCTACAAAGCTTATATTTGTAGATAAAGGCCTGGACTTCTTTCAGCATGGAATAACACTTGATAATGGGTATTTTTAATTTAAAAGGAGATTTCAAAATGCATCTTCTTATTCCTCTTGGCCATTTGTTTTAAATTAGGTTAAAGAATGAACAGCTAACAGTGTATCTCAGTAAGCTTTCACTAGAGAAAGAACAAACAGCACAAGAGAAAAATGCTGTGGCTGCAGAACTCCAGAAGCTGCAAGAACAACAAGAGGCAAGTTGTAAACTTCCAGCTTTCTTGAAAGGACAATACTCAATTTGGCAAATGACTCAGTTTTACAAATTAGATGATGAGCTGCAACATGACTTGGATCTGTAAAGTACCTGAGCAAATTTTTTTGTGTTTGAATTGGAAAGGAAGTGTATTTACACTTGTGAACAAGGCAGGTCTGTGTGCTTTGGATGGCTTTGAATTTTTTAAGAAGTCACTTTGAATTTTATTTCTTTGCTGACACAAGGGTCTTTATTTAGGATAGTAAGAAAAAAGAAGACAATACAAAGCAGTTAGTTGAAAATCTAGAAGAGGCAAATAGCCAGCTAAGGCAAGTAAAACCAAATATTAATAACTGATATTGTTAAAGGAAGTAGACTCAAATAGTTAGTTGTGTTCAAATGTTGCTTTCTGGGATTTTTTGATTAATGTTTTTTTAGATTACACGGCTAAACAGAAACTATTCAGAATTGCTGTTGGCCAAGTAGAAATTTTCTCAGATAGAAATACCAATTGCTGCAGGAACAATGTTTGCCATCATTTTGTATTCCATAGTAGGAGCTGTCTTGTTTTGCATTAGACATCTCAGGTGTGAAGGAAATTCAAATGGAAGCTGAAGGTTATGGATGAAATGTGACAAGGCAAAACTGGATCAGAGTTACTCTCTGTAGCCCCAGTTCAACAGACAGGCAGCTCCCATGTTTCACAGCTGCATTGCAATAGTCCAGGTCAGGATGTATTTTCCTTGGGTTCCTGGAACATCTTTTCCTACTTACAAGAAGTATGGACAGTTCACATATTGACTTACTGGGCCTGTTGCTGCATTTTAAGAACATTTTCATTGAGCAGCTTATGTGAAGTTCCCATCAACATTAGCAGCTCTTTTCAGAAAATAAAATATGGGTTTGTTAGAAGTACTGAAAATAAGTTAAAGGCAATAAGGAAATATTTACTAATGCTTGTTAATTTGGCACTTAGAAATGAACTGGAGTCTTTGAAGGAGAAAATGGCAAAGACTGGTGAAGAGATGAAAAGTACACTGGATGAAAGAGAAGAAAATGTATGTCCTGTGTCATGAAAATATCTTACAGAACCTGCAGGGCAGCATTGAATGTAAAATCTTTGTTGGGATTTTTTCTGCAAAGCTCTGCCTGGGGGATGTGATCTCTGCCAGAGGTTTCTTCTTTCCCAGCTGCTGCCAGCTGTGCCATTGTGTGTTCCCATGTGAGCCCTGGTATTTCAAAAGACAAGCACAGTCACTGGGATGTTCACTCTGTGCTGGAAGTTTAATATTAAAGATTTGTTTGTTTTCAGGCAAACAGAGAACCTGCTTTTCTGTTTTTTCATATACCCACTCAGTGATGGATGGGCTCTGGATTAGCTTTTTATATGTAGTGTGAGTTTGAGCTGAAATAGATTCAAACATTTTTACTTTTCTTTCTATTGGTTCAAAGCAACCTGGGGTTTTTAGCAAATTTCAAAATTTCATTGTAAAAGTCAAAGATTTACAATTTAATTTCAGGTTAAGAGAACTGAAAATGAAATTTCAAGAAAGGAAAAGCCATTGAAGATTCTAGAAAATAATTGGGAAAATTCATTTTTTCATGGATGTAGGGAACTTCATACAAGTGCATTTTTTAAATTGTGAAGATCTTGGGGTTTTTTTCTTCTTCTTTCTTAACTCCATAACCACTAAGGAACTGGTTCACTGCTATTAATTAACATCTTGTGGTACTTTATGGCTAAAACTCTGATTATTCTAACATGGCAGCTGGTGTTTCAGTCCCATTGGAACAAACCAGACTAGTGCAAGGGCAGGTTTGAGAACATCTACAGGAATTGCTCACACAGGGAGTCATTTGTAGAACTTACTAACTCATGTCTGAAATATCTCTTTCAGATGAATAATTTAAAGAAACAGATGGAAAATAAAACCAAATGCATTGAAGAGTTGCAGCAGGAGGTGTGTAGAGATTTTAAATGTCACAAATACATAAACACATTATACTTTGGGTTGCCTTTCCAGCAGGTTTTTGTCTGCTGTGATGTCTTTAGATACACCTATGTAACTTATACATTTTCTTTTCTTATCCTAACCCTGAGCAAATTAGAGAGTCATCTTAGGGATCACTTGATTTGTTAAATGAGCCTTAATTTGAAAAGAGCAATTACAAAAATAATATCTTTAATAAACTTCTACTCTTTTTCATTTAGTGCATAGTGTTATTTATGTACGTGTATGAGTATCTCAGTTACCACTAGTAGAAAAGAATTCTGCACTGGCACAAACTGTAGTAACTTCACTGTAAAAATAAATAACTTGTATTTTTGGTCATGACATCTTCACACCTTCTGTCAGCAGCATCTCAGTTTTAATTTCCATTCTGCACCTCATTTGTTATTCCCTGCTGCTGCTCAGGAGGAGCCTTTCTTAAGGTCGTGAAGAAACAGTAATTATCACAGAAATTAGCTGAACATTCATTTGTTTGAAGAATTGTTCTGGAACCTGAGCTGCACAACAAAGAGTTATTTGCCTGATGAAAGCTGGAATATCTTGATGCAGTTAAACCATGACATAATTCTATTAACTTATTGAGGTACAGTGCTTGTTTTGTTTTATTTCAACAGAATAAGGTGCTGAAAAAGAAAATTACTGCAGAAAGCAAGAAAAGCAATACTTATGAAGGGAAGGTAGGTTTAAATAACACCGTGTAGAAGATGAGGTGAGTGTTTTTAACTTCCAGTGTAGGTAATGATAATACTTGTTATACATTCTGAGCTGGTTTATGGATCTAGGATCCAGACTTTGCAGGAATGAGCTCATAGTTTTTAGAAGATGCTTCCATTTTTAATCATTGGGCACTGACTATTGGACATTTAAGAGATGGATTCACATTGCAATTAATGATGTTTCCAATCTGTTCCTTTTTGTTTTCTTTTGTTGATAGTGGACTGAACAGGGTTCAGCAACCTCATTGTAACAGAAAAGCATTTAATAGAAATATATATATAAACATATTACTCTTTTTAGGCTGTTCTTTAAATGTGTTCTTCAGTGGCAATCCCTCTGATGGGAATATTGTGTCCAGCTTTGGGTAATGCACTTGAAGAAAAGTGGACTTTTTTGAGGATATTCATATGAAAAACTTAAAAAGAAAAAACTGTAGTGAAAATGCACAGCTGGGAGAAAATGTACCATAAAACCTGTGAAAATCTGATACAGATTTACAAGAGAGGGAATAAAATCTCCATCTCCATTTGTTTTTTTTTCCAAGGCATTCACAGCATTTAGGGTGACTGCTTAGGGCAGTCTTCCCCATTGTGCTGTTGCCATTGTTCCTTTGAGTATTTTCTAACTCACTTCAGGCCATAGTTCAACTCTTTATGAAAAAAAACCCTGAACTTTTAAATAGGAAACACTTGAATCATATACCTGAAAAGTAACAGTGTTTGTGCTCAAAAATAAGAGGTAAGAAAAAATAATCAACATAGTCATTCCTAAACAAATAACAGCAGCAATTCTGCTTTCTCCAAAGGTGAATAAATTGCAGTTAGAGATGGAAAATATGAACAAGCAACATAAGGAAGAAGTTGACATCTATCAAAAAGACATAGAAACAAGAAAAGTAAATGAAAATAAACTTTGTGAAGAGGTGAGAGGTGTTAATTTTTACTGCAATTTATTTTTTTTAGTTTAAAATGTTGTTCTGAAGCTTTAATATCCAGAGTCCTTGCTCATATTTCAGTCTTATCAACATAAATGGAACTTGTTTTGTATGCCTGTGAGCAAAGCTTTAGTACATTAGGTGCTTAGGTTGAAATATTTGAATATGTCTTTGACAATGAGAACTCCATTAAAAATTCCTTCTTTCAAGATATAGTTTAAAGAAATTCCACCCTTGGTATAAAGTCAGCCCAGTTAAATTAGATTATAACTTCTCCCATATTAGGATTTTTCCGCCCACACTTTTTTTATGGCAATGCTAAGAAATGTTAGGGCAGAGTGCTTGAAATGGCCTTTTGGTTTGCAGTGAGCTTGCCTGCCATGGCTGTACCTTTGATCTTGCCCATTTTAACAATCTGCAGAAAAGATGAGGGATTTGAAAGGGATCTTAAAAGCAAATAAAGCCCAAGTGGGACTGCAAACTTTGCACCCACAGGGGGAAGAAGAAATTGAGATTTAAAAGAAATATATTGTTATCTTGATGAATGAAATGCAATTTATTACTGACAGGTAGAAAAGATGAGGTTGCTTTGTGATGAAACTGCAATGATACAGAGAGAAACTGATGCCAGATGTCAGCACAAGATAACTGAGATGATGGCACTGATGGAAAAGCACAAGGTCGGAGATTTTCCTGCTTGCTGTGATTTGCAATGGGTGATACCATGTCAATACCATGTTTATAATTTGTGACACCACGTTAATGACCTTTCAAAAGCAGAAACAGGCCTGAGTCTGGGAAAAGGAAGATGAACACATGCTGGACTTTGCATCATCTAAAATCAAATTCATTTGAAGAATATGAACACATTCCTATGGGCAGATACATTCCATTCATCTAAACTTCTGGGATTTTTAGATTTTTTTTTCAATTCAGGCTTCCTTTGATACCATCTGAATGCAATATTTTTCAGTATCAGTTTGGCCTCTTTCTCAGAGGTTACCTAGTGACTGTCAGCAGTTTAGCCTGACACATTTTAGTTTACCTTTCTATTCCTCATTTTGCAATATCTTTAGCAGCTACATTAATAAAGATGGCACAGCTGGCTCTTAGTGCTGAGCACATATTGCTGCACAGAAATAAAGCACTCTCTGCCAGTCCACAAAATAATACTTGAATTGAGCATTTCCTGTTTTACAGTTTCTGCAGAAGCATCAATGAATCTTTTCTTTATGAATCTTAAGAGCCTGGTTTGAAAAAATGATGTTTTAAGACTGGATAACTCTATATTGCAACATTTAGTCACATGTTTTGAGTTTGTTGTTGGTTTGGTTTTTTTACCACAGAATGAATATGATAAAATGGTTGAAGAAAAAGATGCAGAGTTAAAAGTATATAAAATGAAACAGCAAAAGCAGTTCTCATCAGAAAGGGCACTGGTAAGGAGCACTTTGCAATGGTCAATAATTCAGTGAAGGGGCTGATGTCCTTGTGTAGTGGTTTTATACTGGCTAAGTGCCAGGCACACACAAAAAAACATTCACTCATTTTTCTCTGCTATTGTTGAGCAGAGGAGGGGAAAGAAAAATTCAAGGACTGAGTTGAGATAACGATTAGGAGAAAAACACTTTGAGGGTAAAGCAGATTCAAACTTAAATAGTGCAAAAAAATTATTATTAATAGAATTAAAAGTGAGTAATGATAATTAAACGCAACCCTTAAAACACCTTTTTTCCCAATCCCTCCCTCTTGCCCACCGACAGCACAGAGAGACAAAAGATGTGATCTTCGGTCAGTTTGTGACTTCTAAAGATCTTTTTTCAATTTGCTTAGAGAGTTTCTTTTTCCTGCTGTGCTCTGGGGTCTTTCCCACCAGAGACATTCTCTGGGAACTCTTCCAGTGTGCTTTTAATTTTTACCCGCAGCAGTCCCACCCAACCTGCTGCAACAGATCTTATTCTGGGCGCTAAAAACTCCAAATGTTTCTAAAAATAAATTGGAGTGGCAGTGTGTTTGTGTCTGCTCCTCCAGGTAGTGGGTCGTGTTCTGACTCCGCACTTTGAATAGGAAACTTTTGTTTTCAATATTTAGATTGTGCCCTCTCACCCCTGCTCTATTGTGCCCTCTCACCCCTGCTCTCCCAAGGGTTTTAAGGTATTACCTTGAACACTTCTGATCAAGTACCTGTTTCTTACAGTGCTTCAGTCTTTGTTAAACAAGCTAAAGCAAAGCTTCAAGTATAGGGCTGAAAAGCAAATAGAATTATCTTGTGTATCTAATGAGTGTCCCTGTTAATTACTGCCTCACTTGGGACTGTTTTCCTTTTTCTGGGCTGTGCAGAGTTAACCCTGTCCTTTGTTTAACGGTTTGTAGGAAAATGAGCTGTCATGTTTGAAAAGGGAACTGTCCTCCCTTAAGGAACAGCTGAGAGCAGAAATGGAAGAAAAGGTGGAGTTTTTTATTCCCTGAGCAGTGGGGGTGAGAGGTGTGGCCTGGGCTTGTGCTGTGGGAGGGGTTGGGTAAGAAATGAAACTGAACAGAAAAACAGTGACTTTGGAATGCTGGGGTTGTGCTAAATCTGGTCATAGATTTGTGTGAACTTTGTAACAGTCTGTGATTATAGATTACATATAAATAAACAAACAACAAAACAAAACTCTCCTTTATTTTAGTTAATTTTAACTAGCTAAAGCAAAAAAGTTCCCTAAACTGAAGGGGTTTTTCAGTGACTTTTGAATGCTGGGGTTGTACCAAACCCGGTCATATTTTTATGTGAACTTTGTAGCAGTCTGTGATTATAGACTGTGCTCTGTAATTAGACCAAGAAGATTTTTAACAACTGAATTCAAATCAATATTTCCTTGCTGTCACATAACTCTTTTGTATGAGAATCTTGTAAAAGAGCACTCTGGCAGTGTGATTCCTGAAAGTGAAAAGAAACACAAGGTAACTTTAACTTTTTAATTGCTTTTAGAATTTGGTAGTATTTATATGTGTAGAATCAATTGAAGTGCCATGATAATTTATTTCCATTCAACAAAAGACGGTAGAATGCTTTAGACTTAAAATTTTAAATTATAGAAAATACAAATTGATGTTCCTGGGACTCCTAAACCTTGTTTAGATCTATGCAGTGAATCTATTCATGTAAAAAATAGAAACTCTCCAAATTATATTCCTAAAAAAAAAAAAAAAAAAAAAGTCTTCTTCAGTACAGGAAGCCCCTTGGGCAGTCCAACATTGAAGTTTTGTAACTCCTAACAGTGAATTTTTCTTGTTGCATTTTTCTGCCTGTATTTCTTACTTCTCTGTAGATTATTTTTTTTTTCCCCCTGGGATAAGAAGGGATTTTAAAGGGTCACACCATTCCATGGAGATATGAGACAGCAGTTTCTGGAAGGGCTCCCAGTGTGTAATTTTTCTTGCTCAGTTGTTGATTTTTTTATGTCTCTAGAACTGATTTACTTAGTCTTAAAAGTGTCCATTTGTAAAGGCACTTTTCCTCTATGGAAGAGAAAAAAGCTGATACAGCTGTAAAAATGGTCAAAGTATCAAAGTAGTCCTGACTGCAGAACTGACCCTTCTTCCCTGTCAGGAGTTCACTTGTGGTTTTCACATTGGAACAATGGAATCCAGCACCATTTTGATGTTTTCTGTCTAAAAAAGGACTGCACTGGACCATTCAATGCTTCTCAGTTTCACTTCTAGTGAAAAGGCTATTTTAAGAAACACCAATCTTGATGTAGCTACCAATCTTTCTTTGAAAGCCTTTTCCTGCAGTTTTGTTTGTTCCCATTTTCTTTGATGTTTGATAGAGTCCAATGTAGTGGCTGCAGTTCAGAATAACCTGGATTTCTGCAGATAGGCATGGAGAACTTAAATACAATGTGCCATGAAACTCAGCTCTTCCATAGCTTCCCCTTCATTCTCCTCATTTGGCAACAAAAATAATATAAAAAATGATATTTCCACCCCACCCCACTTTGTTTGGGTCTTTGCTCCATCTTTGGATGGAAAGATCAGAGTTCCACCATTTCTCTCAGGTGAATTCTTGGACACTCAGACTGTAAACTGGGTCATGAGTTTGGCTTTAGATTCCATACTTACCCCATAAAATGTAATCTAAAAATAGAAACATTTTCTTTCCCAGACATGTGTTATAAAGACTCCTCCAAGGGATAAAATGCAGAGTGGAAGAAGCACAAACCTGCCTGCAGAGCAGAGCAGCAGGAAAAAGCAGAAAGTGCTTGTGCAGCTGGACACTCAGTCAGACAGCTCTGAGCACACTGACCTCCTGGTAAGAGCCAGAGAACAAATCATGGGCTGAGCAGCTCTTTGTGCTCACTGCTGGGGCCGAGAATGGAAATAAAGAGTTTGGGCTTCCACATTCCAGCCAATATTTATGTATATTTTTAATTTATTGGTTCTTTCTGGAATTGTAGTTGTATGTACATAATTAACATTCTTTTTATTGAACTGTTATGCCTCATAATGACAACTTTTCTTTTTCATAATTTAATATCCTTAGGCAGAAAGAAAAAGTAATTTTAATGTAGTGTGACTAAGTAACTTTTAATTTAACTTTCAACTTTTAATCATATAGAGCATAGTCTCGGAAGAAGAAACATTTAAAAATTTGTACAAAGATTATCCACAAGCTTCACAGTTACATTCCACAGCACCAAAAAAGGTATGTTAGCCTTTCCTAAGATTAAAGCAAGCAGTTAATCAGATTGTTTACAGAAACGAAAGGATGGCTTTATTTTCCTTCCCAGAGCCCAGCTCCATGCAGTGTGAAATCTCCAGGCTCTGCTCTGAAACTCAAAACCATGAGGAGGATGCGCGAGGCAGGCTGGACTGCGCTCTCCACAATGGACAGGAAAAGGAAAATTAAAGATGCTGTAAAGCTCTTTGCTTAAAATGCAGAAATGCCCAGTGCTGTGGCATTGCTTGCACGGTTGTTCTTCTCTCAGGGTTAGGAATTTGTTGCTTTTTTCTGTCATACTCAGTGTGTTTAATACTTCAAAATGTTGGGACAAAAATGAGCCAATTTTAAATTTTGAAATAAATAGAACTACATAGAAAGTTGTTTCAAAGCTGTTTCTGGCATTATAAACTCTGGTTTTATAAACTTCTGTTCTTTTACATTTGCTCTGTTTTTCTTAACACATAAATACTTAGTGGAAGAAATGTAGCTGTTAAATGAATGTTCTTTTACCTGAAGTCCTCTTGCTTTTTCCTGCATTTTAATGGCTGTTAGACCTGTCTTTTTAGACTGTTTTGTTTTCAGAATGTTAAAATGGTTTTGAAACTTCTAAAATTTCAGTAGAATTACTTGTATTTAAAAAGATTTCAGCTTCACAAGGAGTAAAATATGCACATTATAAGATTGTGAAACCAATGTTAAGATGCCATTAAATTCTTCATATGAAATATAAAGTGTGGGACTATTTGTTGTTGCTTTAAATATTTGAACACAGACAGAAATCACCCACCAGCCTTCCTAGGGACCAGCAGAAGTGCAAGGATAGATTAGAACATCTATTTCTGTATTAATCCTTGATTAATCTTTGTCAGGGTCTCTGGCTGGTCAGAGTGACCCCGAGAACAGTTCCAAAGTCTCTTTTCCCAGCCCGGCGCTTGAAGAAGGAGTCAGGGCTCTTCATTTCTCAGTCTCAAGGTTGTTTCATTTATCTTATCTGTAAAAAATTTTCTCCTGCCCTGCCAAGGTGAGCTCAGCAAGACAGTTCCAAGCACTCTGCCTCCCCCGGGGCAGTATTATGTCTTTATTCTAAAAATGACAAATACAATGTTTACAATTACTTTCCAATACCTATCACCTATGTTAGACAGTGAGCTTCTACTCTAAACCGATCTGTAAGTGCCACCATCACAGCAGAAGATGGAGGCCAAGAAGAAGAAGGAGAAAGCTGGACACACCCAGTTCCCTCCATCTTCCCTACTGAACCCCCATACCAAAAACCCTAAAATCTACTTTTCCATCCTGTAATAACTTCACCAATATGCTACCTAAAGTGTTGTGGCTTGCTGATCTTCATACCAGATTGGTAATTTGCTCCATGGGTCATAATCAAAACCACAGGGGCATTCTGGGCTCTGTGCCAGGGTCTCTGAGCCCCCTGGCAGGGATCTGGGCTGCTCAGGACAGCCAGAGGGATGTCCTGGGTCCTGACAAATATTGGTTTCACAACAATGACAAACCCTGCTTCAGAGCCTAGACATAACAAGAAAACTACAAGTACATCTTAATTCCCGAGCCCCCTGCCCATCGCTGGGGGCTCTGGGGGTTTCTCCCCCTGTCCCGGTGTAGGATTGATGGGGGTGGCACGGTCGGGACGCATGGAGATGAGAGATCTCTGCAGCCAGGTCGTGGAACTTGGGGTTGTGATAAATAGGTGTGATTCATGCTGATAAAAATTGAAACAGTAATCAATATTGATACAGTAATTAATATTTGAGAATAATAAAATAGTTAATAGCTAAAAGTTGTAATGCCAAAGAAGAGAGGGAAAGGAGGGTCTCCACCCACCCCCCCTTCCCAGCAGATGTTCTCAAGGATCACAGGAAAGAAGCTGAAGATACAGTTGCTAAAAATAACCAAGAACCTGGTTGGGTCCAAGAAAATGCTAATTATAAGGGACTTACTGCTTTAATATGCAGATGCAGTGATACATTAGTCTTGGCTTACATTATACTGGCTTGGTGCACATGTATAACCCAAAGGTGAATTAAAGGACAACGAAGAAGACTACAGAGCCTTCATCAGTGACGACCCCCAAAGACTTGTGCGACCACCAAACCGAGTGGTGGCGCATGCGTGAAAAGGGTGGTTATGAGGGCGGAGATAGAGATATGATGAACCGAAAATGGGAGGAGATGGCATTTACACATGGCATATAAGGGGTGACTTTCACTTGGCAAGCTGGTACGTGAAGTGGCAAGGGTCATTGAACTCTGCCCTCCGTACCCTGCGGTTGTTTTTGCTTATGCGCTATTATTTGAACCAAATTATCACTAATTTATATATTTTCTAAACTATTCAATTAAAATTGCTGCTACCTTAAATATTATTTGGTTTTTTTTTTTATGATGGATAATTGGGCAAACATAACAGGGTTTATTGCAAAGGGCCTGGGTGCAGGGCCCTGCTGGGATTTGGGGTTTATTGCAAAGGGCCTGGGTGCAGGGCCCTGCTGGGATTTGGGGTTTATTGCAAAGGGCCTGGGTGCAGGGCCCTGCTGGGAGCTGCAGCCACAGCTGGAGCAGGCCCGAGAGAGGAGAGGGGGAGAGAGGATGAGAAGGTAAGAGAGTAAAAGCGTAAGAGAGTAAAAGGGGTAAGAGCATCTAAGGCAAGAGCTAAGAGACAAGAGGTAAGAGCAAGAGTACGAGAGGTAAGAGCTAAAACAGCAAAGTTCCCATTAAAATATAATAAATCTTCTGTGTTGAATATTCTGATTCTTACTAAGCAATCTAGTACAAGATACAAATCCTACAGCATTTCCATACCACCTGTAAGAATCATTACATTACCATACTGTGCTACATTTTAAACCCTAAAAACTCCTCTGTGGACCCCTTCAGTAGGGGCTGCTCTGACCCTGGGACCTGCCTGCAAGCAGAGGGAATTGTTTCATCAAAAGGGGATTACTTTCAGCGGCCACACCGTTGTTTTCCCGTTGTTCAGTAACTGAGGGATCTCAAAGCTTGCTTTCATTTCAATCTCGCTTATAGTTTCCATATTCTCAAAATCTTTTGCCAGACAATCATATTTGTAAGGCTTTCCTGTTTCATCTTCCCCAACACCCCAGAGCCGGCGCTGCTGCGGCCGTGGGGCAGAGGGGGTGCGAAAGGGGGATCCGGGCTTGGAGCGGGAGGAAGGGGAGGGAGAGGAGAAGGGGAGGAGCAGGAACAGGAGCAGCACGGAGGGAGCAGCCCGAGGAGGAGCAGCAGCAGGGCAAGGAGCATTGCGGGGTTCCACGGCGAGCCCGCAGCTCGGCTGGGCCCGGCAGCATCGCATTGCCCCGCGTCCCGCAGGTGAGCGCCGAGGGGAAGCGGCAGCTCCGGGAGGGTTTTTGTGGGGGGAAGAGGGGGATTCTGCTGGGGTTTGGACCTTGCCGATTCCGGAGTTATGAAAAGTGCGTGTTATATGGCTCTATGCAGATATTTACTGTGGGAATCCATAAAATCAGAGGGGTTTGGGAAAGCTGCAAAAGGCAGGCCTCAGAGACAGCAGAACTGTGAGTAGGGCACAGCCATGAGATAGGTCATCAGAAAAATTGTTTAAACTGTAGAAAAAGCAACGGCAAATAGAACAATGCCCTGTGTATTAACGCTTGTCTGAATAGCTCTCTAAGCTGCAGAAAGTTTATTTAGCAAGATATTAGGAAAGTTGAAGCTTAAGAATGGAGCTCAGTGCGTTATGTTTTAAGGCTTACAAGCAGGTATTGTATTCGAAATAAGCAAGCATTGTTTTAAGCAAAGGTATGTGTGCTTATGGTGTGTGAAAAACGGCAATCACTTGTTTTTAAAATTTTAAAAGTTTAATAGTAATAAAATAGTTCTACAAATATTAATACAATTAGAGTAATAATAATTTGGACAATTTGAATTAGGACAATACGAGACAACAAATATAAAGAGTTACGGACGTCTGGGTACCTTTTTCTGGGCAGCACGAGCCCGAAAAAGGACCCCCGCTAATGAAGATTAACCCTTAAAAACAATAGCCCATTGCATATTCATACACCTCATAGATGACGCATAAATTCCATTCAAACATTCAAACACAGGATTCTGTGGTTCTGGTCAGTGTCAGCTTCTTCCTCTGAATCCTAACAGCACCTTCGAGGCGGGAAGAAGTTCTTTTCTTCTGATAAGAGAGCAATAAATTCTTTTTCTCTGAAAGATCTAGGTGTCCTGTGGCTGCTATCTCACTGCAAGTCCTTTCTTTAAAAAAGTATCCTACATAGCATTGTTTCTATGTTAACAATTTTTATAACCTAAAACTATATTTAACACGGTACTTAAGAGAATTAATACAGCATTACTTTCTAACGCAACACATATAATATTCATTTTAATATTTGCAAAAAGCCAATCATAAAATACAGGCATTTTCACATTTACCATATGTATTTTGATGTATTCATTAGTAGTGCTGTATTAACAGTTTAATAATAAATGTAGTCTTGTAATTAAAAGGTAACTTTTGTAGTTAAAAGAAGAACTATGTCAGTGAGGTTTTTTTAAAGAAAGGAAAGAGGCACTTGCATCAGATAGCAGCCACAGGACACCTGAATCTTTCAGAAAAAAGAATTTTTTGCTCTCTTTTCAGAAGAAACGAACTTCTTCCTGCCTCGAAGGGGCTGTTAGGATTAGAAGGAAGAAGTTGATGATGGCCAGACAGAATCCTGTGTTTGAATGGAATTTATGCATCATGTATGAGGGGTATGAATGTGCAACGGGTTATTGTTTTTAAGGGTTAATCTTTGTTAACGGGTGTCCTTTTTCAGGCTCGTGCTGCCCAGAAAAAGGTACCCGGACATCCATAATTCTTTGTATTTGTTGTCTTGCATTGTCCTAATTCAAATTGTCCAAATTATTATTACTCTAATTGTATTACTATTTTTAGAACCATTTTATTACTATTAAACTTTTAAAATTTTAAAAACAAGTGATTGGCATTTTTCACAGGAGTTGAGTCCCAAATATATTTTGGTGTCGCTGAGAGAGGTATTTTTAATTTATTTGATGAGGGGATATTTTTGGATCTCTCAGGAGTGCAAAGGGGAGCAGGGGAAGTGTTGAGTGCCTGGAGTGGGGGGATGCTGGAGAAAGGGGACCCTGGAACACCTGATGTAAAATTTCAATAGCCAATGTGAATTTTACTTCTATACCTTTTATTTTAAAGCAAGCACGCAGCGCTGGGTGGCCGGGGAGTCACTGCTCCACTCACAGCACACACAGTTCAGTAAAGTATATATACTGTTTTTAAGCCTACAAAGCATTTTCCAATGTGCTTGGTTAGTCCAAATTAGCAAATATCAATAAGCTGAGAGCAGTAATTTCATAATATTTCTATGTTGTCCTTGATTCCTATCCTTGTGGTTGTCTGGAGGGAGGCCTTACACTGGTGTCTGCTACATGATTTTGTCAAGTGCATCAAGCTTTTTATTATACATAAGCTTTTAATTGCTTTGTTGCAATATCTCTTAGCTTTACCCCAACTTCCTCTAATTTATTCTAAGCATCAGTCATCTTGCTACCTCATCTCTTTTGCTCTACTATACTTCTTTGATTTTGATGCTTTTTTTGGCTGTTTGGTCAGAAAGTTTCAAAACCTTTCTTTGTGTCTGTTTTGGACACAGCAGATAGAAGCATTTGCTGATTCCATTGCCAATTGGCACAAATCACAAAAACTATTTCCACAGAATCAGGGGAGGGTGAGCCCTGGGACCCCCCAAAACCCCCTCATCATGTCTGAGCAGGACCTGGGAGAGGGGGAATGCCCAGGACCCACAGCCCCCCCAGCAGCTCTGAGAAGAGAGACCCCCATAACCCCAAAGTGAGGACACTGGAAACAGGGAACTCCTGGGAGAGGTTTTTGGACTCCTTGATTTTTGGAGGTATTTCTGGCCACCAGACACCTGGTGACTTCTAGAGATGGACTTGCCCAGTGGGGCCTCCGAAGGCAATGCACTCACATCTTGTTTTTCCCCCAAATCAGGATTTCCCATTCCCAAACCTCATCTGGATGGAGAAGGCTGTGAGGAAGAGGAAGATGCCCCAGGGCACTGAGGCAGGTGAGGAGGAAGTCAGTGCCCCTTTTCCCCTCTCTCCTGCTCCATCTCCCACCCCAGCACGGCCCCAGCTGCAGCACAGCCCCACTGCTGATGCTGTCCAGCCAGGGATGCACTGGGGGGATCTCCTTCCCCTTTCCCTGTGGCACGGAGGCAAATCCCATCCTGTCCTTGTCCTTCCTCCCCCAGGGAAGGAGCTGAGGATGGAGACCAGGGAGGACAAATCCCGAAGGCAGAACCTCGTGGAAGAGGCTGTTTTGAGCAGCTCCAGGGCACAGGAATCCACCGGGGAGGAAAAGCCCCGGAGATCCCACAGGGGGAGGGGCTGCAAACCCAGCCCAGGGTGCTCCGAGGAGGAAAGACTCAGCCTGTGCCAGGAAGGCAGCCAGAGATCTGGCCAGAGCGCTGAGGTGGTGGTCCATGAGCAGCTTGATGATGGCAAGAAGCCCCACCAGTGCTTGGAATGTGGGAAGAGTTTTGGCAGGAGCGACCACCTGCTCATCCACCAGAGGACCCACACCGGGGAACGGCCCTATGAGTGTGGGGAATGTGGGAAGAGCTTCAGGATCAGCTCCCACTTGATCGTCCACCAGAGGATCCACACCAATGAACGGCCCCACAAGTGTGGGGAATGTGGGAAGAGCTTCAGGATCAGCTCCCACTTGATCGTCCACCAGAGGATCCACACCAATGAACGGCCCCACAAGTGTGGGGAATGTGGGAAAGGGTTCAGGATCAACTCCAACCTGATCGCCCACCAGAGGATCCACACCAATGAACGGCCCTATAAATGTGGAGAATGTGGGAAAGGGTTCAGGAGGAGCTCCAGCCTGAAACTCCACCAGATGATCCACACTGGGATACGACCCTTTGTGTGTGGGGAGTGTGGGAAGGGCTTCCGTGACAGCTCCCGCCTGATCATCCACCAGACAATGCACACTGGGGAATGCCCCTACACGTGCTCAGAGTGTGGGAAGAGCTTCATTGAGAACTCCAGCCTGATTCTGCACCAGAGGATCCACACTGGGGAGAGGCCCTACAAGTGCAGGGAATGTGGGAAAAGCTTTAGGCAGAGCCGCCATCTGAATGCCCACCAGAGGATCCACACTGGGGAGAGGCCCTATAAGTGTAGGGAATGTGGGAAAAGCTTCATCGACCCCTCTGGCCTGAGTGTCCACCAGAGGATCCACACTGGGGAGAGGCCCTACAAGTGCGGGGAATGTGGGAAAAGCTTCAGTCAGAGCACTAGGCTGATTCTGCACCAGACGATCCACACCAGGGAGAGGCCTTACAGGTGTGGGGAATGTGGGAAATGCTTCAGGCAGAACTCTAAGCTGATTGCCCACCAGAAAATCCACACTGGGGAGAGACCCTATGAGTGTTCTGGGTGTGGGGAGAGGTTTCAGAGCCGATACCGTCTCCTCAAGCATCAGCAGATTCACACAGAATAGAGGCCCTTCTGCTGCCCTGACTGCAGGGAAGGGCTTTTAGAAAAACTCCACCCTCGTCACCCACCAGTGGATCCACACTGGGGAGAGGCCCTGACAGTGTCCCAAGTGTGGGAAGAGCTTCTCCCAGAACTCTGCCGTGACCCAACACCAAGGGAGGCAGCAGTAAGGGATGCCCAACAAGTGCCCTGTGTGCAGGAAGAGTGTTACCTTGATTTTTAAAGATTTTCTGAGCCTTCTAATGTTTACATTCTTGTAGCAAACTTTCTCAAACACTTTCTGTAAATAACTTCTTGTTTGGCATTCTTTTATAGAAGAAGAAAAATTTGATGGACTGTTGGTTTGTCCAGTGTCATTGGAGAGGTGGCACTTTCACCCTCCAATCCACGGTCGCTTTTAGAAAACTATAAATGTTGGAGTCAGGAAATAAACTTCCCTTTTCTTCCCCTTGAGAGCAGCAGTGTGTGCGCTCGTGTTGTTTTGTGTCCTGCAGTGACAGGAAGAGCTTTGAGCGCTGCTTCAACTCCATCCCCCATTGGGGACCCCCACTGGATGGTCCACAGTGACCCTCGCTGTGCAGAGACTTGGTCATCCATGGTCCTGGTGATCCATGTTGGGAAGACACCTGGCTGGTGGTCTCCATGTCTTCCTGGCTCCCCTTGGGCACTTGGACACGGCCAGAGAAAAATCCATTGGGATGCAAACAGACATCAGAATTTCACAGGGGACAGCACAGTTTTTTACTTTTGACACCAAAAAAGTCTCACCTTTTGCATCCAATCATTGCTTCGAGTGGCATCCAGAATTCCAAATGGTGTTGGAGGTCTTTTCCAACCCGAATCATTCCATGATTCTAATTCTCTCTGGCCCACCAGCATCTTCCACAGCCAAATGGTGATTGACTGGGGCAAAACCCAGGATTTTGGAGACAATGGAGTGGAAGTCTTTCTAGAAAAGGTCCTTTCTACCCGCCCAGGCACACGGATACTCAGCCAGCATGGACACGTAAATGCTTTTATTTTGGCCTTTATTTTCTTTCATTTTTCATTATCCTTCACCCAACATTGGGGTAAATATAAAGACATTTAACTCACACACACATGGTGACATTGTGGGACATGGGTGGGGACATGGTAGGGATGGGGACAAGGACCTGGGTGGGGATGTGGTGGGGATGGGGACAAGGACCTTGGTGGGGATGTGGTGGGGATGGGGACAAGGACCTGGGTGGGGATATGGTGGGGATGGGGACAAGGACCTGGGTGGGGACATGGTGGGGATGGGGACAAGGACTTGGGTGGGGATATGGTGGGGATATGGTGGGGATGGGGATCAGGACATGGCTGTGGATGGTGATATTGGGCATGGGGGGTGTCACAGATAGAGATGGTGACATGGGGCTCTATGGCCGTGGATGAGGAAATGGGGGACATGGCCATGGATGGTGACACAAGTGGCCTAGAGACAAGTCCACAGGTTGACATGTCCATGCCATGGGGTGTCCCATGGCCAAGGACAACACATCCCCACCACCACCATGATACTGTCCCTTTCATGCTACCATTTATTCCCTGCTCCTCCCCATTGTCACCCCACTGTGAACCCAGCCAGGGACAGGGGTGACATTTGGGCACACTCCTGTCCCCACTCCAGCACATGCCTGGGGCCAGCAGAGAAGGGGATGAAGGACAACGGGGACCGTTCCTTGCTGTTCTCCAGACTGAACCTTAGAGGACTGAACACCTGGGGTGACACCGACACAGTCACACCGAGGGGACACAGCTGTCACCACCATGGTGACAGGGACACCTCATAGGGTGGCCCTACCTCAGGCTTGGGCCAGAGGTCTGGGTTGTGGTGGGTCCCGTAGATGCTCATCAGGCAGATGACCCCTGGTGGGATGGGAATGGCCACTTTAGGGACAGCAGATGAGGGTGGGTGGTGACACTGGGGACACCCTGGCCATGCCATACCCTTGGGGATGACACAGCCATCACGCAGGGGGATGTCCTCGGTGCAGCGCCGGGACACAGCAGTGACAGGAGGGTGCAGCCGCAGGCTCTCCTTGATGCACATGGTGGTGAAGGGCAGCTGGGACAGGTCGTCCCTGGGGACAAGCGGGGGTGGCACCGTGTCCCCAAGCCACATGACCGGGGTGGCCCTGGGGACATCTCACCATTCAATGTCTGCAGTGTCCTGGCCAGCCAGGAGCTCCTGGACCTGCTGGTGGCATCGCTCCTGGTGCTCAGGATGGCCGGCCAGGTTGTAGAAGAGCCATGCCAGGCCACTGGCCATGGTGGCTGTGGGGACACTGGGTGAGTGAGGGGACACTGGAGTGGCTCCTCCCCAATGGCACCTGGGAGCTCGTGCTCACCCTCAGACATGAAGGTGTCAGCCTCAGCCGTGATGTCCTCATCTGACAGGGTGCGGCCATTCTCGTCCTGCAGGGCCAAGATGAGCCACGGGCCACTGGGGCCACCAGTCTGTGGCCACCTGGCGCCAAATCCCATCCACGGCCACCACCCTATGGCACCACCATCCCACTGGCCACCAGCTCTATGGTCAGTGCTGCCCATGGCCACCACTGTTCCCCTGTGGCCACCAGTCTATGTCCAAGCCTCCCATGGCCACCAGCATCCTGCTGGCCTCTATGGCCAATCCTTCCATGGCCACCACCACTCTCTTGACCACTTTCATGCCCCATGGCCACCACCCCAGCCCCACCTTGGTGAGCAGCAGGATGTACTCGCTGGGCCGTCTGCACCAGGGACAATGGGGGGACACTGTGGCCACCAGCATGGATGATAGCAGGACCATTGGGGCCACCAGAATGGCCAACAGGGACAGTGATTGGACAGGATGGCCAGTGGGGACCATGGCAGAGCCAGCACAGCCACCAGGATGACCAGCAGGGACAATGGTAGGGTCACCAGGGCCACCAGGATGGCCAACAGGGACAATGGTAGGGTCACCAGGGCCACCAGGATGGTGTCATGATCCGCTCGTACAAGCAGGGGTCATGATGGTTCGTTAACTGATCTCAGAGTGCAAAAGCAACACGGAAGGGGATTTTGGTATTAATCAAAACAAATGCACCTTTAATTGAGTGCCCACAGCAGATGTGATGGAAGGATTAGAAAGGAGAATAAAGGATAGAGAGAGAGAGAGAGAGAGAAAGAGGGGAGGAATAGCTGCCAATGGAGAGATGAAATCCTCGTGGTCCAGCCAATAGATCCGTCTTGTCATGTCAGGGAGAATCTCAAAGTCTTCGTTCTATTGTAGTCCTCCACCAAGGGGGGGAACAGGTAAGTCTATTGAAACCACCGAGAGGAAACAGGTAAGTTTACAGACAGTCCATGTTCTCAGCAGTGAGCGAGACCAATTGTTTTCTTGGTCCAGGGAGCACACCTGCAGGCAACACCTGGCAAACATCTCACTTCAGTCCGGCCAGCCCCTGTGTTAGAGTTATAGGGGTGTCAGTCTCAGCCCTTGGGAGGGGGCTTCAGTCTCCGTCCATCACAGTGGTCGAGAGGCAGATGAGGGAAACCTCAGAGTGTCTCTTACAGATGATCAGTGGGGACAGGTAACAATCACTCCTGGCCGTGGCTCTCGTGGCTGAAGATGCACTTCTGGAGCGTGTCCAGGGTGAGGAGGCTCAGGGGCTGCAGCACCTCCAACTCCACTGGCCCCCACCAGCTGCCACTGCTGCTGCTGCCCACTTACGGGGAAGGACTGGGTTGGGGAGGGAACAGGGAGGAGATCAGGGACAGGAGAGAGGGGATAAATTGGGGGGTGGGACAGCAGTGGGAGAGGGGGAAGAGTGGGGAGTGGCTGTAGAACAGGGATGTGGTGATGAATGAGGGGTGGGGTTGGGATTTGGGGGCAGCTTTGTGTTTGGGGTATGGGGCAGTACAGAATTTGGGTACAAGACGGGACTCGGGGTGCAGGACAGGACTCAGCATGCAGCAGTGGGTGCAGGACAGAATTTTGGGTGCAGGATTGTCCTAAGGTGACGTTATGATGCTTGTATCCCCATTCATCTGTTCTGTTTATGCTGGATATCATGTTCTGTGCCTTCAAGACTCGCTCTGAAGAGCGAAGTTTTGTTTTGGTTTTGATATCAGCCTGCTCCCCAATGGCTGGTGGGACAAACAGACAGGGCAGTACATGGTGCTGCTTTTGCTTTTTGCTTGGCTTTTTGCTTTGCTCTTGCTTTTGTTTCTGCTCATTAGTTAGTTTAGCTAAGCAGTCTGAATTTTTCCCTGGACTGTTTTCCTTTCCCTTTTTTGGAACCACTCAAACCTGCTCTGGACTGGGACTTGCGAACACCGAGAGTTCGCACCTTGTGGCTGCAGCAGCTGCCCCAGCACCAGAGGGACTGATAACAGAGTGACCACCCCCAAGAGAGACTTTGTGAATTTGTCATCTTTTTCAGAGTGGTGAAAGAGTGTTTCCACCTGGTATTGTTCATTTTGTGTGCTGGGGAGTGTTTTGCCTGTAAAATGAACAGGTTCTTTCCACTTCTTTCCAAGGAATCCTTCCCGAACCATTTGGGAGGAGGGGCCGTGTGGGTTTGCTTTCTGGAGGGGCCCCTTTGGAGGTTTTCTCCCAAATTTGCCCTAAACCAGGACAAAATTTGGTGCCCCATGCATGGGGCTTGAGAAAGAGTGGAAAAAACCCTGTTCTGACTGCATTTTGGCTGCCATTATTCTGTGTTGGTATCAAGCAGTTAATGGCCATGTTTTTTGAATTCATAATGTCTCTTGGGGTGGAGGCTTGCATGCATTTCTGGTCCCCAGGTGCGGAGGATCATTAACGGGACATCACAGCATGATCAATATGATCAAGTGAAGCCAATTTATTACAAAAAGCAAGCCATTTTTATACTGTTCTCTATTGTTCACACCTCAAGCTAATGCATGATTGGTTAAGTCCTTTTTACCCACGCAATTTGACATTTCAGTTAATTTTAGTCTTTCTTCTTCATGCATCTCGCTGTGGTTTTCTTGTCTGCCTTTGCATCCTGAACCGTCTGCTGGTGAGCGTGTTCTCCTTCTTTTGTGTCCTTCAAGGGCATAGAGACCTTACTCAGTTTCTATGAAGGCTGGATTGTGCATATGTTGCATATGTCCATTGTGCTGCAAAAAACCCTCAGCACTCCTCCCAATGCTTTCTGGTCATTCAAGTGCCCTTCAGCTGACTTGTTTCATGCTTTGAGCTTCAGGGAATTGCCTAATATTTCTGAAGCTCAAATAAATAGCATATTAGTCAACATCCTAATTGTGTTTATATCTCACAGAATTGCCTTTTCTTTTGTGTTTGTCTAAAACTGTTACTGTACAGAAATGTCTGAGAGATGGTGGACATGTCAGATGCTGCTGGGACATCCCAGAGCACTTTGACCTGGGCTCTGCACAGGAGAGCTCTTCATCCCCTTTCTCTCTTTTCTTCCCTTTGGGCATGGAGGCAGCTCCTGACTTCAGTGTGTGACTCCTGTGTGCAAAGAGCAATTCTGGGCAAAATCGGGGCAGGGAGGGTTTGGGGAGACCTTGGGATCTGTGCTGGGCACAGAAGGTGTTTTCCATTGCTCTGAGACTGTCTGCTGTGGAAAGTGGATTCAATATCCAGCAGAAGGATGACTTTTGCATTTGATGGAGCTGGGCCTCCCCTTGGCTTTGTTGGATGAAAAGATACAGAGAAGCACACGCAGAGCTACCAGCTCCTGGATTCCAGCAGTGTTCAGATAGAAATTCCTAGAGGAGGTAGGATCAAGATGTGTGCTTGCCTTGTGGTCAGCCTCAAATACCCCTTGGTCTTCCTGAGCCCTTTCCCCAGGTGGGCCTTGGGCTCATTTGGTCCCTCAGGAGCTGGGCTGGGAGCTGCAGAGGTGGCTGTGGAGCATTGCCTGTGCTGTGCCAGGGACTGGCAGACACTGCTGGGCTGGGAGAGAGGCTCTGGGGGCATTGGGGTTCCAGGGCAGGGCAGGGCTGGGGTTCCAGGGCAGGGCAAGGCTGCACCTGCCCCTTCCTCCCTCACACACAAAATGTTTTGAGCCAACAATCTCCTCCAGTCTGTCACAACAGGGAATGCTGGAAGTGAAATCCCATTTGTGGCCATGGGCACCTGGATTAGAAGGACAGTTCTTTTCCATAGGAAGGAAAGCACAGAGCTCCAAGGTTTGGAAGGCAGGTGAGAGCCTCAGTAGGCCAAGGCTAGCTAGACTTGTCAGTAATAGCAGATTTGTTACAGGGCTTGCAAGGGTTTTTCAGGGTGAAGAGAGAGACGAGAATGTTGACCTCATGTTCGGAAGGCTAGATTTATTATTTTATGATATATATTACATTATAACTATACTAAAAAGAAATAGAGAGAAAGTTCTCAGAATGCTAGCTAAGCTAAGAATAGAAAAGGAATGAATAACAAAGGGCTGTGTCCAGGCAGAAAGCAAGAACAGCTCTGCCGTGAGTGGTCAGCGAATCCAAACATCCGCCCAAGACCAATCACGCATCCACCTGTTGCATTCCACAGCAGCAGATAACCATTGTTTACATTTTGTTGCTGAGGCCACAGTTTCCCAGAAGGGGAAAAAAATTCTAAAGAAAGGATTTTTCAGAAAAGATGTCTGTGACATGTCACCCTTTTAAATTTAGTTTAATTAAAAAGAAAAGTGTTTGTAATTTTCTCTGCTGGGCACATGCCAAGGAAAGAACAAACACTTGACAGGTTATCTGTTGTCAATCAAAACCTCACTCAAGTGCTGGTGTGGAATGAACAGGGAATTTCTTCACCTGTAGAACATACAATTCTATCAAATCACTAAAACAATCTTACAGTATAAGAAAATACAAAAAAACAATGCAAAGAGAGTCCATGTCCAAACAGCTGAGTTTCAGGAAAAAGTCCATGGACTGAAGATATTCCTCTTGGACATATCTGAAAGTCCCTTTTGGTCCTGAAACAGGCTTGCTGCAGAAAAGTCCATCAATAGTTATCAAAAGTCCATTGACAGTCACAAAATAATTTCAAACAATTTTGAGACTTCTGGAATGTCTTCGCCACAGCCCTTTTTTGAGCACTTTTGGGCTGAAGCCAAGTTTTTGGCCCTTCAATGCTTCAGAGCTGTTGCCAGCTATTTCAAGTCTTTTTATTTAATTAATTTTTTTTTTTTTTTAAATAGGAAAAAGCAGCAGCAGAGGAGCCAGAGAGGCCCTGGGGGGCCCTGGCCCATGTGGATGTACCAGGAACCCCAGATCTGGCCCACAAAAGGCGGGCCAGGACCGGTAGGGGAAAGCAAAACCCCCAAACCCATCAGGAGGCCGGGAGGTGGCCCTGGCCCAGGGAGCCGAGCCCAACAGCCCAGGCCCAGCCCCCGAAGCAGGCTCTGCCTTGCCACAGGCCTACACCCTGCTGCCAGTACAATGGCAGAACAGGTGGTGAGACGCTTCTTTTCCCCTAAATCACCAAGGCATGCCAGCAGTGAGGGAATAGAAGCAGCCCCAAGCGCCCTCATCTCGGGTCTAGGAATGTTTCTTCCCCACAGCAAGAAAGAGATGATCGCTTCCCGCTGTGCCCTCTGCCTCTGCAATGCAAATGCAACAGCTGTGTCTCCCATCTGCCTCACGGCACCACCCCCTCTGGGCTGGGGACCAAAGGCAGAACTCTCGGGATCCACCTGCCCCTCGCCGCTGGGGCTCATGAGGGGCGGCAGAGATGGCAACCTCCAAGGGGCAGCAACTGACCAACCACTCCCCAACCCACCGAGAACGCTGATTTTGAATGCCGGCAGATGGGCTGCCCCCGCCCCCAGATGTCAGGCCATGCCTCCATGGAAGGAGAGGCCGACGCCCTCTTCCCCTGTCCCAGCTGCCCCCGCAGGGGCAGCCCCGGGACAGCCCAAAAAACTTGGGGGGGAAATCTCGCTGGGTGCAGGAGCCATTGCGGCAGCTGCTGCCAGGAGCGGTGGGACTGCAAGCTGCTCTGCCTCTGCGGGAGAGCCTGCCGGGCGAGGTACGGGGTCGGTAGCGTCTTCTGCTGGCTCTGGGATCGGCTGCGGAGGCGGCGAGGGCAGAGAGGGGGCTGGCGGAGGTGGCAAGGCCGGTGAAGGGGCAGGCGGGACCGCCCGGGGAGGCGGCTGCGGGGGGCGTCCCGGCGGTGCGCGCGGGGCTGGCTGGGGCAGTGCTCGTGGTGCCGGCCGGGGTGGAGCCGCCCACTCTTCATCCCCCAGAGAGAGAGAAGGGGGGGAGAAAGACCGCTCCATCTGAGCATGCTCCGAAGATGCAGAGAAAAAACTTTGGGTTCGATTGAAACATCGCCCCTCTGCCGGGATGGAGGGAGGGTGGGAAGCAGTGGATCGTCTCCCCCCCTGCAAAGGGTCTTCTCCTCTTCATCCCATTTGTGCCAGAGGGCAATAAGCTTCTCCTCTGAAGGGGAGAATTGAACCTCGGCCCTGGTGGGAATGCCCCACCACTTTTGCAGCAATAACCTGCGAAGGCCAGGATCGTCAGGAAGGGAAAAGCCAACAGTACCTTTTGAAAGAGTCCAGCATGCTCTGGCCAGCTCCACTGTGCTTATGCACTTTCTGAACATCTTCCTGGGGGCTTTTCAGGAGGTTCTCTTTGTGGTCAGCCTTGCTGTGAACTCTGTCCAAATCTGGATCTTCAGTTCTTCAGCTCCTGGCTAGAATCCACCTCTGTGGTCACTTGTGAAGAAACCATCAATGTCACACATTCAGGGTTTACCCAGTGCAGCAATTGCTCCTCTGGGGTCACCAATTGATGGTTTTGTCCTCCTCATTCACTTGGGGTTCACCAATTGTCACAGGGCTTGCAAGGGTTGCAGGGTGAGAGAGAGGCGAGAATGTTGACCTCATGTTCAGAAGGCTTGATTTATTATTTTATGATATATATTACATTATGACTATACTAATAGGAATAGAAGGAAAAGTTCTCAGAAGACTAGCTAAGCTAAGAATAGAAAAGGAATTAATAACAAGGGGCTGTGTCTCAGCAGGGGGTGAGACCCAGCTCTGCTGTGAGTGGTCAGTAAATCCAAACATCCACATGAGACCAATCACGGATCCACCTGTTGCATTCCACAGCAGCAGATAACCATTGTTTACATTTTGTTGCGAAGGCCACAGCTTCTCAGAAGGGAAAAAAATCCTAAAGAAAACATTTTTATGAAAAGATGTCGGTGACACATTTAAACCAGCTGAGTTAGATAAACTGAATTAAATTACATAAATTAGAGAAATCAATTAGACAATTCAGCCAGTTAAACCAGTTACCCCAGCTAAAGGTTCCAGGCCCTGGGGGACTTTGCCCCAGATTCACCACCAGGAAGTTGGTTCTATTTAACCACCAGCAAGTTGTAATTTAGGATTTTTCCAAACAGGGAAGGGATTTGCCTGCCCCAGGACATTCCCAGCACCAGTGGAGACCCAGAAGGTGCTCAGAGGGGGAGACCACAGGGAAATTTGGGGGCTGAGCTGGAGATGCTGGATCCAGGGTCTACATGGATCAAAGGAGACCAAGGTGAAGATTCTGGATGCAAGGAGTACTGAGGAGAGCCTGGGACTGAGGAAATCCCAGAACTGAGGAGAAGATTTCAGTGCTGAGGAGACCTGGATCCAAAGAGACACCGAATCTGAGAGGAATCCAAATCCAATAAATTTCCAGAGACAGGAGCAAGATTGCAGAGCTGAGAAGATTCTGAATTCAAGGAGACCCCAGAGCTGAGGAAAAGATCCTGGATTGAAGAAGAAGATTCTGGAACAAAGAGACTCAGGAGCTGAGGAGGAGACCTTGGAGTGAGAAGATCACGGATTCAAGGAGACTCCAGAGCTGAGAAAATTCTGTCTCCAAGGCCAAGATCCCAGAGCTGAGGAAACCCCAGACTGGAGGAGTAGATTCTGTCCCCCTGGAGCAGCCAATCGCGTGCCAAGCTGTGGAATTTCCTGGAGAGGACCGTGGAGATCCAGATATCCAACAGCATCTGGAATGTCACCCTGGAGAACCCCAGGTGAGGGGAAGGTGCAGGAGGACCCCTGGGGTGCAGGGTGTGTGGTGGTTTTAGTTTGAAATTGGGTGGAAACACCAATTTTGTGTTGTGGTTTAGGTTTGCTAATTTAAGATTTTTTTAATTTGAATTTTTTTCTTTTTGCTGATGTACTAAAGAATGTGGTAAGTTTGGTGTTGGCTGATTCCTGATACACTTACTTTTTGTTGTGAGATAGGATTAGCAGAAAGGTAAAGCAGGTTTAAAACTTCAAGAGGGTATAAAGAAAATGTTATTAAAAGTAATTAGAAGGAAAAAAGTAGTAAGAACTAAAACAAACCTTTTAGAACACTTTTCTTCTTCTCACAACTTTTCTTCCTCACTGATAATGTAAAGAAATTACACTGAAGATTTTTAGTTAGTTTATAATTTTTAAAATAGTTTTTCTTTAGTTTATTGAGGGAGAGAAGTCTTTTTTGTTAAGATTATGGAGATTTTTTTATAAGAGACAAAGTAAACAGGTTTTTTGTGGT
Organism: Melozone crissalis; assembly: GCF_028551555.1. NCBI lineage: Eukaryota > Metazoa > Chordata > Aves > Passeriformes > Passerellidae > Melozone > Melozone crissalis. The sequence continues at coordinate 740,362 of NW_026535957.1, forward strand.
TCTTAATTTGTTACAAACAGCAGTTGTTTGGGGAATTTTGCTATGATGAAGTTTTTCTTATTGTTATAAGCATTTTTATAGCTTGTTGATGGGTTATGTTGATTTAGGGGGTATTGTTTTAAAGATGTGTTGTTTCAAGGTGAAAATTCTCTTTATTGTCTATTTTTAAAATTATTTTTGTTTTTAGGAATAGAGATTTTCTTTTTTTTTCCCCCAAAGCATAGGAATATGCTTTTTTTCTGTTTAACTTTTTCTAGGATTACAGCTATTTTAGCATTTGTTTATTTTAGTATGGAGGCTTTTGTTTGCTATCAACTTTATACACTTTTATTTCTTTATAGCTTTGTGTGCTGTAAGGAAAAATAGTCTTTTCTCTATAGCTTATAAGAGGATTTTAGCTCGTAAAAGCCAATAGTTTCTTTTTCTTTCTTATTTGGGACTTCTTCTACACCAACTTTGATGTCTTAATGCTGTTCTTTTACATGTTTGTATTTCGGGGTTTTTTTCTCACTTGAGAGAGGACTGAGGCACTGGAAGGGTTAACATTACATTGAATTTGACTCCATGTCCTCAGAAGGCTGATTTATTATTTTATGATATTATATGATATTATAATATCTCAGAATCTCTGCTGATCACAGTGACCCTAAGATGTGTCAGAAAGTCTCTTTTCCCAGACCGGCATTAGAAGAAGGAGTCAGAACTCTTCTATTCTTATTCTTAGGGTTGTTTATTGGTTTTTTATCTATAATTTTTTTTTTTACTCACGAGGTCTGTCTGGCAGGTCGGGTCGAGGCACATTGCCTGTCCTTGAGGTGGTGTTATCTTTTTATACTAAAAACTACGTGTACAATATTTACAATAACTTCTAAATGCTTATCACCTATGTTAGACAGTGAGTTTTTACTCTAAACTAATCTAAATATGCCAACAACACTTAAAAGATGGAGGAAGAAGGAAAGGAAGGAAAGCAAGGAAAGGAAGGAAAGGAAGGACAAGGCATGCTTAAATTCTTCTATCTTGGGACTTCAAGCCCTCATTCTAAAAATCTCAAAAATCTATTTTTAGCCCCATGACAAACTAACAATTATTCTACCTAAACTCTCTTGACTTGTAATCCTTCCTATAAAGGCTGGTAATTGTTTTTTCTAAGGGCTAAATCAAAGGCACAGGGGTCTTGGGCTCTGTGCCAAGGTCTCTGAGCCCCCCATGCAGGGGCTGGAGCCCTCCAGGGCAGCCAGAGGAATTTCCTGGGTTCCTTCAATATTATATTAAAAGAAATTATATACTAAAACTACACTAAAGAAAGAGAAAGGAGATATCAGAAGGCTGTAAAAGAATGAATAATAAAAACCCGTGACTGACCAGAGTCCCGACCCAGCTGGACTGGGATTGGTCATTAATTAAAAACAATTCATATGCTGGGTAAACAATTCTCCAAATCACATCCCAAATCAGCAAAACAGGGAGAAGCTGAGGCTTCCCAGCTTCCCAGGAGAAGAAATCCTGGCAAAGGGATTTTCCATAAAATATCACAGTGACACTGTTTGGCTTGGTTTGACTGAGATGGGGGTTGAGGTTGGGGGTTGCTGCTTTTTTGTTGATTGGAAATGAAAGAGAGAGTTTTGGAGGTTTTTGGTTTTTAACATGTGTGCTTCACAGAGTTGTGCCCAGCTTCTCAGTGGTTCAGCAGTCCGTCAGTTACACAAAAAGCTTTGCATCACTTCCATGAATTTTCCTCCCATTCCAAACCAGGACAGGGTGGTGTCGCAGACATATTTTATGAAAAATCTTTTCATTAAGATTTTTTCTCTTGAGAAGTTGAGAGACTTCAAAAACTAAATGTAAACAATAATTATTTGCTGCTGTAGAATGCAGCAAGTGCATCTTTGTTTGGTTTCATGTAGTTGTTTTTAATTATTAGCTAATCACAGTCCAGCTGTCTCAGACTCTCTAGTCAGTCACAAGATTTTATTATCATTCTATCCTTTTCTATTCTTTGCTAGCTTTCTGATTAAATCTTTTCTCCTTTTATTTTAGTAAGTTTTAATATATAATTTTCTTTTTATATAATATATATAATAAAATAATAAATTTGCTACTGTAGAATGCAACAAGTGCATCTTTGATTGGTCTCATGTAGTTGTTTTAAATTAATGGCTAATCACAGTCCAGCTATCTCAGACAAGATTTTATTATCATTCTATTCTTTTCTATTTTCTGTCAACTTTCTGATAAAATCTTTTCTCCTATCATTTTAGTAAGTTTTAATATACAATTTTCTTTTAATAAATATCACAAAATAATAAATCAGCCTTCTGAAATATAAAGTCAACATTCTCATGTCTTCCCTTGTCCTGAGACCCCTGTAAACATCACCACAGGGTGGGGTCATCATTCCACGATGGGAGCATTTCCTAGGGCTTGGTCCATCTCCTACTTGTCCACCAGTGCTCCCATCACCTCCCAGTGCTCCCAGCACCTCCCAGCAGTGCCCCCATCACCTCCCAGTGCCCCCAGCGCCTCCCAGCAGTGCTCCCATCACCTCCCAGTGTTCCCAGCACCTCCCAGCAGTGCCCCCAGCACCTCCCAGTGGTGGTGAGACTGTCTTCTGCTGGTTCCACCACCCGCCACTTGCTCCACGATGATCTCCTGGTGTGTGACCGTGTTCACAGGGGCCCGAGAATGAGGGAAGAGATGAGGATCTGACTCCATGTTTCACAAGGCTTGATTTATTATTTTATGATATATAATATATTAAAACTATACTAAAAGAATAGAAGAAAGGATTTCATTAGAAGGCTAGCTAAGAATAGAAAAAGAAAGAATGAATAACAAAAGGTTCTGTCTCAGAAAGAGAGTCCGAGCCAGCTGACTGTGATTGGCCATTAATTAGGAACAACCACATGAGACCAATCACAGATGCACCTATTGCATCCCACAGCAGCAGATAACCATTGTTTACATTTTGTTCCTGAGGCCTCTCAGGAACATTTTACATTTTGTTCATTCTCAAGAGGAAAAATCCTAAAGAAAGCGTTTTTCATTTAAAAATGTCTGTGGCACTGGTGGTCTCACCATGCTCCCCTGATGGCACAGCCCTGTTTCTCCTTCCCAGGACCTACTTCTACAGCGGGCACAGCTCCGTCCCCCCCAGCCCTTCTGTGTCCCCAGGCTCCTCTGACACCTGCCAGCTCTCCAGCCCCCTGTTCTGCGGCTGTTGTGGAGTCCTGGTCTATGAGGCCACCACCTTCACCATGGCCATCTTCTTCTCCAACCCCCTGGACTACAACCGCTTTGCCATGGAGCTGGGTCTGGAGCTGTCCCTGGTCAAAGCTCACCTGGGCAGCTTGGAGGACACCTACAGACGCATGTCCCAGATGAGGACATCTTTCACCACCAACGGGAGCACTGCGTGCTGCCACGTCACCCTGGACACCTGCCAGGAGCCCGTCCAGGTGAGTGTTGGCCACGCCAAGGTGACGGCCACCATGTCCAACACACGGAGGTCCATTATCAGGGTGGTTCTGCAGGAGCAGGAGGGCTCAGGGAAGGAAGCTGGAGAGAGGCTTCCATGCTATGTGACAGCAGAGGAATTAATTTCGTTTTTACTGGGCTTGTGAACAGAGAAACCAGGCACACAAAAACTGCTTTTCCCAGCAAGAACAGTTGGAAGAGAAGAAGAAAACATCCGGCTCAAGAATGTAGGAATAGACAAAACAAACAAAACAAGGACTGATTCTGGGCTTTATGGTAATGGATAAATTGTAATATGTAAATTGCTTACTTGTAAAATCATGTGTACACAAATGGTTAGGAGTTTCCTTTGTGTGACTTCAGGCCTGAATAAATTATGCCTTTTTAAAGCAAATCAGTGTTAAGGAGGCTTGTTCCAACAATATGGAGTTTTTGTGGCAGCCAGAAGATCAGCCTAGAGCTTCAATGAATCTACAGATCTCCAGCCAGCACTGAAGAATTTTCAGGGAGAACCTCAACTTTAGACCTTCAGGGACTCTAGGCAACATCCCTGGTGTAAGTGAAGGCATCATTTAAATTATTTTCCTTTGGGTTATTGACAAGGGATGCAAATCCCCACACAGAGTTACTGGTAAGTGTCAGAACCCAGGAAATTCCTCTGGCTGTCTTGGATGGCTCCAGCCCCTGCCCAGGGGGCTCAGAGACCTTGGCACAGAGTCCAAGACCCCTGTGACTTTGATTTTGATCCATGGAAAAAAAACTTTTCAACCTTATATGAGGATCTGCAAGCCACGAAATTCTAAGTAGAATAATAGTTTGTCATGGGGTGAAAAATAGATTTTTGGGGTTTTTAGAATGGGGGTTCGGGAGGCAAGATGGAGGAATCTGGGTGTGTCCAGTCTTTCTCCTTCTTCTTCTTCTTGGCCTCCATCTTCTGCTGTGATGCTGGCACTTTTGGATTGGTTTAGAGTAGAAGCTCACTGTCTAACATAGGTGATAGGTATTGGGAAGTTCTGACACTGGGGACGCTCCTAGGGCCTCTCCCCAGTGTGGATGCTGTTGGTGCCTGATGAGGGCGGAGTTGTCACTGAAGCCCTTCCCACATTTCCCACACTCATAGGGCCATTCCCCAGTGTGGATCATCTGGTGCTTGATCAGGGTGCTGCTCTGCCTGAAGCTCTTCCCACACTCCAAGCACTTGTGGGGCTTCTCCCCATCATGAAGCTGCTCATGGACCACCAGCTCCGAGCACTGGAAGGAGCTCTCTCCACCTTCCTGGCACGAGGTGGTTCTTTCTTCCTCGGAGCACCCTGGGCTGGGTTTGCAGCCCCTCCTCCTGTGGGATCTCTGGGGATTTTCCTCCCCATTAGAATTCTGCACTGTGGAGGCACTCAAAATGGCCTTTTCCATGAGGTTCTGCCATGGAGGTTTTTCCTCCATGGTCTCCATCCTCAGCTCCTTCTCTGGGGAAGGAAGGACAAGGAGAGGATGGGATTTGCCTCCGTGCCAGAGGGAAGGGGAAGGAGATCCCCCCAGTGCATCCCCAGCAGGACGGCGTTGGCAGCAGGGTTGTCCTGCAGCCAGGGGCTGTGCTGGGCTGGGAGATGGAGCAGGAGAGAGGGGGAAAGGGGCACTGACTTCCTCCCCACCTGACTAGGTGTCCCAGGGCTGCTTCTTGTTCCTCGCAGTCTCCTTCTCCATCCAATCAAGATTTGGGAATGGGAAATCCTGTTCTGGGAAGAAAACAAAGGGTGTGCACATTCTCTTTTGTTCCGGGGGCTGTGCTGGGCTGGGAGAAGGAGCAGCAGAGAGGGGGAAAGGGGCAATGGCTTCCTCCTCACCTGCCTGGGTATGCAAGGGCACCTTCCTCTTCCTCACAGCCTCCTCCCCCATCCAATCAAGTTTTGGGAATAGGAAATCCTGGTTTGGGAAGAAGACAAGCGGTGAGTACATTGTCTTTTGTACTGGTTTGAAGGCAAACCTGGGGGAGTGTCTTAAGCACGAATTACAATTTAATAAGAAAATGAAGATCAAGGCAATGATACAGAAACACTGCCTTAAACTGACAGAGTCAGGATATAACCTGACACCCTGTATGTAAGGGTGGTGGCTGAAGTCCCATTAAATGGTGGCTGCAGTCCTGTTGGAGAGGTGAACGTGATTCTGTCAAAGCAGTGATGCTGTAGAAGGGTCTGGTCTTCCTCTGGAGGTCCAGTGGTGGTTAGGGAGCTCTTGTCCTCTGGGAATCCAGTAGGCAAGCTGCTCCTGGTTGTAGCAAGGCTCGGCTTATATCCAGGCAGGAATGCTTGGTTCCTCCCCCTGGGCAGAGCATCCCACAATGGGAGGATGGAATTTTATCAGTCCTGCAGTGACACTCAATGGCCCATTAGCCCAAGATATCTCCCCTGGAGGGCGTTATCAGGGCTGAGTCATGGAAGAGATAAAGAACACTGCCCCACCTGTTTCTAACAGTTTATGGAGATGGTGATTGAAAACATGCATTTGGTTACATCTTGCATTGCAACCTGAAACAGTGGGGTAATCCCTGCTCAGGGGGGTGAACACCACCCCCCTTACCCAAACTGGCTCAGGTGTAAAACCCCCACACACAGGGGACAATATCACACTTGCCCTGCTCCAGGGGAGGTCTCTGTCCCTTGTCACTCATCTTTTCTCTTTCTTTCCATCTCTCTACCTCACATTTACTGTTCAATAAAAACCATTTTGGATTTGGTGTCGTTAGCACCTTAATTGGGGCTGAGGAATCTCTCTAACAATTTGCATAACCAGACTGTGACATTATTTTTGCACAGTGTGTTTAGGCGCTGTTCTCTGAATCCAAGTGCCTTTGACAACAGCATGGCTCCCTCCACTGACGAGGTTGTGGTTCTCTCTGGAAGAACTCTTGGAAACTTGGACACAGTCTCTCCTTCCTCCTACGGAGCTTATGGAGCTTATAAAAGTTTTTTTTCTTTATGGGAGAAATGATGAGGAAAATGGCTTTTATGGCTGGCCAGTGTAAAGAAAATAATTTGCTGCCTTTCCTTATAAAGTTGTTAAAATCACTGGAGGAAACGGAGCAAATCTTACCAGTGAGACTGACAAGGTTTAGTCACCCCATGGTGAGGAATGCAAGGCAGCTAAAAGTCCCAGAAGAAGCCCAGCTCAAGTAGATAAATTTCCGAATAAGTCCTGAATTCCCAGGCTTGGGGGCTTTACCAAATGTGACAATCATTTTTCTCTTTATCCCTATCACCTTTGTTACTGCTACACACAGCTTTCCATTCCTTTTAATAATCTGTATTGGGCCAAATTTCCACTTTCCTTTTATTGAAACCTGCCAGCAGCTTAGCTGGAGCTGTGCAGGAAGCAATGAATATTGGAATTGCCACTTCACTGCTTGGATTGTCAGTTTATTCATGTTTGGGATTTGTTTGCACTTTCATCACAAGTTACTTGTGGGAAGACTATATATTCTTCACAGTGATTTTGCAGAGTCAAATTTGATCTCTGCCAAGTTTATTTTGTCCAGTGCCCAGAGGATGCTCAAGGGGTCTCTGTGCCTCTTGCACTGGGGGATGCTTGGGAGGGGTTTGGCGGGGGGGGGGGGGGGGGGGGGGGTTTCCTCTCCCTGTCAGCCCAGACTGTTCCCCAGGGGGTTTCCCTGTCCCTGTCACCCCAGGCCATTCCCCAGGGGGTCTCCGTAATTTTCACCCAGGGAATGCCTGGGGGGTCTCCCTCCCTCTCACTCCTGTGCCAGGGGGTGCTCAGGGCAGTCTCTGTCCCTCTCAGCCCAGGGGATGCTCGGGGGTCTCTGTCCCTATCAGCCCAGGGGATGCTCGGGGGGTCTCCATCCCTCTGGCCTCAGGCAATGCCTGTGCAGGGCTGGGGACCAGGGCCTCTGTGTCCCTCTCACCGCTGAGGGTGCTCGGGGCTGGGGGGGCTCTCCGACCTTCTCACCCCTGGGGAGGCCGGGGGGGTCTCTGTCCCTCTCAGCCCTGCTGTGACCCCACCCAAACATCATCGGGGTCACAGGGACAGAGACACCCCCAAAGCCCCAGAAGGGCTGAACCTGGGATTTGGTTTGGGGCTGAGGATTTTGGAAGGGGCTGGAATTGGGGCTGGGCTTGGAGTTGGGGCTGAGATTGGATTAGAGCTTAGATGGGGGTTAAAGCTAGACATGGGATTAACTTTAGGGCTGGGGCTGGGATTGGGTCTGGGGATAGATGAGTTTGGGACTGGGATGAGAATAAATACAAAACTGTGAGTGTGTCTAAACATGGAGTGAGACTGAGACCACTATCAGGGTCAGGTTTGGGATTGAGCTCACCCAGAGCGGGACAGGGGGGATGTCACAGTGGGAAGGTTTGGGGAAAATCCTGGTTTGGGGAAAAACAAGGTGTGAATGCCTTGGGCTGCGGACTCCTCCAACCCATGTCCATTTCTAGAAGTCACCTGATGTCCAAAAATCAAGAGTGAATAAAAAAAAGCCACCAGGAGTTTCCCATTTCCAGTCTCATCCCTCTTGGGTTATGGTTGCTCCCCCATCTCAGGGCTGCTGGGGATTCCATCGGTCCTGGGGATCCCTCCTCTCCAGGGTCCTGCTTTTGGATTCTGGAAGGTTCTGGGGTCCCAAGGTCCCCCTCTCCAGCCTCCCCTCAGTCCAGCCACTTGGGGTTCCTCTTTCTTTCTACCACCCTGTTCTAGTTTAAGGCAAAATCGGTTGAAACCCTCCAAAAGGAGTTTCCTCTAGAATGCCGATTCAGCAGCCCCACCCTCAGCCAGTCCGGGAAAATATTTCCGGGGAGAAAAGTGGAAAAAATCTTTATTCTACAGGCAAAGCATTCACCAGCACAAAAATTGAACAATATTAAGCAATGAAAACTCCTGCTGCTCCAAAATAGATGACAAACTCTGAAAGTCCCTCCTTGAGTTGTAGCTCTGTGCACTCAGTGTCTTATCAGTGCCTTAGCAGTCTCTTATCAGTCCATCCAGCGCTGGAAATGCCTCAGCCCAGGCCCTTCCCAGTGGGCTTCACGGAGGAGCTGCCGGTGGTGTTCTGGGTGTTCAATCCAGAGCAGATTTAAACAGCTCCAAAGAAAAAGAAAAACCACAGTCCAGGGAACTTCTCTGCCTCAGCGAGCTAAAAACTAACTAAAAGCAAAGGAGAGCTCTGTCCTGCTCTCTGTCCATCCAGCAGCTGGAATGTAGAGGAGTGAGTACAGTTTCTGAAAACAAACTGCTGCTTCTTCCTCCTCCCCTTCGCTCTCAGAACCAGCCTTAAAGGTGCAGAACTCATTTCTGGGCTAAACAGACCGATGGGGTACGAGCATCATGAAGTCACCCCAGGACACGCCCCTGTCAGGGTCAGGGGGTCCCGTCCCCGCCTCATCTCCGGGCTGCCGGGGGTGCCCCAGCTCCGGTATCGCCCCTTCCCCTCTCCCCGCTCCGGGGCTCCCCCGATCCACAGCCCCGGCTCTCACGGGGATCCCCAAAACCAATGTCCCGCCCCGTCGGTACCGGGCCATCCCCACGTGGACCCCCCGGGACCCTCCCGAGGGGCGATCGCAGCTCCTCTCCCCCCGAAAAAGCTCCTCTTGGGGAGCCCGGAGATACCCGGGGCTCGAGTCCGGGATCTGCCGGCTCCGAACACTCTCCAAAAAATCCTCCTGGAGACCCCTGCCTGGAGCCGGGTCGAGCTCGGCCTCCGCCCTCACCTGCGGCTCGGGGCTGGGGGCGATGCTCCCGGGGCAGGGGGCGCTGCAGGCTCGGCGTGCGGGCGCTGCGAGCGCCGCGATTCTCCCGCTCCCGCTTCTGCTCCTCCTCTCCCTCCTCTTCCTCCCGCATTTCCTCCGCTCCCAGCCCGGACCCCCCTTTCCCACCGCTCTGCCCCGCGGCCCCGCAGCACCGGCTGCTGGGTGGGGGAGCCCCCGATCGGCCCCAGGGCTGGGCAGGGGGCTCGGGGACCCCCCCGGGGCGGATCCGTCCCCCGGCCCGAGCCCCAAATTCCGCTCCGGGGCCGCCGGGCTCTGCGGGCCCGCCTGGCAACCTGTGAGTCATCGAAGAGAAAAGCTCTGGTTGGCTGGAAATTGTTTACCGCGTCCTCTGATTGGCTGGAATTGTAAAAGGCGCTACGCCCGGCGGGTGTCCCTGGGAGCTGCGGAGTCCAGGCGGGAACCTTTTCCCATTTCTTTCTGTTCTCTGAGACCTCTTCCGGATTTCTTTCTCTCCCTTTCTCCTCCCCATTTCTTGTTCCGTTCAGTCCACGTTCAATAATCGTCGGTTGCGTTCCCACGCTCTCATTCGCTCCTTCACTGGGGCAGAGGCGTCTGTCCCTCGCGGGGTCGTAATCCATGGACAGGGTCCCTTCCCACCCCAGTCCCTGGAAAATTTCCATCAAAGCCACCTTTGCTGTGTGCTCTGGGAGCCCACAGAGCTGCTGGATCTTCTCCCCTTGGGAGAGAAGCTCCTTGGGAGGAGCAGCACCCTGGGAGCCTCGGGAATGCCCCTCTGGGATCCACGGCACACACTGCCAGGGTCTGGAATTCCAGTTCTCAGCTATGAAAAGATGTTCCTGCCCTTGAGGGCAAAGCTGTCAAGAAGGAGCCAAAAGCCAAGTGGAGCAAGATCTTACAGTGGCATTTCACTGCGAGCCTTCATAACTTCCCCCATGCTTGTTGTAGCTCCTGAATTGGGAATTAAATCCGGGCACGGTCTTTGGTGTGAGCTGCCCTGGGTCAAGGGAGACACTGAGAGAGAAACAGAGCAGACAAAGAGAGGCAGGAGAGAAAGGAGGGCACAAACACAATCAGCTGAGAAGGTGGCACTCTGAAAACAGACCAGAACTGACTGAAAAGGAATATAACAGAAAGGAATAATTTTGCACCTTTTATTTACTATCAAAATACAATTTCTTCCCCTTCTCACAAACCTCTTGCCAGTGTCATTCAGCAGGGCTGTCAGAAAGTCCTTCGTTCTGGGTGGATGTTCCAGGCTGCAGCCACAAGGAAAGAGGGAATGGGGATTTTCCTGCTCCTGGAGAGTTTGACATCCTCAGCTGAGGAGAGGAGGAGGCACCAGAAGAAAAGTGCAGCTGGACTTCACCCTTCCACAGGAAAAACGGGGCGAGAGAATCTCTCATCCTGTCTGCTGCTGCTCCCACAGGGATGTGAGGGCTGATCCCAGAGCCCCAAGGGTCACAGTCAGGGCTGCCCTCAGGGAATGCTCGCCTGGTATTGAGGGGCAGCGTGGGAGCACCTGGATCTTGGGGCACCCAGCTGCTCCCCATGTTTGGAGGTGCCTGAGGAAGGCTGGGATGATGCCAGGGACATCCCGCAGTGACATCCCCCCTGTCCTGCCCTGGGTGAGCTCAGTCCCAAACCTGACCCTGATCCTGGTCTCAGTCTCACTCCATGTTTAGACACACTCACAGTTCTGTATTTAATCACATCCCAATTCCAAACGTGTCTAGCCCCAGACCCAATCCCAACCCCAGCCCTAAAGCCAATCCCATGTCTAGCATTTACCCCAATCCCAGCTCTAATCCAAATCTCTGCCCCAATACCAACCCCAGCCCCAATTCCAGCCCCTCCCTAAATCCTCAGCCCCAAACCAAATCCCAGGTTCAGCCCTTCTGGGGCTTTGGGGGTGTCTCTGTCCCTGTGACCCCGATGATGTTTGGGTGGGGTCACAGCAGGGCTGAGAGGGACAGAGACCCCCCCGGCCTCCCCAGGGGTGAAAAGGTCGGAGAGCCCCCCCAGCCCCGAGCACCCTCAGCGGTGAGAGGGACACAGAGGCCCTGGTCCCCAGCCCTGCACAGGCATTGCCTGGGGCCAGAGGGATGGAGACCCCCCAAGTATCCCCCAGGTGAGGGGACATAGACCCCTGAGCATCCCCAGGGAACTGGGCAAAATAAACTAGGCAGAAATCAAACTTAATCCTACATAAAATACTTTGATGAATATTTGATTTTCCTGAGAGTCACATGTGATGGAAATGCAAATAAATCCCAAACAGGAATAAACTGACAATAGAAGAAATTCTGTGGCAATTCCAAGTTTCATTGGTTCCAGCACAGCTCCAGCTCAGCTGCTGGCAGGTTCCAATAAAAGAAAAGTGGAAATTAGGCCCAATACAGATTATTAAAAGGAAGGGGAAACTCTGTGTAGCTGTCACAAAGGTGACAGGGATGAAGAGAATAATGATTCTCACATTTGGCAAAGAACCCAAGCCTGTGAATTCCAGAGTTATTTGGGAATTTAGCTACTTGAATTGTGCTTTTTGTTGGACTTTTAGGAGCCTTGTGTTCCTCACCATGGGGTGAATGAATCTTGTCAGTCTTGCTGGTAACATTTGCTCCCTTTCCTCCAGTGATTTTAACAAACTTTTCAAGGAAGGACAACAAAATATTTTCTTTTTCACTGGCCACCTCTAACAGCCATTTTCCTCATCAGTTCTCCCATAAGGTGCTCAGAGGAAGCTGTGTCCAAGTTTCCAAGAGTTCCTCCAGAGAGAACCACAACCTCCTCAGAGGAGGGAACCATGCTGTTGTCAAAGGCACTTGGGGTCAGACAACGGTGCCCTGAACACACTATGGCAAAATAATGTTGCAATCTGCTTAAGAAAATTGTTGGAGAGATTCCTCTGCCCCAATTAAGATACTAACAAGACCAAATTCAAGGTGGATTGTACTGAACAGTAAATGTGAGGTAGAGAGAGAGTTGGAAAGAAAGAGAAAAGCGGGGAGAGTAAGGGCATGACAAGGGACAGAGACCTCACCTGGGGCAGGGCAAGTGTGATATTGTCCCCTGTGTGTGTGTGGCCTTCCCGGGGTGGGGGTTTTACACCTGAGCCAGTTTGGGTAAGGGGGGTGGTGTTCACCCCCTGAGCAGGGATTACCCCACTGTTTCAGGTTGCAATGCAAGATGTAACCAAATGCATGTTTTCAATCCCCATCTTCATCAACTGCTATAAACAGCTGGGGCAGTGTTCTTTATCTCTTCCATGACTCAGCGCTGATAACGCCCTCCAGGGGAGATATCTTCTGCTAATGGGCCATTGAGTGTCCCTGAAGGACTGATAAAATTCCATCTTCCCATTGTGGGGTGCTCCGCCCAGGGGGAGGAGCCAAGAATTCCTACCTGGATATAAGCTGAGGCTGGCAACACCAGCAGCACCTTGCGTACTGGGTTCCCAGAGGACAAGAGCTCCATAACCACCAGTGGACCTTAAGAGGAAGACCAGACCCTTCTACAGCATCACTTCTTGGACAGAATCACGTTGATCACTCCAACAGGACTGCAGCCACCATTTAATGGGACTGCAGCCACCACCCTGACCAACATGGTGTCAGGTTATATCCTGACTCTGTCAGTTTAAGGCAGTTTTTCTGTATCATTGCCTTGATCTTCATTTTCCTCTTAAATTGTGATTCTGGCTTAGACCCTTTCCCAGGTTTGCCTTCAAACCAGTAAAAAAACCAATGTGCTCATCTGTTGTTTTCTGCCGAAAACAGGATTTCCCATTCCCAAACATTTGCCAGATGGAAGAGGAGGCTGTGAGGAAGATGAGGATGCCCCAGGACACCCAGGAGTGAGGAGGAAGTCAGTGCCCCTTTCCTCCTCTATCCTGCTCCATCTCCCAGCCCAGCATGGCCCCCAGCTGCAGGACAACCCTGTTGCCAACACCATCCTACCGGGGATGCACTGGGGGGATCTCCTTCCCCTTCCCTCTGGCACAGAGGCAAATCCCATCCTCTCCTTGTCCTTCCTCCCCCAGACAAGAAGCTGAGGATGGAGACCAGGGAGAAAAAATCCCTGCGGAATAACCTGGAGGAAGAGGCTGTCATGAGTGACTCCAGGGCACAGGAATTCAACGGGGAGGAAAATCCCCAGAGATCCCACAGGAGGAGGGGCTGCAAACCAAGCCCAGTGTGCTCTGAGTAGGAAAGATCCTCCCTTAGCCAGGAAGGTGGACAGAGCTTCAGCCAGAGCTCAGAGCTGGTGGTCCATGAGCAGCTTAATGATGGGGAGAAGCACTACAAGTACTTGGAGTGTGGGAAGAGCTTCAGGCACAGCAGCACCCTGATCAGCCACCAGATGATCCACAGCGGGGAATGGGCCTGTGAGTGTGGGGAATGTGGGAAGGGCTTCAGCTATAGGTCAGAACTCATCAGGCACCAACGCATCCACACTGGGGAGAGGCCCTACGAGTGTCCCCAGTGTCAGAAGAGGTTTCGGACCAGCTCCAGTCTCCTCCAGCACCAGCAGATTCACACAGAGCAGAGGAGAGGCCCTTCCGCTGCCCCGACTGTGGGAAGGGCTTCAAGCACAACTCCACCCTCATCAGGCACCGGCGCATCCACACTGAGGAGAGGCCCTACAGGTGTCCTCAGTGTGGGAAGAGCTTCACCCAGAGCTCTCACTTGACCAGTCACCAATGGAGGCACTGGTAAGGGAAGGCCTCCAATGCCCCAAGTGCAGGAGGATTTTGTGCACTGCCCCAACTCCAGTAATAGGAGTATCCATGTTGGGAAGAGCCCTGATGATCCATGTTCCCCAGGATCCATGCTGGGAAGACACCTGTACCTTTTCCTGTCCCTGCCAATGACATGATGTAGGATAGAAAAACATGAAGGTCTGGCCATGGCCCTGTCATTACATTCACTCCCCCCTCAGGTCATTGCCAGGGGCAGGAAATGGACTCTCTCTCTCCCTGAGGAGAAGGGTGAAATTTCCAGGAAGGGGAAATTGTGGCCAGGAAGACCCAGTGAGTTTTGTTGAGTTTTCCCTGTAAACAGTCCCTTCTGCTATCAATATTGTTTCTGGTTTTGGTTGTGCCTTATCTCGTTGCTGTTCCCAATAAATTGTTCTTATCCCAGCCCAGGATCTTTGCCTTCTGTTCTTTCCATGGGAGGCGGGAGGGCAGCTAGGGCAGCGCGGTTTTAGTGGGAGCAGGAAATTCAGGTATCCCATTCCTGAACCCCGGCCCATGGAAACCGAGCATGCCAGCTGGTCCCAGCCCTGGTGGCCATGGCAACAGCCTTGGGAGCGGGTCCCTGCCTGGGGCTGTGGGAACCTCTTCCCTCTGGTGCCCAGGGACAGGAGTGGAGGGAACGGCTGCAGCTGAGTCGGGGCAGGCTCAGGTTGGATGCGAGGAAAAGGTTTTTGCCCAGAGGCTGCTGGGGCCCTGCCCAGGCTCCCCAGGGAAGGGTCCCAGCTCCAGGGCTCTCTGAGCTGCAGCAGCGTTTGAACAGCGCTGCCAGGCCCAGCCTGGCATTGTTGGGGTGTCCTGTGCAGGGCCAGCAGCTGGACTGGAGGATCCTGATGGGTCCCTCCCAGCTCAGCCAATTCTGTGGTTCTGGGATCCCATGAGCCTGGGGATGGGGCTGCCAATGGTTGCCATGGCAACGGGCTGTGGCTGCAGGCCTGAGCTGGTGTCCATGGCAACCACCCCTGGCATGGGGTCTCTGTGGAGCTGCCAAGGGACTGACCATAGCAACAGGGGGCTGGGGATGGTTGCCATGGAAACTGACCATAGCAACAGGGAGCTGGTGATGGTTGCTATGGAAACTGACCATAGCAACAGGGTCCTGGGGATGGTTGCCTGCTAAGAATCAGATTTGTCACAGGCCCTCAGAGGGGTTCCATGGGGACTTTCCAGGAGTCTCCAGGCTGTTCCAGAGCTGGAATGTCACAGGCACAGACAGGGGCTCCATGGAGACCTCCCAGGGCTTTCTGGGGATGGTAAAGAGCCCTGTGGTCAGAGGCAGTCACAGCCATTCCATGGTGACATCCCAGGGGACCTTGGGCTGCAAAGGCACCGATCTGTCACAGGCACTCACGGGGGCTCCACGATGACATCCCAGGAGTCCCCAGGCTGCCAAAGAGCCGGGATGTCCCAGACACTCACAGGGGTTCCTGTCATGGGCACAGTGGGAGCATCAGGCAAAAGTTTTATTTCTTTATTGGAGAAACTCCTGCTGAGACCTGAGATGCACAAAGTACACCCAACAGCCACCATGGATCCTCAAACCCTTGCAGGGCTCCTAGACTGCTAACATTTCTTCTAAGAGAGGAGACTGGGAACAGCTGGATCCAATCCCAGCCCAAGAATTTGTCAAAGGTTTATGTGTAAAAGATTGGACAGGTGGAATTGAACTTTAACCCAATTTGTCCCACAGGATTAATGATGGAATACCAGATATATTTATATAAATACAGCTCTGATTGATTCTGATCATGATCGGACAGAAAGATTTTAACTCGACTTATTTACTCCACAGTTCAGGAGCTTTATCAATTATTAGAATATAGTGCTCTAGGATGCAATTTTGAAGTCAACAGATTGGTCTATGACATCAGAGAGTTTGTTGTGGAAGTCACTGAGCAGCTACAGCATCATAGAGGGGATTCTGTGACATCACAGAGCAGGCTGTGGCACCATGGCATGGCTGGATGACATCATAGAGCTGGCTGTGAGGTTCAAAGTATGTGCTGTGACATTAAAGAGTGCCAGTATGACATCACAGAAAAGGTCTCGTGGCATCACTGAGGGGTTTGTGACATCACAAAGCTGTCTGTGACATCATAGTGTGAGGCAATAGAGCAGACTCTGCCATCATCGAGGGTGGCTCTGTGACATCAGAGAGTGGGTTGTGACATCACTGGGTGACTGTGTAACATCATAGAGCTGGTTGTGACATCACAGAGACTTCTGTGACATCACAAAGCAGATGTAGCATATCGTAGGGTGACATCTCATAGTTAGCTGTGTGAGATCACAGGGGCTGTGTGACAACCCAGAGTGGGCTGTGACATCACTGGTGGCTGTGTGACATTGCAAAAGAGCTGTGTGGCATCATAGGGGCTGTGACATCACAGGGGCAGTGTGACATCACAGGGGCTGTGTGAGGTCACAGGGGAGGTCACTCTGCCCCGGCCCCCTCACAGCTCCCCCCAGAGCAATCCAACCCTGCTCGTGCACAGCGGGGTCCCCTGTCCCCCCGGGTCCCCCTGCCCCCGGCCCCGCAGCCTCCCCCAGAGGATGTTCCACGAGATCGACCCCAGAGTCTGACACGGGGACGGGGGGCCGGGCCCCGGGGGTGGCACAGGGGGACAGGGACCCGCCGGCAGCGTCCCCGTGTGCCCCAGGGCCAGAGCCTGGGCCAGGGCTCCTTCATCCTGTTACCAACGAGGGCTTGAGAGCGCTGAAAAATCCCTGGCAAGGGAGCAGCAAAAACCAGATTTAATATTAAGGTGCAGCAGCACAAAGTTCCTTGGCAAGAGTCACTCTGCTCCTGACTGGACACTTCAGGCACACCAAAGAAACAAAGCAGCAACAAAACCAAACAGAATCCAGGCAATCAAACAGAAATGAGCTGAAAACTGTCCCAGTGTGTGTGAGACACAAGGACAGTGAGGGCAAGGATAAAATGAATAAAGAAATAAAAGCTTGACAGAGGTCAAACTTAACAGGACTTCACTGATACCTTAACCTTAACTGATACCTTCAACTTCACAGTTTAGGAAAAGAACAGAGCTTAACAGCATTTAACCTCACTTACAACCAATTACTTAAGGATTTAATAGTGGAATAACATTAAACAATATTAAACTTAGCTTATAACATAGTAAACTTTGCAAAAAAAGAAACAATACCCTTTTTAACTTAACTTATTTGTCATGATGTAACCTTACTTACAGGCCTGACTGACTCAGCTGTCCAAGGCACTCAAGCCCCTCAGAAAGCACCATTTCTGCAACATTTCTCCAGCACAGGCACTCCTGTGTGCACACAGACACAAAGACTCAGTGCAGGGCACCTGTAAGCAATTCCCCTGAGGGCAGGGAATGCTCCCTGTGGATCCTTTGGCATCTCCCCAGCAAAGGGCAAAGGATTGAGCCTGGAGGAGTGGGGGGATCGGCCCAGGCTCATTGTTTGAGATCCCCGAGTGCAGCAAACGGGAGAGTTCCCGGCTGGGAGAGGCCCCACTCAGAGGGAGTCACTGGCCCAGGAGAGCTCCAAGGGCTCCTTTTGGAGCGCTGTGTGCAGGGCCCCAAGAGAGGGGCTTCAGTCCCAGCAATGGTTCATCCTGGCCACACTTGGCACCAACCGCTTTCTTTGGCAGTGTGAGAACAGGGATGTTGTGCCACTGAGGGAACAAAAACAGTTCCCAGGCTGCTCCTACAGAAACCAGGAGCTGGTTGGGCAGCAGCAGTGCCTGGAGCAGACAGTGTTTGTACTGAGCTGCAGAGGAGCTGAGCCCAGGGGCTGTTGGCCAAGGCCCAGGCCCAAGGAGCATTTCTCAGCTGGCAGGGTGGCCTGAGAAGGGGAGGGGGGAATGCAGCAGCACAGGGCCATGGAACCAAGGGACCACTGTGACACTGTAGGGTCCTGTGAGACCAAGGGACCACTGTGACACTGTGGGGCCCCATAAAACCTAGGGAGCACAGAACAGCTCTGGCTGGTTTGGCCTCCCATGGACTGCCTGACTGGTCCGGCTGACCTGTGCATGTTGAGTGTCACTTCTCATCTGCTGCTGAAACACTGGGGCTCTGTGCTTTCCTTCCCAATGGAAAAGAACTGTCCTTCTGCTCCAGGCACCCATGGCCAGAATTGGGATTTCACCTCCAAATTTCCTTATATCCAGGGATTGTTCCCATAGGAATATTGCCAGGACAAATCTGGCTGACAGTGGTTTCACAATAGTCACTTCTCATCTGTCCCCAAAACACTGAGGGAGGCTCCATGCTCTCCTTCCCATGGGAAAGAACTGTCCTGCCTCTCCAGGTGCCCATGGCCGAGATTGGGTTTCCACCTCCAAAATTCCCTAAATTCAAAGACTGCTCCCAAAAAAAATCTGCCATTCCTGACACATCTGGCTGGCCTAGGCCTTCTGAGGTTCTCACCTGCCTTTCAAACCTTGGAGCTCTGTGCTTTCCTTCCTATGGAAAAGAACTGTCCTTCTGAACCAGGTGCCCATGGCCACCAATGGGATTTCACTTCCAGCATTCCCTGTAGTGACAGACTGGAGGAGATTGTTGGCTCGAAACATTTTGTGTGTGGGGGAAGAAGGGGCAGGTCCAGCCTTGCCCTGCCCTGGAACCCCAGCCCAGCCCTGCCCTGGAATCCCAATTCCCCCAGAGCCTCCATCCCAGCCCAGCAGTGTCTGCCAGTCCCTGGCACAGCACAGGCAATGCTCCACAGCCACCTCTGCAGCCCCCAGCCCAGCTCCTGAGGGACCAAATGAGCCCAAGTCCCACCTGGGGGAAGGGCCCAGGAAGACCAAGGGGTATTGAAGGCTGACCACAAGGCAAGCACACATCTTGACCCTACCTCCTCTTGGAATTTCTATCTGAACACTGCAGGAATCCAGGAGTTGGTAGCTGTGTGTGTGCACCTCTGTATCTTTTTTGTCTTTCTCTCTTTTTAATTCACGCTTCTTGTAAAATTTGAGTAACTTAAAACTGATGAAGCTAAGAGTTTGTGAAGGTGAATGGGCCAAGTCAGTGCTTTGAGAATTGGTTTTTGTTGATTGAATGTCATACTAAACCTTTTGCAAAAGTTTCTCTGATTTTTCTAAAGTTCCCAGTAAAGGCTGTTTTGTTCTTTTGAGCTCCCAGCCACATTCCACACTCCATTTCCCAGCTGCAGCGCCTGGTGCCTCTGAGTTGTGCTGCCCCAGCCCCAGGGACGCTCTCCTTGTCTGCCCATTCTCCCACGGTCTCTGGGCAGGGATGGCCTCAGTGGGGGCTGCTGACATCCTCAGCAACTTGGAGGCTGCTGCTGAATTTTCCTTCTGCAGAGGCTTGTTCAGCCTTCAGCTCTTCAGTGCAGGAATTCAGTGTCCCAGGGCTCATTAACATTCAGAACACCTGAACAAGCCAAGCCTCTGGGGATAATTTGATTTCAGTTTTCAAATCTTGTGTGGTTAATTAGGCAGATTTCAGAAGTGCATTCAAACTGAATATATTCTATTTTAAAAAACAGTGAGAAAAGATTTCTTAGGTCCCGTTTAGGTTTTTTTCCCTGTTAATAAATTGATATGTGCAATCTTCAATTGACACTGAATCCAAGTACATCCTTATGCAGTTTGAATGGATATGAAAATCAAGATCCTTCATGGCTGACAATCAATCAGACTCTGTCCCTACCCCCACCCCACCATTTCCCCCATCCAAGCCCTGGCACTCAGAGCAGCCTTGTGCAGATCTGAGCTCCCTCCAGCCCAGGCTGCACCTGCAGCTTTCAGCTCCTTGGTTCCAGCTCCCACCTGCTTTCCTTGGAGAAGGAGCTGCCCGAGACACAGAGGGATGTTCATTCATTGTCATCTAACAAACCCAAGGGGAGGCACAGCTCCATCAATGCAACAGTCATTCCTCTGTGGGATAATAAATCCACTTTCCACAGCAGACAGTCTCAGAGCAATGGAAAACACCTTCTGTGCCCAGCACAGATCCCAAGGTCTCCCCAAACCCTCCCTGCCCCGATTCTGCCCAGATTTGCTCTTTGCACACACAAGTCACACGCTGAAGTCAGGAGCTCCCTCCATGCCCAGAGGGAGGAAAAGAGAGAAAGGGGATGAAGAGCTCTCCTGTGCAGAGCCAAGGTCCAAGTGCTCTGGGATGTCCCAGCAGCATCTGACATGTCCACTATCACCCAGAGATTTCTGTACAGCAACAGTTTCAGACAAAAACAAAAGAAAAGGTAATTCTGTGAGATATAAACACAATTAAGATGTTTACTAATATGCTATTTATGTGAGCTTCAGAAATATTAGGAAATTCTCTGAAGCTCAAAGCATGAAACCAGTCAGCTGAAGGGCACTTGAATGACCAGAAAGCATTGGGAGGAGTGCTGAGGGTTTTTTGCAGCACAATGGACATATGCAACATATGCACAATCCAGCCTTCATAGAAACTGAGTAAGGTCTCTGTGCCCTTGAAGGACACAAAAGAAGGAGAACACGCTCACCAGCAGACGGTTCAGGATGCAAAGGCAGACAAGAAAACCACAGCGAGATGCATGAAGAAGAAAGATTAACTAAAATTAACTGAAATATCAAAATGCGTGCGTAAAAAGGATTTAACCAATCATGTATTAGCTTGAGGTGTGAACAATAGAGAACAGTATAAAGATGGCTTGCTTTTTGTAATAAATTGGCTTCACTTGATCATATTGATCATGGTGTGATGTCCCGTTAATGATCCTCTGCACCTGGGGACCAGAAATGCATGCAAGTCTCCACCCCAAGAGACATTATGAATTCAGAAAACATGGCCATTAACTGCTTGATACCAACACAGAGTAATGGCAACCAAAATGCAGTCAGCCAAGGGTTTTTTCCACTCTCTCTCAAGCCCCATGCATTGGGCACCAACTTTTGTCCTGGTTTAGGGCAAATTTGGGAGAAAACTTCCAAAGGGGCTCCTCCAGAAAGGAAACACACACAGCCCCTCTCCCCAACCGGGTCGGGAAGGATTCCTTGGAGAGAAGTGGAAAGAACCTGTTCATTTAACAGGCAAAGCACCCCCAGCACACAAAATGAACAATACCAGGTGACAACACTCTTTCACCACTCTGAAAAGGATGACAAATTCAGAAAGTCTCTCTTGGGAGTGGTCGCTCTGTTATCAGTCCCTCCGGTGCTGGGGCAGCTGCTGCAGCCACAAGGTGCAAACTCTCGGTGTTTCCCAGGGCCCAGTCTGGAGCAGGTTTGAGTGGTTCCAAAAAAGGGAAAGGAAAACAGTCCAGGCAAAAATTCAGACTGCTTAGCTAAACTAACTAATGAGCAGAAACAAAAGCAAGAGCAAAGCAAAAAGCCAAGCAAAAAGCAAAAGCAGCACCATGTACTGCCCCGTCTCTGTGTCCTGCCAGCCATGGGGGAGCGGCTGATAACAAAACCAAAACAAAACTTCACTCTTCAGAGCGAGTCTTGAAGGCAAAGAACATAATATCCAGCATAAACAGAACAGACAGCTGGGGATACAAGCGTCCTAATGTCACCCTAGGACAGCACAGTTATTCCGAACTGCCCCCCAGCAGCCCCCTCCTCACCGATGCCATCTGCTGGTGCTGTGCCAGCTTCAGGAGATGCCTCCAGGGCCTGCATTACCTGTGTGAAAAATGCATATTGTATGACTGGCTTTTCACAAATATTAAAATGAATATTATATGTGTTGTGTTAGAAAGTTATGTTGTACTAATTTCCTTAAGTAGTGTGTTACATCTAGTTTTAGGTTATACCATAATGTTGAAATAGAAACTATGCTATGTAAGATACTTTTATAATTAGAGTATTAATAATTTGGACAATTTGAATTAGGACAATATGAGATAATAGAAACAAAGAATTACAGACGTCTGGGTAACTTCTTCTGGGCAGCATAAGCCAGAAAAAGGACACACATTAACAGAGGGTTAACCCTTAAAAACAATAGCCTGTTGCATATTCATACCCCTCATACATGACGCATAAATTCTATTCAAACACAGGATTCTGTTTTCTTCCTCTGAATCCTGACGGCGTCTTCATAGCTGAGCAGGCAGGAAGAAGTTCGTTTCTTCTGATAAGAGAGCAATAAATTCTCTTTCTCTGAAAGATTTAGGTGTCCTGTGGCCGCTATCTCGTTGCGAGTCCTTTCTTTAAAAAAAGTATTTTACATAGCATAGTTTTTATTTTACCATTATGTTATACCCTAAAACTAGATTTAACACACTACTTAAGAAAATTAATACAGCATAACTTTCTGACACAACACATATAATATTCATTTTAATATTTGCGAAAAAGCGATCATAAATCACGCATTTTTCCCACGGGAGGACTGGTCCCCCCCAGTTATTCCCTGTACCGGCGGGACCCCCCCTTCCCCTCAGAGCTCTCCCGCGCTGAGGGGCCGCTGCCGCTTCCCGCCCTTCGCGCCCGCCCTCAGCGGCCGCTGGGAACTGGGGCCGCCCCGCCCGCCCTTTTATCGGAGCCATGGAGAAGGAAAACCGCTTTAAACTGTTCATGCCGCCGCGCCTGAGCGCTGGGCAGGTGTCTGCGGGCAGATCCCAGGTGAGCGCTCGGCCGCGGGGCCGCTGAGGGCGGTCCATACCACACCCGCCCCCGACCCCGGCCGCCTCCTCGGGCTGTGCTGCTCTGGAAGCCGCGGCTGAGGAGGGGACGGGGGGAAAGCGCAGGGGCCCTTCCCGGGGACACGGGGACAGTGCTGGGCCCGGGGAGTGCCCCGGCAGAGCCCCCAGCTGGAGCACACACACACCTGCCCCTTGCCCCGGGCTGGAACACACACCCACCTGCCCCTGCATAGGCCGGGACGGCTCCTGCACTGGACTCATTTCTGTGCGTATGCCTCGAGTGGCACATGCACAGACATCTTCAGTTTGAATTTCAAAGACTTTTGTTGTTGTGTTCTCTGAAAACTGAAGGGAATCATCTTCTGGAGCATCCGCTCTGTGTTGTAAGTCCGCGTTTGCTGTGGGTAATTCAGCCCAGAGAGCGAGCAGGGCTCCATCGCCGGCCGGGCTCTGTGTACAAATCACCAACGGGACGGGACTGCTGAGGAACTGCCTTGAGCTGTTTTATTTTCCAGCATCAGTCTCATTACGTGGTTATGACAATGGGAAGATGCCAGCAGCTCACATCCCAGGCAGCAGACAAAGAACTTAATGTGACAACTTACTTTAAAAGTTTTTTGACCAATCACACCAAGCAAAAGCATATTGACAGCAGTTCTATCCAACCACTATAAGCACAGGTACCTTTGGTTAAAACAATGCTTGCCTTTTTTGAATACAATACCTGCTTGTAAGCCTTGAAACACAATGCACAGAGCTCCATTATTAAGCTTAGAACTTTCTAATATCTTGCTAGATAAACTTTTCTGTAGCTTAGGGAGTTATTCTAGCCAAGCATTAATACACAGACCATTGTTCTATTTGTCATTACTTTTCTACTTTTTGCATAATTTTTCTGCTGACCTATGTCATGGCTACTGCTTGGCACTAATCACAGTTCTGCTGTCTCTGAGGCCTGCCTTTTGCAGCTTTCTGAAACCCCTCTGATTTTATGGATTCCCACAGGCCCCACTCAGATGCTCGCACTGGCATTGGCGTCTTGGTCTCACCAGATCAGGTGTGCAGTGAAAATGTTCTGTCCCCACGCTGAGTTATGAGAATTCAACAAGTTATTTTTTCATGTCAAAGCTCCTTATGAAATATGTTGAGATTCAAACAGGATATTCTGACAGCAGATGAGTTTGCTGTTTACAGGATGAACTTCTGTGACTTAAAAAACTTGTAAAAGGGTATTTTCATACTGAAACATAATCAGATATTGTTTAGAAGTGCCCTTGGAAGTAAAGCAAAAAAGAAATATCAACTACTGAAAAGTCTTCAGAAAAGTAATTTGTCTCCTTGAGCCCTTTGCCATGCACCAGTGCCCAGACAGGCAGGCGCTGCTGAGTTCCCTGCATTGAAAGCTCCTCTTTGGCCACAGTCTATAAATCAAACTGCAGAACACCAACAGTTTGATCAACCACTGGGAAGTAAGAAGTGAGTTCCAAAGCCATTACCAATACCTTGGGCTTTGAAAATTGTAGGCAGCTGTTTAATTAATGACACATTCTATTTTCACATCATCTGTAGGGATTTTTTCTGCCTTTTATAATTCTTCTTTGCAAATCTACTCTTAAGGAACTAATTTTTAAATTTGTGCAGGGTATTAACAGACGCTCAGATGATGACTTCAAGCTGCCATTCGATGTGTTGAGCCATGGAGAAATCACTGATTCAGGTACAATTGGAATATTTGCCATGCACCTTCTTTAGATTTTTATATACTGTCAAGTTTTAATTTTCATGAGTAGTCTCACAGTTTCATGTCTGTAACTGTTAAATACAGTTTCACTGTTACTTGTTTTAGAAATACATTGATCAAAATCTCTTCATGTTTCAGATACAATTTCACAGCAAGTGAAACTTTGCTCTGAAGTAGATGAAGAGGTCAGCTAAGTATCAACTCTGCACATCTAATTCCTTGGGGTCTTTTGAATTTGTTCCCAAACAGTGCCTAAAGCATTATTAAGTAGATATTTCAGGCCTAAAGGAAGTAGTCAAAAGGGAATAATGTTTTCTGTCTCCTGTTTAAAGCTGAATCGCTTAGAGGAGATACTTGTGATTTAGTGAACACACCTGGAAATTAATCTTTAAAAATTAAGGTGATTGCAATATTGTTGTTGTTTTTGTCTTTGTTTGAAGTGTCTGCAAAGTCCATGAGCTTTAATTAGAGTAAGATTTAAACACTTAAGCATCCTTGTCGAACTGCTGCGGAATATTCTGTTGAGGGGCAGAAGAGTTGAAGTCAGAGTATTCTTTGGAAAACTGAAGTAGATGATCCCAATTGCATTGTCTGGCTTTAATTTATCTGTAAAACAATGAATTCAGTGGTTTCCTCAAGCACTGGATTCCTTTCACAGTGTCTTTACCAGCAGATCTCTGCTTTAGCACAACTCAGTACAGCTCATTTTTTTGCAATAGCTTCTCTACTTTGCAGCTACAAAACACTGTTTGCTACCACAAAATAAAACACATTTCTTGTGCTCTCTCTGCTGTTTTTCATATCCCTGACAACTTTTTAGACTTTTTTAATCCTAAGCTATTAAAGCACCATCAGGACTGTAACAAAACTGTGATGCAGCCAAAACAAGGATGGTGTTTGGGGGTGTTGTAAATGAACCAAAGGGCCCTTGGGACTCGTGTGTTGCTCTCCCTGCCTCAACCACTGGCCCAGCACTGCTTGTAGGGCACTTTCAAGGTGCTGTAAGGGCACAAGGGCGGTGGTTTTCCTTCCTGCTCTGTGTGTGAGCAGAGAACTGCTGGGACACTTGGATATTTATAAATCCCTGGTTCCAGATGGGATCCATGCCAGGGTGATGAGGGAGCTGGCAGATGAGCTTGCCAAGCCTCTCTCCATCATTTATCAGGAGTTGTGGCTCACTGTGAGGTTCCAGAGGATTGGACACTGGCCAGTGTGACACCCATGTACAAAAAAAGTAGGAAGGAGGGTCCTGGTAATTCCAGGCCAGTCAGCCGGGCCCCAGTGGCAGGTGAGATAACGGAGCAGTTCACACTGAGTGCTATCACACAGCACTCACAGCATGACCAGGCTATCAGACCCAGCCAGCATGGCTTTACCAAGGATGGGTCATGTC
Source organism: Melozone crissalis (assembly GCF_028551555.1). Taxonomy (NCBI): domain Eukaryota; kingdom Metazoa; phylum Chordata; class Aves; order Passeriformes; family Passerellidae; genus Melozone; species Melozone crissalis. The sequence goes on from NW_026535957.1 coordinate 766,053, forward strand.
TGACCAATCTGGGCTCCTTCTGTGAGCAGGTGACGGCCTGGTGCATGCAGGAAAGGCTGTGGGTGTTGTGTGTCTGGGCTCCAGCAAGGCCTTTGGCACTGTGTCCCACAGCACATTCCTGGAGAAGCTGCAGCCATGGCTGGGACAGGAGCACTCTGTGCTGGGCTCAGAACTGGCTGGATGGGCCCAGAGAGTGGTGGTGAATGGTGCTGCATCCAGCTGGCAGCCAGGCACCAGTGCTGTCCCTCAGGGCTCTGTACTGGGACCAGTTCTGTTTAATGTTTTTATAGACGACATGGGTGAGGGCATCGAGTCCTTCATCAGTAAATTTGCAGAGGACACTAAGCTGGGAGCTTGTGTTGATCTATTGGGAGGAAGGAGGGCTCTGCAGAGAGACTTAGGTCAGTTGGATGGATGGGCAGAGTCCAGCAGCATGAAGTTTAATCAGTCCAAGTGCTGAGTTCCACATTTTGGCCACAAAAATCTCCTACAGCGTTCCAAGCTGGGGACAGTGTGGCTGGACAGTGCTCAGGCAGAAAGGGCCCTGGGGGTGCTGGTGACAGCCGGTTGAACATGAGCCAGCAGTGTGCCCTGGTGGCCAAGAAGGCCAATGGCTCCTGGCCTGGATCAGGAATAGTGTGGCCAGCAGGAGCAGGGAGCTCATTCTGCCCCTGTACTGGGCACTGCTGAGGCTGCACCTTGAGTGCTGTGTCCAGTTCTGGCCCCTCAGTTTAGGAAGGACGTTGAGATGCTGGAGCACATCCAGAGGAGGGCAGCAAGGCTGGTGAGGGGTTTGGAACACAAGCCCTGTGAGGAACGTTTGAAGGAGCTGGGGCTGTTTAGCCGGGAGAAGAGGAGGCTCAGGAGTGACCTTATTGCTCTCTACAGCTTCCTGCAGGGAGGTTGGAGCCAGGTGGGGTTGGTCTCTTCCACCGGGCAGCACTGACAGAACCAGAGGACACAGTCTCCAGCTACAGCAGGGAAGGGATAGGTTGGATATTAGGGAAAAAATTTTCACTAAAAGAATAATGAAGCACTGGAATGCTCTTCCCAGGGAGGTGGTAGAACCACCATCTCTGGATGTGTTTAAGATAAGACTGGACATGGCACTTGGTGCTGCAGTTGAGGTGTCAGGGGATAGGTTGGTCTCGATGATCTGAGAGGTCTCTTCCAGCCTCATTATTCTGTGATTCTGTGATTCTGTGATTCTGTGATTCTGTGTGTGTCCATGGCAATATCACAGGTACTCCTGGGCAAAGTCTCTGAAGCTGCTTTTACTTAACTCAGCAGTGTCTGTCAGAAGGAGAGGACAGAAATGTGTGAAGAACCTGCTAGAAGGAAATTTGGCTTCACTGATAATTCTGGCAAAATTTTTGTTGATTTTGGTGGATTGCAGCTATCCGTGTCTTTAAGCCCACCTATTTGGTGATGTCTGAAGGGGGTTTGGGATATTTCATTGTATTTGTTTCTCCTATGTGCTCTGTAATGCCTTTTGATACATACACAGAGGATGCACAAAGATTTAAACTTGGGCTCCTGATCATATATAAGCTTATATCACCATCTGTGGAAAAAATATTACTCTTGTGATGTTTCTAAGAGATAAATACATTATCTACAACAGTATTAATTAGATATTATATACTATTAATTAGATAGTATTTGAGATTAACTTGTGGAACCTGTTCTAATAGAATCCAGAAACAACGAATGAATTGTTCTCAAAACTCTACAAAGAGGCTGAGAAGATCAAGCAGTGGAAACTGACTGTAGAAACTGAACTAAACCAGAAAGAAAGAAAACTCCAAGAGAACAGAAAGATTATTGAAGCACAGAATAAAGCCATTCAAGAACTGCAGGCCAGTATTGTATAGTGTACATTGAACAGATGAAGTTCAGTGCTTCCTGATTCAGTATGACACTATTATTGATACAATTAAATATTAAAGACTGTTGCAGTTTGGTTTGTGCCTTGAGAAAATGATTATTTTGAGAAGTTGCAGGCACCTGTCCTGTGTGAGGGTGGGTATGAAGAATATACCTGTAAGTGTCTCATTTGCTGGTAAATTATTGTTCATTAATTATTGTATCTTTCATGCAAAAGATGACTCAGCATGTAATACCAGATAAAACAGACTTCTGTCTACTGATGCCCCAAGTGACTTTTTCATGAGGGATTTGAGAAGTTCAAGTGCATTTCTAATATATTTTTCAATAACAGTGTCTTTTTGCATCTGTTCCCCATGAAAACAGTTTGAAAATGAGAAACTCCATTTGAAACTGGAAGATGAGATATGTGAAAATAAAGATCTCTTGAAAGAGTAAGTAATAGAACCAAGGATATATTTTTGTGGTGGAAATAATCAGTTTCCAAGTGGGCAGTTTTATGTAGCTGTTAAATTTTGAAGGTCATTTCCATTGTTACTCCTTAGGTGCACAAAGCACTGTGTACTCCTGTGCAAACATGATATTTTTCCCTCCTTTAGAGCTGCTGCTTCGAGGCATCTGTGTAATCTGCTCAAGGGCACCTGCACTCGCTTCACAGAGAAGACCAGCAAATGTAAATGCTTTTTTAGTTTTTATTTATCAGATAAATGTACTTCTAGCTTGTTCTGAATTCACAAACAGAAGCAAGAAGAAGAAATTTCTCGTGCTGTTCAGAAAAGTTCTCCAGTTGAGATCGACTGGATGTGGCTCTCAGAATGAGAAGTGAATTTTAAGTGGCTCACAAAATTGGAAGTGAAGCCCCAGGTCTAACAGATTTGTGGTTTGTAATGCTGAATGCAGAGGGCTTTTGAAGGCAGTGAGATTGTTTGCTGCAAGGTTGCCAGCCTGGGAGCTCCTTGGGTGCCCAAACAGTGCTCCAGGTTTGAGGCAGTGCCCACAGCCCCGACTGGCACTGGAGCCACTGCAGAGCAGGGCAGGGCTCCCCAAGGCTGCTCAGCCCATTGAAGCTTTGCAGTCCCAGCCACACTCTGGGAATGTATTCAGACATGAGAAGTGACACTTCATGCCTGGTTTTAGGCAGTAGAATCTACTCTGAATTCCCAGCACTCTGTAACAAATTTCCAGAGCTGACCTTTCCTGTTTTCAGCCATCACACATTTGTGGGGAAAAAAGGTCTGAACCCCAAGGTATAATGAGTAACTGGAATTCTTCTCATGAAACTGAACAAGCCAAGACAGTTGGATAACTTAATGAAGTTTAAATTCTTGAGGTTTTAAAATATGTTATTGATTGGGAATTTTACTTTATATGCAATTTAGAATTGTTATTATAATCATTATAATTTTACTAACTTGATCCTGGATACTTAAGAAGTGTCTATCTCTTTTTAGCCTTAATTCTAGAAACACTTGTATATAGTTGTACTGTTCTTTTTTGATAGCTGTTTCTTTTACTGTTCTCTTTTTAATTGTTTTCTTAGGAAAAAATAGTATCAATTACAAAAGTGAAAGGAAAGAAGGAAAATATGGACATGGAGTGTTGCAATTTTATAATGACAGTTCAGATGCTCTATCAGCATCTGCTGATAGGAAGAAATTAAGTGCTAAACCCTAGATTACAGTTTATAAATACTAACAGTTTTGATACGTTATTATTCAACAGCATTAATACTATAATAATTAATATGGTCTCATAAACTGATCCAGAATTACACTTTTCACAGAAAAAAATATCTTGGGAAGGAAATTTAAAAGTTGAGCTTGCTTAATGTTTCAATGAAATACACATTTTCCCTAGATTCTGTAACTTTTGGCACCATGTTTCATAATGACTTATTTAGTAAGAATGGAGCTGATAATTCCTTTGTTAATTCATTATGCTGATTAAAAATTATGACTTGGGCAGCTGGCATTCTTGTCCAAAAGAAAAACTTTCTTATATGTTCTTGCTTTGATAGATGAACAGGAAAAGGAAGCAACAATACAATTGTATGAGGAACTTCACAGCAACGTAGAAGTAAGTGAGCAAGCTTGATGAAAGGAATGTGAGTTATGTGAGCTGAGCTGAGTTCCATGTTTATGTTGGGATACTGTTTGTGTCCATCATGTGTGGGTATCATGTCATGTGTGATGCATGAAGTTGGGTTCTCAATCCCTTTTCAAGAGTGATTTTTGCGTTCTATAAAGCACATTCAATGGAGAAGGTGCAGCAGTGTGTGGGATGTAGATCCCTGTGATCTGGGTGATGTGTGCTTAGTGCTGGGTCGCTGCCACAGTTTCTGGCTTCTTTCTGGGCTCTGTTTCACCTCCCTGCTGGTTCCTCAGAATGGCTGAGGTGGGCAGCAGCCCCTGGAGAAGTTCCAGGGTTTCCAGTATTGAACTTCAAATATTAAATTTTGTTTTTAGAGAATGACGGTGGCATTTGAAGAGCTTCGTGTGCAAGCAGAGAACGACAGATTGGAAATGAGTTTCAAATGTGAGAATTCTGTTTATTGAGTTTATGCAGCTGGCTCAGTTTTGTACTTCATAGCTTGTGTTACACATGCAGTGTCAGGGCAGCCAGATGTGAAGTGCTGGAATGGTGAGCAGTTCACACTGAGACACTGGGACCCTTCTTTTATTCCTGCTGCCTTTGGTCACTGCCTGGCCCCTTCTGTTGCTGTTCCACTGGGCCAAAGCTGGAACTTTATTTCTCAAACAGTCACTCAAAATTGAAGTTTTGTCTGTGAAGTACAGTCTAGAGATCAATACTTACTTCCCATAGTTTGTTTATTTAAATGATAATGCACTAGTGTATAGCTACAGAAACTTTAGCTAAATGCTCTCTCTCTGTATGTATAGCCTGCTATGTTCCTGTTTCATTCTCACATGCTCTTTTCTGTTTGTATTTTCATTATAAAATCAAACATTGCCTCAACAATTACTCTTGGGAAACAAATGGTACAGCTGTACAATTCCAGGCAACCTTAAACTGGAAGTTGTATTGAGCTTGGAGTTTATTTCAGCTAGAATGTTAACTATGGATGTTACTGTATCTCCAAAGTAAAAGAAGAAGCAGAAAAAGTGGACAAGTTTGAAAAAGAATGCAGACTGGAAGTCAGTCAAAAGGAAAAGCAGGTTTGCTCATTTTACCATCTAAGATGTAGAGCTTTATTTGGAACTAATGGGGCAATGCAAGAGCCAAGAAGTGTTTCTGGGTATTAGTAAAAAAGACAAAATAACATCTGAAGCTGCATTTAAGTCAAATTCTTCTAAGTTTAGTGGTGTTTCAGTCCCTTTAGTCTACTGGAATTTATGGTTTGATTTTGAATTGGAGAACTTTTTTGTTTAGAGTAATGTGACTTGATCAATATTTGGCTAAGATTATATCTAGACAAATATTATCTATCTATCTGTCTGTCTGTCTATCTATCTATCTATCTATCTATCTATCTTGAATGACAGCAAAATGTCTGCTTATCATACCTGGGTACAAATGAAAATTAATATCTGTCCCTTCTCCAGACTTCATGATGATATTTCTTGCATTTTTCTAGATTTCAGCTCTTACCATACAGAGAGATCAAAAAGATGATGTCATAAAAGACATCAAGGCTCAGCTGCAGACGTCACAAAATAAGATTGCTGACTTAATGGAAGCAAAATGTAAGAATGTTCTGCCTGCTGTGTTTAAATGTAATTGTTTCTAGAATTGAAATGTAATTGTTTATGAATCTTTATTTATTAGATGTAATTGTTTGTAGAAGCATAGGAAACAGGGCCATGATAGTCTTATTCTGTTGCTGGTTGGCAGCAGAATTTTGGGGCCTTGAAGGCCTTATTTTTGTTTGGAACAGGAGCTGCTCATGTGGGAGCAGGACTGGCAGGGCAGTTTTTAGGGGGAGTCAAGCATTGAGAGCTCTTGAAAATTGCAAGGGGAAAATATGTTGCTTCAGTTTTGCAAATGTACCGTCAGGCACATGTCACTGAGGAAACTTACTTTTCAGAACTTGATTTTCAATATTTTTAAGCCATCTATATTTTAATTTCATCTATTATTTTATAGTATATGATGTCAGTACCATTAGTCTTTGTTACATTCTTTAAATGTATGTAATTTTCCATTTTTAGCAGCATTTTTTAGTAAATAATCCTATTTTTAAAAATATAAACATCTTTTTTTGCTTAGTACATAATGAAGAAATGTTAAAGGAATCCCAGGGCAGTAAAGAACATTTGAGGGCAGAGCTGGAAGAGGCTAAAATTTCATTGCAAAAGGCAGAGGTATCCCTTGCTTATAGTTTTACAATACAAATAGACTAGATGAGTATTTGCATAAGTAATTATGGATACTTTAGACATGAAACAGCTGTAGCTCTTTGTTGCAAAACATGTTTAGAAATGATATCATGTCTTGAAGGTTACTCAAAAGAACTTGGAAACTGAATTCCAGACTACAGTGAAAACATTAATTCAGGTCACTGGAGAAAAGGAAGAGCAGGAGGAAGAATGTAAAAAAATGAAGGCTTTGCTTGCAGCCCTGACAGAGGAGTTTGAGACTTCTGTTGCCAATTTGAAAAGCTTGCTGCAAGAAGAACAAAATAGGTAAATTAATGAGTTTAAATTCCAAGAGTGATCTTACAGGTTGCAGTCTATGACGAAATCAATAACAATTGGAAATGAAGCTGAAATTTTTTTCACACAGTGGTCTAAATGCAGAGAATTTAATGTATTTTTTTTTTGTTTGTGATAGTTGATACTGTATAAAAAGTAATCTTTTGCCACCTCCAACTTTCATAATTCTGTCTTTAAGAAATACAGATTTCTGTAGATATATATTTGTTTACTTTTATGTCTACTGTTCTGAGTTTTTAAAAGTGAAATTTGATGTGTGTTGCAGGCAGATCTATCACCTGCCTGTTGAAAGATAAATGTTCTTAAAGTGCTTGTGCTAAGACTTTGTCTTATTGTCCTGTAAGTTTCAAATGCAGTGCTTTGTACCCTACATTTGGGATTTTTCATTTACCATTTCCTTAGATTAAAGAAATCTGAAGATGATTCAAAGCTGCTTATCTTGGAGCTCCAGAATAAATCTGCTGAACTGAGTAAGGCTTGTAGAAAGGCAGAAAATGAACTAGGCAGTAATAAAAATGTTTTCTGCTCTTTTCTGGAAATGGACTGTCTCTGGTAGCTGGAGAAATGATTTTACAGTACCTGTACCTGTCAGGAATGCCTGGATTTATTTTTACTCAGCTGATCCCTTTTCTTTGGGGGTCATTGGTGCTGGCAGCAGCCAAAGGGCAGTGCTGTGCACAGCTCCAATAGTCAGACCATTCATGCATGAATTCTTCTGGAGGTAATTTTGGTTTGCAGCTCAGAGCAGCAGCACTGCAGGTGCCAGGAGTGACTTGTGCAGCAGAGACAAAACCCTCCCATGGAGGTTTCTGTGTCCCTCCCCATGCTGGAAGTGGAATGATGCTGGCAGGGGTTGTCTTTAAATATCATCAATTTGATATCCTGTGGTTTCTAGGGATGTGCTCCATAGTCCCCAGAGTAAGAGCTCTGCCTTGCTGTTGAGAACTTGCAAAAAATCCCAGAATTGTGGATGTGCACATAGAAACCATTTGGAAGTTAGTAACAACTGGTTTCCTTTCCCAGCATATCTATGTGATACCTTCAGCAGTTCATATTTTTTTTCTGGAACAATGCAGGTGCATCAATACTTGGAGAATACTCTAGTCTTACAGTCCATGGTTTACTTGAAGCTATATTTGTGGAAAACATAATAGGCTCTAAATTTTATTTAAGATAAATATTTAATTTCTCTTCAGATATAGATTTGCTAATGTCTGAATAATTTTCTCAAGTCTACATTTAGATTAAGTCATAAATTAGCTTTTCAGTTTCTTAACTTAATCCAACAAGTTTTGAGAACTGGGTATTGCAAAAGGGTAAATGTTTTATACTGCCTGCTAAATATGAAAAATCATTTCTGTTCCAATAATTTTACATTTCATGTGCTGTAGAAGAGATGACAAAAGTAAAATGTGACAAAGAAGTGCAACTTGAAGAGCTGTCAGAAACTCTGGTAAATGTTCATTTTATTAATCCCATGGCATTTGCTCTTCATATGAAATTCCTCTTGCTTTGTAAGTATCTTAAATGCCATAAATAAACTCCATCCAGTCTACCTTAACATTTCTACTAAACTTTCTCACACACAATTTCAGTGTTTTCTTTGAAGAACTTCTTTATTGCCTCTGTTTTTCTTGTCTCCTGTGCTTTTGGTTTTTCTTGTCTCCCATGTTTTTGGTTTTCCTTCTCAAGGTTTTTGATTATTTCCTTCTTTGTTCATGCCCATTCAAATGCCACTCCCTCTGGATATAAAGTTTTCCCATTTTTTCTTCCTTCCAGGAAGGTAATTAGCTCTGGCCTCTGTGAACCCTGCTGTGCTGTGACACAGGCCCATTTTCTGTCACAGAAGTCTAAGCTATATGAAATACACTCTTAACAGAGGTTTATTTTCATTATGATTTTATATTTACAAGCCTAACAAGAATCCATATCAGCTGAAGTTAAGATAGTGTGAAATCAGGTGTGCATTTTACTGTGTCAGCTTGTTGTTATAATCTGTGCATTGAGTGTTCTGAACTGAGTGTCACTCATTTTCTAAAATGGGTAAATTGGAGCACTTTTACTGAAGAAGAATCTTGAGGCTACTGTACAAAATTTGCAGACAGAGAAATGTGGAGAGAGAAATGAAAATGCTCTCCAAATGAGAGAGGTCTGAAGAAAGGCAACAGTTACATGTTTTTAGAAATAGTGAAGTTGCACATCATGACTTGGATACAAGTTTATACATAAGAAACAGCACCCAGAGCAGGGTCCCACCCTAATTTTGCAGCCCAGGTAATGAAACTCACAGCAGAGGACAGACATGAACAGCACTGGTGTCACAGTTCACTATATCACACCACTTCCAGATCCCAGCAGAGACTGGAAAGATCCAATCTGGATAATCCATGGCATGGATGTTGTTGGGTTCTTCTGAAAGCCTTGTGCTCTTAGTTCATGTCTGATGACCTCCAGCAGTTGGAGTTTGCACATGGGAACTCAAAACTCTTCCTTTTCATTTTGCAGAAAGAATTCCATGGTTTGAAAGCACAGCTGACAAGAACAGCTGAGAAGGAACAAGATTATTTAAAGCAGCTTGTGACTCTGAAAACAGGTCTTGAACAAGAGGCATATGACCATTTTGAAAATGGGATATTTCATTAGTTTTGGTGTAATATAGAAGTTGCTTTAATCCACAGTGAAATGAACTATGATTGTTTTCTAATGAAAGTTTTGAACCACATATATGCCATTAAGTATATGCTTACATTTCTAAATTCCACTTTCTCTATTTATGTGTATTCTATGGCATATGTAGTTGTTCTTTCACTTATTTAACAAGAGAAAGTTTCTGAATTAATTGTTAATCTTGCTTTAAAATACATAATCTTCACTAACCATTATATATATATAAAAGTTGGCTCTGATTTTCTTTCCTTCTTCTGGCACCTTCGTACATCTCTCTGACTCTGCTGCAAAGCTTATATTTGTAGATAAAGGCCTGGACTTCTTTCAGCATGGAATAACACTTGATAATGGGTATTTTTAATTTAAAAGGAGATTTCAAAATGCATCTTCTTATTCCCCTTGGCCATTTGTTTTAAATTAGGTTAAAGAATGAACAGCTAACAGTGTATCTCAGTAAGCTTTCACTAGAGAAAGAACAAACAGCACAAGAGAAAAATGCTGTGGCTGCAGAACTCCAGAAGCTGCAAGAACAACAAGAGGCAAGTTGTAAACTTCCAGCTTTCTTGAAAGGACAATACTCAATTTGGCAAATGACTCCGTTTTACAAATTAGATGATGAGCTGCAACATGACTTGGGTCTGTAGAGTACCTGAGCAAATTTTTTTGTGTTTGAATTGGAAAGGAAGTGTATTTACACTTGTGAACAAGGCAGATCTGTGTGCTTTGGATGGCTTTGAATTTTTTAAGAAGTCACTTTGAATTTTATTTCTTTGCTGACACAAGGGTCTTTATTTAGGATAGTAAGAAAAAAGAAGACAATACAAAGCAGTTAGTTGAAAATCTAGAAGAGGCAAATAGCCAGCTAAGGCAAGTAAAACCAAATATTAATAACTGATATTGTTAAAGGAAGCAGACTCAAATAGTTAGTTGTGTTCAAATATTGCTTTCTGGGATTCTTTGATTAATGTTTTTTTAGATTACATAGCTAAACAGAAACTATTCAGAATTGCTGTTGGCCAAGTAGAAATTTTCTCAGATTAGAAATACCAATTGCTGCAGGAACAATGTTTGCCATCATTTTGTATTCCATAGTAGGAGCTGTCTTGTTTTGCATTAGACATCTCAGGTGTGAAGGAAATTCAAATGGAAGCTGAAGGTTATGGATGAAATGTGACAAGGCAAAACTGGATCAGAGTTACTCTCTGTATCCCCAGTTCAACAGACAGGCAGCTCCCATGTTTCACAGCTGCATTGCAATAGTCCAGGTCAGGATGTATTTTCCTGGGGTTCCTGGAACATCTTTTCCTACTTACAAGAAGTATGGACAGTTCACATATTGACTTACTGGGCCTGTTGCTGCATTTTAAGAACATTTTCATTGAGCAGCTTATGTGAAGTTCCCATCAACATTAGCAGCTCTTTCCAGAAAATAAAATATGGGTTTGTTAGGGGTACTGAAAATAAGTTAAAGGCAATAAGGAAATATTTACTAATGCTTGTTAATTTGGCACTTAGAAATGAACTGGAGTCTTTGAAGGAGAAAATGGCAAAGACAGGTGAAGAGATGAAAAGTACACTGGATGAAAGAGAAGAAAATGTATGTCCTGTGTCATGAAAATATCTTACAGAACCTGCAGGGCAGCATTCAATGTAAAATCTTTGTTGGGATTTTTTCTGCAAAGCTCTGCCTGGGGGATGTGATCTCTGCCAGAGGTTTCTTCTTTCCCAGCTGCTGCCAGCTATGCCCTTGCGTGTCCCCATGTGAGCCCTGGTATTTCAAAGGACAAGCACAGTCACTGGGATGTTCACTCTGTGCTGGAAGTTTAATATTAAAGATTTATTTGTTTGTTTTCAGGCAAACAGAGAACCTGCTTTTCTGTTTTTTCATATACCCACTCAGTGATGGATGGGCTCTGGATTAGCTTTTTATATGTAGTGTGAGTTTGAGCTGAAATAGATTCAAACATTTTTACTTTTCTTTCTATTGGTTCAAAGCAACCTGGGGTTTTTAGCAAATTTCAAAATTTCATTGTAAAAGTCAAAGATTTACAATTTAATTTCAGGTTAAGAGAACTGAAAATGAAATTTCAAGAAAGGAAAAGCCATTGAAGATTCTAGAAAATAATTGGGAAAATTCATTTTTTCATGGATGTAGGGAACTTCATACAAGTGCATTTTTTAAATTGTGAAGATCTTGGGGTTTTTTTCTTCTTCTTTCTTAACTCCATAACCACTAAGGAACTGGTTCACTGCTATTAATTAACATCTTGTGGTACTTTATGGCTAAAACTCTGATTATTCTAACATGGCAGCTGGTGTTTCAGTCCCATTGGAACAAACCAGACTGGTGCAAGGGCAGGTTTGAGAACATCTACAGGAATTGCTCACATAGGGAGTCATTTGTAGAACTTACTAATTCATGTCTGAAATATCTCTTTCAGATGAATAATTTAAAGAAACAGATGGAAAATAAAACCAAATGCATTGAAGAGTTGCAGCAGGAGGTGTGTAGAGATTTTAAATGTCACAAATACATAAACACATTATACTTTGGGTTGCCTTTCCAGCAGGTTTTTGTCTGCTGTGATGCCTTTAGATACACCTATGTAACTTAAACATTTTCCTTTCTTATCCTAACCCTGAGCAAATTAGAGAGTCATCTTAGGGATCACTTGATTTGTTAAATGAGCCTTAATTTGAAAAGAGCAATTACAAAAATAATATCTTTAATAAACTTCTACTCTTTTTCATTTAGTGCATAGTGTTATTTATGTACGTGTATGAGTATCTCAGTTACCACTAGTAGAAAAGAATTCTGCACTGGCACAAACTGTAGTAACTTCACTGTAAAAATAAATAACTTGTATTTTTGGTCATGACATCTTCACACCTTCTGTCAGCAGCATCTCAGTTTTAATTTCCATTCTGCACCTCATTTGTTATTCCCTGCTGCTGCTCAGGAGGAGCCTTTCTTAAGGTCGTGAAGAAACAGTAATTATCACAGAAATTAGCTGAACATTCATTTGTTTGAAGAATTGTTCTGGAACCTGAGCTGCACAACAAAGAGTTATTTGCCTGATGAAAGCTGGAATATCTTGATGCAGTTAAACCATGACATAATTCTATTAACTTATTGAGGTACAGTGCTTGTTTTGTTTTATTTCAACAGAATAAGGTGCTGAAAAAGAAAATTACTGCAGAAAGCAAGAAAAGCAATACTTATGAAGGGAAGGTAGGTTTAAATAACACCGTGTAGAAGATGAGGTGAGTGTTTTTAACTTCCAGTGTAGGTAATGATAATACTTGTTATACATTCTGAGCTGGTTTATGGATCTAGGATCCAGACTTTGCAGGAATGAGCTCATAGTTTTTAGAAGATGCTTCCATTTTTAATCATTGGGCACTGACTATTGGACATTTAAGAGATGGATTCACATTGCAATTAATGATGTTTCCAATCTGTTCCTTTTTGTTTTCTTTTGTTGATAGTGGACTGAACAGGGTTCAGCAACCTCATTGTAACAGAAAAGCATTTAATAGAAATATATATATAAACATATTACTCTTTTTAGGCTGTTCTTTAAATGTGTTCTTCAGTGGCAATCCCTCTGATGGGAATATTGTGTCCAGCTTTGGGTAATGCACTTGAAGAAAAGTGGACTTTTTTGAGGATATTCATATGAAAAACTTAAAAAGAAAAAACTGTAGTGAAAATGCACAGCTGGGAGAAAATGTACCATAAAACCTGTGAAAATCTGATACAGATTTACAAGAGAGGGAATAAAATCTCCATCTCCATTTGTTTTTTTTTCCAAGGCATTCACAGCATTTAGGGTGACTGCTTAGGGCAGTCTTCCCCATTGTGCTGTTGCCATTGTTCCTTTGAGTATTTTCTAACTCACTTCAGGCCAAAGTTCAAATCTTTATTTTAAAAAACCCTGAACTTTTAAATAGGAACCATTTGAATCATATACCTGAAAAGTAACAGTGTTTGTGCTCAAAAATAAGAGGTAAGAAAAAATAATCAACATAGTAATTCCTAAACAAATAACAGCAGCAATTCTGCTTTCTCCAAAGGTGAATAAATTGCAGTTAGAGATGGAAAATATGAACAAGCAACATAAGGAAGAAGTTGACATCTATCAAAAAGACATAGAAACAAGAAAAGTAAATGAAAATAAACTTTGTGAAGAGGTGAGAGGTGTTAATTTTTACTGTAATTTTTTTTTTTTAGTTTAAAATGTTGTTCTGAAGCTTTAATGTCCAGAGTCCTTGCTCATATTTCAGTCTTATCAACATAAATGGAATTTGTTTTGTATGCCTGTGAGCAAAGCTTTAGTACATTAGGTGCTTAGGTTGAAATATTTGAATATGTCTTTGACAATGAGAACTCCATTAAAAATTCCTTCTTTCAAGATATAGTTTAAAGAAATTCCACCCTTGGTATAAAGTCAGCCCAGTTAAATTAGATTATAACTTCTCCCATATTAGGATTTTTCCACCCACACTTTTTTGATGGCAATGCTAAGAAATGTTAGGGCAGAGGGCTTGAAATGGCCTTTTGGTTTGCAGTGAGCTTGCCTGCCTTGGCTGTACCTTTGATCTTGCCCATTTTAACAATCTGCAGAAAAGATGAAGGATTTGAAAGGGATCTTAAAAGCAAATAAAGCCCAAGTGGGACTGCAAACTTTGCACCCACAGGGGGAAGAAGAAATTGAGATTTAAAAGAAATATATTGTTATGTTGATGAATGAAATGCAATTTATTACTGACAGGTAGAAAAGATGAGGTTGCTTTGTAATGAAACTGCAATGATACAGAGAGAAACTGATGCCAGATGTCAGCACAAGATAACTGAGATGATGGCACTGATGGAAAAGCACAAGGTCAGAGATTTTGCTGCTAGCTGTGGTTTGCAATGGGTGATACCATGTCAATACCATGTTTATAACTTGTGACACCACGTTAATGACCTTTCCAAAGCAGAAACAGGCCTGAGTCTGGGAAAAGGAAGCTGAACACATGCTGGACTTTGCATCATCTAAAATCAAATTCATTTGAAGAATATGAACACATTCCTATGGGCAGATACATTCCATTCATCTAAACTTCTGGGATTTTTAGATTTTTTTTTCAATTCAGGCTTCCTTTGACACCATCTGAATGCAATATTTTTCAGTATCAGTTTGGCCTCTTTCTCAGAGGTTACCTAGTGACTGTCAGCAGTTTAGCCTGACACATTTTAGTTTACCTTTCTATTCCTCATTTTGCAATATCTTTAGCAGCTACATTAATAAAGATGGCACAGCTGGCTCTTAGTGCTGAGCACATATTGCTGCACAGAAATAAAGCACTCTCTGCCAGTCCACAAAATAATACTTGAATTGAGCATTTCCTGTTTTACAGTTTCTGCAGAAGCATCAATGAATCTTTTCTTTATGAATCTTAAGAGCCTGGTTTGAAAAAATGATGTTTTAAGACTGGATAACTCTATATTGCAACATTTAGTCACATGTTTTGAGTTTGTTGTTGGTTTGGGTTTTTTTACCACAGAATGAATATGATAAAATGGTTGAAGAAAAAGATGCAGAGTTAAAAGTATATAAAATGAAACAGCAAAAGCAGTTCTCATCAGAAAGGGCACTGGTAAGGAGCACTTTGCAATGGTCAATAATTCAGTGAAGGGGCTGATGTCCTTGTGTAGTGGTTTTATACTGGCTAAGTGCCAGGCACACACAAAAAAACATTCACTCATTTTTCTCTGCTATTGTTGAGCAGAGGAGGGGAAAGAAAAATTCAAGGACTGAGTTGAGATAAAGATTAGGAGAAAAACACTTTGAGGGTAAAGCAGATTCAAACTTAAATAGTGCAAAAAAATTATTATTAATAGAATTAAAAGTGAGTAATGATAATTAAACGAAACCCTTAAAACACCTTTTTTCCCAGTCCCTCCCTCTTGCCCACCGACAGCACAGAGAGACAAAAGATGTGATCTTCGGTCAGTTTGTGACTTCTAAAGATCTTTTTTCAATTTGCTTAGAGAGTTTCTTTTTCCTGCTGTGCTCTGGGGTCTTTCCCACCAGGGACATTCTCTGGGAACTCTTCCAGTGTGCTTTTAATTTTTACCCGCAGCAGTCCCACCCAACCTGCTGCAACAGATCTTATTCTGGGCGCTAAAAACTCCAAATGTTTCTAAAAATAAATTGGAGTGGCAGTGTGTTTGTGTCTGCTCCTCCAGATAGTGGGTCATGTTCTGACTCCGCACTTTGAATAGGAAACTTTTGTTTTCAATATTTAGATTGTGCCCTCTCACCCCTGCTCTATTGTGCCCTCTCACCCCTGCTCTCCCAAGGGTTTTAAGGTATTACCTTGAACACTTCTGATCAAGTACCTGTTTCTTACAGTGCTTCAGTCTTTGTTAAACAAGCTAAAGCAAAGCTTCAAGTATAGGGCTGAAAAGCAAATAGAATTATCTTGTGTATCTAATGAGTGTCCCTGTTAATTACCGCCTCATTTGGGACTGTTTTCCTTTTTCTGGGCTGTGCAGAGTTAACCCTGTCCTTTGTTTAATGGTTTGTAGGAAAATGAGCTGTCATGTTTGAAAAGGGAACTGTCCTCCCTTAAGGAACAGCTGAGAGCAGAAATGGAAGAAAAGGTGGAGTTTTTTATTCCCTGAGCAGTGGGGGTGAGAGGTGTGGCCTGGGCTTGTGCTGTGGGAGGAGTTGGGTAAGAAATGAAACTGAACAGAAAAACAGTGACTTTGGAATGCTGGGGTTGTGCTAAATCTGGTCATAGATTTGTGTGAACGTTGTAACAGTCTGTGATTATAGATTACATATAAATAAACAAACAACAAAACAAAACTCTCCTTGATTTTAGTTAATTTTAACTAGCTAAAGCAAAAAAGTTCCCTAAACTGAAGGGGTTTTTCAGTGACTTTTGAATGCTGGGGTTGTACCAAACCTGGTCATATTTTTGTGTGAACTTTGTAGCAGTCTGTGATTATAGACTGTGCTCTGTAATTAGACCAAGAAGATTTTTAACAACTGAATTCAAATCAATATTTCCTTGCTGTCACATAACTCTTTTGTAGGAGAATCTTGTAAAAGAGCACTCTGGCAGTGTGATTCCTGAAAGTGAAAAGAAACACAAGGTAACTTTAACTTTTTAATTGCTTTTAGAATTTGGTAGTATTTATATGTGTAGAGTCAATTGAAGTGCCATGATAATTTATTTCCATTCAACAAAAGACAGTAGAATGCTTTAGACTTAAAATTTTAAATTATAGAAAATACAAATTGATGTTCCTGGGACTCCTAAACCTTGTTTAGATCTATGCAGTGAATCTATTCATGTAAAAAATAGAAACTCTCCAAATTATATTCCTAGAAAAAAAAATAAAAAAATAAAAAAAAGTCTTCTTCAGTACAGGAAGCCCCTTGGGCAGTCCAACATTGAAGTTTTGTAACTCCTGACAGTGAATTTTTCTTGTTGCATTTTTCTGCCTGTATTTCTTACTTCTCTGTAGATGATTCTTTTTTTCCCCCTGGGATAAGAAGGGATTTTAAAGGGTCACACCATTCCATGGAGATATGAGACAGCAGTTTCTGGAAGGGCTCCCAGTGTGTAATTTTTCTTGCTCACTTGTTGATTTTTTTATGTCTCTAGAATTATTTTACATAGTCTTAAAAGTGTCCATTTGTAAAGGCACTTTTCCTCTATGGAAGAGAAAAAAGCTGATACAGCTGTAAAAGTGGTCAAAGTATCAAAGTAGTCCTGACTGCAGAACTGACCCTTCTTCCCTGTCAGGAGTTCACTTGTGGTTTTCACATTGGAACAATGGAATCCAGCACCATTTTGAGGTTATCTGTCTAAAAAAGGACTGCACTGGACCATTCAATGCTTCTCAGTTTCACTTCTAGTGAGAAGACTATTTTAAGAAACACCAATCTGGATGTAGCTACCAATCTTTCTTTGAAAGCCTTTTCCTGCAGTTTTGTTTGTTCCCATTTTCTTTGATGTTTGATAGAGTCCAATGTAGTGGCTGCAGTTCAGAATAACCTGGATTTCTGCAGATAAGCATGGAGAACTTAAATACAATGTGCCATGAAACTCAGCTCTTCCATAGCTTCTCCTTCATTCTCCTCATTTGGCAACAAAAATAATATAAAAAATGATATTTCAACCCCACCCCACTTTGTTTGGGTCTTTGCTCCATCTTTGGATGGAAAGATCAGAGTTCCACCAGTTCTCTCAGGTGAATTCTTGGACACTCAGACTGTAAACTGGGTCCTGAGTTTGGCTTTAGATTCCATACTTACCCCATAAAATATAATCTAAAAATAGAAACATTTTCTTTCCCAGACATATGTTATAAAGACTCCTCCAAGGGATAAAATGCAGAGTGGAAGAAGCACAAACCTGCCTGCAGGGCAGAGCAGCAGGAAAAAGCAGAAAGTGCTTGTGCAGCTGGACACTCAGTCAGACAGCTCTGAGCACACTGACCTCCTGGTAAGAGCCAGAGAACAAATCATGGGCTGAGCAGCTCTTTGTGCTCACTGCTGGGGCTGAGAATGGAAATAAAGAGTTTGGGCTTCCACATTCCAGCCAATATTTATGTATATTTTTAATTTATTGGTTCTTTCTGGAATTGTAGTTGTATGTACATAATTAACATTCTTTTTATTGAACTGTTATGCCTCATAATGACAACTTTTCTTTTTCATAATTTAATATCCTTAGGCAGAAAGAAAAAGTAATTTTAATATAATGTGACTAAGTAACTTTTAATTTAACTTTCAACTTTTAATCATATAGAGCATAGTCTCGGAAGAAGAAACATTTAAAAATTTGTACAAAGATTATCCACAAGCTTCACAGTTACATTCCACAGCACCAAAAAAGGTATGTTAGCCTTTCCTAAGATTAAAGCAAGCAGTTAATCAGATTGTTTACAGAAACGAAAGGATGGCTTTATTTTCCTTCCCAGAGCCCAGCTCCATGCAGTGTGAAATTTCCAGGCTCTGCTCTGAAACTCAAAACCATGAGGAGAATGCGCGAGGCGGGCTGGACTGCACTCTCCAAAATGGACAGGAAAAGGAAAATTAAAGATGCTGTAAAGCTCTTTGCTTAAAATGCAGAAATGCCCAGTGCCCTGGCATTGCTTGCAGGGCTGTTTTTCTCTCAGAGTTGGTGCTTTCTTGCATTTTTCTGTCATACTAAATGTGTTTAATACTGTGTTCATTCCTTTACACATATAAACTTTATAGATCTATAACTGCAACCCCTGCAGAGCATCTTCCACCTTTCCTCCCTTGTGCTTCAAAATGTTGGGACACAAATTAGCCAATTTTAAATTTGGAAATAAGTAGAACTACACAGAAAGTTGTTTCAAAGCTGTTTCTGGCATTAGAAATTCTGGTTTCAAAGAACTTCTGTTCTTTTACATTTACTCTGTTTTTCTTAACACATAAATACTAAGTGGAAGAAATGTAGCTGTTAAATGAATATTCTTTTACCTGAAGTCCTCTTGCTTTTTCCTGCATTTTAATGGCTGTTAGACCTGTCTTTTTAGACTATTTTGTTTTCAGTATGTTAAAATGGTTTCGAAACTTCTAAAATTTCTGTAGAATTACTTGTATTTAAAAAGATTTCAGCTTCACAAGGAGTAAAATATGCACGTTATAAGATTGTGAAACCAATGTTAAGATGCCATTAAATTGTTTATCTGAAATATAAAGTGTGGGACTATTTGTTGTTGCGTTAAATATTTGAACACAGACAGAAATCACCCACCAGCCTTCCTAGGGACCAGCAGAAGTGCAAGGATAGATTAGAACATCTATTTCTGTATTAATCCTTGGTTAATCTTTGTCAGGATCTCTGGCTGGTCAGAGTGACCCTGAGAAAAGTTCCAAAGTCACTTTTCCCAGTCTGGTGCTTGAAGAAGGAGTCGGGGCTCTTCATTTCTCAGTCTCAAGGTTGTTTATTTTATCTTACCTATAAAAAATTTTCTCCTGTCCTGCCAAGGTGAGCTCAGCAAGACAGTTCCAAGCACTCTGCCTCCCCCAGGGCAGTATTATGTCTTTATACTAAAAACGACATATACAATATTTACAATTACTTTCCAATACCTATCACCTATGTTAGACAGTGAGCTTCTACTCTAAACCAATTGGTAAGTGCCAACATCACAGCAGAAGAGGGAGGCCAAGAAGAAGGAGAAAGCTGGACACACCCAGTTCCCTCCATCTTCCTACTGAACCCCCATACCAAAAACCCTAAAATCTACTTTTCCATCCTGTAATAACTTCATCAATATGCTACATAAAGTGTTGTGGCTTGCTGATCTTCATACCAGATTGGTAATTTGCTCCATGGGTCATAATCAAAACCACAGGGGCATTTTGGGCTCTGTGCCAGGGTCTCTGAGCCCCCTGGCAGGGGTCTGGGCTGCTCAGGACAGCCAGAGGGATGTCCTGCGTCCTGACAAATCTTGCTTCCACAACAATGACAAACCCTGCTTCAGAGCCTAGACATAACAACAAAATTACAAGTACATCTTAATCCCCGAGCCCTGAGCCCCCCGCCCATCACTGGGGACTCTGGGGGTTTCCCCCACCTACCCCAGTGTAGGATTGATGGGGGTAGCACGGTCGGGATGGACGGAGATGAGAGATCTCTGCAGCCAGGTCGTGGAACTTGGGGTTTATTGCAAAGGGCCTGGCTGCAGGGCCCTGCTGGGATTTGAGGTTTATTGCGAAGGGCCTGGCTGCAGGGGCCTTTTGGGATTTGGGGTTTATTGCAAAGGGCCTGGCTGCAGGGCCCTGCTGGGATTTGGGGTTTATTGCAAAGGGCCTGGGTGCAGGGCCCTGCTGGGATTTGGGGTTTATTGTGAAGGGCCTGGGTGCAGGGCCCTGCTGGGAGCTGCAGCCACAGCTGGAGCAGGCCCGAGAGAGGAGGGGGAAGAGAGGATGAGAAGGTAAGAGAGTAAAAGCGTAAGAGAGTAAAAGGGATAAGAGCATCTAAGGCAAGAGCTAAGAGACAAGAGGTAAGAGCAAGAGTAAGAGAGGTAAGAGCTAAAACAGCAAAGTTCCCATTACAATATAATAAATCTTCTGTGTTGAATATTCTGATTCTCACTAAGCAATCTAGTACAAGATACAAATCCTACAGCATTTCCATACCACCTGTAAGAATCATTACATTACCATACTGTGCTACATTTTAAACCCTAAAAACTCCTCTGTGGACCCCTTCAGTAGGGGCTGCTCTGACCCTGGGACCTGCCTGCAAGCAGAGGGAATTGTTCCATCAAAAGGGGGTTACTTTCAGCGGCCACACCGTTGTTTTCCCGTTGTTCAGTAACTAAGGGATCTCATAGCTTGCTTTCATTTCAATCTCGCTTATAGTTTCCATATTCTCAAAATCTTTTGCCAGACAATCATATTTGTAAGGCTTTCCTGTTTCATCTTCCCCAACACCCCAGAGCCGGCGCTGCTGCGGCTGTGGGACAGACGGGGTGCGAAAGGGGGATCCGGGCTTGGAGTGGGAGGAAGGGGAGGGAGAGGAGAAGGGGAGGAGCAGGAACAGGAGCAGCACGGAGGGAGCAGCCCGAGGAGGAGCAGCAGCAGGGCAAGGAGCATTGCGGGGTTCCACGGCGAGCCCGCAGCTCGGCTGGGCCCGGCAGCATCGCATTGCCCCGCGTCCCGCAGGTGAGCGCCGAGGGGAAGCGGCAGCTCTGGGAGGGCTTTTTGGGGGAAGAGGGGGATTCTGCTGGGGTTTGGACCTTGCCGATTCCGGAGTTGTGAAAAGTGCGTATTGTATGGCTCTATGCAGATATTTACTGTGGGAATCCATAGAATCAGAGTCTTTTGGGAAAGCTGCAAAAGGCAGGCCTCAGAGACAGCAGAACTGTGAGTAGAGCACAGCCATGAGATAGGTCAGCAGAAAAATTATTTAAACTGTAGAAAAAGCAAGGGCAAATAGAACAATGGCCTGTGTATTAACGCTTGTCTGAATAGCTCTCTAAGCTGCAGAAAGTTTATTTAGCAAGATATTAGGAAAGTTGAAGCTTAAGAATGGAGCTCAGTGCATTGTGTTTTAAGACTTACAAGCAGGTATTGTATTCGAAATAAGCAAGCATTGTTTTAAGCAAACATGGTGTGTGAAAAATGGCAATCACTTGTTTTTAAAATTTTAAAAGTTTAATAGTAATAAAATAGTTCTACAAATATTAATACAATTAGAGTAATAATAATTTGGACAATTTGAATTAGGACAATACAAGACAACAAATATAAAGAGTTACGGACGTCTGGGTACCTTTTTCTGGGCAGCACAAGCCCAGAAAAGGACCCCCGCTAATGAAGATTAACCCTTAAAAACAATAGCCCATTGCATATTCATACACCTCATAGATGACGCATAAATTCCATTCAAACATTCAAACACAGGATTCTGTGGTTCTGGTCAGTGTCAGCTTCTTCCTCTGAATCCTAACAGCACCTTTGAGGCGGGAAGAAGTTCGTTTCTTCTGATAAGAGAGCAATAAATTCTTTTTCTCTGAAAGATTTTGGTGTCCTGTGGCTGCTATCTTGCTGCAAGTCCTTTCTTTAAAAAAGTATCCTACATAGCATCGTTTCTGTGTTAACAATTTTTATAACCTGAAACTATATTTGACACGGTACTTAAGAGAATTAATACAGCATTACTTTCTAACGCAACACATATAATATTCATTTTCATATTTGCAAAAAGCCAATCATAAAATACAGGCATTTTCACATTTACCATATGTATTTTGATGTATTGATTAGTAGTGCTGTATTAACAGTTTAATAATAAATGTAGTCTTGTAATTAAAAGGTAACTTTTGTAGTTAAAAGAAGAACTATGTCAGTGAGGTTTTTTTAAAGAAAGGAATGAGGCACTTGCATCAGATAGCAGCCACAGGACACCTGAATCTTTCAGAAAAAAGAATTTTTTGCTCTCTTTTCAGAAGAAACGAACTTCTTCCTGCCTGGAAGGGGCTGTTAGGATTAGAGGGAAGAGGTTGATGATGGCCAGACAGAATCCTGTGTTTGAATGGAATTTATGCATCATGTATGAAGTGCATGAATATGCAATGGGCTATTGCTTTTAAGGGTTAATCCTTTGCTAACGGGTGTCCTTTTTCAGGCTCGTGCTGCCCAGAAAAAGGTACCCAGATGTCCGTAACTCTTTATGTTTGTTGTCTCGTATTGTCCTAATTCAAATTTTCCAAATTATTATTACTCTAATTGTATTAGTATTTGTAGAACTATTTTATTACTAATAAACTTTTAAAATTTTAAAAACAAGTGATTGGCATTTTTCACAGGAGTTGAGTCCCAAATATATTTTGGTGTCGCTGAGAGAGGTATTTTTAATTCATTTGATGAGGGGATATTTTTGGATCTCTCAGGAATGCAAAGGGGAGCAGGGGAAGTGTTGAGTGCCTAGAGTGGGGGGATGCTGGGGAAAGGGGACCCTGGAACACCTGATATAAAATTTCAATGGTCAATCCAAATTTTACTTCTATACCTTTTATTTTAAAGCAAGCAAGCAGCGCTGGGTGGCCGGGGAGTCACTGCTCCACTCACAGCACACACAGTTCAGTAAAGTATATATACTGTTTTTAAGCCTACAAAGCAGTTTCTGATGTGCTTGGTTAGTCCAAATTAGCAAATATCAATAAGCTGGGAGCAGTAATTTCATAATATTTCTAGGTTATCCTTGATTCCTATCCTTGTGGTTGTCTGGAGGGAGGCCTTACACTGGTGTCTGCTACATGATTTTGTCAAGTGCATCAAGCTTTTTATTATACATAAGCTTTTAATTGCTTTGTTGCAATATCTCTTAGCTTTACCCCAACTTCCTCTAATTTGTTCTAAGCATCAGTCATCTTGGTGCCTCATCTCTTTTGCTCTACTATACTTCTTTGATTTTGATGCTTTTTTTGGCTGTTTGGTCAGAAAGTTTCAAAACCTTTCTTTGTGTCTGTTTTGGACACAGCAGATAGAAGCATTTGCTGATTCCATTGCCAATTGGCACAAATCACAAAAACAATTTCCACAGAATCAGGGGAGGGTGACCCCTGGGACCCCCCAAAACCCCCTCATCATGTCTGAGCAGGACCCGGGAGAGGGGGAATGCCCAGGACCCACGGGCCCCCCAGCAGCTCTGAGAAGAGGGACCCCCATAACCCCAAAGTGAGGACACTGGAAACAGGGAACTCCTGGGAGAGGTTTTTGGACTCCTTGATTTTTGGAGGTATTTCTGGCCACCAGACACCCGGTGACTTCTAGAGATGGACTTGCCCAGTGGGACCTCCGAAGGCAATGCACTCACATCTTGTTTTTCCCCCAAATCAGGATTTCCCATTCCCAAACCTCATCTGGATGGAGAAGGCTGTAAGGAAGAAGAAGATGCCCCAGGGCACTGAGGCAGGTGAGGAGGAAGTCAGTGCCCCTTTTCCCCTCTGTCCTGCTCCATCTCCCAGCCCAGCACGGCCCTGGCTGCAGCACAGCCCCACTGCTGACGCTGTCCAGCCAGGGATGCACTGGGGGAATCCCCTTTCCCCTTCCCTCTGGCATGGAGGCAAATCCCATCCTCTTCTTGTCCTTCCTCCCCCAGGGAAGGAGCTGAGGATGGAGACCAGGGAGGACAAATCCCCACAGCAGAACCTGGTGGAAGAGGCCGTTTTGAGTGGCTCCAGGGCACAGGAATCCACCGGGGAGGAAAAGCCACAGAGATCCCTCAGGAGGAGGGGCTGCAAACCCAGCCCAGGGTGCTCCGAGGAGGAAAGACTCAGCCTGAGCCAGGAAGGCAGCCAGAGATCTGGCCAGAGCGCTGAGGTGGTGGTCCATGAGCATCTTGATGATGGCAAGAAGCCCCACCAGTGCTTGGAATGTGGGAAGAGTTTCGGCAGGAGCGACCACCTGCTCATCCACCAGAGGACCCACACCGGGGAACGGCCCTATGAGTGTGGGGAATGTGGGAAGAGCTTCAGGATCAACTCCAACCTGATCGCCCACCAGAGGATCCACACCAATGAACGGCCCTATAAATGTGGAGAATGTGGGAAAGGGTTCAGGAGGAGCTCCAGCCTGAAACTCCACCAGATGATCCACACTGGGATACGACCCTTTGTGTGTGGGGAGTGTGGGAAGGGCTTCCGTGACAGCTCCCGCCTGATCATCCACCAGACAATGCACACTGGGGAGTGCCCCTACACGTGCTCAGAGTGTGGGAAGAGCTTCATCGAGAACTCCAGCCTGATTCTGCACCAGAGGATCCACACTGGGGAGAGGCCCTACAAGTGCAGGGAATGTGGGAAAAGCTTTAGGCAGAGCTGCCATCTGAATGCCCACCAGAGGATCCACACTGGGGAGAGGCCCTACAAGTGCAGGGAATGTGGGAAAAGCTTTAGGCAGAGCTGCCATCTGAATGCCCACCAGAGGATCCACACTGGGGAGAGGCCCTATAAGTGCAGGGAATGTGGGAAAAGCTTCATCGACCCCTCCAGCCTGAGTGTCCACCAGAGGATCCACACTGGGGAGAGGCCCTACAAGTGCGGGGAATGTGGGAAAAGCTTCAGTCAGAGCACTAGGCTGATTCTGCACCAGACGATCCACACCAGTGAGAGGCCTTACAGGTGTGGGGAATGTGGGAAATGCTTCAGGCAGAACTCTAAGCTGATTGCCCACCAGAGAATCCACACTGGGGAGAGACCCTATGAGTGTTCTGAGTGTGGGGAGAGGTTTCAGAGCCGATACCGTCTCCTCAAGCATCAGCAGATTCACACAGAATAGAGGCCCTTCTGCTGCCCTGACTGCAGGAAGGGCTTTTAGAAAAACTCCACCCTCGTCACCCACCAGCGGATCCACACTGGGGAGAGGCCCTGACAGTGTCCCAAGTGTGGGAAGAGCTTCTCCCAGAACTCTGCCGTGACCCAACACCAAGGGAGGCAGCAGTAAGGGATGCCCAAGTGCCCTGTGTGCAGGAAGAGTGTTGTCTTGATTTTTAAAGATTTTCTGAGCCTTCTAATGTTTACATTCTTGTAGCAAACTTTCTCAAACACTTTCTGTAAATAACTTCTTGTTTGGCATTCTTTTATAGAAGAAGAAAAATTTGATGGACTGTTGGTTTGTCCAGTGTCATTGGAGAGGTGGCACTTTCACCCTCCAATCCACGGTCGCTTTTAGAAAACTATAAATGTTGGAGTCAGGAAATAAACTTCCCTTTTCTTCCCCTTGAGAGCAGCAGTGTGTGCGCTCGTGTTGTTTTGTGTCCTGCAGTGACAGGAAGAGCTTTGAGCGCTGCTTCAACTCCATCCCCCATTGGGGACCCCCACTGGATGGTCCACAGTGACCCTCGCTGTGCAGAGACTTGGTCATCCATGGTCCTGGTGATCCATGTTGGGAAGACACCTGGCTGGTGGTCTCCACGTCTTCCTGGCTCCCCTTGGGCACTTGGACACGGCCAGAGAAAAATCCATTGGGATGCAAACAGACATCAGAATTTCACAGTGGACAGCACAGTTTTTTACTTTTGACACCAAAAAAGTCTCACCTTTTGCATCCAATCATTGCTTCGAGTGGCATCCAGAATTCCAAATGGTGTTGGAGGTCTTTTCCAACCCGAATCATTCCATGATTCTAATTCTCTCTGGCCCACCAGCATCTTCCACAGCCAAATGGTGTTTGACTGGGGCCAAATCCAGGATTTTGGAGACAATGGAGTGGAAATCTTTCTAGAAAAGGTCCTTTCTACCTGCCCAGGCACACGGATACTTAGCCAGCATGGACACGTAAATGCTTTTATTTTGGCCTTTATTTTCTTTCATTTTTCATTATCCTTCACCCAACATTGGGGTAAATATAAAGACATTTAACTCACACACACATGGTGACATTGTGGGAAATGGGTGGGGACATGGTAGGGATGGGGACAAGGACGTGGGTGGGGACATGGTGGGGATGGGGACAAGGACCTGGGTGGGGATATGGTGGGGATATGGTGGGGATGGGGTCAAGGACATGGCCGTGGATGGCGATATTGGGCATGGGGGGGTGTCACAGATAGAGATGGTGACATGGGGCTCTATGGCCATGGAGGAGGACATGGGGGACATGGCCATGGATTGTGACACAAGTGGCCTAGAGACAAGTCCATGGGTTGACATGTCCATGCCATGGGGTGTCCCATGGCCAAGGACAACACATCCCCACCACCACCATGATACTGTCCCTTTCATGCTACCATTTATTCCCTGCTCCTCCCCATTGTCACCCCACTGTGAACCCAGCCAGGGACAGGGGTGACATTTGGGGACACTCCTGTCCCCACTCCAGCACATGCCTGGGGCCAGCAGAGAAGGGGATGCAGGACGACGGGGACTGTTCCTTGCTGTTCTCCAGACTGAACCTCAGAGGACTGAACACCTGGGGTGACACCGACACAGTCACACTGAGGGGACACAGCTGTCACCACCATGGTGACAGGGACACCTCATAGGGTGGCCCTACCTCAGGCTTGGGCCAGAGGTCTGGGTTGTGGTGGGTCCCGTAGATGCTCATCAGGCAGATGACCCCTGGTGGGATGGGAATGGCCACTTTAGGGACAGCAGATGAGGGTGGGTGGTGACACTGGGGACACCCTGGCCATGCCATACCCTTGGGGATGACACGGCCATCACACAGGGGGATGTCCTCGGTGCAGCGCCGGGACACAGCAGTGACAGGAGGGTGCAGCCGCAGGCTCTCCTTGATGCACATGGTGGTGAAGGGCAGCTGGGACAGGTCGTCCCTGGGGACAAGCGGGGGTGGCACCGTGTCCCCGAGCCACATGACCGGGGTGGCCCTGGGGACATCTCACCATTCAATGTCTGCAGTGTCCTGGCCAGCCAGGAGCTCCTGGACCTGCTGGTGGCATCGCTCCTGGTGCTCAGGGTGGCCGGTCAGGTTGTAGAAGAGCCATGCCAGGCCACTGGCCGTGGTGTCATGGCCTGTGGGGACACTGGGTGAGTGAGGGGACACTGGAGTGGCTCTTCCCCAATGGCACCTGCGAGCTCGTGCTCACCCTCAAACATGAAGGTGTCAGCCTCAGCCGCGATGTCCTCATCTGACAGGGTGCGGCCATTCTCATCCTGCAGGGGCAAGAGGAGCCACGGGCCACTGGGGCCACCAGTCTGTGGCCACCTGGGGCCAAATCCCATCCATGGCCACCACCCTATGGCACCACCATCCCACTGGCCACCAGCTCTATGGTCAGTGCTGCCCATGGCCACCACTGTTCCCCTGTGGCCACCAGTCTATGCCCAAGCCCCCCATGGCCACCAGCATCCTACTGGCCTCTGTGGCCAATCCTTCCATGGCCACCACCACTCTCTTGACCACTTTCATGCCCCATGGCCACCACCCCAACCCCACCTTGGTGAGCAGCAGGATGTACTCGCTGGGCCGTCTGCACCAGGGACAATGGGGGGACACTGTGGCCACCAGCATGGATGATAGCAGGACCATTGGGGCCACCAGAATGGCCAACAGGGACAGTGACTGGACAGGATGGCCAGTGGGGACCATGGCAGAGCCAGCACAGCCACCACGATGGCCAGCAGGGACAATGGTAGGGTCACCAGGGCCACCACGATGGCCAACAGGGACAATGGTAGGGTCACCAGGGCCACCAGGATGGTGTCATGATCCCCTCGTACAAGCGGGGGTCATGATGGTTCGTTAACTGATCTCAGAGTGCAAAAGCAACACGGAAGGGGATTTTGGTATTAATCAAAACAAATGCACCTTTAATTGAGTGCCCACAGCAGATGTGATGGAAGGATTAGAAAGGAGAATAAAGGAGAGAGAGAGAGAGAGAGAGAGAAAGAGGGGAGGAATAGCTGCCAATGGAGAGATGAAACCCTCGTGGTCCAGCCAGTAGATCCATCTTGTCACGTCAGGGAGAATCTCAAAGTCTTCGTTCTATTGTAGTCCTCCACCAAGGGGGGGAACAGGTAAGTCTATTGAAACCACTGAGAGGGAACAGGTAAGTTTGCAGACAGTCCATGTTCTCAGCAGTGAGCGAGACCAATTGTTTTCTCGGTCCAGGGAGCACACCTGCAGGCAACACTTGGCAAACATCTCGCTTCAGTCCGGCCAGCCCCTGTGTTAGAGTTATAGGGGTGTCAGTCTCAGCCCTTGGGAGGGGGCTTCAGTCTCTGTCCATCACAGTGGTCGTGAGGCAGCTGAGGGAAACCTCAGAGTGTCTCTTACAGATGATCAGTGGGGACAGGTGACAATCACTCCTGGCAGTGGCTCTCATGGCTGAAGATGCACTTCTGGAGCGTGTCCAGGGTGAGGAGGCTCAGGGGCTGCAGCACCTCCAACTCCACCGGCCCCCACCAGCTGCCACTGCTGCTGCCGCCCACTTACGGGGAAGGGCTGGGTTGGGGAGGGAACAGGGAGGAGATCAGGGACAGGAGAGAGGGGATAAATTGCGGGGTGGGACAGCAGTGGGAGAGGGGGAAGAGTGGGGAGTGGCTGTAGAACAGGGATGTGGTGATGAATGAGGGGTTGGGATTTGGGGGCAGCTTTGTGTTTGGGGTATGGGACAGTACAGAATTTGGGTACAGGACGGGGCTCAGGGTGCAAGACAGGACTCAGGATGCAGCAGTGGGTGCAGGACAGAATTTTGGGTGCAGGACTGTCCTACGGTGACGTTATGATGCTTGTACCCCATCCATGTGTTCTGTTTATGCTGGATATTATGTTCTTTGCCTTCAAGACTCGCTCTGAAGAGTGAAGTTTTGTTTTGGTTTTGTTATCAGCCGCTCCCCCATGGCTGGCAGGACACAGAGACGGGGCAGTACATGGTGCTGCTTTTGCTTTTTGCTTGGCTTTTTGCTTTGCTCTTGCTTTTGTTTCTGCTCATTAGTTAGTTTAGCTAAGCAGTCTGAATTTTTCCCTGGACTGTTTTCCTTTTCCTTTTTTGGAGCCACTCAAACTGCTCCAGACTGGGACCTGGGAAACACCGAGAGTTTGCACCTTGTGGCTGTAGTAGCTGCCCCAGCACCGGAGGGACTGATAAGAGAGCGACCACTCCCAAGAGAGACTTTCTGAATTTGTCATCTTTTTCAGAGTGGTGAAAGAGTGTTGTCACCTGGTATTGTTCATTTTGTGTGCTGGGGGTGCTTTACCTGTTAAATAAACAGGTTCTTTCCACTTCTCTCCAAGGAATCCTTCCCGACCCGGTTGGGGACAGGGGCTGTGTGTGTTTCCTTTCTGGAGGAGCCCCTTTGGAGGTTTTCTCCCAAATTTGCCCTAAACCAGGACAAAATTTGGCGCCCAATGCATGGGGCTTGAGAGAGAGTGGAAAAAACCCTGTTCTGACTGCATTTTGGTTGCCATTACTCTGTGTTTGTATCAAGCAGTTAATGGCCATGTTTTCTGAATTCATAATGTCTCTTGGGGTGGAGGCTTGCATGCATTTCTGGTCCCTAGGTGCAGAGGATCATTAACGGGACATCACACCATGATTAATATGATAAGTGAAACCAATTTATTACAAAAAGCAAGCCATCTTTACACTGTTCTCTATTGTTCACACCTCAAGCTAATACATGATTGGTTAAATCCTTTTTACGCACGCATTTTGATATTTCAGTTAATTTTAGTTAATCTTTCTTCTTCAGGCATCTTGCTGCAGGTTTTCTTGTGTGCCTTTGCATCCTGAACCATCTGCTGCTGAGCATGTTCTTCTCCTTTTGTGTCCTTCAAGGGCATGGTGACCTTACTCAGTTTCTATGAAGGCTGGATTGTGCATATGTTGCATATGTCCATTGTCCTGCAAAAAACCCTCAGCACTCCTCCCAGTGCTTTCTGGTCATTCAAGTGCCCTTCAGCTGACTGGTTTCATGCTTTGAGCTTCAGGGAATTGCCTAATCTTTCTGAAGCTCAAATAAATATCATTTTAGTCAACATCTTAATTGTGTTTATATCTCACAGAATTGCCTTTTCTTTTGTCTTTGTCTGAAACTGTTGCTGTACAGAAATCTCTGGGGGATGGTGGACATGTCAGATGTTCTGGGACATCCCAGAGCACGTGGACCTTGGCTCTGCACAGGAGAGCTCTTCATCCCCTTTCTCTCTTTTCCTCCCTCTGGGCATGGAGGGAGCTCCTGACTTCAGGGTGTGACTTGTGTGTGCAAAGAGCAAATCTGGGCAGAACTGGGGCAGGGAGGGTTTGGGGGGACCTTGGATCTGTGCTGGGCACTGAAGGTGTTTTCCATTGCTCTGAGGCTGTCTGCTGTGGAAAGTGGATTTAATATCCCACAGAGGAATGACTTTTGCATTTGATGGAGCTGTGCCTTCCCTTGGCTTTGTTGGCTGAAAAGATACAGAGGAGCACACACTCAGCTACCAACTCCTGGATTCCAGCAGTGTTCAGATAGAAGTTCCAAGAGGAGGCAGGGTCAAGATGTGTGCTTGCCTTGTGGTCAGCCTTCAATACCCCTTGGTCTCCCTGGGCCCTTCCCCCAGGTGGGCCTTGGGCTCATTTGGTCCCTCAGGAGCTGGGCTGGGGGCTGCAGAGGTGGCTGTGGAGCATTGCCTGTGCTGTGCCAGGGACTGGCAGACACTGCTGGGCTGGGAGAGAGGCTCTGGGGGGATTGGGGTTCCAGGTCAGGGCAAGGCTGGACCTGCCCCTTCCTCCCCCAGACACAAAATGTTTCCAGCCAACAATCTCCTCCAGTCTGTCACTACAGGGAATGCTGGAAGTGAAATCCCAATTGTGGCCATGGGCACCTGGCTGAGAAGGACAGTTCTTTTCCATAGGAAGGAAAGCACAGAGCCTCAGTGTTTGGAAGGCAGGTGAGAGTCTCACTAGGCAAGGCCAGCCAGACTTTTCAGAAATGGCAGATTTTTGTCTGGGAGCAGTCTTTGGATATAGGGAATTTTGGAGGTGGAACCCAATCTCAGCCATGCGTGCCTGGAGAAGTAGGACAGCTCTTTCTCATAGGGAGGAAAGCACAGAGCCTTCCCCAGTGTTTTGGGGACAGATGGGAGGTGACTCTCCTGAAACCACTGCCTGCCACACTTGTCCTGGCAATATTCCTATGGGAAAAATTTGGAGTTGAAATCCCAGTTCTGGCCATGGATATTTAGAAGAGATTGACAGTTCTTTTCCTAGCAAGGAAAGCACAGAGCTGCAGTGCTCCAGGAGCTGATGAGAGGCAGCCCTTGGCATCCCAACATCAGCCAGAGCTGTCCAGTGGCCCCTGGGAGGCCAAGCCAGCCAGGCCTGTTCCATGTTCCCTCTGTTCCATGGGAGCCAATGGTCCCTTGCTTCCATGTGTCCCTGAGGTGCCATAATGCCCCCTTGGTGACACGAGGCCCTGAAGGGTCACAATGGTCTCCAAGGTTCCATCAGGCCCCACAGAGCCATAATGGCCTCTGTGTTACAGCGCCTGAGTGGGTCGCTGCTGGTGAGAGAGACGATGAATTTTGTTTCTTGATCAGAAGGCTGGATTTATTGATATATGATATAAAATACATTATGACTATACTAAATAGAATAAAGAGAGAAGTTTGCAGATGCTGCTAAGCTAAGAATAGAAAGAAAGAATCCAAAACAAAGTTGTGCCCAGGGACTCGGTCCCCTGGCTTGCTCTTGTGATTGGCCCTCAATTATAAACATACAAACATGAGCCAATCAAGGTGTCCCTGTTACATTCCACAGCAGCTGATAACAATTGTTTACATTCTTCTTCTGGGGCCCTCAGCTTCCCAGAAAATGCAGAAATCTGAAAGAAAGGATTTCTGTGAAAAAATGTCTGCGACATCTCACCTTTCTAAATTGTATAAAATAAAAGAAAAATGCTGATGTGGAATGAACAGGAAATTTCTTCACCTGTAAAATATACAATACTAACAAATCACTAAAAACAATCCTACAATCTAAGAAAATGCAAAAAACAATGCAAAGAGAATTCAAGTCCATGCAGCTGAGTTTCAGGAACAGTCCATCAGCTGAAGTTGTTTCTTTTGGACATCTGAGAGTCCTTTTCGGTCCTGAAAACAAACTTGCTGCAAAAGGAATCCTATCAATAGTTATCAAAAAACCATTGACAGTCATAACACAATTTTAAACAGTTTGTGGAATGTCCTTTCTGGCCCTTCAATGCTTCAGAGCTGCTGCCCGCTATTTTCAATCTTTTTTATTTAATTTAAATTTTTTTTTTTTTTTTTTTTTTTTTTTTTTTTTTTTGATTGAAGAGCAAAAGAGCAGAAGCCGAGCAGAGCAGTGCCAGAGAAGGAAAGGCCCTGGGGGCCCTGGCCCATGCTGGACCAGGAACCCCAAAACTGGCTCACAAAGGGGGACCAGGGCCTGTCGGATAGACCACAACCCCCAGAAACATCAGGAGGCCAAATGCTGGCCCTGGCCCAGAAACTTTCTCAGCCCAATGGCCCAGGCCAAACCCATGACAGAGGCTCTGCATTCCCGCAGGCCTGAACCCTGCTGCCAGCACAATGGCAGCACGGGTAGTGAGACGCTTCCTTTCCCCAAAACCACTGAGGCATGCCAGCAGTGAGGAAATAGAAGCCTTCCCCAGCAATCCCATCTGGGGTCTGGAGATGTTTGTTTCCCACAGCAAACCAGCTATGGTCTCCTCCAGCTGTGCCATCTTCCCCTGCACTGCATCGGGTTTGTCTCTCATCTGCCCCGTGGCATCACCATCCCCATCCCCTTCGGGCTGGGGATCAGAGGCAGGGCTCTCGGGATGCACCTGCCCCCCCATGCCACTAGGACGCAGGAGAGGCGGCAGCCTCCATGGGACAGCAACCGAAACACCACCCCCCAAACCACCGAGCTTGAAAGCCGGCAGCCGGGCTGCCGCAAGAGTCAGCTGGCGGGCAGCCCCCGCTCCACCGAAGGAGAGACCCCCGGCCGGGGCAGCTGCTGGGGCAGCCGGTCCGGGACGGTCCGGGCTCGAACCAGCCGCCGGTGCCATGGCAGTCTCTGACGCCGACACGGAGGACAGAGCCTCCGACAACACCAGAGCCGCTGGAGCGGCCAGTCCGAGCGGCGAGGGGGGGGCCGGAACTGGGGAGGGAACCGCGCTGAGAGTGGGATCAGCCGCGGGCTGCTCGGAGGGTCCCGCAGGTTCAGCGCCGTTTTCAGCCCCATCCTGAACAGGAACTGTCTCGCCTTGAGGCGGCGGGGATGCGCGGGAACACGCTGTTGCTGCGTCCCTTGGCTCTGAAAGCGGCGGCAGGCACGGCACAGGCAGCAGCGGAACCGGGAGAAGCGGCGGAGCATCGCTGTTGCTTAGCAACAGCTCAAGCACAGGAAGTGCTGTCTCTTCTGCCTTCTCCGACGCTGAGCCGGAAGCTGGAGACGCATCCTCGTCGTTGCCTAGCAACAGCTCAGGGGGCGGGGAGGCCGGTGAAACCGCGGGCGGGACAGCCTGGAGAGGCGGAGACGGGATCTCCTGGAGTGACGGCTCTGGCAGGACCGGAGAAACATCAGAGACCGGTGCCGCCCCCATGTCTGAAGGCGGAGTCTGAGAGGCCGGCGCTGGCTTGAGCGGCCACTCCCATCCCCCCGGAGAGAGAGAAGGGGGGGAAGGAGAAAACTCCATCTGAGCATGCTCCGGAGCAAGAGTGAAAAAAACTTCTTCGCGCTGCGAAGTTTCACCCCCCCCCGCCGCGAAGCAGGGGGGGCCGGGAAGCCCAAAATCATCCTCCACCGGGGACGGTGGAAAGGGACCCTGCCCATAACAGTTAGAAATCCATTGAAAGGTAGCTGCTCTGCGTTTCAGCACTGGAAAAAGCTTTATAAATGCTGGGTAGATAGAAGGCAGGACATGTCCCTGGCTCCAGACGAACTGGAAAATGGAGTCCATGCACTCCCAGACAAAAGCATCTAAAGCGTACAGGACATCAGTAAAGAACCCAAAAAGCTTTGCCCATCTAAAGAATTTATAGAGATCTGTTTCTGACAAAAAGCAACCATCTTCTCTAGACCAATGGTTCCAGAGGGCTATAAGTTTCTCCTCTGAAGGGGAGAATTGAATCTCTTCTGGCAAGGCATGTGTCTGCCATACAAACAGCCACAAGCTACGAAGGGCTGGTTCATCAGGGATAGAAAAGCCCACAGTACCTTTTGAAAGAGTCCAGCTTGCTCTGGCCAGCTCCACAGGTCTGCTGCTCTTTTCCATCATCTTTCCTGAAGGTTTTCCAGAAGAAGGTTCTCTTTGTGGTCACTTCAAAGCAACCATCAAATGCTACACATACAGGATTTTTACCCAGTGCAGCAATTTTGCTCCTCTGGTCTTATCAAATTAATTTTTGCTCTGACGCGAGGGGTCACCAGATGTTACAGCGCCTGAGTGGGTCGCTGCTGGTGAGAGAGACGATGAATTTTGTTTCTTGATCAGAAGGCTGGATTTATTGATATATGATATAAAATACATTATGACTATACTAAATAGAATAAAGAGAGAAGTTTGCAGATGCTGCTAAGCTAAGAATAGAAAGAAAGAATCCAAAACAAAGTTGTGCCCAGGGACTCGGTCCCCTGGCTTGCTCTTGTGATTGGCCCTCAATTATAAACATACAAACATGAGCCAATCAAGGTGTCCCTGTTACATTCCACAGCAGCTGATAACAATTGTTTACATTCTTCTTCTGGGGCCCTCAGCTTCCCAGAAAATGCAGAAATCTGAAAGAAAGGATTTCTGTGAAAAAATGTCTGCGACAGCCTCTGGGTCCATGAAGCCCCGCTGTGTCACCAAGGCCCCTTGGTTCCATGGGCTCCAGTGGTGCCACAATGACCCCCTTGGTTCCATGGGCTCCAGTGGTGCCACAATGACCCCCTTGGTTCCATGAGGTCCCCACAGTGTCACTAGTGTCCTTGGACTCACTGGGACTCTCAGTGTGTTCCCAGTCACCCCCAGTATGGTTACAGACACTCCCAGTATATCCCAGTTGCCCTCAGCACACCCACAGTCATTCCCAGTCACATCCACTTGGCCCAGTAAGGTTCCACTTTCCACCAGTATGATCCCAGTCACTCCCAGTGAAGGGAAGGGACCGGGATGGACTGGGACAGGCTGGGATGGACTGGGACACTGGGATACACCAGGATAAACTGGGATACACTGGGATACACCGGGACACACCGGGATATACTGGGATACACCGGGACACACTGGGATATACTGGGATACACCAGGACATACCAAGACACACCAGGATACTCCAGGATACACCAGGACACTCTGGGATTCACCGTGCCCAGCACTGGGACTCACTGGGAGCAGGATCAGGGCACACTGGGACTCAGCAGGGCCAGAATTGGGGCAACATGGATCATAGTGGGACCAACTGGGATATACTGGGAGTGACTGTAACCATACTGGGGGTGACTGGGAACACACTGAGAGTGACTGGAGTAACTGAGTCTACACTGGGGGCAACTGGGATTGACTGGGACTATGCTGGGGAAGACTGGGGTCACAGTGGATTCCGGCTGGGGTCATACTGGGAGTGACTGGGTGTGTGCTAGGGTGTCGTGGTTTTGGTTTGCTCATTTAAGATCTCTTTAATTTTGAGATTTTTTTGGCTAATGCACTAAAGAATGTGGTGGGTTTGGTGTTGGTTAATTACTAATACACTTATTTTTGGTTGTGAGATAGGATTAGGAGAAAGGTAAAGCAGGCTCAAAACTTTAAAAGGGTAGAAAGAAAAGTTTTAATAATAGCAAGTAAAAAGAAAAAAAAAGGTAGTAAGAATCAAAGCAAACTTTTTAGAATACTCCTCCCCACAACTTTTTCTTTCTCACTGACAATGTAAAGAAACTAAACTTAAGATTTCTAGTCAGTTTATTACCTCTCAAAGAGACTTTTTTTAGTTCACTTAGGGAGAGAAGTCCCTCTTGATAAAGTTATGGAGACTTTTCTACAAAAGGAAAAAACTTCTCATGGTTCTCAATTTTGTCATGAATAACAACTGCCAGGGGAACCTTGCTATCGTAAAATCTTTCTTATTTCTACCTTATTTCTACCTTATTTCTGCCTTCCCACAGCTTGGAGATGGGCTATGTTGATTGATGGGGTATTGTTTTAAAGATGAGCTGTTCAAAGGCAAAAGTTCTCATTATCTATCTCTAAAATCATCTTCATCTCTGGGAGCAGAGATCTTCATTTTTAGAAGCACAAGACTGCACTCTTTCTTTGTGCAAACTTCTCATGAGATTACAGCTATTTCAACATCTGCTCACTTTAACATAGAAGCCTTTACCTAATATCAATTCAAACACTTTCATTTCCTTATAGTTTTACGTGTTATAAGGGAAAAGAGTCGTTTCTTTATAGCTTACAAGAGGATTTCAGCTCTAAAAACAAAGCATCTTCTCACCCCTCCCATCTGGGACTTACTTACCTTCTTCTTTATTACCTTTAATGTCTTCATCTTGATTTAATATACTTGCATGTTGTTCTTTTCTCTCACTCAAAAGAAGATTGAAGCACTGAAAAAGTTAACATCACGCCTGAAGCCTACCCACCAATTACTACTAACAGAAAGCTGTGGCTCAGTTGTGTTCAGATCAGCTTTATAGTTAGTATTTAGTTTTCTACACCAGCCACAGAAGTCTCTGGTCTCAGCCACGCTAAGAAGAAGAAGAAGCAGCCTGACAGCGAGATCTTCACAGCCACAGCCAGCCCTGCTCTGGCTAAAGCTCCGCAGCCTCCCCTGTCTCCTTGCCCAGCAGCTGCTGAAGCCCAGCCCGAACAAACCAGAGCCCATGGAGAGAGAAGCCAGCAAGCAGCCCAGAAAATAGAAAAGAAGCCCAGCCTGCAGCAAGACTGCCCAGCCCAGCCCAGACACAGAGCAGAAGCCAAAACCCAGCAGCTCCCTGCCGACCAACAAAGAAAAAAAAGTCTCTGAATTTTTTGGCCTTTACCATATGTGTTTCGCAAAAGCATGCCTTAGCTTTTCAGCAGCTCAACAGACTGTCAGATACACAAAAAACTTTGGATCACTTCCCTAAATTTCCTCCCATTCCAAAAACATAACACAGGGGCCACTGGGAGCAACTGGGATGAGACTGGGAGGAAATGGGAACAGCTAGGACGAAGCTGGGAGCAACTGGGAGCAGCTAGGACCAAGCTGGGAGCAACTGGGATCATCATGGCATCAGAGTAGGATCATACTGGGAGGGACTGGGTCTGTGCTAGAGCCAGCTGGGATCATACTGGGATGAAAATGGAACTATGCTGGGATAAATAGGATCATACTGGGAGCAACTGGCACCACACTGAAGGTGACTGGGATCCTTCTGGAATCATACTGGAAGTGACTAGGATCAGGCTGAGGGCAACTGGGACCACAGTGGAGCAAGTGGGATATACAGGAAGTGACTGGAATCATGCTGGAGGTGACGGGGAGTGGCTGTGAGCAAATGGAATCATACTGGAAGCTACTGGGAGCAACTGGGAGTGAGTGGAAACACATTAGGGACAACTGGGATGTACTGGAAGAGACCAGGAATGACTGGAATCACAAAAGAACCATAAAGGAAGTTGCTGGAATAATACTGGGAGTATCTGGGAGTGACTGGAATCCTACTGGGAGTGACTGGAATCATACTGGGTGACTTGGAGTGACTGGGACCATACTGGGGGCAAATGGCACCATACTGAGAGTGACTGGGTTCATCCTGGAGTCATACTGGGAAGGACTTGAACCATACTGGGAGTGCCTGGAACTATAGTAGGGGTGAATGGAAACACCTGGGATCATACTGGGATCATGCTGGGAGTGACTGGGATGATACTGGGATCACACTGAGTGTAACTGGAAGTGACTGGGAGCATCCTGGGGGTGACTGGGAGCCACAGGGCCCATGCTGGGAGTGACCTGGGGGGAACTGGGGGAACTGGCCCAGCTGGGGCTCAGGGTTGTTCTCCCCCTGGGCTGCCCTGCGTCCTGCTGCTGTCCCTGGCCTCACAGAGCCGAGGGACAGGGGACAGCTGAGGGACAGGAGACAGGGGCAGGGATGTGGAGAGGTAGAAGGGAATTCCAGGGGGTCCTTGAGCCCAGGAAATGGGAGCCCAGGGTTTCCCAAAAAGGAGGGACCAGGGGGGGGACACCAGGGATGTTCAAGAACGAGAAGTTCAGGGGGTCTCTGGTTTTGCACAAAGCTGGGGCTGGGGGCTGGGAAAGGCAGGAATGGGGGTCCAAGGCATTCCAGGGCGTCCCAGGGTCAAGCCAATGGCCAGTCTGGAGGCTGGGAGCCATGGGATGGCCAGGAAAAGGGGAGCAGGGAGTCCTGATGTCCAGGAATGTGGTGTGAAAAATGCCTGTATTTTATGATTGGCTTTTCGCAAATATTAAAATGAATATTATATGTGTTGTGTTAGAAAGCAATGCTGTATTAATTTTCTTAAGTACTGTGTTAAATATAGTTTTAGGGTATAAAAATTGTTAAAATAGAAACGATGCTATGTAAGATGCTTTGTTTAAAAGAAAGGACTTGCAGTGAGATAGCAGCCACAGGACACCTAGATCTTTCAGAGAAAAAGAATTTATGGCCTTCTTATTGGAAGAAACAAACTTCTTCCCACCTTGGAGGCACTATTAGGATTAGAGGGAAGAAGTTGACACTGATCAGACAGAATCTTGTGTTTGAATGGAATTTATGCATCATGTATGAAGTGTATGAATATGCAACGGGCTATTGTTCTTAAGGGTTAATCCTTTGTTACCAGGGGTCCTTTTTCGGGCCCATGATGCCCAGAAAAAGGTACCCGGACGTCCGTAACTCTTTGTTTTTCTTGTCTCATATTGTCTTAATTCAATTTGTCCAAATTGTTATTACTCTAATTGTGTTACTATATAACCATCTTATTACTATTAAACTTTAAAAATTTTAAAAACAAGTGATTGGCGTTTTTCACAATTTTGGTAGCAGAGGATGGTTACTAACACCTCGCTGCCGGTGCTTTAGGAGAGTCAGAGGGGGGAAGGCGCACCCTGCCCTCTTTGGCAGCCTCGCTCTGTTTCCCTTGGGGTGACCGACAGACGCAGGTTACGATCAGTGGACAAAAGGAGGCAATAAAACAAATAAAAGGGAAAAAGGCTCCCTACAACCGCTGTAATTGGCCCCTAAGACTAGTAGTGTGCACGAAGAACCCGGGAAGGAAAAAGGATTGGTAAGTACTTCTCGGAGGGCAGGTATGGGGAAATGAATCTGTGTGAGTGAGAGGCGGGCTGGCTGTCCCAGACCTGCCAGGTGAGTGCTGGAGGCTCCCATGCTGCGTTTTCGTCTTTTTGCGAGAAAAGCAGCCAGTAAAGAGACGAAGCGATTCATAAGAGAGTGAGAGAATCCCCCAGGGTAACTGGGACTGGGTGTCAGGGAGGGGTTGGACCCCTCGGAGGTAGGGAGCAAGGTTTCCTAGCCCAATCCACTAGGAAACGGGACAGGAGGGGCCCCTAAAACCTGCTGGGTTGAGGGATTTCTATTCCAAGAGCATCCAAGAGCAGGGTTGAGCAGAATTCTGTCGGAGTGAGGATATGCCCAAGAACACTCAGGGTGGGACAACACAGCTAGATTGGGGGATGAAAATTTTGCGCAACAGTAGCCGGGGTTGGACAACACAGCTAGATTGAGGGATGAAAATTTTGCCCAACAGCATCCGGGGTTGGACAACACAGCTAGATTGAGGGATTAAAATTTTGCCCAACAGTAGCCGGGGTTGGACAACACAGCTACATTGAGGGAAAAATTTTTGCCTAACAAGATCCAGGGTTGAACAACACAGCCGGATTGAGGGATAAAAAAATGCCCAAAACATCCAGGGTTGGAAAACACAGTAAAACAAATTAAATGTCGATGAGCATCTGTAGTTGTACCACATCGCTGGGTTGATGTACAGAAAATGCCCAAGAGCATCTGGGGATGAACAACACAGCTGGATTGAGGAAAAAATACCCAAGAGCATCTGGGGTTGGACAGCACTGCAGGACTGAAGGAAAATTACCTGAGAGCATCTGGGGTTGGACAACACGGCAGGATTGAGGGAAAACTTGCCCGAGAGCATTTGGGGTTGGATAACACAGCTGGGTTGAGGGATATCCAATAGCACCGGGACTGGCCAGTAACACCTAAACTTGTAATAGGTGATGTGAACGTGAAAGGAACCTTATTGTTGTTTTGTGGTGTGTGAGAGTGAGACACACACAAAGTCAGCCTCAACTTCCCGGGCAGGTGGGAAGGGGGAGGCAGTGGAAAGAGGAGTGAGTGACCTGCGAACCAAGGTAGCGTTCCCTGGGTGTGTGAGGAGCCATAGCTGAAGAGTGTGAAAGACACGCAGACAGCCTCACAGGGGATCGGACACCAGAGGCAGCAGAGTCAGGGCCCTTCTAGGGGGCCTGGTGACACTGAGACCTGGAGGTAAACCCCAAAGCGAAAGGGGGGGCCACAAGGACCTGTGATTTTCTAGCAATAAGGATCCACTTTGTGTCTTGGGAGAGTGAAGGAATGTGTGAAAGTGAATGAGAAATAAAAGTGAGTGAATGTAGACGAATGAAAGTATAGGTAATGTCAATTGTGCATTTTGAGCCTTACCATATCTCCTTGGAGGGATTGTATTGAAAAGCAGTGTGAGAAAAAGATTTTTGGGTGTAAGTAGTTGAAAGAAAAGTGATATTTAAGTTGTTAGTAAAAAGTGAAAAACGGAAGCAGGGGACGAATAGATAGAATATTGAAAAATGAGACAGAAATCCAGTAATGTGAATACAGGAAAAGAAAAACAGGAAAAAAATTACCAACAGAAATACCACAAGATAGCACTTTGGGAGTTATGTTAACAAACAGAAATACAACTCCTTGCAAAATACAGGGTATGCAGAAGTTGATGAGAAAAAACCTGCAAACTTGTGAATTATATACTTAGAAAGAGCATTAGAAAATTTAACACAAAAGAAAGGAGTTATATATCGATTCAAGGTATGCCTTGGGAGTAGGGCATACCTTAAGAAAAATTTTAAAAGGGAGATTACTTAATTAAAGAAAAAGATTAGTACATGAGAAACTTATTTTCGAGGTTTTAGAGGCATTAAAATTACCTAAGAGAGATAGCAATAGTACATATTAAAGGACACCAAAAGGTAAAGACCTAGAAATAAGAAGAAATAAAAGAAATAATTGGCAGATCAAGAAGATAAAGATGCAGCAGAAAATAGAGCTGAAAGAGTTAATATTAACTCCAAATGAAGAAATGAAGAAAAAAAAAAAAGGGGGGGGGGAATTAAAACAAGATCATGGCGAACAAGATAAATCTGGGAAATAGAAACATCTTGATATGGAAGACAATTAGATAATAAAACGCTCACTAGGGAATAACAGAGGACATGTATCAAAAAAAGCCCGGTGGGATACTCAGGCTTTGGGTGATCATTTTTTTAAAAGAATTATGGGTGCACTGAGACTTTAAGAGTAGAAAAACAAGTACCTGAAACATGTATAATTTGTCAAAAGATAAATTAAAGGGTGATAAGAAAAACAATATGAGTAGGTCGTGAGTTAGCTCGTCGACCATTTCAAAGTATCTAAGCAGAAGTTTAGATTTGTTAAGCTCTGGATTTATTTGTAAAAACCGTTTAATCCAGAAGAAAAAGAGAATACCACATGCTGGGGAGGGGGGAGGCTGTAAGAAAATAACATTTTTGAACGGCAATAAAAGCAAAACGGGGAAAGTATAAAGCTGAGAACAAATTACCTCACCCATTCCCGTTCGTTCCCCCACTCGTTCGCAGCTGCACCACCCCTCCCAGCCCCTGTGCCAGCTCCGGCAGAGTCCGTCTGTCCCGGTCCGTCTGTCCCGGTCCGTCTGCCCAGTCCGTCTGCCCGGGTCCGTCTGCCCGGTCCGTCTGTCCCGGTCCGTCTGTCCCAGGCCGGGGCTGGGGGTCTGTCCTGCCGTGTGCACCGTGGTTACCGCGCTGACCGCACCGAGGGGGGTCCCGTCTGTCCCGTCTGTCGCATCCCCGGCTG
Source organism: Melozone crissalis (assembly GCF_028551555.1). Classification (NCBI taxonomy): domain Eukaryota; kingdom Metazoa; phylum Chordata; class Aves; order Passeriformes; family Passerellidae; genus Melozone; species Melozone crissalis. Next base: position 808,355 of record NW_026535957.1, read on the forward strand.
CCCTGGCTCTGTCGGCTCCCGCCGCTGCAGCCGGGGTCAGTCACGGCTTTGTCTGTGCCGGATCAGCCACCGTGAGCCGTGTGGGGGCGATCCCCGCTCCAGCTCGGCCTGCACCGGAACGGCCCCGCGGGCGATCCCGGCTGCAGACCCCGCCTTTGGAGCACCCAGACCCTGAGCTGTGCCGATCCCCTCGGGCGATTCCCCCTGCAGACCCCGCCTTTGGAGCCCCCAGACCCTGAGCTGTGCCGATCCCCTCGGGCGATCCCAACCACAGATCCCGCCTTTGGAGCACCCAGACCCTGAGCTGTGCCGATCCCCTCGGGCCATCCCAACCACAGACCCCGCCTTTGGAGCACCCAGACCCTGAGCTGTGCCGATCCCCTCGGGCGATCCCAACCACAGATCCCGCCTTTGGAGCACCCAGACCCTGAGCTGTGCCGAGTTCTCCCGTCCTGCCCTGAGCTCTGTTCCCTCGGTAACCACAGCTCCGGCTGCTCAGGGAAACTCTCTAAAGGAATCGCTTTATCGAAACACTAAAAGTTCAGTTAGAAGAAAGCCCTCTCCTGATTCTTCCTAAAAATACGAGAGGAAGACTATAGAAGATAAACAAACTTAAGAGAAATATGAAAATGGTCCTAGTAAGCGGAAGATCTGAAAATCTTTGAAGAGATGAGTACAGAGGAAGAATAGAGAGGTCATAAGCTCTAATTTTTTTGAAGGACAAATACCATCTAGAGCCTGTGATAACTTTAAAAGTGTGTCCCCAAGAAGAAGAGCAATTAGAATTTGTAATAGACACAGGGGCAGATAGAACCTGCCTGTTAAATATTCCAAAAGAGTATAGTCTGAACAAACATATAGTAAAAGTAACAGGGGCAATAAAAGAGAAAGTTTTACATTTCTAGTCATAAAAGATGTAGTAATTGAAGGAAGAAACTAAAATTTGGATGAGAAATATCTTATTGGTCCCAGGGGCAGGTAGCAATTTATTAAAGAGAATCTTACGAGTGCAATTAAAATTAAGAGTTATATCAGAAAATGAGAATATGACAGTTAGAGTTCTAAAATTAAGCCAAGAATATGAAGAAAATAAAAATCAACAAAGAAGTTTAGGCTAGAGAAAGAAATAGAAGATTAAATATCGACCCCATAAGATTTACAATTCAGAGAGAAGATTGTCCCATACGTCTACGTCAGTATCCTGTATCTTTAGAAAGACGAGAAAGTTTGAAGCCAGTAATAGAAGGACTAATAAAAGATGAGGCATTAGAACCTTGTATGTCTCTTCATAATATCCCTATTCCCCCAGGAAAGTCTAATAAGAGTTATAAACTAATACAAGATTTAGGAGAAGTTAATAAAAGAACTCAGACTCATTACCCAGTAGTAAAATATTTTAGACACTTAATAAATAAAAGTAGCTAGAAACCCAACCATGAGAAAATTGCAAGAATTTTATTCCTTCTCCCTCCCTTTGCAAAGAGGGAGATCAGAAAATTACCTAGACTACTGAAATATTACAGATTATAGATTGAGAGGTACACACAAGTAGCAAAATTTGTGTATGAAAAATTGACAGAAAGAGATGATATAAAAAAGACCAATGAAGATATTGTTAAATTAAAAGAGTGAAGTTAAAACTAGTCTAAGTACCAGCTTTAAGCTTACCCTCGTTTGAAAAATCCTTTATCATTTATACATAAATACAGAAAAGAGAGTAGCCCAAGAAATTTTAATTCAGGAGTGAGGAAGAGTAAAAAAAAATATCTAGTCGCTTATCTATCAAAGATGTTAGACCCAGTAAGCCACAGCTAGCCAGTGTGTATTTAAGCTATAACAGCTACTGCAATCCTAGTAAAAAACATTGTAAGCTTACATTTGGAAGTAAATTTGTTAGGTTCACCTCGTACCGTCTGAGGTGTGTTGAATCAAAGAAAAAGTAACAAAAGAAGAAAAAGAGAAGTTGATGTAGAGAAGTGGTTAGCAAACTCTGAGATGTTAGCATGTAAAGTGATGACTTGGTGCTAGAAGAGAGCAGAAGTGTGAATGCCAGTTTTTTGCATGAAAGACAAGAAAGTGTCTTAACACATGGTTGTTAAGAAGTTATTCAATTCCGAACTGAAGTTCAGAAAGGGTTTAGCAGAACGGGCCCTCCCTGAAGAGAGAAGAGGATAAGTTGCCTAGAGAAAGAAAAAGAATCTCAGGAGCACCCGGGGACGCCAAGTTTGGGGTTGTCAAGGCTGGGAGGTGTCTGAGCGCTCCCTGCGAGCGGCGGGGTCTCGGGGGCTGCGGCAGGGACCGATCCATGGAGGTGACCCGCGGCGGTGCTGGCAGCAGAGGACACAGGTTTGCGGCCAGGAGCGGGCTGGCTCCTGGGCGGAACTGCCGGGGGGGCTCCCAGACTGTCGGGATGCCGAGTCCAGGATGGCAATGTCAGCCCGGTAAGTGGGCAGAGAGAGAGAAGGGGAGAGAGAGAGAGAAGAAGAGAGAGAGAAGGAAAGAGGAAGAGAGACAAGAAGAGAGAGAGAGACAGGGGGCAAGAGAGACCCAGGGCAGCCCCAGGGTCCCCATGCCCGTGGCTGCTCTCCCCTGCTCCGGCCCTAAAGCCAAGGGGCGGCACCGGGGGAAGGACGAAGAACAGCACTGACAGCAAGGCTGTGAAAAGAGGGGCAGGGGGGACTAGCACTAAAAGATGAAATCAAAGCAGAGATTGATGACTCTCCAAACCTCACAAAGCAGTTTATTTTTCTTAAGCGAGAAGTTTTTTGGTTTTTTCTTTTGTTTTGCCATTAACGAGAAGATTTTTTTTTTTTCCTGAAGAAGAAGAGGCTGCTGTAGGGAAAGCTTTTAGCTAAACCCAGAAAGTTTAGAAGGAAAGCGAATAGTAAAAGTTAATGCAGTATTATCTCTCTTCTATTACTATGCTATTAAGAAGTCCTTTCCAGGTACTACTGAAGCAACAACCAGAATCACAGAAAGAAGGTGAATTTCATGCCAGCAGAATCAAAGGACTTGTGAAGAAACCTGAAAAATGGACTATCACATGTAAACCGGGTGATACTGAACTGACTTTCCAATGGGATCTGACTGGTAATAGTCTGGGAAAACCCAAATTATCCAAGAAATATACAAAGAATAACACTGAATTAAGAAATAAGATAATGCTTATATCACTAGTTTTGAGCACTGCCTGAATAAAACATCTCCTTGGGAAGGAATACCTCAGACAGAAGGATCAAGATTGTTTTTGTATTCTGACCTTAGCCTGAGAATTGTACAGGGGAGAAGGGGAATTGCCATTTCCATTAGTAAACTTTATTTGATTCATTCCAATACTGGACATGCTAGCTGGGTTATAAGTAAAGGCTTAAATTGTGAGAGTAATTAGTATTGTAGTTCACAAAATTGATGCTCTTATTGCAAAAAGTGTTATAGTAATAACTTAGTTTTGTGGATGTAATAACTTAGTAATGTGGAATTATTAGTGCCTGTTGAATGAGAGATACCTGAGGAACAGTAGGAGACCACAGTTAAAGAGTGTTAAAAACAATTTGCCTGGAAATTAGTTAACAGAAAGTGACAAGAAAATACAGGGCAAGACCAGATTGGCCTCTGTATTTCACCACCGAGAAGATCAAATAAACCTGCTGTGGGTTGGAACATCACAGGCATGGGAGGTGGGAGTATAAGCCGTTCTGGCCCTCTGTTATTCCTGTCTCTGGCACTCATTTGTTGTCTTTTCCCTTTCGGGATACCAGAAAGATCGTGTCAAAAATGCTACAGAAAGCATCACATAGAAAGAAACCAAAGTTCCTCCTTTATTACACACACCTATGTCAACAGCCACTGTTATAACCCATCCAAATTAAGAACCCCTAGGCAAAATGGAGTAAATTATTAGATTACAAGAAACTTAGGAAAAAGTGGTAATAGATTTAGAATTGAATGTCCAAAAAGAGAGAGATGGATTTGTTTTACATTTAATCTTGAAGATACGGTTCAAGATTTGGTAAAAAAAACAAATAATAAACGAAAAGGTAAAACCAGCACAGCAATCTAACTCTGTATTGACTCCAAATTATCTGTTGAATCGTATTACAAGACTCCATGCAGTTATAGAAATGATAGCAAATAAGGCTGCTCAAGCATTAGAGTTAATATCAAGCCAGCAAAGCCAAACAAAAACTGTGGTGTATCAGAATAGGTTGGCTTTAGACTATTTATTGGCCAAAGAAGGGGGTGTTTGTGGAAAGTTCAATATATCAGATTGTTGAAAATTGATGACCACAAAAAAGTCATTCTAGAAAAAGCAAAAGAAATCAAAGAAGAAAAATATATAAGCATATAATAACCCAGGTACCAGTCCAAAAATTAGAAAACAATGTTAAAATCTAGCTGGTGGGGTAATGTATTAGAAGAAATTAAGATCTTTCATTTTTTGTTACAACTGTTTTTATATTTCTTACTCGCGTAATCCCGTTTTATTTTGCCAGCATAGCCCAGAAGATGCAAGTAGATAAAAATATTGCTCAAGCCAAATGATTTACAAAGAATAAGAGTGGGAATTGTGAAAAATGCATGTATTTTATGATTGGCTTTTCGCAAATATTAAAATGAATATTATATGTGTTGTGTTAGAAAGGAATGCTGTATTAATTCTCTTAAGTACTGTGTTCAATATAGTTTTAGGCTGTAAAAATTGTTAAAATAGAAACTATGCCATGTAAGATGCTTTGTTTAACAAGAAGGGCTTGAAGCGAGATAGGAGCCGCATGACACCTAAATCTTTCAGAGAAAGAGAATTTATTGCCCTCTTATCACAATAAACGAACTTCTTCCGACCTCGAAGGCGCTGTTAGGATTAGAAGGAAGAAGCAGGCACTGACCAGACAGAATCCTGTGTTTGAATGGAATTTATGCATCATGTATGAAGTGTATGAATATGCAACGGGCTATTGTTCTTAAGGGTTAATCCTTTGTTAACGGGTGTCCTTTTTTGGGCTCGTGATGCCCAGAGAAAGATACCCGGACGTCCGTAACTCTTTGTTTTTATTGTCTCATATTGTCCTAAACATTTTATTACTATTAAACTTTTAAAATTTTTAAAAACAAGTGATTGGCGTTTCTCACAGGTCCCTTTTCCTTAGCGCGCAGTTTTCGCGCAGCATTCGCAGCGGCCGTCCCCTCCCACCGCGCCTTTGCCGCTCAGGCAGATAAACTGTATTCCAATTCTCGACAACATCCACCAGTTTTGGTTTTGCACGGGAGGTATTTAAAAAAGCGATGCAAAAGTTTTAGCTACTAAAAGCTGTACAGCTTCTGAGACAGTAAAGAAGAAATTAAATCCCAAACAAGAGAAATAAAGAAATGCCTTAATCTTAAAGCTAAAACCCTCTGGTAAAACTATGGAAACAAGACTTTTTTCTCTAAGACTTAAAGGTATGGAGAGATATAGTTGTAATTAATATCAAACAAAAGACTCCACAGCAAAGCAAACAAATATTAAAGTCACTGTAATCCTATAAGAAGTTGAAATGGAGAGAAGAGTAATAAAATCATGTACCTCCAAGAACAAAAATCTCTGTTCAGAGTGGGCACAATGGGAGGCCGGGCCGCCAGCTCCGCCCCCCGAGCCCCCGCCGGCCGACACCGCAGGCCCCTCGGCACCTTTCGGCGTGGCCCCGCTCCCCGCAATGCCGTTGTCCGCAGCCTCCTCCCCGCCGCCCCTGCCCCCGGACGGTCGCACTCCAAGCCGCTCCTGCCGCTGCCCGCGCTCCTGAGAGCGACACTGCCGGCCCGGCTCGTGGCGGCCTCGCCCCTGGACAGGGAGCTGCCGGCCGCTGCTGGCCCGGGGCAGCTGCGGCTCGGAGTCCGCCTGCCGAGGGGCGAGAAGCAGCAGCCCCGGGCTGCTCACCATTGTGCCCCGCATGATTCCCTGCCCCGGCGCCTCGGAGCCCGGGCACACCGAGCGCCGGCACGGCCGCTGCGGCTCCCTGCCTGGGCACACGGAGAAATCCGGCACATGGAACTCGCCAGAAACCCGAGCTGAGGCAAAACTGACCGCGAGTCGCACCTGTGCTGAAGCCGCCTCCCAGCTTTATTATAGGCTTGCCGGGCTCTGGGCGCGACAGCCGCTGCGCCTCCAGTCTAATGGGCGCGATTCGTACCCCCTCACTGCTACACGGACAGCGTCAGTGTGGGAGGGATTTTGGCCGACCTGAGCAATCGGCGGCGGGAGCGCAGCCAATCGCGGATCGGCGGCTCCCCCGCCGCGCCCCGGCGCTCGCCGCTGCCTTCTCCGGGATCCGTTCCTTCACCGTTCCGGCGCCTCCCGTCGCTGCCAGCCCGGATTCGGGATCAGAACCCGAGTCCCTTTGGCCCGGTGAGCGCAGTGCAAACCCCCTGCGGTGGCGGCAGGCGCGGGGCTGCCCCGCCGAGCCCCGAGCCCCGGGCGGGTCCCAGCTCGGCTTTCCCCGCTCGGCTTTGCCCTCGCTGCCGCCGGCGCTTTCCCCGCTCCCGGGGCTCGGCTTTGCCCGGCGGCTCCGCTTGGCCCCGGCCGAACTCACTGCCCCCCGTGGCTCCCCAACCCTGCGGCGGGGCGAACCCCCGGCATTTGCCGAAGGGCTCTGACTGCCCTGGGTACTGAAGCCTCACGCTCCCCTATAATGCCCTAAACATGTCCTGAAATGCTTTTCTAAAGTTAGTCTTGTGGGTTTTTTTTGGTGAACTCTGATTTCTCTGAGAATTGTTACTGGAAAGATTCAAAGCGGTACATGCAGTGCTTCATTATTGTCATGTGCAGAATAACACAGTCTAATTTCTTTAGCAGAAATGCTGATAGCATTTACCACATGGTATTACACTAAATACAATCTCGAGAAGCTCCCGATCTCTTGGACACTTTGCCAAATTCTACTTTGTTGTTCCTTTTAGTAGAATTGAGCTTTAAAAGGTTTCAGTGAATTCATTAAAATTTGTGGCTGCCATGAGTTTTTCTCAATGTTAAATTACATAGGGTCAAGATATTTGTTACACTTCTCTAATCCCTGCAGTAAATCCATCAGGCCACTGTTTCAGCCACGCTTGGTTCACATTTTCAGTGCCTTTTGGTATTAATAGCATCAGACTAAGTTACATTTTGTAGAACCCAGAACTTTTAAGGATATTGATTGCTAGTTCAGTTCTGTTTTATTTGAATATGATTTTAGCGATGTTCAGATTAAGCAAGGTAAGATCTGAGTAATGTTACCTTTATTAATCTATTGAGTTAATTTTTTACTAATCTTTCATGTTAAGGTGGATTACTGTCAGATTTGAATGTTGCTGAGTTTGGACAAGATCAGGTTTCAGTCTTCTTCACTTTAAGCCATTTCATGTTTTATTTCAGTTTTAAGATCAGTTTCTATTGAGTATGAAAGATGCTACTTTAAATTCTCTTAAGTGTACCTCGAATGGTACTGAGTTGACACTGAATTACACTGCAATTAATTTTAAGACCTAAGTTAATTTTCTTTAAATATGTTTGTTTACATTGCAAGATGTAGTTCTTTTCTTCTAGAGAAAAGACAGATCCCACTGAAACAGCTGTGATGAAACACTGATAAACACCTGCCTTTGGATAGAAGAAGATACAGTTTGTTGGGCCCTTGATCCTCTCACAGATTGCACAGGTGTCAGTGCTGCACTGCCTGGCAGGATCATTGATTGTGATCTCTTCTGGTTTATCATCCACAGATAACACAGGAGAGTGGGTGGTTGTTCCACATTGTGGCTGTTATCCATTGTAAGCTGTTCAGTGTTTCATTGCTATGGATACAGGAATGCTGGAAGAATATTGTCTCCAATTCCTGAGACAGTCACTGCTGATAGATTGCTTCCATCATGTGAATTCCCTCATTTTTATAACAGGCATTATTCATAAGACACCATTACCTCATTTATAGCTGGCTTTTCATAAACTTGGACATATCTTTGTGTGACTATCCACAAGACATGGTGTCACTTTGGGATCTCTCTGTTTTGTTCTGCAGCTGCAGCTGCATCTCTTTGAACAGGCTGTCTGCAGCCGTTCCCTGCACTGCCTGCTCAGCCTTTAGTCCCTTCTCTTGTTCCAGCAGGGTTGCTGTGCCTTCACCCAGGGCTGTCTCATGATTTTCCTGTGTTTTCAGAGTTCCAGGATGAGATCTCTGGGCTCTGTCAAAAGCCTCATCTGAGCTGAGGTCCTGTGGTCTTTCCCGACCCTTTTGTGCCACATCCTCATGGGACAGGGCTGTGACCTGCTGAGGGCAGGGCTGCTCCTGCTCTGTGGGAATCACACACAGCCCCAATTATTCTCACAGGAGCACTCCAGCAGTTTGCTCTGTTTGGGGCATCTCATAGCTGCTATTATTGAGAGATTTGTTTTTAAGGTATGTGAGGGAGACCCTTCCACGAGGGTCTGGGCTCTGGCCAGGCCCTGGTTCTACCTGGTTGGAAAATTGCCAACAAACCCAGATGTTTTCTGCCTCAAAACTATATTCAAGTCTCTTGGCCTTGGCAATTTGACCCCATACCAACAGGATAGCTAGATCAAAATCAATTAAACTTAAACCTAATGTGAAAAATGCATGTATTTTATGATTGGCTTTTCGCAAATATTAAAATGAATATTATATGTGTTGTGTTAGAAAGTAATGTTGTATTAATTCTCTTAAGTACTGTGTTCAATATAGTTTTAAGTTATAAAAAATATTAAAATAGAAACTATGCTATGTAAGATGCTTTGTTTAAAGGAAAGGACTTGCAGTGAGATAGCAGCCACTGGACACCTAGATCTTTCAGAGAAAAAGAATTTATTGCCTTCTTATCAGAAGAAACAAACTTCTTCCCGTCTCAAAAGCGCTGTTAGAATTAGAGGGAAGAAGCTCACACTGACCAGAGGAATCCTGTGTTTGAATAGAATTTATGCATCATGTATGAAGTGTATGAATGTGCAACGGGCTATTGTTTTTAAGGGTTAATCCTTTGTTACCGGGCGTCCTTTTTCGGGCTCGTGATGCCCAGAAAAAGGTACCCGGACGTCCGTAACTCTTTGTTTTTATTGTCTCATATTGTCGTAATTCAATTTGTCCAAATTGTTATTACTCTAATTGTGTTACTATTCTGTTCAATCATTTTATTACTATTAAACTTTCAAAAATTTTAAAAACAAGTGATTGGCATTTTTCACAATTTGGTAGCAGAGGATGGTTACTAACACATCGCTGCTGGGGCTTTAGGAGAGTCAGGGTGGGGAAGGCGCGCCCTGCCCTATTTGGCAGCCTCGCTCATTTTCCCCTGAAGTGACCGACAGACACAGGTTACGATCTGTGGACAAAAGGAGGCAATAAAACAAAGAGAAGGGGAAAAAGCTCCCTACAACAGCGGTAATTCGCCCCCTAAGTGTAGTAGTGCGCACGAAGAACCCGGGAAGGAAAAAGGATTGGTAAGTACTTCTCGGGGGGGGGGGCAGGTACGGTGAGGAAGCGAAGGGAGACGACCACATCCTTCTTGATCAGCATCAAACTCCAATTTATTGATCCAACATGCACATTTTTATAACTGTGTTAATTAGGTTCATACATATTGCAAAACCCGAGCTCATTATTGGCTACAGATTACACACCAACCCCTCCTCTTGTTTTCAATACCTGTGGTTTCTTATTGAGACCAAAACTTGTTTTTCTCATCCTGTTATTGACTGTTCTCAAGGCCTCCATGTTTGTCACTCTGCTTTCATATCACTATCCAAGGACAAGGTATTTACTTGTTATTAAAAAACAAGCCTGAGAACTTTGCTGTTTACAGGAACGTGTCTGAGAGCTTTGCTGCTTACAGCTGTCTTTTACTTTTCAATCAGCTGTATATTTTCATGGCCTTTTTTCTTTCAAGCCATGTCTGAGCAAAATTCTCCAACAAATTCCCCCTTTTTCTTTTTTGCACAAGGAGGTTAGTCTGTCAGGGTTTTTCTATCATTCTACTGACCATATCTTGAATACAATTAAAAATACAAAGTAAAATAAGTAAAAGCATTTAAAAGCACACTTAGTATCTCTATAAGGTTCCCCAGCCACGGTCCAAGCAATGGCTTTTACCCCAAAGGGTTAAAACCACCCCCAACTGAGCCATAATGTCCTGCCTTATCAGGCATTGCATGGTAGGTGGTAATTGGACTAAGAAAAGAAGGCTGTTAGCTGTTTTCATTCATGCGAACCCGGAGAGGAGGCGAACAGCTAGCACTAATAATGCTGGAATCAACCCCAGTGTCCAACAAGCCTGAAAATGATCCTTTCTGTCCATGAACTTCCACTTCCACCCTTTTCCTGGGTCTCTCAGAAAGGTTCAAAGTCAGTAAGGTAAGTCCTCCGGTGGATTCAAAACTATTTCCCCCCTCTCTTGTCCTTTTACAGTCTGTAATCCCTTAGTCATTTGGCTCAAGTGGCACCAGCTGAGCAATTCTCAGTCCTTTGTTAATTTGGAGTGGTGGGAAAGGAGTATGCACCATAACATATAGTCCACACCAATGACACCAAGCAAAACAAATAGTCCCAATGTAGATGATCTTCCGAACAGCAGAGCACCCAGCTTGACCCTGTATAACATAGGTCTATGAATCCCTGTTGGAATTGGGGTCATCAGCATAGCTTCTACGGTGGTTGGTGGTTCCAAGCCTAAGCTCCCTGTGTTGTCGGGTTGGAGACAGGAGAGGGTGCTGATGCTGCAGCGACGACTTCTGTTGGTGCGTGGTCACTGCAGTTCTCGCTCCTGGGGATGTTTACTGATTTCCTTTTGCAAGCGCCCGTATTATGAGTGCCCTGAGAACTTTGCTGTTTACAGCTGCCTTTTACTTTTCAATCAGCTGTATATTTTCATGGCCTTTTTTCCTTCAAGCCATGTCTGAGCAAAATTCTCCAACAATATAGCACATCAAAATGCTGTCTAAAAATAAATAGCAATGGAAAAGTGTTGATCAAAAGAAGCTAATTGTACCTGTTAAAAGTTGGAACCCCTCTGGTGGCAAATCTGATGGCTTAAACTAGCTGGACTCATTATTGGAACTGTTGCTTACACCACTTTTTATCTCCTGCGTTATGTAAGTGAAAATATAATATATTGAATTTAATCAAAAAGAGAAATGAAGGAATGTGAAAACCTGGATTTTTGGGGATGTAGAAGATATTGAGATTCAGTCTTTTAATAGAAAGCATGAATCAGTATGATCAAAAGAGAAAATGGGAGAAATTGTGCTAAATGGATATGATTCATGCTAAGAATTGTAACTATATTGATACTTTAGAAAATGTTTTTAAAAAAGTAATAGAGGAAAAGGATATGTAATTAGTATCATGAAACAGACGTTCTCAGATGTTCATGGAAAAATAGAATAGAGGATGGAGTATTGAGATAAGCAATATCTTAAAAGAGAATCGGTCTTGTGACGAACAAATTTAGGAAAACTCCCAAAGCAAAATTTGCCTTAGGATGAACAAAGTTGTGACAACTCCCAAAGCAGAATTGGCCTTGGGATGGACAAAATTGGGATGATTCCAGGTATCTGTGAAATAATAAGGCTCATTTTTGGAATATAATGCTGGCTTCTATAACACGAGACTTGGGGTACATGTGCAACCTGTGGGGTTGTTCAAAGGACAGTGAGGATGAGGAGAAGCCTTCATCAGAAACGACCCCTGAAAAGCCAAAAGACCCCTCAGCAACAGGCGGAGCATGCACTGTGGAGTGCAGTGACACAGATTTCAATAATTGAAAACAGGAGGGGATTTACAGGAAATTATTTTTGAATATGTATTAGCATACAGTATATAAGTTGTGTTTGGATCCTTTTGCCTTTTGTACATGAGCCAGGGTGAGAAAAACCCTCCCCGTACCCTGATCGATCGGTTTAGTTTATGCTTTATCCAAACCACAGCCAAATTATTTTATATCTGCTTGATTATATTTGATTGTATTATTTTATATAAAATTGCTGCTCAATTAAAATTGGTGCTAAGTTCTAATTTTATGGTTTATTAAATTTGACATATAGGGACCTCATTCATAACAGTGTAGTCACTTTTGTTATATTTTCTGTGAGAGGACACAAAGTTGGCAAAGCTTTGCTAAGCTTTGCTCCTCCCTCCTCTCCCTGAAAAAGCCAAGTCTTAAAGTGCCCTGTGTAGTGGTTTTGGTGCTGATCAATCACTAGTGCACTCATTTCCTGCCTCTGTGAGATAGGGGTAGAAGAATGTTAAAGCAGGCTGAAAACTTCGAAAGGGTATTAAGAAAATTTTATTAATAGTAACTCAAAGGAAAAAAAAGTGGCAAGAATTAGAGCAAACCCTTTAGAACACTTCTCCTCCTCTCACAACTTTTTCTTTTCCATTGAAAATGAAAAGAAACAAAACCAAACATTTCCAGTTTACTGGAATTTTTGCTTTACTACCTCTGAAATACTCTTTCTTCAGTTCATTTAGGGAGAGAAGTCCCTCTTGTTAATATTATGGAGACTTCTCCACAAGAGGAAAGACATTTTTTCGTGATTCTTAATTTGGTCACAATTAGCAGACGCCTGGGAGAAATTAATTGTGAAGCTTCCTTCATTTTCTACATCCTTCCTATAGCTTGTTTATGGGTCATGTTGACTTATGGGGTATTGTTTTAAAGATGAGCTGGTTAGGGGCAAAAGTTCTTCTTATTTATTTCTAAAATCATTTTCATCCCTGGGAACAGAGATTTTCTCCTGGGAGTACAGGATTATTCTTCTCTCTTCCTCTGTTCAAACTTCTAGTGGGATTACAGCTACTTTAACATCTGGTTACTTTAGTGTGGAGCCCTATGTTGGATATCCATTTGAACCCTTCATGTCCCCAGAGTTTTATGCATTATAGGGAAAAGGCGCCTTTTCTCCATAGCTTGTAGGAGGATTTCAGCTTTAAAATCAAAGCATCTCCTCGACCCTCCCATCTGGGACTCAACTTCCTCCTCACTGGCCGTGATGTTTTAATGTCGTTCTTTTACACGTTTGCATCTTGTTCTTTTCTCTCACTCGAGTTAGGACTGAAGCACTGAAAGGGTTTGTGTGCTGCTTGGAGCCCGCAGATGTTTGCCCTGACCTCGTTCCTGATCCGGAGCTGCGGCTGGGGAGCGGCTCCGATCTGATCAGCCCGGCCGGAGCTCAGCAGCAGCAGCAGCAGCAGCAGCAGCAGCAGCAGCAGCAGCAGCAGCAGCAGCAGCAGCAGCAGCAGCAGCAGCAGCAGCGCTCGGGGCTGGGCTGGGTGAGACAGGGGCGGCTTCTCCTTGCCCTGCCCGATGGCTGCGGCCGCTTCTCTGCGGTAAAATCCCGATGCTGGCCTGGGGCTGCTCCCGGGGCTCGGCTGGGCCGGGCTGGGGCTGTAACAAGCAGTGAGATGAGAGCAGGGCCGGCTCCATCCGGCCCGCAGCATCCCCCTCTCCCTGCCCAGCAGCGGGGCTGGAATGGGGAAGGGGCCCAGCCCGGGCCCGTGGCAGCGCCCGCCCGGCTGTGGTACCTCACTGCCGGCCAGACGGGGAAGGGGAAATTCCCGGGTTCCTTTGATCTTACCAGTGTCTTAAACAGAGGTGTGATAGTGTGATAGATTCTTAGTGGTTCAACAGAGCACTACGTTCCTGCAGTTAGATACAGAGCTTTTGTATCACTTCCCTAAATTCTTCCCATCTCAAAGTGTAACTCACTCTGATGCTCTGTTACTGCCTCAGACAGTTTCGTTTTCAAGATGCCCCAGTCATCCTAAAAATGCAACTGAGAAAATACCTGAAATACAGCGGGAAAAAAGACTGTTCCCTCTCCTGGTCAAACGTAGAAGTTTAATAAAGGAGTTTAATAGGAGACAAAGCCAACAAAGCAGAGGTTACAGCCAGGTGTGTCTTGGCCCTGAGCCAAGAGCACAGCTGCTAGTTTGGAAACACCCTTTATACAGCATTTCTATTGCATCAGCCTGGTGCATATGTAAACTTTTCCCCAAACTGGTTTACATGCCTCAAGAACTGTTTTGCATGCCTCCTCCTTAGGTCCTGTTTTTGAGAGCATGCACATTTCTTGGTTGTGATTTTAGTCCATTTTATCATCACCTTCAGTTCTTGGGCCTGGGTCTGCACTGCCTTCAGAAGATGAGTGCTGATAGTTGGCGTATGAGTAGCATTATATTTTCCTTGGATATTATCTCAACCAAGCAGACATTTTAACACAAGCATATCTAGATCAGCTATTAAGTTTTAGTTAGCAACAAAAATAGAATCTATATCTTTCTGGCAAAGTAACTTTAACACCACACATATAGAATCCATTTTAATATTTGCAAAAAGCCAATAATAATGTAGTATATATCTATAACACAGTGTGCATTTTTTAACACTTTACCTGAAAATGTTGTTTTCCAGTTGATTTTGATGTCAAAACCATTCATTGTAGCTGCTCTCCATACAAAGAAACCTTTAGACATGTTTACTCTTACTGCCAGTAGAAGAGAATTTTCAGTAATTTCTGCAGTTTGAAATGGTAGTCTTAGTATTTGTGTGCATCAAAGTGCTCATCCAGCCACACTTGATGTAAAAATAGAATTCCCAAAAACCAAATGTTTCAAGTTGGAGCTAAAGTGTTTCTGTATTTAATGTTCTTTTGTGTGTCAGAGAAGATTTGGACTTAAAAGATGAAAATCTGCCTCTGTTAAAAACAAAGAGAAATTTTACTTTTGTGGAACCCTCATTTTACCTCAGATATCTGTGACTCCTTATTGGTTTTGCCCCCTGAATGTGAGTGCAATTTTCAGCACCAGCTGGGCTTTGTTGGAAATGCTATTGGGGACCCACAAGAAAAGTTCCTCATTTGAGTGGCTGAGACCATGATGAGGTTTTAAGCATTTCCTTCTCCCAGGTGGGATCTGATGGCCCTGAGGTGGCCTTGTGTCCTCAGGGATTTCATGCCCTGAGGAAGCAAAGGCTGATGGAATGTGCTTGATACTCTCCTATCTAATGGGGAGGAACAGCAACCAGCAGAGCTGGAATCACCTTCTCCATTCCTGATTTCTGCTGCCAACACATCACTGGGCTTCCTCAGGGTCCAGAAGTCACTTTTCCTTTTGGATGGATGGCCTGAAGGCATCCAGGTGCTGCAGGTTAGGACAGCTTCAGAAATTCCTTTGGCTTGGAAGGATCCTTCTACCTGAGAGCTGAATGGGCTGTGCCAACCCCAGAGCGAGAGGGACTCATGGCAACAGAATTAAAGGCGGTGAGAGAACCCAAAGAATAGACTGTAACATGCAGAGCAGGTGAGAGACACTCAGGAAAGATTCGAGACATCTGAAAAGTGGAGTCAAGCTTCTACCAGCTTGAAGATTGCTTAACTAACACTGTGAGCAGGGAGTTTGAACTTCATCATTTATTGATGTAATTGTCCTGTTTTAATAGATGAGAATTACAAGCATCTGTTGAGGGGAAGTACACAGGAAACCATCAGAGGTATTGGAGCATTTTCCTTAAGGACCAACAAGTTGAGTGAAACAAGAAATAGAGGGCAAGACCAGGTTGGCCCCTGTGTTCACCACCAAGAAGATTCCATAGCCCTGCTGTGGGCAGCAATCCCATGGGCATGGCAAGGTGGGGGCAAGAAAGGCACCCCAGACCTCTGTCATTGCTCAGCTGTCTTTTAATACAACCGGGACCAGAAGGCAAGACTGAGTTGGCCTCTGTACTCACCACTAAGATACACCTGCTGTGAGCAGCAGGCCCATGGGCACGGTAGATGGGGGTAAAAAAAACCAAACCAGACCTCAGTGATCCCATTTTATCCATTCCAAATAGGTGTGGCTAAAAGAAAAATGAGATTTTTCCTTCTGTTCCCACTGTCCTCACCCACATCAACAGATGTTAGTAGGATTCATTAAAAATTTTTTTTTGAGAAGTAAGAGCAGATTATCAGAATCAAAAATTAGAGGTAATTGTTTGAGACAAATGACTCATCGGAAAAGAGGGGGTTTTTTTATAGATGAATGTTGTGATGGTTGGCTCTCACAATTGAGAGACAGGTATTATTTGTATGTGAGAAGAAGTTTTGTAGATGTAGAGTGCTGTTACTGTAATAGGTCCCCCCACAGTGCCCTTTCCCTCCCCCTTGTAGCAGCCTCAGTTCCCAGGGCATTTGGGGAGGGCTGGCTCATTACCAGGAGGGGCCCCAGGACAACACCTGAGCTCCAATCAAGATGGAGGAAGTGATCTCCACCTGTGGAGGGCAGAGAAGGTGCTGACTGACAAAACTTTGGGATGGGCTGAGGGTATAAAAGGCAGAGCATCCATTTTGTAAATGAGCACATGGCTGACAGTCACAGAGACCCCCCAGAGCCGTAGTTTTTCCTCATTCAGTCTGCTGTATTTTTTTAAAGTTAAAAAAACCTTTAAGAATTTAAAAGTGAGGGTCGTTTCTTACATCTTCCAAGGACAATCCAAAATTCTCACCTTCAGGCTAGTTTGTGATGATTTCAAGGAGCCCAGGGTAATTTGGATTTCCTACTTGAGCTTCTTGTATAATCTTATTTATAACAAATATAGGTATTGGCTTCTGCATTTATGTATTAACGTTTGTTTTGTAAGTTATTATGGATCACAAAAATCCTCATACAGTACAATTTGTAATTACTGCTTTTGACACAGTATAATCAGTCAGTTTATGTATGCACCCTATAGCTTTTATAAATAGTGGTGTAATAGATACTATCTTAGACCATAGCATAATAGAGACTGAAATGTTGAAATTATTGTTTCATGTAATGTCTCTGTCCCTCTGGGAGCCTCTCAGGAACCCTCGGCCAGTCCCCAGTCCCAGACACTGGGGGGGAGCCCCGACCCGGCCAACAGCACAGAGATACCCGAGGGTACTGAGGGCAGCTGGGCTGGTCACCTTTGCAGCAGAGGAGACACCAGAGACATCGAGAGAAGATAAAGGGCCGACTCTCAGCAGGGGTTAATCCAAGGTTTTATTCAGGGGCTTTGGGGAGCTCCTGCACCTCAGTGGGCTCCTGCTGAGACCCCGAGAGAGGTGCAGAGGTTACTCTCCTGGGTTGACTATATGATGCTTTTATTCCCAGTCGTCTCATTCTGTTTATGTTGAATAACAAGTTTTGCACCTTTAAGAGTGTTCCAGAAAGTGAAGTGAGAGAGAGAAGAAGCACACAGTTTGTTTTCAAACACTGTAGTCCACTCCCCCACATTCCTCCTCCTGGACTGTTGCTGTCTGCGGGTGGGCAGACAGCGGGACAGAGCTCCTCTTTTGCTTTTTAGTTAGTGTATGCTAGCAAAAGCAAAGAAGTTCCTTAGACTGTGTTTTTTTCTTTTCTTTAGACCTCTTGAAACCTGCTCTTGACTGAACACCCAGGAGAGCACTGGCAGCTCACATATCTAGCCTACCGGACCAGGCCTGGCCTGCGACAATTCCTGCACGGGAGGGACTGATCAGAGTCTGAGTGAGCTGCAACCCAGGGACGGGGTTTTCTCCATTTGTCATCTCTTTTAGAGTAACGAAGAGTCTCATTGTTTGATATTGTTTTAGTTTTATTGTTTAATAAACAGGTTTTTTTCCACCTTTCTCCAAAGAAGTATTTTTTCCTCCCGGACCAGTTGGGGGGAGGGGCTGATTAAATCTGCTTTTTCCCACCAAAGCTCCTTTAGGAGATTCTTCCCCAAATTTGCCCTAAACCTAGAGAAATACATCTTTTGGCGCCCAACGCGTGGCTGGAAAAGGTGGAAAAAAGCTCTATTAATTGTGTGTTTGTTGTTGTTAAAGCAGTCAGTAGCCATGCTGCTTGAATCCATAATATCTCTGGGAGTGAAAGCTTTTGTGTGGATCTGGGCTCTAGAACCTTTTTGAGGTTTCAATACCTTTCTGGTCACTAAGATTATTGCCCATAACATGTAATTATTACGGTACAGAGGCACGGATTGGAATAGCTGTTGTGCTGGCCTTGGTGATAATGATTTATAAAGTGTTTACAAAGGTACTGGCCTCTGCTTACGATATGTATGGTTTATGGTTTCTTCGTCCTACACTGCATCCCAATTCCAGTAGTAAGTTTTGGGAATTTATTAGTAATTACACTCAGTCTGTTAGAGGAGGAACCGAGAATGAGACTTTCCAGCCTTCCCTCTCCTTCTTCTCCTTTGGATCGGTTATGTCACTTTTTGAGACTGTTCAGTTTCCCCTGAATGTTAAAGAGACCATCTTTCCGGTATTTAATCTGGTAAGCTTCCTCTATATGGTCTGCAGCTTCTCTAGAATGAGGGCTGAGATATCCAGAGGAGCTGGTGAGACCCCTGACCCAGAAGCAGATGCAGGCGTAAAAAATCCTGAGTGGTGTAGAAAATAGGAAAATATAGGCCAAACCCTGAAAGAATTTTCTGATCCTGTAGACTGGGATTTTCCACGGGAACAAATTCAGAACGCAGCAGAGGTGGGAAAATACCTAAAAGAGAAGTGCCATGATGATTCTAAGGAGAAAAGGCTAATTGCAATAAGCTGGGCCCTGGCCTATGCTTATCGCACTTTGTTCGATAGTGTAAAGCAGCAGACAGAGGCAGGGGGGCAGGGAGATAAATCAGCTATCCCAGTCACTCAAGCTGTAGCCAACAGCCCAGGCTCAAAGCCAGCAGCCAGACCAGACAGTGAGCCTAAGCCAGCATCTAAACCCATGGCTGTTGCTACCAGTACTAGAAGTGAGAAATGCACGGAAAAAACTAATCGACCAGTGGATGACGATGATGACGGTGATACAGGAAAAGGAACCTCAATGAGGTTCCTGACATAAAATCAAGAATCAAAGCAGCAGGTGCAAGATCAAATGCAAACATTGAGTCCTTTTCCCTGAAAGACCTTCGTGGCTTACGGAAAGATTACACCCGACGGCCTGATGAATCCATAATTAGTTGGCTGGTCCATTTCTGGGATGCTGCAGGCGAGGCTACAATTCTGGATGGCACTGAAGCCAGGCATTTGGGATCCCTGTCACAGGATCCTGCCATAGACCAAGGAATGATGAGCAGGGCTAACTCTCACAGCCTCTGGGAATGGGTCCTAAGAAGTGTAGCAGAAAGATACCTGTGCGCAGACGATCTCTATATGCAGCAAACCCAGTGGAAAACCATAGAACAAGGGATTCAACGCTTGAGGGAAATGGCAGTAGCTGAGATTGTCTTCTCAGATGATGGAAACTTTGTAAATCCAGACTTGGTACCATGCACATCTGTGATGTGGAGAAAACTTGTACGACTTGGGCCACGAGAATACGCTTCTGCTTTAGCAATGATGAAGCAGGATGATGGTGAGGAGACTGTGCTGGACATGGCAAAGAAGCTCCGAGCATATGCAGACACTGTGAATGGCCCAACACATGCCAGAATCGCAGCAGTGGAAACATGTCTTCAAAAATTAGAGGACAAGACAGAGGAGGGTCACAAGAAACTGAGGGAGGAGATTAAAGAGAGCTTTCTCCAAATCTCGGCAGTGCAGATCAGAGGTTCTGGTACCCAACGCAGACGTTCCCCAGATGGTGAGAGAAGGTACATCCCACGAGCTGAGCTGTGGTTCTACCTGCATGATTGTGGAGAAGACATGGGGAGATGGCATAGAAAACCTACCGCTGCTCTGGCACAACGGGTGAGACAACTGAAGATTCAGAGAGGAAGTTCCAAAAGGGAAGCAGCTCCAGTGGCCAGTAACCGAACTGTCACATATGATGATAATGACAATATTTTGGATCCCCTTGAAGGAACCTCCAAGACATATGCCCAGGGAAAGAAGGATAACCAGGCTTAGAGGGGCCCTGCCTCTAGCCAGGTAGAGGCTGGGGAAAACCGTGTTTTTTGGACTGTGTGGATTCATTGGCCTGGCACATCTGAACCGCAAGAATACAAAGCTTTGGTTGACACTGGTGCACAATGTACATTAATCCCATTGAGACATGTGGGGACAGAGTCTGTTTCTATTGCTGATGTGACAGGGGGATCACAGGATTTTACTTTGGTGGAAGCTGAGGTGAGCCTGACTGGAAATGAGTGGAAGAAACACTCTATTGTGACTGGCCCAGAGGCCCCATGTATTTTGGGCATAGACTACCTTCGAAGTGGGTATTTCAAAGACCCAAAGGGACTCAGATGGGCATTTGGAATAGCTGCTGTAGAGACAGAGAGTGTCAAGCAGTTGAACAGCTTGCCTGGACTGTCAGAAAGCCCATCTGCAGTAGGTCTCCTGAAGGTGGAAGAGCAATGAGTGCCAATTGCCACCTCAACAGTGCACCGCCGACAGTACTGAATGAATCTGAACGAGATGTTGTGATCCCCATCCACAAAATGATCCGTGAGCTGGAGAGCCAGGGGATGGTCAGCAAAACCCACTCACCCTTCATCAGTCCTATTTGGCCTGTGCGAAAATCTGAAGGAGAATGGAGATTGACAGTGGACTATCGTGCATTGAATGAGGTGACCCCACCCCTGAGCGCTGCTGTGCCGGACATGGTGGAACTCCAGTACGAGCTGGAGTCCAAGGCAGCAAGGTGGTACGCCACTATAGACATTGCCAATGCATTTTTCTCCATTCCTCTGGCAGCAGAATGCAGGCCTCAGTTTGCTTTCACCTGGAGAGGCGTGCAGTACACCTGGAACCGACTGCCCCAGGGGTGGAAGCACAGCCCCACCATCTGCCATGGACTGATCCAGGCTGCACTGGAAAAGGGTGAGGCTCCAGAACACCTGCAATATATTGATGACATCATTGTGTGGGGGAAGACAGCAGCAGAGGTGTTCGAGAAAGGGGAGAAAATTATCCAGATTCTCCTAAAAGCTGGCTTCGCCATCAAGAAGAACAAAGTCAAGGGACCTGCTCGAGAGATCCAGTTTCTGGGAGTGAAGTGGCAAGATGGACGGCATCAGATTCCCACCGATGTCATCAACAAGATCTCAGCAATGTCTCCACCCACCAATAAGAAGGAGACACAGGCTTTCCTAGGTGCCATAGGTTTTTGGAGGATGCATATTCCTGAGTACAGTCAGATCATGAGCCCTCTTTACCTGGTCACCCATAAGAAGAACGCTTTCCACTGGGGCCCAGAGCAGCAACAAGCCTTTGCACAGATCAAGCAGGAGATTGCTCATGCAGTAGCCCTTGGCCCAGTCAGGACAGGACCAGAGGTAAAGAACATGCTCTACTCTGCAGCCGGGAACCATGGCTTGTCCTGGAGTCTTTGGCAGAAGGTGCCTGAGGAGACTCAGGGTCGACCACTGGGATTTTGGAGTCGTAGCTACAGAGGGTCTGAAGCCAACTATACTCCAACAGAGAAAGAAATCTTGGCTGCCTATGAAGGAGTCCAGGCTGCCTCAGAGGTAATAGGCACTGAAGCACAACTCCTCCTGGCACCCCGACTACCGGTGCTGGGGTGGATGTTCAAAGCAAAGGTTCCCTCTACGCACCATGCCACCAGTGCTACATGGAGCAAATGGATTGCTGTTATCACACAGCGCGCCTGTATTGGAAAACCGGATCGCCCTGGGATTCTGGAAATAATTACAAACTGGCCGGAAGGTGAAAACTTTGGTCTCTCTGATGAAGGGGAACAAGAAGTGACATGGGCTGAAGAAGCTCCACCATACAACCAACTGGCAGCAGAAGATACATGATACACTCTCTTTACTGATGGCTCGTGCCACATTGTGGGAATGAACCGGAAGTGGAAAGCAGCCGTATGGAGCCCCACACGACAGGTGGCAGAGGCCACTGAAGGAGAAGGTGGATCAAGCCAACTTGCTGAACTCAAAGCTGTACAACTGGCCCTAGACATTGCTGAGAGAGAGAAGTGGCCAAAGCTCTACCTTTATACTGATTCATGGATGGTAGCCAATGATCTGTGGGGATGGCTGGAGAGGTGGAAAGAGGCGAACTGGCAACATAGAGGAAAACCAATTTGGGCTGCTGATGAGTGGAAAGACATTGCTACCAGGGTAGGGAAACTGCCTGTGAAGGTCCGCCATGTGGATGCTCATGTTCCCAATAGTAGAGCTAATGAGGAGCACCAAAACAATGAGCAGGTAGACCAAGCTGCAAAGATAGGGGTGTCCAAAATAGACCTAGATTGGGAACATAAGGGAGAGTTATTCCTAGCTCGATGGGCCCATGATGCCTCAGGCCATCAGGGCAGGGATGCCACCTATAAGTGGGCACAAGACCGAGGGGTGGATCTAACCATGGACAGTATTTCTCAGGTTATCCATGACTGTGAGACGTGTGCTGCCATCAAGCAGGCCAAACAAGTGAAGCCCCTCTGGTATGGTGGGCGGTGGTCCAAGTACAAGTATGGGGAGGCCTGGCAGACTGACTGCATCACACTGCCCCAGACACGCCAGGGCAAGCACTACGTGCTGACCATGGTGGAAGCCACCACTGGATGGTTGGAAACCTACCCTGTGTCTCATGCTACAGCCTGGAACACCATCCTGGGCCTTGAAAAGCAAGTCCTGTGGAGACATGGCACCCCTGAGAGGATCGAGTCAGACAACAGGACTCATTTCAAGAACAGCCTTATCAACACCTGGGCTAGGGAACATGGCATTGAGTGGGTGTACCATATCCCCTACCATGCACCAGCTGCAGGCAAAGTGGAGAGGTACAACGGACTGTTAAAAACCACACTGAAAGCATTAGGTAGGGGATCTTTCAAAAACTGAGAGCAGCATCTGGCAAAAGCCACCTGGTTAGTTAACACCCGAGGCTCAACTAAGCGAGTGGGCCCTGCCCAATCTGAGCCTTTGCACAGAGAAGATGGAGACAAAGTCCCAGTGGTACATGCTCTCGGAGGTCGGATCTCCCTTCCCCCGTCCAGCCGCTGCTGCTGGGCGGGGGGAGGGGCAGCCATGTGGTAGGCCTGGGCCTGGACAGAGATGGGAGGTGAAGAGGCCCTGGAGGATGGAAGGGTGGAGGAGCTCCAAGAGACAGCCATCGGGCAGCCATTTTCCCCCCAGGAGAGAGAGAGAGGAGAGCCGTCAACAATGAATGTGATAGCAGCTGGCCCAGGAGGAGAGGGGGGAGGAATGCAGCGAGGGAGGAGGTGCCCGGCCGGAGCAGCAGCAAGTGTGGGAGTGCCGGAGTTCTGGGACAGACAGAGACTGAAATTTTTAACCCCTTTCTTTCATGATTGGGTCCTTGCAAAAATGCTGATCCTCCTCGGAGCTGAATAAGACGGGAGATAAGAGATGAGATGAGACAAGGACCTGGCCCGAAGGATGTGAAGAAGCCTGGCTGAGTGGGGAGAGATGATTGGAGTGGCCTTTTGGCTGGACTTTTCTTGTGTAGCCATAGACTCAGTTTTATTCCTGTGACACAGAGACTGCATTTAGGGGGAGGCAGTGCCTCAGAACCAGGAGGGTTCATTGTGGGGACCCCTCAGCCCCAGGGGGTTGGAAAAAAATGGGGGGCACAGATGTCCCAAAGCAGAGACTGTGCCTTTTTGGAGTGAGACAAGGCATCCTTAAAAGACAACCCTAAAAACAGCTCTGGTCCATGCCAGTGGTGAGAGCACTGGCATGGAAGGAAGATGTCACAAAATGGCAAAAGGACTTTCCGGGTGGTGCCGAGTGACATGGAAGCACATGAGGTTTCAGCGTGTTTCCAGGGGAAGCCTATGGTGCAAGAAAGATTCCTCTCCTCTTCATGGACTGAAGCTTGAATATCCTAAAGGGTGGTGCCAGACTGGGCAGTTGGTGATTTGGGGGGAATGTATTGGATTGGGAAATTTTGGTGGTGGGGAGGAGGAAAGTGTTTTTTGTAAGGTTTTCAATTTTTTTTCCCTTACAGGTTTTTTCCTTCTTTTCTTGTAGTTTAGGTAATAAAGTGTTCTTTCTGTTTAAGCTGGAGCCTGCTTTGCTTATTCCTGGTCACATCTCACAGCAGACACCAGGGAGAAGGTATTCTCATGGGGGCACTGGCTCTGTGCCAGGGCCAAACCATGACAACCTCTGAGCCCAGCACAGCGCTGTCCTTCCTCAGCTGCACCCTGTGCCTTGCACTTCCTCTCAGGGTCACCTCAGTGCCTCTTCATCCCCAGTGCCAACACTGGGCTGGGGCTGCAAAGGAAAAGTCTCTGCAATCCATCCTGCCATCGATGCTGCCTGCAGGGAGTGCATTGCCCTCATTATATGTGAGAAACATAGCTCAGTATTTACACTTTTTATAAAAGTTCATTACAGGGTAAAATCCCACCCTTGGATGCTTGGCTATTTGCACACAGTTAACTTAAACTGTGTTTTCCCTATTTTAGAGCTACATGCATATTTATACAAGTTTTTAGAATTCAGACATAACTTTGAATTTACATGTTGTTTTGTTTGGTTTTAACTTTTGACTTGTGTTGCAGTGTGCTGCAATTTCCTGTTTTAGCCATCCCAGTCCTCTCCTAGGTGTGGCAATACCTTCTCCCTTCCCCTCCCCTTGCCTCCTGCTAAGCGCTGTATGTCAAGCTTAACCTTCCAGCAAGGGCGTTGTGTGATTGGCAGAAGTTCAAAAGATGCTTCTCAGCCCTTGGGTCATTGGCCCGTCTAAGTGTCATTGTCCCCTGAGACTCCCCCGTTCCCACCTGGTTGGTGGCACACCCATCCCTTCCCTCCCCCTTCTCCCCGAGCTTAAAAGGACACTGAGACCATGCTGTCAGCATTCTGTTGTAGCTGTTACAAGATTTAGAGATCTGTGACCCTGGAATAAAACTCTGGATTAAACCCTACGGCAGATTCCATCTCCTTTTCCTCTTCACCTCGCACCAGAGGTAATACTGAGTTCCTGCTTGCCTGGGCTTGTCCCAAGTGCCTATCTGCAACATCCAGCCAGACAAAGGTGTCTCTGAGGTGAAACACCACAGCTGCCGCCTTTGGTCCAGCAGCAAGGGCCAGACGAGCCCAGGCACGTTCCATCTGGTAATATTGGGATCCTATTCCAATATTTTGGCACCCAACATGTGGCTGATCGGCTCTGCAGCCCCAAGAAGCTTCTCGGAATGTCAGAACTTGGGAAGACTTTACGGCATCCACTGAGCATCCACTGGAAGGGCTTTGGCTGCATCGCTCTCCAGCAGAGACTTTGGGACTGACCCCACAAGAAATCTCGTGGAACGCTCTGTGCTTGTGCAAAATGCAACTCCTTTCTTGTGAGTGATTTTTTGGGGGAGAATAGGGGAGCCCCTCCTGCCCATGGGGTCCTATTCTGGTGAGGAGAACAGCCTGCCTGACCTTGCTACCATATTCTAATAGACTTGTCTTCAGGCCATCTTGTACTTTAAAGTAATATATTTAATTTTTTTCTTGTGGTTCTATCTTATTGTATTTTCACTCCCTGATAACGAGGGTCCGTAAAGTCTTTTTTTTCCATGTTCTGGTTTTTATTGCTGTTGAACTTGTCTTTCTGATAAGAAAGTCCCTGAATGGGGCAAATCAATTATTTTACACCATTTTCTGAGTTAGTTACATTGCTGTAGTGTGTTTTTTACTTTGTAATACTTTGAAGTAGTTTTGGTTTGTATCCCCGTATTTTTCCCAAATGGTTTATCCCAGATGGTTCCCACCTCCCTTTACCTGTCTAATCCCTCTCCCTGGCTGAGATCATCCCCAGATAACCACCCTGGCTCTCTTCAATCACTCAGCATCCCACCCCCTCCATCTAGAAGCTTCGTCCAGGTTGTTGACTGATCAGCCAGAGTCCAGGGGTCAGTCCCCCAAGCCTTGCCCCATACGCTGTCCTAAATGTCCATGCCCCAGTGCCCATCCCTTAGGGTCACTCATTGGTCAGTAAAATGTTATCTACTTTCAGTTTCCACCGCCGTTTAAATGTAACCTTGGCACCTCTCCCGGGGATCTCAGCAGGAGCCCCCTGAGGTGCAGGAGCTCCCCAAAGCCCCTGAATAAAATCTTGGATTCACCCCTGCTAAGAGTCGGCCCTTTATCTTCTCCCGATATCTCTGGTGTCTCCTCTGCTGCAAAGGTGACCAGCCCAGCTGCCCTCGGTACCCTCGGATGTCTCCTCGCTGTCAGCCGGGTCGGGGCTGCCCCCCAGTGTCTGGGACCGGGGACTGGCCGAGGGCTCCTGAGAGGCTCCCAGAGGGACAGAGACATTACATGAAACAATAATTTCAACATTTCAGTCTCTAGTATACTATGGTCTAAGATAGTGTCTATTACACCACTATTTATAAAAGCTATAGGGTGCATACATAAACTGACAGATTATACTGCATCAAAAGCAGTAATTACAAATTGCACTATATCAGGATTTTTGTGATCCGTAATAACTTGCAAAACAAACGTTAATACATAAATGCAGAAGCCAATGCCTATATTTGTTATAAATAAAATTATACAACAAGCTCAAGTAGGATATCCAAATTACTCTGGGCTCCTGGAAATCATCACAAACTAGCCTGAAGGTGAGAATTTTGGATTGTCCTTGGAAGATGTGAGAAATGACCCTCACTTCTAAAATCTTAAAGGTTTTTTTAACCTTAAAAAAAATACAACAGACTGAATGAGGAAAAATTACAGCTCTGAGGGGGTCTCTGTGACTGTCAGCCATGTGCTCATTTACAAAATGGATGCTCTGCCTTTTATACCCTCAGCCCCTCCCAATGTTTTGTCAGTCAGCTCCTTCTCTGCCATCCACAGGTGGAGATCACTTCCTCCACCTTGATTGGAGCTCAGGTGTTGTCCTGGGGCCCCTCCTGGTAATGAGCCTGCCCTCCCCAAATGCCCTGGGAACTGAGGGGGAGGGAAAGGGGAATAAGGGGGGACACATTACAGTAACAGCACTATTCGTCTAAAAACTTCTCCTCACATACCCGTAATAGCTGCCTCTCAATTGTGAGAGCAAACACCACAACATTCATCTATAAATAAAACCCCGCTTTCCTTTTCCTATGCGTCATTTGTCTCAAACAATTACCTCTAATTTTTGATTCTGATAATCTGCTCTTACTTCTCAAAAAAAATTTTTATGAATCATACTAGCATCTGTTGATGTGGGTGAGGACAGTGGGAACAGAAGGCAAAATCTCAGGTTTTTTTCAGCCACACCTATTTGGAATGGACAAAGTGGGATCACTGAGGTCTGGTATGGCTTTCTTTCCCCCATCTACCGTGCCCATGGGGCTGCTACTCATAGCAGGTGTATCTTAGTGGTGAGTACAGAGGCCTATTCAGTCTTGCCTTTTAGTTCCTGCTGTATTAAAAGACAGCTGAGCAATGACAGAGGTCTGGGGTGCCTTTCTTGGCCCCACCTTGCCATGCCTATGGGGTTGCTGCCAACAGCAGGGCTATGGAATCTTCTTGGTAGTGAACACAGGGGCCAACCTGGTCTTGCCCTCTATTTCTTGTTTCACTCTACTTGTTGGTCCTTAAGGAAACTGCCCCAATACCTCTGATGGTTCCCTGTGTACTTCCCCTCAACAGATGCTTGTGATTCTCATCTATTAAAACAGGACAATTACATCAACAAATGATAAAGTTCAAACTCCCTGCCCAAAGTATTGGTCAAACAATCTTCAAGCTGGTGGCAGCTTGACTCCACTTTTCAGATGTCTTCATCTTCCTTGGTTCTCTCTCACCTGCTCTGCATGTTACAGTCTATTCTTTGGGTTCTCTCACCAGCCTTTAATTCTGTTGCCGTGAGTCCCTCTCGCTCTGCGCTTGGCACAGCCCATTCAGCTCTCAGGTAGAAGGATCCTTCCAAGCCAAAGGGATTTCTGAAGCATTCCTAACCTGCAGCCCCTGGGTGCCTTCAGGCCATCCATCCAAAAGGAAAAATGACTTCTGGACCCTGAGAGAGCCCAGTGATGTGTTGGCAGCAGAAATCAGGAATGGAGAAGGTGATTCCAGCTCTGCTGGGTGCTGTTTCTCCCCATTAGACAGGAGAGGATCAAGCACATTCCATCAGCCTTTGCTTCCTCAGGGCATGAAATCCCTGAGGACACAAGGCCACCTCAGGGCCATCAGATCCCACCTGGGAGAAGGAAATGCTTAAAACCTCATCATGGTCTCAGCCACTCAAATGAGGAACTTTTCTTGTGGGTCCCCAATAGCATTTCCAACAAAGCCCAGCTGGTGCTGAAAATTGCATTCACATTCAGGGGGCAAAATCAATAATGAATCACAGACATCTGAGGTAAAATGAGGGTCCCATAAAAGTAAAATTTCTCTTTGTTTTTAATAGAGGCAGATTTTCATCTTTTAAGCCCAAATCTTCTCTGACACACAAAGGGGCATAAAATACAGAAACACTTTAGTTCTAACTTGAAATATTTGTTTTTTGGCAATTCTATTTGTACATGAAGTGTGGCTGGGTGAACACTACTGAAGCACACAAATACTAAGACTACTACTGCAAACTGCAGAAATTACTGAAAAGTCTCTTCTACTGGCAGCAAGAGTAAACATGTCTAAAGGTTTCCTTGTATGGAGAGTAGCTAAAATGAATGATTCCAACATCAAAATGAACTGGAAAAATTTATTTCAGGTAAAGTGTTAAAGAAATGAACACCGTGTTATAGATATATATTATAGTATTGGATTTTTCCATATATTAAAATGGATTCAATAAGTGTGGTGTTAATGTGACTTTGCTAAAAGTACATAGTTTCTATTTCTGTTGCTAAGTAAAACTTAGAAATAGCTGATCTAGATATGCTTGTGTTAAAATGCCTGCTTGGTTGCGATAATATCCAAGGAATAGATGATGCCAACTATCAGCACTCATCTCCTGAAGGCAGTGTGGACCCCAGCTCAAGAATTGAAGGTGATGATAAAATGGACTAAAACCACAACCAAGAAATGTGCATGCTCTAAATGCACAGGACCTGAGGAAGAGCCATGCAAAACAGTTCTTGGGGCATGTAAACTACTTTGGGGAAAAATTTACATATGCACCAGGCTGATGCAAAAGAAATGATATATAATTTGTGTTTCCAAGCTAGCAGGTGTGCTCCACGCTGAGGGCCAAGACACACCTGGCTGTAACCTCTGCTTTGTTGTCTTTGTCTCCTATTAAACTCCTTTATTAAACTTTTATATTTTACCAGGAGAGGGAACAGTGTTTTTTCCCACTGTATTGCAGGTATTTTCTCAGTTGCATTTTCAAGATAATTCACGCAAACTAAATGAGGGCAAGAGAGCATTACAGTGAGTCACAGTTTGACATGGGAAGAATTTAGGGAAGTGATAAAAATGGTTTCTGTCTAACTAACCGTCTGTTGAACCACAAAAAATGGAACATGCCTCTGTGGAAGACTGATAAAGACCAAAGGAACCCGTGAATTTCCCCGTCTGGCCGGCAGTGAGGTACCACAGCCGGGCGGGCGCTGCCACGGGCCCGGGCTGGGCCCCTTCCCCATCCCAGCCCCGCTGCTGGGCAGGGAGAGGGGGATGCTGCGGGCCAGATGGAGCCGGCCTTGCTCTCATCTCACTGCTTGTTACAGCCCCAGCCCGGCCCAGCCGAGCCCCGGGAGCAGCCCCAGGCCAGCATCGGGATTTTACCGCAGAGAAGCGGCCGCAGCCATCGGGCAGGGCAAGGAGAAGCCGCCCCTGTCTCACCCAGCCCAGCCCCGAGCGCTGCTGCTGCTGCTGCTGCTGCTGCTGCTGCTGCTGCTGCTGCTGCTGCTGCTGCTGAGCTCCGGCCGGGCTGATCAGATCGGAGCCGCTCCCCAGCCGCAGCTCCGGGTCAGGAACGAGGTCAGGGCAAACATCTGCGGGCTCCACGCAGCACACAAACCCTTTCAGTGCTTCAGTCCTAACTCGAGTGGGAGGAAAGAACAAGAGACAAACATGTAAAAGAACAACATGAAAACATCACGGTCGGTGAGGGGGAAGTTAAGTCCGAAATTGGAGGGACAAGGAGACGCTTTGATTTTAAAGCTGAAATCCCCTTATAAGCTATGGAGATAAGACACTTTTTTCCTATAATGCATAAAACTATGGGGAGATGAAGGGTTCAAATTGATATCCAACAAAGGCCTCCACACTAAATAGAACAGATATTAAAGTATCTGTAATCCCATGAGAAGTTTGAACAGAGAAAGAGAGAAGAGTAATCCCATAATGCCAGGAGAAAATCTCTGTTCCCAGGGAAGAAAATTATTTTGGAAATTAATTAAAATCATTTTTGCCTTTAACCAGCTCATATTTAAAACAATACCCCATTAGTCATCATGACCCATAAAGAAGCAGTGGGAAGGATGTAGAAAATGACAGAAGCTTCATGATAAATTTCATCCGTGCAGCTGCTATTTGTGACCAAATTAGGAACCAGGAGAAAACTCTTTCCTGTTGTGGAGAAGAGTCCATAACACTAACAAGAGGGACTTCTCTCTCTAAATGAACTGAAGAAAGATTTTTTAGAGGTAGTAAACTAACTGGAAAAGTTTGGTTTTGTTTCTTTACTTTTTCAGTGGGGAAAAAAAAGTTGTGGGAGGAGTAGAGGTTTTAGAAGTTTTCTAAAGGGTTTGCTTTAATTCTTGCTAATTTTTTCCTTTTAGTTACTATTTATAAAATTTTCTTTATACCCTTTTAAAGTTTTAAGCCTGCTTTAACTTTCTCCTAATCTTATCTCACAGCAGGAAATGAGTGCACTAGTGATTGATCAGCAGGAAATGAGTGCACTAGTGATTAATCAGCACCAAAACGACTACACAGTGCACTTTAAGACTTGGCTTTTTCAGGGAGAGGAGGGAGGAGCAGAATCTAACCAAAGCTTTGCCAACTTTGTGTCCTCTCACAGAGAATAAAACAAAAGTGACTACACTGTTATGAATGAGGTCCCCATATGTCTAATTTAATAAACCACAAAATTAGAATTTAGCACCAATTTTAATTGAGCAGCAATTTTATATAAAATAATACAATCAAATATAATCAAGCAGATACAAAATAATTTGGCTGTGGTTTGGATAAAGCATAAGCAAAACTGATCGATTGAGGTATGGGGAGGGTTTTTCTCACCCTGCCTCACGTACAAAAGGCAAAAGGATCCGAACACAACTTATACACTGTATGCTAACACATACTCATAAATAATTTCCTGTAAATCCCCTCCTGTTTTCGATTATTGAAATCTGTGTCACTGCACTGCACAGTGCATGCTCCGCCTGTAGTTGAGGGGTCTTTTGGCTTTTCAGGGGTCATTTCTGATGAAGGCTTCTCCTCATCCTCACTGTCCTTTCAACAACCCCACAGGTTGCACATGTGGCCCAAGTTTTGTGTTATAGAAGCCAGCATTATATTCCAAAAATGAGCCTTATTATTTCATAGATACCTGGAATCATCCCAATTTTGTCCATCCCAAGACCAATTTTGCTTTGGGAGCTGTCCCAGTTTTGTTCCTCACAAGGCCTATTGTGTTTTAGGATACTGCTCATCTCAATAGTCCATCCTCGATCCTATTTTTCCATGAACATCTGAGAACATCTGTTTCATGACACTAATTACATATCCTTTTCCTCTATTACTTTCTAAAAAATATTTTCTAAAATATCAATACAGTTGCAATTATTAGCACGAATCATATTCATTTAGCACAATTTCCCCATTTTCTCTTTTGATCACATTGATTCATGCTTTTTAATAAAAGACTGAATCTTGGTATCATCTACATCCCCAAAAATCCAGGTTTTCACATTCCCTCATTTCTCTTTTTGATCAAATTCAATACATGGTATTTTCACTTACATAATGCAGGAGATAAAAAATGGTCTAGGCAACAATTCCAATAATGAGTCCAGCTAGTATAAACCACCAGATTTCCCCAAAGGGGTTCCAACTTTTAACAGGTACAATTCGCTTCTTTCGATAAACACTTTTCCATTGTTATTTATTTTTAGACAGCATTTTAATGTGCTATATTTTTCACAAACTCCTCCTTTTTCAGCCATTAGATAGTCCAAGGCCAATCTGCTCTGATAGACTGTTACTAGCAGGTGCACGCTTTGTTGGGTAGCTGTTTTGTTCAAACTGTCCTCAATTACCTTTTGCAGTCTTAGCAACTCATTTAATGTATAGTTTGGAGTTCTATATTCCCCAGATCTCTTTTGAGTCCAAATAGCCAGATCGTAAAAGTTTATGTGTGCCATTCATTTTCACTCCATGTATAGCTGCCCCTTATCAAAAGGTTTAGGTTTGCCTTGTTACTGCCCATGACTTTATCAAGTGGGGCTTTCTCCAGTGGATTTCCCTTGGAGCAGGGCAGCGTGCAGGAGGAGGGTTGGATAACTCTTAACCTACAGGTCCCTTTCCGTCTCTGGGGTAACTGACTGCACACTCGCTGTGCACAAATCCAATATAGCCCATCAGGGGCCTTCCATGTTCTACTTATATTGTCTGGTTGATTCCAATAGGGATCTATATTTTCTATGGAATGGTAAGGGTTAGCTACAGAACTATTATACCAGCACAGATTAATTTGACTGTCCCACTTGCAATCATTTCTATTTGTTGTTCTCCAATACCCATTGGTTGTGTTCGGCCACCAAGTCATAGTTCTATTATCTGAATTTACAATTAAGGTAGATTCAC
The DNA here is from genome assembly GCF_028551555.1 of Melozone crissalis. Lineage (NCBI taxonomy): Eukaryota > Metazoa > Chordata > Aves > Passeriformes > Passerellidae > Melozone > Melozone crissalis. Next base: position 840,971 of record NW_026535957.1, read on the forward strand.
AGGGGGTATGTCCCACCTCTTTGGTACAGTTCTTGGTATTGTTCTTTCTTTCTCAAGTTATACAAACTGCTCCAATTACCTGGTGACTTACAGTCCACCTTCCAGGCCTTTTTATTTTCTCAGACATTTGGGTGTAATTCCCTTTTTGAAAGTGTTCTGGAGCTAGACCTTTGCCCCTCTACAGCCATCTTTCAACCATTTGAGTTCCCCCTCAAATCGAACATCTTGATAAACCCAATTCGGTTGTGATTTTTTGCATTAAGTCTACAGAAAGATTTCTACCTCCATTTGGCAAATCCCAGTCACTACTTTGCTGCCTTCATTGGTTATACAACACCCTTGGATTTTTCCCTTTATTCTTACCTTGCTGGTTTTGTTCTGAATTTCCCCACTCTTCTCTTTCTGGAAAACAAAGAATTCTCCCTCTGTGGGGCAGTCTGGGCTGGAAGGCGTCCATTGGCCCAATCCTAGATTAACTCCTCCCCAATAGTCTCAGCCATTTCTGTGGCAAGTTTGTAAACTTGTCTGGTTGTAACATTCAGCATCCACAGAGTGATGTACTGCAAAAACAGTCACTGAATTCTGGCTGTCCCACAGGAGCTGGTAGCATTTATTGCAGGGGTTGCAGATGCACAGGGTACCAGGATACATGTCAGGAGCAGGTATCTCAGGAGTCTGGATTCTCCACCTCTCTCCAGGCCCCTTGGGCTGCAGCCAAGGGCTGAGATTGTCTTCTCAGGAGCAAGAGTTTGTGTCCTGGAACCTCATTGCTGATGCCATTTCTGCTGAGCCAATCTCCACTCTTACCCCTTGGATACAGTGATTATAGTACAGGATACTATTTCTGTGTGCACCCCTCAGATACAGTGATTACAGCACAGGATACCATTTCTGTGTAGCCCACTTGGGTGCAAGGATGATGGCACAGGATGCTTACAATCTGGAGGCACTGTCCTATTGCTTTCCCTGGGTTAATTGACAGTTCTTTTTTTATTAAATAAAAGGGGCTTTGGAGGTGTGCCAACCACAGGTAATGTTTTGACACTCTTTTCTATAAAGCAAATACTAAAACGATTTCGTTAAGCAATAAAAGAAAGAGATTGTTATAAGATCTAACTTACTTGTTGCTATTTACTCTGACGTTTGAGATAATTACTAAATCATCTTTGCCACCATTAATGCCATCTGAAATGCCCATGTGTAGTGGAAACAAATCTATGGTAAGAATCATAAATTTCCTTCCCCCAACAGCTGTCAGTGAAAACACAATTATCTATCACAGAATGGCACACTTGCTCTACTGCCTGTTCATAGGCTGTTACAGCTAAAACTCGTTGGTCTCTGTCTTCTATTAATTGAACAGCTATGTTAAAGGTTCTATCTCTATTACTTAAAGGTGTTCCTATAAAATCTCTGAAAAGGCATGCAATTTTAAGCTGGTCACATAAGTGATTTAAGCAGGTTAAACAAAGGAGTTGATTTTCCCCTCCTTCTATTTTGGTTCCCTTCCACCACGAGTTAAACTGTACAGACAATACAAGCCCACGGGGGACAGCCTAGGCCATGCCCAGCACACGTCCAGTGGTCTGTTTCTTTCTGGACCTTTGCTGCTGGCATTAGTCCCAGATCCCAGTGTCTCAGGAGATGCTGAATTCATTCTTTGTGACATTGTTTGTTCTCCAAACACAGCGGGGTTACTCGCCCCAGTGATTCCAGAATTGATGGCAAGCTGGTGTTTGAGCAAAGGTTAAAATTTTACCAAATTACCAAGTTTTCCACCTGTAGTCAAGTTGTTTGTATGTTCCAAGTGAGCTCACTACTGTATCAGTGTGTTCACGCTGTGCACCAACCCTGATGTTGGGTAACCACAGCAACAATGTTAATACCACCCCTCCTTACAGTAGTTTCATTCAATGCCTACAATTAGTAGCTTGCATAAAAATTTCTATTGGACATAAACTATACTTTTTAGCCAGCCTTTGGTACACATTGCACATTTTCCCTTTGCTGTAACACAATTACTTTGAGAAACATATCACACATATCAAACACTCACACACTTAGTTTGGCCAAACTACATAAAACATACATTCATTACTATAAACTTTTGCCCCAAATTATTTGCTTTTATCACTTCAAATTGTAACCCAAATCTTGGAACAATAGGCTTCAACAAAATTTTGGCTGCTGTTTGAGCTCTACCCTGAGCTGCAGGGACTGCTTCTACCCACTGAGTCAATTAATAACTAATAGATATTTCCACCTGCCCACTCTGGGTAATTCAATCTGGATCCTTCTAAATGGCCTGTGCACTATATAGCAGCCCACAGAGGGATGAGTCCTCCAGACCTTTTTGTTCAATTTTTAACATGTCAAACCTCTCTGAGTAATCTGTTTTCTGATTTCAAATATTCCTATATAGCTATACAATTTTAAAAAATGATCACAAAGTGCTCTTGTTCCCCAGTGAGTCTGTCGATGTCTGTCTGGCTAAGGGTTTTAGTCCTACCATCAGGGAGAATCTATTGCTCCCCTTTCAGATTTTTCCCTAATTTCTTTATGGCTGCTAACTCTGCTAAGGAAAAAAGATGCTGTTTTATTCTGTGTTTCTGCTTTCCAAAAAGTCACAATTATGCTGCTGTTTTCCCTCAAGGCACATTTTTCTTCATCATCACCCAGTTAGGGGAGGTTATCAAGGTAGCCTCATATTTTACTACTGTTTTAACTGTTTGCACAACTCATTCAGTTCCTCTATTGTTTTCCTGTGACCTTTTTTTATATCAATTTTTGTTTCCTTTTGTTTTTCTTCTATTTTCTCCTTTAATGCTACACTTCTTCTATCTATATTTGGGTCGTTTCCATTTTCACCTTTCTCAAAACATAGAAATTTTTCCTATTGAGAACAAATTTGATCTCTATAAGGATAAGGAGCTCGTCCATTGAATCCTTAATTTTTCCCTACCCAGTACATTTTTCTATTTGTAACACACACACCTGTGAAGCTGCTGCGATTGTGACAGGCAGCACTAACACATGAATGTGCCACTAACACAGGGTCCATCTTGTCCCTGACCTACATAAAGCGATTGTCACAGGGATCTGAGTTATTTTGATTTTGTTTTTGCACAGTTTGTTTTCTCATGGTTTGCTCTTGCACTGCTTGTTTTATCATCACTTGTTTCTGCATTGCTTGTTCCCTTCCTATTTTTGTTCCATGCAGTTTTATGGTTTTTGCCAAGCGTATCATAATAAGCACAGTGAAGATAACCAATCCCTGGTGTATTAATCCTTTTCCTTGAATGTTCATAAGTCCCCTTTCTTTCCAAATTTTTCTAGAAGTGTGTACTACTCCAAAAGCATATTTCAAGTCTGTGTAAATGATCTCTTTCCAATCCTTGAAGAGCAACACAGAGAATAATGCAAGCCCAGGATGGGCTAAGGGGACCAGATTCCTTTCCTTCTAGTTTTTCTCCACTAATTATAGCATTCCCAGATTTTCTTTTCCCATCTATCACTCAAGATGATTCTTCTAGAAATAATTTTTTTCCTCTTTGTAACACCTGTTCTCTTAGATCTGGACACATTTTTTGTTTGTAGCTGTGTGACCTCTGTGCAGGCATGCATTAGTTCTTTCCCTGGGACATCATAGAGAAACTGAGTGGGGCTTTTTATATTTGTAGTTCTCACCTCTAATTCAGGGGAGGTTGTGCTGTATTTCAAGACTAATGTACTAAATATTTCACTCTCCTGCTTCACCAAAATACCATACATTGTGACACATCTCCAGATTACAAATTTTCTTTCAGGGGTGTAGAGGGTGTGGGGTTATCCTAATTCTTAGAGCTATTAATAAATACCTTTCTAACAAATTATTTTCAGCCTCTAGTAATAACAAAAAGTTATTTACCTCAAATTTTTCATCTGTTTCAATTTGTACTTTTTAAATCACAGGGACTGGGAACGGTTTTCCTCCAACAGCAATTACTGAGATGCATTCCTGACTTAATTTGCATCCTTGGGGTAACTTCCTTATGGTGGTCCTGGAGGCTCCTGTGTCTACTAGAAATACTTCCTTATTGTGAGGACCAAGTCTTAATTTCATCAAAGGCCTCATTTGGTGTTTCTTTTGGTGTTTCAGGCCTCATTAAATACAGTCCCTGACACCCCTTCTCCTCCTTTCATCCGGCTTCCTTTTCCTGCAAAATTTCCACAGGTGTCCCTTCTCATGGCAATAGAAACAGGTGGGTCTTGTGTCATTAGGGGTAGAATTTAGATTACCCTGATGTCTCAATGCTTTTGTGGATCCTTTGGTGTTAGTAGCCTTTTACGTTTTCCTCATTGTTTTAAAACCTTCTCTCTCTCTACTCCTTTCCCTTCCTATATGCTTGACCCTCATACATGTACAATCTTTACACATGAACGGTTTCTGCACTTTTTCTACAACTTTTTGTAGCTCTTGCCAGGGAGCACCTCGCCGCTTTCCCCGCACGCTGAATGGGCCAAAGCGGCGTCTCCCATTGCCCCGCTGTGCATAAGTGCGGTGACAGCAGCAGCCGTGCCCGCTGTGTCTGCACGGGCACCTCACTGTCAGCCCTCAGTGCCGCAGGGCCCTGTCCCCCCTGCTCGGGTGCCCGGGACCCTGAGCTCGGCTCTCCCTGCCCTGCTCAGACCCGGCTGCCGCTGCCGCGCCCCCGCTGCCCCTCGGGCGCTGCTCCGAGCTTTCGCTGCTCCAGAGCTGCCCGGAATGGAGCTGTACAGAATCAAAATTTGATAGAATGTTCACAGTCTTGTATATCTGTATGCAAATATTGAGATCAGGTGTGCTGACTTAGGAAAGCTAAGGAATAGAGATGATATTATCATCCGGTTGAATTTAAAAAAAAAGTTGTAAAATACAGTAAGTTTATATAAAAGAGTGTATATATAAACGAGGCTTGAACAACAGAGCGAATATTTTAGAAAATTAGAACCATGAAAGATGCATTGTAATAGGAATATGTAAGGTAAAAATAGAGGTGATTGGTGTTAGAAGTAATATAGTAGCATTGTGTAGTAAAAGCTTATAGCTTGAAAAGCATATATAAGGTATTGTAATTAGGAAAGAAGTTAGCTTTTAAGAAAATAACGTTCAGGTTTATATTTCTTATGTTTCATTCTTTATTAAGACTAATAATAAAATCTTTTAAAACACTTCTCAGTTACCCCGTCTTTATAGAAACTAAAAAAACCAACAAAACAGTAATTCCACTAGAATAAGAACAAAAACACTATAATCTTTTATCAAGTTAAAAAATCTCAAAGTACTTTTTGTTCAGTGCTACTACAAAGAAACAAGAACCGAAAGAATTACTTCTTCTACAAAAAAACCAAAAAACTGTCAAGACTTCTACCTACATCATGAGCTCAAGTCAAACAGAAACCATTATCTTCTGTTACACAACATCTACAAGCTTTAAAAAACATAATCAAGCACAAAACATCCAAGCAACCCAAAGACATTCATAAAAGCCTGAAAGATCCTTGAAGTTGTAATTCTTATAATATTTCAAAACAAAACCTAAAAATTTACTGTCTTAAGTTGAAAAGCAGTTTCCAACTATAAATAATAGTGCTGTGTTCACCTTCCCTCTGAGACCCAGTTAAACTCAAACTGTACAATACTTTTACCATAAACCAAACCCACACAAACACAAAATTATTACCTCTGTATCACGCTGTAATGAACTTATTTGAACATTCGGCACAGCTTTCCACTTCCCCATTCTTGTGCGCAACCCCTCCGCGTCCCCAGCGGTGTCTCCGAGCCCTCCCTCCCTCCAGCCCTGCCCGGAGGCCCCGCAAGCCCGAGCGGAGCCGCGCTGACCCCGGCGCTGCACCGCAGCCCCCGCCGCTCTCCCGGCTCAGCCCCCGCTGCCATCCCCGGCCCGCCCGGGATCTTCCAGCCCTGCCCGGCCGGCAGCGAGGGCAGCTCTGCCCAGCTAAAGGAGCGAGGCTGCTCCGCCAACTCTGCAAAAACCCGAGGTCTGGCTGCCGGCAAAGAGAGGAACGAGAGAAAAACCCGCGATTGGCAAACTCCTCCATAGGGAATGAAGCAGGGCACGGACTCTGGATCAGAGGAAGAGTTTAACCCGTTCCATCCCAGCCCCGTGAACACACAACGGGAACTGACTGACTGGGCTGAGATTAGACCTAAACTCATGCAAGATAAAGATTTTAATTCACCATACAGAAAACTCCTTGCTGTGCCAGTTCGATATAAGAAAAAAAATGCTAATCCTCAGTGGGAGCCTATAGCACATTAGGATATTGAGAAGTTAAGGAAAGATTTTAAAGACAACAGCTTAAACTGCCCGTATTTTAATAATGTGGTTAGAAGTAGATGTGATTCTTATCACCTCACATCTTCAGACTGCTGTAATATTTAATCTCTAATTTTAACAAACTCACAATATATTCTGTGGGACTTGGAACAGTGAAAGCATCTCCACAAACTGATGCAGAGCTCTGCTAGAAGTCCTAAAGCCCAACTAACAATCAGTCAATTAGCTAGAGATCCTTCAAACCATAAAGCTGAAGACCTAGACGAAGCCCTTTCTAGAGCAGGAATAAGAGATATTAGAAATGCACCCAGAAAGACTCTTTTATCTGTACAACTGCCAGAATCCCTGAAAATGCCGATTCTCTGATTCAACAAGCCACAACTAAACCTTATCTTACCTTTTTAGATGGCTTGGCACAAGCAGTTCAAATGCAGTGTCCTAAGGAAACAGCACATCCTCATTGAATTAAAGCCTTGCCTTTACTGATACAAACAATAAATGTAAAAGGGTTCTTTTACCGGCCCAGCCACCATCAGTGCCACGAATGCTCTTAGTATGTGGTAAGCTCAGCACTCCTCAGCACATCGTGACCATACAAGCTCCCACACGGGGGGAACAACTTACATAGTCCCAAGATCTGCTGGGAAATAAATTCCAAAGAGTTATTGAGGCTGAAACAAAAACTATTGAAGAAACCCCCCCTGCTTTCCAGGTAGAGCCCATTAAGGAGCCATATTTTACCTGCAAAAAACTCAGTCATTTAAAAAAAGACAATTCTGAAGCAAAGAAAAACACAAAATTACCTAATACCTACCATCAGTAAAAAAAGGAGAGTCATTATACCAATCGCTGTCGCTCCAAATTTAACACAACAGAAAAGCTTCTGTCGGGAACTTCAACAAAAGCTCACAGCGCCACCGTGTCACAAAACAAAGAACGGCGGCTCCATCGCAAACAAACTTAGAGCAGATGCAATTTGTAAAATCACCAGAAATCTCCCCAGCAACCCCGACTTATTACCCCCCAGGGGCACGATGCAAACTAACAACTTCTACATTAACATACCTCTAAACAAACTTTTGTCATCGATTTATGCCCACAGGGATTACAAGAACTTCACAACAGAGACAGGAATTTTTAATTCTAAGCAGAGACAAAACCATAATGCTTAGATTTTCAGTGTTCCCAACTATTATTTCAGTACACTCTAACCAAGAGCTGATAGCTTTAGCTCTTGCTTACAGCACTCCAGCAGTAATTCCACCCAAACCACTAAGAGCTATCACGGCTGCATTGCCAGTGACTGTAACTGAGCAAGACATGCATGGAGAGCCTGTGCTTTTAGCTAAGCCAACTGTGCACCAAGGAACAGCACCAAGAGCTGTAGGCCACAGCTGATGGCCTTTGGGTGGGAGGTGTCCCCAGTGAACAGCCACAGCCCCCTTGCAGCCTGAGCCAGGGCAGTGGAAGAGTGAATGTCACAGCTGTGCTGGGCACTGGCACAGAGGGCACTGCAATTCCTCCTGTGCTTCAGCCCAGCCATTACAATCTGGCAGCGCCCATGAGGGCTCTCCCAAGAGCCAAAACAGTCACACTGTGTGTGCACAGTGAGCTCATGGGGACTGCCACCAGTGCTGAGGGTGAGCCAAGGATCACCCGGCCCCTCGTGGGGCACAAACCCATCCCAGCAGAGAAGGGAGACTCGCTGGCCCAGTACAGAACAGAAACAGAAGGGAGCTTTTAATGAGAGCCACAGCAGCACCGACCAGTCCAATGTTATCATCAAAAACTAACAACCCTGTCTAGGGGAGTCAGGAGCCGCCAGCAGGGAAAAAACTGAATATCCTCAAAAAATTAATAAATGAACAATTACCAAAGAATCACATCCAACACACAAATGGCTCTTAGACTTCCCCAGTGTTTGTCATACACAATAAAATGTCTAATTCCTGGAAATTACTCCAATCTCCTGCTGCTGAGGGCTTCCTTAGGCTCCTGCTGAAATGAAAAATATTCAGGGAGCTTTTCCTTTCTTGAGATTAGAATGGTTTCTGCAATTCCTTGAGGTGTGACCATGATGGTTAAAACTCCAGTGTGCAAATGAAGGTTTTCCCCTTCTTCCCCCCACTCCATGCTCCATCCTCTCCCTTACTTTGTCATCTCAACAACTGCTAAGGAAACCTTTCTCATCTTGTCAATTGGCAATTAGACTGCTCTTTAATTCAGTTTTAAAGTAGGTTTTAAAGTCAGACTCTGCCCGTGCTATTGATTTGCATTTTGGATGAAATTGTTGGTGCTTAACAAGCTCTGTGCTGCTTTAAAGCCTTTCTGCAAGGCTTAAAGAATGACCCTGGCAGGGAGTGCAGGAGTGTTGTGCACTCCTTGTTTAGAAATGGAGTGCATTAAGCCAGGTTCCTTTAAAAGGCTTTTTAAGTGACATTAAGGTGCTGGAATTGCTTTGGGAAATGGTCCATTTGGGATAGAGCCACAGTGCCAGAAGCTGTTTGTCTGATGGTCAGTTCAGTGCAGGGCAGCCCCTCAAGAAATGCATGAGCCAAAGCCAGCAAGGAGAGGAAAAGAGCCGAGCTGAGCTGAGAGAGCTGGAGAGATGAAATGCCACAGATGTGCCTGCAGCATGGCCCTCCCCAGCAGCTTTTCTTACAGTTCAATGTTCAAAAAGCTGAAAGCTGATGCTCAGGACTTTGGGATCTGGCTTGGAACTGCAGAGAGGCTTGGAACCGCAGAGAAGTTCCCTTACTGGAACTCAGGCACTGGAGTGCCACAAGCCTGCAGCCAGATTGCTTCTCATTCAGTTTCAATTCCATGTTCTTTTAGTTTTAGGGTTTTATTAAGTATTCTTAGAGATGCTACAAGTGAAAGAAGAGAACAGAAATAGGCTGGAGCACCATTGGAACTGTAATTAATATTTTACTCTTCCTCCTTCATTTTAAAAATATATGTACATATCATGAACTTTTAGACTCTGTGGGTTGGTTGAAACACTCTTTTTTCTCTTTCTTTGGAAGAGATATGCAAGTCCTGAGTCCCTGGGCCAGTGATCCCTGCATTTTATTTATGTTTTTACAATTAAACAAGGGGCTGACAAAATTGACAAGGAAGATACAACTCAGGAGCTCACTGGGCAGCAGCATCCAAACTCTTTGGGTGTTGCCAAGAGCAGTAGGGTGTGAAGGCTGCTTTCCAGTGCGATATTAATCCATAATAACCTGCTCATTGACATCAAAGTCACTGCTTAGAAGCCACTTGTTATTTTCCGAGGTGCAGGAGTGTTTGACAGAGCCTGGGCAGAATGATGAAGAATATTCCTGTCAGATTTCTGCTTCTCTCCTTCTGCCAGCAAGAGGAACCCATCCTCGGTAAGGGTTTTGTTCCCGTGTGACAGTGTGTAGTTCAGAGCTAAAGCCGTGCCCAGGAGCGTTCATGATTTAATCTGCACTGCCCCCTCAGCCGTGTGAGCTCTGAGCAGTGCGCTGGGCAGTGGGGCCGAGCCAATTTCGGGCAGTCGTGCTCGGAGCTTGAAGGGTTTGGAGGCAAGAGCGGAGGCTGAGCTCCCGCCGTGGTCAGAGAGGGGAGACACCTTCCTCTGCAGGCAACGCTTTCCCAGCCGGGTTTGCTCTCCTGACAGCTCAAGTCTCGCCTCTTCAAGAGCAGAGCACGCTGTGCCCCCAGAGCTTTGCCGCTGGCAGCACTGGGAGAGATCCTGGGAACACTGGGAGGGAACTGGGACCACAGGGAATGCCAGGAGGGAACTGGGAGGGAGAGTGGGAGCAGCGGGAGTGAGCAGGAAGGAGCACTGGGAGGCATATCAGGAGCCCTGGGAAGGAACAGCGCTCCCAGCTCCTGCCCAGTGCTCTCCTCATCCCTGCCGGGGCTTGCCAGGAAGAGGGAAACTGGCAGGGAACTGGGAGGGAACTCCTCAGCACTGTGCAAGGGGCAGCAGCCCCAGGGGTGAGCAGTGAGGAGGGGGAAGTGCGCCCAGTCCCTCCCCAGTGCCCCAAAAATGGGATTATGAGGTTTGAAATGGAGGGGGGAAAGCTTTTCTGTAATTGTGTTTGAACTGGGGAGGAACCCCCTGCATCTGTGATTTGAAGGAAAAAAAGATTTTGGGTGTTTGGCTTTTTAATGATTTTGGGTGTCTCACTAGGCAGTTCTCCATTATTTTCATTTTGAAATGGAAGGAGAAACTATTTATGGTGCTGTGTGAATTGAGGGAAAGAGCCCCATTTTCATCATCTTCAGGTTCAAACTGAGCAAACACGGCTGTCCCTGGTCTGAAAGGGCTTCCCTTGAGAGGAACCTCTTGATGTGCCACTGTAAGAGTTCCATCGAGGGGAACCCTCCATTTGAAGGGACCTTCACAGATGAAAAAGATGTGCAAAAGCCCCCAGATTGGTCTTTCTTGAGGGAAATTGAAGAAAGAAACTGCATTTCCCCTCATTTTAGGAGGCTAAATTGAGACAAATCCACTTCTGTGTGAATACCTGCGGCTGTGTGTGATTCCCACAGAGCAGGAGCAGCCCTGCCCTCAGCAGGTCACAGCCCTGTGCCATGAGGATGTGGCACACAAGGGTCGGGAAAGACCACAGGACCTCAGCTCAGATGAGGCTTTTGACAGAGCCCAGAGATCTCATCCTGGAACACTGAAAACACAGGAAAATCATGAGACAGCCCTGGGTGAAGGCACAGCAACCCTGCTGGAACAAGAGAAGGGACTAAAGGCTGAGCAGGCAGTGCAGGGAACGGCTGCAGACAGCCTGTTCAAAGAGATGCATCTGCAGCTGCAGAACAAAACAGAGAGATCCCAAACTGACACCATGTCTTGTAGATTGACATATCTTTGTGCGACTAAGTTCCTGAAAAGCCAGCTATAAATAAGGTAATTATATCTTATGAACAGCGTCTGTTATACATATGAATAAATTCTCATGATGGAAGCAATATTAAAGCTTTTTACAAGCTTTTTTTACAGCTTGCTTACAGGCTATTTTAACTTATGGGGTATTGTTTCAAAGATGTGTTTTTTAAAGGTAAAGGTTTTTAATATCTATTTTTGGAATTATTTTTTATCTCTGGGAACAGAGTTTTTTTCTTGGAGGCACAGAATTGTATTACTCTTCTCTCTTTCTTTGTTTAAACTTTTTATAGGATTACAGTTACTTTAATATTTGTTTACTTTGCTGTGGAGTCTTTTGTTTGATATTAATTAGAATTCTATCCCTCCATACTTTGAAGCATTATGGAGAAAAAAGTCTGTGTTCCATAGTTTTATCAGAGGGTTTTAGCTTTAAGATTAAGGCATTTCTTTATCTCTCTTGTTTGGGATTTAATTTCTTCTTTACTGTCTCAGAAGCTGAACAGCTTTGAGTAGCTAAAACTTTTGCATCCCTTTTTTAAATACATCCTGAGCAAAACCAAAATAGGAGGATATCGTCGAGAACTGGAATACGGTTTATCTGCCTGAGGTGCAAAGGCGCGGTGGGAGGGGACGGCCGCTGGGAATGCTGTGCGAAAACCCGGCGCTAAGGAAAAGGGACCCACGCCGGAGGACCTGCAGAAGAGCCTCAGTCCCCGGGGAAGCTGCTCCTGGCGCTCTCCCTCTCTGGGGGCCGGGCCCCTTCCTCTCTCCCTCTGCGCTACACGGCCCGGCCATCTGCACCGGCCGCGGCTCGGCTCGGCACGCCCAGCACCGCACCGCGGGTGAAGGCAGGACCCTCGCTGCTTTCAACGCAGATTGGGCAAAACGGGCAAAAGCCGGTCCCACATCCACAGCAGAACCTGACTCCGGCCGTGCCGGGCCGGTGGGTGTGACCGGGACGGGACCGGAGCGGCGGCGGCGAGTGGCGAGGTCGTGACGGACTCCGGAGCGGCGGCGACACCGGGGCCAGCGAGGCGGCGGCTCCAGCCCAGGTGGGACCGCGGTCGGTGCTGCCCCAGCTCCGGGCATGCTGCGGGCGGAGGGGGCCGCGGTGAGGGCCGGGGGGATTCTGATGCGTTCCTGGTGCCGGCTTCCCGTGTGCCCCCTAAGCTGGGATCGCAGCCGAGGGAGCGGCTGCCCGCGCTCTCCTCCTTGCCCGGATGGCCGGGATGGAGCCGATGCCGCGGCAGCGATGGCTCATCCCGGCTGCTCTCGCTAGGACGGAGGCGGCTGCTCCGTGCCCGGGACCCTTCCCGGCCGTGCGGCACCGGGCTCGGGGCCGCTGCTCGGGCGGGAGGTGTCCGTGCCCGGCTCGGGGCTGGCACGGCATGAACTTGAACGTGCCTCAGAGCCCAAAGCGCTGCAGGCCCCGAGTGCGAGCACAAAACGGCGCATCGTGCCTGCTCCGGGACCGAGGCTTCTCGGTGCTGCCCTGTGTGCCGGGAGCCGCTCCGTGTGCCCAGGCAGGGAGCCGTAGCGTCCGTGCCGTAGCTCGGTGTGGCCGGGCTCCGAGGCGCCGGGGCAGGGAATCATGCGGCGCACAATGGTGAGCAGCCCGGGGCTGCTGCTTCTTGCCCCTCGGCAGGCGGACTCCGAGCCGCAGCTGCCCCGGGCCAGCAGCAGCCGGCAGCTCGCAGGCGCTCTCAGCGCCCGGCCCGGCACGGAGCTGGGCTGCAGCGGCTGCAGAGCCACAGGGGCCGCGGCTGCGGCCACCGCGGAGCTCCCGGAGGCTGCGCTTGTCTCCGCACCTGCTGCCGCACCTCTGGGCAGCGCCGACAGCGCAGCCACAGCTGCCACCGCCCTCGTGAGCCCCCTCACGGCCGGCACCAGCAGCGACCTCTCATCGTGTCCCTTTCAGGGTGCCATCAGCGCGGCTGGAAAGCTGTTCCCGAGGCCGAGCTCCCAAAGGATCTGCCAGCAGCGCTCCTGATGTCTCCACTGCAAGTTTCTGTTTGTCCAATGGAAACAGATTCTGGCTGTGAGTTGGAGCAGAGTGAACTCTGCTCCATTCGTGGAGTTGCGACTGAGCCCCAGCATCTCCAGGAGGGACCAGCAGCCGCGGTTCCACACATGCCTGGGGCCCAAGAAGCCTCTTGGCACAAGCAGGGGGATGCCACTTGTGAGCGTGCAGTGAGTGCAGATGTGGAGAATGGATTCTGCACCAGTGATGGGACTGTGAGGGAGCCCCTGGCTCCCCAGGGCACAGCAGCCACCAACAATGAGCACAAAAGGAACCTCAGAAGATTCCTGGGTGAGTGCAGAGCCACCCCTGTGCCCCCTAGGCATGGGGCAGTGTCCCCTCCCAAGGCCAGGGCTGGCAGGTGTGTGGCTGTTTCCCCATGGCTGGAAGAGGCCTTGTGTTCTGCTGGGCCCCATCCGTGGCTGGAAGCAAGAGCCCCAGCTGCCCCCAAGGCTGTGCAGTTCTCCTGCTGCAGCCTGTCCCCACAGCTGTGTCCCTGCCTGTGGCCAGGCTCTTGGCTCTCTGGCTGCCAGCTGAGGGAGGGCCACACTGGCTCAGGGCTCCCTGCTCTGCTCCCTGGCCATGGACTGAGCAGATTGCAGGGCTGGCTCTGCTTCTGGCAGCCAGCAGCTCTTTCCTGCTCCAGGTGAATGGTTCAGGTCCCATCCCGTGAGCACGGCAGTGCCGATTCTGCTGCTCCTGGTGCTGGCTTTGGGGGTGGCCTTGGCTGTGCTGGCAGGTAAGGGAGGGGCAGCAACCTGGGCCCAGCCCCTCGGGGCAGAGCGGGCTCCCTGCTCCCTGCACAGGGGAATCCTCAGACCTCCTCCTCCTTCTCCTCCTTCTCCTGCAGCACCACAGGTTCCAGCGACTCAGTTTCTGGGCTGTCTCCCTTGCTGGGTGGGCTACAATGGGGTCTGCTACTACTTCTCAAGGGATTACAGCACGTGGGAGCAGGGTCAGGAATGGTGCTCCGAGCTCAATGCCTCCCTGGCCATTGCCAAGGATGAGGAGGCCATGGTGAGTGAGGGGCTGCGGGCGCTGTGGGGTGGCTGAGGGCAGCCTGGGGGCGCTCCTGGGCCGGGCTCGGTGCTCGTAGGGCCGGGGCTGCAGCCCTGGGCCGGGGCCTTGCAGGGAAGGAGCCCCGGCGTGCGGGGGGAGCCCCGGGCACGTGTCCCCCCGAGGGGCCGGGGCAGCTCCCACTCCTCTCTCCTGGGCAGGATTTGCTCTTCCGCCTCCGCGGGAACGGCGATTTCTGGCTCGGGCTGCGCAGACGGGGCGAGCGCCTGCACTGGGGGGACGGCAGCCGCTACAGCTCCCGGTGAGTGCCGGGGAGCCGGGCAGGGCCTGGGGGCACAGGGGCACAAGGGCTTCCCCTGGCAGCCAGCGCTGCCTCTGCTCCTCCCTGCAGGGTTCCCGTCTTTAACAATTCCGAGTGCGTGTACCTGGCTGACAGGAGATTGAGGAGTGACAACTGCTCAAATCGGCGTCTGTATCTCTGCAGCAAGGCCCAAGCTCCCCTGTAACAGGGGCTGCACAAAGGACCTTCTCCACGCTGGGCAGTGCCAGCTTCACCTCTGAGCCCAGCACAGCGCTGTCCTTCCTCAGCTGCGCCCTGTGCCTTGCACTTCCTCTCATGGTCACCTCAGTGCCTCTTCATCCCCAGTGCCAGCGCTGGGCTGGGGCTGCAAAGGAAAAGTCTCTGCAATCCATCCTGCCACCGATGCTGCCGGCAGTGAGTGTATGCCCTCATATGTGGGTAACACAGCACTCTGTTTACAAGTTTTATGGAAGTTTATTAAGGGATAAAATCCCACATTTGGGTGCTTGTCTCTTTGCACACAGTCAACTTGAACTGTGTTCTGTATATATTGTTTCGTTACAGACTTTTATGCATATTCATGACAGTTTATACATGTTGAAACATTCATTTGAGTTAACATATTCTTTTGCTTGGTTTGAACCTTTGACTTGTCTTCCTTCCATCTTATTGATTAAATGAATATATTCTATTTTTTCTTGTGTTTCTGTATTGTATTTTCATTCCCTGATAACAAGGGTTCATAAAGTCTTATTTTTGATTCTCTGGTTTCCCTTTCTATGATCTTGTCTTTTAGATAAGACAGTTCCCAAAGTTGGGAAGTCAATTTTTTTACACCATTTGCTGCATTAGTTCCATGAAAAAGTAATTTCAACATTTCACAGTCTCTATTAAGCTATGGTCTAAGATAGAATACATGACACCACTATTTATAGAAGCTATAGGGTGCATAGATAAACTGACAGTTCATACTATATCAAAATCAGGAATTACAAATTGCACTGTATCAGGATTTTGTGATCAACTGTAACTTGCAACACAAAAGTTAGTACATAAATGTGAAAGCCAATACCTATATTTCTTATTTTTAACATCACACAACAAACTCAATTGGGAACTCAAAGCACTCTGGGCTCTTGGAAATCATCATGAAGTGGCCTGAAAGTGAGAATTTTGGACTGTCCTTGGAAGATGTGAGGAAGGACTTTCACTTTTAAAATTTGAAAGGTTAATTAAACCTTAAGAAAAAAATACAACAACAGACTGAATAAGGAAAAATTACACCACTGGGGATCTCTGTGACTATCAGCCACGGGCTCGTTTACAAAATGGATGCTCGGCCTTTTATACCCTCAGCCCCTGCCAAAGCTTAGTCAGTCAGCTTCTTCTGGAGGGAGAAATCTGGGACAAAGTGAAGCCCAGGAAGGAGAGAACAGTGTGGAGAAGGTGCATTTTTAGGATTTGGTGTACATCTCACTCCCTTGCTCTGATTTATTTGATAATACATTCAATAAAATTTAATTTCCCCAATCCAGGCCTGTTCTGCCCATGATGGGTGAGAGATCTCTGGCTGCCTTTCTTGAGAGCCCCAAGCCTTTCCTGCTGTGTTCTGTTGCCTGCCCAGGGGCAGGAGCAGAGGCTCAGAGTGCTTTTGCTGGCCCCGGGCACCTGGCCTGGCCCAGCCCAGCCCAAGAATCCCTGCCAGCATTCCCTGCACCATTACCCGGCCCCACAGCGGCTGCGGCTCCGCGGGCAGGCGGCTCCAGGAGTTCAGAGTGGGCAAAATGGGAGCGAGGGACAGGAGGCAGCTGGTGCCAGTGGGGGAAATGGCTTTGCTGGAGCTGGCAGGGACAGGAGGAGGAAGGAGAAAGTACTGCAAAGTAAAGGGGGGAGAAAGAGGGACAAGGTGGTGGGCATGGCCATGGGGCAGGCAGGCATTTTGCTTTTAAGCTCTGTGGGGGAAAAGGAAGAGCTGTCAAATCCATCCAGGAAAAGAGGGGAGAAATAGCAAGTGGTGGAAATCACCGACAATTGGGATTCATTTGATCTGCCTGAACTGCAAAAGCCAACAGTCTGTGTGCACCACCAGCGCTGTGATGTGCCTTGCCCTGCCCCTGCCCTGGCTGCAGCAGCCGCCTGTTGGGACGGGCCCTGTTCTCTAAAAGAGCTGCACCCAGGCACCATTGGGGCAGTGCTGGGTAAGAAGTGAGGAATGGCAAAGGGTGGGAAGTCTGAAGGGAATAAAATAGAATGGTATAAGAAAAAATGATAACAGAACTGCACCAGGAATGGCCACCAACCGCTGTCACCAAAAGAGCTGCACTGAGGGACGGCCACACGTTTCCATTCCCACACGGAAATGGTGGGACTTGCCTTCTCCTTAATAACCATCAGTGGCATTTCCAAGGCCAGCAGGTACACTCAGAGATGTCCAGAATCTTCATTGCATTGGGAAAATGGGGTTGGCATCAGCTGTGACACACATCAGGAAGAGCACAGCAGCAGAAATAGGGATTTCCCAGCTCCCTCCCCGGGAGAGCAGTATCAGCACAGGGACAGAAAATGCTGATAGAACATCCTTTCCCACCACTCCCTGTGCTCAGCTGGAGGTAGCGTCCTTTAGCTTGTGCTCTTCAGTGGGTTTACCCATGGAAATACCTCAGAGGGACGCAGAAGATTTACTAGCACATTAAAAAGAAGCTGAAAACCCAGCAAGGATGACATTAGGGATAGGGACACAAGCAAATTCACACATCATATGACAGTTAAGTATGGCTGCTGTGAGTTTGCAGCATGGAGGACAGCTAGATTAAACTAGAAGAGATTCCAAAACTATTTGGCGTTAAAACTGCAGGTAAGGTTAATAACCCTCTCCAATTGAAAAAAAAAAGGAAATCTGCTCAGAACTCATTTGGATCACCATCCCTGCAGCCATTGCGTAGCACAACTCCTTTTCCCCACCAAACTACAAAGGCTTTCCTGGAAATCTCTCATTTTCTGCTTCCTACCTGTAACAGTGCTCAAGTGACCTGTGTGATCTCTCTGAATGAACGGAGCTTTACCTTCACAGCAGCTCTGCTCTTCACTGCCCAGCCTCGTGCCCTTGGCAGTTTCCATCTGGCAGCGTTGGCCTGCTGAAGGGGAGGCTCTGTTCCAAACATGCCCACTTTGCAGCAGTACCCCATGAGGGGATGTTCTCCTGCCTGGACTAATCCCTTTGCTTCTCAGCTCCAGCTGCAGCCCACAGACCTGGCACTTGTTCAGGAGCCTTTGCCATGGCACGGCCCCACCCAGCTGATTCCCAGCCTGGCAGCACAGTGGGCACACATTCCCAGCCCTGGCCATTGTTTCCATCCCGCTGCAAGGAGCCCGGTTGTTCCCGAATGTTCCTGCAGGAATCCAGGCCCAGGTGTCTGTGGGGTTTGCAGGGGCTCTCTTGGGGGTACCTGAGGGTGTCTGTGGGATTGGGGAGGGGGGCCTGAGCTCTGGGGGTGTATCTGGGGCTCCTGCTCTTTTCCCCTCATATTTCCCGTCCTTTTTCCTCTCATGCTAAGCACCCTTTTCTCCTCACCTTCCTAGAGCTTTCTTGCTTCCTAAATTCCACCTTTTCACCATTATGACATCTCCATTTTTTGACTCTTCCCACCTTTTCCTGCTGCCCTTCCCTCCCCCATTTTTGCTGCCTGTTTTCCTGGTTTTTTCTGCCCTTTCCCCCTCCCTGTTTTTGGCTGCCTTTTTTTCCCAATTTTTGCCCCTTTTTTCCCCTCCATTTTTTCTTCTGCCCTTTTTTTTTGCCACCTGTTCTTGATACCTTCTTTTCCACCCCTTTTTTACCAACTTTTTTTCCACCTTGTTTTTTTGGCTGCCTTTTTGTGCCTCTTTTTTTCCAGCCTTTGTGGCCCTTTGATATAAATCCCTCAATGGAATCAGTGGGGGTTTCTACCAATTTCAACCCTAAAAATAAGGCACAACAGAGATTCCTTGTCAATTTAAAGATGATGAAAATTGAAGGTTTTATCTCATTTCAGACCTATAAAATCCCATCATAAAGGGTGTTCCCTGCTCTATTTCAGCAAGAAAATGGGGATTCCCCATCCATTGATAGCCCTGAAATAATGGCCAAGGCAGGGTTTCTTTCCATTGATCCCCTCAACATTGCAGGTGAATGGGGATTCCCCCAGTTGAAACACAGACTATAAGGGAAAATTAACCAGTTAAACAACTCCAGAATACACTTGGACAGAAATCCATTGAAAGGGAACCACACACCACTTGTCCTCCCTAATTAATTCCATCAGGCTTCCTTCACTAAAAACACTCTCAGAATTAAAAGTGGAGATGCCTCGTGTGTTACCTCAAAGCAGAGGAAGAGGCAGCATGGAAATGCTTCTTCTTCCACGGCAAACTCTCCTGGGAGCACTCCCAGAGCCTTGCAGGGCTCCCCTGGGAAGCTGCTGAACAAATGGAAAGAGTTGGGATGAGCAGAGCCCCAGAGAAATCCCAGCCCCACTGATGGAAAAGTCAGATTATCCAAGCAGCAACAGCAGCTGGAGTGTTTGCAAAAGAGCAGCTTTGTTCTGAACCTCAGCTTAGGAGTTCTCCTCATGCACTAAGGGAGTCCTTCCATCTATTTGGACCTTTTCTGTAGCACAGGCCACACAGCAGTTCAATGTGATCATGTTCTTCAACTCAATTATGTTTCAAAGTATCTAAACTTGATCTAGCTACTCATCAGTGGAGAATTTTATGTATTTTCAGTGTAAATTACCGTCCCTGGTCAAACACCAACCCTTCCCAAGGTTCAAGTACCTCTGTTTTCCACCACTAACTGCTCATTAGCCTTGTCTCAATTACAAACCCTCTGTTAACCCCATTTTTCCACCACTGATTTGTCTGAGTCTCTCATCTCTCAGCAGTCCAAATTCCTTGAAATGTAGCAGAACCTTCTTCACACTTCCCAGCTCTTGCTGTCCGTCTCTAATCCCTGTCCAACCTGCCAGTGCTCTCCCTGAACTGCTGACAAAGGAAATTACACAACATCAGTGCAGGACAACTCATTCATTGCTGAATGAAAAACAAATAAAGAGAAATTAAGAAGCTGATTTGGACCCAGCAGGACTGCACTGTTGCTGTCTGTGTATCAAGAATTTCTATGTATTTTATATAAAATTTATCTTGTTGAAACCTAAGTTCTCATATGTAAAATAGATTTTTTATTCCACATGAAAGCAACATGCTACATGGCTTCCACCCACATTTTCACTGAAAAAACTCCAAACTGCTCAGCCTGGGCTCCCATCATGCCAGCAGTAGCTGTGTATCAACATTCAGCAAAAATGGAATTCATTCAGAAAATGAACAATTACAAAAATACTTTCACTCCAAGAACTGATACTGCACTGAGGAAGTTATGCATACCTTCAAAAATTCAGTAGTCAAGATGTATTTCTGTTTTTATTGAAATACATTAAAAAAATACTTCTGGCCAATATTTACACATTTGGTCCAATTACTCTTCCTGCAATGTGGTATTTCCTCACCTGCCCCTGAAGGCAGCAGCATTTTCAGAACAAGAACTGCTCCCCAGATATTGAACCCACTCAGCAACAGGTAAAAGGACATTTTAGAAACATGGCAAATTGGATCACTGAATGAAAAAATGGAAGAGAGGTGTTGTAATAAAACAAAACATCATTTGAGTCATGCATTCAACATCATTTTTCAGTTTTCTGAAAATGTGTTAGCACTGGGAAAATCTCATTTCCACCCAAGGCAGTGTGCAAACAGAAGCTTTTGCAGGTAAATTCACTCTGCTGAAGTGACACATAATGAACAGAATGCTCCAAATAAAACCTTTGGCCTCTTCTCCCACATCCTGCTTGTGTGTCTGTGCTCCATCTCCCCAGCAGCCATGTCTTGTGCCAAGGCTCTCCCTGCCTTGCTCAGCTGCCAGTGAGCTCTGTGCTCTCAGGTAAATTCACCCCCAGGCTCTGTAAATGTTCCAGCTGGGTCCTGCCAGGCCAGCCTGGGCACTGCGGGACTCGAGCAGCTTTGCCACCAGGTTCATGTCCACAGCCAGGGCTGCCAGCTCAGCAGCCTCAGCTCCACAATCAGGGCCAGCACTCTCACATGGGGCTGCTCCAACAGAACTTGCCTGCAGGGAGTACAAAGAGAAAACTTTATCAAATTGCATGAGCAGATTTAAGGGGGGAAAAATGGCAAACCACAGGAGAAAAGAAACAACCATTGTGCTGCCGACAAAGTCCAGTACACTCCTGAGTCCTGACAGACAGGAATTCAGACACCAAATGCTCATGCCAGCTGAAAATCACCACTCTCCATTACCCACATTAGGTTCCAAGAGAAGGACACAGAGTGTTGCTGAGTCCTGGCTCAGCTTCCTATGGGAGAAAACTGCTACAGGAACTCACAAGTGAAGCTGCAGCTGCTTGCCCTACTACTAAAAACATGGAAAAGATGGGCAAACTAAAACTAAGCCCTGGAAAAGATGGGCAAATTTCAAGCTTAGGTAAGCTTTAGTTTATAAAAAATGCATGATGGTGCAGGTCCAGCACACTTTGCTTGCACGTGGGAAGGTTCCAATCCCATCACTCACAATGGCCACTTGCAGCACATTTCCTGCTTGGAAATTACTGCTGCAAATCAGAGCCCAAGGCACACTCACCCCTCTCTTGTGGCGGCTGAAACTTTTCCCAACGTTGTCTGTGCCACGTACGCTTGGAACTCAATACAGCAAGGGGCCATTCCTATAACTGAAGTATATGAAAGGATATTAACCTAAGAATCTCAATAAAGTTCTCCAATTTTAACATCTTCATATAAGTACTGAATTTATGTCCAATATATTAACTTCAAAGAAGTAGTCAAAGGCATCTTTAAAAGAAAAACGGAGAATCTCAGCAAAACCACCAGAAGTCACAAAAACCACAAACACATAAAAATTGCAAATGCATGGGTCCAGATAGGTCTATGGTGTTATGTATGGATCTTGAAGAATGTTGAATTCTAGAGGGGTGGAAATGAAATGTAAACCAGTGAAATCAGTCACACCTCACACAATCACATATGGGGGTTTTCTTCACTCCAGTGTATTTCTTTCCTTGCTTTAGATGAATGAATCAATCCCCACATCTTCCTTTTTTCTTTTTAATTTCCAAAATAAATCACTTTCTAAGGGGAACAAACTGCACATGTCCCCTTTAAACACATTAATTCATTTCACACAGAGGTAAGGATTCAAGTTCTGGCCCCACTGCAACTCCTCACACAAGTTCAAGGCTTAAAATGTATTTTCCCTGGAATGTTCAAAAGCCACAGACACACTGCTTCACCTTGAAATCATCCTTCCCCTTTAAGCACAAATAGAGAACCAATGCAGGAAGCAGCACAGCTTTTCTAAACAGGTTATTTGAGATGCCAGAGACCACGATCCAACCAGGAAAAATCCCCATTTTAATTGCAACAAGTTTCATCGATTACATCTTGTTTCCCTAACAACAATAGTTGTTACACCTGTCTCTTCAACTTGAGAAGTGCTTCAGGAGAATCAGGATGGCCTAACTGCTTCAGAACATCACAGGCATTAAAAGCAGAATTTCAAGTGTCACATGCGATCTCTGCTGGTTCCTGGCCCTAAGAAAAGCCCTGAATGCAAAGTTCTCAACTCCCTCACTCTGTCTGTTCCCTCAAACAAAAGGAAAGTATGAGCCTGACACTCCAGGTACACACTTGCGATCTATTTTGGTCTTGTGTTCCAGCCCTTGTAAGAATCTTGGAGTAGGGGAAAAGAATTAAACAATTTTTTGCTAATGACCAAATTAATGATCTCCATACTAATCTATTGCCATTAGCAACCATCCATATTCGTGTGAAGGTGTCTGCTCATTATTTCACCTGGACCAGACAAAGCCTGTGTCCTTACAGGGACAGCAACACTCCAGCCCTGAGCATTCCCTACTCTGAGGGCAGCAAATCCTCTGGCCTAAACAATCCTACATTATGGTAAAAAACAACAACAAAAAAAACCATCCAAGTGGTTCTAGCAGAGCTTGAAAGTTCAGGTGGATACAGGAGTGCTCCTGAAGGGAGCAACAGTCAGGGACAGACAGCACTCTGAATTTTCAGAGGCAGTCAGACCACTTGGCTAGAGGTGCAAGAGAAAACTCCAGCTGCCACATGAAAGGCCACTGGGTTCCCCTTGCCAACTGTACACAAGTTTTTCTCACCCTGTTTTCACTGTTCTCAGGATTCAGCCACTTCAGGACAAAATCGCTGCTTCTATCAAGAGAAACTCTCCATCGTTGTCATCAATCCTGGCCAAGGAGAAATTGGAAATTCAGCAGGAAAAGCCTTGCAGAGCACAACAACACACTTCTGAATCCATGTCTGCTGGGGTTTATTAACATTCCTAAACTCATAACAACTCTAAGGTTAGAAGGGACCTTAAAGATCAACACTTGGTTCCAGCACCCTTGCCACAGCCAGGCACACCTTCCTCTAGCCCAGGCCGCTCCAAGCCCCATCCAACCTGCCCTTGGACACTTCCAACATGTCTGGGATGGGGAAACACCTCCAAGGATGGGCAATGCTAAGACAGGACCTTCAGAGCACAGGCACTGCCCCTTGGCAGCCCTCCCACTAAAGCAGCTCAGCAGCACCCGCCTTACCTGGCTGCCAGCCCCGGCAACTCCCTGCTCATGTCCCGCAGCAGCTACACAATGAACCACTCATCCTCCACCTTATCCCCGAACACCGCGGTGCCGCCCAAGTGCGCCGGGATCTCGCCTGCACGGGGCACAGACAGGAGAGGCGGCTCAGCAACGCCGTGCCCAGCAACAGATTGTCCACACGGGCTGCGGAGTCTCCCTCACTGCGGATATCCCAGACCCTGCTGACACAATCTTGTGTCCTGTGCTCGGGGATGGCCCCGCTGCAGCAGGGAGGTGGCACCAGATGCCTCACTGGGTTAACCCGTGCTGTGACACCGAGTGTCGGGGAAGCCGCCGGGTCCCCCTCACACGCTCCCAGTTCGAGCCCTCAGGATCCACCTCACACGGCCCACTTTGCTCTCACACGCTGCCCGTTCAAGGCCGCCGGATTCTCCTCTAAAGATCCCGGTTCTCGGCTGCCGGATGCCCTTCAAACGATCCCCGCCCGGTTTCCCCCCACACGCTCATCGATTCCGGCCGCCGGGCTCCCCTCACACCCCCTCGGTTTCCCCTCACACGCTGCCGGTTAAAGCCGAGTCCCCGGGAGTGGGGAAAGCCCCGGCGGCAGCGCGGGGCAGCCCCGGGTGAGCTACGCCGTTCCGCCACACACAGTGGGTTTTACATTGCACTCAGCCGAGCGAAAGAGACTTGGGTTCAGATCCCCCAATCCGGGCTCCGCCAGACGGCACAACGGTGAAGGAAGCGATCCGGGAGAAGGCAGCGGGCAGCGTCGGGAACAGGGGACCGCGGTGGGACCGGGGAGCAAAAGGACCGCACCACGATTGGCTGCGCTCCCGCCAGTCAGAGGAAAATACGGCCGGTAAACGTAAGGCACCCCAAAAGTTCGAAACTGCAGCGGCAGGGGCGGCTCCACGTGTGTCAGCCTGGGACCGGACCGGCGGCGGCGGGCGGCGCGTTCGTCTCATTCCGGAGCGGCGGCGGCACCCGGAGCTCGGCGAGGCGGCGGCGGAGCTCGGAGGCGGCTCCAGCCCAGGTGGGACCGCGGTCGGTGCTGCCCCAGCTCGGGGCTCGCTGCGGGCGGAGGGGGCCGCGGTGAGGGCCGGGGGGATTCTGGTGAGTTCCTGGCGCCACCTTCTCCCGTGTAGCCTCTGCGCTGGGATCGCCGAGGGAGCGGCTGCCCGCGCTCTCCTCCTTGCCCGGATGGCCGGGATGGAGCCGGTGCCGCGGCAGCGATGGCTCATCGCGGCTGCTCTCGTTAGGACGGAGGCGGCTGCTCCGTGCCCGGGACCGTTCCCGCCCGTGCGGCACCGGGCTCGGGGACGCTGCTCGGGCGGGAGGTGTCCGTGCCCGGTTCGGGGCCGGCACGGCATGAACTTGAACGTGCCTCAGAGCCCAAAGCGCTGCAGGCGCCGAGTGCGGGCACAAAGCGGCGCATCCTGGCTGCTCCGGGGCCAAGGCTTCTCGGCGCTGCCCTGTGTGCCGGGAGCCGCTCCGTGTGCCCAGGCAGGGAGCCGCAGCGGCCGTGCTGGCGCTCGGTGTGCCCGGGCTCCGAGGCGCCGGGGCAGGGAATCATGCGGGACACAATGGTGAGCAGCCCGGGGCTGCTGCTTCTTGCCCCTCGGCAGGCGGACTCCGAGCCGCAGCTGCCCCGGGCCAGCAGCGGCCGCAGCTCGCAGGCGCTCTCAGCGCCTGGCCCGGCACGGAGCTGGGCTGCAGCGGCTGCAGAGCCACAGGGGCCGCGGCTGCGGCCACCGCAGAGCTCCCGGAGGCTGCGCTTGTCTCCGCACCTGCTGCCGCACCTCTGGGCAGCGCCGACAGCGCAGCCACAGCTGCCACCGCCCTCCTGAGCCCCCTCACGGCCGGCACCAGCAGCGACCTCTCATCGTGTCCCTTTCAGGGTGCCATCAACGCGGCTGTAAAGCTGTTCCCGAGGCCGAGCTCCCAAAGGATCTGCCAGAGCACTTCTGATGTGTCAGGAGCAAGGTGCTGTTTGTTCTGGGCAGAGAGATGCCGGCTGTGAGCAGGACAACAGTGGATCTTGCTCCATTCATGGAGTTGAGAAGGAGCCCCATCATCTCCAGGAGGGACCAGCAGCCACGGTTCCACACTTGCCTAAGGCCCAAGAAGCCTCTTGGCACAAGGAGGAGGATGCCACTTGTGAGTGTGCAGTGAGTGCAGACGTAGAGAATGGATTCTGCACCAGTGATGGGAGTGTGAGGGAGCCCCTGGCTCCCCAGGGCACAGCAGCCACCAACAATGAACACAAAAAAACCCTAAGAAGATTCCTGGGTGAGTGCAGGGCCACCCCTGTGGCCTCTAGGCAGGGGACCATGTCCCCTCCCAAGGCCAGGGCTGGCAGGTGTGTGGCTGTTTCCCCATGGCTGGAAGAGGCCTCGTGCTCTGCTGGGCCCCATCCGTGGCTGGAAGCAAGAGCCCCAGCTGCCCCCAAGGCTGTGCAGTTCTCCTGCTGCAGCCTGTCCCCACAGCTGTGTCCCTGCCTGTGCCCAGGCTCTTGGCTCTCTGGCTGCCAGCTGAGGGAGGCCTACAATGCCTTAGGGCTCCCTGCTCTGCTCCCTGGCCATGGGCTGAGCAGATTGCGGGGCCGGCTCTGCTTCTGGCAGCCAGCAGCTCTTTCCTGCTCCAGGTGAATGGTTCAGGTGCCATCCCGCGAGCACGGCGGTGCTGATTCTGCTGCTCCTGGAGCTGATGCTGGCTTTGGGGGCGGCCTTGGCTGTGCTGGCAGGTAAGGGAGGGGCAGCAGCCTGGGCCCAGCCCCTCGGGGCAGAGCGGGCTCCCTGCTCCCTGCACAGGGGAATCCTCAGACCTTCTCCTCTTCCTCCTGCAGCACCACAGCTTCCAGTCACAACTGCCAATTTGCATTGCTGCCCTTTTGAGTGGGTTGGGCACAAGGGGGTCTGCTACTACTTCTCACGGGACTACAGCACGTGGGATCAGGGTCAGGAACGGTGCTCCGAGCTCAATGCCTCCCTGGCCATTGCCAAGGATGAGGAGGCCATGGTGAGTGAGGGGCTGCGGGCGCTGTGGGGTGGCTGAGGGCAGCCTGGGGGCGCTGCTGGGCCGGGCTCGGTGCTCGTAGGGCCGGGGCTGCAGCCCTGGGCCGGGGCCTTGCAGGGAAGGAGCCCCGGCGTGCGGGGGGAGCCCCGGGCACGTGTCCCCCCGAGGGGCCGGGGCAGCTCCCACTCCTCTCTCCTGGGCAGGATTTGCTCTTCCGCCTCCGCGGGAACGGCGATTTCTGGCTCGGGCTGCGCAGACGGGGCGAGCGCCTGCACTGGGGGGACGGCAGCAGCTACAGCTCCCGGTGAGTGCCGGGCAGCCGGGCAGGGCCTGGGGGCACAGGGGCACAAGGGCTTCTCCTGGCAGCCAGCGCTGCCTCTGCTCCTCCCTGCAGGGTTCCTGTCCTCGGCAGTTCCCAGTGTGTGTACTTGGCTGACGATAAATTCAGGAGTGGGAACTGCTCCAGTAAGCGGCCATTTGTCTGCAGCAAGGCCCAAGCTCCCCTTTAACAGGGGCTGCAGAAAGTGTCTTCTGCACACTGGGCAGTGCCAGCTTCACCTCTGAGCCCAGCACAGCGCTCTCCTTCCTCAGCTGCGCCCTGTGCCTTGCACTTCCTCTCAGGGTCACCTCAGTGCCTCTTCATCCCCAGTGCCAGCGCTGGGCTGGGGCTGCAAAGGAAAAGTCTCTGCAATCCATCCTGCCACCGATGCTGCCTGCAGTTAGTGCATCAACCTCATTATGTGTAGGAAACCTGGCTCACTACACTTTTATACAAAGTTTATTACGGGTTAAAATCCTGCCCTGGGATGCTTGTCTCTTGCACAGGGTTAACTTAAGCTGTGTTTTCTATGTACTGTTACATATGAGAGCTACATCCACATTTAGAAGAGTTTTTAAGAATTGAAACATAATTTTGAATTTATCTGCTGTTTTGCGGTTTTTTAACTTTTGACTTGTCTTCAGGCCCTCTTCTACCTTGAACTACTATATTTCATGGTTTTTTGTGATTCTATCTTTTTGTATTTTCACTCCCAGAAAATGAGGGTCAATAAAGTCTCTTCTTTCCCATGCTCTTGTTTCTGTTATCTTTCTGATAAGAAAGTCCTTGAATGTGGGAAATCACTTAAGTATTTGACACCATTTTCTGAGTTAGTTACATGAAACAATCATTCCAAGATATCCCAGGCTCTGTTAAGCTATGGTCTAAGATAGTATCTTTTACACCTCTATTTAGAAAAGCTATAGAGTGCATAGATAAACTCACAGATTATACTACATCTAAAGCAGGAATTGTAATTTGTACTGTATCAGGATTTTGGACATCAATAATAGCTTGCAAAACAAAAGTTAGTACATAAATGTGAAAGCCAAGACCTATATTTTTTATTCATAACATTGTACAACAAGCTTGATTGGGAAATTCAAATCACCCTGGGCTCCTGAAAATCATTATGAACTGGCCTGAAGGTGAGAATTTTTGACTGTCCTTGGAAGACGTGAGAAAGGACCTTCACTTTTAAAATTTTAAAAGTTCATTAAACCTTAACAAAAAAATACAACAGACTGAATAAGGAAAAATTACAGTGTTGGATGTCTCTATGACTGTCAGCCATGAGCTTATCTACAAGATGGATGCTCTGCCTTTTTTACCCTCAGCCCCTCCCAACATTTTGTCAGTCAACTCCTTCTCTGCCATCGACAGGTGGAGATCACTTCCTCCAGCTTGATTGGAGCTCAGGTGTTGGCCTGTAGCCCTTCCTGGTAATGAGCCGCCCCTCCCCAAATGCCCTGAGGTACTGAGGCTGCTACAAGGGGGAGGGAAAGGGGACTGTGAGGGAATATATTGCAGTAACAGCACTCTATATTTACAAAACTTCTCCTAACATACAGCTAATATCTATCTATCATTCATGTATAACAAACCCCTCTTTTCTTTTACTCTGAGTCATTTGTCTCAATTAGCTCTAATTTTTGATTCTGATAATCTGCTCTTACTGCTCAAAAAGGTTTTTTAATGGATCATTGTTGCAGTGTGATATATTAGCCTGTTTCAGTTATCCCGGTTCCTCCCTCAGATATGCCAATACCCTCTCCGTTCCCCTCCCCCTTGCCCCCTTGCTAAGTGCTGTCTGTCAATCTTGGCATTCCAGCAAGGGCATCGTCCAATTGTCGAAGTACAAAAGATGCCTCTCAGTCCTGTGGCAGTCCCACATGATTTAAAGCAGCTTTTTTCATGCCTCATGACCTCTACAGAATTCAAATTATGGGAATTAGCATGGAAACAACTGCTAAAAGAAGCCCTCCCAGACTTGCATGCTGACCCAAACACAGCAAAAGATGCCAATGGCATGCCAATTACCATTGAGCATCTCTCCAGTGAGGGCCAGTGGTCCTTAGCCCCAATCCAAGCTGCAGTAATTCCTGTAGAAGCTCTTGAGAGATTCAAAGAAGCAGCTGAAAAGGCCTTCTTTTCCCTCCAACCTGAAGGCCCATTTGAACCTTATAGTAAGATCAAGCAGCTACCATCAGAGCCTTATTTCAAATTTGTAGAGAGGTTAACTAGAGCTATTGAAATCCAAGTTTAAAAAGAGAATGCAAGGGAAGAAGTTTTAGAGGAAATGGCATTTACAAATGCAAATGAACAGTGTCGAGCGGCAATTTTAAGCCTTCCTCTCGAACTGTCTCCAACACTAAAAGATATGCTTCTAGTCTGTAACAGGAAAGTGCCTCAGACGAGTGTGACTGAAGACACCAGACCAAGGCTGATGCCAAGACTCCCTCAGTGCAGGGAGCCATTGCCAGCCCTGCACCCATTTCCTCAGCACAGCAGTGCCCTGGGCAGCAGCGGAGACCAGCAATGGTTGATTCCACAAAGCCATGCCTGCTTTGCAATAACCTTGGGCACTGGAGTAGCCAGTGCCCCCTGAAAAGGCAATTTGATGAATTTAGAAATAGCAGGGGAGGAGAACTACAAGCACTCCCAGGGGGTCAACCACTATGAAAAAAAACTGAATGGGGAGCGCCAGCCTGCCAGGCGTGCAGACACAAAAAGAGTAGGCCAAGGGAATGAGGGAAGCAAAATAAACCGAGCGTGCGGTAATATTATTATTTCGGTAAGTGAAGCAGATGCTTCAAAGAGCATATCTGTGGAGGCCCTGGAGGGTCTTCTCCTAAGTTACACTCCATTGGCTCCTTCCCCTGTTCCTATGCCTGAATATAGGTGCTCCTGAGGCTCTCCCTCTCTTTTCCCTGATTGGGCCTCAACTTGATAGTGCCTGGAGACCGAGGTCAGCTGGGAGGCCCCTGGGGAGAGAGTGGGACCTTGGGAGGAGTGTGGGGGGAGAGGAGAACATCTCACTTTGCAGCTGAATAAAACATCTATGGACATTATGCAAAAGCCTTTTTTGCTTCTTTACCCTGGTCTTTACTAACAGCAATTCAAGTGGCAGCACATGTCTGCTGGTCCACTGTTGAAAGTGAAATAAAATAACCTTTGCTATGAATTAGGTGAACCTATGTTAACCACATCTTTTGTCAATGAGCCTTACAGGTTGCAGCTGATAGAATCAAATCATACTAGCATCTGTTGACGTGGGTGAGGACAGTGGGAACAGAAGGAAAAAAAATCTCAGGTTTTCTTGAGACAGACATATTTGAAATGGACAAAATGGGATCACTGAGGTCTGGTATGGTTTTCTTACCCTCATCTACCATGCCCATGGGGCTGCTACTTATAGCAGGTGTATCTTAGTGGTGAGCACAGTGGCCAACTCAGTCTTGCCTTCTGGTTCCTGTAGTATTAAAAGACAGCAGAGCAATGACAGAGGTCTGGGGTGCCTTTCTTGACCCCCACCTTGCCATGCCTATGGGGTTGCTGCCCACAGCAGGACTATGGAATCTTCTCGGTGGTGAACACAGGGGACAACCTGGTTTTGCCCTCCACTTCTTGTTTCACTCTACTTGTTGGTCCTTAAGGAAACTGCTCCAATGCCACTTACATTTCCATGTGTACTTCCCCTCAACTGATGCTTGTAATTCTCATCTATTAAAACAGAACAATTACATCAATAAATGATAAAGTTCAAACTCCCTGCCCAAAGTGTTAGTTAAACAATCTTCAAGCTGGCTGGAAGCTTGACTCCACTTTTCGGACATCTTCAGTCTTTGGTTCTCTGTCACCTGCTCTGCATGTTGCAATATATTCTTTGGGTTCTCTCACCGCCTTTAATTCTGTTGCCGTGAGTCCCTCTCGCTCTGGGGTTGGCACAGCCCATTCAGCTCTCAGGTAGAAGGATCCTTCCAAGCCAAAAAGATTTCTGAAGCATTCCTAACCTGCAGCCCCTGGGTGCCTTCAGGCCATCCATCCAAAAGGAAAAATGACTTCTGGACCCTGAGGGAGCCCAGTGATGTGTTGGCAGCAGAAATCAGGAATGGAGAAGGTGATTCCAGCTCTGCTGGTTGCTGTTTCTCCCCATTAGACAGGAGAGGATCAAGCACATACCATCAGCCTTTGCTTCTTCAGGGCATGAAATCCCTGAGGAGACAAGGCTGCCTCAGGCCATCAGATCCCACCTGAGAGAAGGAAATGCTAAAAACCTCACCATGGTCTCAGCCACTAAAATGAGGAACTTTTCTTGTGGGTCCCCAATACCATTTCCAACAAAGCCCAGCTGGTGCTGAAAATTGCATTCACATTCAGGGAGCAAAACCAATAAGGATTCACAGACATCTGAGGTAAAATGAGTGACACATAAAAGTAAAATTTCTCTTTGTTTTCAACAGAGGCAGATTGCCATCTTTTAATCCCAAATCTTGTCTGACACACAAAAGAACATTAAATACAGAAACACTTTAGTTCCAACTTGAAACATTTGTTATTTGGCAATCCTATTTATACAAGAAGTGTGACTTGAAGAACACTTTGATGCACACCAATACTAAGAGTACTATTATAAACTGCAGAAATTACTGAAAATTCTCTTCTGCTTGCAGTAAGAGTAAACAAGTCTAAATATTTCTTTGTATGGAGAGTAGCTACAATGAATGGTTTCAGCATCAAAATCAACTGGAAAACAACCATGTCAGGTAAGGTGTTAAAAAATGAGCACTGTTATATATTACAGTACTGTCTTTTTTCAAATATCAAAATGGGTTCTGTATGTATGGTGTTAAAGTAACTTTGCTATAAGGATATAGTTTATATTTCTGTTGCTAGCTAAAACTTAGAAATAACTGATCTAGATATGCTTGTGTTAAAATGTCTGCTTGGTTGAGATAATATCCAAGGAATAGATGATGCCAACTATCAGCACTCATCTTCTGAAGACAGGGCAGACCCTGGCCCAAGAACTGAAGGTGATGATAAAATGGACTAAAACCACAACCAAGAAATGTGCATGCTCTAAATGCACAGGACCCAAGGAGGAGCCATGCTAAACAGTTCTTGGGGCATGTAAACCAGTTTGGGGAAAAATTTACATATGCACCAGGCAGATGCAATAGAAATGCTGTATAAAGTGTGTTTCCAAACTAGCAGCTGTGCTCTTGGCTGAGGGCAAAGACACACCTGGCTGTAGCCTCTGCTTTCATGGCTTTGTCTCCTATTAAACTCCTTTATTAAAATTCTACATTGACCAGGAGAGGAAGCAGTGTTTTTTCCACTGTATTTCTGGTGTTTTCTCAGTCACGTTTTTAGGGTGACTGGGGCATCTTGAAAACGAAATTGTCTGAGGCAGTAACAGAGCATTACAATGAGTCACAGTTTGACATGGGAAGAATTTAGGGAAGTGAAACAAAAGCTCTGTATCTAAACTACAGAAACGTAGTGCTCTGTAGAACCACTAAGAACCACACCTGTGTTAAAGACACTGATGAGATCAAAGGAACCCGGGAATTTCCTTTTCCCCGTCTGTCCGGGAGTATAGTTACCACAGCCGGGCGGGCGCTGCCACGGGCCCGGGCTGGGCCCCTTCCCCATTCCAGCCCCGCTGCCGGGCAGGGAGAGGGGGATGCTGCGGGCCGGATGGAGCCGGCCTTGCTCTCATCTCACTGCTTGTTACAGCCCCAGCCCGGCACAGCCGAGCCCCGGGAGCAGCCGCAGGCCAGCATCGGGATTTTACCGCAGAGAAGCGGCCGCAGCCATCGGGCAGGGCAAGGAGAAGCCGCCCCTGTCCCACCCAGCCCAACCCCGAGCGCTGCTGCTGCTGCTGCTGCTGCTGAGCTCCGGCCGGGCTGATCAGATCGGAGCCGCTCCCCAGCCGCAGCTCCGAGTCTGGAACGGGGTCTGGGCAAACATCTGCAGGCTCCAAGCAACACAGAAACCCTTTCAGTGCTTCAGTCCTAACTCGAGTGAGAGAGAAGAACAAGATACAAACGTGTAAAAGAACAACATGAAAACATCACGGCCAGTGAGGAGCAAATTAAGTCCCAGATGGGAGGGACGAGGAGATGCCTTGATATTAAAGCTGAAATCTCCTTATAAGCTATGGAGATAAGACACTTTTCCCTTATAACGCATAATAATATGGGGAGATGAAGGGTTCAAATCAATATCCAACAAAGGCTTCCACACTAAAGCAGATGTTAAAGTAGCTGTAATCCCATGAGAAGTTTGAACAGAGAGAGAAGAGTAATCCCATACTGCCAGGAGAAAATCTCTGTTTCCAGGGATGAAGATGATTTTGGCAATAAATAATAAGAATTTTTGCCTCTAAACAACTCATCTTTAAAACAATACCCCATAAGTCAACATGACCCATAAACATGCTGTAGGAAGGCTTGTAGAAAATGAAGGAAGCTTTACAATTAATCTCTCCCGGGCGTCTGATAATTGTGACCAAATTAAGAACCACGAAAAAACTGTCTTTCCTCTTGTGGAGAAGTCTCCATAACATTAACAAGAGGGACTTCTCTCCCTAAATGAAGAAAGGCTATTTTAGAGGTAGTAAAGTAAAAATTCCAGTAAACTGGAAATTTCTGGTTTTGTTTCTTTACATTGTCAATGGAAAATAAGAAGTTGTGAGAGGAGAAGTGTTCTAAAGGGTTTGCTTTAATTCTTGCTACTTTTTTTTCCTTTGACTTACTATTAATAAAATTTTCTTAATACCCTTTTGAAGTTTTCAGCCTGCTTTAACTTTCTTCTACCCCTATTTCACAGCAGCAGGAAATGAGTGCTCTAGTGATTGATCAGCACCAAAACCACTACAAAATGCACTGTAACACTTGGATTGTCAGGAAGAGGACGGAGGAGAAAGCTTAGCAAAGCTTTGCCAACTTTGTGTCCTCTCACAGAGAATAAAACAAAAGTGACTACACTGTTATGAATGAGGTCCCCATATGTCTAATTTAATAAACCACGAAATTAGAATTCAGCACCAATTTTAATTGAGCAGCAATTTCATATAAAATAATACAATCAAATCAAGCAGATATAAAATAATTTGGCTGTGGTTTGGATGAAGCATAAGCAAAACCAATCGATCGGGGTACGGGGACGGTTTTTCTCACCCTGCCTCACATACAAAAGACAAAAGGATCCAAACACAACTTATATACCGTATGCTAACACATACTCATAAATAATTTCCTGTAAATCCCCTCCTGTTTTCGATTCCTGAAATCTGTGTCACTGCACTGCACAGTGCATGCTCCACCTGTTGCTGAGGGGTCTTTTGGCCTTTTGGGGGTCGTTTCTGATGAAGGCTTCTCCTCATCCTCACTCTCCTTTGAACAACCCCACAGGTTGCACATGCACCCCAAGTCTTGTGTTATAGAAGCCAGCTTTATAATTTTTTTATTATTATTTTATTATTTTCTTAGTATTTCATAGATACCTAGAATCATCCCAATTTTTTCCATCTCAAGACCAATTGTGCTTTGGGAGTTGTCCAAACTTTGCTCATCCCAAGTCTGATTCTGTTTTAGGATATTGCTGATCTCAATACTCCATCCTCTATCCTATTTTTCCATGAACATCTGAGAACACCTGTTTCATGATACTAATTACATATCCTTTTCCTCTATTACTTTTTAACAAATATTTTCTAAAATATCAATAAAGCTATAATTGTTAGCACGAATCATATTCATTTAGCACAATTTCTCCCATTTTCTCTTTTGATCATATTGATTCATGCTTTCTATTAAAAGAGTGAATCTCAGTATCTTCTTCATCCCCAAAAATCCAGGTTTTCACATTCCCTCATTTCTCTTTTTGATCAAATTCAATATGTGGTATTTTGACTTACATAATGCAGGAGATAAAAAATGGAATAGGCAACAATTCCAATAACGAGTCCAGCTAGTATAAACCACCAGATTTCCACAAATGGGTTCCAACTTTTAACAGGTACAATTTGCTTCTTTTGATCAGCACGTTTCCATTGTTATTTATTTTTAGACAGCATTTTGATGTGTTATATTTTTCACAAACTCCTCCTTTTTCAGCCATTAGATAGTCCAAGGCCAATCTGCTCTGATACACTGTTACTAGCAAGTGCATGCTTTGTTGGGTAGCTGTTTTGTTCCAAGTGACCTCAATTACCTTTTGCAGTCTTATCAACTGATTTAACATATAGTTTGGAGTTCCATATTCCCCAGATCTCTTTTGAGCCCAAACAGCTGGATCATAAAAGTTTATGATCCTTTCTGTGTGCCATTCATTTTCACTGCATTTATAGCTGCCCCTAATCAAAAGGTTTAGGTTGGCTACCAAGTGGAGCTTTCTGTAGTGGATTTCCCTTGGACCAGGGCAGGGTGCAGGAGGAGGATTATATAACTCCTAACCTACAGGTCCCTTTCCATCTCTGGGGTAACTGACTGTACACTCGCTGTCCACAAATCCAATATAGCCCATCAGGGGCCTTCCATGTTCTACTTATATTGTCTGGTTGATTCCAATAGGGATCTGTATTTTCTATGGAATGGTAAAGACCAGCTACAGAACTATTATACCAGCACAGATTAATTTGATTGTCCCACTTGCAGTCGTTTCTCTTTGTTGTTCTCCAATACCCATTGGTTTAGTTTGGCCACCAGGTCATAGTTCTATTAGCTGAATTTATAATTAAGGTAGATTCACAGGGGGCATGTCCCACCTCTTTGGTATAGTTCTTTCCTTCTCAAGTTAGGCAAACTGTTCCAATTACCTGGTGACTTAAAGTCCACCCTTCAGGCCATTTTGTTTTCTCACAAATTTGGGTGTATTTCCCTTTTTAAAGGTGTACTGGAGCTCGATCTTCACCCCTCCATAGCCATCTTTCAGCCATTTGAGTTCCCCCATGAATCCAACCTTGATAAACCCAACTCAGTTGCGATTTTTTGCATTAAGTCTACAAAAAGTTTTCTACCTGAAGTTGGTAAATCCCAGTCACAATTTTGCTGCCTTCATTTGTTATACCACACCCTTGGATTTTCCCCTTTATTTTTACCTTGCTGGTTTTGTTCTGAATTTCCCCACTCTTCTCTTTTTGGGAAACAAAGGAATTCTCCCACTGTGGGGCAGTCTGGGCTGGAAGGCGTCCATTGGCCCAATCCTAAATTAACTCCCACCCAATAGTCTCAGCCATTTCTGTGGCAAGTTTGTAAACTTGTCTGGTTGTAACATTCAGCATCAACAGAGTGATGTACTGCAAAAACAGTCACTGAATTGTGGCTGTCCCACATGAGTTGGTCTCATTTATTGCAGGGGTTGCAGATGCACAGGGTATCAGGATACATGTCAGGAGCAGGTACCTCAGGAGTCTGGATTCTCCACCTCTCTCACGGCCCCTTGGGCTGCAGCCAAGGGCTGAGATTGTCTTCTCAGGAGCAAGAGTTTGTGTCCTGGAACCTCATTGCTGGTACCATTTCTGCTGAGCCAATCTCCACTCTTACCCCTTGGATACAATGATTATAGTACAGGATACTATTTCTGTGGGCACCCCTCAGATACAATGATTACAACACAGGATACTATTTCTGTGTAGCCCACCTGGGTGCAAGGATGATGGCACAGGATGCTTACAATCTGGAGGCACTGTCCTATTGCTTCCCCTGGGTTAATTGACAATCCTTTTTTATTAAATAAAAGGGGCTTTGGAGGTGTGCCAACCACAGGTAATGTTTTGACACTCTTTTCTATAAAGCAAATACTAAAACGATTTCGTTAAGCAATAAAAGAAAGAGATTGTTATAAGATCTAACTTACTTGTTGCTATTTACTCTGACGTTTGAGATAATTACTAAATCATCTTTGCCACCATTAATGCCATCTGAAATGCCCATGTGTAGTGGAAACAAATCTATGGTAAGAATCATAAATTTCCTTCCCCCAACAGCTGTCAGTGATAACACAATTATCTATCACAGAATGGCACACTTGCTCTACTGCCTGTTCATAGGCTGTTACAGCTAAAACTCGTTGGTCTCTGTCTTCTATTAATTGAACAGCTATGTTAAAGGTTCTATCTCTATTACTTAAAGGTGTTCCTATAAAATCTCTGAAAAGGCATGCAATTTTAAGCTGGTCACATAAGTGATTTAAGCAGGTTAAACAAAGGAGTTGATTTTCCCCTCCTTCTATTTTGGTTCCCTTCCACCACGAGTTAAACTGTACAGACAATACAAGCCCAAGGGGGACAGCCTAGGCCATGCCCAGCACACGTCCAGTGGTCTGTTTCTTTCTGGACCTTTGCTGCTGGCATTAGTCCCAGATCCCAGTGTCTCAGGAGATGCTGAATTCATTCTTTGTGACATTGTTTGGTCTCCAAACACAGCGGGGTTACTCGCCCCAGTGATTCCAGAATTGATGGCAAGCTGGTGTTTGAGCAAAGGTTAAAATTTTACCAAATTACCAAGTTTTCCACCTGTAGTCAAGTTGTTTGTATGTTCCAAGTGAGCTCACTACTGTATCAGTGTGTTCACGCTGTGCACCAACCCTGATGTTGGGTAACCACAGCAACAATGTTAATACCACCCCTCCTTACAGTAGTTTCATTCAATGCCTACAATTAGTAGCTTGCATAAAAATTTCTATTGGACATAAACTATACTTTTTAGCCAGCCTTTGGTACACATTGCACATTTTCCCTTTGCTGTAACACAATTACTTTGAGAAACATATCACACATATCAAACACTCACACACTTAGTTTGGCCAAACTACATAAAACATACATTCATTACTATAAACTTTTGCCCCAAATTATTTGCTTTTATCACTTCAAATTGTAACCCAAATCTTGGAACAATAGGCTTCAACAAAATTTTGGCTGCTGTTTGAGCTCTACCCTGAGCTGCAGGGACTGCTTCTACCCACTGAGTCAATTAATAACTAATAGATATTTCCACCTGCCCACTCTGGGTAATTCAATCTGGATCCTTCTAAATGGCCTGTGCACTATATAGCAGCCCACAGAGGGATGAGTCCTCCAGACCTTTTTGTTCAATTTTTAACATGTCAAACCTCTCTGAGTAATCTGTTTTCTGATTTCAAATATTCCTATATAGCTATACAATTTTAAAAAATGATCACAAAGTGCTCTTGTTCCCCAGTGAGTCTGTCGATGTCTGTCTGGCTAAGGGTTTTAGTCCTACCATCAGGGAGAATCTATTGCTCCCCTTTCAGATTTTTCCCTAATTTCTTTATGGCTGCTAACTCTGCTAAGGAAAAAAGATGCTGTTTTATTCTGTGTTTCTGCTTTCCAAAAAGTCACAATTATGCTGCTGTTTTCCCTCAAGGCACATTTTTCTTCATCATCACCCAGTTAGGGGAGGTTATCAAGGTAGCCTCATATTTTACTACTGTTTTAACTGTTTGCACAACTCATTCAGTTCCTCTATTGTTATCCTGTGACCTTTTTTTATATCAATTTTTGTTTCCTTTTGTTTTTCTTCTATTTTCTCCTTTAATGCTACACTTCTTCTATCTATATTTGGGTCGTTTCCATTTTCACCTTTCTCAAAACATAGAAATTTTTCCTATTGAGAACAAATTTGATCTCTATAAGGATAAGGAGCTCGTCCATTGAATCCTTAATTTTTCCCTACCCAGTACATTTTTCTATTTGTAACACACACACCTGTGAAGCTGCTGCGATTGTGACAGGCAGCACTAACACATGAATGTGCCACTAACACAGGGTCCATCTTGTCCCTGACCTACATAAAGCGATTGTCACAGGGATCTGAGTTATTTTGATTTTGTTTTTGCACAGTTTGTTTTCTCATGGTTTGCTCTTGCACTGCTTGTTTTATCATCACTTGTTTCTGCATTGCTTGTTCCCTTCCTATTTTTGTTCCA
The DNA here is from genome assembly GCF_028551555.1 of Melozone crissalis. Taxonomy (NCBI): domain Eukaryota; kingdom Metazoa; phylum Chordata; class Aves; order Passeriformes; family Passerellidae; genus Melozone; species Melozone crissalis. The sequence continues at coordinate 879,490 of NW_026535957.1, forward strand.
TGCAGTTTTATGGTTTTTGCCAAGCGTATCATAATAAGCACAGTGAAGATAACCAATCCCTGGTGTATTAATCCTTTTCCTTGAATGTTCATAAGTCCCCTTTCTTTCCAAATTTTTCTAGAAGTGTGTACTACTCCAAAAGCATATTTCAAGTCTGTGTAAATGATCTCTTTCCAATCCTTGAAGAGCAACACAGAGAATAATGCAAGCCCAGGATGGGCTAAGGGGACCAGATTCCTTTCCTTCTAGTTTTTCTCCACTAATTATAGCATTCCCAGATTTTCTTTTCCCATCTATCACTCAAGATGATTCTTCTAGAAATAATTTTTTTCCTCTTTGTAACACCTGTTCTCTTAGATCTGGACACATTTTTTGTTTGTAGCTGTGTGACCTCTGTGCAGGCATGCATTAGTTCTTTCCCTGGGACATCATAGAGAAACTGAGTGGGGCTTTTTATATTTGTAGTTCTCACCTCCAATTCAGGGGAGGTTGTGCTGTATTTCAAGACTAATGTACTAAATATTTCACTCTCCTGCTTCACCAAAATACCATACATTGTGACACATCTCCAGATTACAAATTTTCTTTCAGGGGTGTAGAGGGTGTGGGGTTATCCTAGTTCTTAGAGCTATTAATAAATACCTTTCTAACAAATTATTTTCAGCCTCTAGTAATAACAAAAAGTTATTTACCTCAAATTTTTCATCTGTTTCAATTTGTACTTTTTAAATCACAGGGACTGGGAACGGTTTTCCTCCAACAGCAATTACTGAGATGCATTCCTGACTTAATTTGCATCCTTGGGGTAACTTCCTTATGGTGGTCCTGGAGGCTCCTGTATCTACTAGAAATACTTCCTTATTGTGAGGACCAAGTCTTAATTTCATCAAAGGCCTCATTTGGTGTTTCTTTTGGTGTTTCAGGCCTCATTAAATACAGTCCCTGACACCCCTTCTCCTCCTTTCATCCGGCTTCCTTTTCCTGCAAAATTTCCACAGGTGTCCCTTCTCATGGCAATAGAAACAGGTGGGTCTTGTGTCATTAGGGGTAGAATTTAGATTACCCTGATGTCTCAATGCTTTTGTGGATCCTTTGGTGTTAGTAGCCTTTTACGTTTTCCTCATTGTTTTAAAACCTTCTCTCTCTCTACTCCTTTCCCTTCCTATATGCTTGACCCTCATACATGTACAATCTTTACACATGAACAGTTTCTGCACTTTTTCTACAACTTTTTGTAGCTCTTGCCAGGGAGCTCCTCGCCGCTTTCCCCGCACGCTGAATGGGCCAAAGCAGCGTCTCCCATTGCCCCGCTGTGCATAAGTGCGGTGACAGCAGCAGCCGTGCCCGCTGTGTCTGCACGGGCACCTCACTGTCAGCCCTCAGTGCCGCAGGGCCCTGTCCCCCCTGCTCGGGTGCCCGGGACCCTGAGCTCGGCTCTCCCTGCCCTGCTCAGACCCGGCTGCCGCTGCCGCGCCCCCGCTGCCCCTCGGGCGCTGCTCCGAGCTTTCGCTGCTCCAGAGCTGCCCGGAATGGAGCTGTACAGAATCAAAATTTGATAGAATGTTCACAGTCTTGTATATCTGTATGCAAATATTGAGATCAGGTGTGCTGACTTAGGAAAGCTAAGGAATAGAGATGATATTATCATCCGGTTGAATTTAAAAAAAAAGTTGTAAAATACAGTAAGTTTATATAAAAGAGTGTATATATAAACGAGGCTTGAACAACAGAGCAAATATTTTAGAAAATTAGAACCATGAAAGATGCATTGTAATAGGAATATGTAAGGTAAAAATAGAGGTGATTGGTGTTAGAAGTAATATAGTAGCATTGTGTAGTAAAAGCTTATAGCTTGAAAAGCATATATAAGGTATTGTAATTAGGAAAGAAGTTAGCTTTTAAGAAAATAACGTTCAGGTTTATATTTCTTATGTTTCATTCTTTATTAAGACTAATAATAAAATCTTTTAAAACACTTCTCAGTTACCCCGTCTTTATAGAAACTAAAAAAAACCAACAAAACAGTAATTCCACTAGAATAAGAACAAAAACACTATAATCTTTTATCAAGTTAAAAAATCTCAAAGTACTTTTTGTTCAGTGCTACTACAAAGAAACAAGAACCGAAAGAATTACTTCTTCTACAAAAAAACCAAAAAACTGTCAAGACTTCTACCTATATCATGAGCTCAAGTCAAACAGAAACCATTATCTTCTGTTACACAACATCTACAAGCTTTAAAAAACATAATCAAGCACAAAACATCCAAGCAACCCAAAGACATTCATAAAAGCCTGAAAGATCCTTGAAGTTCTAATTCTTATAATATTTCAAAACAAAACCTAAAAATTTACTGTCTTAAGTTGAAAAGCAATTTCCAACTATAAATAATAGCGCTGTGTTCACCTTCCCTCTGAGACCCAGTTAAACTCAAACTGTACAATACTTTTACCATAAACCAAACCCACACAAACACAAAATTATTACCTCTGTATCACGCTGTAATGAACTTATTTGAACATTCGGCACAGCTTTCCACTTCCCCATTCCTGTGTGCAGCCCCTCCGCGTCCCCAGCGGTGTCTCCGAGCCCTCCCTCCCTCCAGCCCTGCCCGGAGGCCCCGCAAGCCCGAGCGGAGCCGCGCTGACCCCGGCGCTGCACCGCAGCCCCCGCCGCTCTCCCGGCTCAGCCCCCGCTGCCATCCCCGGCCCGCCCGGGATCTTCCAGCCCTGCCCGGCCGGCAGCGAGGGCAGCTCTGCCCAGCTAAAGGAGCGAGGCTGCTCCGCCAACTCTGCAAAAACCCGAGGTCTGGCTGCCGGCAAAGAGAGGAACGAGAGAAAAACCCGCGATTGGCAAACTCCTCCATAGGGAATGAAGCAGGGCACGGACTCTGGATCAGAGGAAGAGTTTAACCCGTTCCATCCCAGCCCCGTGAACACACAACGGGAACTGACTGACTGGGCTGAGATTAGACCTAAACTCATGCAAGATAAAGATTTTAATTCACCATACAGAAAACTCCTTGCTGTGCCAGTTCGATATAAGAAAAAAAATGCTAATCCTCAGTGGGAGCCTATAGCACATTAGGATATTGAGAAGTTAAGGAAAGATTTTAAAGACAACAGCTTAAACTGCCCGTATTTTAATAATGTGGTTAGAAGTAGATGTGATTCTTATCACCTCACATCTTCAGACTGCTGTAATATTTAATCTCTAATTTTAACAAACTCACAATATATTCTGTGGGACTTGGAACAGTGAAAGCATCTCCACAAACTGATGCAGAGCTCTGCTAGAAGTCCTAAAGCCCAACTAACAATCAGTCAATTAGCTAGAGATCCTTCAAACCATAAAGCTGAAGACCTAGACGAAGCCCTTTCTAGAGCAGGAATAAGAGATATTAGAAATGCACCCAGAAAGACTCTTTTATCTGTACAACTGCCAGAATCCCTGAAAATGCCGATTCTCTGATTCAACAAGCCACAACTAAACCTTATCTTACCTTTTTAGATCGCTTGGCACAAGCAGTTCAAACGCAGTGTCCTAAGGAAACAGCACATCCTCATTGAATTAAAGCCTTGCCTTTACTGATACAAACAATAAATGTAAAAGGGTTCTTTTACCGGCCCAGCCACCATCAGTGCCACGAATGCTCTTAGTATGTGGTAAGCTCAGCACTCCTCAGCACATCGTGACCATACAAGCTCCCACACGGGGGGAACAACTTACATAGTCCCAAGATCTGCTGGGAAATAAATTCCAAAGAGTTATTGAGGCTGAAACGAAAACTATTGAAGAAACCCCCCCTGCTTTACAGGTAGAGCCCATTAAGGAGCCATATTTTACCTGCAAAAAACTCAGTCATTTAAAAAAAGACAATTCTGAAGCAAAGAAAAACACAAAATTACCTAATACCTACCATCAGTAAAAAAAGGAGAGTCATTATACCAATCGCTGTCGCTCCAAATTTAACACAACAGAAAAGCCTCTGTCGGGAACTTCAACAAAAGCTCACAGCGCCACCGTGTCACAAAACAAAGAACGGCGGCTCCATCGCAAACAAACTTAGAGCAGATGCAATTTGTAAAATCACCAGAAATCTCCCCAGCAACCCCGACTTATTACCCCCAGGGGCACGATGCAAACTAACAACTTCTACATTAACATACCTCTAAACAAACTTTTGTCATCGATTTATGCCCACAGGGATTACAAGAACTTCACAACAGAGACAGGAATTTTTAATTCTAAGCAGAGACAAAAACATAATGCTTAGATTTTCAGTGTTCCCAACTATTATTTCAGTACACTCTAACCAAGAGCTGATAGCTTTAGCTCTTGCTTACAGCACTCCAGCAGTAATTCCACCCAAACCACTAAGAGCTATCACTGCTGCATTGCCAGTGACTGTAACTGAGCAAGACATCCATGGAGAGCCTGTGCTTTTAGCTAAGCCAACTGTGCACCAAGGAACAGCACCGAGAGCTGTAGCCCACAGCTGATGGCCTTTGGGTGGGAGGTGTCCCCAGTGAGCAGCCACAGCCCCTTGCAGCCAGAGCCAGGGCAGTGGAACAGTGAATGTCACAGCTGTGCTGGGCACTGGCACAGAGGGCACTGCAATTCCTCCTGTGCTTCAGCCCAGCCATTACAATCTGGCAGCGCCCATGAGGGCTCTCCCAAGAGCCAAAACAGTCACACTGTGTGCACAGTGAGCTCATGGGGACTGCCACCAGTGCTGAGGGTGAGCCAAGGATCACCCGGCCCCTCGTGGGGCACAAACCCATCCCAGCAGAGAAGGGAGACTCGCTGGCCCAGTACAGAACAGAAACAGAAGGGAGCTTTTAATGAGAGCCACAGCAGCACCGACCAGTCCAATGTTATCATCAAAAACTAACAACCCTGTCTAGGGGAGTCAGGAGCCGCCAGCAGGGAAAAAACTGAATATCCTCAAAAAATTAATAAATGAACAATTAACAAAGAATCACATCAAGCACACAAATGGCTCTTAGACTTCCCCAGTGTTTGTCATACACAATAAAATGTCTAATTCCTGGAAATTACTCCAATCTCCTGCTGCTGAGGGCTTCCTTAGGCTCCTGCTGAAATGAAAAATATTCAGGGAGATTTTCCTTTCTTGATATTTGAATGGTTTCTGCAATTCCTTGAGGTGTGACCATGATGGTTAAAACCCCACTGTGCAAATGAAGGTTTTCCCCTTCTTCCCCCCTCTCCATGCTCCATCCTCTCCTTTACTTTGTCATCTCAACAACTGCTAAGGAAACATTTCTCATCTTGTCAATTGGCAATGCAACTGCTCTTTAATTCAGTTTTAAAATAGGTTTTAAAGTCAGGTTCTGCCCTTGCTATTGATTTGAATTTTGGATGAAGTTGTTGGTGCTTAACAAGTTCTGTGCTGCTTTAAACCCTGTCTCCAAGGCTCAAAGAATGACCCTGGCAGGGAGTGCAGGAGCGTTGTGCACTCCTTGTTTAGAAATGGAGGGCATCAAACCAGGTTCCTCTAAAGGATATTTTAAGTGAAATTAAAGCCCTGGAATTCCTTAGGGAAATGTTCCATTTAGGATAGAGCCACAGTGCCAGAAGCTGTTTGTCTGATGGTCAGTTCATGCTCTGGTCAGTGCAGGGCAGCCCCTCAAGAAATGCATGAGCCAAAGCCAGCAAGGAGAGGAAAAGAGCCGAGCTGAGCTGAGAGAGCTGGAGAGATGAAATGCCACAGATGTGCCTGGAGCATGGCCCTCCCCAGCAGCTTTTCTTACAGCTCAGTGTTCAAAAAGCTGAAAGCTGATCTTTGAACTGCAGAGAGGCTTGGAACTGCAGAGAAGTTCCCTTACTGGAACCCAGACACTGGAGTGCCACAAGCCTGCAGCCAGATTGCTTCTCATTCAGTTTAAATTCCATGTTCTTTTAGTTTTAGGGTTTTATTAAGTATTCTCAGAGATGCTACAAGTGAAAGAAGAGAACAGAAATAGGCTGGAGCACCATTGGAACTGTAATTAATATTTTACTCTTCCTCCTTCATTTTAAAAATGTATGTACATATCATGAACTTTTAGACTCTGTGGGTTGGTTGAAACACTCTTTTTTCTCTTTCTTTGGAAGAGATATGCAAGTCCTGAGTCCCTGGGCCAGTGATCCCTGCATTTTATTTATGTTTTTACAATTAAACAAGGGGCTGACAAAATTGACAAGGAAGATACAACTCAGGAGCTCGCTGGGCAGCAGCATCCAAACTCTTTGGGTGTTGCCAAGAGCAGTAGGGTGTGAAGGCTGCTTTCCAGTGCGATATTAATCCATAATAACCTGCTCATTGACATCAAAGTCACTGCTTAGAAGCCACTTGTTATTTTCCGAGGTGCAGGAGTGTTTGACAGAGCCTGGGCAGAATGATGAAGAATATTCCTGTCAGATTTCTGCTTCTCTCCTTCTGCCAGCAAGAGGAACCCATCCTCGTTAAGGGTTTTGTTCCCGTGTGACAGTGTGTAGTTCAGAGCTAAAGCCGTGCCCAGGAGCGTTCATGATTTAATCTGCACTGCCCCCTCAGCCGTGTGAGCTCTGAGCAGTGCGCTGGGCAGTGGGGCCGAGCCAATTTCGGGCAGTCGTGCTCGGAGCTTGAAGGGTTTGGAGGCAAGAGCGGAGGCTGAGCTCCCGCCGTGGTCAGAGAGGGGAGACACCTTCCTCTGCAGGGAACGCTTTCCCAGCCGGGTTTGCTCTCCTGACAGCTCAAGTCTCGCCTCTTCAAGAGCAGAGCACGCTGTGCCCCCAGGGCTTTGCCGCTGGCAGCACTGGGAGAGATCCTGGGAACACTGGGAGGGAACTGGGACCACAGGGAATGCCAGGAGGGAACTGGGAGGGAGAGTGGGAGCAGCGGGAGTGAGCAGGAAGGAGCACTGGCAGGGATATCAGGAGCCCTGGGAAGGAACAGCGCTCCCAGCTCCTGCCCAGTGCTCTTCTCATCCCTGCCGGGGCTTGCCAGGAAGAGGGAAACTGGCAGGGAACTGGGAGGGAACTCCTCAGCACTGTGCAAGGGGCAGCAGCCCCAGGGGTGAGCAGTGAGGAGGGGGAAGTGCGCCCAGTCCCTCCCCAGTGCCCCAAAAATGGGATTATGAGGTTTGAAATGGAGGGGGGAAAGCTTTTCTGTAATTGTGTTTGAACTGGGGAGGAACCCCCTGCATCTGTGATTTGAAGGAAAAAAAGATTTTGGGTGTTTGGCTTTTTAATGATTTTGGGTGTCTCACTAGGCAGTTCTCCATTATTTTCATTTTGAAATGGAAGGAGAAACTATTTATGGTGCTGTTTGAATTGAGGGAAAGAGCCCCATTTTCATCATCTTCAGGTTCAAACTGAGCAAACACGGCTGTCCCTGGTCTGAAAGGGCTTCCCTTGAGAGGAACCTCTTGATGTGCCACTGTAAGAGTTCCATCGAGGGGAACCCTCCATTTGAAGGGACCTTCACAGATGAAAAAGATGTGCAAAAGCCCCCAGATTGGTCTTTCTTGAGGGAAATTGAAGAAAGAAACTGCATTTCCCCTCATTTTAGGAGGCTAAATTGAGACAAATCCACTTCTGTGTGAATACCTGCGGCTGTGTGTGATTCCCACAGAGCAGGAGCAGCCTTGCCCTCAGCAGGTCACAGCCCTGTCCCATGAGGATGTGGCACACAAGGGTCGGGAAAGACCACAGGACCTCAGCTCAGATGAGGCTTTTGACAGAGCCCAGAGATCTCATCCTGGAACACTGAAAACACAGGAAAATCATGAGACAGCCCTGGGTGAAGGCACAGCAACCCTGCTGGAACAAGAGAAGGGACTAAAGGCTGAGCAGGCAGTGCAGGGGACAGCTGCAGACAGCCTGTTCAAAGAGATGCATCTGCAGCTGCAGAGCAAAACAGAGAGATCCCAAACTGACACCATGTCTTGTAGATTGACATATCTTTGTGCGACTAAGTTCCTGAAAAGCCAGCTATAAATAAGGTAATTATATCTTATGAACAGCGTCTGTTATACATATGAATAAATTCACATGATGGAAGCAATATTAAATCTTTTTACAAGCTTTTTTTACAGCTTGCTTACAGGCTATTTTAACTTATGGGGTATTGTTTCAAAGATGTGTTTTTTAAAGGTAAAGGTTTTTAATATCTATTTTTGGAATTATTTTTTATCTCTGGGAACAGAGTTTTTTTCTTGGAGGCACAGAATTGTATTACTCTTCTCTCTTTCTTTGTTTAAACTTTTTATAGGATTACAGTTACTTTAATATTTGTTTACTTTGCTGTGGAGTCTTTTGTTTGATATTAATTAGAATTCTATCCCTCCATACTTTGAAGCATTATGGAGAAAAAAGTCTGTGTTCCATAGTTTTATCAGAGGGTTTTAGCTTTAAGATTAAGGCATTTCTTTATCTCTCTTGTTTGGGATTTAATTTCTTCTTTACTGTCTCAGAAGCTGAACAGCTTTGAGTAGCTAAAACTTTTGCATCCCTTTTTTAAATACATCCTGAGCAAAACCAAAATAGGAGGATATCGTCGAGAACTGGAATACGGTTTATCTGCCTGAGGTGCAAAGGCGCGGTGGGAGGGGACGGCCGCTGGGAATGCTGTGCGAAAACCCGGCGCTAAGGAAAAGGGACCCACGCCGGAGGACCTGCAGAAGAGCCTCAGTCCCCGGGGAAGCTGCTCCTGGCGCTCTCCCTCTCTGGGGGCCGGGCCCCTTCCGCTCTCCCTCTGCGCTACACGGCCCGGCCATCTGCACCGGCCGCGGCTCGGCTCGGCACGCCCAGCACCGCACCGCGGGTGAAGGCAGGACCCTCGCTGCTTTCAACGCAGATTGGGCAAAACGGGCAAAAGCCGGTCCCACATCCACAGCAGAACCTGACTCCGGCCGTGCCGGGCCGGTGGGTGTGACCGGGACGGGACCGGAGCGGCGGCGGCGAGTGGCGAGGTCGTGACGGACTCCGGAGCGGCGGCGACACCGGGGCCAGCGAGGCGGCGGCTCCAGCCCAGGTGGGACCGCGGTCGGTGCTGCCCCAGCTCCGGGCATGCTGCGGGCGGAGGGGGCCGCGGTGAGGGCCGGGGGGATTCTGATGCGTTCCTGGTGCCGGCTTCCCGTGTGCCCCCTAAGCTGGGATCGCAGCTGGGAGCGGCTGCCCGCGCTCTCCTCCTTGCCCGGATGGCCGGGATGGAGCCGGTGCCGCGGCAGCGATGGCTCATCCCGGCTGCTCTCGCTAGGACGGAGGCGGCTGCTCCGTGCCCGGGACCGTTCCCGCCCGTGCGCCAACGGGCTCGGGGCCGCTGCTCGGGCGGGAGGTGTCCGTGCCCGGCTCGGGGCTGGCACGGCATGAACTTGAACGTGCCTCAGAGCCCAAAGCGCTGCAGGCGCCGAGTGCGAGCACAAAACGGCGCATCGTGCCTGCTCCGGGACCGAGGCTTCTCGGCGCTGCCCTGTGTGCCGGGAGCCGCTCCGTGTGCCCAGGCAGGGAGCCGTAGCGTCCGTGCCGTAGCTCGGTGTGCCCGGGCTCCGAGGCGCCGGGGCAGGGAATCATGCGGGGAACAATGGTGAGCAGCCCGGGGCTGCTGCTTCTTGCCCCTCGGCAGGCGGACTCCGAGCCGCAGCTGCCCCGGGCCAGCAGCGGCCGCAGCTCGCAGGCGCTCTCAGCGCCTGGCCCGGCACGGAGCTGGGCTGCAGCGGCTGCAGAGCCACAGGGGCCGCGGCTGCGGCCACCGCGGAGCTCCCGGAGGCTGCGCTTGTCTCCGCACCTGCTGCCGCACCTCTGGGCAGCGCCGACAGTGGAGCCACAGCTGCCACCGCCCTCGTGAGCCCCCTCACGGCCGGCACCAGCAGCGACCTCTCATCGTGTCCCTTTCAGGGTGCCATCAACGCGGCTGTAAAGCTGTTCCCGAGGCCGAGCTCCCAAAGGATCTGCCAGCAGCGCTCCTGATGTCTCCACTGCAAGTTGCTGTTTGTCCAATGGAAACAGATTCTGGCTGTGAGTTGGAGCAGAGTGAACTCTGCTCCATTCGTGGAGTTGCGACTGAGCCCCAGCATCTCCAGGAGGGACCAGCAGCCACGGTTCCACACTTGCCTGGGGCCCAAGAAGCCTCTTGGCACAAGCAGGGGGATGCCACTTGTGAGCGTGCAGTGAGTGCAGATGTGGAGAATGGATTCTGCACCAGTGATGGGAGTGTGAGGGAGCCCCTGGCTCCCCAGGGCACAGCAGCCACCAACAATGAACACAAAAGGAACCTCAGAAGATTCCTGGGTGAGTGCAGAGCCACCCCTGTGCCCCCTAGGCAGGGGGCAGTGTCCCCTCCCAAGGCCAGGGCTGGCAGGTGTGTGGCTGTTTCCCCATGGCTGGAAGAGGCCTCGTGCTCTGCTGGGCCCCATCCGTGGCTGGAAGCAAGAGCCCCAGCTGCCCCCAAGGCTGTGCAGTTCTCCTGCTGCAGCCTGTGCCCACAGCTGTGTCCCTGCCTGTCCCCACAGCTGTGTCCCTGCCTGTGCCCAGGCTCTGGGCTCTCTGGCTGCCAGCTGAGGGAGGGCCACACTGCCTCAGGGCTCCCTGCTCTGCTCCCTGGCCATGGGCTGAGCAGATTGCAGGGCTGGCTCTGCTTCTGGCAGCCAGCAGCTCTTTCCTGCTCCAGGTGAATGGTTCAGGTCCCATCCCGTGGGCATGGCGGTGCTGATTCTGCTGCTCCTGGTGCTGGCTTTGGGGGTGGCCTTGGCTGTGCTGGCAGGTAAGGGAGGGGCAGCAACCTGGGCCCAGCCCCTCGGGGCAGAGCGGGCTCCCTGCTCCCTGCCCAGGGGAATCCTCAGACCTCCTCCTCTTTCTCCTGCAGCACCACAGGTTCCAGCGACTCAGTTTCTGGGCTGTCTCCCTTGCTGGGTGGGCTACAATGGGGTCTGCTACTACTTCTCAAGGGATTACAGCACGTGGGAGCAGGGTCAGGAACGGTGCTCCGAGCTCAATGCCTCCCTGGCCATTGCCAAGGATGAGGAGGCCATGGTGAGTGAGGGGCTGCGGGCGCTGTGGGGTGGCTGAGGGCAGCCTGGGGGCGCTCCTGGGCCGGGCTCGGTGTTCGTAGGGCCGGGGCTGCAGCCCTGGGCCGGGGCCTTGCAGGGAAGGAGCCCCGGCGTGCGGGGGGAGCCCCGGGCACGTGTCCCCCCGAGGGGCCGGGGCAGCTCCCACTCCTCTCTCCTGGGCAGGATTTGCTCTTCCGCCTCCGCGGGACCGGCGATTTCTGGCTCGGGCTGCGCAGACGGGGCGAGCGCCTGCACTGGGGGGACGGCAGCAGCTACAGCTCCCGGTGAGTGCCGGGGAGCCGGGCAGGGCCTGGGGGCACAGGGGCACAAGGGCTTCTCCTGGCAGCCAGCGCTGCCTCTGCTCCTCCCTGCAGGGTTCCCGTCTTTAACAATTCCGAGTGCGTGTACCTGGCTGACAGGAGATTGAGGAGTGAGAACTGCTCAAATCGGCGTCTGTATCTCTGCAGCAAGGCCCAAGCTCCCCTGTAACAGGGGCTGCACAAAGGACCTTCTCCACGCTGGGCAGTGCCAGCTTCACCTCTGAGCCCAGCACAGCGCTGTCCTTCCTCTGCTGTGCCCTGTGCCTTGCACTTCCTCTCAGGGTCACCTCAGTGCCTCTTCATCCCCAGTGCCAACACTGGGCTGGGGCTGCAAAGGAAAAGTCTCTGCAATCCATCCTGCCACCGATGCTGCCGGCAGTGAGTGTATGCCCTCATATGTGGGTAACACACCACTCTGTTTACAAGTTTCATGGAAGTTTATTAAGGGATAAAATCCCACATTTGGGTGCTTGTCTCTTTGCACACAGTCCACTTGAACTGTGTTCTGTATATATTGTTTCGTTACAGACTTTTATGCATATTCATGACAGTTTATACATGTTGAAACATTCATTTGAGTTAACATATTCTTTTGCTTGGTTTGAACCTTTGACTTGTCTTCCTTCCATCTTATTGATTAAATGAATATATTCTATTTTTTCTTGTGTTTCTGTATTGTATTTTCATTCCCTGATAACAAGGGTTCATAAAGTCTTATTTTTGATTCTCTGGTTTCCCTTTCTATGATCTTGTCTTTTAGATAAGACAGTTCCCAAAGTTGGGAAGTCAATTTTTTTACACCATTTGCTGCATTAGTTCCATGAAAAAGTAATTTCAACATTTCACAGTCTCTATTAAGCTATGGTCTAAGATAGAATACATGACACCACTATTTATAGAAGCTATAGGGTGCATAGATAAACTGACAGTTTATACTATATCAAAATCAGGAATTACAAATTGCACTGTATCAGGATTTTGTGATCAACTGTAACTTGCAACACAAAAGTTAGTACATAAATGTGAAAGCCAATACCTATATTTCTTATTTTTAACATCACACAACAAACTCAATTGGGAACTCAAAGCACTCTGGGCTCTTGGAAATCATCATGAAGTGGCCTGAAAGTGAGAATTTTGGACTGTCCTTGGAAGATGTGAGGAAGGACCTTCACTTTTAAAATTTGAAAGGTTAATTAAACCTTAAGAAAAAAATACAACAACAGACTGAATAAGGAAAAATTACACCACTGGGGATCTCTGTGACTGTCAGCCACGGGCTCGTTTACAAAATGGATGCTCGGCCTTTTATACCCTCAGCCCCTGCCAAAGCTTAGTCAGTCAGCTTCTTCTGGAGGGAGAAATCTGGGACAAAGTGAAGCCCAGGAAGGAGAGAACAGTGTGGAGAAGGTGCATTTTTAGGATTTGGTGTACATCTCACTCCCTTGCTCTGATTTATTTGATAATACATTCAATAAAATTTAATTTCCCCAATCCAGGCCTGTTCTGCCCATGATGGGTGAGAGATCTCTGGCTGCCTTTCTTGAGAGCCCCGAGCCTTTCCTGCTGTGTTCTGTTGCCTGCCCAGGGGCAGCAGCAGAGGCTCAGAGCGCTTTTGCTGGCCCCGGGCACCTGGCCTGGCCCAGCCAAGCCCAAGAATCCCTGCCAGCATTCCCTGCACCATTACCCGGCCCCACGGCGGCTGCGGCTCCGCGGGCAGGCGGCTCCAGGAGTTCAGAGTGGGCAAAATGGGAGCGAGGGACAGGAGGCAGCTGGTGCCAGTGGGGGAAATGGCTTTGCTGGAACTGGCAGGGACAGGAGGAGGAAGGAGAAAGTACTGCAAAGTAAAGGGGGGAGAAAGAGGGACAAGGTGGTGGGCATGGCCATGGGGCAGGCAGGCATTTTGCTTTTAAGCTCTGTGGGGGAAAAGGAAGAGCTGTCAAATCCATCCAGGAAAAGAGGGGAGAAATAGTAAGTGGTGGAAATCACCAACAATTGGGATTCATTTGATCTGCCTGAACTGCAAAAGCCAACAGTCTCCAAGCACCACCAGCGCTGTGATGTGCCTTGCCCTGCCCCTGCCCTGGCTGCAGCAGCCACCTGTTGGGACGGGCCCTGTTCTCTAAAAGAGCTGCACCCAGGCACCATTGGGGCAGTGCTGGGTAAGAAGTGAGGAATGGCAAAGGGTGGGAAGTGTCAAGGGAATAAAATAGAATGGTATAAGAAAAAATGATAACAGAACTGCACCAGGAATGGCCACCAACTGCTGTCACCAAAAGAGCTGCACTGAGGGACGGCCACACATTTCCGTTCCCACACAGAAATGGTGGGACTTGCCTTCTCCTTAATAACCATCAGTGGCATTTCCAAGGCCAGCAGGTACACTCAGAGATGTCCAGAATCTTCATTACATTGGGAAAATGGGGTTGGCATCAGCTGTGACACACATCAGGAAGAGCACAGCAGCAGAAATAGGGATTTCCCAGCTCCCTCCCCGGGAGAGCAGTATCAGCACAGGGACAGAAAATGCTGATAGAACATCCTTTCCCACTGCTCCCTGTGCTCAGCTGGAGGTAGCATCCTTTAGCTTGTGCTCTTCAGTGGGTTTACCCATGGAAATACCTCAGAGGGACGCAGAAGATTTACTAGCACATTAAAAAGAAGCTGAAAACCCAGCAAGGATGACATTAGGGATAGGGACACAAGCAAATTCACACATCATATGACAGTTAAGTATGGCTGCTGTGAGTTTGCAGCATGGAGGACAGCTAGATTAAACTAGAAGAGATTCCAAAACTATTTGGCGTTAAAACTGCAGGTAAGGTTAATAACCCTCTCCAATTGAAAAAAAAAAGGAAATCTGCTCAGAACTCATTTGGATCACCATCCCTGCAGCCATTGCATAGCACAACTCCTTTTCCCCACCAAACTACAAAGGCTTTCCTGGAAATCTCTCATTTTCTGCTTCCTACCTGTAACAGTGCTCAAGTGACCTGTGTGATCTCTCTGAATGAACGGAGCTTTACCTTCACAGCAGCTCTGCTCTTCACTTCCCAGCCTCGTGCCCTTGGCAGTTTCCATCTGGCAGCGTTGGGCTGCTGAAGGAGAGGCTCTGTTCCAAACATGCCCACTTTGCAGCAGTACCCCATGAGGGGATGTTCTCCTGCCTGGACTAATCCCTTTGCTTCTCAGCTCCAGCTGCAGCCCACAGACCTGGCACTTGTTCAGGAGCCTTTGCCATGGCACGGCCCCACCCAGCTGATTCCCAGCCTGGCAGCACAGTGGGCACACATTCCCAGCCCTGGCCGTTGTTTCCATCCCACTGCAAGGAGCCCAGTTGTTCCCGAGTGTTCCTGCAGGAATCCAGGCCCAGGTGTCTGTGGGGTTTGCAGGGGCTCTCTTGGGGGTACCTGAGGGTGTCTGTGGGATTGGGGAGGGGGACCTGAGCTCTGGGGGTGTCTCTGGGGCTCCTGCTCTTTTCCCCTCATATTTCCATCCTTTTTCCTCTCATGCTAAGCACCCTTTTCTCCTCACCTTTCTAGAGCTTTCCTGCTTCTTAAACACGACCTTTACACCATTATGCCATCTCCATTTTTTCACTCTTCCCCCCTTTTCCTGCTGCCCTTTTCCCCCCATTTTAGCTGCCTTTTTCCCTGGTTTTTTTCTGTCCTTCCTTCCCTGTTTTTTGCTGCCTTTTTTCCCCAATTTTTGCCCATTTTTCCCCTCCATTTTTTTTTCTTCTGCCCTTTTTTCGCCACCTGTTTTTGAGACCTTTTTTCCCACCCCTTTTCTACCAACTTTTTTTCCACCATTTTTTTTGCTGCCCTTTTGTGCCTCTTTTTTTCCAGCCTTTGTAGCCCCTCGATATAAATCCCTCAATGGAATCAGTGGGGGTTTCTACCCATTTCAATGCTAAAAAAAAGGCACAACAGAGATTCCTTGTCAATTTAAAGATTATGAAAATTGAAGGTTTAATCTCATTTCAAACCTATAAAATCCCATCACAAAGGGTGTTCCGTGATCTATTTCAGCAAGAAAATGGGGATTCCCCATCCATTGATAGCCCTGAAATAATGGCCAAGGCAGGGTTCCTTTCCATTGATACCCTCAACATTGCAGGTGAATGGGGATTCCCCCAGTTGAAACACAGACTATAAGGGAAAATTAACCAGTTAAACAACTCCAGAATACACTTGGACAGAAATCCATTGAAAGGGAATCACACACCACTTCTCCTCCCTAATTAATTCCATCAGGCTTCCTTCACTAAAAACACTCTCAGAATTAAAAGTGGAGATGCCTGGTGTGTTACCTCAAAGCAGTGGAAGAGGCAGCATGGAAATGCTTCTTCTTCCATGGCAAACTCTCCTGGGAGCACTCCCAGAGCCTTGCAGGGCTCCCCTGGGAAGCTGCTGAACAAATGGAAAGAGTTGGGATGAGCAGAGCCCCAGAGAAATCCCAGCCCCACTGATGGAAAAGTCAGATTATCCAAGCAGCAACAGCAGCTGGAGTGTTTGCAAAAGAGCAGCTTTGTTCTGAACCTCAGCTTAGGAGTTCTGCTCATGCACTAAGAGAGCCCTTCCATCTATTTGGACCTTTTCTATAGCACAGGCCACACAGCAGTTCAATGTGATCATGTTCTTCAACTCAATTATGTTTCAAAGTATCTAAACTTGATCTAGCTACTCATCAGTAGAGAATTTTATGTATTTTCAGTGTAAATTAGCTTCCCTGGTCAAACACCAACCTTTCCCAAGGTTCAAGTACCTCTGTTTTCCACCACTAACTGCTCATTAGCCTTGTCTCAATTACAAACCCCCTGTTAACCCCATTTTTCCACCACAGATTTGTCTGAGTCTCTCACCTCTCAGCAGTCCAAATTGCTTGAAATGTAGCAGAACCTTCTTCACACTTCCCAGCTCTTGCTGTCCATCTCTAATCCCTGTCCAACCTGCCAGTGCTCTCCCTGAACTGCTGACAAAGGAAATTACACAACATCAGTGCAGGACAACTCATTCATTGCTGAATGAAAATGAAATAAAGAGAAATTAAGAAGCTGATTTGGACCCAGCAGGACTGCCCTGTTGGTGTCTGTGTATCAAGAATTTTTATGTATTTTGTATCAAATTTAACTTGTTGAAACCTAAGTTCCCATATTTAAAATAGATTTGTCATTCCAGATGAAAGCAACATGCTGCATGCCTTCCAGCCACATTTTCACTGAAAAAAAACCCCAAACTGCTCAGCCTGGGCTCCCATCATGCCAGCAGTAGCTGTATATCAACATTCAGCAATAATGGAATTCATTCAGAAAATGAACAATTACAAAAATACTTCCACTCCAAGAACTGATACTGCACTGAGGAAGTTATGCATACCTTCAAAAAATTCAGTAATCAAGATGTATTTCTGTTTTTATTGAAATAAATTTAAAAAATACTGCTGGCCAATATTTACACATTTGGTCCAATTACTCTTCCTGCAATGTGGTATTTCCCCACCTGCCCCTGAAGGCAGCAGCATTTTCAGAACAAGAACTGCTCCCCAGATATTGACCCCACTCAGCAATGGGTAAAAGGACATTTTAGAAATGTGGCAAATTGGATCACTGAATGAAAAAATGGAAGAGAGGTGTTGTAATAAAACAAAACCTCATTTGAGTCATGCATTCAACATCATTTCCCAGATTTCTGAAAATGTGCTAACATTGGGAAAATCTCATTTCCACCCAAGACAGTGTGCAAACAGAAGCTTCTGCAGGTAAATTCACTCTGCTGAAGTGACACAAAAATGAACAGAATGCTCCAAATTAAAACCTTTGGCCTCTTCTCCCACATCCTGCTTGTGTGTCTGTGCTCCATCTCCCCAGCAGCCATGTCTTGTGCAAAGGCTCTCCCTGCCTTGCTCAGCTGCCAGTGAGCTCTGTGCTCTCAGGTAAATTCACCCCCAGGCTCTGTAAATGTTCCAGCTGGGTCCTGCCAGGCCAGCCTGGGCACTGTGGGACTCGAGCAGCTTTGCCACCAGGTTCATGTCCACAGCCAGGGCTGCCAGCTCAGCAGCCTCAGCTCCACAATCAGGGCCAGCACTCTCACATGGGGCTGCTCCAACAGAACTTGCCTGCAGACAGTACAAAAAGAAAGCTTTATCAAATTGCATGAGCACATTTAAGGGGGAAAAAAAAGGGGCAAACCACAGGAGAAAAGAAACAGCAATTGTGCAGCCAAAAAAGTCCAGTACACTCCTGAGTCCTGACAAACAGGAATTCAGACACCAAATGCTCATGCCAGCTGAAAATCACCACTGTCCATTACCCAGATTAAATTCCAAGAGAAGGACACAAAGTGTTGCTGAGTCCTGGCTCAGCTTCCTATGGGAGAAAACTACTACAGGACCTTACAAGTGAAGCTGCAGCTTCTTGCCCTACTACTAAAAACAGGGAAATGGAACTAAGCCTTGGAAAAGATGGGCAAATTCCAAGCTTAGTTAAGCTTTAGTTTATAAAAAATGTATGATGGTGCAGGTCCAGCACACTTTGCTTGCACGTGGGAAGGTTCCAATCCCATTACTCAGAATGGCCACTTGCAGCACATTTCCTGCTTGGAAATTACTGCTGCAAATCAGAGCTCAAGGCACACTCACCCCTCTCTTGTGGCTGCTGAAACTTTTCCCAACGTTGCTCTGTGCCAGCTCACGGTCCATCTCCTTCATGTACGCCTTGAGACTGCCCACGAGCTCCTCAGGAGACACCTTCTGCTCCTGCCTTCCATTCCCAGCATCCAGCTCCCTCATCATCCTCAGCTGAGAAAGCAAACTCCTCCTCTTCATCCACATCATCACAATCCAGCTCCTCTGAGTCTGCCCCTGCACATGATGTTGTGTCAGTACAACAGCAAAGAAATCAGTGCTGGCATTTGTTTCAAAGAAAGAAGCAATCTCACCTAAAATTCTGTCCAGGGCTTTTGTAAAAGAATCCACATCAAAGGTAACATGGGATTCATCAGATGACCTGAAATCTAAAAATATTTTTAAAGAAATGAAGCTTCTATGCTTGCATAAGCCTGACACAGGCACAAGCCATACTGATTTCTCTCAAGCCAGGACCAAAGTTGGGACATTTGAATTTAAAAGTCCTCAGAAGTTTGAAGCCTGTGTGCATTAGACATCAAACAACCAGTGGAAGAATTCTTTGAATAAAGGAGAAAAATTGTGAAGACCACAAAATCCAACTGAGGAACAGAGACCAGCTCAGCTTGCAGCACTTGAACCTGCACCAGTGCCAGAGTGGCACCAAGCTGATTTAAAGCAAGTACAGCTTCACTGCTCTGGCTTTGCTTCAGGCCCTGCTCAGCACAGCACCTTCAAACTCTGATTCTCTGCATCACACAACCAAGCACAGGGCTGCAGCACAGTGCAACATTCCACACCAGAGCCACACTCCAGGGGCTACTACCATGGCATTTCTGCTCCTTCCTGCGTGGAGACTTTGGACACAAAAGCCTTCATGCTCTCAGCAACTGTTTCCAAGTCATACTTTTGCTCCTCCTCATTTGGGGAAGGAAGGGACTCATTTCTTGTCTCCCTCAGCATCTGATCCAGAGCACCTGGTGTAATATCCAGCCAGCTGTCATCTGAAAGAACACAGCACACATCTGTTACTCTGCACAAGCCTGCTGGCTCACAGGCCCCAACCAGCTGACTGACAGGACTGCAACCATCCTGCAGCTCAGCTCTGCAGCTCAGCTCTTGTGCTGGTCCTGGGTCACACACAGCAAAGCCAGAGAGAGGATGAGAAGAACTGAGTGCAGATTTCTTGTCACTACTTAAAAACTCTGCTTTGCAGAGCTCAAACTAAGAGAGACCATTCTAGTCACTGAGAAGCCTTGGGCCACTAAGTGGAGGAAGAAAGGCTTACTCTAAACTGGGAGAGCCAACCCAGTGTTTAGTCTTAAGGAAGGCTGGATTGGCTCTCCCTTCACAGCTGTCAGCATTGCCCCTCTACCCCCACAAATAATCATCTGTAATAGGAATAATTCCCCCATCCAGCTCACCATCCTCTGCAGGAAGACAAGCTGCTTCTCTCTCCAATTCCTTCACATCAATGGGGGTTGTCTGTAGTAGTGTCAGGATTTCATCACCTGGGCTCACTTCATCACAGCTAGAAGAAAAACATTGAATTTACTGAAATGGATTCAATGGGATCACATGCTCTGCATTCAGGTTTTCACTTGAATTCTTCCATTTTCCTTCTGTGCAAACACATCAAAAAGGGAAATTAATCTGGGGGAAGTACCAGAGCACTACACAGAGCATTGGCCAAAACAGGACACAGTCAGTCCCTGCAATTCCCAGCTGATGGCTCCAAAGCCCATTGGTCATGGCTCTTTTCCTTTACATTTCATTTGCCTTGGTAAATATTAAGATTACCTGATCCTAAACACCACAGACTGGAAACTCAAAAAAATAACAGTCAAGATATTATGGGCTGGCAAAGCCTCAGATATTTTTGCAGTGATTTACTTTTTGGATTTGATTATCCAGAGAAATCCACAGCCAGCTCCTTGAGCAAAGGAGATAGATTACCCTGTATTCATTATTCACTGGGACTGCTTTTCAATGAAACTTTTCTACACTTTCTACAGTCAACCAAGCAAAAATTGATTTGCAGTCACCACTTGGAATCCACTTGGAAGAGCTCAGCATTTCACATAACCAAGATAAAAGAGTTACTCAAGCCAGAACTTCTCCCAGTGGAGCATTCCAGAGGAATTAGTACTTGTATGTCCTGGCCACAGCTCCCATGTTCAATGTGCAGTGGAGAAAAGGGTTCAGGTGTTTGTAACAAGCATTTCAAAGGTCACTTACAGGATTTGTAGGATATATGACACTCATGAATTTCAAGTAGCTCTCACCTTTCTGGCACTGCAACAGATTGCTGGAAGTGATCTTCTGCCATGTGCAACAGTTCCAGGTACTTGGCTGATCCTTCCATTTCTCCCTGTTAAATGCAAGTCACAGGCATGAACCCAAACAATTCTCCCTCCCCTTCCTCTTCCCAGTCAGGCTTTCTAAGGGTGACTGTTGGTCACACAGGAATGCTGAGAGAACCAAAACAACTAAAACCTCTTGGCCATCTACACTTGGAACTCAATACTGCAAAGGGCATTCCTGTATTTGAAGTTTATTAAAGGATATGGAGCTAAGAATCTCAATAGTGTTGTCCAATTTGATAACCTTGAAACAAGTAGTCAATTTATGTCCCATTTATTAACATCAAAAAAGTAGTGAAAGGCATCTTAAAAAAAGAAACAAAAAAAAATAAACCAGACAACCTCACCAAAACCCCCAGAAGTCACAAAAACCACACACACATAAAAATTACACTTGCATGGGCCCAGATAGGTCGATGGTGTTATGTATGGATCTTGAAGAATATTGAATTCTAGAGGGGTGGAAATGAAATGTAAACCAGTGAAATCAGTCACACCTCACACAATCACATATGGGAGTTTTCTTCACTCAAGTGTATTTCTCCCCTTGCTTTAGATGAATGAATCAATCCCCACATCTTGCTTTTTCCTTTTTAATTTCCAAAATAAATTACTTTCAAAGGGAAACAAGCTGCACATGTCCCCTTTAAACACATTCGTTCATTTCACACAGAGATAAGGATTCAAGCTCCTCACACAAGTTCAAGGGTTAAAATGTATTTTCCCTGCAATGTTAAAAAGCCACAGACTCTGAAATACTCACAGACCTTGAAATAATCCTTCTCCTTCAAGCTCCTGAGGAATCTCTCCCACAGAGGACCGCTTAACACGTTTCTCTTGGCATCAGGAGCCACTTTACTGCTCTTGGAGCACAACATTTCAAAGCCATGAGCCTGCAGATAAAAGATGCAACAACAAGAGGTTCTCAAGGTGTGACAGACTTTGCTCACATTTCTCTGGACAAGCAGGCAACCTCCAGACAAGGACCCATTCCCTGGGCATGCATGAGCCAAGGCCAAAATGCCCCAGCAATCATTACCAGCTTCATGCCCAGCTCGCAGGCTCCGTACTGAGGATGAGCTGGGGCGGGCAGGGTGTATCCACTGCGTCTGTCTGGAACAAACTGCTGCTGCACCAGCTGTGCATATAAACACCGAGTGAAAGTCACCTGCAACAGCCACAGCAGAAACAAACACTCCCTGCAGCGCGACTGGGCTGGGGACAGCCAGCAAACTCCCTCCAGGTCACCAGACTGGCTTTGGAGGCACCCATATTACAGGCAGTGCCTGAGACTGCATTCAAAATACATCATAGAAAGATTTTTCTGATAAATTGCTTTTCAGGCTATACAATGTTTGTTCCAAACTGAAATCCCCAAGCAAATATAAACTTTTGTCATTCTAAATACATTAGGAAAAATCCTTAATATTCTGGAAAATCCCCATTTGAACTGCAACACGTTTCATCAAATACATCTTGTTTCCTTAACAACAAAAAAACCACGTTTCTTTTCAACTAGAGAAGTGCTTTAGGAGAACCAGGATATCCTAACTGCTTCAGAACATCACAGGAACTAAAAAGCAGCATTTCAGGTATCACATGCGACCTCTGCTGGTTCCTGATGCTAAGAAAAGCCCTGAATGCAACCTTCTCAACTCCCTCACTCTGTCTGTTCCCTCAAACAAAAGGAAAGTATGAGCCTGACAGTCCAGGTACTCACTTGCAATCTATTTTGGTCTTCTGTTCCAGCCCTTGTAAGAATCTTGGAGTAGGGGAAAATAATTAAACAATTTTTTGCTAATGACCAAATAAATTATGTCCATTTTAATTCATTCCATTAGCAGCCATCCATATTCGTGTGAAGGTGTCTGCTCATTATTTCACCTGGACCAGACAAAGCCTGTGTCCTTACAGAAACAGCAACACTCCAGCCCTGAGCATTCCCTACCCTCAGGGACACTTCTGAATCCATGTCTGCTGGGGTTTTTTTAATATTCATAAACTCATAGAAAGGCTTAGGTTAGAAGGGACCTTAAAGATCAACACCTCCTTCCAACACCCTTGCCACAGCCAGGCACACCTTCCACTAGCCCAGGCTGCTCCAAGCCCCATCCAACCTGCCCTTGGACACTTCCAACGTGTCTGGGATGGGGAAACACCTCCAAGGATGGGCAATGCTAAGACAGGACCTTCAGAGCACAGGCACTGCCCCTTGGCAGCCCTCCCACTAAAGCAGCTCAGCAGCACCCACCTTACCTGGCTGCCAGCCCCGCGAACTCCCTGCTCATCTCCCGCAGCAGCTACACAATGAACCACTCATCCTCCACCTTATCCCCGAACACCGCGGTGCCGCCCAAGTGCGCCGGGATCTCGCCTGCACGGGGCACAGACAGGAGAGGCGGCTCAGCAACGCCGTGCCCAGCAACAGATTGTCCACACGGGCTGCGGAGTCTCCCTCACTGCGGATATCCCAGACCCTGCTGACACAATCTTGTGTCCTGTGCTCGGGGATGGCCCCGCTGCACCAGGGAGGTGGCACCAGATGCCTCACCGGGCTAACCCGTGCTGTGACACCGAGAGTCGGGGAAGCCGCCGGGTCCCCCTCACACGCTCCTGGTTTCTGGCCCCCGAGACCCCCTCACACGGCCCAGTTGTCCTCACACACTGCCTGTTCCCGGCTGCCGGAGTCTCCTCAAAAGATCCCGGTTCTCAACCGCCGGGTGCCCCTCAAACTCTCCCGGTTCCCGGCCGCCAGATTGCCGTCAAACTATCCCGGTTTCCCCTCACACGCCCTCAGTTCCCGGCCACCGGGTCGTCCTCACAGGGCTCAACTCCCCCTCACACGCTGCCGGTTCCCTGCCGCCAGATTTTCCTCAGAAGATCCAGGTTCTCGGCCGCCAGGTGTCCTTCACACTCTCCCGCCTCCTCCTCACAAGCTCCCGGTTCCCGGCCGCCGGATCCCCTTCAAACGATCTCCCCCCCGGTTCCCTCTCAGACGCTCCTCGGATTCCGGCCGCCGGGTTCCCCTCACACCCCTCCGGTTTCCCCTCACACTCCCGGTTCCTGGCCGCCTGATTCCCTTAACACGCTCCCGGGTTCCCCCTCACAGGCTACTCGATTCCGGGCGCCGGGTTCCCCTTCTACCCCCCCGCTTTTCCCTCACACGCTCCCGGATCCCCCTCACACTCTCCCGGTTCCCGGCCACCGGTTCCCCCTCACTGGCTCCCGGTTCCCGGCCGCCGGGTGCCCCTCCCAGTCCCTCCGCTCCGGGCGCTCCTCCCGCCGCGCCTCCCGGCCCGCTCCCGGCTCACCGCGGCCCGGCACGTAGCGCAGGCGGAACGGCTGCCGCTGCCACACGCAGGCGGCCAGGAGCGGGGCCAAGCGCACCAGGGCCAGCTCAGCGCAGCGCCGCAGCAGCGCCTCGCCGCCCGGGCCCGCCGCCGCCGCGAACAGGCGGGAGCGCACCGCGTCCTCGGGCAGCGCCGGCCGCCGCAGCGCCTCCATCCCGCCGGGGCCCAAAGCGCTCCGCCCCCGGGCAGAAGCGGCGCGATGGCGGCGGCGGGGCGGCGGCGCTGAGGGTGATATCGCGATACGCGCGGAAACCGCTGCAGCCGTGAGTGGCTGCCGCTGCCCCGGTGCCCGGCGCGGCCCCGAGCCCCAGCGTGGTCCCGGTCGTGATCCCCCGGCCCCGCTCCCGGGCCTGCCGCCCGCGCTGCCCCCAGCACCGAGCAGGGCCCCGGGACGGCCCGGTCACCCCCTGTCCCCGACGGGAGATGGTTCCCGCCATTCCTGAGCACCGGTGTGACGGAACGCAATTAAATCCCTGTAACCGGCTCTTATCCCCTGACTCGAGAGTTGGGTCAGTTCTGACTTACTCGGCTCGTTTACTCTTGTTCTATTTAATGTATTCCAATTTAATTAATCTACGGGGATAGTGACGTCATCTCTGCTTTTAGGGAGCTGTACCTCAATTCGCAGCATCTTAGGTTTAAATTTAATTGATTTTGATCCAGCTGTCCTATAGGTATAGGGTCAAATTGCCAAGGCCAAGGGACTTGAATATAGTTTTGAGGCAGAAAATATCTGGGTTTCTTGCCAGTTTTCTGACCAGGTAGAGCCAGGGCCTGTCTAGATCCCAGACCCTCATTGGGAGGGTCTCCCTCACATACCTCAAAAACAAATCTCTCAAGAATAGCAGCTATGAGATGCCCCAACACAGCAAACTGCTGGAGTGCTCCTGTGAGAATAACTGGGGCTGTGTGTGATTCCCACAGAGCAGGAGCAGCCTTGCCCTCAGCAGGTCACAGCCCTGTCCCATGAGGATGTGTCACAAAAGGGTCAGGAAAGACCACAGGACCTCAGTTCAGATGAGGCGTTTGACCGAGCCCAGAGATCTCATCCTGGAACTCTGAAAACACAGGAAAATCATGAGACAGCCCTGGGTGAAGGCACAGCAACTCTGCTGGAACAAGAGAAGGGACTGAAGGCTGAGCAGGCAGTGCAGGGAACGGCTGCAGACAGCCTGTTCAAAGAGATGCAGCTGCAGCTGCAGAACAAAACAGAGAGATCCCAAAGTGACACCATGTCTTGTAGATAGTCACACAAAGATATGTCAAAGTTAATGAAATGCTAGCTATAAATAAGGTAATGGTGTCTTATGAATAATGCCTGTTATAAAAATGAGTGAATTCATATGATGGAACCAATCTATCAGCAGTGACTGTCTCAGGAATTGGAGACAATATTCTTCCAGCATTCCTGTATCCATAGCAATGAAACACTGAACAGCTTACAATGGATAACAGCCATAATGTGGAACAACCACCCACTCTCCTGTGTTATCTGTGGAAGATAAACCAGAAGAGATAACAATCAATGATCCTGTCAGGAAGTGCAGCACTGACACCTGTGCAACCTGTGAGAGGATCAAGGGCCCAACAAACTGTATCTTCTTCTATCCAAAGGCAGGTGTTTATCAGTGTTTCATCACAGCTGTTTCAGTGCGATCTGTCTTATCTCTAGAAGGAAAGAACCACATCTTGCAATGTGAACAAAAATATTTAAACAAAATTAACTTAGGGCCTAAAATTAATTGCAATGTAATTCAATGTCACCGCAGTGGCATTAGAGGTACACTTAAGAGAATTTAGGTTACATCTATAATACCGAATAAAAGCTCATTTTAATAAAACTGGAATAGAACATGGAATGGCTTAAAATGAAGGAGACTGAAACTTGATCTCATCCAAACTCAGCAACACTCAAACCTGATGGCAATCCACCTCAACATAAATGACTCTTAACAAAATTAACTCAATAGAGTTAAAACATAGTTTAACATTACTCAGACATAGCTTTGCCTAATCTTACCAACACTAAAATCAAATTCAAATAAAACAGACCTGAAGTAACAGTCAATATCCTTAAAAGTTCTGGGTACTACAATGTGTAACTTAGTCTGATGCTATTAATATCAAAAGGTGCTGAAAATGTGAACCAAACATGGCTGAAATAGTGGCCTGATGGATTTACTGTAGGGACTAGAAAAGTGTGACAAATACTTTGACCCTATGTAGTTTAAGATCGAGGAAAACTCATGGTAGCCGCAAATTTTAAGGAATCATATTTTTAGTAAGACTTTTTAAAGTGGAATTGTACCGAAAGAAACAACAATGTAGAATTTGAAAAGTGTGCAACAAACCATGAACTTCTCGGGATTGTAGTTAGTGTAATAGCATATGGTAAGTGTTATCAGTATTTCTGTTAAAGAAATTCGATTGTGTTGTGCTGGACATGATAATAATAACGAGGCACTGCATTTACCGCTTTGAATATCTCCAGTAACAATTGTCAGAGAAATCAGAATTCAGGAAAAATTCAAGATTAACTTTAAAAAACCATTTCAACACATTTTTAAGGCATTCTAGAACACGATCTATGAGGCTTCAGTACCCAGGGCAGTCAGAGCCCTTCGGCAAATGCCGGGGGTTCGCCCCGCCGCAGGGCTGGGGAGCCACGGGGGGCAGTGAGTTCGCCCGGGGCCAAGCGGAGGCGCCGGGCAAAGCCGAGCCTCGGGAGGGGGGAAAGCGCCGGCGGCAGCGAGGGAAAAGCCGAGCGGGGACCTAGCGTGGGCTCAGGATGATGCGGGGCAGTCCCCGGATTTTCCAATGCGCTCAGCCGAGCCAAAGTGTTCAGGTCCCCATATCCGGGTCATTAGCGACGGGAGGCGCCAGAAAGGTGAAGGAACCGATCCTGGAAAATGCAGCGGGGAGCGCTGGGGAGAGGGGCCGGGGCGGGGTCGGGGAGCAAAACGGCCGCGCCACGATTGGCCGCGATCCCCCCCCTCATCTGATTGATCAAATCGGTCCAAATCTGCGGCGGCACCGGCCGTATCCGCTGTGTCTGGCCGGGATGGGAGCGGTGGCGGCACCCGGAGCCCGGCGAGGCGGCGGCGGAGCTCGGAGGCGGCTCCAGCCCAGGTGGGACCGCGGTCGGTGCTGCCCCAGCTCGGGGCTCGCTGCGGGCGGAGGGGGCCGCGGTGAGGGCCGAGGGATTCTGGCGAGTTCCTGGTGCCGGCTTCCCCCGTGTCCCCCTGCGCTGGGATCGACAAGGGAGCGGCTGCCCGCGCTCTCCTCCTTGCCCGGATGGCCGGGATGGAGCCGGTGCCGCGGCAGCGATGGCTCATCGCGGCTGCTCTCGCTAGGACGGAGGCGGCTGCTCCGTGCCCAGGACCGTTCCCGGCCGTGCGGCACCGGGCTCGGGGCCGCTGCTCGGGCGGGAGGTGTCCGTGCCCAGCTCGGGGCTGGCACGGCATGAACTTGAACGTGCCTCAGAGCCCCAAGCGCTGCAGGCGCCGAGTGCGGGCACAAAGCGGCGCATCCTGCCTGCTCCGGGACCGAGGCTTCTCGGCGCTGCCCTCTGTGCCGGGAGCCGCTCCGTGTGCCCAGGCAGGGAGCCGCAGCGGCCGTGCAGGCGCTCGGTGTGGCCGGGCTCCGAGGCGCCGGGGCAGGGAATCATGCGGGGCACAATGGTGAGCAGCCCGGGGCTGCTGCTTCTTGCCCCTCGGCAGGCGGACTCCGAGCCGCAGCTGCCCCGGGCCAGCAGCAGCCGGCAGCTCGCAGGCGCTCTCAGCGCCCGGCCCGGCACGGAGCTGGGCTGCAGCGGCTGCAGAGCCACAGGGGCCGGGGCTGCGGCCACCGCAGAGCTCCCGGAGGCTGCGCTTGTCTCCGCACCTGCTGCCGCACCTCTGGGCAGCGCCGACAGCGCAGCCACAGCTGCCACCGCCCTCCTGAGCCCCCGCACGGCCGGCACCAGCAGCGACCTCTCACCGTGTCCCTTTCAGGGTGCCATCAGCGCGGCTGGAAAGCTGTTCCCGAGGCCGAGCTCCCAAAGACTCTGCCAGCAGCACTCCTGATGTGTCCGAAGCAACGTGCTGATTGTTTTGGGCAGAGAGATGTCGGCTGTGAGCAGGAGAAGAGTGAATTCTGCTCCATTTGTGGAGTTGCGAATGAGCCCCAGCATCCCCAGGAGGGACCAGCAGTTCCACACTTGCCTGGGGCCCAAGAAGCTTCTTGGCATAAGGAGGAGGATGCCACTTGTGAGCGTGCAGTGAGTGCAGATGTGGAGTGTGGATTCTGCACCAGGGATGGGAGTGTGAGGGAGCCCCTGGCTCCCCAGGGCACACCAGCAACCAACAATGAACACAAAAGGAACCTCAGAAGATTCCTGGGTGAGTGCAGGGCCACCCCTGTGGCCTCTAGGCAGGGGCCCGTGTCCCCTCCCAAGGCCAGGTCTGGCAGGTGTGTGGCTGTTTCCCAATGTCTGGAAGAGGCCTCGTGCTCTGCTGGGCCCCAGTGGCTGGAAGCAAGAGCCCCAGCTGCCCCCAAGGCTGTGCAGTTCTCCTGCTGCAGCCTGTCCCCACAGCTGTGTGCCTGCCTGTCCCCACAGCTGTGTCCCTGCCTGTGGCCAGGCTCTGGGCTCTCTGGCTGCCAGCTGAGGGAGGGTCACACTGGCTCAGGGCTCCCTGCTCTGCTCCCTGGCCATGGGCTGAGCAGATTGCAGGGCCGGCTCTGCTTCTGGCAGCCAGCAGCTCTTTCCTGCTCCAGGTGAATGGTTCAGGTGCCATCCCGTGGGCACAGCGGTGCTGATTCTGCTGCTCCTGGTGCTGGCTTTGGGGGTGGCCTTGGCTGTGCTGGCAGGTAAGGGAGGGGCAGCAGCCTGGGCCCAGCCCCTCGGGGCAGAGTGGGCTCCCTGCTCCCTGCACAGGGGAATCCTCAGACCTTCTCCTCTTCCCCCTGCAGCACCACAGCTTCCAGTCACACCTGCGACTCCACAGTGTGTTCTGGGCTGTCCCCATAGCTGGGTTGGGCACAAGGGGGTCTGCTACTACTTCTCAAGGGACTACAGCACGTGGGAGCAGGGTCAGAAACGGTGCTCCGAGCTCAATGCCTCCCTGGCCATTGCCAAGGATGAGGAGGCCATGGTGAGTGAGGGGCTGCGGGCGCTGTGGGGTGGCTGAGGGCAGCCTGGGGGCGCTCCTGGGCCGGGCTCGGTGCTCGTAGGGCCGGGGCTGCAGCCCTGGGCCGGGGCCTTGCAGGGAAGGAGCCCTGGCGTGCGGGGGGAGCCCCGGGCACGTGTCCCCCCGAGGGGCCGGGGCAGCTCCCACTCCTCTCTCCTGGGCAGGATTTGCTCTTCCGCCTCCGCGGGAACGTCGATTTCTGGCTCGGGCTGCGCAGACGGGGCGAGCGCCTGCACTGGGGGGACGGCAGCAGCTACAGCTCCCGGTGAGTGCCGGGGAGCCGAGCAGGGCCTGGGGCACAGGGGCACAAGGGCTTCCCCTGGCAGCCAGCGCTGCCTCTGCTCCTCCCTGCAGGGTTCCTGTCTTTGACACTTCTGAGTGTGTGTTCCTGGCTGATGAGAGATTCAAGAGTGACAACTGCTCCAATGAGCGGCCGTATCTCTGCAGCAAGGCCCAAGCTCCCCTGTAATAGGGGCTGCTCTACGGACCTTTTAGCAACCTCCGTGGACTTGTCTAGGCCCCGTGGAGGGTCGAGGCTTAACAACAGGATATTTTGAGTCAGGATGAAATAGCAAAATAAGTTCCTGTCTTCTGCCGTTCTGACCCTTTCTTATCTCTGTAACCCCATAGGTCACTTTCCCCTAACTTTTATTATTGGACAAGTTTTTCAAATAGTAAGGGCAGGGGAAAGTGAGCTGTGTACCCTATAAAAAGGGGCTGTTTTAGCCCATTTGGCAGAACAAGAGCCATCGCTGGAACCCTTCATGCACCTCTAGAAAACATCATTGTGGAATGCCAGGACCCTTCTTCTCCTCTCTCTCATCTGCTTCTCCCCCTAGCCCTCTGGCACCGTCACATGCAAAGAGCTGAAATCATAAGAAAGCTGATAATCGCTAAAGAGCTGAAATCCACTAAGCATGCCTATGGAAGCCAGCGGCTATGAGCTGGCTATTCGGGCTGACTGGATATTCAGGCACCCTGTCTCCAAGAGGGACCGAGTTACCCAGATAGGACTGCCTTGCTCAGGAGCTAAGCCTGCTCTACCGAGTTGGACTAGGGGGGAGACCCCTTCAGACTTTCTCCAAGCTGGGCAGTGCCAGTTTCACCTCTGAGCCCAGCACAGCGCTGTCCTTCCTCAGCTGCGCCCTGTGCCTTGCACTTCCTCTCAGGGTCACCTCAGTGCCTCTTCATCCTCAGTGCCAACGCTGGGCTGGGGCTGCAAAGGAAAAGTCTCTGCAATCCATCCTGCCACCAATGCTGCGTGCAGTGAGTGCATTGCCCTCATTATGTGTGGGAAATAGGGCTCACTATTTACACTTTTTATAATTGTTTGTTAAGGGATAAAATCCCGACCTGCCATGCATGTCTTTGCACGTGGTCAAGTGAAACTATTTTTTCTATGTAGTGTTTCATTATAGATCTACATGTACTTTTTTAAGCCTTCTGAAGAATTGAAACATAACCTTGAATTTACATACTGTTAAAAGTTTTTTAACTTTTGAATTGTCTTCAGGACATCTTGTACCTTAAACTACTACATTTCATGCTTCCTTGTGGTTCTAAATTTTTGTGTTTTAACTCCCTGATAATGAGGGTCAATAAATACTTTTGTTTTCCATGCTCTGGTTTCTGTTATTTTGTCTTTCTGATAAGGATATCCCTGAATGTGGGAAATCACTTAATTATTTTACACCATTTTCTGGGTTAGGTACAAATGAAAAAATAATTTGTAAATCAACATTTCACAGTCTTTATTATGCTACAGTCTAAGAGAGTATCTATTACATGTGTATTTATTAAAGCTATACAGTGCATACATAAACTGACACATTATACTATATCAAATGCAGTAATTACACATTGTACTATATCAAGGTTTTTGTGATCAGTAATAGCTTGCTAAAGAAAAGTTATTATGTAAATGCAAAATCCAATACCTATATTTATAATTTATTACATTATGCAACAAGCTTAGTTGGGAAATCCAAATTGCCCTGGAGGCTTGGAAATCATCACAAACTGGCCTGAAGATGAGACTGTCCTTGGAACACGTGAGAAACGACCCTCACTTTTAAATTTTTCAAGGTTTATTTAACCTTAACAAAAAAATACAACAACAGACTGAATAAGGAAAAATTACCGCTCTGGAGGTCTCTGGGACTGTCAGCCACAGGCTCATTTACAAAATGGATGCTCTTCCTTTTATACCCTCAGCCCGTGCCAAAGCTTTGTCAGTGAGCTCCTTCTCTGCCCTCCACAGGTGGAGATCACTTCCTCACACCTTGATTGGAGCTCAGGTGTTGTCCTGTGGCCCCTCCTGGTAATGAGCCAGCCCTCCCCAAATGCCCTGGGAACTGAGGCTGCTACAAGGGGGAGGGAAAGGGGACTCCTAGCATACACGTAATAATCCCCTAATTGTGAGAGCCAACCACTACATAATTCATCTATGACACACCACCCTTTTCTTTTCCTATGAGTCATTTGTCTCAAACAGTTAGCTCTAATTTTTGATTCTGATAATCTGCTCTTCTCAAAAACATTTTAATTAATCATACTGGGATCTGTTGATGTGGGCAAGGACAGTGGGAACAGAAGAAAAAATCTCAGGTTTTCTTGAGACAGACATATTTGGAATGGACAAAATGAGATCACAGAGGTCTGGCTTGGTTTTTTTATCCCATTTACCGTGCCCATGGGGCTGCTACTCATAGCAGGTGTATCTTAGTGGGGAGTACAGAGGCCAACTCAGTCTTGCCTTCTGGTTCCTGCTGTATTAAAAGACAGCTGAGCAATGACAGAGGTCTGGGGTGCCTTTCTTGCCCCCACCTTGCCATGCCTATGGGATTGCTGCCCACAGCAGGGCTATGGAATCTTCTTGGTGGTGAACACAGGGGCCAACCTGGTCTTGCCCTCTGATTCTTGTTTCACTCTACTTGTTGGTCCTTAAGGAAACTGCCCCAATACCTCTGATTCTTCTCCTTACAAGAACAGAGTGTACACGGAGAGCCAGGGGCCACCCCAGCCAGCAGAGCTGGGTAGTGCCACATACACAAACACACATGTATATATAAATGTATATATATATATATGTCTGTTTCTCTCGGTGGGACAGCAGCTGGATGCACAGAGCCGTGTACCCAGAGCCGTGTCCCTGGACATGCCCAGCCATGAGTGCACACAGGGACATGTGCAGAGCCAGTGCTCACACACACAGGGACCTGCTCACCTGCACAGAGCTCCTGTGCCCCACGGCACCTGCCAGCAGCACCCACCTGTGTGCACCCAGCCTGCCACAGCAGCACACCTGTGCTGCACAGACACTCACCTGTGCACAGTCCCTACCAATGCACACGGGCCCCAAGCAAAGACCTGCTGGCACGTAGAGCCTGAGCACAGCAGCGTGTGCAGTCACACACAGCAACACACGCCTGTCCCACACAGAGCCGTGCTCACACCTGCAGAACCTGTGCACACTCACAAGCACAGAGCTGTGCACAGCCCCACTCACATCTGAGAGTGCAACGCAGCCCCCGTGCCCACAGCAGGGCACACAGCCCGTGCCCACAGCAGCACATCCCTGGGCACAGAGCTGGGCACAGCAGCACGCACAGTGCCCATGGCAGAGCAGGACGTGTGCCCTCACACCTGGGCACAGCACATACACACACACAGTGCCCATGGCAGAGCAGGACGTGTGCCCTCACACCTGGGCACAGCACACACGGGCACACAGGGCCGGGCACACTCGGGCACAGCTCTCTGGCACAGCTCTCCTGGCCCCGATGCCCCCGGGCTCTCTCCTCGTGGGACCGTGACACGGTGGGCAAGGGGACATTGTGGCACCGTTTAAAGAGCCCCCTCTGAGCCTTTGGGCTGGGGACACACAGGCCTGTGCTAAAGGAAAGGTCAGAGACCACGCTGGATTCTGCTACTTGCCTCTCCCCCTCCAAGGGCCAAACTGAGCCCATTTTGCTGTCCTGTGTTCCCCAGAGCCTGAGGAGCTCGAGGGAGAGCATTGGGAAGGTTGGTTGAGGGTCACTGCTGGTGCACAGCACTCGGGGCATTTTTCACCCCTTCCATTCCCATGGGCTGTTGGGGCAGGAACTCACAACAGCCTGAGCCCACTGCCTCAGCAGCTTGTGCTCTGTCCAGGGGCCCCTTTCACTTCTTACCTGAGCAGGGGAACGTGTGGCTCTGGTGCTGGGGAGGGCAGCTCACAGTCCCCTGGGGACAGGGAAAGGAAAGCTCCAGGCCTCTCTGCAGGGGGACAGGGACTTTGAAACAAAGGCGTTCATCAAGATTTCATCTTGGACTGAAAGGGGGAAAGGTGTCTGTGTTATGCATGGAAATTTGAGTGGAAAACAACTGCAATTTCTAATAAAGAATTTTCATCAATGTACGGTCTCCTGTTTTCTAAAGAAGTTTTGCTTCAGTCAGACAGAAAATCACTTTGATGTACAGCTCTCAGTGCTGACTTAAGGTACACTTTTACAAGGCATATATTTAGTTTTCTACAGCAGTGCTAGAGATTCTAGGACATCTGAATCCCTGCAGTGTAACAAAGCCCTTGAGACCCAGCTATGAGAGGGCAGCCACAGGCAGGAAGGCAGCTGCACCTGGTTAGCAGGAGATTAAACTAGAACCATAAAACAAGTTAACTTTATAGGCAGATGATGTCACATCCTGTGGTCACTTTGTTTTCTGCTGCGTGAACATTAATTACAGTAACTTCTGCCAGTAACACCGGAAGAGCTGGGAACTCTTAGCCAAGAGTGGATTTGCTGTTTCTGACACTGCTAAACTATTCCATGCCTCACCTGGAGTCCAGAAACTTCTGCTGGAAACTTTGTTATAAAAAACAACTGCAGTCTTTTCTAGGGATCTGTTTCTTTGGGATCTGTGGGATCTCAGCCTCTCAGAACTGGGGTGCAGGGTGAACAAGACCACCCCTGGGGGCTCGGGAGTCCTGGAATGTTGCCAGAAATGTCTGGTGGCTGGACTTTGATCCCACATGGGAGATGACATCAGTATGAGGATAGGAGGATTTCACTGGGGTGAACGGTGAAGGGATAAGTTAATTGGAGTGTGAGATACAGGGTTTAAGACTTCTGTACAGGGGGGTCTAGAGAAGTAAGATGGAGGAATTGGGGCGTGCCCTTCTTCTTCTTCTTCTTCTTGGCCTCCATCTTCTGTGGTGATGTTGGCACTTTGGGATTGGACCTTACTAAAGTGTACTGGTTAATAAGGGTGAAAGGTATTGGAGAAAAATGATAAATATTGTATACGTAACTCCGAGTATAAAGATAGGTGACCGCCCCAGGGGCTCTCAGTGTGTGCCCATGGCTGACTGCTGAGCAGAACTCTGTCAGGCCCAGAGAAAATCTTTTAGATAAGCATTTAATAAACACCGAGACAGAGAAAAGATCTGAAGTCCCTTCTCGTCCTTTGGAGCGCGGGCGGCCCAAGGCCACCTCGGGCCTTCCCAGACCATCTAAACAGCCGAAAATCCGTCAGGGATCCTCCTAACAGTTCTGAGTTATCTCCCTGGCTTCACTACATCTGTCTGTTTCTCAATTCAGCTCTTAGGTAGAAGGATCCTTCCAAGCCAAAAGGATTTCTGAAGCAGTCCTAACCTGCAGCCCCTGTGTGCCTTCAGGCCATCCATCCAAAAGGAAAAGTGACTTCTGTTCCCTAAGAGAGCCCAGTGATCTGTTGGCAGGAGAAATCAGGAATGGAGAAGGTGATTCCAGCTCTGCTGGGTGCTGTTCCTCCCCATTAGACAGGAGAGGATCAAGCACATACCATCAGCCTTTGCTTCTTCAGGGCATGAAATCCCTGAGGAGACAAAGCCACCTCAGGGTCATCAGATCCCACCTGAGAGAAGGAAATGCTAAAAACCTCACCATGGTCTCAGCCACTAAAATGAGGAACTTTTCTTGTGGGTCCCCAATACCATTTCCAGCAAAGCCCAGCTGGTGCTGAAAATTGCATTCGCATTTAGGGGGCAAAACCAATGAGTCGTCACAGACATCTGAGGTAAAATGAGGGTCCCATAAATGTAAAATTTCTCTTTGTTTTTAACAGAGGAAGATTTTCATCTTTTAAGCCCAAATCTTCTCTGACACACAAAAGAACATTAAATACAGAGACACTTTAGGTCTAACTTGAAATATTTGTTTCTTTGGCAATTCTGTTTTTACATGAAGTGTGGCTGGATGAACACTACTGAAGCACATGAACACTAAGACTACTACTGCAAACTGCAGAAATTACTGAAAATTCTCTTCTACTGGCAGCAAGAGTCAACATGTCTGAAGGTTTCCTTGTATGGAGAGCAGTTACACTGAATGGTTTTGACATCAAAATCAACTGGAAAACATTGATTTCAGGTAAAGTGTAAAAAATGAACACTGTGTTATAGATATATATTATGGTGTTGGCCTTTTGCCTATATTAAAATGGATTCTATATGTGTGGTGTTAAAGTGACTTTGCTGAAAGTACATAGTTTCTATTTTTGTTGCTAACTAAAACTTGGAAATAGCTGATCTAGATATGCTTGTGTTAAAATGCCTGCTTGGTTGAGATAATATCCAAGGAATAGATGATGCCAACTATCAGCACTCATCTTCTGAAGGCAGTGTGGATCCAGGCCCAAGAACTGAAGGTGATGATAAAATTAACTAAAACCACAACCAAGTGGTTTTAGTTAATTTTATCATCACCTTCACAACGTGCTTGAAAAAGCAGGACCCAAGGAGGAGCCATGCAAAACAGTTCTTGGGGCATGTAAACTAGTTTGGGAAAAAATTTACATATGCACCAGGCTGATGCAATAGAAATGCTGTATAAGTGTGTTTCCAAACTAGCAGGTGTTGGGGAAAATTTTACATATGCACCAGGCTGATGCAAAAGAAATACTATATAATTTGTGCTTCCAAACTAGCAGGTGTGCTCCACGCTGAGTGCCAACACACACCTGGCTGTAACCTCTGCTTAGTTGTCTTTGTCTCCTATTAAAGTCCTTTATTAAACTTTTATATTTTACCAGGAGAGGGAACAGTGGATTTTCCACTGTATTTCAGGTACTTTCTCAGCCACATTTTCAAGATGATTCACACAAATGAAACTGTCTGAGGGCAAGAGAGCATTACAGTGAGTAACAGTTTGACATGAGAAGAATTTGGGGAGGTGATAAAAATGGTTTCTCTCTAACTAACCGTCTGTTGAACCACTAAGAAGCTATCACACTATCACACCTCTGTTAAAGGCAATGATAAGACCAAAGGAACCCGTGATTTTCTCCGTCTGGCCGGCAGTGAGGTACCCAGCCGGGCTGGCGCTGCCACGGGCCCGGGCTGGGCCCCTTCCCCATTCCAGCCCCGCTGCTGGGCAGGGAGAGGGGGATGCTGCGGGCCGGATGGAGCCGGCCTTGCTCTCATCTCACTGCTTGTCACAGCCCCAGCCCGGCCCAGCCGAGCCCCGGGAGCAGCCGCAGGCCAGCATCGGGATTTTACCGCAGAGAAGCGGCCGCAGCCATCGGGCAGGGCAAGGAGAAGCCGCCCCTGTCCCACCCAGCCCAGCCCCGAGCGCTGCTGCTGCTGCTGCTGCTGCTGCTGCTGCTGCTGCTGCTGCTGCTGCTGCTGCTGCTGCTGCTGCTGCTGAGCTCCGGCCGGGCTGATCAGATCGGAGCCGCTCCCCAACCGCAGCTCCGGGTCTGGAACGGGGTCAGGGCAAACATCTGCAGGCTCCAAGCAGCACACAAACCCTTTCAGTGCTTCAGTCCTAACTCGAGTGGGAGAGAAGAACAAGATACAAACATGTAAAAGAACAACATGAAAACATCATGGTCAGTGAGGAGGAAGTTAAGTCCCAGATGGGAGGGACGAGGAGATGCTCTGATTTTAAAGCTGAAATCCCCTTATAAGCTATGGAGAAAAGTCACTTTTCCCCTATAACACATAAAACTCTGGGGAGATGAAGGGTTCAAATTGATATCCAACAAAGGCCTCCACACTAAATCAGCAGTTGCTGAAGTAGCTGTAATCCCCTGACTGCCAACCCAGGAGGACACTGGTCCTGAGGACAAGCCCTCTTTCCACTTTGCTGAGGCAAAAAAGGCATTGAGCACCTCTGCCTTCTCCTCACCTGCAGTTACTAAGGTCCTTCCCACATCCAAAAGAGAACAAAAGCTGGTCTAACCCTTCCTTTTACCATTAATATATTTGTAAAAACTGTTTTTATTATCCTTTACAAAAGTTACCAAATTAAGTTCAAACTGAGCTTTGGCCTCCCTAATTTTTTCCCTACATACCGTAGCAGTCCCCTTAAATACTTCCTGAGAAACCTGACCCTCCTTCCAAAGATGTTACTTCCTCCTTTTATTCCTAAATTCCTTCAAACCCTCATTCCCCATCCAGGCTGGATGTTTGTATCACTGAGTTTCTTTTTTGGCACACAGGGACAGTCTGTTCTTGTGATATCAAGATCTCTGTTTTGAAGCACACCCACATTTCTTGGACTCCTTTAAGGGCTGCTTCCCAAGGGACTTTCTGAGTAAGTATCCTAAATAGGTCAAAATCTGCCCTCAGGAAGTCTAAAGCAAAAACTTTATGAGAAGGTGCTCAAATTTCAAAGAAAGAAGAATGCCGTACTGCCAGGAGAAAATCTCTGTTCCCAGTGATGAGGATGATTTTGGAAATTAATAATAAGAACTTTTGCCTTTAACCAGCTCATATTTAAAGCAATACCCCAGAAGTCAATATGACTCATAAAGAAGTTGTAGGAAGGATGTAGAAAATGAGAGAAGCTTCACGATAAATTTTCCCCAGGCAGCTGCTATTTGTGACCAAATTAAGAACCAGGAGAAACTGTCTCTCCTCTTGTGAAGTCTCCATAACACTAACAAGAGGGACTTCTCTCCCTAAATGAACTGAAGAAAGACTTTTTAGAGGTAGTAAACTAACTAGAAATTTTTGGTTTTGTTTCTTTATTTGTCAGTGGAAAAGAAAAAGTTGTGGGAGGACGAGAAGTTTTAGAATTTTTCTAAAGGGTTTACTTTGATTCTTGCTAATTTTTTCCTTTTAGTTACTATTTATAAAATTCTCTTTAGACCCTTTTAAAGTTTTAAGCCTGCTTTCACTTTCTGCAGACCTTATCTCACAGAAGGAAATGAGTGCAGTAGTGATTGATCAGCAGGAAATGAGTGCATAGTGATTGATCAGCACCAAAACCACTACACAGGGCACTGTAAGACTTGGCTTTTTCAGGGAGAGGAGGGAGGAGCAAAGTTTAGCAAAGCTTTGCCAACTTTGTGTCCTCTCACAGAGAATAAAACAAAAGTGACTACACTGTTATGAATAAAACAAAAGCGACTACACTGTTAGGAATGAGGTCCCTATACATCTAATTTAATAAACCACAAAATTAGAATTTAGCACAAATTTTAATTGAGCAGCAATTTTATATAAAACAATACAATCAAATATTATCAAGCAGATATAAAATAATTTGGCTGTGGTTTGGATAAAGTATAAGCAAAACTGATTGATCAGAGTACAGGGAGGGTTTTTCTCAACGTGCCTCACGTACAAAAGGCAAAAGAATCCAAACACAACTTATATACTGTATGCTAGCACATATTCATCAATCTTTTCCTGTAAATCCCCTCCTATTTTTGATTCCTGAAATCTATGTCACTGTACTACAGAGCGCATACTCCACCTGTTCCTGAAGGGTCTTTTGGCTTTTCAGGGCTTGTTTCTGATGAAGGCTTCTCCTCATCCTCTCTGTCCTTTGAGCAATCCCACAGGTTGCACATGTGCCCCAAGTCTTGTGTTATAGAAGCCAGCATTATATTCCAAAAATGAGCCTTATTATTTCATAGATACCTGGAATCACTCCAGTTTTGTCCATCCTGCTGCTGGCAAACTAGATACAATCACGAACAGGACGAAGCATCTGGACCAGTGACATGAGCCATTTATTCAGCACATTAGTCTCAGTACATTGTTAGGACAATGGAGACAGGATGTTAACAGCTCGCTGATCCACAGGAAATGCAAGGAGGTGTTACCTTACAGCATAGCATAAAATCATCTCGGCCTAGATTTCAGCCAGTCATACATAGAGCAACACACATTGACAAGAATTCTATCCAATCATATAATCACAGGTAATGGTAGTTAAAACAAAGACTTGTTCAACCAAGAAAAAGAACAGAGATCTATTCATACTAACCTTCTAAAGATACACATTAAATAACCTTGTTGCAATCCATAAGCCAGTTCTACAGAGGTCTATTGTTATTTGTCACGTCTGCTCTACTGCTTAGAAAACTTTTTTGCTGTATTTGCAATGCTAACAAAACTTCTGCCTGAGGCCTGCTCTTTTTAACCATTTTGTCAAAACCCTCTAACTTTATCTAACATCCCAAGACCAATTTTGCTTTGGGAGTTGTCCCAGTTTTGTTCCTCACAAGGCCTATTCTGTTTTAGGATATTGCTTATCTCAATACTCCATCCTCTATCCTATTTTTCCATGAACATCTATTTCATGCCACTAATTACATATCCTTTTCCTCTATTACCTTTTAACAAATATTTTCTAAACTATCAATACAGTTGCAATTATTAGCACTAATCATATTCATTTGGCACAATTTCTCCCATTTTCTCTTCTGATCTATTGATTCATGCTTTCTATTAAAAAACTGAATCTTGGTATCTTCTACATCCCCAAAACTCCAGGTTTTCACATTCCCTCATTTCTCTTTTTGATCAAATTCAATATGTGGTATTTTCACTTACATAATGCAGGAGATTAAAAAATGGTCTAGGCAACAATTCCAATAATGAGTCCAGCTAGTATAAACCACCAGATTTCCCCAAAGGGGTTCCAACTTTTAACAGGTGCATTTCGCTTCTTTTGATCAAACTTTTCCATTGTTATTTATTTTTAGACAGCCTTTTAATGTGTTATATTTTTCACATTATCCTTTTTTATCCTTTATCCTGAAAACTTATCCTTTTTCAGCCATTAGATAGTCCAAGGCCCATCTGCTCAGATAGGTGGTTACTAGCATGGGCATGCTTTGTTGGGTAGCTGTTTTGTTCCAAGTGACCTCAATTACCTTTTGCAGTCTTATCAACTGATTTAACATATTGTCTGGAGTTCTATATTCCCCAGATCTGTTTTGAGCCCACAATAGCCAGATCATAAAAGTTTATGATCCTTTCTGAGTGCCATTCATTTTCACTCACTTTTATTTATAGCTGCCCCTAATCAAAAGGTTTAGGTTTTTCTTGTTATTGCCCATGGCTTTATCAAGTGGGGCTTTCTCTAGTGCATTTCCCTTGGAGCAGGGCAGCGTGCAGGAGGAGGGTTGGATAACTCTTAACCTACAGGTCCCTTTCCATCTCTGGGG
Source organism: Melozone crissalis (assembly GCF_028551555.1). NCBI lineage: Eukaryota > Metazoa > Chordata > Aves > Passeriformes > Passerellidae > Melozone > Melozone crissalis. Next base: position 919,773 of record NW_026535957.1, read on the forward strand.
TAACTGACTGTACACTCGCTGTCCACAAATCCAATATAGCCCATCAGGGGCCTTCCATGTTCTACTTATATTGTCTGGTTGATTCCAATAGGGATCTATATTTTCTATGGAATGGTAAGGGCTAGCTACAGAACTATTATACCAGCACAGATTAATTTGATCGTCCCTCTTGCAATCATTTCTCTTTGTTGTTCTCCAATACCCATCGGTTTTGTTTGGCCACCAGGTCATAGTTCTATTATCTGAATTTACAATTAAGGTAGATTCACAGGGGGCATGTCCCACCTCTTTGGTATAGTTCTTTCCTTCTCAAGTTATACAAACTGCTCCAATTACCTGGTGACTTAAAGTTCACCCTTCAGGCAGTTTTATTTTCTCAGAAATTTGGGTGTATTTCTCTTTTTAAAAGTGTTCTCAAGCTAGACCTTCACCCCTCCATGGTCATCTTTCAGCCGTTTGAGTTCCTCCACAAATCCAATCTTGATAAATCCAATTCAGAGGTGATTTTTTGCATTAAATCTACAAAAAGATTTCTACCTGAGGTTGGCAAATCCCAGTCGCTGTTTTGCTGCCTTCATTGGTGATACAACAGCCTTGGATTTTTTCCTTTATTCTTACCTTGCTGGTTTTGTTCTGAATTTCCCCACTCTTCTCTTTTTGGGGAACAAAGGAATTCTCCCTCTGTGGGGCAGTGTCACCGACATCTTTTCATAAAAATCCTTTCTTTAGGATTTTTCCCTCTTCTGGGAAGCTGAGGCCCCAGAAAAAGAATGTGAAAAATGGTTAACTGCTGCTGTGAAATGCAACAGGTACACCTGTGATTGGCTCATGTTGGATGTGCACAATTAAGGGCCAATCAGAGACCAAGCTATCCCTGGGACAGAATCAGAGAGAGCTTCTTTATTATTGATTCCTTTTCTATTCTTAGCTTAGCAAGCTTCTGAGACTTTTCTCTCTATTCCTATTAGCATAGTAATAATATAATATATAGCATAAAATAATAAATCAGCCTTCTGAACAAGAGGTAGAGGTCAAGATTCTCGTCTCTCTGTTCACCCTGAAACCCTTGCAAGCCCGGCAATATCTGGTGACCCTCGACTGAGGAGGACAAAAACCACCAATTTCGTGAGACCCCAGAGGAGAAAATTGCTGCACTGGGTAAACCCCGGATGTGTAGCATCGATGGCTGCTTCACAAGTGACCACAGAAGTGGATTCTAGCCAGGAGCTGAAGAACTGAAGATCCTGATTTGGACAGAGTTCACAGCAAGGCTGACCACAAAGAGAACCTTTTGAAAAGCCTCCAGGAAGATGTTCGGAAAGAGCAGCAGCACCATGGAGCTGGCCAGAGCATGCTGGACTCTTTCAAAAGGTACTGTTGGCTTTCCCCTTCCTGAAAATGCGGCCCTTCGTAGTTTGGGGCTGCACATATGGGGGACACCCCCCATAAAGGATGAGGTTCATTTTTCTCCTTCATAGAAGAAGCTTATTGCCCTCTGGCAAAAATGGGATGAAGAGGACGGAATTCTCCTGTTGGAGACAGATTTCTATGAGTTTTTTTGATGGGTGAAGCTCTTTGGGTTCTTTACTAATGTGCTGTATGCTCCGGATATTTTCGTATGGAAGTGCATGGGCTCCATTTTCCAATTTGTTTGGGACCATGGGTGTGGTTGCCCCGGTATCTACCCAGCATTTAGAATGCTCTTTCCAGTTTTGAAACGGAGAGCAGCTGTTTTTCCCTGGATTGCTAACTGCAAGGGACAAGCTCCTTTCTCCCCGTCTCCAGGAGGAGAAGACCCTTTGGGGGACGATTTGCTGCTTCCCAGCGGGGGGTGAATCTTTGGCGCGAGAAGAAGTTTTTTTTACTGCATCTTCGGAGCATGCTCAGATGGAGCTGTCCTTCTCCCCCGCTTCTCCCTCTCCAGGGGGATGGGAGTGGGTGGCATTGCCCCAGCCGGCGCCACGGGCACCGCCCCTGCCAGCCCTGCAGGCCCCTCCACGGCTGGCCTCTTGGACCCCGCCCCGCTCAGAGAAGGGCGTGGTACCAGTCCCCGAGCTCCCCCCGCCTCCCAGACCCGCCCCGTGGTCGCCTCCCTGGACGGTCCCGCCCCCGCCTTCACTGGCTTCCATGCCTGCGCCTGAGAGCTCAGAAGCACCGCTCCCTGCACCTGCGCCGCCGGTGTTGCTAGGAGATGCCCTTGGTGACAACAGCGAGTCTGTGCCGCCGCCCCTGGCTGTCCTGCTGCCTTGGCCAGCCACGCGAGCACCGAGACCGCCACCTCAACCTGCCCCACGGGTGCGGGCGGTTTCTCGCATGGCATCTCCCGTGGTTCCTCCGGCAGCTTCCTCACCTGAGAGCTGGAAAACGTCATTTCCCACATCTGAGCCACTGTTGCTAGGCGATGAGGGTGCGGCTGTTGCTTCCGGCTCAACAGGGGAGGCATTCCCTCCAGCCTTGGCCACTCTGCCAGCCCTCTTGGCCCCCCTGCCTGCTCCACCGGCGGTCCCAGCAGTTCTGCCACCATCAGGGACTTTGTCCTCCATGTCTGCATCAGAGGCTGCCCTGTAACCGGCGGCAGGTTCGAGATCGGACCGTCCCAGGCCAGTTGCCTTTGCAGCAGCGGCCGCGACGGCCGCCCTCCCCCTTCCATGGAGGAGGGTTGCTCGCCAGCTGGCTGTGGGTGCAGCCTGTCTTCCTGCGTTCAAAATCGGCGTTCTCGGCAGGTTGGGGGGTGTTTGGTCAGTTGCTGCCCCTTGGAGGTTGCCATCTCTGCCACCCCTCTTGTGCCCTAGCAGCGGGGGGCAGGTGCATCCCGAAAGTTCTGCCTTTGGTCCCCAGCCCAGAGGGGGTGTGTTATGAACAAAAATTCATTGATTTTTTTCTGTGAGAAAAAAGCTTCGACTATTGCTGGGCTGCTGCTTGTGTTATGGTAATTACAGGTCGTTGTTGTTAATAGTTGTTTTTGTCTTAGTAAAAGCCCTGGCTGGGGAGAGGTAATGGCCCTTCTCCGAGACAGTAATGGGTGGGGACCTTCCCGAACAGTGAGGAGAAGAGACCTGGAGGGGGGGGTTATGCAAAGTGACTCCAGGACCAGCATGCTGTGGGGGACTACGGCTCCAAATGCACGGAGAAAACCCCAAAAACAACAAGCCAAATAAGAGTTGAGAGATTGGAGTGATGTCTGGACGTGAGGAGCCGAGTGCTGAGCCTGCAGAGATGCTGAACACCTTCGGAGCCCCTCTCGCCCTGACTACGGGAGCCATCCCGAAACTGGGAGTGGGCAGGAAGGAACAGAAGAAACGAACATCCGAAGGGATCACCACGCCCTAAAGGCTCCCGCGAGGATCTGATGCCCAGCTCTGCCCCTAGTGGACAAAGCTAAACATATCCTCCTCCTCTGAGCCGCCCTGGGAGAGACGACAGGGGACTGCAGCCCCACCGAGCTGCCCAATCCTGAGCTGATCACTTTTAATAAAGGCATTAAAAAGGAGAAGAAGTCTTCTGGCCCTGTTTATTTCAGGGTGGTGCCGTGAGGCAGACGGGAGACACACCTGTGGCACTTGCATTGCAGAGGCAGAGGGCACAGCTGGAAGAGATCATGGCTTGTTGGCTGTGCGCAACAAACATTCCTAGATCCGAGATGAGGATTTTTGAGGCTGCTTCTATTCCCTCACTGCTGGCATGCCTCAGTGATTTTGGGGAAAGGAAGCATCTCACCATCCGTGCTGCCATTGTACTGGCAGCAGAGTGTAGGCCTGTGGCAAGGCAGAGCCTGCCTCGTCGGTTTGGCCTGGGTTGTTGGGCTCAGGAGATCCCTGGGCCGGGCCCACCGCCCGGCCTTCTGATGGCTTTGGGGGTTTTGGTTTCCCCTACCGGTCCTGGCCCACCTTTTGTGGGCCAGCTTTGGGGTTCCTGGTCTGTCCATGGGCCAGGGCCCCCCAGGGCCTTTCTCTGGCTGCTCTGCTTCTGCCGCTCTTTTTGATCACAAACAAACAAACAAAAAAAAGGAAAAAAATTAAAATTAAATAAAAAAGAATTGACATAGCTGGCAGCAGCTCTGAAGCATTGAAGGGCCAGAAAAGGACATTCCAGAAGTTGTTTCAAATTGCTAGAGATTGTTTGATGACTGTCAATGGTTTTTGATAACTATTGATGGACTTTTCTGCATCAAGCCTATTTCAGGACCAAAAAGGACTTTCAGATATGTCCAAGAGGAAGATCTTCAGCCCACGGACTGTTCCTGAAACTCAGCTGCTTGGTCTTGAATTTTCTTTGCATTGTTTTTGCATTTGCTTAGATTGTGAGATTGTTCAGTGATTTGATAGAATTGTATGTTTTACAGGTGAAGAAATTCCCTGTTCATTCCACACCAGCATTTTTCTTTTTAATTTATTTGAATTTAAAAAGGTGAAATGTCACCGACATCTTTTGTGAAAAATCCTTTCTTTAGGATTTTTCCCTCTTCTGGGAAGCTGAGGCCCCAGAAAAATAATGTAAAAAATGGTTAACTGCTGCTGTGAAATGCAACAGGTACACCTGTGATTGGCCCATGTTGCATGTGTACAATTAAGGGCCAATCAGAGATTGAACTCTCCCTGGGACAGAATCAAGAGAGAGCTTCTTTATTATTGATTCCTTTTCTATTCTTAGCTTAGCAAGCTTCTGAGACTTTTCTCTCTATTCCTATTAGCATAGTAATAATGTAATATGTAGCATAAAATAATAAATCAGCCTTCTGAACATGAGGTCAAGATTCTCGTCTTTCTGTTCACCCTGAAACCCTTGCAAGCCCGGCAACTGGGCAGTCTGGGCTGGAAGGCGTCCATTGGCCCAATCCTAGATTAACTCCCACCCAATAGGCTCAACCATTTCTGTGGCAAGTTTGTAACCTTGTCTGGTTGTAAACTTCAGCATCCACAAAGTGATGTACTGCAAAAATAGTCATTGAATTGTGACTGTCCCATATGAATTGGTAGCATTTATTGCAGGGGTTGCAGATGCACAGGGTACCAGGATACACGTCAGGAGCAGGTACCTCAGGAGTCTGGACTCTCCACCTCTCTCACGGCCCCTTGGGCTGCAGCCAAGGGCTGAGATTGTCTTCTTGGGAGCAGAGTTTGTGTCCTGGAACCTCATTGCTGGTACCATTTCTGCTGAGCCAATCTCCACTCTTACCCCTTGGATACAATGATTACAGCACAGGATACTATTTCTGTGTCCACCCCTCAGATACAATGATTACAACACAGGATACTATTTCTGTGTGCACCCCTCAGATACAATGATTACAGCAGAGGATGCTATTTCTGTGTAGCCCACCTTCGCCCAAGGATGATGGCACAGGATCCTTACAGTCTGGAGGCACAGTCCTATTGCTTTCCCTGGGTTAATTGATCGTTCTTTTTTTATTAAATAAAAGGGGCTTCAGAGATGTGCCAACCACAGGAAATGTTTTAACACCATTTTCTATAAAACAAATACTAAAACAATTTAGTTAAGCAATTAAAAAAAGACCTTACTGGTTATAAGACCTTACTGGTTGCTATTTTCTCTGATGTTGGGGATAATTACTAAATAATCTTTGTCACCAGTGAACACACTTGCAAAGCCCATCTGTATCAGAAACAAATCTATGGTATGACTCATAAATTTCCTTCCCTCAACAGCTATCGGCAATGAAACAACTGTCTATCACAGAATGGCACACTTGCTCTCTTGCCTGTTCATAGGCTGTTACAGCTAAAACTCCTTGGTCTCTGTCTTCTATTAATTGAACGGCTGCATTAAAGGTTCTATCTTTATTGCTTAAAGGTTTTCCTATAAAATCACTGTAAGGGCATGCTATTGTAAGCTGGTCACGTAAGCGATTTAAGCAGGTTAAACAAAGCAGTTATTTCCCCCATGTTTTATTTTGGTTCCCTTCCCCCACGAGTTAAACTGTACAGAAAATACAAGCCCACGGGGGACAGCCTAGGCCATGCCCAGCACATGTCCAGTGCTCTGTTTCTTTCTGCACCTCTGTTGCTGGCATTAGTCCCTGATCCCAGTGTCTCAGGAGACTCTGAATTCGTTCTTTGTGATGTTGTTTGGTCTCCAAACACAGCAGGGTTACTCACCCCAATGATTCCAGAATTGATGTCAAGCTGGTGTTTGAGCAGAGGTTAAAATTTCATGCAATTACCAAGTTTTTCATCTGTAGTCAAGCTGTTTGTATGCTCCAGCTGAGCTCACTACTGCATCAGTGTGTTCACACTCTGGACCCAACACTGATGGTGGGTAACCCCTGTGGCAATGTTAATACCACCTCTCCTTACAATAGTTACGTTCAATGCCTACAATTAGTAGCTTGTATAAAAATTTCTAGTGGACATAAACTATACATTTAAGCCAGCCTTTGGTACAACATTGCACGTTTTCCCTCTGCTGTAACACAATTACTTTGACAAACAAAACAAATCACTCATATCAAACACTCACCCACTTAGTTTGGCCAAACTACATAAAACATACATTCATTACTATAAAAACTTTTACCCCAAATTATTTGCTTTTATCACATCAAATTGTAGTCCAAATCTTGGAAAATTAGGCTTCAACAAAATTTTGGCTACTGCTTGAGCTGTAGCCCGAGCTGCAGGGTGGCCTCTACCCACTGAGTCAGTTAATAACTAACAGATATTTCCACCTGCCCACTCTGGGTAATTTGGCAAAATGAATCTGGATCCTTTTAAATGGCCTGTATACTATATGTCATCCCCCAGGGGCATGAGTCCTCCACACCATTTTGTTCACTTATTAACATGTGAGATCCCCCGAGTAATTTGTTTTCTGATTTCAAATATTCCTATATATCCATACATTTTTAAAAAACTTATCACAAAGTGCTTGTCCTTGTGAGGACCAATTCTTAATTTTATCAATGGCTTTTTTGGTGTTTCCGTCCTCATTAAATACAGTCCCTGACACCCCTACTCCTCCTAAAACCTCTTTTCATCCTGCTTCCTTTTCCTGCAAAATTTCCACAGGTGTCCCTTCTCATGGCAATAGAAACAGGTGGGTCTCGAGTCATTAGGGGTAGAATTTAGATTACTCTGATGTCTCGATGCTTTTGTGAACTCTTCTGCCTTTTTCTCATTGTTTTAAAACCTTCTCTCTCTCTACTGCTTTCCCTTCCCCTGTGTTTGATCCTCATACATGTACAATCTCTGTGCATGAACAGCTTCTGCACTTTTTCTACAACTTTCTGTAGCTCTTGCTCTAAATTTTCCAAGCCATCTAATATGTCCATCACATCTCCCCAAGATCTAGTATTGGGGTTCATTTCTAGAAGCTATTGCAAACCTCTTAAAAATGTTGGAACAGTTATAACTTCACTACCATCCCCAGGGGACTGTCCCAGAGAATTGCTCCCCACGCTGTTCAGAAATCCCCTTGTTTCTGGGTAACCCTGCAAGCCTCCCTCCTGAGCACTCGCTCCTAGGTACAAGATGCCACCTCTCTTGCCCTAGTTCCTGGCAGGTAAATAACCAGGAGTTCTGGGTACCTAGGAAATCCTCACTCACTCTTTTCACTCGTGGTTTAATCCCCTCTAATACTTGCTCATCTCTTGTCACCCACTTGCCCCTGCCTGATTCCAGTCACCCCAATAAGCTCCCGCCTCTCACTCTTTCTGGCTTCAGTCTCCACAATCCTCCTTCCTCACTTACTAAGCCCTTTTTTTATTACTTTTGCTAAAATTAAACCACTCACCCACCCTTTATACATGCATGGCACAGCTGGGTAAGCTCATCTGCTTACCCCCTCACAGGAATTACAAAGCCTGGTCACAATCCTTTACAGAACAACACAGTCGCTTCCTTCCTTAGCCAGGAGGGTAGAACTGCAACCCTCGGCGGTGCCTACCTGCTCTGTGATGAGGTCACATCTCAAACACCCACACAAACACACAAACAGAGGTCCCCATTCGCTCTGTGACTAGGTCAGTCTCAAAATCTCACACAAACACAGAAACACAGGTCCCCGCTCATTCTGTGACTAGGTCATGTCTCAAACTCTCAGACAAACACACAAACACCTCTCCTTAGCTGGCTGTGCCCCTTGCAGGACCGTGACTACCGCAGCCCGCGGAGTGTGAGGTCACGTCACAAGCACCCCACACATACACACAAATACAAATGCAAGCACACACCTGCCTTCACCCCACCTTGGGATACTCACAGACTCCTTTTCTCATGAAGATTTTTGTGCACACAGAAGTTTTATGGGTGCTCTCACCTTCAGCTGGCACTCTTAAGGGAGCCCCTTTGAGGCTTCCTACCACTAGCTTCTTTTGCTTATGCTTTATCAAAATTGGAAGTCCTTCTCCAAGGGAGTCTGGTCTGACTTCGGGACCACCTAAACACTGGTGTGGAGCTCCTCACCAGGTTAGCCATTCTTCCCAGAGGTGGAGTTGCCAGGTTTGGGCACCAAATTGTTATGAATGAGGTCCCTATATGTCTAATTTAATGAACCACAAAATAAAATTTAGCACCAATTTTAATTGAGCAGCAATTTTATATAAAATTATACAATTTGAAATAATCAAGCAGATGCAAAGCAAAAAAATTGGCAGTGGTTTGGATAAAGCATAAGCAAAATAGTTCAGGATAGGGGGAGTGTTTTTCTCACCCTGCCTCTCGTACAAAGGACAAAAGGATCCAAACACAACGTATATACTGTATGCTAACACATATGCATCAATATTTTCCTGTAAATCCCATCCTGTTTTTGATTCTTTAAATCTATGACACTGCACTGCACAGTGCATGCTCCGCCTGTTGCTGAGGGGTCTTTTGGCCTTTCGGGCGTCTCTTCAGAGGAAGGCTCACTGTCTTCCTCACTGCCCTCTGAATAACCTGGCAGGTTGGGCAGGTGCATTAACCTTTGGGTTATGTAAGTAAGCATTATGTTCGAACTAAGCCGTATTATTTTATAGATAAGACTACTATTGCAGATTCCATATTTGGAATCGTCCAAACTTTACTCATCCCGAGACCGATTCTGTTTTAGGATATTGCTTATCTCAATACTCCATCCTGTATCCTACGCTCTCATGAACATCTGAGAACATCCATGCGATCTCCTCTTCTGGCGGCCGGCCAGGGAGCTCTTCGTCACTTTCCTCGAACGCTGAATGGGCCAAAGCGGCGTCTCCCGTTTCCCCGCTGTGCATAAATGCGGTGACAGCAGCAGCCGTGCCCGCTGTGTCTGCCCGGGAGCGGAGCGGCGGCGGCACCGGAGCCCGGCGAGGCGGCGGCGGAGCTCGGAGGCGGCTCCAGCCCAGGTGGGACCGCGGTCGGTGCTGCCCCAGCTCGGGGCTCGCTGCGGGCGGAGGGGGCCGCGGTGAGGGCCGGGGGGGTTCTGGCGAGAAAGGACCTCCTCCACGCTGGGCAGTGCCAGCTTCACCTCTGAGCCCAGCACAGCGCTGTCCTTCCTCAGCTGTGCCCTGTGCCTTGCACTTCCTCTCAGGGTCACCTCAGTGCCTCTTCATCCCCAGTGCCAGTGCTGGGCTGGGGCTGCAAAGGAAAAGTCTCTGCAATCCATCCTGCCACCAATGCTGCCTGCAGTGAGTGCATTGCCCTCACGACACAACAAGATCCAACGGGAAATCCAAATCTCCCTGGGCTCTTGGAATTCACAAACTGGCCGGAATGTGGTGACAGAATTGGACTGTCTGTGGAAGAGGAGGAAGAACCGCTGACACGTGCTGAGGAGGAATCCCTCTTTCGGCATCAGGCACCTGACTGTGAACAAGGGTCTCTCAGCTGCTGGCTCTTGGTCTGTGTCGCCTTCGGAGGAGGATGGTTGGAGCTGCTGCTTGGGGAAGGGAATTCGCTGCCACAGCCACAACCCAGCCCAGAGCTGCTTCTCCTGCTGTGGGGCTGTGGGCTGAGCCTGTGCTTGTGAGAGCAGCCCCTGCACGGGCACCTCACGGTCACCCCTCAGTGCTGCAGGGCCCTGTCCCCCCTGCTCGGGTGCCCGGGATCCTGAGCTCGCCTCTCCCTGCCCTGCTCAGACCCGGCTGCCGCTGCCGCGCCCCCGCTGCCCCTCGGGCGCTGCTCCGAGCTTTGGCTGCTCCGGAGCTGCGAGGAATGGATTTTCACAGAATCTTTAAAATTCATAGAAAGTTCACACCGTCTTGTATATCTGTATGCAAATATTGAGATCAGGTGTGTTGACTTAGGAAAGCCATGGAATAGAGATGATATTATCATCCGGTTGAATTCAAAACAAGTTGTAAAATACAATAAGTTTATATAAAAGTATATATTTAAACGAGGCTTGAGAAAAAGAGTAGATACTTTAGAGAATTAGAACTCTGAAAGATGCATTGTAATAGGACTATGTGAGGTAAAAATAGAGGTGTTTGGTGTTAGAAGTAATATAGTAGTATTGTGATGTAAAACCTTATAGCTTGAAAAGCATATGTAAGGTATTGTAATTAGGAAAGACGTTAGATTTTAAGAAAATAACATTGAGGTTTATATTTCTTACGTTTCATTCTTTATTAAGACTAATAATAAAATATTTTAAAACACTTCTCAGTTACCTCGTCTTTATAGAAACTAAAAAAACCAACAAAACAGTACTTCCTATAGAATAAGAAGAAAAACACCACTGTCGTTTTTCAAGTTCAAAAATCTCAAAGTACTTTTTGTTCAGTGCTACTACACAGAAACAAGACCCTAAAGAATTAGTTCTTATACAAAAAAACCCAAAAAACCAGTCAAGACTTCTACCAACATCATGAGCTGAAGTCAAACAGAAAACAATATTATCTCCTATTACAAAACATCAAGCAAGCTTTAAAAAACATAATCAAGTACAAAATATCCAAGCAACCCAAAGACGTTCATTAAAGCCTGAAAGGTCCTTAAAGATCTAATTCTTATAATATTTCAAAACAGAATAGAAAAATTTACTGTTTTAAGTCCAAAAGCAGTTTCCACCTACAAATACTTCTGTGTTCACCTTCCCTCTGAGAGCCAGTTAAACTCAAATTGTACAATACTTTTACCACAAGCTAAAACCATACAACCACAAAATTATTACCTCTGTATCACGCTTTAATGAACTTATTTGAACAACCTGCAAAGCTTTCCCCTTCCCCATTCTTGTGTGCAGCCCCTCCGCGTCCCCAGCCGTGTCTCCGAGCCCTCCCTCCCTCCAGCCCTGCCCAGAGGCCCCGCAAGCCCGAGCGGAGCCGCGCTGCCCCCGGCGCTGCCCCGCAGCCCCCGCCGCTCTCCCGGCTCAGCCCCCGCTGCCATCCCCGGCCCGCCCGGGATCTTCCAGCCCTGCCTGGCCGGCAGCGAGGGCACCTCTGCCCAACTAAAGGAGCGAGGCTGCTCTGCCAACGCTGCAGAAACCCGAGGTCTGTCTGCCGGCAAAGAGAGGAACGAGAGAAAAACCCGCGATTGGCAAACTCCTCCATAGGGAAGGAAGCAGGGCACGGATTCTGGTTCAGAGGAAGAGTTTAATCCGTTCCATCCCAGCCTCGTGAACACACAACGGGAACTGATTGATTGGGCTGAGATTAGACCAAAATTCATGCAAGATAAAGATTATGATTCACCATATAGAAAACTCCTTGCTATGCCAGTTCGATATAAGGAAAATAATGCTAGTCCTTGGTGGGAGCCGATAGCACATTGGAATATTCAGAAGTTTAAAGCTTTTAAAGACAACAGCTTAAGCTCCCAGTATTTTAATAACGTGGTGATAAGTAGATATGATTCTCATCACCTCACACCTTCAGACTGCTGTAACATTTCATCTGTAATTTTAACAAACTCACAATATATTCTGTGGGACTTGGAACAGCAAAAGCATCTTCACAGACCGATGGAGAGCTCTGCTAGAAGTGCTAAAGCCCAACTAACAATCAGTCAATTAGCTAGAGATCCTTCAAACCATAAAGCTGAAGACCAAGCCGAATCCTTTTCTAGAGCAGGAATAAGAGATATTAGAAATGCAGCCAGAAAGACTCCTTTAACTGTACAACTGCAAGAACCCATGAAAATGCCGATTCTCTGGTTCAACAAGCCACCACTAAACCTTATCTTGGCTTTTTAGATCGCTTGGCACAAGCAGTTCAAAAGCAGTGTCCTAAGGAAACAGCACATCCTCATTGAATTAAAGCCTTGCCTTTACTAATACAAACAATAAATGTAAAAGGGTTCTTTTACCAGCCCAGCCACCAACAGTGCCACGAACGCTCTCAGCTTGTGGTGAGCTCAGCACTCCACGGCGCATCGTGACCATACAAGCTCCCACACTGTGGGAACAACTTACAAAGTCCCAAGATCTGCTGGGAAATAAATTCCAAAGAGCTGTTGAGGCTCAAACCAAAGCTATTGAAAAACACTCACTGCTTTAGAGTCCATTAAAGAGCCATGTTTTAACTGCAAGAAACCCAAAGAAATTTTAAAAAAGACAGTTCTGAATCAGAGAAAAATACAACATTACCTGTACTTACCCTCAGTACAAAAAAAAAAAGAGACATTATACCTATGGCTGTCGCTCCAAATTTAACATAACAGAAAAGCCTCTGTCGGGAACTTCAACAAGAGCTCACAGCGCCACCGTGTCACAAAACAAAGAACGGCGGCTCCAAACAAACTTGGAGCATATGCAATTTGTAAAATCACCAGAAATCTCCGGAGCAACCCCGACTTATTACCCCCAGGGGCACGATGCAAACTAACAACTTCTACATTAACATACCTCTAAACAAACTTTTGTCATCAATTTATGCCCACAGGGGTTTCTAGCACTTCACAACAGAGACTGGACTGTTTAATTCTCAGCAGAGACTAAAACATAATGGTTAGATTTTCAGTGTTCCCAACTATTATTTCAGTACACTCTAACCAAGAGCTGATAGCTTTAGCTCTTGCTTACAGCACTCCAGCAGTAATTCAACCCAAACCACTAATAGCTATCACTGCTGCATTGCCAGTGACTGTAACTGAGCAAGACATCCATGGAGAGCCTGTGCTTTTAACTAAGCCAACTGTGCACCAAGGAACAGCACTGAGAGCTGTAGCCCACAGCTGATGGCCTTTGGGTGGGAGGTGTTCCCAGTGAACAGCCACAGCCCCCTTGCAGCCTGAGCCAGGGCAGTGGAACAGTGAATGTCACAGCTGTGCTGGGCACTGGCACAGAGGGCACTGCAATTCCTCCTGTGCTTCAGCCCAGCCATTACAATCTGGGAGTGCCCATGGGGGCTCTCCCAAGAGCCAAAACAGTCACACTGTGTGTGCACAGTGAGCTCATGGGGACTGCCACCAGTGCTGAGGGTGAGCCAAGGATCACCCGGCCCCTCGTGGGGCACAAACCCATCCCAGCAGAGAAGGGAGACTCGCTGGCCCAGTACAGAACAGAAACAGAAGGGAGTTTTTAATGAGAGCCACAGCAGCACCGACCAGTCCAATGTTATCATCAAAAACTAACAACCCTGTCTAGGGGAGTCAGGAGCCGCCAGCAGGGAAAAAACTGAATATCCTCAAAAAATTAATAAATGAACAATTACCAAAGAATCACATCAAACACACAAATGGCTCTTAGACTTCCCCAGTGTTTGTCATACACAATAAAATGTCTAATTCCTGGAAATTACTCCAATCTCCTGCTGCTGAGGGCTTCCTTAGGCTCCTGTTGAAATGAAAAATATTCAGGGAGCTTTTCCTTTCTTGAGATTAGAATGGTTTCTGCAATTCCTTGAGGTGTGAGCATGATGGTTAAAACTCCAGTGTGCAAATGAAGGTTTTCCCCTTCTTCCCCAAACTCCATGCTCCATCCTCTCCCTTACTTTGTCATCTCAACAACTGCTAAGGAAACATTTCTCATCTTGTCAATTGGCAATTAGACTGCTCTTTAATTCAGTTTTAAAGTAGGTTTTAAAGTCAGACTCTGCCCGTGCTATTGATTTGCATTTTGGATGAAATTGTTGGTGCTTAACAAGCTCTGTGCTGCTTTAAAGCCTTTCTGCAAGGCTTAAAGAATGCCCCTGGCAGGGAGTGCAGGAGTGTTGTGCGCTCCTTGTTTAGAAATGGAGTGCATTAAACCAGGTTCCTTTAAAAGGCTTTTTAAGTGACATTAAGGTGCTGGAATTGCTTTGGGAAATGTTCCATTTAGGATAGAGCCACAGTGCCAGAAGCTGTTTGTCTGATGGTCAGTTCATGCTCTGGTCAGTGCAGGGCAGCCCCTCAAGAAATGCATGAGCCAAAGCCAGCAAGAAGAGGAAAAGAGCCGAGCTGAGCTGAGAGAGCTGGAGAGATGAAATGCCACAGATGTGCCTGGAGCATGGCCCTCCCCAGCACCTTTTCTTACAGTTCAATGTTCAAAAAGCTGAAAGCTGATGCTCAGGACTTTGGGATCTGGCTTGGAACTGCAGAGAGGCTTGGAACCGCAGAGAAGTTCCCTTACTGGAACTCAGGCACTGGAGTGCCACAAGCCTGCAGCCAGATTGCTTCTCATTCAGTTTCAATTCCACGTTCTTTTAGTTTTAGGGTTTTATTAAGTATTCTTAGAGATGCTACAAGTGAAAGAAGAGAACAGAAATAGGCTGGAGCACCATTGGAACTGTAATTAATATTTTACTCTTCCTCCTTCATTTAAAAAATGTATGTACATATCATGAACTTTTAGACTCTGTGAGTTGGTTGAAACACTCTTTTTCCCTTTCTTTGGAAGAGATATGCAAGTCCTGAGTCCCTGGGCCAGTGATCCCTGCATTTTATTTATGTTTTTACAATAAAACAAGGGGTTGACAAAATTGACAAGGAAGATACAACTCAGGAGCTCACTGGGCAGCAGCCTCCAAACTCTTTGGGTGATCCCAAGAGCAGTAGGGTGTGAAGACTGCTTTCCAGTGCCAGATTAATCCATAATAACCTGCTCACTGACATCAAAGTCACTGCTTAGAAGCCACTTGTTATTTCCCGAGGTGCAGGAGCTGGAGGGTTTGACAGAGCCTGAGCAGAATGATGAAGAATATTCCTGTCAGATTTCTGCTTCTCTCCTTGTGCCAGCAAGAGGAACCCATCCTCGTTAAGGGTTTTGTTCCCGTGTGACAGTGTGTAGTTCAGAGCTAAAGCCGTGCCCAGGAGCGCTCATGATTTAATCTGCACTGCCCCCTCAGCCGTGTGAGCTCTGAGCAGTGCGCTGGGCAGTGGGGCCGAGCCAATTTCGGGCAGTCGTGCTCGGAGCTTGAAGGGTTTGGAGTCAAGAGCGGAGGCTGAGCTCCCGCCGTGGTCAGAGAGGGGAGACACCTTCCTCTGCAGGGAACGCTTTCCCAGCCGGGTTTGCTCTCCTGAGAGCTCAAGTCTCGCCTCTTCAAGAGCAGAGCACGCTGTGCCCCCAGGGCTTTGCCGCTGGCAGCACTGGGAGAGATCCTGGGAACACTGGGAGGGAACTGGGACCACAGGGAATGCCAGGAGGGAACTGGGAGGGAGAGTGGGAGCAGCGGGAGTGAGCAGGAAGGAGCACTGGCAGGGATATCAGGAGCCCTGGGAAGGAACAGCGCTCCCAGCTCCTGCCCAGTGCTCTTCTCATCCCTGCCGGGGCTTGCCAGGAAGAGGGAAACTGGCAGGGAACTGGGAGGGAACTCCTCAGCACTGTGCAAGGGGCAGCAGCCCCAGGGGTGACCAGTGAGGAGGGGGAAGTGCGCCCAGTCCCTCCCCAGTGCCCCAAAAATGGGATTATGAGGTTTGAAATGGAGGGGGGAAAGCTTTTCTGTAATTGTGTTTGAGCTGGGGAGGAACCCCCTGCATCTGTGATTTGAAGGAAAAAAAGATTTTGGGTGTTTGGCTTTTTAATGATTTTGGGTGTCTCACTAGGCAGTTCTCCATTATTTTCATTTTGAAATGGAAGGAGAAACTATTTATGGTGCTGTTTGAATTGAGGGAAAGAGCCCCATTTTCATCATCTTCAGGTTCAAACTGAGCAAACACGGCTGTCCCTGGTCTGAAAGGGCTTCCCTTGAGAGGAACCTCTTGATGTGCCACTGTAAGAGTTCCATCGAGGGGAACCCTCCATTTGAAGGGACCTTCACAGATGAAAAAGATGTGCAAAAGCCCCCAGATTGGTCTTTCTTGAGGGAAATTGAAGAAAGAAACTGCATTTCCCCTCATTTTAGGAGGCTAAATTGAGACAAATCCACTTCTGTGTGAATACCTGCGGCTGTGTGTGATTCCCACAGAGCAGGAGCAGCCTTGCCCTCAGCAGGTCACAGCCCTGTCCCATGAGGATGTGGCACACAAGGGTCGGGAAAGACCACAGGACCTCAGCTCAGATGAGGCTTTTGACAGAGCCCAGAGATCTCATCCTGGAACACTGAAAACACAGGAAAATCATGAGACAGCCCTGGGTGAAGGCACAGCAACCCTGCTGGAACAAGAGAAGGGACTAAAGGCTGAGCAGGCAGTGCAGGGAACGGCTGCAGACAGCCTGTTCAAAGAGATGCATCTGCAGCTGCAGAACAAAACAGAGAGATCCCAAAGTGACACCATGTCTTGTAGATTGACATATCTTTGTGCGACTAAGTTCCTGAAAAGCCAGCTATAAATAAGGTAATTATATCTTATGAACAGCGTCTGTTATACATATGAACAAATTCACATGATGGAAGCAATATTAAATCTTTTTACAAGCTTTTTTTACAGCTTGCTTACAGGCTATTTTAACTTATGGGGTATTGTTTCAAAGATGTGTTTTTTAAAGGTAAAGGTTTTTAATATCTATTTTTGGAATTATTTTTTATCTCTGGGAACAGAGTTTTTTTCTTGGAGGCACAGAATTGTATTACTCTTCTCTCTTTCTTTGTTTAAACTTTTTATAGGATTACAGTTACTTTAATATTTGTTTACTTTGCTGTGGAGTCTTTTGTTTGATATTAATTAGAATTCTATCCCTCCATACTTTGAAGCATTATGGAGAAAAAAGTCTGTGTTCCATAGTTTTATCAGAGGGTTTTAGCTTTAAGATTAAGGCATTTCTTTATCTCTCTTGTTTGGGATTTAATTTCTTCTTTACTGTCTCAGAAGCTGAACAGCTTTGAGTAGCTAAAACTTTTGCATCCCTTTTTTAAATACATCCTGAGCAAAACCAAAATAGGAGGATATCGTCGAGAACTGGAATACGGTTTATCTGCCTGAGGTGCAAAGGCGCGGTGGGAGGGGACGGCCGCTGGGAATGCTGTGCGAAAACCCGGCGCTAAGGAAAAGGGACCCACGCCGGAGGACCTGCAGAAGAGCCTCAGTCCCCGGGGAAGCTGCTCCTGGCGCTCTCCCTCTCTGGGGGCCGGGCCCCTTCCGCTCTCCCTCTGCGCTACACGGCCCGGCCATCTGCACCGGCCGCGGCTCGGCTCGGCACGCCCAGCACCGCACCGCGGGTGAAGGCAGGACCCTCGCTGCTTTCAACGCAGATTGGGCAAAACGGGCAAAAGCCGGTCCCACATCCACAGCAGAACCTGACTCCGGCCGTGCCGGGCCGGTGGGTGTGACCGGGACGGGACCGGAGCGGCGGCGGCGAGTGGCGAGGTCGTGACGGACTCCGGAGCGGCGGCGACACCGGGGCCAGCGAGGCGGCGGCTCCAGCCCAGGTGGGACCGCGGTCGGTGCTGCCCCAGCTCCGGGCATGCTGCGGGCGGAGGGGGCCGCGGTGAGGGCCGGGGGGATTCTGATGCGTTCCTGGTGCCGGCTTCCCGTGTGCCCCCTAAGCTGGGATCGCAGCCGAGGGAGCGGCTGCCCGCGCTCTCCTCCTTGCCCGGATGGCCGGGATGGAGCCGATGCCGCGGCAGCGATGGCTCATCCCGGCTGCTCTCGCTAGGACGGAGGCGGCTGCTCCGTGCCCGGGACCCTTCCCGGCCGTGCGGCACCGGGCTCGGGGCCGCTGCTCGGGCGGGAGGTGTCCGTGCCCGGTTCGGGGCCGGCACGGCATGAACTTGAACGTGCCTCAGAGCCCAAAGCGCTGCAGGCGCCGAGTGCGAGCACAAAACGGCGCATCGTGCCTGCTCCGGGACCGAGGCTTCTCGGCGCTGCCCTGTGTGCCGGGAGCCGCTCCGTGTGCCCAGGCAGGGAGCCGTAGCGTCCGTGCCGTAGCTCGGTGTGCCCGGGCTCCGAGGCGCCGGGGCAGGGAATCATGCGGGGCACAATGGTGAGCAGCCCGGGGCTGCTGCTTCTTGCCCCTCGGCAGGCGGACTCCGAGCCGCAGCTGCCCCGGGCCAGCAGCAGCCGGCAGCTCGCAGGCGCTCTCAGCGCCTGGCCCGGCACGGAGCTGGGCTGCAGCGGCTGCAGAGCCACAGGGGCCGCGGCTGCGGCCACCGCGGAGCTCCCGGAGGCTGCGCTTGTCTCCGCACCTGCTGCCGCACCTCTGGGCAGCGCCGACAGCGCAGCCACAGCTGCCACCGCCCTCCTGAGCCCCCGCACGGCCGGCACCAGCAGCGACCTCTCATCGTGTCCCTTTCAGGGTGCCATCAACGCGGCTGTAAAGCTGTTCCCGAGGCCGAGCTCCCAAAGGATCTGCCAGCAGCGCTCCTGATGTCTCCACTGCAAGTTTCTGTTTGTCCAATGGAAACAGATTCTGGCTGTGAGTTGGAGCAGAGTGAACTCTGCTCCATTCGTGGAGTTGCGACTGAGCCCCAGCATCTCCAGGAGGGACCAGCAGCCGCGGTTCCACACTTGCCTGGGGCCCAAGAAGCCTCTTGGCACAAGCAGGGGGATGCCACTTGTGAGCGTGCAGTGAGTGCAGATGTGGAGAATGGATTCTGCACCAGTGATGGGAGTGTGAGGGAGCCCCTGGCTCCCCAGGGCACAGCAGCCACCAACAATGAGCACAAAAGGAACCTCAGAAGATTCCTGGGTGAGTGCAGAGCCACCCCTGTGCCCCCTAGGCAGGGGGCAGTGTCCCCTCCCAAGGCCAGGGCTGGCAGGTGTGTGGCTGTTTCCCCATGGCTGGAAGAGGCCTTGTGTTCTGCTGGGCCCCATCCGTGGCTGGAAGCAAGAGCCCCAGCTGCCCCCAAGGCTGTGCAGTTCTCCTGCTGCAGCCTGTGCCCACAGCTGTGTGCCTGCCTGTCCCCACAGCTGTGTCCCTGCCTGTGGCCAGGCTCTTGGCTCTCTGGCTGCCAGCTGAGGGAGGGCCACACTGGCTCAGGGCTCCCTGCTCTGCTCCCTGGCCATGGGCTGAGCAGATTGCAGGGCTGGCTCTGCTTCTGGCAGCCAGCAGCTCTTTCCTGCTCCAGGTGAATGGTTCAGGTCCCATCCCGTGGGCACGGCAGTGCTGATTCTGCTGCTCCTGGTGCTGGTGCTGGCTTTGGGGGTGGCCTTGGCTGTGCTGGCAGGTAAGGGAGGGGCAGCAACCTGGGCCCAGCCCCTCGGGGCAGAGCGGGCTCCCTGCTCCCTGCACAGGGGAATCCTCAGACCTCCTCCTCCTTCTCCTCCTTCTCCTGCAGCACCACAGGTTCCAGCGACTCAGTTTCTGGGCTGTCTCCCTTGCTGGGTGGGCTACAATGGGGTCTGCTACTACTTCTCAAGGGATTACAGCACGTGGGAGCAGGGTCAGGAACGGTGCTCCGAGCTCAATGCCTCCCTGGCCATTGCCAAGGATGAGGAGGCCATGGTGAGTGAGGGGCTGCGGGCGCTGTGGGGTGGCTGAGGGCAGCCTGGGGGCGCTCCTGGGCCGGGCTCGGTGTTCGTAGGGCCGGGGCTGCAGCCCTGGGCCGGGGCCTTGCAGGGAAGGAGCCCCGGCGTGCGGGGGGAGCCCCGGGCACGTGTCCCCCCGAGGGGCCGGGGCAGCTCCCACTCCTCTCTCCTGGGCAGGATTTGCTCTTCCGCCTCCGCGGGAACGGCGATTTCTGGCTCGGGCTGCGCAGACGGGGCGAGCGCCTGCACTGGGGGGACGGCAGCAGCTACAGCTCCCGGTGAGTGCCGGGGAGCCGAGCAGGGCCTGGGGGCACAGGGGCACAAGGGCTTCTCCTGGCAGCCAGCGCTGCCTCTGCTCCTCCCTGCAGGGTTCCCGTCTTTAACAATTCCGAGTGCGTGTACCTGGCTGACAGGAGATTGAGGAGTGAGAACTGCTCAAATCGGCGTCTGTATCTCTGCAGCAAGGCCCAAGCTCCCCTGTAACAGGGGCTGCACAAAGGACCTTCTCCACGCTGGGCAGTGCCAGCTTCACCTCTGAGCCCAGCACAGCGCTGTCCTTCCTCTGCTGTGCCCTGTGCCTTGCACTTCCTCTCAGGGTCACCTCAGTGCCTCTTCATCCCCAGTGCCAGTGCTGGGCTGGGGCTGCAAAGGAAAAGTCTCTGCAATCCATCCTGCCACCGATGCTGCCGGCAGTGAGTGTATGCCCTCATATGTGGGTAACACAGCACTCTGTTTACAAGTTTTATGGAAGTTTATTAAGGGATAAAATCCCACATTTGGGTGCTTGTCTCTTTGCACACAGTCAACTTGAACTGTGTTCTGTATATATTGTTTCGTTACAGACTTTTATGCATATTCATGACAGTTTATACATGTTGAAACATTCATTTGAGTTAACATATTCTTTTGCTTGGTTTGAACCTTTGACTTGTCTTCCTTCCATCTTATTGATTAAATGAATATATTCTATTTTTTCTTGTGTTTCTGTATTGTATTTTCATTCCCTGATAACAAGGGTTCATAAAGTCTTTTTTTTGATTCTCTGGTTTCCCTTTCTATGATCTTGTCTTTTAGATAAGACAGTTCCCAAAGTTGGGAAGTCAATTTTTTTACACCATTTGCTGCATTAGTTCCATGAAAAAGTAATTTCAACATTTCACAGTCTCTATTAAGCTATGGTCTAAGATAGAATACATGACACCACTATTTATAGAAGCTATAGGGTGCATAGATAAACTGACAGTTTATACTATATCAAAATCAGGAATTACAAATTGCACTGTATCAGGATTTTGTGATCAACTGTAACTTGCAACACAAAAGTTAGTACATAAATGTGAAAGCCAATACCTATATTTCTTATTTTTAACATCACACAACAAACTCAATTGGGAACTCAAAGCACTCTGGGCTCTTGGAAATCATCATGAAGTGGCCTGAAAGTGAGAATTTTGGACTGTCCTTGGAAGATGTGAGGAAGGACCTTCACTTTTAAAATTTGAAAGGTTAATTAAACCTTAAGAAAAAAATACAACAACAGACTGAATAAGGAAAAATTACACCACTGGGGATCTCTGTGACTGTCAGCCACGGGCTCGTTTACAAAATGGATGCTCGGCCTTTTATACCCTCAGCCCCTGCCAAAGCTTTGTCAGTCAGCTTCTTCTGGAGGGAGAAATCTGGGACAAAGTGAAGCCCAGGAAGGAGAGAACAGTGTGGAGAAGGTGCATTTTTAGGATTTGGTGTACATCTCACTCCCTTGCTCTGATTTATTTGATAATACATTCAATAAAATTTAATTTCCCCAATCCAGGCCTGTTCTGCCCATGATGGGTGAGAGATCTCTGGCTGCCTCTCTTGAGAGCCCCGAGCCTTTCCTGCTGTGTTCTGTTGCCTGCCCAGGGGCAGGAGCAGAGGCTCAGAGCGCTTCTGCTGGCCCCGGGCACCTGGCCTGGCCCAGCCCAGCCCAAGAATCCCTGCCAGCATTCCCTGGACCATTACCCGGCCCCTCAGTGGCTCCGGCTCCGCGGGCAGGCAGCTCCAGGAGTTCAGAGTGGGCAAAATGGGAGTGAGGGAGAGGGGGCAGCTGGTGCCAGTGGGTGAAATGGCTTTGCTGCCAGCTGGCAGGAGGGGAGGATGGAGAAAGTGGTGCAAAGTGTCCTGGTTTAGGGCAATTTGGGGAGAAAATCCTCTAAAGGCGGTTCCTCTAGAAAGCAAATTCAAGCTGCCCCACCTCCAACTGGTTTGGGAAAAAGCTTTCCTAGGATTAAAGTGGAAAAACTGTTCATTTGACAGGCAAAGCATTCAGCAGCACAAAAAATGATCAATATCAAACAATGGAACCTCTCACTGTGTGAAGAGATGACAAACTCAGAAAGTCCCCTCTGTGGGATGTAGCTTAGTTCACTCAGTCCCTTATCAGTCTCTTATCAGTCTCTTATCATCCCCTCTGGTGCCAGGCCCCACCTGGTGGGTTATAGGTGTGAATTCCCTGTGCTCTTCTGGTGTTCAGTCCAGGGCAGGTTTAAACAGGAACAAAGAAAAAGGAAAACCCACAGTACAGGGAACTTCTCTACCTCAGCAAGGTAAAAATTAACCAAAAGGAAGGAGAGCTCTGCCTTGCCATCTGTTCTGCAGACAGCTCCATGAGCAGCCACGTGCAGAGTAAGTGCAGTTTGAGATAACAATCTGTGCCTTCTTCTCTGCTCCTTTGCTCTCAGAACCTGCCTTAAAGGTGCAGTCTTGTCCTGCGGCCACTGGAGCTGATGGTCCGGCTACCCGCTCCCAGAGTGACTGGTGGAGACTGAGAATCCCGCCACTCCCAGGTTCTTGGCAAGACCCCTGAGTAGTGGCTTCGTCTGCTGCCTGGTGATACAGGCGAGAGCAGGACTGAAGAACTGAGGCAAAGGAGTGGACACGCGTTTGGATGCCAAGGCACTTTATTAGCCCAGGCGGGGCCAGTGACCATGTCAGGTAAAAACCGTTAGGGAGGCACTTACAAAGGGGAAGGGTGTAACGGATGGGGACACAAGGGACCAATGAACAAAGCCCAGGGATGGAGCGAGGGACACACAGAACCAATAGGAAGGGTCCAGGGGAGGGAAAAGGCTCAGGGGACAAATCATATGTTAGGTGAGGGATGATTGACACAGAAGATTCTCGACATGAGAGGGATGTTTACAATGATTGACAGGTAACAGGTGGGAGGAACAAACCATTAGGAGGGAGAAGGTGGGGGGAACTGAGGGCCAAACCAAAATTTTAACTTATAAATAATAAACAACTTTACAATTAACGCATATGAAGCACACAATGCTACAAAAGAGGCAAAACTTATTTCTGGGCTAAACAGACAAATGGGAATATGAGTGTCATAAAGCCACCCCAGGACGCTTTTTTGATAAGGAGGCAAGAATTCTTCTCTTGGGATCTTGGTGTGTTCTTGCTGTTATCTCTATGTGAAGAATTTCTTGATTATCTTATCCATTTCTCAAGCTAGTTACAAAAAGTATCTTACATCACATAGTTTCTATTTTAATATTATGCTGTAGCCTAAAAACTATATTTACCACATTACTTAAAAGAGATTAATACAGCACTGCCTAAAAGAGATTAATATAGCACTACTTAAAAGAGACTAATGCACCATAACTTTCCAACATAACTCGTATAGTGTGAAAAATGCATATTTTATGATTGGCTTTTTACAAGTATTCAAATGAATATTATATGTGTTGTGTTAAAAAGTTGTGCTGTATTAACTTTCTTCAGTAGTGTGTTAAATGTTTTAGGTTGTGACATAATGCTAAAATAGTAACTATGCTATGTAAGATAATTTTCTTTTCAAGAAAGGACTCACATTGAGATAGCTGCAGGACACCCAAATCTTTCAGAGAAAAAGAATTTATTGCTCCATTATTGAGTTCTTCCTGCCCCGCTCAGTCCTGAAGACACCATCAGGATTCAGAGGCAGAAGCTGACACTGCCCAGACAGAATCCTGTTTTTGAATGGAATTTATGCATCATGTATGAGGTGTATGAATGTGCAACCGGCTGCTGCTTTTAAGAGTTAATCCTCTGTTAATGTGGGTCCTTTTTCGGGCCTATGCTGCCTAGAAAAAGGTACCCAGACTGTCTGTAACTTTTTTCTTGTTGTCTCATATTGTCCTAATCCAAATTGTCTAAATAATTTCTTACTCTAATTATATTGCTATTTTTATAACCATTTTATTTTCATTAAACTTTTAAAAATTTTAAAAACAAGTGGTTGGCCTTTTTCACATATAGAATTCATTTTAATATTGAGAAGAACCAATCATATAATAGGCATTTTCACAGTAGCATTGTGTGGCAAAAGTTTTCAGCTAATAGGCTTGTGAAAAATGCCAATCACGACCACCTAAGCTGCTGCTTTCTGTTCATCTCTGGATCTTCCCACTGAAATGCAAAATAATTGCTGTCCTCCAGTAGAGGACAAGTCCAGAAAGCATCCTTCAAGTCAATCATGCTGTAGCATGTGTCCTCAAAGGAAATGTTATTTAACAAAGTGTAAGGATTAGAGACCGTGGGGAACAAAGCCTTAGTTCTCTGATTCACAGCTTGTAAATCTTGCACCAGCGTAAAGCTGCCGTCTGTCTTTTTCACAGCCAGAACTGGGATGTTGTGCCGAGACATGCACGGCTCCAACGTTCCTTTCTTTATCAACTCATCAATCACCCGTTTCAATCCCTTCCTGTATGCTTTTTGTTTTCCGTTTCTACATCTTTTATGATCAGAACCTCGAAAGATTCCCCGTTGCCCCAATTACCATCATGGAATTGTCACTCAGAGAGCACCCCTTCGGCAGCTGTTGTACCGCTGTCCGTTCCGCCCCCCAAGTCTACCATAAACCACATTTCCTGCCTGTGGGGTCCTTCTTCTAATTTTATCAAGGGCTCTCTCATAAATGTTCTGGACCCCAAATAGAAAAGCCCCTGACATCTCTAATCTTCTTGAAATATCATCTGGTCTTTGGCTTTGTTGGGACAATTCCTTTGGATGTGTCCCTTTTGCTTGCAGTAATAGCACTCAAAATCTCTCCTCTGATTGTTCAGTCCTTTTCCCTGTGAAGAACTCTGTTTCTTCACTGGCACCTTTTTTGCCATGTCTCTACCCTGTTCCTGCTTTTGTGCTTCCCTTACCGCAGCCGCCAATACATTTGTTCCTACCATCCATCTATCTGTTCTAACTTTTTCTGAATGTCCTCACAGGATTTTGCCACAAACTGAGTTTTTAGAAAAACCATCTTGACCAGAGAGTCGGGATCCATCCCCGAATGCACTCTAAAACCCTTGCGGAGTCTCTCCAACCATTCCATGGGAGTCTCATCCTTCCCCTGGCACTCCCTGAGTACCTTGCTTATGTTCTGTCCCTTGGGTACCGCTTCCCTGATACCCTGAATTATCATATTTCTCAAATTTATAATTTTCTTCCTCCCCTCCTCCATCTGGGCATTCCAGGACAGTTTCTGGTTTGGCTACTTCTTGTCCCCACTCCCCTCATTGGGGTTTCTCTTTTCCCAGTCTTTGATCACGGCTTGCCTGATGATGTCTCTTTCTTCGTTGTTAAATAGTGATCTTAGGATTGCTTGGAGATCCTCATAGGTGTATATGCTGGTCTCTAGAAATTCATCTAGCCTATGTGCCACCCCCAAAGATCATCCATCTTTTTTCCCATCTCTTTCCTGAATGCCTTCACATCATTGGTGTCGATTGGCGCATGAACAAAGCCAATCACTCCCGCGGCCGTTGGCACCTCCCATAAAGGGAAGAAGCCGGGCTTTCTTCCTCATCCCTGCTGTGTCCCATGGTTGCCCTCCTTGTCTGCTGCCTTGTCCGATGGGCCGGGGGAGAGCTGTGTCTGGGGATGGTTACTTACTTTGCCATGTTTTTCTTTGGTTTTGCGAAGGGTCGGCAGCAGCGGCTTCTCACATGGGAATGGAGTCGCTGCCGCTGCTTGTTCATGTGGAAGGGAAGGCTCTGCAGCCTGCTCTGGTGGGAGCAGCGGCACCGAGAGCTGACCCAGCAGGATCGCCACCTCTAGAGGCAACATGAGCACCGGCTGTGCCTGAGCTGGTCCAGGCTGAGGCGGAGGAACAAGGTAAGGAGGTGGAAGATTTTCCAAAGGTTCCCATTCCTTTCCCCTGTTTGCCACATGCCGGAGGGCTCGTACCAGGTATAAACTCGTACAAGCATACCTCCACATCTTGGCATACTCAATTTCCTCAAAATCCTGCGGCTGGTGATCAAAGACGTGATCATACAAGGACTTGCAAGTCCAAGCCTCGAATGTGCCAAACACTGGCCACACCGTGTATTTTCCAATCTCCTTCCCTCCCCATTTTTCCATACAAAAATGAATCATTTTCTCCTTGGATCTGCCCGCTCTTCCTGCGCTCTCATCCCAATGTTCTAGCATCCACCCCAACGGACTATCTCTTGGGACATCTGGCAGAACTTTCCTGGGACCCTCGGGAGATTTTTCCTGGGGTTTTCCCTGAAACCTGCTCTTTCCCAACCCCATTTTTCCAAAAATCCCTCCTACGATTTTTCTCACCTTGTCTCCTCTGGCTGGGACGTTCGTTGCAAGTCCCGAATCCTTGTCCAATGTCAATTTCCTGAGCTTGTGAAACGCCGCCAGTCTTAGTCAAGCGGAGAACCATACCGCTGACTTTTCAACTGATCTCCAGTTTTCTTACGTGTTTTCCCCAGATCAGAAGGCAGATGAACTCTTAGAGTTTTCTAGGACCGTCTCTTCCCCCTCCTGACCCAACCGTGACCAGTTTTCCTCTTCGAACTCCCCCAAAGCCTCAGGTCCCGCATGTGTCAAGCAAAACCTTCCGTTTCCCCCTTGACAGACCACATCCCTCATGGGATGGTGGAACTGCGATCGTGGGGTCCGCATTCACTTCGTGACAGAGTCACGTCTCACACACACATTCGGTCACACCCCAATCAACCACGTGATACTCACGGTTCCTTTTCCCGCATGGATTCTTCGTGCACATTGATTTTCCGAGTGGAAAAAGCACCTCGGGCTCGGAGATGCCCTGGATCTTTCTGAGTTTCCAAGAACTGGGCCCATTTTTATGCCTCTTTGGCTGTGGCTCCAGTTTCAGTTGGGTGATTTTTGATTTGGCCTCGCGGACTCCAATCCCGCTCAGACTGCTGAAATCAGCGGGGCGCCCTCCGGGCAGGAAGGGGTCCTGAACCACAAATCCAATTCACATCAGGGTCACCAGATTGTTATAAATGATCAAATTGTGAGCCAAAATTATCAAAACTTTATCAAAGATTTAGTAATTTGTCTGTGAGATGGAAGTCCGGTCTTTGAAACTGCCACAGCCAAAGATACAATGTCGAGCCTGGGGTCAATGCTGGGTGAACCTGGATCTGACCTCCAGAGTGTCAGAGTCTCCTCCTCAGTTCACACATGCTGCCTCTTGCAGTGAGGTTTTATACAGTTTATTTTGCCCAAGGCAAAGATGACCAAATTTCCTTTGTATCTCTTCACATGAATCGCTGTTTCTTTCCACATGCAGAGCTGGACAAAAGCCAGGTCTAGGTGTGTAGTCAGTGTCAATAGGCTCCGGGAAGGCGTGTATTGGGATGTATCAGTTGGGCGCCGCAGACTATCTTGATAGATGCAATCAGCAAGGCGATAGTCGCTCTTGGGTGGCTCCCGACAATTCGGGAAACTAACGATCATCATCCTGGGAGCCTCTATTCTTATGTTAAGGCATCGACAGTTATCCAGATGTGTGTCCAGGAACCTGTTGAATCTGAATAAGACAGCTGCTCCTGGCTGAGGTGGTCAAAAGACATGGTTTGGATTTCACAATATTATATACATTAATAGCATGAATTATCCCTACCATATATTACATTCTCATTCCCTTGCTCTGATTTGTTTGCTAATAAACTAAATTAAAAATAATGTCCCCACTCTGGCCTTCTTTTGCCTATGAAGGTTGAGAGATGTGTTGGTAAATGATGGAGAGCAGCTTCCCAAGCTCATCTGCCAGCTCCCTCATTCCCTTGGGGTGGATCCCCTCTGGGCCCGCAGATTTATGAACATCCAAGCAGCTCAGCACTTCTCTGACTGCCTCTTCCTGGATAACAGGGGGCCCATTCTGCTCCCTGACACCATCCACCAGCCCAGGAGGACACTTGTCTTGAGGACAAGCTGTGTTCCCACTAAAGGCTGAGGCAAAGAAGGTATTGAGCACCTCTGCCTTCTCCTCATCTGAAGTTACTAAGGTCCTTCCTGCATCCAAAAGAGAACAAAAGCTCATCTTACCCTTCCTTTTACCATTAGAATATTTGTAAAAACATTTTTATTATCCTTTACAAAAGTTACCAAATTAAGTTCAAGCTGAGCTTTGGCCTCCCTAATCTTTCCCTATGTACCCTAGCAACCCCCTTAAATATTTCCTGAGAAACCTGACCCTCCTTCCAAAGCTGATACATCCTCCTTTTATTCCTAAATTCCTTCAAAACCTCATTGCTCATCCAGGCTGGATGTTTGCCTCGTTGACTCCTCTTTGGGCACACAGGGACAGGCGGTTCCTGTACCCTCAAGATGTGTTTTGAAGCATGCCCACCCTTCCTGAACTCCTTTATTTTTAAGGGCTGCTTCCTAAGGAACTTGAATAAGTCTCCTAAACAGGCCCAAGTCTGCCCTCAGGAAGTCTAATGTAAAAGTTTTATTGATAGTTTTATTGATGTTCCTCCTGATATCACCAAATATTGAGAACACTGTAATTTCATGATCACTGTGCCCCGGGAGGCCTCCAACCAGCACATCTCCAAACAGAACATCTCCATTTACAAACAATAATTAACAAAGTTCCATCCCTGGAGGTCTGACTCACAAGCTATGATTGCTGTGCCTTGGAAAGCTCCATGAGTGCTTTGGATGCCGACCAGGTTCCTTCTTGTCTGCTCGGGCTCCCTGCACAACGTCTCTTTGTATTTATCACGACCCAGTGTGCGTTTCAGCCGCTCGGGCTCCCTGCCAAATAGTTGTCCTTGCTGTGACCCCAGGCCAGGCTCCCTCGCTCGCCTCCTCTCCTCACCGCCCCTCGCTGCTTCCCCGGGCTCTGTTTGCTCAACACGGCCAAAATCCCTCCCACACCCAGATCGGCTTCGCCCTGCGGCGGCAGCGGCCGGGAGCGGCGGCTCTGAGCGGGACCGGAGCGGCGGCGGCACCCGGAGCTCGGGGGCGGCTCCAGCCCAGGAGGGTCCCGCGATCGGGTGTGCCCCGCTCGGTGCTGAGGGCGGGCTCGGGGCCGCTGCTCGGGCGGGAGGTGTCCGTGCCCGGCTCGGGGCTGGCACGGCAAGAACTTGAACCCAGCGCCTCAGAGCCCGAAGTGCTGCAGGCGCCGAGTGCGGGCACAAAGCGGCGCATCCTGCCTGCTCCGGGGCCGAGGCTTCTCGGCGCTGCCCTGTGTGCCGGGAGCCGCTCCGTGTGCCCAGGCAGGAGCCGCAGCGGCCGTGCCGGTTGTGTCAGAATTTAGTCCCAGCCTTTTTTTGCCTCCTCTATTCTCCTGCCTTTTTGCTCTTTTCTGTTCGAATGCCAAGAGGCCTCAGCTGCCTCCCGTTTTCCTTCCTCTCTCACCTTCCAGTTCCTATTTTCCAGACCCTGTTCTTTCCATGTAAAACCCTTGATAACCAGTTCCCCATTTAAGGCTTTGTTGGGTCCTTGTTTTTCTGCCTTCTGGCTGCTGTGGGTGAAGGTCTGGCTTTGAGGAGCACACGCTGCTCTCCCTGCTCCAGAAACCAGCCTTGCAGTTATCCCAATCTCCTGCTGCTGAGGGCTTCCTTAGGCTCTTGCTGAAATGAGAAAAATCCTGGAACCCTTTCCTTTCTTGAGATTAGAATGGTTTCTGCAATTCCTTGAGGTGTGACCATGATGGTTAAAACCCCACTGTGCAAGTGAAGCTTTTCTCCTTCTTCCCCCCACTCCATGCTCCATTCTCTCCCTTACTTTGCCATCTCAACAGCTGCTAAGGAAACCTTTCTCATCTTGTCAATTGGCAATTAGGCTGCTCTTTAATTCACTTTTGAAATAGGTTTTAAAGTCAGGCTCTGCCCATGCTATTGATTTGAATTTTGGATGAAGTTGTTTAAAGCAGCACACAAACTCTGTGCTGCTTTAAAGCCTTTCTCCAAGGCTCCAAGAATGACCCTGGCAGGGAGTGCAGGAGCATTTTGCACTCCTTGTTTAGAAATGGAGGGCATCAAACCAGGTTCTTTTAAAAGCCATTTTAGGTGAAATTAAGGCACTGGAATTCCTTAGGGAAATGGTCCATTTAGGATAGAGCCACAGTGCCAGAAGCTGTTTGTCTGATGGTCAGTTCATGCTCTGGTCAGTGCAGGGCAGCCCCTCAAGAAATGCATGAGCCAAACTCAGCAAGGAGAGGAAAAGAGCCGAGCTGAGCTGAGAGAGCTGGAGAGATGAAATGCCACAGATGTGCCTGCAGCATGGCCCTCCCCAGCAGCTTTTCTTACAGTTCAGTGTTCAAAAAGCTGAAAGCTGATGCTCAGGACTTTGGGATCTGTCTTGGAACTGCGGAGGGGATGAGCTCCCTTACTGGAACCCAGGCAAGGGAGTGCCACAAACCTGCAGCCAGATTGCTTCTCCTTCAGCTTAAATTCAAGGGTTGTTTTTGGTTTGTTTCTATTTTTGTCTGTTTGTTTGTTTTGTTTTGGGTTTTTTTAAGTAACCTTAGAGATGCTACAAGAAGAGAAAGAACAGAGCATAAATAGGCTGGAGCACCACTGGCACACTAATTAATATTTTACTCTTCGTCTTTTCCTTTTAAAAATATATGTGAGTAACATGAACTTTTTAACTCTGTGGTTTAGCAAAAACACTCTTTTCTTCCTATCTCTGGAAGAGATAAGCAAGTCCTGAGACCCGGGCCAATGCTGTCTGCATTTTATTTATGTTTTTACAATTAAACAAGGGGCTGATAAGATTGACAAGGAAGATACAACTCAGGAGCTCCCTGGGCAGCAGCCTGCAATCTCTTTGGGTGATGCAAAGAGCAGTAGAGAGTGAAGGCTGCTTTCCAGTGTGAGATTAATCCATAATAACCTGCTCACTGATATCAAAGTTACTGCTTAGAAGCCACTTGTTATTTCCCGAGGTGCAGGAGCTGAAGTGTTTGACAGAGCCTGTGCCGCGCCCGCCGGATCCAGCAGCGCTGGAAGCTCCAGGAGCAGCTCAGCGCCTGCTCCGCGCTCGGCCCTCCGAGCCCGGCCCGGAGCGGGGGCTCCGGACACATCCCCGTGCTGGGGCAGAGCCGCTGCTCGGCCCGGGGATCCTTTATCCCCCTGGGGCGGCTGCCGGGGGCCGAGGGCACAGTCTTGGTTCCGAGGCTGAACCCTGCTGCTTTACCGCTCGTTCTCTTGCCATGATTTGTGTCGTAATAAATTCAAATAATTCCCCCCGGGCGTGTCCCTTTACACAGTGACCGGGGAGTGATCTCTGCGTGGCCTTTGCCGATCCTCGAGCCTTTCCTGCTGTGTTCTGTTGCCTGCCCAGGGGCAGGAGCAGAGGCTCAGAGCGCTTTTGTTGGTACCGGGCACCTGGCCAGGCCCAGCCCAGCTCACCCCAAGAATCCCCACGATAATTCACTGTTGAGAGGCCCAGGAGCGGCTTCCCCGGGGCTGCGCTTCTTCACCAGCTCCAACGGCCTGGGGCCCTTTTCCTTACAACGGATTTTTTTCGGAAAAAGGAGGGATCTGACTTCTCCCCTCCTCCCCTCTCTTCCTCGCCCCCCGCTGCTCTCTCTGCACGCTGATTGCTCAAGACGGCCAAAATTCCTCCCGCTCCAGACATTTTCTCTATCCTGTTGCGCCGTGCCCGCTGTGTCTGGCCGGGACGGGAGCGGAGCGGCGGCGGCACCCGGAGCTCGGAGGCGGCTCCAGCCCAGGTGGGACCGCGGTCGGTGCTGCCCCAGCTCGGGGCTCGCTGCGGGCGGAGGGGGCCGCGGTGAGGGCCGGGGGGTTCTGGCGAGTTCCTGGTGCCGGCTTCCCCCGTGTGCCCCCTGCGCTGGGATCGCCGAGGGTGTCATTTTAAGAGTTCTATCGAGGGGGAGTCTCCTTTTGTAAGGATCTTCACAGATTAAAAAGATGTCCAAAAGCCCCCAGAATGGACTTCTTTGAGGGAAATTGAGAACGAAACTGCATTTCCACTCATTTTAGGAGGCTAAATTGAGGAAAAGTCCCCCTTGATTTGTCACAATACACACAGCCGCAACCCGTTTCTTTATTCAGAAAAGGCGCATCTTTATTTCACAGCTCATATTTTATCGGATTATAAGTTAGCACAGTGTTAGAGCTAATTGGCTCACAATACTCTGACACTCAGTTCATTGGTCAGTAAATGGCATTTTGCATTTCCACTAAACCTCTCTATTTTTGGTTAGTTTACATATATTCTTCACTGATTCACATGGGACAGATTTCTTGGTTTTGAGAGTGTGAACCTGTTTTTCTTTACAACTGACGGTGGTGAGGGAAGACAAGCAATCAATCAATATAATTGGTAAAGCAAGTTTCAGTTTGTTTTGAGTACACTGGTAGTTTTATATTGTTTTCCAGTAATTATGCATACTTGTCGTTTGTTTATGGGTTTAATTGCTCATACATGTCATGAGTTCATTGGTTTAAAGCAAGAGATTACATTTACGTATTCCTCCTGCTTTGTGGTTATGCATACTTTATGGTTTTTACTCTTGCTGCTGTCCTTGCCCTTTTGGCCTTATCAGCAGGCAGGATAAAGCATCTCCCTGTCATGGCATGTGGCCTGATTATGCTAAATATGGCTCACTTATGCTAAGCTGCTAAGTTAACATGTATGCAAACTTAACATGGGGTTTGCTTGTACAACATTTCCACGGATCCATGGCACTTTTCCTCCAGACATTCTTCCACATACAACAATAGACTGTTCTGCAGCCTGATTCTCATTGCTCTGTTTCTTTCTCATGGGAATTAACAAACTAGCTGTTTACTGCACCCAGCCCAATCAGCAGGCCTAAATCATGATATTAAAAGACTTTTCTTTCATAGCATTTCTAGCCATATGCAGGAATTCCCCTTGTTTTTGTTTAAAAAAAAAAAAAGCTTACATATTCTGATGTTAAAACAGTTTGTTCCTGTGAGATTACAATCTTTTTAAGATTATTACTGTTATCTCTTATGTACAGGATAAGGCACATGAAAGGCAATCAACAAAATACTCCAATTTTGCATTCTCAAGGGCAATGGAGTCTTGCAGCGTGGGAGAACAAAAAAAGATAATGTCCAATGTCTCTTAGGGAATGGAAATAAATGACCATAGTTCTAAAGTCCCCATGGCTGGAACTCAGGGGCTGTGCTGCCCTGGCAGGAGGAAGTCCAGCAGCTGGGAATGTTGGCCTTGGCATCACTGAATGTCTTTCTGGAAGCCCGGAGCAGGAATAGCTG
Source organism: Melozone crissalis (assembly GCF_028551555.1). Classification (NCBI taxonomy): domain Eukaryota; kingdom Metazoa; phylum Chordata; class Aves; order Passeriformes; family Passerellidae; genus Melozone; species Melozone crissalis. The sequence continues at coordinate 952,969 of NW_026535957.1, forward strand.
AAGAGGGTTGGTAGAACACAACATCAGGGTGGTAAATACTGTAGGACAGAAGGCCTCTGTACAGTTTCCTCTCCGAGTCTCCAGGCACAGCCATGGGCTGGCAGTCCTGCCTCTGTCCCTGTCCTGGCCACCAAGGCTGAGTGGGGACAAGGTCACCTCTCTTCTCCCTGGGCCTCGCTTGCTCGGAGGCCATCGATGCCTGATCAGGTGAGCAGGTGACCCCTTTAACGCTGCTGATGATAAAACACGTGCACCCCTTCTCCCTCAGTCCATAAATCAGCCAGGCCTTGCCATTGCACACTCACCTGGAGATCCTCATGTGTGGGACTTGGCCCAGCTGTGACTCAGACTCACCTGGATTTTACCCCAAAAGAGCCAGGCATTGGTTTCCAGCCCTGGGAATCATTTGTTTAATTCAGGGCCAGCCTGAGAGTTCCCCCATGAGCCTTTGGTGTTTTTATGTTAAGTTGCCCAAATTCTGTTCCCCTAGTGCTTACTTGTTTCCCCCTTATGGTTACAGTTGCAAAATGTTCCACCCCTCAGTGTATCTATTGTTGCTTCCCCTTTGTTTGGGGTCTCTGGATCCTGCCCCTCTTATTGCGCACGGCTTCCCCACGTTTGTTGTTTCTCACCCTTTATGAAAGTTTTTTCTGGGCAGCTCCATCGAACCCGCTCCTTTTCATTTTCACCACCCTTGCCTGAAGTCAGGGAACCAGAGAGGTTTGTCACAGCCACCCTCACTGTGACAGTTACAGAAAAGCCTTTAAAATACTTTTAGTACAAATATTGCATTGTTCAGACATTCTTTAGGAGCCAATTCCCCTTTCTTTTTGTTTTAAAAATAACAAACATGTCTCTTGCTATGAACATGAAGGGAACAGCAAAACAAAGCAATACATGCAGTGAAAGAAGAAACTGACAGTAATCAAGAATAAGTCAGATAATGCATGTAATTACTAAGACTTGTGAAATTGGATGATTATCAATGTCTTAAATACTGCACCATCACCCAGCAACAGCTGACAAACCTCATTTCAGTGAGGACGTGGAGATCCATTCCCAGGAAAGGTGTCCAAGCTCACTTTAAAAATAGATCCAGCTGTCCTATTGGTATAGGGTCAAATTGCCAAGTCCAAGGGACTTGAATATAGTTTTGAGGCAGAAAACATCTGGGTTTGTTGGCAATTTTCTGACCAGGAAGAGCCAGGGCATGGCCAGAACCCAGACCCTCATTGGGAGGGTCTCCCTCACATACCTCAAAAACAAATCTCTCAAGAATAGCAGCTATGAGATGCCCCAAACAGAGCAAACTGCTGGAGTGCTCCTGTGAGAATACCTGGGGCTGTGTGTGATTCCCACAGAGCAGGAGCAGCCCTGCCCTGATCAGGTCACAGCCCTGTCCCGTGAGGATGTGGCACAAAAGGGTCGGGAAAGACCACAGGACCTCAGCTCAGATGAGGCTTTTGACAGAGCCCAGAGATCTCATCCTGGAACTCTGAAAACACAGGAAAATCATGAGACAGCCCTGGGTGAAGGCACAGCAACCCTGCTGGAACAAGAGAAGGGACTAAAGGCTGAGCAGGCAGTGCAGGGAACGGCTGCAGACAGCCTGTTCAAAGAGATGCAGCTGCAGCTGCAGAACAAAACAGAGAGATCCCAAAGTGACACCATGTCTTGTGGATAGTCACACAAAGATATGTCCAAGTTTATGAAAAGCCAGCTATAAATGAGGTAAGGGTGTCTTATGAATAATGCCTGTTATAAAAATGAGGGAATTCACATGATGGAAGCAATCTATCAGCAGTGACTGTCTCAGGAATTGGAGACAATATTCTTCCAGCATTCCTGTATCCATAGCAATGAAACACTGAACAGCTTACAATGGATAACAGCCACAATGTGGAACAACCACCCACTCTCCTGTGTTATCTGTGGAAGATAAACCAGAAGAGATCACAATCAATGATCCTGCCAGGCAGTGCAGCACTGACACCTGTGCAATGTGTGAGAGGATCAAGGGCCCAACAAACTGTATCTTCTTCTATCCAAAAGCAGGTGTTTATCAGTGTTTCATCACAGCTGTTTCAGTGGGATCTGTCTTTTCTCTAGAAGAAAATAACCACATCTTGCAATGTAAACAAACATATTTAAACAAAATTAGGTTTGGACTTAAAATCAATTGCAGTGTAATTCAGTGTCACCTCAGTACCATTCGAGGTACACTTAAGAGAATTTAAAGTACCATCTTTCATACTCAATAAAAATTGATCTTAATAAAATTTGAATAAAACACAAAATGGCTTATAGTGAGGAAGACTGAAACCTGATCTTGTCCAAACTCAGCAACACTCAAACCTGACAGAAATCCACCTTGACATAAATGATTAGTAAAAAAATTAACTCAATAGAGTAATAAAGGTAACATTACTCCAATCTGACTTTGCTTCATCTTAAAAACACTAAAATCATATTCAAATAAACCAGAACCGAATTAACAACCAATATCCTTAAAAGTTCTGGGTTCTACAAAATGTAACTTAGTCTGCTGCTACTAATACCAAAAGGCACTGAAAATGTGAACCAAACTTGGCTGAAATAATGGCCTGATGGATTTACTGGAGCGATCAGAAAGTGTAAGAAATACCTTGACCCTATGTAATTTAACATTGAGAAAACATGGTAGCTGCAAATTTTAAGGAACCATAAATTTCCTCCATCTTTTAAAGGGCAGTTATACTGAAAGAAATAACAAAGTAGAATTTGGCAACTGTCCAACAAACTGGGACCTTCTCGAGATTGTATTTAGTGTAACAGCATATGGTAAATGTTATCAGCATTTCTGTTAAAGGAATTCGATTTTGTTGTTCTGCACATAATGATAATGATAATGATAATGATAATGATAATGATAATGACAGTGGACTGGATTTACTGCTTTGAATCTCTCCAGTAACAATTCTCAGAGAAATCAGAGCTCACGAAAAACTCAAGATGAACTTTAAAAAAGCATTTCAGGACATGTTTACGGCATTCTAGGACACGGAGCGTGAGGCTTCAGTAGCCAGGGGCAGTCAGAGCCCTTCGGCAAATGCCGGGGGTTCGCCCCGCCGCAGGGTTGGGGAGCCACGGGGGGCAGTGAGTTCGGCCGGGGCCAAGCGGAGCCGCCGGGCAAAGCCGAGCCCCGGGAGCGGGGAAAGCCCCGGCGGCAGCGAGGGCAAAGCCGAGCGGGGAAAGCCGAGCTGGGACCCGCTCGGGGCTCGGCGGGGCAGCCCCGCGCCTGCCGCCACCGCAGGGGGTTTGCACTGCGCTCACCGGGCCAACGGGACTCGGGTTCTGATCCCCGAATCCGGGCTGGCAGCGACGGGAGGCGCCAGAACGGTGAAGGAACCGATCCCGGAGAAGGCAGCGGCGAGCGCTGAGGAGAGCGGCCGCACCTCCGAGCAGCGCTTGGTTGCGTTCCCGCACGCTGAATAATCCAAAGGGCAAAATCCCTCCCACACCGACATCAGCTTTAACAGAGCGGCGGCAGCGGCCGTGTCCGCTGTGTCTGGCCGGCACCGGAGTGGCGGAGCTCGGAGGCGGCTCCAGCCCAGGTGGGACCGCGGTCGGTGCTGCCCCAATTCGGGGCTCGCTGCGGGCGGAGGGGGCCGCGGTGAGGGCCGGGGGGTTCTGGCGAGTTCCTGGCGCCGGCTTCCCCCGTGTGCCCCTGCGCTGGGATCGCTGAGGGAGCGGCTGCCCGCGCTCACACAATCACAGAATCTCTGGGCTGGCTTGCAAGAGACCTCTAAGATCATCGAGTCCAACCCAGCCCCAACACCTCAACTAAACCCTGGCACCCAGTGCCACATCCAGTCTGTTTTTAAACACATCCAGGGATGGTGACTCCACCATCTCCCCAGGCAGAACATTCCAGTTCTTGATCACTCTTTATATAAAAAACCTTCTTCCTATGATCCAACCTATATTTCCCCTGGTGCAGGTTAAGGCTGTGTCCTCTGGTTCTGTCAGTGCTGCCTGGAGAAAGAGCCCAACCCCAGCTGAGCACAGCCACCTTTCAGAAGCTGTGCAGAGTGATGAGGGCATCCCTGAGTCTCCTTTTCTCCAGGCTGAGCACCCTCAGCTCCCTCAGTGGTTCCTTACAGGGTTTGTGTTCCCAGCCCCTCTCCAGCCTCGTTGCCTCCTCTGGACGCGCTCCAGCGTCTCAACGTCCTTCCCAAGATGAGGGGCCAGAGCTGGACACAGCACTGCAGGTGTGGCCTCACCAGGGCCAGGCACAGGGGCACAATGACCTCCCTGCTCCTGCTGGCCACACCATTCCTGATCCAGGCCAGGAGCCATTGGCCTTCCTGGCCACCAGGGCACACTGCTGGCTGATGTTCAGCTGGCTGTCACCAGCACCCCCAGGTCCCTTTCTGCCTGGGCACTGCCCAGCCACACCGTCCCCAGCCCAGAGCATGGCAGGGGTTATTGTGGCCAAAATGCAGCACTGGGCACTTGGATTTATTAAACTTCATCTCCTTGGACTCTGCCCATCCATCCTACAGTTCCAGGTCTCTCTGCATTGCCCTCCTACCTTCCCACAGATGGACACAGCTCCCAGCTCAGTGTCCTCTGCAGATTCACTAATGAAAACCTCAATGCCCTCATCCATGGGGTCAGTGCAAACACTGAACAGAGCTGGCCCCAGCACAGAGCCCTGAGGGACACCCCTGGTGCCTGGCCCCAGCTGGATGCAGCACCCTCAGCACCACTCTCTGGCCCATCCAGCCAGGGCTGAGCCCAGCACAGAGTGCTCCTGTCCCAGCCCTGGGCTGCAGCTTTTCCAGGAGGGAGCTGTGGCAGACACTGCCAAAGGCCTTGGTGGAGCCCAGACAGACACATCCACAGCCTCTCCTGCACCCACCAGCAGGGTCACCTGCTCATGGAAGGAGACCAGCTTGGTCACACACACCCCAGCCCTCCTAAACCCCTGCTGGCTGGCTCTGACACCCTGGCCATCCTGGAAGTGCTGCCTGCTGAAATCAATATGAACTGCTCCATGACCTTATTGGGCACTGAGGTCAGGCTAACTGGCCTGTAATTGCCAGGATCCTCCTTCCCACCCTTGTTGTGGATGGGTGTCACACTGGCCAGCTTCCAGCCATCTGGAACCTCCCCAGTGAGCCAGGGCTGTTGGTAAATGATGGAGAGCAGCTTCCCAAGCTCATCTGCCAGCTCCCTCATGCCCCTGGGTGGATCCCCTCTGGCCCCACAGATTTATGAACATCCAAGCAGCTCAGCACTTCTCTGACTGCCTCTTCCTGGATAACAGGGGGCCCATTCTGCTCCCTGGCACCATCCACCAGCCCAGGAGGACACTTGTCCTGAGGACAAGCTGTGTTCCCACTAAAGGCTGAGGCAAAGAAGGTATTGAGCACCTCTGCCTTCTCCTCATCCGCAGTTACTGAGTTCCCTCCTGCACGCAAAAGAGAATAAAAGCTGGTCTTACCCTTCCTTTTACCATTAATATATTTGTAATCCTTTATAAAATTTGCCACCTTAAGTTCAAACTGAGCTTTGGCCTCCCTAATTCTTTTCCTATTTACTCTAGCAGCCCCCTTAAATACTTCCTGAGAAACCTGACTCTGCTTCCAAAGATGATACATCCTTCTTTAATTCCTGAGTTCCTTCAAAACCTCATTGCTCATCCAGGCTGGATGTTTGCCTCGTTGACTCCTCTTTGGGCACACAGGGACAGTCTATTCCTGTGCCCTCAAGATCTCTGATTTGAAGCATGCCCACCCTTCCTGAACTATTTTGTTTTTAAGGGCTGCTTCCCAAGGAGCTCCTAATAAGTCTCCTAAATAGGCCAAAGTCTGCCCTCCTGAAGTCCAGTGTAAAAGTCTTGTTGACATTCCTCCCGATATCACCAAATATCAAGAACACTATTGTGAAAAACAGCAATCACTTGTTTTTAAAACTTTAAAAGTTTAATAGTAATAAAATGGTTATAAAAATAGTAATACAATTAGAGTAAAAATAATTTGCACTATTTGAATTAGGAAAAGATGAGACAATAAAGACAAAGACGTCCGGGTACCTTTTTCTGGGCAGCATGAGCCCGAAAATAGGACACCCGTTACCAAAGGATTAACCCTTAAAAGCAATAGCCTGTTTCATATTCATACACTTCATACATGATGCATACATTCCATTCAAACACAGGATTTTGTCTGGTCATTGTCAACTTCTTCCTCCAAATCCTAACAGCGCCTTTGAGGCGGGAAGGTGTTCGTTTCTTCTGATAAGCTGGCAATAAATTCTTCTTGTCTGAAAGATTTAGGTGTCCTGTGGCTGCTGTCTCACTGCGAGTCATTTCTTTTAAAAATGTATCCTACATAGCATCGTTTATATTTTAACAATTTTTATAAACTAAAACTATATTTAACACAGTACTTAAAAGAATTAATACAGCATTACTTTCTAACACAACACATATAATATTCATTTTCATATTTGCGAAAAGCCAATCATAAAATACATGCATTTTTCACAACTATGATTTCATCATCACCGTGCCTCAGAAGGCCTCCAACCAGCACATCTCCCACCAGCTCATCCCTATTCATAATCAACAAATCTAGCAAAGTCCCTCTCCTGGAAAACTCACTCACTCACCAGCTGTAACTCATGAGCCCTGGCAGCACGCCGGGAATGCCTTGGATCTCGAACAGGCATGCAGGATGTTTTGCTTTTTCCGACTGCTTTGGCTCCCTGACAACGCTTTATGTGTAACGAGCCCAAACCGGCTCCCTCCCCCTCCCCCGCCCCTCGCCGCACTCCCATTGGCAGCTTCCCTGCGCGCTGTTTGGTCAAACTGGCCAAAATCCCTCCCGCATCCACATCGGCTCTAACCTACGGCGGCACCGGCCGTGCCCGGTGGGTCTGGCCGGGAGCTGAGCGACGGCGGCACCCGGAGCTCAGGAGCGGCTCCAGGCCAGGTGGGACCGCGGTCGGTGCTGCCCCAGCTCGGGGCTCGCTGCGGGCGGAGGGGCCGCGCTGAGGGCCGGGGGGACTCTGGAGAGTTCCTGGTGCCGGCTTCCCCCGTTCCCAGGCAGGGAGCCGCAGCGGCCGTGCCGGCGCTCGGTGTGCCCGGGCTCCGAGGCGCCGGGGCAGGGAATCATGCGGGGCACAATGGTGAGCAGCCCGGGGCTGCTGCTTCTCGCCCCTCGGCAGGCGGACTCCGAGCCACAGCTGCCCCGGGCCAGCAGCTCGCAGGCTGAGAAGGCTGAGCCAGGGGGGAAGAGGAGAGGGACACAGAGCGCTTTTGGTGGCACCGAGCACCTGGCCTGGCCCAGGTCACTCCAAGAATCCCTGCCAGCATTCCCTGTACCATTACCCGGCCCCACGGCGGCTGCGGCTCCGCAGGCAGGCGGCTCCAGGAGTTCAGAGTGGGCAAAATGGGGGCGAGGGAAAGGAGGCAGCTGGTGCCAGTGGGTGAAATGGCTTTCCTGGAGCGGGCAGGGAGAGGAGGAGGGAGAAAGTGGTGCAAAGTAAAGGGGAGACAAAGAGGGACAAGGCTGGAGCGGTGCAAGGCGGCAGGGATGGCCATGGGGCAGGCGGGCATTTTGCTTTGCAGCTCTGTGGGAGGAAAAAAAAGAACTGTGAAATCCATGCAGGAAAAGAGGGGAGAAATAGCAGGTGGTGGAAATCGGAGACAATTTGGATTCATTTTACTTTCCTGAACTACAAAGGCTCCGTGGGAGGCAGGGCCGCGACAGCTGCTATCCCGAAAAACCTGCACTAATAAAAAGGGACCCGCACCGGAGAACCTGGAGAAGAACCTCGGCCCACGGGAAGCTGCTCCTGGGGGTCTCCCCTGCTGTGGCCCTCGACCCTCCGCTCTACCCCCGCCATACACGACCAGCCCCTCGCTGTTTTCCCACACGCTGAATGCTCAAAACGGTCAAAAGGCACCAGAGGGGTGGCGGTGGAGCTGGGAAGAGGCTTTAGCCCAAGTGCGACCCGCGGTCAGTGTTGCCCCAGCTCGGGGCTGCGCTTGTCTCCGCACCTGCTGCCGCACCTCTGGGCAGCGCCGACAGCGCAGCCACAGCTGCCACCGCCCTCCTGAACCCCCGCACGGCCGGCACCAGCAGCGACCTCTCACCGTGCCCCTTTCAGGGTGCCATCAGCGTGGCTGGAAAGCTGTTACCAAGGCCGAGGCCCCAAATGATCTGCCAGCACTGCAGATGTCTCTGCAGCAAGGTGCTGGTTGTTCTGGGCAGAGCGATGCCGGCTGTGACCAGGAGGAGAGTGAACTCTGCTCCGTTTCTGGAGCTGCGAATGAGCCCGAGCAGGAACGATCAGCAACAGGGAGTAGACACAGAAGATTTCTGTGTGAGTGCTGGGCCACCCCCGTGGCCTCTAGGGTGGGGAGAGGGTCCCTTCCCAAGGCCAGGGCTGGCAGGTGTGTGGCTGTTTCCCGATGTCTGGAAGAGGCCTCGTGCTCTGCTGGGCCCCATCCGTGGCTGGAAGCAAGAGCCCCAGCTGCCCCCAAGGCTGTGCAGTTCTCCTGCTGCAGCCTGTCCCCACAGCTGTGTGCCTGCCTGTCCCCACAGCTGTGTCCCTGCCTGTGGCCAGGCTCTTGGCTCTCTGGCTGCCAGCTGAGGGAGGGCCACACTGCCTCAGGGCTCCCTGCTCTACTCCCTGGCCATGGGCTGAGCAGATTGCGGGGCCGGCTCTGCTTCTGGCAGCCAGCAGCTCTTTCCTGCTCCAGGTGAATGGTTCAGGTGCCATCCCGTGGGCACGGCGGTGCTGATTCTGCTGCTGCTGGTGCTGGCTTTGGGGGTGGCCTTGGCTGTGCAGTCAGGTAAGGGAGGGGCAGCAACCTGGGCCCAGCCCCTTGGGGCAGAGCGGGCTCCCTGCTCCCTGCACAGGGGAATCGTCAGACCTTCTCTTCCCCCTGCAGCACCACAGGTTCCAGTCACACCTGGGACTCCACAGTGTGTTCTGGGCTGTCCCTTTGACTGGGTTGGGCACAAGGGGGTCTGCTACTACTTCTCACGGGACTACAGCACGTGGGATCAGGGTCAGGAACGGTGCTCCGAGCTCAATGCCTCCCTGGCCATTGCCAAGGATGAGGAGGCCATGGTGAGTGAGGGGCTGCGGGCGCTGTGGGGTGGCTGAGGGCAGCCTGGGGGCGCTGCTGGGCCGGGCTCGGTGCTCGGTGCTGCAGCCCTGGGCCGGGGCCTTGCAGGGAAGGAGCCCCGGCGTGCGGGGGGAGCCCCGGGCACGTGTCCCCCCGAGGGGCCGGGGCAGCTCCCACTCCTCTCTCCTGGGCAGGATTTGCTCTTCCGCCTCCGCGGGAACGGCGATTTCTGGCTCGGGCTGCGCAGACGGGGCGAGCGCCTGCACTGGGGGGACGGCAGCAGCTACAGCTCCCGGTGAGTGCCGGGCAGCCGGGCAGGGCCTGGGGGCACAGGGGCCCAAGGGCTTCCCCTGGCAGCCAGCGCTGCCTCTGCTCCTCCCTGCAGGGTTCCTGTCTTTGGCAATTCCGAGTGTGTGTACCTGGCTGATGAGAGATTCAAGAGTGACAACTGCTCCAATGAGTGGCCGTATGTCTGCAGCAAGGCCCAAGCTCCCCTGTAACAGGGGCTGCGGAAAGTGTCTTCTGCACACTGGGCAGTGCCAGCTTCACCTCTGAGCCCAGCACAGCGCTGTCCTTCCTCAGCTGCGCCCTGTGCCTTGCACTTCCTCTCAGGGTCACCTCAGTGCCTCTTCATCCCCAGTGCCAACGCTGGGCTGGGGCTGCAAAGGAAAAGTCTCTGCAATCCATCCTGCCACCGACGCTGCCTGCAGTGAGTGCATTACCCTCATTATATGTGGGAAACATGGCTCACTATTTACACTTTTTTTAAAAAGTTTATTAAGGTTAAAATCCCACCCTGGGATGCTCTCCTGTTTGCACTGAATTAAGTTAAACTGCGTTTTCTATATATTGTTTCATTTTAGAGCTACATGCATATTTATACAAGTTTTGAAGAATTCCAACATAACTTTGAATTTACGTTTTTTTTTGTTTTTTCCTTTTGACTTGTTTTCAGGCTATTTTGTACTTTAAAGTAATACATTTAATCTTTTTCTAGTGGTTCTATCTTTTTGTATTTTCACTCCCTGATACTGATGGTCCATAAAGTCTTTTTTTTCAATGTTCTGCTTTTTCTTTCTATTATCTTGTCTTTCTGATAAGAAAGTCCTTGAATGTGGGAAATCAATTATTTTACACCATTTTCTGAGTTACTTACATTGTTGTAGTGTGTTTTTATACTTTGTAATACTTTGAAGTAGTTTTTGTTTGTATCCCTGTATTTTTCCCAAATGGTTTATCCCAGATGGTTCCCACCTCCCTTTACCTGTCTAATCCCTCTCCCTGGCTCTCTTCAATCCCCAAACCCCCACCCTGGCTCTCTTCAATCACTCAGCATCCCACCCCCTCCATCTAGAAGCTTCGTCCAGGTCGTTGACTGATCAGCCAGAGTCCAGGGGTCAGTCCCCCAAGCCTTGCCCCATACGCTGTCCTAAATGTCCATTCCCCAGTGCCCATCCCTTAGGGTCACTCATTGGTCAGTAAAATGTTATCTACTTTCGGTTTCCACCTCCCTTTAAATGTAACCTTGTCACCTCTCCCGGGGATCTCAGCAGGAGCCCCCTGAGGTGCAGGAGCTCCCCAGAGCCCCAAAATAAAACCTTGGATTAACCCCTGCTAAGAGTCAGCCCTTTATCTCCTACTGATGTCTCTGGTGTCTCCTCTGCTGCAAAGGTGACCAGCCCAGCTGCCCTCAGTACCCTCGGGTGTCTCCGTGCTGTTGGCCGGGTCGGGGCTGCCCCCCAGTGTCTGGGACCGGGGACTGGCCGAGGGCTCCTGAGAGGCTCCCAGAGGGACAGAGACATTACATGAAACAATAATTTCAACATTTCAGTCTCTATTATGCTATGGTCTAAGATAGTATCTGTTACACCACTATTTATAAAAGCTACAGGGTGCATACATAAACTGACAGATTATACTGTATCAAAAGCAGTAATTCCAAATTGTACTGTATGAGGATTTTTGTGATCCATAATAACTTGCAAAACAAATGTTAATACATAAATGCAGAAGGCAATGCCTATATTTGTTATAAATAAGATTATACAACAAGCTCAAGTAGGAAATCCAAATTACCCTGGGCTCCTGGAAATCATCACAAACTGGCCTGAAGGTGAGAATTTTGGATTGTCCTTGGAAGATGTAAGAAACGACCCTCACTTTTAATATCTTAAAGGATTTTAACTTTAAAAAAATTACAACAGACTGAATGAGGAAAAATTACAGCTCTGGGGGGGGTCTCTGGGACTGGCAGCCATGTGCTCATTTATAAAATTGATGCTTTGCCTTTTATACCCTCAGCCCCTTCCACAGCTTTGTCAGTCAGCTCCTTCTCTGCCCTCCACAGGTGGAGATCACTTCCTCCACCTTGACTGGAGCTCAGGTGTAGTCCTGTGGCCCCTCCTGGTAATGAGCCAACCCTCCCCAAATGCCCTGGGAACTGAGGCTGCTACAAGGGGGAGGGAAAGGGGATTGTGGGGGGACATATTATAGTAACAGCACTCTACATCTACAAAACTTCTCACATACACATAATATCTGTCTCTCAATTGTGAGAGCCAACCATCACATCATTCACCTATAAAAAACCCCCCTTCTTTTCCTATGAGTCATTTGTCTCAAACAATTAGCTCTAATTTTTGATTCTGATAATCTGCTCTTACTTCTCAAAAAAATATTTTGAATGAATAATACTAGCATCTGTTGATGTGGGTGAGGACAGTGGGAACACAAGGAAAAATCTCTTTTTTTTTTTTTAGCCACACCTATTTGGAATGGACAAAATGGGATCACTGAGGTCTGGTTTGGTTTTTTTACCCCCATCTACCATGCCCATGGGGCTGCTGCTCACAGCAGGTGTATCTTAGTGGTGAGTACAGAGGCCAACTCAGTCTTACCTTCTTGTCCTGTTGAATTAAAAGACAGCTGAGCAATGACAGAGGCCTGGGGTGTCTTTCTTGCCCCCACCTTGCCATGCCTACAGGATTGCTGCCCACAGCAGGGCTATGGAATCTTCTTGGTGGTGAACACAGGGGCCAACCTGGTCTTGTTCTCTATTTCTTGTTTCACTCTACTTGTTGGTCCTGAAGGAAACTGCCCCAATACCACTTATGGTTCCCTGTGTACTTCCTCTCAACAGATGCTTGTAATTCTCATCTACTAAAACAGGACAATTACATCAATAAACAATACAGGTCAAACTCCCCACCCAAAGTATTAGTTAAACAATCTTCAAGCTCTCTGGAAACTTGACTCCACTTTTCGGACATCTTCAGTCTTTGGTTCTCTCTCACCTGCTCTGCATGTTACAATCTATTCTTTGGGCCACTCTCACCAGCCTTTAATTCTGTTGCCCTGAGTCCCTCTCGCTCTGTGCTTGGCACAGCCCATTCAGCTCTCAGGTAGAAGGATCCTTCCAAGCCAAAAGGATTTCTGAAGCAGTCCTAAACTGCAGCACCTGGGTGCCTTCAGGCCATCCATCCAAAAGGAAAAGTGACTTCTGGACCCTGAGGGAGCCCAGTGATCTGTTGGCAGCAGAAATCAGGAATGGAGAAGGTGATTCCAGCTCTGCTGGGTGCTGTTCCTCCCCATTAGACAGGAGAGGATCAAGCACATTCCATCAGCCTTTGCTTCCTCAGGGCATGAAATCCCTGAGGAGACAAGGCTGCCTCAGGGCCATCAGATCCCACCTGGGAGAAGGAAATGCTTAAAACCTCATCATGGTCTCAGCCACTCAAATGAGGAACTTTTCTTGTGGGTCCCCAATACCATTTCCAACAAAGCCCAGCTGGTGCTGAAAATTGCATTCACATTCAGGGGGCAAAACCAATAAGGAGTCACAGACATCTGAGGTAAAATGAGTCACACATAAAAGTAAAATTTCTCTTTGTTTTTAACAGAGGCAGATTTTCAACTTTTAAGCCCAACTCTTCTCTGACACACAAAGGGGCATAAAATACAGAAACACTTTAGTTCTAACTTGAAAAATTTGATTTTTGGCAATTCTATTCACACATGAAGTGCGGCTGGATGAACACTACTGAAGCACACAAATACTAAGACTACTACTGCAAACTGCAGAAATTACTGGAAAGTCTCTTCTACTGGCACAAGTATAAACATGTCTAAAGGTTTCCTTGTATGGAGAGTAGCTAAAATGAATGATTCCAACATCAAAATCAACTGGAAAAAATTATTTCAGGTAAAGTGTTAAAGAAATGAACACTGTATTGTAGATATATATTATAGTATGGGATTTTTGCATATATTAAAGTGGATTTTATAAGTGTGGTGTTAATGTGACTTTGCTAAAAGTACATAGTTTCTATTTCTGTTGTTAACTAAAACTTAGAAATAGCTGATCTAGATATGCTTGTGTTAAAATGCCTGCTTGGTTGAGATAATATCTAAGGAATACATGATGCTAACTATCAGCACTCATCTCCTGAAGGCAGTGTGGACCCCAGCCCAAGAACTGAAGGTGATGATAAAATGGACTAAAACCACAACCAAGAAATGTGCATGCTCTAAATGCACAGGACCCAAGGAAGAGCCATGCAAAACAGTTCTTGGGGCATGTAAACCAGTTTGGGAAAAAATTTAAATATGCACCAGGCTGATGTAATAGAAATGCTGTATAAGTGTGTTTCCAAACTAGCAGGTGTTGGGAAAAAGTTTACATATGCGCCAGGCAGTTGCAATAGAAATGCTATATAATTTGTGCTTCCAAACTAGCAGGTGTGCTCCGTGCTGAGGGCCAAGAGACTCCCAGCTGGAACCTCTGCTTTGTTGTCTTTGTCTCCTATTAATGTCCTTTATTAAAGTTTTATAGTTTACCAGGAAAGGGAACAGTGTTTATTCAGGTATTTTCTGAGTCATATTTTCAAGATGATAAACAGAAACTAAACTGTCTGAGGGCAAGAGAGCATTACAGTGAGTAACAGTCTGACATGGGAAAAATTTAGGGAAGCAACACAAAAGCTTTTTATCTAACTGAAAGTCTGTTGAACCACTAAGCAGCTGAACATGCCTTTGGGAAAGATACTGTTAAAACCAAAGGAATTCCCTCTTCTCCGTCTGGCCGGCAGTGAGGTACCACAGCCGGGCGGGGGCTGCCACCGGCCGGGCTGGGCCCCTTCCCCATCCCAGCCCCGCTGCCGGGCAGGGAGAGGGGGATGCTGCGGGCCGGATGGAGCCGGCCTTGCTCTCATCTCACTGCTTGTTACAGCCCCAGCCCGGCACAGCCGAGCCCTGGGAGCAGCCCCAGGCCAGCATCGGGATTTTACCCCCGAGAAGAGGCCGCAGCCATCGGGCAGGGCAAGGAGAAGCCGCCCCTGTCCCACCCAGCCCAGCCCCGAGCGCTGCTGCTGCTGCTGCTGCTGCTGCTGAGCTCTGGCCGGGCTGATCAGATCGGAGCCGCTCCCCAGCCGCAGCTCCGGGTCTGGAACGGGGTCAGGGCAAACATCTGCAGGCTCCATGCAGCACACAAACCCTTTCAGTGCTTCAGTCCTCCCTCGAGTAAGAGAGAAGAGCAAGATACAAAAGTGTAAAAGAACAACATGAAAACATCACGGTCAGTGAGGAGGAAGTTAAGTCCCAGATGGGAGGGACGAGGAGATGCCTTGATTTTAAAGCTGAAATCCCCTTAAAAGCTATGGTGAAAAGACACTTTTCCCTATAACACATAAAACTATGGGGTGATGAAGGCTTCAAATTGATATCCAACAAAGGCCTCCACACTAAAGGAAGCAGATTCTAAAGTAGCTGTACTCTCCTGTCTACCAACCCAGGAGGACACTTGTCTTGAATACAAGCTGTGTTCCCACTAAAGGCTGAGGCAAAGAAGGCATTGAGCACCTCTGCCTCCACCTCATCTGCAGTTACTAAGGTCCTTCCTGCATCCAAAAGAGAACAAAAGCTCATCTTACCCTTCCTTTTACCATTAATATATTTGTAAATACAATTTTTATTATCCTTTACAAAAGTTGCCAAATTAAGTTCAAGCTGAGCTTTGGCCTCCCTAATTCTTTCCCTACATATCCTAGCAGGCCCCTTAAATACTTCCTGAGAAACCTGACCATCCTTCCAAAGCTGATACATCCTCCTTTTATTCGTAAGGTCCTTGAAAACCTCATTGCCCATCCAGGCTGGACTTTGCATCGTAGATTTTCTTTTTTGGTGCACAGGGGCAGTCTATTCTTGTGATATCAGGATCTCTGTTTTGAAGCACACCCACATTTCCTGGATACCTTTAAGGGCTGCTTCCCAAGGGTCTTTCTGAGAAAGTATCCTAAATAGGTCAAAATCTGCCCTCAGGAAGTCTAACATAAAAACTTTATGAGAAGTTGTTTAAACTTCAAAGAAAGAAGAGTAATCCCATACTGTCAGAAGAAAATCTCTGTTTCCAGGGATGAAGATGATTTTAGAAATAAATAAGAACTTTTGCCTTTAACCAGCTCATATTTAAAATGATACCCCATAAGTCAACATGACCCATGAACAAGCTGTAGGAAGGATGTAGAAAATGGCAGAAATTTCCACCAGGCAGCTGCTATTTATGACCAAAATAGGAACCAGGAGAAAACTCTTTCCTGTTGTGGAGAAGTCTCCATAACATTAACAAGAGGGACTTCTCTCCCTAAATGAACTGAATAAAGACTTTTTAGAGGTAGTAAACTAACTGGAAATGTTTGGTTTTGTTTCTTTACATTGTCCGTGGAAAAGAAAAAGTTGTGGGAGGAGGAGAATTGTTCTAGAGTTTGCTTTAATTCTTGCTTCCTTTTCCCTTTTAGTTACTATTTATAAAATTTTCTTTAGACCCTTTTAAAGTTTTAAGCCTGCTTTCACTTTCCCCTATTTTTATCTCACAGCAGGAAATGAGTGCAGTAGTGATTGACCAGTACCAAAACCACTACACAGTGCACTGTAAGACTTGGCTTTTTCAGAGAGAGGAGGGAGGAGCAGAATCTAACCAAAGCTTTGCCAACTTTGTGTCCTCTCACAGAGAACAAAACAAAAGTGACTACACTGTTCTGAATAAAGTCCCTATATGTCGAATTTAATAAACCACAAAATTAGAATTTAGCACCAATATTAATTGAGCAGCAATTTTATATAAAACAATACAATCAAATATAATCAAGCAGATATAAAATAATTTGGCAGTGGCTTGGATAAAGCATAAGCAAAACTGATCGATCGAGGTATGGAGAGGGTTTTTCTCACCCTGCCTCATGTACAAACGGCAAAAGGATCCAAACACAACTTATATACTGCATGTTAACACATACTCATAAATAATTTCCTGTAAATCCTCTCCTGGTTTCGATTATTGAAATCTATGTCACCACACTGCACAGCGCATGCTCTGCCTGTTGTTGAGGGGTCTTTTGGCATTTCAGGGGTTGTTTCTGATGAAGGCTACTCGTCATCCTCACTGTCCTTTGAACAACCCCACAAATTGTGCATGCGCCCCAAGCCTTGTGTTATAGATGCCAGCATTGTATTCAAAAAACGAGTCTTATTATTTCATAGATACCTGGAATCATCCCAATTTTGTCCATCCCAAGACCAATTCTGCTTTGGCAGTCGTCCCAACTGTGTTCATCCTAAGGCAAATTTTGCTTTGGAAGTTTTCCTAACTTTGTTCGTCACAAGGCCGATTCAGTTTTAGGATATTGCTTAGCTCAATACTCCATCCTCTATTCTATTTTTCCATGAACATCTGAGAACATCTCTTTCATGACACTGAATACATATCCTGTTCCTCTATTACTTTTTAACAAATATTTTCTAAAATATCGATATAGTTACAGTGGTTAGCATGAATCATATCCATTTAGAACAATTTCTCCCATTTTCTCTTTTGATCGTATTGATTCAGGCTTTCTATTAAAAGACTGAATCTTGGTATCTTCTACATCCCCAAAAATCCAGGTATTCACATTCCCTCATTTCTCTTTTTGATTAAATTCAATATGTGGTATTTTCACTTACATAATGCAGGAGATAAAAAATAGTATAGGCAACAATTTCAATAATGAGTCCAGCTAATATAAACCACCAGATCTCCCCAAAGCGGTTCTATCCAACTTTTAACAGGTACAATTTGCTTCTTTAATCAACACTTTTTCATTGTTATTTATTTTTAGACAGCATTTTAATGTGCTATATTTTTCACAAACTCCTTCTTTTTCAGCCATTAGATAGTCCAAGGCCAATCTGCTCTGATAGACTGTTACTAGCAGGTGCACGCTTTGTTGGGTAGCTGTTTCGTTCAAACTGACCTCAATTACCTTTTGCAGTCTTATCAAATGATTTAATACATAGTTTGGAGTTTTATATTCCCTGGATCTGTTTAGAGCCCAAATAGCCGGATCGTAAAAGTTTATGATCCTTTCTGTGGGCCATTTATTTTCACTCCATTTATAGCTGCCCCTAATCAAAAGGTTTAGGTTTTTCTTGTTATTGCCCATGGTTTTATAGAGTGGGGCTTTCTCCAGTGGATTTCCTTGGACCAGGGCAGGGTGCAGGAGGAGGGTTGGATAACTCCGAACCTACAGGTCCCTTTCCATCTCTGGGGTAACTGACTGTACACTCGCTGTGCACAAATCCAATATAGCCCATCAGGGGCTGTCACAGACATCTTTTGCGGAAAATCCTTTCTTTAGGATTTTCCCCCCTTCTGGAAAGCTGAGGCCCCAGAAGAAAAATGTAAACAATGGTTATCTGCTGCTGTGGAATGTAACAAGTGCACCTGTGACTGGCCCATGTTGCTTGTGTACAATTAAGGGCCAATTAAAGACTGAGTTCTCTCTGGGAGAATCAGGGAGAGCTCCTTTGTTGATTCATTCCTATTCTATTCTTAGCTTAGCAGCTTCTGAACTTCTCTCTCTATTCCTTTTAGTAGAGTCCTAATGTAAAATATATCTTAAAATAATAAATCCAGCCTTCTGATCATGGAGTCAAGATTCTCGTCTATCTCTTCACCCCTGAGGAACCCTTGCAAGCCCGGTAACAAGGGGCCTTCCATGTTCTACTTATATTGTCTGGTTGATTCCAATAGGGAACTATATTTTCTATGGAATGGTAAGGGCCAGCTACAGAACTGTTATACCAGCACAGATTTATTTGACTGTCCCACTTGCAATCATTTCTCTTTGTTGTTCTCCAATACCCATCGGTTTTGTTTGGCCACCAGGTCATGGTTCTATTATCTGAATTTACAATTAAGGTAGATTCACAGGGGGTATTTCCCACCCCTTTGGTATAGTTCTTTCCTTCTCAAGTTATAGAAACTGCTCCAGTTACCTGGTGACCTAAAGTCCACCCTCCAGGCCATTTTATTGTCTCAGAAATTTAGGTGTACTTCCCTTTTTAAAGGTGTTCTGGAGCTAGATCTTCACCCCTCCATGACCATCTTTCAGCCATTTGAATTCCTCCACAAATCCAAGATCTTGATAAATCAAACTTGGTTGTGATGTTTTGCATTAAATCTACAAAAAGATTTCTACCTGAGGTTGGCATATCCCAGTCGCTATTTTGCTGCCTTCATTGGTTATACAACACCTTTGGATTTGTCCCTTTATTCTTACCTTGATGGTTTTGTTCTGAATTTCCCCACTCTTCTCTTTTTGGGAAACAAAGGAATTCTCCCTCTGTGGGGCAGTCTGGGCTGGAAGGCATCCATTGGCCCAATCCTAAATTAACTCACGCCCATTAGGCTCAGCCATTTCTGTGGCAAGTTTGTAAACTTGTCTGGTTGTAACATTCAGCATGCACAGAGTGATGTACTGAAAAAACAGTCATCGAATTGTGGCTGTCCCACATGAGTTGTCAGCATTTATTGCAGGGGTTGCAGATGCACGGGGTATCAGGATACACGTCAGGAGCAGGTACCTCAAGAGTCTGGACTCTCAAGGCCCCTTGGGCTGCAGCCAAGGGCTGAGATTGTCTTCTCGGGAGCAGAGTTTGTGTCCTGGAACCTCATTGCTGATACCATTTCTGCTGAGCCAATCTCCACTCTTACCCCTTGGATACAGTGATTATAGCACAGGATGCTATTTCTGTGTGCACCCCTCAGATACAGTGATTATAGCACAGGATGCTATTTCTGTGTGCACCCCTCAGATACAATGATTATAGCACAGGATACTCTTTTCTTTGTAGCCCACCTGGGTGCAAGGATGATGGCACAGGATCCTTACAGTCTAGAGTCACAGTCCTATCACTTTCCCCCAGTCAATTGACAGGTTTTTTATTAAATAAAAGGGACTTCGGAGATGTGCCAACCACAGGTAATGTTTTAACACTCTTTTCTATACAACAAATATCAAAATTATTTACTTAAGCAATTTTAAAAAAATTGTTATAAGATCTAACTTACTGGTTTCCATTTACTCTGACATTGAGGATAATTACTAAATCATCTTTGCCACCGTTAATGCCATCTACAATGCCCATCTGTAGCGGAAAGAAATTTATGGTATGACTCATAAATTCCCTCCCCCCAACAGCTGTCGTTGGTAACACAACTGTTTATCACAGAATGGCACACTTCCTCTCTTGCCTGTTCATAGGCTGTTACAGCTAAAACTCGTTGGTCTCTGTCTTCTACGCATTGAACAGCTGCATGAAGGTTCTATCTCTATTACATAAAGGTGTTCCTATAACATCGCTGTAAAGGGCATGCTATTGTAAGCTGGTCACGTAAGCGATTTTAGCAGGTTAAACAAAGCAGTTGATTTTCCTCTTCTTCTTTGGTTACCTTCCACCATGAGCTAAACTGTACAGACAATACAAGCCCACGGGGGACAGCCTAGGCCATGCCCAGCACACGTCCAGTGGTCTGTTTCTTTGTGGACCTCTGTTGCTGGCATTAGTCCCTGATCCCAGTGTCTCAGGAGATGCTGAATTCATTCTTTGTGACGTTGTTTGGTCTCCAAACACAGTGGGATTACTCACCCCAATGATTCCAGAATTGATGGCAAGCTGGTGTTTGAGCAGAGGTTAAAATTTTACGAAATTACTGAGTTCTTCATCTGTAGTCAAGCTGTTTGTATGTTCCAGCAGAGCTCACTACTGTATTAATGTGTCCACACTCTGGACCCAATCCTGATATTGGGTAACCCCTGCGGCAATGTTAATACCTGTTAATGTTAACACCCCTTCTTACAGGAGTTACATTCAATGCCTACAATTAGTAGGTTGAATAAAAATTTCCTGTGGACATAAAATGTACCTTTTAGCCAGCCTTTGGTACACATTGCGCATTTTCCCTCTGCTGTAACACAATTACTTTGACAAACAAAACAAATCACACATGTCAAACACTCACACACTTAGTTTGGCCAAAATACATAAAACATACATTCATTACTCTAAAAACTTTTGCCCCAAATTATTTGGTTTTATCGTTTCAAATTGTAATCCAAATCTTGGAATAATAGACTTCAACAAAATTTTGGCTACTGTTTGAGCTGTAGCCCGAGCTACAGGGACTGCTTCTATCCACAGAGTCAATTAATAACTAATCGATATTTCCACCTGTCCACTCTGGGTAATTCTGTAAAATCAATCTGGATCCTACTATATGGCCTGTATACTATATGGCAGCCCCGAGAGGGATGAGTCCTCCAGAACTTTTTGTTCAATTTTTAACACGTGAAACATCCCTGAGTAATTTGTATTCTGATTTCAAATATTCCTATATACCCATAAAATTTTAGAAAATGATCACAGAGTGCTCTTTTACCTCAGTGAGTCTGTCAATGTCTGTCTGGCTAAGGGTTTTAGTCCTACCATGAGGGAGAATCTATTGGTCCCCTTTCAGATTTTCCCCTAACTTCTTTATGGCTGCTAACTCTGCTAAAGAAAGTGTATGGTGTTTTATTCTGTGTTTCTGCTCTGCAAAAAGTCATAATTACACTGCTGTTTTCCCTCAAGGAAGAGTTTTGCTTACTCTTCAGCCTGTTAGGGGAGGTTATCAAGATAGCCTCATATTTTAGTACTGTTTAATCTGTTTGTTCAACTCATTCAGTTCCTCTATTCTTTTCCTGTGACCTTTTTTAATATCAATTTTTGTTCCCTTTTGTTTTTCTTCTATTTTCTCCTTTATTGCTACACTTCTTATATTTATATTTGGGTTGTTTCCATTTTCATCTTTCTCAAAACAAAGAAATTTTTCCTATTGAGGACAAATTTGATCTCTACAAGGATAAGGAGCTCGTCCATTGAATCCTTAATTTTTCCCTACCCAGCACATTTTTCTATTTGTAAAACACACACCTCTGAAGCTGCTGTGATTGTGACAGGCAGCACTAACACATGAATGTGCCACTAACACAGGGTCCATCATGTCCCTGACCTACATAAAGTAATTGTCACAGGGCTCTGAGTTATTTGGATTTTGGTTTTGCACAGTTTGTTTTCTCATTGCCTGCTCTTGCACTGCTTGTTTTATCATCACTTGTTTCTGCATTGCTTGTTCCCTTCCTATTTCTTAACTTTGTTCCATGTGGTTTTATGGTTTTGGTCAGTTGCCCAGGGTATCATAACAAGCACAGTGAAGATAACCAATCCCTGGTGTAATAATCCTTCTGCTTGAATGTTCATAAGTCCCCTTTCTTTCCAAATCTTTCTAGAAGTGTGTACTACTCCAAAAGCACATTTCAAGTCTGTGTAAATAATCCCTTCCCAATCCTTGAACAGCAACACACAGAAAAATGCAAGGCCAGGATGTGCTCAGGGGACCAGATTCCTTTCCTTCTAGTTTATCTCCATTAGTAACAGCATTCCCAGCCTTTCTTTTCCCATCTATCACTCGAGATGATCCTTTTATAAATAATTTTTCCCCTCTTTGTAACTCCTGTTCTCTTAGATCTGAAGACATTTTTTGTTTGTAGCTCTGTGACCTCTGTGTAGTCATGCATTAGTTCTTCCCCAGGGACCCCATAGAGAAACTGAGCAGGGCTTTTTATATTTGTCATTCTCAGCTCTAATTCAGGGGAGATTATTCTGTGTTTCAACTAATGGACTGAATATTTTACTCTCCTGTTTCACCAGAATACCATACAGTGTCGCACATCTCCAATTACAAATTTTCTTTAATTGGGGAGGAGGGGGGTTTATCCTAATTTCCTAGGGCTATTATTAAATCCCTTCCTAACAAATTATTTCCAGCCTCTGGTAATAACAATAAGTTATTTACCCCAAATTTTTCACCTCATTCAATTTGTACTTTTTAATCACAGGGACTTGGAACGGTTCTCCCCCAACTCCAATTACTGAGATGCATTCCTGACTTAATTTGCATCCTTGAGGTAACTTTCTTATGGTGGTCCTACAGGCTCCTGTATCTACTAAAAATACTTCCTTATTGTGAGGACCAAGTCTTAATTTTACCAACAGCTCTTTTGGTGTTTCAATCCTCATTAAATACAGTCCCTGACACCCCTACTCCTCCTGAAATCTCTTTTCATCCTGCTTCCTTTTCCTGCAAAATTTCCACAGGTATTCTGTCTCATGGCAATAGAAACAGGTGGGTCTCGTGTCATTGGGGTAGAATTTAGATGACCCTGATGTCTCAATGCTTTTGTGGATCCTTTGGTGTTAGTAGCCTTTTGCGTTTTTCTCGTTGTTTTAAAAATTTCTCTCTCTACTCCTTTCTCTTCCTCTATGCTTGACCCTCATACATGTACAATCTTTACACATGAACAGTTTCTGCACTTTTTCTACAATTTTCTATAGCTCTAGCTCTTAATTTAGCAAGTCATCTACTACAACTTTTTGTAGCACTTTTGATTTGGGATTAAACTGACGGGAGACCCTCCGTGTGCATCATTTCGGGATCTAAATCAAGACGGACCCTCCGTTCTCCCCTTGATTCAGGGCTTTAAACTGGCGACAAGAGGGAGTTCCCCTTGGTTTAATCCATGGAGCAATTGCAATAGAAGGGTGAGGATGAGCTGGCGCTGCGGGCCGGGCTCAGTTTCTCCCTGGGGATGGCAAACGCCACCAGGCACCGAGCGATGCCCCCGGCACTGCCTGTGCAGCGCCCGCGGATCCAGCAGCGCTGGAAGCTCCAGGAGCAGCTCAGCGCCTGCTCCGCGCTCGGCCCTCCGAGCCCGGCCCGGAGCGGGGGCTCCGGATACATCCCCGTGCTGGGGTAGAGCCGCTGCTCGGCCCGGGGATCCTTTATCCCCCTGGGGCGGCTGCCGGGGGCCGAGGGCACAGTCCTGGCTCCGAGGCTGAACCCTGCTGCTTTATCGCTCGTTCTCTTGCCATGATTTGTGTCATAATAAATTCAAAGAATTCCCCCCAGTCGTGTCCCTTTATAATAGTGACCGGTGAGAGATCTCTGCCTGGCCTTTGCCGATCCCCAAGCCTTTCCTGCTGTGTTCTGTTGCCTGCCCATGGGCAGGAGCAGAGGCTCAGAGCGCTTTTTCTTGCCCCGGGCACCTGGCTTGGCCCAGCCCAGCCCAAGAATCCCTGCCAGCATTCCCTGCACCATTACCAGGCCCCACAGCGGCTGCGGCTCTGTGGGCAGGTGGCTCCAGGAGTTCAGAGTGGGCAAAATGGGAGTGAGGGACAGGAGGCAGCTGGTGCCAGTGGGTGAAATGGCTTTGCTGGAGCTGGCAGGGAGAGGAGGAGGGAGAAAGTGGTGCAAAGTGTCCTGGTTTAGGGCAATTTGGGAGAAAAATATTTAAAGGAGTTTTCTCTGGGAAGCAAATTCATGCTCCCCCATCCCCAGCTGGTTCGGGAAAAGGATTTCCTTAGAGAAAAGTGGGAAAACCTGTTCATTTAACTAGCAAAGCATTCTCCAGAACAAAAAATGATCAATATTAAACAGCAGACCCTCTCACTCTTCGACAAGATGACAAACGCAGAGAGTTCCCTTTGTGGGCTGTACCTCGGCTCACTCAGTCCTTTATCAGTGGCTTATCAGTCTCTTATCAGTCCCTTATCCATCTCTTATCAGTCCCTCTGGTGCTTTTCTGGTGTTCAGTCCAGAGCAGATTAAACAGGTCAGGGAAAAAGAAACAAACACATTCCAGGGAACTTGGCTGCCTCAGCAAGGTAAAAATTACCTAAAGCAAAGCAGAGCTGTGCCTCGCCCTCTGTTCTGCAGACAGCTCCAGGAGCAGCAATGTGCAGAGCGAGTGCAGTTTGTGATAACAACCTGTGCCTTCCTCTCTGCCCCTTCGCTCTCAGAACCTGCCTTAAATATGCAGAACTTATTTCCGGGCTAAACAGACAAATGGGGATATGAGTGTCATAAAGTCATCCCAGGACACTGCTGTACCCCCTAAAAATAAAACTATTAATCTTAACAAATCATCACAGAAATTACCAAAACTAGGAACTCATTTATAAAAATAAAACCTGGAGAAACATTCCTTCAAAATATAAAAATAGCCCCTATAAAAAGCAATTTACTATAACACCTAATATTAAAAGAAAATCCAAATAACCATAAAAAATCATCATTATAAAAAAACCCTATAATAACAGTTCTAACCTCTAAAACCCTACAAAACAAGTTACATTAAATTTGTTTTTACCTCAAGTCACCTCAACTATAACATTAAATCAATTAAACCAGAGTATTAATTAAATTTTAAAAATCAATACTACTTCCATTATTATTAATAATATAACAACAAATATTAGTACTACTAAACATACCATGGCACAAAACAAAACCACCATCGATTTTCTCTTACTAGTACATAAACATAATTATAAAAATTTTAAAAGATTATATTACATAACCTTATCTAACCACTCTGCCCATCCACAAACACCTTCAAAAATGAAAAAATTAACAAATTAAATAAAAACAAACAATAAATCCTAATTAAACAATCTATTAAAGAAAAAAACTGCTTTATACCTTAACTAAAGAAAAGTTACAAAATAAATTTCCAAATATTAATTATTATAATAAGAGTAAAAGTAATAGTACCCTATATACTTCACTATATACAACAAATAATAAATAAGACCATCAAAAAAGTTTTTACAGTCCAAAAAAGAAAGATGTGAGAAATGGCTTTGTAGAGAATACTCAAAACATGGCAAAGGTCCCACAGCATTGTACCTCTGTTTGCAAACACTGAGATAAGGCTGCTGACTTAGGAGGGCCACGGAACAGAGGTGACATTGTTGAGAGAGAGATTGTTTCAATGAGTTTCAAAATATGGCCTTGTAAAGAAACCAGGCACTTTAGAGAATTAGAACTATGAAAGATGCACTGAAACAGGGCCATGTGAGGTAAAAATACAGGTGATGGGTGTTAGAAGTAATAGCAGTTGTGACAAGTGCCATTCACTTGTGTTAAAATTTTAGAAGTTAAGTAGTAATGAAAATCGTAATAAAAATTAGGCCAATAAGAATTTGGACAATCAAAGTTAGGACAATAAAAGACAAGAAAAGAGCAAAGAATTATGGATGTCTGGGTGCTTTTGCATTCTGGCACAAAAGCACACCTTGCTAACAAAGGATTAATGTTGTATTCATATTGTTGTATATTATATTTCTATGGTCTCATACCTTCTGGGTGGTTTTCTCACCCCTTATATTTACAGAGATTCTTTACTGCAATACATATATTTACTCAGGCCCCTATATTTCCCCCTTTTCTTTTAACACATTTTTCAATTACACAGCCACAATACACATATCTGTCTCAGCTCCCAGGCCACCACAGCTCTTGGCTGTCTTGAATACATTGAATACATACATATCCCTAGATCTTTCTGTCCCAGCTCTCAGGCTGCCACAGCTCTCGGCTGTCTTAAATACATACATATCCCTAGATGTTCTCAGGCTCTTTTCCTCAAAGGCCATGCTTCTCACAGCTCTCAGCTGTCACAGCTCCTTGATTCAAAGCTCCTGCTTCTTCCTTCTACATATCTGTCCCAGCTCTCAGGCTGCCACAGCTCTCAGCTGTCCTATTTTCTATCACGTCAGGGCTGCATATTCTATCACGTCGGGATCACCAGATGCTGTATTCATATTGTTGTATATTATATTTCTAGCAGCCACAGGACACCCAAATCTTTCAGAGAACGAGAATTTATTGCTCCATTATCGAGTTCTTCCTGCCTCGCTCAGTCCTGAAGACACTGTCAGGATTCAGAGGAAGAAGCTGACACTGCCCAGACAGAATCCTGTGGTTGAATGGAATTAATGCATCATGGATGAGGTGTAGGAATATGCAACAGGCTGTTGCTTTTAAGGGTTAATGCTCTGTTAATGTGGGTCCTTTTTTGGGTCTATTTTGCCCAGAAAGAGATATCTGAACTGTCTGTAACTCTTTGTTTTCATTGTCTCATATTGTCCTAATCCAAATTGTCCAAATTATTATCACTCTAATTATATTACTATTGGAATATAAATCCCAATATTACCAGTTAGATTGTGCCTGGGCCAGTCTGACCCCTGCTGCTTAGGCCAAAGGCAGCAACTGTGGTGTGTCACCCCAGAGATACTTTTAGCTTGTTGGAGATTGTAGCTGGGCACTGAACAAGTCCAGGCTTGTTAGGAACTCCGTTTACCTCAGGAGGAAAGCTTCAGGCGATGGTGAAGAGAAAAGGAGATGGATTCTGCTGGAGGGTTATATGTCCAGAGGTTTATTCCGTGGTTACAGAGGTCTGAACATTAGCAACAGCTCCAACAGAATCCCGACCGCATGGCCTGATTACCTTTTTAAACTCCGGGGCAGGGGGAGGGGAGGGGACCGGTGAGCCGCCAACCAGGTGAGAGGGGCAGGGTCTCAGGGGGGGATGACACCTAGACAGGCCAATGACCTCTGGGCATAGGGACATCTTTTGAACTTGACCAACCACACGATGGTCTTCCTGGAATGTTAAGCCTGATTGACAGGACTCACTCAGCAAGGGGCGAGGGGGAAGGGAGAGAGGTATAGGCAAACCTGGGAAGGGACCCGGAAGTTTAAAAGAGGGTATTATAACACACTGCAACATATTACTATTTTTCTAACCATTTTATTACTATTAAACTTTCAAAATTTTAAAAACCAAGTGATCGGTGTTTTTCACACTTATGTAGTCCTTTTGTTGTATTTTGGTCAATGTTTAATAGACCTCCCTGCTCCTGCCACACCATTCCTGATCCAGGCCAGGAGCCCTTGGCCTTCCTGGCTACCAGGACACACTGCTGGCTCATGTTCAGCTGGCTGTCACCAGCACCCCCAGGTCCCTTTCTGCCTGGGCACTGCCCAGCCACACCGTCCCCAGCCCAGAGCATGGCAGGGGTTATTGTGGCCTACTACAATTAAAAATTCAATTGCCTTATAACTTATTTGTAACTCCACATCATAACGTGATTCACACTATGCTTTTGCCAAAAGGGCTCTGCGATACCACCAATCTCCACAGTTTTTACACTGACATAAACCCCAAGGTTCACAGTTTCCTCTGCAAGTAGGACAGATGATGTTGGTCATGAGCTGCAGTCTCTGTGTGGTTCCTCCTCCCCCTCCTCTTCTGAGAGCTGAGTAGCAGAGTGGTTTCCGTCAGGTGCTGGTAGAGGTTCCCAGAACAGTTTCACGTTTCTTGTAGGGATCCAGCAAGGTCCTTTTTCTGTGGAAATACAAGCAAAACCTCTTCCTCAAGTGATCAAAGGGTAAAGGCCAAGGATTTTGCCAGATTCTAGGTCACAGATCAGTACCGGTGGTTTCTACTTGCAGGAAAGCTATGTGGATGATGCAAAATGCCTAGTCATAGGGGGATTTAAATCCATCATGGAACAGTTAAGATAATTAAAAACATATAGGGCTTTCTGAAATAAAACAGGTCCAGGAGACTTCTTCTCCTTTTTAATGCCTTTATTAAAAGTGATCAGCTCAGGATTGGCCAGCTCGGCAGGGCTGCAGTCTCCCGTTCTCTCTCCCAGGGCGACCCAGAAGAGGAGGATATGCACAGCTCTGTCCACTAGGGGCAGAGCTGGGGATCAGGTCCTCGTGGGAGCCTTTAGGGCGTGATGATCCCTTCGTTGTTACT
This sequence comes from Melozone crissalis, assembly GCF_028551555.1. Classification (NCBI taxonomy): domain Eukaryota; kingdom Metazoa; phylum Chordata; class Aves; order Passeriformes; family Passerellidae; genus Melozone; species Melozone crissalis. The sequence goes on from NW_026535957.1 coordinate 981,121, forward strand.
TTTCCCGGCCCCGTCCCCCTCAGTTTCGGCGCTGGGGATGACTCCCATGGTCAGGGCGAGAGGGACTCCAAAGGTGTTCAGCATCTCTGGAGGCTCAGCACTCGGCTCCTCACGTCCAGACATCACTCCAGTTTCTCAACTCTTATTTGGCTCGTTGTTTTAGGGGTTTCTTTGTGGGTTTGGAGGCAGGGGTCCCACACAGCATGCTGGTCCTTGGAGTCACTTTGCATAGCCCCCCTCACCCTCTCAGGTCTCTTCACTACTCTGGGGAAAAGTACAACTTAGCCAACTTAGCCTCGGGCAAGGCTCTGCTACTACAAAAGGAGCAATTAGCCACAACGACCCGTGATTACAATAACAAAACACGCAGAACTTCGGCAGTGACAGTGATCTGGCTGCCTTTTTGTAATCTTTTCTCACAAAAAATTAACAGAATTTTTTGTTCATAACAGTCCCCCCTCTTTTTCTTTGATCGAGTTTAAATTTTAAGCTCGCATCAACTTACAATTTTTTTGTTTTGAATCGACTATAAATTTCTTGTGCACTTTGGTAATCACGGTTACTTAACTTTGTTACTTTCCTTGATTTCTTCAGGTTGGTCTGCACGTCAAATACTATTTTACTGAAAGAGATGAATAAACATAGTAAAAAGAGCAATCCTCCAAGTACACACACAGTGAGGAAAACTACCTTTTCCCATACATCCTTTTTGAAAATCTCTAGGTTCTCCCACCCACTGGGATCAAGTGTAGGAGTTTGTTCTTGATTATTTACACATGCTAATCTTTTTATTTCATTTGAAATGTTCCTAATAATTGAATTCTTTATTTTTAATACTGCCTGGAGCCGGATGACTTTGTTTAACATAGTTATTGGGATCTGAACTTGGCTTTTACAATTTTGGATTTTCTCAATTTCCATTTCACTTTGCCTGTTTTGTTTAATTTCTCCCAAATCATTATATATAGGAACTCCTAAACTTGATCCAGTTTCTTTGGGTAATAAGAAAATTTGTTTTATCACTCTAGCGATGCAGCTGACAGACCAGTCTCCTGACATCTTGGTGTGTGTTGTGGTATCAGAGATCAAACCTAGGGGTTTAGAGCTCTCCTGAAATGTGTTCCAAAAGGGGTTTATCTCTTTTTCAGTACACTCATAACAATCATAAACTTCATGGTGAGTACACTTGTCTCTTTTTTTCTCAACAGACTCTAATTTGTTTGAATCTCTTGGGATCCACTGGGTGGCTGAATACTCCACTGCTAAATACTTGTTACAAACAATTCTTCTTACCATTTTCACCATTTCCTTTCTTTTTACTAGATCTACTGATCTTGTTTCAGCAGCATCACATTCAAAGCGCAACCAGGCTTCCCCTATAGGGCACTCTTCTAGGAGTGGCTGCCTAAAAGTGGCAATATGGTATGCTATCCAATACACTCTCTTATTTTTCTGACAAAGGACCAATTGGGAGAGGTTAATACCATTTGGGTTAGAACTGATGTGGACTCTCAACAAGGAGCTCACTTCCTCCTCATAGAGGGGTTGGTAGCATTCACTGCATGGCTCAGCTGGGCTCCCCAGAGCACCACCAGCAATCAGAGCCATCATTACTATCCTTCCCAAGAGTCCGGTATGGGTCATCTTGCACAGCCTGCCCACCCGGCCTTGCCTCTTGGGGAATTTTACTGAGGAGAAGCTTCCAAGCTCTTTAGAGTCCCTTCCACCCACTTCTCTAGTTAAACCTCTCTTGGTCTGTTCCCTACCAATTTTGGTTTCTTCTAGGGGAGTGCTCTGTAGAGGATTAACCTGGAGTCTTTAGAATTAAACTGGGGAACTTGACCAGAATTACTTATTTACAGTCTTAGAATTTTTACCAACATAGTTTTCACAGAACCATCTTGAAACATTTTAAGCTGTGTTACAATTCTGATACCAATTTTTCCCATACAGTTCAGTTTTTTTGACTCTTCCTTCTGAGAGTCAACTTTAAATCTTTTAGTCCTTTTATCACAGTATACTCAGGTGAATTAACTTGTGATGTGGATGAATCCTTATCCAGTGGCCGGAGGTGAGTGGTGTGGACTCTGGCCCAGTGCCAGAGGGAAAAACTGGGACTCTGGCCCAATGCCAGAAGGAGAATGGGGTGGAGTCCAGTCCAATGCCAGAGGGAGAATGGGGTGCAGTCCGGTCCAATGCCAGAATGCCAGAGGGAAAAAAACCTGATGTTGAATCCTGGTCCAATGCCAGGGGGTGAGAGTTATGTGAGTCCAACCTTTTTCCTTTGGTCTGCACAGTCGAATTAGTAATGAAGAGTATACCTGAAACGGGCTTTCAAACACAGGCATTAATGGTCTGCTATTTTATGATTTTATCAAAACTCAGTTTCTCTGTTTAATGTTATTGGTTAATTTATCTTTTTCCATAGCTTGCATATTTCTCTCATACTCTGTATTTTGCAAGGAGTTGTATTTCTGTTAGCCAACTTAACTCCCAAAGTGCTTTTATTCTCCTATTTTTCTGCATATTTAATTTACTGATTTTCTGTTCTGTTTTCAAGATCTTATCTATTTATCTCTTGCTTCTGTTTCTTACTTTCAACTTAGAGCTTAAATACTTCTTTCAACCCCTTACACTGAAATTTTTTTTTCTTACACCATTCTTCTACACAATACACTTCCCTCTAAGGAGATGTGGTAACACTTGTAATACACAATCTACATTACCTATACTCTAATTCGTCTATATTCACTCTCTTATTTCTCAGTCACTTTCACACATTCCTTCACACCCTCAAGACAAACTGGATCCTTATTGCTAGAAAATCATGGGTCCCTATAGCCCCCCCCTCACCTTGGGGTTGGCCCACAGGTCTCAGTATCCCTGGGCCTCTTGGAAGGGCCCTGACTCTGGTTGCCTCTGGTGCACATTCACCTGTGAGGCTGTCTGCGTGTCACTCACGCTCTTACAGCTATGGCTCCCTCACACATCTGGAGAGCCCTAGTCTGGTTTGCAGGTCACACACACACACTTCAGCCAGAGGCCCCACCTGCCTGGGGGACACAAGCCTGGTTTGCAGGTCACACACACACTTTGGCCACAGCCCCCTTCCCACCTGCCCGGGAAGTTGAGGCTGACTTTGTGACTCACTCTCACACACACAACAAGACAACAAAAAGGTACCTTTTACTTTCACATTACTTATTACAAGTTTAGTTTTACTGGCCAGTTTTGGTGCTATTGGATATCCTTTCTACCTAGCTGTTTTTTTGTCTAACTTCAGATGTTACTTTGTTGGAACAGAACTTATCTGCTCCTGTATCAACCACAAATTCAAATTCTTCATTTAGGGGTCCCACCATAGAGTTTACCAAAAGATCTTCTAGATGTTGCATCGGGTCCACTAAAGTGTAAAGCCCCTGACCCTCTAATCATCACCTTTAAGGATCTTCCCTAAATTATCTTGTTCCCTGGCTATTGCCACATCGAAACTAAGCTTTCTGCAAAACCTCCTGACGTGTCCTACCTTTCCACAGTAAGAGCACCGTCGTTCTCTCAAAGGACCTTGAGGTTTCTCCATCCTTCTTGCACCTGACAATACTGGCCTATCCTTGCCTCCTCCTGGCGGTGGACCCGCCCACCCTGCACTTTCTCTAGCTACAGCAACTATGATCTTAGCCTTGGCCTTTGCTTTTTCTTCATCCCTCCTTCAATACACCTTCAATGCCTCTCTTAATAACTCATTTATGTCCTTCTCTTGCCAATCTTCAATTTTTTCCAATTTTCTCCTTACATCAGGCCAAGATTTGGTAACAAATTGGACTTTTAGTAGCATTTGACCTTCTAGGGTGTCTGGGTCTATTCTAGAGTACAACCGGAAGTTCCGCATTAGGCGATTAAGCCACGCAGCAGGAGTTTCATCCTTCTCTTGTGCACCCCCAAATGCCAATTGGGTATTAGTTCCTTTGGGAACTGACTCTTTAATCCCCTGTATTATCAAAGATCTATATTCCATTATGGCCTTCCTCCCTTCCTCCTGGTTAGGGTTCCAGCTGGGATCCGTTAGTGGCAATTTCTGTTCACCTGTTGGCACCTGCGGTCCTGGACGGTTGTCTTTCTCCCATATTCTTATGCCAGCCACCCTAATCATCTGGACCTCTTCTGGGGAAAATAATATACTCAGGATGGAATTCATCTCCCCTCAAGTGTAGATATTTGGACCTAAAACTTGATCCACTTGATTGGCTATGCCCACTGGGTCCTCAACTAGATGCCCTAACTCTTTCTTGAATCCTCTCACCTCAGAAGCAGTTAGGGGAGCATTCACAAAGCCAACACCTCCTGCTACTCCTCCCATAGGAACCTCTCTGAGGGGAAAGAGTATCTTTGCCTTGGAGGTCTTGGATCTGGTGCTACAGTACGGCCCATCTTCAGATGCTAAACTACTTTGAGGGATATCTGGGTTACCGTGAACTTCCTGCCCATCAGCAGGTGTATTTCATGATGGCTGTTTACCGGGCAAGGAGGCATTTGTGTCCCAACTAGAAGGAGGTAAAGGGACAGCAATAGGAGGGGGAGAAGAGCCTGAGTGGATATTAAGTGGAGCTAGAGAAGGGGTGGAGAATGCAGCAGGTGGAGTAGGCACTTGTGGTGATGCAGAAGGAACTGGAGGAGCTGAAGGTGGTGAGGGAGTGGTTGCTGGAGGAGGTACTGAGTTTATCATAGGGGAAGCTGAAGAGGTAGAAGGAGGAATTTGAGCAGGTGATAATGAGATGGCAGCTGGGGGAAGAACTGGACCTGCCATTTGAGGTGCTTGAAGAAGAGGATTGTAGAGTGGAGGGGCAGAAGGAGGCAAATAATCCAGGGGGTCCCATCTTTTACTAATTCCATCATCCCCTCCTTCATTCCCCTCTTTATTCTTCTGTACCTTACAAATTCACACCCCTTCATCCCCAATAGCGCTCTTTACCCAGCAAGCTACATACAATAATTGCTCAGGATCAGTATCGCCTCAAGCTGTCAGATAATTATTTAGTTGTTGGCACATCCACTTATCCTTTGTCCCACACCAAGGCCATCCTCCTTGCAACTCTAATTCTGGCCAGACTTCTACAAAATAATGGATCATTTTCACTTTATCTAATCCCTCCGTGGCCTCTACAGAATCCCATTTGTCTAACAGTTCTCCTAAGGGACTACTGGGAGGTATATCCCTCAGTCTCTTACTGGTCTTTTTACTATTACACCCTCCCATTTTTCAGGTCTCAATAGTAATAAAAATCCCAAAGGTGCCTTTATTGACCAGTAATTTCATAAAAACCTCTTGTTTGAGGAGCTTCAGCCTCCTCCACCGAACTTCAAATTTCTGCCTGATGCTCAGGACTTTGTACTGAAACAACTGCTCGATCTCTTGATTGCCCAAGTTTCCCAACGTCAGGTCTTACATCTATCGGGACTTGAACACACGAATCCTCGGCCTAAGAATCCGGGTGGTGCCTGTCTCCCTCAGTCAGGAAAAACAATTGCCTGATTTTTAGTTTGCCTAACCTGCCGATTTTTAGGCTTCACCGTATCAGGACTTAAAAGCAAACCGCAGCCTCCTTTGCTGGGGTTTGTGCCTGATTCCTTTGTCAGGACTTACTTTGCCTGCAGGGCTTGTGAGCTACCCGAATCCTTCTTGGGACTTACAAATCTTACTGGAATCCTCCTCAAGACTTACAAATCCTACCTGAACCCTTCTTGGGACTTACAAATCTGCCTGACTTCCCTTTGGCGTGCCACTCATACAACTATTCCCTCCGCACGCCCGGAGGGGGAGGCCCCTTTTTCCCCCTTAGGAGATGACTCACTCACACTAATTCCAAGCACTTCCCCCTGTTTCCAGCCAGCTTTCTCGCGAAAGCTTGGAAACGTGGTACTAAGGGGTCCACTCTCAGGTCGAGGGTCTGAGCTGCCGGCCCGCGTCTCACTCACACACACATGCACACGTCTCCCACTCCCGCCACCGGATTTCTCACCAGTCCGGTGCTCCGGAGCTCCTCTGCGTTGCTGCTCCTGAGCCGATCCCTCTGGTCCTGGTAGCCAGCTGTCCTTGAGGTCCAAGACGGCCAGTCCTGGTGTCCTCTTCAGGCGTGGCTATTCCGGACGAGCGCCCCAGCTGAAATAAACAGGGCCAGGAGACTTCTTCTCCTTTTTAATGCCTTTATTAAAAGTGATCAGCTCAGGATTGGCCAGCTCGGCAGGGCTGCAGTCTCCCGTCGTCTCTCCCAGGGCGACCCAGAAGAGGAGGATATGCACAGCTCTGTCCACTAGGGGCAGAGCTGGGGATCAGGTCCTCGTGGGAGCCTTTAGGGCGTGATGATCCCTTCGTTGTTACTTTTCCCGGCCCCGTCCCCCTCAGTTTCGGCGCTGGGGATGACTCCCATGGTCAGGGCGAGAGGGACTCCAAAGGTGTTCAGCATCTCTGGAGGCTCAGCACTCGGCTCCTCACGTCCAGACATCACTCCAGTTTCTCAACTCTTATTTGGCTCGTTGTTTTAGGGGTTTCTTTGTGGGTTTGGAGGCAGGGGTCCCACACAGCATGCTGGTCCTTGGAGTCACTTTGCATAGCCCCCCTCACCCTCTCAGGTCTCTTCATTACCCTGGGGAAAAGTACAACTTAGCCAACTTAGCCTCGGGCAAGGCTCTGCTACTACAAAAGGAGCAATTAGCCACAACGACCCGTGATTACAATAACAAAACATGCAGAACTTCGGCAGTGACAGTGATCTGGCTGCCTTTTTGTAATCTTTTCTCACAAAAAAAATTAACAGAATTTTTTGTTCATAACAATTTCTGTAGTCTTTCAGCAGGTGTATCTCCAGCTCCTCCCTTCCGCTGGGCCAGGAGATGCTTGAGGGAGCCATGGGCTCTCTCTATAATGGAGTGCCCGCTGGGTGAGTGGGGTATGCCCATCTTGTGGGTAATTCCCCATAAGGAGAAAAATATTGTTGACTTTATGGGAAATGTATGCAGGCCCATTATCTGTCTTAATCTGTTGCAGAATTCCTAATGTCACAAAGGCAGGAGTGAAATGATAACAAGCATCCTTTACTGTTTCTCCTGTGAGGGTTGAGGCAAACAGAGCACCTGAAAAAGTATCAATGGAAGCACACACAAATTTCAAATGGCTAAATTCAGGAAAGTATGTCATGCCTGTTTGCCAAATTTTTAGGGTATGTAGATCTCTTGGGTTGACCCCTGTGTTCACATTAGGAAGAGAGCAACACTGATAATCAGGACTTGTAGCAGTACTACTAGAGGCTTGCGCTGAAGTAAGCTGAAAAAGCCTTACGTTCTGGTGAAAAAACAAGTGACTCACCCAAGCCTGGTGAAATAAACAAGGCAGGAGACTTTTTCTCCTTTTAATGCCTTTATTAAAAGTGATCAGCTCAGGATTGGGCAGCTCGACGGGTCTGCAGTCTCCGTCGTCTCTCCCAGGGCGACGAGGAGGAGGAGGATATGCGCAGCTTTGTCCACTAGGGGCAGAGCTGGGGGTCCAGTCCTCATGGGAGCCTTTTCGGCGTGGTGACCCAGATGTTGTTGACCGCGCATTTCCTCTCCGGTTCCCGGCCTCGGGACGACCCCTGTGCTCAGGGTGAGGGACCACAAAGGTGTTCAGCATCTCCGCAGGCTCATCACTCTGTTCCTCACGTTTAGACATCACTCCAATTTCTCAACTCTATACTGGCTCATTGTTTTGGGGCTCTTTTCAGTGTGTTTGGAATAGTAGCTTCCCATGTCATGTTGGTCCCGAAGTTAGTTTGCATGCACCCCCTCCCACGTCTCAGTCCCTTCTCTTCACCGTCTGGGGAGGAGAGCCATTAACTCAGCCCCAGTCAGAGCTTTCACCGATACAAAAACAACTATTAACGACAACAACCCGTAATTACCATAACAAACAAGGAGCACCCAGCAGTAACAGTGGTCTGATTAGTTTTTGTAACCTTTTTCTCACAAAAAACTGGCAGATTTTTGTTTATAACAGTCCCCCCTCGTTTTCTCTGATCAAGCTTAAATTTAAGCTCGCATCAACTTGCAATTTTTGACTCATGAGCTTCATATTTAATTTTTTGTATTGATTATAAATTTCTTGAGCATTCTGGTAATCATGGTTACTTAACTTCATTATTTTTCTTGGTTTCCTTAGGTTGGCCTGCATGGCCAATACTACTTTAATGAAATGGAAACAAGCATAGTAAAAAGAGCAATACTCCAAGTATACACACAGTGAGAAAAACTTTTTCCCATACATCCTTATTGAAAATCCATAGGTTATCCCATTAACTGGGATCAATTGTAGGAGTTTGTTCTTGGTTATTTACACATGCTAATTTTTTTATTTCATTTGAAATGTCTCTGATAATTGTGTTCTTTATTTTTAATACTCCGTGAAGCATGATGATTCTGTTTAACATAGATATTGGAGTATGAACTTGGCCTTTATAATTTTGGATTTTCTCAATTTCTATTGCATTTTGCTTCTCCTGTTTGGTTTCTCCTAAATAATTGTATATAAGAACTCCTAAACTTGATCCAGTTTCTTTGAGTAATAAGAAGAAAGCTGGTTTTATTATTCTAGCTGTGTAGCTGCCAGACCAGTCTCTTGGCAATTTAGTGTATGCTATAGTACTAGAGATCAAAACCAGGTGTTAAGAGCTCTCCTGCAATGTGTTATCAGTTTCTGTTGGGCATTTCTTATATTTACACAGTTCTTTCATTTTCTAAGAGGGGTTTATCCCTTTTTCAGTACATTCATAACATTCATATACTTCATAGTGAGTACACTTCTGCCTTTCTTTTTTCTCAACAGATTATGTTAGGAACAAAAATTCGGTCAATTTTTTTTTTTGTGAGAAAAAAGTTACCACTACTGCTGGGCTGCTACCTGTGTTATGTTAATTACGGGTCGTTGTCGTTAATGGTTGTTTTTGTATTAGTAAAAGCCCTGGCTGGGGCGAGTTAATGGCCCTTCTCCTGAGTCAGTAATGGGTGGAGACCTTCCCGAACAGTGAGGAGAAGAGACCTGGAGGGGGGGTTATGCAAAGTGACTCCAGGACCAGAATGCTTTGTGGGACCCCCGACTCTAAACCCACGAAGAAACCCCTAAAACAACGAGCCAAATAAGAGTTGAGAGACTGGAGCGATGTCTGGACGTGAGGAGCCGAGTGCTGAGCCTGCAGAGATGCTGAACACCTTCGGAGACTCTCGCCCTGACCATGGGAGTCGACCACGGCGGTGAGACCAGGCCAACTGGGTGGGAGGGGCAACATCTGGTGGGGAATACCATGCCCTAAAGGCTCCCACGAGGACCGGATTCCCCCAGCTCTGCCCCTAGTGGACAGAGCTGTGCATATCCTCCTCCTCTGAGTCGCCCTGGGAGACGACGGGATGCTGCAGACCCGTCGAGCCGCCCAATCCTGAGCTGATCACTTTTAATAAAGGCATTAAAAAGGAGAAGAAGTCTCCTGGCCCTGTTTATTTCAGTCAGACCTGCTAATGTGACAGCCTGGCTGGCAGCCAGCACTGCTTCTTCCATTTGAATCACAGTTTCTGCAGATATCAGAATATCATCCATGTAATGATACAACAGAACATCAGGCATACATTCCTGGATTGGACTTAGGGTCCTTGCAACATTCCATTGGCACATAGTGGGGCTGTTGCTCATGCCTATTGGTAATACCCTCCAATGATATCGAATTAATGGTTCCTGCATATTAATGCTTGGTACAGAAAAGCTGAAGTTTGGCACAACATCTGGATGCAGCAGAATACCAAAGAAACAATCTTTTAAATCAATCACTGTCAAATGCAAATTTCTGGGGATCATAGCCCCAGCTGGAGGGCTCCCATTTCTTCTATTACTTCACTTATTTTCCCTAAGTCATTCAACAGTCCTCACACTCCAGATTGCTTTCTGATCACAAACACAGGGGAATTAATTCCAAGGGCTATTAGACAAGACTATATGCCCCTTTTCCAGCTGTAGCTGTACAAATTCCTGTAATATGCACTATTTGTCTAATGACAGGGGCTACTGGTTCACCCACACAGGATCAGAAGTTTTCCAAATTTGGGGGTGTCACACATCCCAATGACCCCCTATACGAAAATTTGAATGCATAAAAATCCCCCACGATGTTAACACATCCCTGCCCCACAAAACCAGGGGAACAGAAAGCAGAAAAAGTTTTACCGTGGCTATCTGCCCATCAGGCCCTGTTATTGGCACCAAGTATTGGCTCTGCAAGTTTTCACAGTTCCCACCCACGCCAGAGAGTACCTGAGGCACAGCCATCAGTGGCCACTTACTGGGCCATTGGCTTTTTGAGATAAGTCACATCAGCTCCTGTTTTAATAAGTCCTATCAGGACTATGTCTTTACCTTTCAGAGTCACTTTGCATTGGCATGTTGAACCTGCAGATGTAATGCGTTTTGTCCATAAAATCTGTGGGACCCCTGTAGAACCAAAACCCCCCTCCCTCTTCTCAGCTATTGGGAGTGCAGACAGTGGTGCTGCAGGAAAGGGTATAAGTTGAGCTATATTGCTCCCAGCCCGGACTACACAGGGCAGATGAGGAGTCCAAGCCATGATCTTTATTTCCCCAAAGGAATCAGAGCCTATAGCCCCAGGGAGAACAAACAACCCTGTTATCGAGGTGGAAGGTCTGCTTATAATCAAAGCGTGCATATTCTGTCCTGGCGGTCTGAAAACCCCTGTGAGAAGCAAATGGACTGAAGAATCAAATAATGTTACTGTGTCGGAGGTTGCCAGGTCCATTCCTGCACTGCCTGGGGTGGATGGTTGTAAGTCAGCAACAGTTGCTCCGCAGACATGGGCAGGGCTGATTAGAAGTTCACGGTTGCTCCCAGCTGCTGCATCCTTGTACATCACCGTCCCACACTGTGAGAGAAGTTTCCCTGCAAAGGCTGGCAATTCTGGTGGAACTTAGAGCAGCGTATATTAACAAAGTGAGGGCCTTTTGGACAGCAAGGGCATACACCCAGCACTTTATGGTTTTGCGTTCTTTGGCAGTCTCTGCAGATATGTCCATGAAATAATCACAGGTAGGAGACCTTTCTCCTTAATGCCTTTACTAAAAGCTATCAGCTCAGGCGAGGAGAACCAACTGGTCCATGCTCATGCCACCTGCCATCGCTGCTCCCAGGAGCGACTCGGTGGAGGAGGAAGAGCGCAGCTTCGTCCACTGGTCTGTGGGCAGAGCTGGGAGTTCCATCCTCACGACAGCATCAGGAAATCCGTTCTCTTTTGGTTCAACATTTGAGGTCCTCTGTCTAGATGACATCTTTTAGGTGAGGGTGAGGGGGTTAAAAGGATCTTGGCAGATACTAGATTCTGTTCCTCACGTCTAGCCATTGCTTTGATTCATCAATTTTGTGTTGTTTCTTTGTTTTAGGGGTTTTTGTCTAGGTTTGCTGAGGGGTCCCTCCTGTTGCATGCTGAATCCAATGTCATTTGCATGCCTACTCGATGTCCCTTCCCCTTCACCGTCTGGGTGCCATTTTCCCGGACGCAGCAGGCCGACGCCCGGCTAAGGGAGCCAGCCTGTGAAAAACGCCAATCACTTGTTTTTAAAAATTTAAAAGTTTAATAGTAATAAAATGGTTTAAAAGAATAGTAACACAATTAGAGTAATAATAATTTGGACAAATTGAATTAAGACAATATGACACAATAAAAACAAAGAGTTACAGACATCTGGGTACCTTTTCTGGGCATCACGAGCCCCGAAAAAGGACACCTGTTAACAAAGGATTAACCCTTAAGAACAATAGTCCGTTGCATATTCATACACTACATACATGATGCATAAATTCCATTCAAACATAGGATTCTGTCTGGTCAGTGTCAACTTCTTCCTTCTAATCCTAATAGCGCCTCGGAGGCGGAAAGAAGTTTGTTTCTTCCGATAAGAAGGCCATAAATTCTTTTTCTCTGAAAGATCTCGGTGTCCTGTGGCTGTTATCTCACTGCAAGTCCTTTCTTTTAAACAAAGCATCTTACATAGCATAGTTTCTATTTTAACAATTTTTAAAACCTAAAATTATATTTAACAAACTATTTCAGAAAATTAATACAGCATTGCTTTCTAACACAACACATATAATATTCATTTTAATATTTGCGAATAGCCAATCATAAAATACATGCATTTTTCACAGGCCCATAGCTGCCCCCGCGGGACACGGCAACCTGGGCTGGTACCCCTGGCTCGGCCGGGACCCGCGCCGAGGCGGGAGCGCCCCCCCCCCCCCCCCGCTCCTCGGGGCGGGTCCGCACCTCCGAGGCACCACCCGTGGGTCTCCCCGGTACGGTCGGGACCCGCGCTGAGGAGGAGCACCCCCCCTGCTCCCCGGGGGTCACCCCCGGCACGGGCCGGCCCGCGCCAAAAGGTCGGCCCCCGCTGGGGCAGCGGCGGGCTGGCTCGAGGCACTTTTAAAAGGGAAACTGCTAACAGGAAATTACAACATGAAATTATTAACAATAAATAGTTAGTATAGTTAGTACTCCAACTTGGCAGCATTTGGTTTAACTTGTGAACTCTGCAACCTTTAAAAAATGGGCAGCTTTTTCTCCTCATAAAAGTCCATATTCCCTGCAGCCAAAACAAGCCAGATGTTTCCCAGGGGTTAATTTCATGACAGCAAAAGTGTCTGCTATTCCTTGCCCCAAGGCTTGATATTGACTGCTGTGGTGTGTTGTAATGTCCCCAAGCGGTTGCACACTTGTATCGTTTGGAGTAAAGTGGGTTCAGGTTCAGGGGGTAAAGATTTTAAAAGCTGCTTACTTTGGCCAGTTTGAGGAGTGTAATTTCCCCGGCTTGCTCACTATTGACTTGTCTCTCCTATGTTTGTTTCAATCTGTCCACAAACTGCATGTAAGGCTCTTGTGGACCCTGTTTGATATTTATGAAGGACTATTGCAGAGTTTTGGCATCAGGAACCTTAAGGAATGCCAGGCGAGCTGCCTCTGTAATACCCTGTAGGGCTTCTCTTGGTAAGGTGGCTTGGCTATTAGGGTCAGTATGCAACCCCTTCCCTGCAAGGTGGTCAATAGTTAAGGCAGCCAGGGCTTGGTGTGCATGCCCTGCATACGTTGCAATTAAATTCTCCAGTCCTTTTCTCCATTGTGCCATAAATATTGCATATTGTGTCAGTGTGAGCAACAGATTTACCAGGAACTTAATGTCATGAGGAGTCATGAGGTGAATAATAAATGTTGCTCATAACAAATTACTAAAGTAGGAGAGCCACAGTCCATATTCCACAGCGGTACAGTGCAGTTCCCTAATTTCTGAGTGATATAGGGGCTCCCATTGTGGATTTCCCCCATCGGGTTGAATTGCATGGGGGCGACAAAGGTTTCTGCAGCAGTGTTAAAGTCTCTGTCCTTAAGGGCTTTCCTTTTTATCTGTAACCAATTGTTACACGTATCCAAAGGGAGTAAGCTTGCATCTTTTTCGGGGCTGGGGTTGAAAGAGTCCAGCTCCCCTTCACTGCTAGGGCCAGTGTCTGCCACATAAGCGAAAAGCGTCCAGCGGCTCTGGGATCACTGGCAGTGTGGGAGTGGGACTGGGGGTGGCGATCAGGCTCTATATCTGGCACTCGCTGGGGAGAGCATGCAGACGGGGAGCGGGAGCTGGGCAGGTTTCGATCCGGCGCAGTTGCTGGGGCCATCTCTGCGTAGCCTCACAGGCTGTAGCCTTGCAGGCTTCCCCGCTCCCTCCCTCTTTTTAATGGCGTCCATGACTGCCCTCCAAGCAGGAAGCATTCAGAGCTCTGGCTCGCGGGCAGGCAGAGTAGCCAAGTCATAGAGCTTTACACTGACCTTATCTCAGAAATGAAAAGTTAAATACAGAAGAAGGGGTAGCACTGGGGACCATGCATGACACCAATTGTAAAAGTGACTTAAGGTCGTGTTTTTGGATGGAGGAGCTATGCCTGCCCAGAAGGGCAAGCATGGTTCCAAAGACATCTCTCTCTTTGTACATGTCCTATCCCATTGCTTTAGTTCCCCTGGCTCACCTGTTGCAGCAGACAAGCAATTGTGGGCCCAAACATGGTTGTCTCACTGTCATGATCACTTCCAGGGGCTCGCCAACTGCCACCAATTAGGCCAGGTATTCTTCCTCCAAGGAGGCACCAGCTGTCAGCGATGGAGGGAGGCGGAGAAGACTGATTTGGTGATCAGAATACTATTTTATTGTGGGATACAAGCACTTTTATAATATTTTAGGGAGACTAGATATGTGTACTACAATGGTTAGGTTAAAATCACAAACACACACTTGGCATAAAACAACATCTCTTGCTTGCAGAGTTTAAAAGGATTTTCGTTTTCCGGTAAACCCATCTGAATAAATCTGCTTGCTATCTAGATCTAATTTTCAAAGTTCCATTTGCTTTTGCCAAGACATTTTTTCTATCAAATCTCTTATGCTAATAAGTCCAAAGTACTGTCTGTCTTGTGCACCCCAACAGGCTGGCACCAGCAGTGACCTCTCACCGTGTCCCTTTCAGGGTGCCATCACCATGGGTGTCAAGCTGTTCCTGAGGCCGAGCTCCCAAAGGATCTGCCAGCAGCACTCCTGATGCCTCGAGAGCAAGGTGCTCTTTCTTCTAGGTAGAGAGGTGACGGCTGTGAGCTGGAGGAGAGTGAATGCTGCTCCAATCATGGAGATTTGAAGAAGCCCCAGCATCTCCAAGAGGGGCCAGCAGCCATCGTTCCACACTTGCCTGGGGTCCAAGAAGCCTCTTGGCATCAGCAGGGGGATGCCTCTTGTGAGTGTGCAGTGAGTGCAGATGTGAATAATAGATTCTGCACCAAAAATGGGAGTGTGAGGGACCCTCTGGCTCCACAGGGCACAGCAGCAATGGGCAATGAACACAGAAGGAACCTCAGAAGATTCCTGGGTGAGTACAGGGCCACCCCTGTGGCCTCTAGGCAGGGGCCCGTGTCCCCTCCCAAGGCCAGGGCTGGCAGGTGTGTGGCTGTTTCCAAATGTCTGGAAGAGGCCTCGTGCTCTGCTGGGCTGCATCAGTGGCTGGAAGCAAGAGCCCCAGCTGCCCCCAAGGCTGTGCAGTTCTCCTGCTGCAGCCTGTCCCCACAGCTGTGTCCCTGCCTGTCCCCACAGCTGTGTCCCTGCCTGTGGCCAGGCTCTTGGCTCTCTGGCTGCCAGCTGAGGGAGAGCCACACTGCCTCAGGGCTCCCTGCTCTGCTCCCTGGCCATGGGCTGAGCAGATTGCAGGGCCGGCTCTGCTTCTGGCAGCCAGCAGCTCTTTCCTGCTCCAGGTGAATGGTTCAGGTGCCATCCCGTGGGCACGGTGGTGCTGATTCTGCTGCTGCTGGTGCTGGCTTTGGGGGTGGCCTTGGCTGTGCTGGCAGGTAAGGGAGGGGCAGCAGCCTGGGCCCAGCCCCTCGGGGCAGAGCGGGCTCCCTGCTCCCTGCACAGGGGAATCCTCAGACTTTCTCCTCTTCCCCCTGCAGCACCACAGGTTCCAGTCACACCTGGGACTCCACAGTGTGTTCTGGGCTGTCCCTTTGACTGGGTTGGGCACAAGGGGGTCTGCTACTACTTCTCAAAATATCATGGCACATGGTAGCAGGGCCAGGAACGGTGCTCCAAGCTCAATGCCTCCCTGGCCATTGCCAAGGATGAGGAGGCCATGGTGAGTGAGGGGCTGCGGGCGCTGTGTGGTGGCTGAGGGCAGCCTGGGGGCGCTCCTGGGCCGGGCTCGGTGCTCGTAGGGCCGGGGCTGCAGCCCTGGGCCGGGGCCTTGCAGGGAAGGAGCCCCGGCGTGCGGGGGGAGCCCCGGGCACGTGTCCCCCCGAGGGGCCGGGGCAGCTCCCACTCCTCTCTCCTGGGCAGGATTTGCTCTTCCGCCTCCGCGGGAACGGCGATTTCTGGCTCGGGCTGCGCAGACGGGGCAAGCGCCTGCACTGGGGGGACGGCAGCAGCTACAGCTCCCGGTGAGTGCCGGGCAGCCGGGCAGGGCCTGGGGGCACAGGGGCACAAGGGCTTCCCCTGGCAGCCAGTGCTGCCTCTGCTCCTCCCTGCAGGGTTCCTGTCTTTGGCAATTCCGAGTGTGTGTACCTGGCTGATGAGAGATTCAAGAGTGACAACTGCTCCAATGAGTGGCCGTATGTCTGCAGCAAGGCCCAAGCTCCCCTGTAACAGGGGCTGCGGAAAGTGTCTTCTGCACACTGGGCAGTGCCAGCTTCACCTCTGAGCCCAGCACAGCACTGTCCTTCCTCAGCTGCGCCCTGTGCCTTGCACTTCCTCTCAGGGTCACCTCAGTGCCTCTTCATCCCCAGTGCCAACGCTGGGCTGGGGCTGCAAAGGAAAAGTCTCTGCAATCCATCCTGCCACCGACGCTGCCTGCAGTGAGTGCATTACCCTCATTATATGTGGGAAACATGGCTCACTATTTACACTTTTTTTAAAAAGTTTATTAAGGTTAAAATCCCACCCTGGGATGCTCTCCTGTTTGCACTGAATTAAGTTAAACTGCATTTTCTATATACTGTTTCATTTTAGAGCTACATGCATATTTATACAAGTTTTGAAGAATTCCAACATAACTTTGAATTTACGTTTTTTTTTGTTTTTTCCTTTTGACTTGTTTTCAGGCTATTTTGTACTTTAAAGTAATACATTTAATCTTTTTCTAGTGGTTCTATCTTTTTGTATTTTCACTCCCTGATACCGATGGTCCATAAAGTCTTTTTTTTCAATGTTCTGCTTTTTCTTTCTATTATCTTGTCTTTCTGATAAGAAAGTCCTTGAATGTGGGAAATCAATTATTTTACACCATTTTCTGAGTTACTTACATTGTTGTAGTGTGTTTTTATACTTTGTAATACTTTGAAGTAGTTTTTGTTTGTATCCCTGTATTTTTCCCAAATGGTTTATCCCAGATGGTTCCCACCTCCCTTTACCTGTCTAATCCCTCTCCCTGGCTCTCTTCAATCCCCAAACCCCCACCCTGGCTCTCTTCAATCACTCAGCATCCCACCCCCTCCATCTGGAAGCTTCGTCCAGGTCGTTGACTGATCAGCCAGAGTCCAGGGGTCAGTCCCCCAAGCCTTGCCCCATACGCTGTCCTAAATGTCCATTCCCCAGTGCCCATCCCTTAGGGTCACTCATTGGTCAGTAAAATGTTATCTACTTTCGGTTTCCACCTCCCTTTAAATGTAACCTTGTCACCTCTCCCGGGGATCTCAGCAGGAGCCCCCTGAGGTGCAGGAGCTCCCCAAAGCCCCTGAATAAAATCTTGGATTCACCCCTGCTAAGAGTCGGCCCTTTATCTTCTCCCGATGTCTCTGGTGTCTCCTCTGCTGCAAAGGTGACCAGCCCAGCTGCCCTCAGTACCCTCGGGTGTCTCCGTGCTGTTGGCCGGGTCGGGGCTGCCCCCCAGTGTCTGGGACCGGGGACTGGCCGAGGGCTCCTGAGAGGCTCCCAGAGGGACAGAGACATTACATGAAACAATAATTTCAACATTTCAGTCTCTATTATGCTATGGTCTAAGAAAGTATCTGTTACACCACTATTTATAAAAGCTACAGGGTGCATACATAAACTGACAGATTATACTGTATCAAAAGCAGTAATTCCAAATTGTACTGTATGAGGATTTTTGTGATCCATAATAACTTGCAAAACAAATGTTAATACATAAATGCAGAAGGCAATGCCTATATTTGTTATAAATAAGATTATACAACAAGCTCAAGTAGGAAATCCAAATTACCCTGGGCTCCTGGAAATCATCACAAACTGGCCTGAAGGTGAGAATTTTGGATTGTCCTTGGAAGATGTAAGAAACGACCCTCACTTTTAATATCTTAAAGGTTTTTTTAACTTTAAAAAAATTACAACAGACTGAATGAGGAAAAATTACAGCTCTGGGGGGTCTCTGGGACTGGCAGCCATGTGCTCATTTATAAAATTGATGCTTTGCCTTTTATACCCTCAGCCCCTTCCAAAGCTTTGTCAGTCAACTCCTTCTCTGCCCTCCACAGGTGGAGATCACTTCCTCACACCTTGACTGGAGCTCAGGTGTAGTCCTGTGGCCCCTCCTGGTAATGAGCCAACCCTCCCCAAATGCCCTGGGAACTGAGGATGGTACAAGGGGGAGGGAAAGGGGATTGTGGGGGCACATATTACAGTAACAGCACTCTACATCTACAAAACTTCTCACATACACATAATATCTGTCTCTCAATTGTGAGAGCCAACCATCACATCATTCACCTATAAAAAACCCCCCTTCTTTTCCTATGAGTCATTTGTCTCAAACAATTAGCTCTAATTTTTGATTCTGATAATCTGCTCTTACTTCTCAAAAAAATATTTTGAATGAATAATACTAGCATCTGTTGATGTGGGTGAGGACCGTGGGAACACAAGGAAAAATCTCTTTTTTTTTTTTAGCCACACCTATTTGGAATGGACAAAATGGGATCACTGAGGTCTGGTTTGGTTTTTTTACCCCCATCTACCATGCCCATGGGGCTGCTACTCATAGCAGGTGTATCTTAGTGGTGAGTACAGAGGCCAACTCAGTCTTACCTTCTTGTCCTGTTGAATTAAAAGACAGCTGAGCAATGACAGAGGCCTGGGGTGTCTTTCTTGCCCCCACCTTGCCATGCCTATGGGGTTGCTGCCCACAGCAGGGCTATGGAATCTTCTTGGTGGTGAACACAGGGGCCAACCTGGTCTTGTTCTCTATTTCTTGTTTCACTCTACTTGTTGGTCCTGAAGGAAACTGCCCCAATACCACTTATGGTTCCCTGTGTACTTCCTCTCAACAGATGCTTGTAATTCTCATCTACTAAAACAGGACAATTACATCAATAAACAATACAGGTCAAACTCCCCACCCAAAGTATTAGTTAAACAATCTTCAAGCTCTCTGGAAACTTGACTCCACTTTTCGGACATCTTCAGTCTTTGGTTCTCTCTCACCTGCTCTGCATGTTACAATCTATTCTTTGGGTTCTCTCACCAGCCTTTAATTCTGTTGCCCTGAGTCCCTCTCGCTCTGCGCTTGGCACAGCCCATTCAGCTCTCAGGTAGAAGGATCCTTCCAAGCCAAAGGGATTTCTGAAGCATTCCTAAGCTGCAGCACCTGGATGCCTTCAGGCCATCCATCCAAAAGGAAAAGTGACTTCTGGACCCTGAGAGAGCCCAGTGATCTGTTGGCAGGAGAAATCAGGAATGGAGAAGGTGATTCCAGCTCTGCTGGTTGCTGTTCCTCCCCATTAGACAGGAGAGGATCAAGCACATTCCATCAGCCTTTGCTTCCTCAGGGCATGAAATCCCTGAGGAGACAAGGCTGCCTCAGGGCCATCAGATCCCACCTGGGAGAAGGAAATGCTTAAAACCTCATCATGGTCTCAGCCACTCAAATGAGGAACTTTTCTTGTGGGTCCCCAGTACCATTTCCAACAAAGCCCAGCTGGTGCTGAAAATTGCATTCACATTCAGGGGGCAAAACCAATAAGGAGTCACAGACATCTGAGGCAAAATGAGTCACACATAAAAGTAAAATTTCTCTTTGTTTTTAACAGAGGCAGATTTTCAACTTTTAAGCCCAACTCTTCTCTGACACACAAAGGGGCATAAAATACAGAAACACTTTAGTTCTAACTTGAAAAATTTGATTTTTGGCAATTCTATTCACACATGAAGTGCGGCTGGATGAACACTACTGAAGCACACAAATACTAAGACTACTACTGCAAACTGCAGAAATTACTGGAAAGTCTCTTCTACTGGCACAAGTATAAACATGTCTAAAGGTTTCCTTGTATGGAGAGTAGCTAAAATGAATGATTCCAACATCAAAATCAACTGGAAAAAATTATTTCAGGTAAAGTGTTAAAGAAATGAACACTGTATTGTAGATATATATTATAGTATGGGATTTTTGCATATATTAAAGTGGATTTTATAAGTGTGGTGTTAATGTGACTTTGCTAAAAGTACATAGTTTCTATTTCTGTTGTTAACTAAAACTTAGAAATAGCTGATCTAGATATGCTTGTGTTAAAATGCCTGCTTGGTTGAGATAATATCTAAGGAATACATGATGCTAACTATCAGCACTCATCTCCTGAAGGCAGTGTGGACCCCAGCCCAAGAACTGAAGGTGATGATAAAATGGACTAAAACCACAACCAAGAAATGTGCATGCTCTAAATGCACAGGACCCAAGGAAGAGCCATGCAAAACAGTTCTTGGGGCATGTAAACCAGTTTGGGAAAAAATTTAAATATGCACCAGGCTGATGTAATAGAAATGCTGTATAAGTGTGCTTCCAAACTAGCAGGTGTGCTCCGTGCTGAGGGCCAAGAGACTCCCAGCTGTAACCTCTGCTTTGTTGTCTTTGTCTCCTATTAATGTCCTTTATTAAAGTTTTATAGTTTACCAGGAAAGGGAACAGTGTTTATTCAGGTATTTTCTGAGTCATATTTTCAAGATGATAAACAGAAACTAAACTGTCTGAGGGCAAGAGAGCATTACAGTGAGTAACAGTCTGACATGGGAAAAATTTAGGGAAGCAACACAAAAGCTTTTTATCTAACTGAAAGTCTGTTGAACCACTAAGCAGCTGAACATGCCTTTGGGAAAGATACTGTTAAAACCAAAGGAATTCCCTCTTCTCCGTCTGGCCGGCAGTGAGGTACCACAGCCGGGCGGGGGCTGCCACCGGCCGGGCTGGGCCCCTTCCCCATCCCAGCCCCGCTGCCGGGCAGGGAGAGGGGGATGCTGCGGGCCGGATGGAGCCGGCCTTGCTCTCATCTCACTGCTTGTTACAGCCCCAGCCCGGCACAGCCGAGCCCTGGGAGCAGCCCCAGGCCAGCATCGGGATTTTACCCCCGAGAAGAGGCCGCAGCCATCGGGCAGGGCAAGGAGAAGCCGCCCCTGTCCCACCCAGCCCAGCCCCGAGCGCTGCTGCTGCTGCTGCTGCTGCTGAGCTCTGGCCGGGCTGATCAGATCGGAGCCGCTCCCCAGCCGCAGCTCCGGGTCTGGAACGGGGTCAGGGCAAACATCTGCAGGCTCCATGCAGCACACAAACCCTTTCAGTGCTTCAGTCCTCCCTCGAGTAAGAGAGAAGAGCAAGATACAAAAGTGTAAAAGAACAACATGAAAACATCACGGTCAGTGAGGAGGAAGTTAAGTCCCAGATGGGAGGGACGAGGAGATGCCTTGATTTTAAAGCTGAAATCCCCTTAAAAGCTATGGTGAAAAGACACTTTTCCCTATAACACATAAAACTATGGGGTGATGAAGGCTTCAAATTGATATCCAACAAAGGCCTCCACACTAAAGGAAGCAGATTCTAAAGTAGCTGTACTCTCCTGTCTACCAACCCAGGAGGACACTTGTCTTGAATACAAGCTGTGTTCCCACTAAAGGCTGAGGCAAAGAAGGCATTGAGCACCTCTGCCTCCACCTCATCTGCAGTTACTAAGGTCCTTCCTGCATCCAAAAGAGAACAAAAGCTCATCTTACCCTTCCTTTTACCATTAATATATTTGTAAATACAATTTTTATTATCCTTTACAAAAGTTGCCAAATTAAGTTCAAGCTGAGCTTTGGCCTCCCTAATTCTTTCCCTACATATCCTAGCAGGCCCCTTAAATACTTCCTGAGAAACCTGACCATCCTTCCAAAGCTGATACATCCTCCTTTTATTCGTAAGGTCCTTGAAAACCTCATTGCCCATCCAGGCTGGACTTTGCATCGTAGATTTTCTTTTTTGGTGCACAGGGGCAGTCTATTCTTGTGATATCAGGATCTCTGTTTTGAAGCACACCCACATTTCCTGGATACCTTTAAGGGCTGCTTCCCAAGGGTCTTTCTGAGAAAGTATCCTAAATAGGTCAAAATCTGCCCTCAGGAAGTCTAACATAAAAACTTTATGAGAAGTTGTTTAAACTTCAAAGAAAGAAGAGTAATCCCATACTGTCAGAAGAAAATCTCTGTTTCCAGGGATGAAGATGATTTTAGAAATAAATAAGAACTTTTGCCTTTAACCAGCTCATATTTAAAATGATACCCCATAAGTCAACATGACCCATGAACAAGCTGTAGGAAGGATGTAGAAAATGGCAGAAATTTCCACCAGGCAGCTGCTATTTATGACCAAAATAGGAACCAGGAGAAAACTCTTTCCTGTTGTGGAGAAGTCTCCATAACATTAACAAGAGGGACTTCTCTCCCTAAATGAACTGAAGAAAGACTTTTTAGAGGTAGTATACTAACTGAAAATTTTTATTTAGTTTCTTTACATTGTCCGTGGAAAAGAAAAAGTTGTGGGAGGAGTAGAGGTTTTAGGTTTCTAAAGGGTTTGCTTTAATTCTTGCCACTTTTTCCCTTTTAGTTACTATTTTAAAAATTTTCTTTAGACCCTTTTAAAGTTTTAAGCCTGTTTTAATTGTCTCCAAACTGGATCTCCCAGCAGCAGGAAATGAGTACACTAGTGATTGATCAGCACCAAAACCACTACACAGGGCACTGTAAGACTTGGCTTTTTCAGAGAGAGGAGGGAGGAGCAGAATCTTACCAAAGCTTTGCCAACTTTGTGTCCTCTCACAGAGAATATAACAAAAGTGACTACACTGTTATGAATGAGGTCCCCATATGTCTAATTTAATAAACCACAAAATTAGAATTCAGCACCAATTTTAATTGAGCAGCAATTTTATATAAAATAATACAATCAAATATAATCAAGCAGATATAAGATAATTTGGCAGTGGTTTGGATAAAGCATAAGCAAAACCAATCGATTGGGGTACGGGAAAGGGTTTTTCTCACCCTGTCTCACGTACAAAAGGCAAAAGGATCCAAACACAACTTATATACTGTATACTAACACACATTCATCAATCTTTTCCTGGGGATTTCCTAAATACCCTCCTGTTTTCGATTATTGAAATCTATGTCACCACACTGCACAGCGCATGCTCCGCCTGTTGCTGAGGGGTCTTTTGGCTTTTTGGGGGTTGTTTCTGCTGAAGGCTTCTCCTCATCCTCACTGTCCTTTGAACAACCCCACAGGTTGAACATGTGCCCCAAGTCTTGTGTTTTAGAAGCCAGCATTATATTCCAAAAATGAGCCTTATTATTTCATAGATACCTGGAATCATCCCAATTTTGTCCATCCCAAGACCAATTTTGCTTTGGGAGCTGTCCCAGTTTTGTTCCTCACAAGGCCTATTGTGTTTTAGGATATTGCTCATCTCAATAGTCCATCCTCGATCCTATTTTTCCATGAACATCTGAGAACATCTGTTTCATGACACTAATTACATATCCTTTTCCTCTATTACTTTTTAAAAAAATATTTTCTAAAATATCAATACAGTTGCAATTATTAGCACGAATCATATTCATTTAGCACAATTTCCCCATTTTCTCTTTTGATCACATTGATTCATGCTTTTTAATAAAAGACTGAATCTTGGTATCATCTACATCCCCAAAAATCCAGGTTTTCACATTCCCTCATTTCTCTTTTTGATCAAATTCAATACATGGTATTTTCACTTACATAATGCAGGAGATAAAAAATGGTGTAGGCAACAGTTCCAATAATGAGTCCAGCTAGTATAAACCACCAGATTTCCCCAAAGGGGTTCCAACTTTCAACAGGTACAATTTGCTTCTTTTGATCAACACTTTTCCATTGTTATTTATTTTTAGACAGCATTTTAACGTGTTATATTTTTCTCAAACTCCTCCTTTTTCAGCCATTAGATAGTCCAAGGCCAATCTGCTTTGATAGACTGTTACTAGCAGGTGCACACTTTGCTGGGTAGCTGTTTTGTTCAAACTGACCTCAATTACCTTTTGCAGTCTTATCAAATGATTTAACACATAGTTTGGAGTTTTATATTCCCTGGATCTGTTTAGAGCCCAAATAGCCGGATCGTAAAAGTTTATGATCCTTTCTGTGGGCCATTTATTTTCACTCCATTTATAGCTGCCCCTTATCAACAGGTTTAGGTTTTTCTTGTTATTGCCCATGGTTTTATAGAGTGGGGCTTTCTCCAGTGGATTTCCTTGGACCAGGGCAGGGTGCAGGAGGAGGGTTGGATAACTCCTAACCTACAGGTCCCTTTCCATCTCTGGGGTAACTGACTGTACACTCGCTGTGCACAAATCCAATATAGCCCATCAGGGGCCTTCCATGTTCTACTTATATTGTCTGGTTGATTGCAATAGGGATCTGTGTTTTCTATGGAATGGTAAGGGCTAGATACAGAACTAATATACCAGCACAGATTAATTTGACTGTCCCACTTGCAATAAATTCCCTTTTTTTTCTCCAATACCCATTGGTTGTGTTCGGCCACCAGGTCATAGTTCTATTATCTGAATTTACAATTAAGGTAGATTCACAAGGGGTATGTCCCACCTCTTTGGTATAATTCTTTCCTTCTCAAGTTATACAAACTGCTCCAATTACCTGGTGACTTACAGTCCACCTCCCAGGCCGTTTTATTTTCTCAGACATTTGTGTGTAATTCCCTTTTTGAAAGTGTTCTGGAGCTAGACCTTTGCCTCTCCAGGACCATCTTTCAACCATTTGAGTTCCCCCTCAAATCCAAGATCTTGATAAACCCAACTTGGTTGTGATTTTTTGCATTAAGTCTACAGAAAGATTTCTACTTGAGGTTGGCAAATCCCAGTCGCTATTTTGCTGCCTTCATTAGTTATACAACACCCTTGGATTTTTCCCTTTCTTCTTACCCTGCTGGTTTTGATCTGAATTTTCCCACTCTTCTCTTTCTGGGAAACAAAGGAATTCTCCCACTGTGGGGCAGTCTGGGCTAGAAGGCGTCCATTGGCCCAATCCTAGATTAACTCACGCCCGTTAGCCTCAGCCATTTCTGTGGCAAGTTTGTAAACTTGTCTGGTTGTAACATTCAGCATCAACAGAGTGATGTACTGAAAAAACAGTCATTGAATTGTGGCCATCCCCTATGAGTTGGTAGCATTTATTGCAGGGGTTGCAGATGCACAGGGTACCAGGATACACGTCAGGAGCAGGTATCTCAGGAGTCTGGACTCTCCACCTCTCTCCAGGCCCCTTGGGCTGCAGCCAAGGGCTGAGATTGTCTTCTCAGGAGCAGAGTTTGTGTCCTGGAACCTCATTGCTGATACCTTTTCTGCTGAGCCAATCTCCAGTCTTAGTCCCTGGATACAATGATGAAAGCACAGGATACTATTTCTGTGTGCACCTCTCAGATACAATGATTATAGCACAGGATACCATTTCCGTGTAGCCCTCCTGCTGCAAGGGTGATGGCACAGGATCTTTACAGTCTGGAGTCCTATCGCTTTCCTTGGGTTAATTGACAGTTCTTTTTTAATTAAATAAAAGGGGCTTCAGAGATGTGCCAACCGCAGGTAACATTTTAACACTCTTTTCTATAAAACAAATACTGAAACGATTTTGTTAAGCAATAAAAAAAAAATTTTTATAAGATCTAACTTACTGGTTGCTGTTTACTCTGACCTTGGGGATAATTTCTAAATCATCTTTGCCACCGTTAATGCCACCTGCAATGCCCATCTGTAGGGGAAACAAATCTAGGGTGTGACTCATAAATTTACTCTCCACAACACCAGCAGGTGATAACACAACTGTCAATCACAGAATGGCACACTTCCTCTCTTGCCCATTCATAGGCTATTACAGCTAAAACTCGTTGGTCTCTGTCTTCTATTAATTGAACAGCTGCATTAAAGTTTCTATCTCTGTTACATAAAGGTGTTCCTATAAAATCACTGAAAAGGCATGCAATTGTAAGCTGGTCACATTAGCCATTTAAGCAGGTTAAACAAAGCAGTTGATTTTCCCCTTCATCTATTATGGTTACCTTCTGCCACGAGTTAAACTGTACAGACAATACAAGCCCACGGGGGACAGCCTAGGCCACGCCCAGCACACGTCCAGTGGTCTGTTTCTTTCTGGACCTCTGTTGCTGGCATTAGTCCCTGATCCCAGTGTCTCAGGAGACGCTGAATTCATTCTTTGTGACGTTGTTTGTTCTCCAAACACAGCGGGGTTACTCTCCCCAGTGATTCCAGAATTGATGGCAAGCTGGTGTTCGAGCAAAGGTTAAAATTTTACCAAATTACCAACTTTTACTATCTGTAGTCAAGGTGTTTGTATGTTACAGCAGAGCTCCCTACTGTATCAGTGTGTTCACACTCAGGCCCAACTCTGATGTTGGGTAACCCCAGCAACCATGTTAATACCACCTCTCCTTACAATAGTTACCTTCAATGCCTACAATTAGTAGCTTGTATAAGCATTTCTAGTGGACATAAAGTATACATTTTAGCCAGCCTTTGGTATACATTGTACATTTTCCCTTTGCTGTAACACAATTACTTTGACAAACAAATCACACATATCAAACACTCAGACACTTAGTTTGGCCAAAATACATAAAGCATGCATTCATTACTATAAAAACTTTTACCCGAAATTATTTGCTTTCATAACTTCAAATTGTAATCCAAATCTTGGAATAATAGACTTCAACAATATCTTGGCTGCTGTTTGAGCTGTAGCCCGAGCTGCAGGGACTGCTTTTACCCACTGAGTTAATTAATAACTAATACATATTTCCACCTGCCCACTCTGGGAAATTGCATAAAATCAATCTGGACCCCTCTAAATGGCCTGTGCACTATATGGCAGCCCCAAGAGGGATGAGTCCTCCAGAAATTTTTGTTCAATTTTTAACATGTGAAAGATCCCTGAGTAATTTGTTTTTTGATTTCAAATATTCCTATATACCCAGAAAATTCTAGAAAATGATCACAAAGTGCTCTTTTCCCTCAGTGAGTCTGTCAATGTCTGTCTGGCTAAGGGTTTTAGCCCTACCATCAGGGAGAATCTATTGCCCCACTTTCAGTTTTTCCCCCAACTTCTTTATGGCTGCTAACTCCGCAAAGGAAAAAAATATGCTGTTTTATTTTGTGTTTCTGCTTTCCAAAAAGTCACAATTACACTGCTGTTTTCCCTCAAGGAAGAGTTTTGCTTCATCGTCCGCCAGTTAGGGGCAGTTAGCAAGATAGCCTCATATTTTACTACTGTTTTAACTGTTTGCACAACTCATTCAGTTCCTCTATTGTTTTCCTGTGACCTTTTTTAATATCAATTTTTGTTTCCTTTTGTTTTTCTTCTATTTTCTCCTTTATTGCTACACTTCTTATATCTATATTTGGGTCATTTCCATTTTCATCTTTCTCAAAACAAAGAAATTTATCTCTACAAGGATAAGGAGCTTGTCTATTGAATCCTTAATTTTTCCCTACCCAGCACATTTTTCTATTTGTAACACACACATCTGTGAAGCTGCTGTGATTATGACAGGCCGCACTAACACATGAATGTGCCACTAACACAGGGTCCATCTTGTCCCTGACCTACATAAAGTAATTGTCACAGGGCTCTGAGTTATCTGGATTTTGGTTTTGCACAGTTTGTTTTCTCATTGTTTGCTCTTGCACTGCTTGTTTTATCATCACTTGTTTCTGCACTGCTTGTTCCCTTCCTATTTCTTAACTTTGTTCCATGCAGCTTTATAGTTTTTGCCAGTTGCCAAGCGTATCATAATAAGCACAGTGAAGATAACCAATCCCTGGTGTATTAATCCTTCTGCTTGAATGTTCATAAGTCCCCTTTCTTTCCAAATCTTTCTAGAAGGGTGTACTACTCCAAAAGCATATTGCAAGTCCATCTAAATGATCCCTTCCCAATCCTTTAATACCAACACCGAGAATTGCACGTCCCCCTGCAAGCCCAGGATGGGCTAAGGGGACCAGATTCCTTTCCTTCTGGTTTTTCTCCAATAATTCTATCATTCCCAGATTTTCTTTTCCCATCTATCTCTCAAGATGATCCTTCTAGAAATATTTTTTCTCAGCTTGGTAACTCTTGTTCTCTTAGATCTGGAGACATTTTTTGTTTGTAGCTCTGTGACCTCTGTGCGGTCATGCTTTAGTTCTTTCCGTGGGACCCCACAAAGAAACTGAGCAGGGCGTTTTATATTTGTCATTCTCAGCTCTAATTCAGCGGAGGTTTTGCTGTATTTCAACACTAATGGACTGAATATTTTACTCTCCTGTTTCACCAAAATACCATACAGTGTGACACATCTCCAGATTACAAATTTTCTTCCAGAGGTGTGGGGGATGTGGGGTTATCCTATTTCCTAGGGCTATTATTAAATCCCTTCCTAACAAATTATTTCCAGCCTCTGGTAATAACAATAAGTTATTTACCCCAAATTTTTCATGTGATTCAATTTGTACTTTTTAAATCACAGGGACTTGGAACAGTTCTCCCCCAGCTCCAATTAATGAGATGCATTCCCAGCTTAATTTGCATCCTTGAGGTAACTTTCTTATGGTGGTCCTAGAGACTCCTGTATCTACTAAAAATACTTCCTTATTGTGAGGACCAAGTCTTAATTTCATCAAGGGCTCTTTTGGTGTTTCAGTCCTCATTAAATACAGTCCCTGACACCCCTACTCCTCCTGAAATCTCTTTTCATCCGGCTTCCTTTTTCTGCAAAATTTCCACAGGTATTCTGTCTCATGGCAATAGAAACAGGTGGGTCTCGTGTCATTAGGAGTAGAATTTAGATGACCCTGATGTCTCCATGCTTTTGTGTATCCTTTGGTGTGAGTAGCCTTTTGCGTTTTCCTCATTGTTTTAAAACCTTCTCTCTCTCTTCTCCTTTCCCTTCCTCTATGCTTGACCCTCATACATGTACAATCTTTACACATGAACAGTTTCTGCACTTTTTCTACAACTTTCTGTAGCTCTTGCCAGGGAAATCCTCGCCGCTTTCCCCGCACGCTGAATGGCCGAAGCGGAGTCTCCCATTGCCTCGCAGTGCATAAATGCGGTGACAGCAGCAGCCGTGCCCGCTGTGTTTGGCCGGGATGGGAGCGGTGGCGGCACCCGGAGCCCGGCGAGGCGGCGGCGGAGCTCGGAGGCGGCTCCAGCCCAGGTGGGACCGCGGTCGGTGCTGCCCCAGCTCGGGGCTCGCTGCGGGCGGAGGGGGCCGCGGTGAGGGCCGGAGGGTTCTGGCGAGAAAGGACCTTCTCCACGCTGGGCAGTGCCAGCTTCACCTCTGAGCCCAGCACAGCGCTGTCCTTCCTCAGCTGCGCCCCGTGCCTTGCACTTCCTCTCAGGGTCACCTCAGTGCCTCTTCATCCCCAGTGCCAACGCTGGGCTGGGGCTGCAAAGGAAAAGTCTCTGCAATCCATCCTGCCACCGATGCTGCCTGCAGTGAGGGCATTGCCCTCATGACACAACGAACTCCAATGGGAAATCCAAATTGACCTGGCATCTTGGAAATCATCACAAACTGGTCGGAATGTGGTGACACAATTTGACTAACTGTGGAAGAGGAGGAAGAACGGCTGACAGGTGCTGAGGAGGAATCCAACTTTTGGCATCAGGCCCCTGACTGTGAACAAGGGTCTGTCAGCTGCTGGCTCTTTATCTGTGTCGCCTTCGGAGGAGGACGGTCGAGCTGCTGCTTGGGGAAGGGAATTCGCCGCCACCGCCACAACCCAGCCCAGAGCTGCTTCTTCTGCTGTGGGGCTGTGGGCTGAGCCTGTGCTTGTGGGAGCAGCCCCTGCACGGGCACCTCACTGTCAGCCCTCAGTGCCGCAGGGCCCTGTCCCCCCTGCTCGGGTGCCCGGGATCCTGAGCTCGCCTCTCCCTGCCCTGCTCAGACCCGGCTGCCACTGCCGCGGCCCCGCTGCCCCTCGGGCGCTGCTCCGAGCTTTCGCTGCTCCGGAGCTGCGAGGAACGGATTTGTACAGAATCTTTCAGCATTGATAGAAAGTTCACACGGTCTTGTATATCTGTATGCAAATATTGAGATCAGGTGTGTTGACTTAGGAAAGTTATGCAATAGAGATGATATTGTTGAGAGAGAGATTGAACTAGAAATATGTTTTAGTAAGTTTTTAAAGAAAGAGTAGATATTTTAGAGAATTAGAACCATAAAAGATGCATTGTAATAGGACTCCGTGAGATACAAATAGAGGTGATTGCTGCTAGAAGTAGGAGAAGTATTGTGTGCTAAAAGCCAATAGCTTGAAAAACATTTATAAGGTATTGCAATTAGGAGATAAGTTAGCTTTTAATATAATAACGTTGAGTTTTATATTTCTCATGTTTCATTTTTATGGAGGCTGATAATAAAATCAAATAGTTTAAAACACTACTCAGTTACCCCATCTTTATAGAAACAAAAAACTCCAACAAAACAGTACTTCCATTATAAAAAACTCAATAACTGAACTAGCTTTCAAGCACTTAAAAAAGCTCAAAATACTTTTTCTTCAGTGCTACTAAAAAGAAGCCATACCCTAAAGAATTAGCTCTTCTACCAAAAAACCCAGTAAAGGTTTCTATCTACTACACCTACTAGCTCATCTCAAACAGAAACCAATATTATACCCTATTACACAACATCAAGCAAGTTTTAAAAAACATAATCCAGTACAAAATATCCAAGGAACCCAAAGACGTTTCTAAAAGCCTTAAAGCTCTAATCAAATCATATTCTTATAATATAAAAAAACAGCTAAAAAATTTACGCTCTTAAGTCCAAAAGCAGTTTCCAATTGTAAATAATACTTCTGCATTCACCTTCCCTCTGAGACCCAGTTAAACTCAAACTGTGCAATACTTTTACCACGATCCAAACCATACAAGCACAAATGTATTCCCCTCCATACAAAGCAGGTATTAACTAACTTATTTGAACAACCTCCAAAGCTTTCCACTTCCCCATTCTTGTGCGCAACCCCTCCGCGTCCCCAGCCGTGTCTCCGAGCCCTCCCTCCCTCCAGCCCTGCCCAGAGGCCCCGCAAGCCCGAGCGGAGCCGCGCTGCCCCCGGCGCTGCACCGCAGCCCCCGCCGCTCTCCCGGCTCAGCCCCCGCTGCCGTCCCCGGCCCCCCGGGATCTTCCAGCCCTGCCCGGCCGGCAGCGAGGGCACCTCTGCCCAACTAAAGGAGCGAGGCTGCTCTGCCAACACTGCAGAAACCCGAGGTCTGGCTGCCGGCAAAGAGAGCAACGAGAGAAAAACCCGCGATTGGCAAACTCCTCCATAGGGAAATGAAGCAGGGCACGGACTCTGGTTCAGAGGAAGGGTTTAACCCGTTCCATCCCAGCCCCGTGACCACACAACGGGAACTGACTGATTGGGCTGAGACTAGACCCAAACTCATGCAAGATAAAGATTTTAATTCACCATACAGAAAACTCCTTGCTGTGCAAGTTCGGTATAAGGAAAATAATGCTAATCCTCAGTGGGAGCCGATAGCACACTAGGATATTCAGAAGTTGAAAGCTTTTAAAGACAACAGCCTAAACTCCCTGTATTTTAATAATGTGGTGAGAAGTAGATATGATTCTTATCACCTCACACCTTCAGACTGCTGTAACATTTCATCTGTAATTTTAACAAACTCACAATATATTCTGTGGGACTTGGAACAGCAAAAGCATCTTCACAGACCGATGGAGAGCTCTGCTAGAAGTGCTAAAGCCCAACTAACAATCAGTCAATTAGCTAGAGATCCTTCAAACCATAAAGCTGAAGACCTAGACGAAGCCCTTTCTAGAGCAGGAATAAGAGATATTAGAAATGCACCCAGAAAGGCTCTTTTACCTCTGCAACTGCAAGAACCCATGAAAATGCTGATTCTCTGATTCAACAAGCCACAACTAAACCTTATCTTACCTTTTTAGATCTCTTGGCACAAGCAGTTCAACAGCAGCATCCTAAGGAAAGAGCACTTCCTCATTGAATTAAAGCCTTGCCTTTACTAATACAAACAATAAATGTAAAAGGGTTCTTTTACCAGACAAGTCACCAACAGTGCCATGAATGCTCTCAGCTTGTGGTGAGCTCAGCACTCCTCAGCACATCCTGACCATACAAGCTCCCACACTGTGGGAACAACTTACAAAGTCCTGAGATTCACTGGGAAATTAATTCCAAAGAGCTGTTGAAGCTCAAACCAAAACTATTGAAAACCCCTCACTGCTTTCCAGGTAGAGCCCATTCAAGAGCCATGTTTTACCTGTAAAAAACTTAGTCATTTCAAAAAAGACAGTTCTGTAGCACAGAAAAACACAAAATTACGTGATACTTACCCTCAGTACAAAAAAAGAGAGGCATTATACCGACGGCTGTCGCTCAAAAATTACCATAACAGAAAAGCCTCTGTCGGGAGCTTCAACAAGAGCTCACAGCGCCACCGTGTCACAAAACAAAGAACAGCGGCTCCATCGCAAACAGAGCAGATGCAATTTGTGAAATCACCAGAAATCTCCTGAGCAACCCCGACTAATTACCCCCAGGGGCACGATGCAAACTAACAACTTCTACACTAACATACCTCTAAACAATTTTTGTCATCAATTTCTGCCCACAGGGGTTACTAGGTCTTCACAACAGAGACAGGACTTTTTAATTATAAGCCAGGACTTTTTAATTATAAGCAGAGACAAAAACATAATGCCACGCTTAATGAGGAACCCACTTGCTGTGGCACCTATATACAATCATGAACAGGTACGGGACACCCGAACCAGTGACATGAGCTTTTTATTCCAGCACATCAGTCTCAGCATATTGTTAGACAGTGGAGACAGGATGTTAACAGCTCACTGATCCACAGGGAATGCCAAGGAGGTGTGGCATTACAAGCATAGCATAAAACCATCTCAGCCTAGATTTCAGACAATCACACATAGAGCAACACATATTGACAAGCATTCTATCCAATCATATGAAACACACGTAATGGTAGTTAAAACAAAGACTTGCTCATCTGAGAGAAAGAACAGAGCTCTATTCATACTAACCTTCTAAAGATGTACATTAAATAACCTTGTTGCAATCCATAAGCCAGTTCTACAGAGGTCTATTGTTATTTGTCACATATGCTCTACTTCTTAAAAAACTTTTTGCTGTATTTGCAATGCTACCAAAACTTCTGTCTGAAGCCTACTCTTTTTTAACCAATTCATTAAAACCCTCTAACTTTATGAATTCCAGCAATTCCCCCTCTATCTTGACTCAGAAGCTTTCATCTTCTTGTCGCCTACTACTTGTGTTTCATAGCCCTATTGTAAAATTTCTGCTTATTATCTGCTGGAGACCTATTCGCAATATTCCGAACCATTGCTTTGTTACAGCACAGCAACTTAATGCTATGAAGGCTCAGTCCTTGAGAGAGATATGAATCACATTTGACAATAGTCACAAGTCATTTTTCAAAAAACTCTGGTCGATTCCAGAGTCTTAATTCAAAAACTTCGTTCACGTCTATACCTTCGTCTACTACTTTTGTGAGATTTCGAACACTCTCTGTGCTTCTACTTCCTAACTCTCCTGTTTGTATGACAAAAACTTCTCGGACTGTTTTGTTCATCATTCGCCGTACACAACAAAGTATATAGGGTATCACTGTCAATATCAATATCAGAACACCTAATCCATAAAGACCTATCTTGCAAAGTTGCCTTAGCCAAGGTGCAAAGCTCCATTTTTGAGACAAATCATCCAGCCAGGAACCTCCACCTTCTTTAATTTGAGCTGTCAGATCCTTCAATTTTTGTATGCTTTTGTGAATGGATTCAGAATGATCAGACAAATTCATACAACACAATCCTTCAAATTCCTCACAACCATGCCCTTGTGCCAGCAAAAGAAAATCAATGGCTGCTCTGTTTTGAAGAGTAGCATGTCTAACACTATCAATATCGGTTAACATATCACTGATTGCAGAGGATGTGGCATTAGCTTGTTTGCTCAGCCAGCATCCAACTCGATCTAATTGTTTCAATGCCACTGCTGAAGCCAATTGGGGTAAAAATATACCTGCTGAAACCCTTCTGGCAGCA
Source organism: Melozone crissalis (assembly GCF_028551555.1). NCBI lineage: Eukaryota > Metazoa > Chordata > Aves > Passeriformes > Passerellidae > Melozone > Melozone crissalis. Next base: position 1,015,164 of record NW_026535957.1, read on the forward strand.
TTCCAAGGCATAAAATCACTCTGACAGTTCTCCTCATAATGAGGGACAGCTCTCGTTCTCCTTTGTCTCTTTTTCATCACTGCTTTGGCAGTGGGGGCAATTATGGTGAGCATACCAATGCTGCAAGGGCCACCTTCAAGGTGAGCTGAGATGCCTTGCCAAGCTCTGTCTCCGCAAATGAACCAATACTCCTTCGGCAATTGCCGTGGATATTGATCAGTCTCAGGAAGCACATCCCAACTGTTTGAAACATTACACCAAAAACGCAAATTCTTATATGCAAAATAATGAGGGGTAACATTGTACTTTGGGCGATCACCTTTTCGCCAGGCACGAGCCATGAAAGTAAAACAAAAATCCATGGTCAAAGAACCAAGGATTTCTAATTATTGAGGTTCAGATGCTGCCCTGAGAAGTTTTTTGGACCTAATGTTCCAATTCAACGAGGCATTGTTTCCATTGTCAATTCCACCTGGCCAACCATTAGACTGTTTTTTGACCAAAGGCAACTCTTTCACTGGCACACCAACCAGACAGGTTGAAAAAGGCTTTTCTGGTTCTGAGTTAGACAAACATATAGTACCCGAGCCGGCAGCCTTGGCTAAGGTCACCCAAACATTTGTTTTCGGTTGTTCCACAGGCAAATCTGCACGACAAAAAACAGTTAAAATGCACCAATACAAACATACAACTTGAATTTGCTTCATCTTTTTCATGAGCTAAGTTTTGGCAGAATCCTTTCTCCACAAAAACAATAACCTAAACTTTTGCCAAAAATTAGCTCTGTTAAACAAACATTCAACATACAATTAGCATACTCATAAATAACATTAGCACAAAATCAGAGTTTGTAGGTTCCACCAATGCACAAAGAACATCAGGCACAAGGAGCGTCAGGCAAGACCCGGGATCCTTCGATTCGGCTCACGTCTGCGTACTTGCTTCCTCGGTTCTGGGCTCGTCAACAGGTTCTGAGATGCGATATGGTTTGACATTTTTGGCAGGGACCCACTTAATTCCAGCACCTGTGGAGACAGAAGCATACACTTTGCCCCACGTAATTAATTGAAATGGACCTTCCATCTGTCCAGATTCAGGGTTTCTAATTAGAACAGGAGGATTTTCTTTCAGTTTTGCCTGTGTGTTATTTGAAAAGTGTCTAAAGATTGGTGGATCAGGTTCTGTACTTGAACTGTTTAGAAAATTAAAAACATACAGAGCCTTGTTCAGCCTCATCTGTGGGGTGATCTCCATTCCCCCTCTCTGTTGATCTAAAATGCGTTTTAGGGTTTGATGTGTCCTTTCAATGATTGCTTGGCTTGTGGGAGAGTGAGGAATACCAAAGATGTGCCGAACACCCCATTTATTTAAAAATGTGGCCAATTTTTGAGATATGTATGTGGGACCATTGTCAGTTTTTATTTCTTGGGGTACACCCAATGAAACAAAAGCTTGCAGGAAATGATGACAGGCATGATTGCCGGTTTCACCTGTGTGAAGGGAAGCAAAAACTGCACCAGAGAACGTGTCCACGGAAACATGAATATTTTTAAATTTACCAAAGGAAGGGTATTTAGTGATGTCTGTTTGCCACAACTGCAGGCTTTGCAAGCCTCGGAGGTTGACTGCTCCTGTAGAAGCAGGAGGCTGCACAAGCTGACAGTCAGGGGAAGTACTGATGATAGCTTTAGCTTGACTTTTAGAGATTTCAAACATTCGCACAAGTGCTTGTGCATTTTGGTGAAAAAAAGCATGATTCAATTTTGCTTGTTCAAAAATATTTGGCAAAGTGTTAGAAATAACCATTGTCAGTTTGTCCGCTCTCGCATTTCCTTCCACTAAAAATCCAGGAAGGTGAAGAGTGAGCCCTAATGTGAGAAACAAAATATGGATTAGTTCTATATTGCAAAGTTGTAAAAAGACATGAAAGCCAACGATGTAAAATTTCATTGCTAACATCCTTTAAATTTGAACCTTCTATTCTCTTAACTACATTAGCAACATAAGCAGAATCTGTGATTAAATTAAAAGGTTGAGGGAAAAGCTGAAAAACTCGAACCACAGTCAGAATCCAGTGATGAGGTTGTCTTCTTTGAAGAGTTGATGTCTCAGTCTTGGATCTTTGTTGTATCCTTGGAGTTTGGTCGTAGAAATGTCAAGCCCAGCCTTTGGATTTCAGTCCCAACACTAGCACAGTTTTGCTGCATCTCTGTCTGCGTTGAAGCTGTGATGAGCAAATCATCCATATAGTGTAGATTCTTGAATCCTGGAAAATTCTGTGAACTGAGGACGAAACTTATACAACAAGACATTAACAGATCATATACATCATGACAATCATATCTTATCACAGGTAAAAAGTCATTTTGGTTGGAATGTTTACACATGACAATCCTTTTTTGACATGACCAGGTGTACAACAGACAAAGCAATGAGGCCTTTTGTCAGAGTAAAACTACAGTGCTATCCAGGCATTTTGCCCATGTCCGAATTCTTGGCAGAGACATTGTAATCTTGTCCGGGAACTCTTCCAGGCCCGGGACTTTGGCCAAGTCTGGGAACCTGGCCAAGTCCGGGAACTCTGCCAATGTCCAGGTTCTTGGCAGAGACCTCCAAACAACATGCCCCCCTTGGAGCTCTGCCATGAAAGACAGGGGCGGCTCCATCAGAGAACATGCCTCCTCCAAAGCCCTGCCCAGAGGGGCCGGGACAGAGGCGTGTTCCCCTGATCTGGGAACAGAGCCCATATTGGCCTTTAACCTTGAATTTGTAACATTAAATGCATTACTGCATGTTTCACAGTGTCTCCCTGCCAATGAAAACTCAGCTGGAGGGCTGCCAACATCAAACCCAGAATTTAAACTTACATGTCTTTGCTCTAAAGTACATGGAAGAAAATCACGGGATTTTAAAAACTCAATCTGTGTTTTTCCAGAGGATTCTTGAAAGTGTTCTACCCTTTCATCCACCTCTTTTCTCCCTCTAACTTGAATCAATTCCTGGCTACCACTTCCAATCCTTCCATAGGACTCCACCCTTTGGCTCAAAGCCAACTTTTCTTTCTCTGAATCCATAGATTGACAAACAGCAGAAAATTCAGGTCTTTGCTTTACCAAAAAAGAACTCCCCGAGTCCCCATGCACCCGATACGTTTGAATTAAACCTGGAACCACAATTTCCCGAGTGGGAGCAACTCCCTCGGCTCCTCCAGCCCCCCCCTCAGGGGAAGCAGAGTCTAAAGCGGTTTTCACTGTCCCGGCATGAACAATTTTAGAAAGCACAGTCTCTTTATCACAAAACCTCTTTTCATTTCCCTTTTCTACACATTTTACCCCCTCCCCCATACAAGCTTCACATATTTTCACATTCACAGAACACCGTGAAAAGTCCGAACAGTTTTCATTTTTTCCCAGAGGGAGAGACGAAAGATTGTTTTCAGCTGCAGGGACATTATAAAGCCCAAGAGAACCAGAAGACGCAACATTGTTCTCAGAGTCTGAAGGCACATTCGATACATTCTCTGATACACACGCAGACTCTGTTTTACTTGAATTTAAAGAGTCAGAGCCAGAAACTTTGCTTTGTGAGTCAGAGTTGACCTTATTAGTATCAGTTTGTTTAAAACACTCCGTCAAAGCCCTAGAAGTCAGTATAAGGGCTTTCAGGCTTTCATCTTTTTTGAGAGAGACCAAATTACAGATTCTCCAGTTTATCTGATCCCAAAAATGAAAAGTAAAACCAGACTGTAAATTTAAATCTTGAGTATTCGCTTTAACTCAGATGAGTAAATTTTTAAGCTCAGTTTTTGAGATCTCAGAACGACCTTTCTCTTGTAACATTGTCTCTAATCGGTGAAATTCGTCCCATTCTATGTCCATTCTCGTTCCACAAGCGCCCCCTCGAGAAAACTTACTTGCAAACTTGTCAGCTACAGGCAAGAGGGATGATACTGTCCTCCTGATTAACACTTGGGTCTCCGGCAGCCGGGATTTCCACAATTTTCTTTTTTCTCCTAAACTACGGCCCTCACCACGAGGCACCACTTGCCATGCACAACGGGGCACTCCATTCTGCCACCGGCAAGACTATATACAATCACGAACGGAACGGGACATCCGGACCAGTCACATAAGCTTTTTATTCAACACATCAGTCCCAGCATATTGTTAGACAACGGAGACAGGATGTTAACAGCTCGCTGATCCACAAGGAATGCCAAGCAGGTGTGACATTACAGCATGGCATAAAACCATCTCAGCCTAGATTTCAGTCAATCACACATAGAACAACACCTATTGACAAGCATTCTATCCAATCATATGAAACACACGTAATGGTAGGTAAAACAAAGACTGGTTCATAACAGACAAAGAACAGAGCTCTATTCATTCTAACCTTCTAAAGATATACATTAAACAACCTTGTTGCAATCCATAAGCCAGTTCTGCAGAGGTCTATTGTTATTTGTGACGTATGCTTTTCTGCTTAGAAAACTTTTTGCTGTATTTGCAATGCTAACAAAACTTCTGTCTGAGGCCTACACTTTTTAACCATTTCGTTAAAATCCTCTAACTTTATGAATTCCAGCATCTCCACACTGTTCTCTCCTTCCTGGGCCTCACTTTGTCCCCAGTTCCCTCTCCTCCCTCTTCCCCACACAGTGGCACAGAGGGATGGCGGGGGTTACAGTCGCTTCATGTCACTGCCTTTCCCTGAGGGAGATAAATCCTTGTCCTGCTCCAGCCTGGGATTCCTCTCACAGGAGGACAGTCAGATCTTTCACAGCAGACAGACAGATAAAGAGACAACAGACTATTCTCCACAGTCAGGTACCTGATGCCAAAAGTGGGATTCCTGCGCAGCACATGTCAGCGGTTCTTCCTCCTCTTCCAAAGACAGTTCACAAGTGCCACGTTCTGGCTGCTTCGTGATGATTTCAAAGAGGCCAGGAAGATTTGGATTTCCCATTGGAGCTCGTTGCGTCATGAGAGCAATGCACTCACTGCAGGCAGCATCGGTGCCAGGATGGATTGCAGAGACTTTTCCTTTGCAGCCCCAGCACCTCACTGACACTGGGGATGAAGATGCACTTAGGTGACCCTGAGAGGAAGTGCAAGGCACAGGGCGCAGCTGAGGAAGGACAGCGCTGTGCTGGGCGCAGAGGTGAAACTGGCACTGCCCAGTGTGCAGAAGACACTTTGTGCAGTCCCTGTTAAAGGGAAGCTTGGGCCTTGCTGCAGAGATACGGCCGCTCATTGGAGCAGTTGTCACTCCTCAATCTCTTGTCAGTCAGGTACACACACTCGGAATTGCCTAAGACAGGAACCCTGCAGGGAGGAGCAGAGGCAGCACTGGCTGCCAGGGGAAGCCCTTGGGCCCCTGTGCCCCAGGCCCTGCCCGGCTGCCCGGCACTCACCGGGAGCTGTAGCTGCTGCCGTCCCCCCAGTGCAGGCGCTCGCCCCGTCTGCGCAGCCCGAGCCAGAAATCGCCGTTCCCGCGGAGGCGGAAGAGCAAATCCTGCCCAGGAGAGAGGAGTGGGAGCTGCCCCGGCCCCTCGGGGGGACACGTGCCCGGGGCTCCCCCCGCACGCCGGGGCTCCTTCCCTGCAAGGCCCCGACCCAGGGCTGCAGCCCCGGCCCTACGAGCACAGAGCCTGGCGCAGGAGCGCCCCCAAGCTGCCCTCAGCCACCCCACAGCGCCCACAGCCCCTCACTCACCATGGCCTCCTCATCCTTGGCAATGGCCAGGGAGGCATTGAGCTCGGAGCACCATTCCTGACCCTGCTCCCACGTGATGTAATCCCTTGAGAAGTAGTAGCAGACCCTCTTCTGCCCAACCCGCTGAAAAGGACAGCACTATAGGGTCGCAGGTGTAACTGGAACCAGTGATGCTACTGCCAGGGGAAGAGGAGAAGGTCTGAGGATTCCCCTGTGCAGGGAGCAGGGAGCCCGCTCTGCCCCGAGGGGCTGGGCCCAGGCTGCTGCCCCTCCCTTACCTGCCAGCACAGCCAAGGCCGCCCCCAAAGCCAGCATCAGCTCCAGGAGCACCAGAATCAGCACCACCGTGCCCACGGGACGGCACCTGAACCATTCACCTGGAGCAGGAAAGAGCTGCTGGCTGCCAGAAGCAGAGCCGGCCCTGCAATCTGCTCAGCCCATGGCCAGGGAGCAGAGCAGGGAGCCCTGAGGCAGTGTGGCCCTCCCTCAGCTGGCAGCCAGAGAGCCAAGAGCTTGGCCACAGGCAGGGACACAGCTGTGGGGACAGGCTGCAGCAGGAGAGCTGCACAGCCTTGGGGGCAGCTGGGGCTCTTGCTTCCAGCCATGGATGGGGCCCAACAGAGCACGAGGCCTCTTCCAGACGTCGGGAAACAGCCACACACCTGCCAGCCCTGGCCTTGGGAGGGAACACTGTCCCCTCCCTAGAGGCCACAGGTGTGGCCCTGTACTCACCTAGCAATCATCTGAGGTTCCTTCTGTGTTCATTGCCCATTGCTGCTGTGCCCTGGGGAGCCAGGGGCACCCTCACACTCCCATCCCAGGTGCAGAATCCATTCCCCACATCTGCACTCACTGCACACTCACAAGGGGCATCCCCCTGCTAATGCCAAGAGGCTTCTTGGGCCCCAGGCAAGTGTGGAACTGAGGCTGCTGGTCCCTCCTGGAGATGCCGGAGCTCGTTTGCAGCTCCAGGAATGGAGTAGAATTCACTCTCCTCCTGCTCACAGTTGGCATCTCTCTCGGTGGGACAAATAGCACCTTGCTCCTGACACATCAGGAGTGCTGCTGGCAGATCCTTTGGGAGCTCGGCCACGGGAACAGCTTTCCAGCCGCGCTGATGGCATCCTGAAAGGGACACGGTGAGAGGTCGCTGCTGGTGCCGGCCGTGCGGGGGCTCAGGAGGGCGGTGGCAGCTGTGGCTGCGCTGTCGGCGCTGCCCAGAGGTGCGGCAGCAGGTGCGGAGACAAGCGCAGCCTCCGGGAGCTCTGCGGTGGCCGCAGCCGCGGCCCCTGTGGCTCTGCAGCCGCTGCAGCCCAGCTCCGTGCCGGGCCGGGCGCTGAGAGCGCCTGCGAGCTGCCGGCTGCTGCTGGCCCGGGGCAGCTGCGGCTCGGAGTCCGCCTGCCGAGGGGCGAGAAGCAGCAGCCCCGGGCTGCTCACCATTGTGCCCCGCATGATTCCCTGCCCCGGCGCCTCGGAGCCCGGGCACACCGAGCGCCGGCACGGCCGCTGCGGCTCCCTGCCTGGGCACACGGAGCGGCTCCCGGCACACAGGGCAGCGCCGAGAAGCCTCGGCCCCGGAGCAGGCAGAATGCGCCGCTTTGTGCCCGCACTCGGCGCCTGCAGCGCTTTGGGCTCTGAGGCACGTTCAAGTTCATGCCGTGCCGGCCCCGAACCGGGCACGGACACCTCCCGCCCGAGCAGCGTCCCCGAGCCCGGTGCCGCACGGGCGGGAACGGTCCCGGGCACGGAGCAGCCGCCTCCGTCCTAACGAGAGCAGCCGCGATGAGCCATCTTTGCCGCGGCACCGGCTCCATCCCGGCCATCCGGGCAAGGAGGAGAGCGCGGGCAGCCGCTCCCTCGGCGATCCCAGCGCAGAGGGTACACGGGAGAAGGTGGCACCAGGAACTCACCAGAATCCCCCCGGCCCTCACCGCGGCCCCCTCCGCCCGCAGCGAGCCCCGAGCTGGGGCAGCACCGACCGCGGTCCCACCTGGGCTGGAGCCGCCTCCGAGCTCCGCCGCCGCCTCGCCGGGCTCCGGTGCCGCCGCCGCTCCGGAATGAGACGAACGCGCCGCCCGCCGCCGCCGGTCCGGTCCCAGGCTGACACACGTGGAGCCGCCCCTGCCGCTGCAGTTTCGAACTTTTGGGGTGCCTTACGTTTACCGGCCGTATTTTCCTCTGACTGGCGGGAGCGCAGCCAATCGTGGTGCGGTCCTTTTGCTCCCCGGTCCCACCGCGGTCCCCTGTTCCCGGCGCTGCCCGCTGCCTTCTCCCGGATCGCTTCCTTCACCGTTGTGCCGTCTGGCGGAGCCCGGATTGGGGGATCTGAACCCAAGTCTCTTTCGCTCGGCTGAGTGCAATGTAAAACCCACTGTGTGTGGCGGAACGGCGTAGCTCACCCGGGGCTGCCCCGCGCTGCCGCCGGGGCTTTCCCCACTCCCGGGGACTCGGCTTTAACCGGCAGCGTGTGAGGGGAAACCGAGGGGGTGTGAGGGGAGCCCGGCGGCCGGAATCGATGAGCGTGTGGGGGGAAACCGGGCGGGGATCGTTTGAAGGGCATCCGGCAGCCGAGAACCGGGATCTTTAGAGGAGAATCCGGCGGCCTTGAACGGGCAGCGTGTGAGAGCAAAGTGGGCCCTGTGAGGTGGATCCTGAGGGCTCGAACTGGGAGCGTGTGAGGGGGACCCGGCGGCTTCCCCGACACTCGGTGTCACAGCACGGGTTAACCCAGTGAGGCATCTGGTGCCACCTCCCTGCTGCAGCGGGGCCATCCCCGAGCACAGGACACAAGATTGTGTCAGCAGGGTCTGGGATATCCGCAGTGAGGGAGACTCCGCAGCCCGTGTGGACAATCTGTTGCTGGGCACGGCGTTGCTGAGCCGCCTCTCCTGTCTGTGCCCCGTGCAGGCGAGATCCCGGCGCACTTGGGCGGCACCGCGGTGTTCGGGGATAAGGTGGAGGATGAGTGGTTCATTGTGTAGCTGCTGCGGGACATGAGCAGGGAGTTGCCGGGGCTGGCAGCCAGGTAAGGCGGGTGCTGCTGAGCTGCTTTAGTGGGAGGGCTGCCAAGGGGCAGTGCCTGTGCTCTGAAGGTCCTGTCTTAGCATTGCCCATCCTTGGAGGTGTTTCCCCATCCCAGACATGTTGGAAGTGTCCAAGGGCAGGTTGGATGGGGCTTGGAGCGGCCTGGGCTAGAGGAAGGTGTGCCTGGCTGTGGCAAGGGTGCTGGAACCAGGTGTTGATCTTTAAGGTCCCTTCTAACCTTAGAGTTGTTATGAGTTTAGGAATGTTAATAAACCCCAGCAGACATGGATTCAGAAGTGTGTTGTTGTGCTCTGCAAGGCTTTTCCTGCTGAATTTCCAATTTCTCCTTGGCCAGGATTGATGACAACGATGGAGAGTTTCTCTTGATAGAAGCAGCGATTTTGTCCTGAAGTGGCTGAATCCTGAGAACAGTGAAAACAGGGTGAGAAAAACTTGTGTACAGTTGGCAAGGGGAACCCAGTGGCCTTTCATGTGGCAGCTGGAGTTTTCTCTTGCACCTCTAGCCAAGTGGTCTGACTGCCTCTGAAAATTCAGAGTGCTGTCTGTCCCTGACTGTTGCTCCCTTCAGGAGCACTCCTGTATCCACCTGAACTTTCAAGCTCTGCTAGAACCACTTGGATGGTTTTTTTTGTTGTTGTTTTTTACCATAATGTAGGATTGTTTAGGCCAGAGGATTTGCTGCCCTCAGAGTAGGGAATGCTCAGGGCTGGAGTGTTGCTGTCCCTGTAAGGACACAGGCTTTGTCTGGTCCAGGTGAAATAATGAGCAGACACCTTCACCTGGATATGGATGGTTGCTAATGGCAATAGATTAGTATGGAGATCATTAATTTGGTCATTAGCAAAAAATTGTTTAATTCTTTTCCCCTACTCCAAGATTCTTACAAGGGCTGGAACACAAGACCAAAATAGATCGCAAGTGTGTACCTGGAGTGTCAGGCTCATACTTTCCTTTTGTTTGAGGGAACAGACAGAGTGAGGGAGTTGAGAACTTTGCATTCAGGGCTTTTCTTAGGGCCAGGAACCAGCAGAGATCGCATGTGACACCTGAAATTCTGCTTTTAATGCCTGTGATGTTCTGAAGCAGTTAGGCCATCCTGATTCTCCTGAAGCACTTCTCAAGTTGAAGAGACAGGTGTAACAACTATTGTTGTTAGGGAAACAAGATGTAATCGATGAAACTTGTTGCAATTAAAATGGGGATTTTTCCTGGTTGGATCGTGGTCTCTGGCATCTCAAAGAACCTGTTTAGAAAAGCTGTGCTGCTTCCTGCATTGGTTCTCTATTTGTGCTTAAAGGGGAAGGATGATTTCAAGGTGAAGCAGTGTGTCTGTGGCTTTTGAACATTCCAGGGGAAATACATTTTAAGCCTTGAACTTGTGTGAGGAGTTGCAGTGGGGCCAGAACTTGAATCCTTACCTCTGTGTGAAATGAATTAATGTGTTTAAAGGGGACATGTGCAGTTTGTTCCCCTTAGAAAGTGATTTATTTTGGAAATTAAAAAGAAAAAAGGAAGATGTGGGGATTGATTCATTCATCTAAAGCAAGGAAAGAAATACGCTGGAGTGAAGAAAACCCCCATATGTGATTGTGTGAGGTGTGACTGATTTCACTGGTTTACATTTCATTTCCACCCCTCTAGAATTCAACATTCTTCAAGATCCATACATAACACCATACACCTATCTGGACCCATGCATTTGCAATTTTTATGTGTTTGTGGTTTTTGTGACTTCTGGTGGTTTTGCTGAGATTCTCCGTTTTTCTTTTAAAGATGCCTTTGACTACTTCTTTGAAGTTAATATATTGGACATAAATTCAGTACTTATATGAAGATGTTAAAATTGGACAACTTTATTGAGATTCTTAGGTTAATATCCTTTAATATACTTCAGTTATAGGAATGGCCCCTTGCTGTATTGAGTTCCAAGCGTACGTGGCACAGACAACATTGGGAAAAGTTTCAGCCGCCACAAGAGAGGGGTGAGTGTGCCTTGGGCTCTGATTTGCAGCAGTAATTTCCAAGCAGGAAATGTGCTGCAAGTGGCCATTGTGAGTGATGGGATTGGAACCTTCCCACGTGCAAGCAAAGTGTGCTGGACCTGCACCATCATGCATTTTTTATAAACTAAAGCTTACCTAAGCTTGAAATTTGCCCATCTTTTCCAGGGCTTAGTTTTAGTTTGCCCATCTTTTCCATGTTTTTAGTAGTAGGGCAAGCAGCTGCAGCTTCACTTGTGAGTTCCTGTAGTAGTTTTCTCCCATAGGAAGCTGAGCCAGGACTCAGCAACACTCTGTGTCCTTCTCTTGGAACCTAATCTGGGTAATGGAGAGTGGTGATTTTCAGCTGGCATGAGCATTTGGTGTCTGAATTCCTGTCTGTCAGGACTCAGGAGTGTACTGGACTTTGTCGGCTGCACAATGGTTGTTTCTTTTCTCCTGTGGTTTGCCATTTTTCCCCCCTTAAATCTGCTCATGCAATTTGATAAAGTTTTCTCTTTGTACTCCCTGCAGGCAAGTTCTGTTGGAGCAGCCCCATGTGAGAGTGCTGGCCCTGATTGTGGAGCTGAGGCTGCTGAGCTGGCAGCCCTGGCTGTGGACATGAACCTGGTGGCAAAGCTGCTCGAGTCCCGCAGTGCCCAGGCTGGCCTGGCAGGACCCAGCTGGAACATTTACAGAGCCTGGGGGTGAATTTACCTGAGAGCACAGAGCTCACTGGCAGCTGAGCAAGGCAGGGAGAGCCTTTGCACAAGACATGGCTGCTGGGGAGATGGAGCACAGACACACGAGCAGGATGTGGGAGAAGAGGCCAAAGGTTTTCATTTGGAGCATTCTGTTCATTATGTGTCACTTCAGCAGAGTGAATTTACCTGCAAAAGCTTCTGTTTGCACACTGCCTTGGGTGGAAATGAGATTTTCCCAGTGCTAACACATTTTCAGAAAACTGAAAAATGATGTTGAATGCATGACTCAAATGATGTTTTGTTTTATTACAACACCTCTCTTCCATTTTTTCATTCAGTGATCCAATTTGCCATGTTTCTAAAATGTCCTTTTACCTGTTGCTGAGTGGGTTCAATATCTGGGGAGCAGTTCTTGTTCTGAAAATGCTGCTGCCTTCAGGGGCAGGTGAGGAAATACCACATTGCAGGAAGAGTAATTGGATCAAATGTGTAAATATTGGCCAGAAGTATTTTTTTAATGTATTTCAATAAAAACAGAAATACATCTTGACTACTAAATTTTTGAAGGTATGCATAACTTCCTCAGTGCAGTATCAGTTCTTGGAGTGAAAGTATTTTTGTAATTGTTCATTTTCTGAATGAATTCCATTATTGCTGAATGTTGATATACAGCTACTGCTGGCATGATGTGAGCCCAGGCTGAGCAGTTTGGGGTTTTTTCAGTGAAAATGTGGGTGGAAGCCATGCAGCATGTTGCTTTCATGTGGAATTAAAAATCTATTTTACATATGAGAACTTAGGTTTCAACAAGATAAATTTTATATAAAATACATAGAAATTCTTGATACACAGACAGCAACAGTGCGGTCCTGCTGGGTCCAAATCAGCTTCTTAATTTCTCTTTATTTGTTTTTCATTCAGCAATGAATGAGTTGTCCTGCACTGATGTTGTGTAATTTCCTTTGTCAGCAGTTCAGGGAGAGCACTGGCAGGTTGGACAGGGATTAGAGACGGACAGCAAGAGCTGGGAAGTGTGAAGAAGGTTCTGCTACATTTCAAGGAATTTGGACTGCTGAGAGATGAGAGACTCAGACAAATCGGTGGTGGAAAAATGGGGTTAACAGAGGGTTTGTAATTGAGACAAGGCTAATGAGCAGTTAGTGGTGGAAAACAGAGGTACTTGAACCTTGGGAAGGGTTGGTGTTTGACCAGGGACGGTAATTTACACTGAAAATACATAAAATTCTCCACTGATGAGTAGCTAGATCAAGTTTAGATACTTTGAAACATAATTGAGTTGAAGAACATGATCACATTGAACTGCTGTGTGGCCTGTGCTACAGAAAAGGTCCAAATAGATGGAAGGGCTCTCTTAGTGCATGAGCAGAACTCCTAAGCTGAGGTTCAGAACAAAGCTGCTCTTTTGCAAACACTCCAGCTGCTGTTGCTGCTTGGATAATCTGACTTTTCCATCAGTGGGGCTGGGATTTCTCTGGGGCTCTGCTCATCCCAACTCTTTCCATTTGTTCAGCAGCTTCCCAGGGGAGCCCTGCAAGGCTCTGGGAGTGCTCCCAGGAGAGTTTGCCGTGGAAGAAGAAGCATTTCCATGCTGCCTCTTCCTCTGCTTTGAGGTAACACACCAGGCATCTCCACTTTTAATTCTGAGAGTGTTTTTAGTGAAGGAAGCCTGATGGAATTAATTAGGGCAGACAAGTGGTGTGTGGTTCCCTTTCAATGGATTTCTGTCCAAGTGTATTCTGGAGTTGTTTAACTGGTTAATTTTCCCTTATAGTCTGTGTTTCAACTGGGGGAATCCCCATTCACCTGCAATGTTGAGGGGATCAATGGAAAGAAACCCTGCCTTGGCCATTATTTCAGGGCTATCAATGGATGGGGAATCCCCATTTTCTTGCTGAAATAGATCAGGGAACGCCCTTTATGATGGGATTTTATAGGTCTAAAATGAGAACAAACCTTCAATTTTCATCATCTTTCAGTTTAAATTGACAAGGAATCTCTGTTGTGCCTTTTTTTTAGGGTTGAAATTGGTAGAAACCCCCACTGATTCCATTGAGGTATTTAAATTGAGGGGCCACAAAAGCTGGAAAAAATGAGGCATAAAAGGGCAGCAAAAAAAACAAGGTGGAAACAATTGGTAGAAAAGGGGTGGAAAAGAAGGTATCAAAAAGAGGTGGCAAAAAAATGGAAGAAGAACAAAATGGAGGGGAAAAAAGGGGCAAAAATTGGGAAAAGAGGGCAGCAATAAAAATGGGGGGGAAGGGCAGAAAAACCAGGAAAAAAGGCACCAAAATGGGGGGCGAAATGGCAGCAGAAAAGGGGAGAAGAGTTAAAAATGTAGATGGCATAATGGTGAAAAGGTGGCATTTAGGAAGCAGGAAAGCTCTAGGAAGGTGAGGAGAAAAGGGTGCTTAGCATGAGAGGAAAAAGGACGGGAAATATGAGGGGAAAAGAGCAGGAGTCCCAGAGACACCCCCAGAGCTCAGGTCCCCCTTCCCAATCCCACAGACACCCCCAGGTACCCCCAAGAGAGCTCCTGCAAACCCCACAGACACCTGGGCCTGGATTCCTGCAGGAACACTCGGGAACAACCGGGCTCCTTGCAGCGGGATGGAAACAACGGCCAGGGCTGGGAATGTGTGCCCACTGTGCTGCCAGGCTGGGAATCAGCTGGGTGGGGCCGTGCCATGGCAAAGGCTCCTGAACAAGTGCCAGGTCTGTGGGCTGCAGCTGGAGCTGAGAAGCAAAGGGATTAGTCCAGGCAGGAGAACATCCCCTCATGGGGTACTGCTGCAAAGTGGGCATGTTTGGAACAGAGCCTCTCCTTCAGCAGCCCAACGCTGCCAGATGGAAATTGCCAAGGGCACGAGGCTGGGCAGTGAAGAGCAGAGCTGCTGTGAAGGTAAAGCTCCGTTCATTCAGAGAGATCACACAGGTCACTTGAGCACTGTTACAGGTAGGAAGCAGAAAATGAGAGATTTCCAGGAAAGCCTTTGTAGTTTGGTGGGGAAAAGGAGTTGTGCTACGCAATGGCTGCAGGGATGGTGATCCAAATGAGTTCTGAGCAGATTTCCTTTTTTTTTTTCAATTGGAGAGGGTTATTAACCTTAGCTGCTGTTGCAAGGCCAAACAGTTTTGGAATCTCTTCTAGTTTCATCTAGCTGTCCTCCATGCTGCATACTCACAGCAGCCATATTGAATTGTCATATAATGTGTGAATTTGCTTGTGTCCCTATCCCAAATGTCATCCTTCCTGGGTTTTCAGCTTCTTTTTAACATGCTAGTAAATCTTCTGCATCCCTCTGCAGTATTTCCATGGGTAAACCCACTGAAGAGCACAAGCTAAAGGATGCTACCTCCAGCTGAGCACAGGGAGCAGTGGGAAAGGATGTTCTATCAGCATTTTCTGTCCCTGTGCTGATACTGTTCTCCCTGGGAGGGAGCTGGGAAATCCCTATTTCTGCTGCTGTGCTCTTCCTGATGTGTGTCACAGCTGATGCCAACCCCATTTTTCCAGTGTAATGATGATTCTGGATGTCTGAGTGTACCTGCTGGCCTTGGAAATGCCACTGATGGTTATTAAGGAGAAGGCAAGTCCCACCATTTCCGTGTGGGAATGGAAACGTGTGGCCATCCCTCAGTGCAGCTCTTTTGGTGACAGTGGTCAGTGGCCATTCCTGGTGCAGTTCTGTTATCATTTTTTCTTATACCATTCTATTTTATTCCCTTGACACTTCCCACCCTTTGCCATTCCTCACTTCTTACCCAGCACTGCCCCAATGGTGCCTGGGTGCAGCTCTTTTAGAGAACAGGGCCCGTCCCAACAGGCGGCTGCTGCAGCCAGGGCAGGGGCAGGGCAAGGCACATCACAGCGCTGGTGGTGCTTGGAGACTGTTGGCTTTTGCAGTTCAGGCAGATCAAATCAATCCCAATTGTAAGAGATTTCCACCATCTGCTACTTCTCCCCTCTTTTCCTGGATGGATTTGACAGCTCTTCCTTTCCTCCCACAGAGCTGGAAAGCAAAATGCCCACCTGTCCCATTTATTTGGCACCACTTTCTCCCTCCTCCTCTCTCTGCCAGCTCCAGCAAAGCCATTTCCCCCACTGGCACCAGCTGCCTCCTGTCCCTCGCTCCCATTTTGCCCACTCTGAACTCCTGGAGCCGCCTGCCCGCAGAGCCGCAGCCGCCGTGGGGCCGGGTAATGGTGCAGGGAATGCTGGCAGGGATTCTTGGGCTAGGCTGGACCAGGCCAGGTGCCCGGGGCCAGGAAAAGCGCTCTGAGCCTCTGCTGCTGCCCCTGGGCAGGCAACAGAACACAGCAGGAAAGGCTCGGGGCTCTAAGGAAAGGCAGCCAGAGATCTCTCACACATCATGGGCATTGGAAGCCTGGAGTGGGTCCATTAATTTCCATTGAATGTATTATGAAAGAAATCACAACAAAAGAGTGAGTAGGCTGCCAAATCCTAAAAATGCACCTTCTCCACACTGTTCTCTCCTTCCTGGGCTTCACTTTATCCACAATTCCCTCCCTCTCTCCTCCCCACACAGTGACACAGAGGGATGGGGGTTACAGCCACATCATGTCACTGCATCCCCCTCAGGGAGACAAATCTGTCCTGCTCTGTTGTCATCTTTTCACGGGGGTTCCATACTGTTGTCTCCTTATCGTAGATATTTCACACTTTCTTGGTGTTTTCTCCTGGGCAGCTCCTCAGAGCACTGACTCTTCATTCTTCACAAAGTAGCCAACTGACTCCAGTTCCCTTCCCAACCTGCCAGCCCACTCTTTCATAGCACTCTTCTTCTCATTGGTTACAGCTGTGGCCTGTTAAAATCAGGCCTATTCCTAATATTTGCTAATTGCCCCATCTGCAACTCCTTAGGGGTAAGATTACTTTCTGGACCATCTTTATTTTCTTATATTCTATCCCCCTACACTGCTCCAGCCTGGGATTCCTCCCACAGGAGGACAGTCAGATCCTTAGTGACAGTGTCCTGGTTCAGGGCAAATTTGAGCTCCTCTAGGAAAGCAGATTCATTTGGCTCCTCCCTGCAACCAATCTGGGAGAAAATACCTCCTTGGAGAAAAGTGGAAAAAACCTATTTTTTAAACAATAAAACCCCTTGCTGCTCCAAAAGAGATGACAAACTGAGAAAGTCCTCCTCCAGGTTGCAGTTCAGCTCACCGAGTCTCCCATCAGTCCCTCTGGTGCTGGAAATGTTGTGCCCCAGGCCCAGCCCGGCAGGCCCCAGGTGTGAGCTGCTGGTGCTCTTCTGGGTGTTCAGTCCAGAGCAGGTTCAAACAGGTCTGAAAAAAGGGGAAAAGGAAAAAAAACAGAGTCCAGGGAACTTCTTTGCCTCAGCTAGCTCAACTAACTAAAAGCCAAGGAGAGCTCAATCCTGTTGTCTGTCCATCTGCAGACAACACAGTCCAGGAGCAGGAATGTGGAGGAGTGAGAGCAGTGTCTGAAAACAAAATGCGCGCTTCTTCTCTTCCCTCTTCACTCTCTGGAAGATGTCTTAAAGAGGCAAAACTTATTATTCAGCATAAACAGAAGAAGACAATTTGGGCTAAAAGCATCATATAGTCAACTTGGACAGACAGACCATTGCCCACAGTCAGGTGCCTGATGCCAATAGTGGGATTCCTCCTCAGCATGTGTCAGCGGTTCTTCCTCCTCTTCCAAAGACAGTTCACAAGTGCCACATTCAGACCAGTTGGTGATGATTTCCAAGAGGCCAGGAAGATTTGGATTTCCCATTGGAGCTTATTGTGTCATGAGGGCAATGCCCTCACTGCAGGCAGCGTCGGTGGCAGGATGGATTGCAGAGACTTTTCCTTTGCAGCCCCAGCCCAGCGCTGGCACTGGGGATGCAGAGGCACTGAGGTGACCCTGAGAGGAAGTGCAAGGCACAGGGCACAGCTGAGGAAGGACAGCGCTGTGCTGGGCTCAGAGGTGAAGCTGGCACTGCCCAGTGTGCAGAAGACACTTTCTGCAGCCCCTGTTACAGAACAGGAGCTGGGAGGGAGCTTGGGCCTTGCTGCAGAGATACGGCCGCTCATTGGAGCAGTTCTCACTCCTCAATCTCTTGTCAGCCAGGTACACGCACTGGGAACTGCAGAGGACAGGAACCCTGCAGGGAGGAGCAGAGGCAGCGCTGGCTGCCAGGGGAAGCCCTTGTGCCCCTGTGCCGCCATGCCCTGCCCGGCTGCCCGGCACTCACCGGGAGCTGTAGCTGCTGCCGTCCCCCCAGTGCAGGCGCTCGCCCCGTCTGCGCAGCCCGAGCCAGTAAGCGAAATTCCCACAGAGGCGGGAGAGCAGATCCTGCCCAGGAGAGAGGAGTGGGAGCTGCCCCGGCCCCTCGGGGGGACACGTGCCCGGGGCTCCCCCCGCACGCCGGGGCTCCTTCCCTGCAAGGCCCCGGCCCAGGGCTGCAGCCCCGGCCCTACGAGCCCCGAGCCCGGCCCAGGAGCGCCCCCAGGCTGCCCTCAGCCACCCCACAGCGCCCGCAGCCCCTCACTCACCATGGCCTCCTCATCCTTGGCAATGGCCAGGGAGGCCCCGAGCTCGGAGCACCGTTCCTGACCCTGCTCCCACGTGCTGAAATCCCGTGAGAAGTAGTAGCAGACCCCATTGTAGCCCACCCAGCCATGGGGACAGCCCAGAAGAGACGGCGGAGTCGCAGGTGTGACTGGAACCAGTGGTGCTGCAGGGGGAAGAGGAGAAGGTCTGAGGATTCCCCTGTGCAGGGAGCAGGGAGCCCACTCTGCCCCGAGGGGCTGGGCCCAGGCTGCTGCCCCTCCCTTACCTGCCAGCACAGCCAAGGCTGCCCCCAAAGCCAGCACCAGCACCAGGAGCAGCAGAATCAGCACCGCTGTGCCCACGGGATGGCACCTGAACCATTCACCTGGAGCAGGAAAGAGCTGCTGGCTGCCAGAAGCAGAGCCGGCCCTGCAATCTGCTCAGCCCACAGCCAGGGAGCAGAGCAGGGAGCCCTGAGGCAGTGTGGCCCTCCCTCAGCTGGCAGCCAGAGAGCCCAGAGCCTGGCCACAGGCAGGGACACAGCTGTGGGGACAGGCAGGCACACAGCTGTGGGGACAGGCTGCAGCAGGAGAACTGCACAGCCTTGGGGGCAGCTGGGGCTCTTGCTTCCAGCCACGGATGGGGCCCAGCAGAACACGAGGCCTCTTCCAGACATGGGGAAACAGCCACACACCTGCCAGCCCTGGCCTTGGGAGGGGACACTGTCCCCAGCCTTTAGGCCACAGGGGTGGCCCTGCACTCACCCAGGAATCTTCTGAGGTTCCTTTTGTGTTCATTGTTGGTTGCTGGTGTTCCCTGGGGAGCCAGGGGCTCCCTCACACTCCCATTTTTGGTGCAGAATCCATTCTCCACATCTGCACTCACTGCATGCTCACAAGTGGCATCCTCCTCCTTATGCCAAGAGGCTTCTTGGGCCTCAGGCAAGTGTGGAACCGCGGCTGCTGGTCCCTCCTGGGGATGCTGGGGCCCATTCACAACTCCACAAATGGAGCAGAATTCACTCTTCTCCAGCTCACAGGCAGCATCTCTCTGCCCAGAACAAACAGCACCTTGCTTGGGAGACATCAGGAGTGCTGCTGGCAGATCCTTTGGGAGCTCGGCCTCGGGAACAGCTTTCCAGCCGCGCTGATGGCACCCTGAAAGGGACACGATGAGAGGTCGCTGCTGGTGCCGGCCGTGCGGGGGTTCAGGAGGGCGGTGGCAGCTGTGACTGCGCTGTCGGCGCTGCCCAGAGGTGCGGCAGCAGGTGCGGAGACAAGCGCAGCCTCCGGGAGCTGGGGCAGCACCACCGCGGGTCGCAGCTGGGCTGGAGCCGCCTCCGAGCTCCGCCGCCGCCTGGCCGGGCTCCGGGTGCCGCCACCGCTGCTGAAGGAAACGAGCGCTCCGCCCGCCGCCCCTCCCATCCCGGCCAGACTCCGCGGGCACTCGGGCTGGTGCCGCTGTGCGCTCACACTCCGCGGGCACTCGGGCTGGTGCCGCTCTGCGCTCTCACACCGCGGCACTCGGGCTGGTGCCGCTGTGCGCTCAGACTCCGCGGGCACTCGGGCTGCTGCCGCTGTGCGCTCACACTCCGCGGGCACTCGGGCTGGTGCCGCTGTGCGCTCACACTCCGCGGGCACTCGGGCTGGTGCCGCTCTGCGCTCACACTCCGCGGGCACTCGGGCTGGTGCCGCTGTGCGCTCACACTCCGCGGGCACTCGGGCTGGTGCCGCTCTGCGCTCACACTCCGCGGGCACTCGGGCTGCTGCCGCTGTGCGCTCACACTCCGCGGGCACTCGGGCTGGTGCCGCTGTGCGCTCACACTCCGCGGGCACTCAGGCTGCTGCCGCCGCAGCTCGGGGCTCTCGCTGTGGGAGGGTTTTGGCTCCTCAGCGTGCGGCAGCGATGCCGAGCAGTAGGGGAGCAGCGAGCGGGGCGGCAAAGCGAGTAGCGCGCCGCGGGGACACCGACGTTCCTGTCTCGAAAAAGGGTGCTAAGAAAAAGGGCTCCACTCTGTTGGAGCTGGGGAAGAAGCGCAGCCCCGGGGAAGCCGCTTCTGGGGCTCTCAACAGTGAATTCTCGCAGGGATTCTTGGGCCGTGCTGGGCCAGGCCAGGTGCCCGGGGCCAGGAAAAGCGCTCGGAGCCTCTGCTCCTGCCCCTGGGCAAGCAACAGAACACAGCAGGAAAGGCTCGGGGCTCTCAAGAAAGGCAGCCAGAGATCTCTCACCCATTTAAGTGTAACAAGCCTGGAATGGGGACATTAATTTTACTTGAATTTATTATCAAATAAATTGGAGGAAGGGAATGAGAAGTACACCAAATCCTAAAACTGCACCTTCTCCCTGTTAAGAATATGAAGCTTGACTAGGCCAATATTAAAGCAGCAATCAATTTATTATTTAATATGGTGAAGTATGAGCAATACAGCGCCGGGTACAGTGGGGGAAGTTTTCCCTCCAACTGCACAGCGATAATTGATGGTTACAGGTATTTATAGGGGTACTCATCAGCTTTTTCAGCAGTTTCTATTTCCAATTTTTTTACTCATCAGCAATTTTTATTCCAAATTATTACATCACAATTCTATACATTATTGTGATTTTAATTTCTCAGGATGTATCTCAAAGGAGTATCCCCAGATGGTGACGGTCTAGTTTCCGAAAAAAGAAAGACGAATCCCATCTGGTGGGGTCCAGCTCCACAGATGTGTGTCCACCTTTTAATTGCAGAGACTCTAAATCTCATAACAGTGATGTCCAGCTTCCCTTTGGTCGAAACCATAAACCCTTGAGGTGATGTTCATCTTTCTTTCTCCAGCTGTTTTTCTCTGCTTCAATAAGGCATGAGATAAGCATATTTCCTTTATATGTATTCCAAAGCTACAGTTTCAAGGATACAAGTAATATTCTAAAATTATACTTCAGAAGGTTATTATTGCAGAGCTTTTTATGGATTAAATGCAAGCAAAAGGGAACATCCTTAACACCTTAATTCCAATGCTCCTAAATCAGCCAGGGTTAATTGCAAACAAAAGGTAGGCTCAAAGGCCTTTTTCCATGCTTTATTCTCCTCAGTTATTATTAGAATTCACAACTATCCCATTGTCGATGTCCACACATTTCGCATTCACAAGTACACGCTTTGCCTGTTTGTACCTGACACGAAACACAGCTTTGCATCTCACACCCCTGATCCAGGACGGGCCCACTGGGTCTGGGGGGATTTGTGGGGATTTTGCGAGGGTTTTGGGGATTTTGGGGTGACTTTTTTGGGCTTCTGGGGGATTTTATTGTCAGGTTCGAAGGAATTATTGGAGGTTTTGGGATGCAATTACTGGGCGAGAATTACGTGATTTTTGGGCTTTTGTATTTTGGGGGATTTTATTGGGGTTGTGAGGGGTTTCTTGAGAAAGGATTTATTGAAATTATTTGGAGTATTTTTTAATCTTGGTGAGTTCCACTGGGATTTTCAGAGATTCTCTGGGGTTTTTGAGGGTTTTCTTGTAATTATTGGGGATTTTGTGGGATTTTCATGGAATTTTGGGGGGCTTTTGGGGCATTCCCTTGGTGTGGGGAAGAGCTGAGAGGCACCAAAATCTCCTTAAAGCCCCTGAAAGTCCAAATAAAACCCACTAAATCCCAATTAAATCTCTCAGAATCTCATTAGAACACCCTAGAATTCCAATAAAAGCCCACAAAATCCTTTGAAATCCCAATAATCCCAAAAATCCTGATTAAACTCCTCAAATCCCCCAAAAATGTCCCCAAAACCATAAAAAGTCCCACAAAATCTCCCCCAAAATCCAAAGAAATCCTGGCAACACACAAAAAACCCCACAAAACCCCTCAAATCCCACCAAAAATCCCGAAAAACCCCAAAACCCCAATGAACCCGACTAAATGGCTCCACAATGCCAATAAAATACCCCAAAATATCCTAAAAATCCCAATAAAACCCCCAGAATCATTGAGAATCCCAAAAAGTCTCAGCAAAATCTCAGTAAAACCCCCAAAATTCAAAAAAAGCCACAAAAATTTCAATAAACCCTCAAACACCCCCAGAAAAACTCCCCCTTAAAATGCCAATAAAATCCCCCAAAATCCAAACCCCCCAAAATCCACAAAACCAGCCCCTCCCAGTCACTCCCAGTATGATTCCAGTCGCTCTCAATACGGTCCCAGTGTAACCCAGTATGGACTCAGCTGCTCTCACTGTGATCCCAGTTGCTCTCAGCATAATTCCAGATATTTCCAGTTCCTCCCATTATGATCCCAGTTGCCCCAATAACAGTCCCAGTCCCTCCCAGCAGAGTCCCAGTTGTGCCCAGTTGCCTCCAGGGTAGATTCAGTTTCCCCCAGCATCATCCCAGTTGCTCCCAGTGTGATCCCAGCTGTTCCCAGTGTGGTTCCAGTGCCCCCAGTATGGTTAGAGACACTCCCAGTAGGTTTTAGATACCTCAGAATGATCCCAGTCTTTCCCAGTTGCTCCCAGTTTCCTCCAGCACAATCCTAGTTTCCATCTGTTGCTCAAAGGGTGGCCCCAGTTGCTCCCAGTATGATCCCAGTTGTCCCAATTGTAGTCTCAGTCCTCTCAGCATGGTTCCAGAACCTTCCAGCCGATCCCAGTTGCTCCCAGTGTGTAACATTTTCCTCCCAACATGGGCCCAGTAGCTCCCAGTAACCCCCCAGTTAGGTTCCATTCACTCCCAGTGTAATCCCAGTATGATCCCAGTAACCTGCAGTCTAATCTCAGTTGCTCCCAGTCACTCCCAGTCTCATGCCAGTGCCCCCAGTGTGATCCCAGTTGCTCCCAGCATGGGCCCAGCTGTTCCCAGTGTGCTTCCATCACTCCCGTGTGGTTACTGACACTCCCAGTATGGTCCCAGTTGAACCCAGTTGTCCCTGCTCTAGTCCCAGTTACACCCCAGATGATCCCAGTCCCTCCCAGCATGGTCCCAGTTGTTGTTATTATATTTCTGGAGTCCCAGCTCTCAGGCTGCCACAGCTCTCAGCTGTCCTATCTTCTATTGCTGTTGTTATATTTCTAGAGTCCGATACCTTCAGGCTGCTCTTCCCACACACAGCTCTTCACAGCAGTGTTACTCCTGCTTCTTGGTCAGGGCTCCTCCAAGGCTCTCCCTGCACGGCCAACCCACTCCCTTTTATCCCAGTTATCTTCATCAGCCACAGCAGCCACCCAATTAAGGACATCACAGCTGCGGCCCATTTACAATTAGGATCAGGGCACGGCCACTTATACAACACATATATTTTACTAGGACTCCTACTATACCCACTCAATCCCAGTTGCCCCCAGTGTGGGCCCCGTTCTCCCCAGCATGGTCCCAGTTGTTCCCAGTGTGGTTCCAGTCCCCCCAGGATGGTGACAGACACTCCCAGTATATCCCAGTTGCCCCCAGCATGTCTGTAGTCATTTCCAGGCACTGCCAGTGGTCCCAGTAAGGTGTCAGTTCTCCCAGTATGATCCCCCAGTCATGCCCAGAATATCCCAGTTGCCTCCAGCATGCATCCAGTCCTTCCCAGTTCCTCCAGTTTACTTGCAGCATCATCCCAGTTTCCCTCAGTTGCTCCCAGTAGCCCAAAGTGTGATCCCAGTTGCTCCCTTTCAACCCCTGTATCATCCCAGTAAGCTCCAGTTTGATCCCATTCACATGCCCGCTCTCCCAGTGTGGTCCCAGTATAATCCCAGTTGCTTCCAGTCTCTCCCAGTATGGTCCCAGCTGCATCCAGCATGGTTCCAGTTGCTTCCTAGATCACCCCAGTCAGTCCCAGTATGATGCCATTTGCTCCATGCATGCTCCCAGTTGCTCCCAGTCAGGCCCAGTATGGGGGATGATGTGCAGGGTGTGTTCCCAGTCATTCTCAGACACTCCCAGTATTAGTCCAGTCCCTGCCAGTATGATCCAAAGATGAGCCCAGTGTGCTCCCAGTCCCTGCCAGTATGAACCAGTTGTGCTCCACATGGTTCCAGTTGCTCTCTTTCACCCTCACTTTCCTTCCCGTCACTCCCAGTATCTCCCAGTGTACCCCAGTTCCCTCCAGCATCTTTCCACTTCCTTCCAGTATGATCCCATTTGTTTACAAGCACTCCCAGTCAGCCTCAGTGTAGTGGCACTCACTGCCAGTATGATCCCAGTCACCTCCAGCATGATCCCAGTTGAAGTTCAGCAGTTTCCAATCACCCCCAGCATGCAGCCAGTCACTCCCAGTTCCTCCCAGTTGCTCCTATCATGTCCCCACTTGCTCACAGCTACTCCCAGTCATCCTCAGTATAATCCCAGTCACTCCAAGTGTATCCCATTTGCCGCTAACATGGTCTCAATTGCTCCCCGCAGGCTCCTGCTCACTCCCAGTATGATCCCAGTATGATCCCAGTGTCCATCAGTGCGATCACATGCTGGCCTGGCATGGCACTACGATCCAAGTACGATGTCAGTACCAACACAGTACAATCCCAGCCACTCCCAGTATGTTCCCAGTATAATATCAACACAAACCCAGTACAATCCCAGTACGATCCTAGTAGGATGTCAGTACAAAGCCGGTACAGCCCCAGTCACTCCCAGTAGGATCCCAGTCCAGCCCCGTCCCTGGCAGTGCTGCCTCTGCTGGGATCCCCCAGCCCTGTGTGCGTTCCCCCCTGGCGGATGTGCCGAGAGGAGCCCCAAGGGCTGGCAGTGGCCAGGCAGGGTCCCCAGCAAGGCCCAGTTTGGATGTGCAGCCCCCAGTTTGCCCAGTTTGCCTCTCCTTTGGCCCGGCCTGGGCTCCCCCCACCCGCAGCGGCTGGGAGCAGCCGAGAGCCCCGCGCTGCCCATCCCGACCTGTCCCGGCTCCATCCCCGCTCCTGCCGCGGGCTGCGAGGGCTGCGGGAATGGGCACCGAGGGTGTGTGACTGCTGCTGGGGGAGGAGGAGGAGGGAGGGAAGGGCAGGGATGGAGGGGGAGAAGGAGGCGGGGTTAGGGGGGGAGTAGGGATGGAAGAGGAGAGGGAGGAAGAGGAGGGACAAAGGAGCATCAAGGAAAGAAGAAAACCACGCGGTCATTCCTTCCCTGAATTCGCAGCCCCCACCTGTGGGATCATCGCCCCCCCCTCACCATCGCGCAAGTGAGTGGGGGGGGGGGGGGAGCTCAGCCCAGATATCCCGGGGGGTCCCTGGGTTGGGTTTTTTTGGGGGGATGTTTAGAGAATGACGCAGTCCAAGGCTGAGCGGAAAAGGCCCCTTGGGGGGACATCGGGGGGTGCCGGTGGCGGCTGCCGCCAGAGGCAGCCTGGAGGAGCAGAGCCCTGTGTGCCCCAGGAGCCCAAAGTGGGGAGCCCAGAGAGGGGGGAACGCCGCCATTGGCGGGAGCCTCCAGAGCCTGGAGAGGGGCAGGGGGGACTCCTTGGAGCCGCTGCAGCCCAGAGCAGAGAATGAGGGGAGAAGGGAGCCCGGGAGCCCAAACAGCCCCGGCATCCCGAAATGGGAGAGCGAAGAGGGGGGAGCTTTTGGCATTGCTGGGACTGCCAGCAGCCTGGGCAGGGCGGGCACCGAGTAGACGGGGGACCCCCAGTCCAAGCGTGACCCCAGGAGTTGGGACATGGGGGAACCTCCCCGGGCACCTGCGGGATGGGGGGCGATGCTCTTGGGTTCCAGAGTTCAGGCAGCGCCGGAGCCGCGCGATTCCGGCCGTCCTGTGCTCCCGCCGCTTCCTGCTGCCGCTCCGCCTCTTCCTCCCTCCCTCCTCATCCTCCCCCGGTTCCGGAGTCCTCGAAGCCGGCGGAAGGAGCGGGGATGGAGCCGGGATAGGTCGGAACGGAGTGAGGGCTGGGGGGGATGGCAGCAGTGGGAGTGACTGGGCTGTACTGGGATCATCCTGGGAGCAGCTCGCGGGTGACTGAGTTCTACTGGGACCGTACTGGGATCACACTGGGAGTGAGGAGGAGCAGCGCGATGGCTCCAGCGCTGGGGCTGGGGGCAATCCTGGGGCCCCGGGGGGGCGGCGGGAGCTGAAGGGGACCCCCGGCACCGGGACTCTCTGATCTCCCATCCCGGAGCACCGGAGGTTCCTGAACCCCCATTCCTGGGCACCGGGATCACCCGCATCCCCATTCCCGGGCATGGGATCCACCCTGCACCCCCTGATCCGGCACCAACAACCCCCGCTCCCCCACTCCCGGGCATGGGATCCACCCTGCACTCCCTCATCTGACACCAACAACCCCCGCACCCCCACTCCCGGGCAGGGGATCCACCCCGCACCCCCTTCCCGGCCATCTCGCCTCTCCCAGCCCCTAGAGCCCCCTTTTCCTTCCCGCAGAGACCCCCCTGGACCCCAGTTCCTGCCTTTCCCAGCCCCCAGCCCCTCCTTTCCTTCACACCGAGGACACCTGGGACCCTTATTCCCGGCCATCCCGGGTTTTCCCACCTTTTGCTGGGAATGGGAACACCTGGGCTCCTTGGAGCTCCCTTTCCTGCATGCAGGAACCCCCTTAGCCCAGCCCGTGCCCCCTCTACCCACCGCAGCCTCCCCTTTTCTCAGTCCTGGAACCCCCAAACCCCGTTCCCTGCTCTCCCAGCTCTCCCTTTGGTTCCCCCTTTGGTTCCCCCGTGCCCCCCCAGCCCCCAAATCTCGGTGTCCCCCCAGTTCTCCTGTCTCTGCGTTCCCTGCCCGTGGCGCTGTCGGAGCCCGGCCCGGGGTTCCCCCGGTTGGTGTCCATGGGGTCCCTGGCTGGGATCCCCTTCCAGCGGGATCTCGGCACAGCCAGAGCCGGCACCATGAGCGGCACCGGCACGGGGCCACCGGGGAGCTGCCACTGCTGCAGCTGCATCCTGCCATTCCCAGCTGCTCCCAGTTGCTCCCAGTGGCTGCGCAGTCGGCTCCCAGCATGCGCCTGGCAGCTCCCAGCACCCCCAGACAGGGACCAATCACACCCCCTGCAATCCCAGTCCGATTGTAGCTACTCCCAGTATGATCCCAGTCACTTCCAGTATGATCCCAGTCAGTCCCAGTATGATCCCAATTACTCCCAGTATGATCCCAGTCACTTGCAGTGTAACTCCACTCACTCCCAGTCTGATGCCAGTGGCCCCCATTATGATCCCAGTTTCTCCCTGTCAATGCCAGCATGACCCCAGGAGCCTCCAATATAATCCCAGTGATTCCCAGTCTCTCCCAGTATATCCCAGTTCCTCCCAGCATGCTTCCAGTCACTCCCAGTTCCCCTCAGTTGCTTTCAGCATGATTCCAGTTGCTCACAGCCATTCCCAGTCAATCCCTGTATGACTCCAGGCACCCTCAGAGTGATCCCAGTCTCACCCAGCATGGATCCAACTGCTCCCACTGTCAAACCAGTATGATCCTAGTTGCTGCCAGAGTAGTTCCAGTTGTTCCCAGTTCCTCGCAGCATGGTTCCAGTTGTCCCTAGAATAGTCCCAGTCCCGTTCACCGAGGTCCAACTCACTCCCAGTTGCCCCCAGCATGGTCCCAGCTGTTCCCTGTGTGCTTCCAGTCCCCCCAGTATGGTCACAGACAGTCTCAGCTTATCCCAGTTGGCCTAGTACAGTTCTAGTTAGATCAGAATGATCCCAGTCTTTTCCAGTTCCTCCCAGTTGCCTCCAGGATGATCCCAGTTTCTAGCAGTTGCCCAAAGTGTGATCCCAGTGGCTCCCAGGATGACCCCAGCAGGCGCAGTAGTCACTCCCAGGATGGTTCCACTCGCTTCTTGGATGATCCCAGTCACTCCCAGTATTATGCCAGTGGCCCCCATTATGATCCCAGTTGCTCCCTGTCAATGCCAGGATTACCCCAGGAGCCTCCAGTATGATCCCAGTGACTCCCAGTCTCCCCCAGTATATCCCAGTCAGCCCCAGCATGCTCCCAGTCACTCCCAGTTCCCCCCAGTTGCTTTCAGCATGATCCCAGTTGCTCACAGCCACTCCCAGTCACTCCCAGTATGGTTCCAGTCACCCCCAGTATGACCCCAGTCAGTCCCAGATACTCCCAGCGTTATTGCAGTCATGCTCAGAGTGACTCCCTGGCACTCCCAGTGTGGGCCCAGTTGCTCCCAGTCACTTCCAGTATGGTTCTAGTCAGAACCAGCACCTTCCCAGTCACTCCCAGTATGATCCCAGCCATTTTCCATAGGATCCCAGTAGGATCCCAGCATGGGCACAGCTGCTCCCATGATCATCCAGTGTGGCTCCAGTTGCTGCCATTTACCACCTTTGTGGTTTCAGTCTCTCCCAGTGTATCCCAGTTGCTCCCAGCATGTTCCCAGTCATTCCCAGCTGCCCTGAGTAGCTTCCAGCCTGATGCCAGTTGCTCACAGCCACTCCCAGTCACCCTCAGTGCAGTCCCAGTTGCTGCCAGTATGATCCAGTATGATGCCAGTCACTCCCAGCATTGGCCAGCTCCTCCTACTGTGATCCCAGTAGGATCCCAGTAGCCCCCAGCAAGGTTCCACTCACTCCCTGTTCCTCCCAGTGTGATCCCAGTTGTCCCAGTATAGTGCCAGGTACTCCATAGATGATCCCAGTCCCTGCCAGCATGGTCCCAGTCATGCCCAGTTGTCCCCAGTGTACATCCAGTCATTCCCACTCGCTCCCAGGTACCCCCAGCATGGTGTCCCAGTTCTCCCCAGCATGGTCCCACCTGTTCCCAATGTGGTTCCAGTCACCCGAGGATGGTTAACAGACACTCCTGGTATATCCCAGTGTCCCTCAGCATGCTCACAGTCATTCCCAGTTACCCCAGTGCAGCCCAGTCCACCCCAGTCCCTGGCGGTGCTGCCACTGCTGGGATCCCCCAGCCCTGTGTGCGTTCCCCCCTGGCGCATGTGCCGAGAGGAGCCCCAAGGGCTGGCAGTGGCCAGGCAGGGTCCCCAGCAAGGCCCAGTTTGGATGTGCAGCCCCCAGTTTGCCCAGTTTGCCTCTCCTTTGGCCCGGCCTGGGCTCCCCCCGCCCGCAGCGGCTGGGAGCAGCCGAGAGCCCCGCGCTGCCCATCCCGACCTGTCCCGGCTCCATCCCCGCTCCTGCCGTGGGCTGCGAGGGCTGCGGGAATGGGCACCGAGGGTGTGGCTGCTGCTGGGAGAGGAGGAGGAGGGAGGGAAGGGCAGGGATGAAGGGGGAGGAGGAGGAGGGTTAAGGGAGGAGGAGAAGGAGAAGGAATGGAAGGGGCAGGATGGAAGAGGAGAAGGAGGTGGGTATAACACAGAGGAGCTCGAGGAGGGATGGAAGGGGAGGAGCGGGAGGAGAAAGAGGAGGGAAGGAGGCGGGGTTACAGGGGAGGAGGAGAGGGAGGAGGGATGGAGAAGGAGAAGGAGGTGGGGATAAGACAGAGGAGGAGCGGGAGGAAGAGGCGGGACAAAGGCTGATCAAGGCTGAACAGATGGAACCGCGCTGCAGCCCTGCCTGAATTCGCAGCCCCCACCTGTGGGATCATCGCCCCCCCCCCCCCCCCCCCCGCGGCCGTCGTGCCGGTTAGCGGGGAGGGGGAGCCCGGCCCAGACATCCCGAGGAGTCCCTGGGTGGGGTTTTTGGGGGGATGTTTGGAGAATGAAGCAGTCCAAGGCTGAGCGGAAAAGGCCCCTTGGGGGGACATCGGGGGGTGCCGGTGGCAGCTGCCGCCAGAGGCAGCCTGGAGGAGCAGAGCCCTGTGTGCCCCGGGAGCCCAGAGAGGGGGGAGCGCCGCCATTGGCGGGAGCCTCAAGAGCCTGGAGAGGGGCAGGGGGGACTCCTTGGAGCCGCTGCAGCCCAGAGCAGAGAATGAGGGGAGAAGGGAGCCCAGGAGCCCAAACAGCCCTGCATCCCGAAATGGGGAGAGCCAAGAGGGGGGAGCTTTTGGCATTGCTGGGACTGCCAGCAGCCTGGGCAGGGCAGGCACCAAGGAGAAGGGGCACCCCCACTCCAAGCGTGACCCCAGCAGCTGGGACAGGGGGGAACCCCCGAACACCAGAGGGGAGGGACCAGGGACAGGGAACTCCTGGGAGGCTTTTCCAGGGCTGGATCTTGGTGTTTGGGAGGTTTTTATGGAGCCCACGTGGCCAGTGACTTGTAGAGATGGACTCGGGCAGAGGGACATTCAAACTGAACATGTGTTGGGCAAGATGAAACAGGGAAGCCTCATAAATATGATTGGCAAAAGAATTTGAGAATATTGAAACTCTAAGCAAGATTGAGATGGAAGCAAGCTTTGAGATACCTTAGTGAACAACTGGAAAACAATGGTGTGGCCTGACTGAAGGTAATCCCCTTTTGTTGAAACAATTCCCTCTGCGTGCAGACAGACCCAGGGGTCAGAGCAGACCCTAATAGCTCAGCAGAAGGGGTCCAAAGCGGTGTTTTTTGGGTTTAAAATGTAGCACAGTATCATGATGTAATGATTCTTACAGGCTGTATGTAAATGCTCTAGGATTTGTATCTTGTACTGGATTGGTTAGTGAGAAATAGAATATTCAACAGAGAAGAAGATTTGTTGTATTGTAACGGGAAGCTTACTCTCTTACGCTCTTCCCCTCTTATTCTCTCACCCTCTCATCCTCTCTACCCCGCTCTTCTCTCGGGCCTGCTCCGAGCTGTGGCTGGCAGCTCCAAGCAGGGCCCTGCACCCAGGCCCTTTGCAATAAACCGCAACTTCCACGCCCTGGCTGCAGAGATCTCTCGTCTCCATCCGTCCCAACCGTCCTACCCCTCAACACTCCTACAAATGTGCTCATCCGTTGTTTTCCCCAAACCAGGATTTCCCATTGCCAACCCCTGGGATGCTGCGAGGAAGAGGGAGATGCCCCAGGACACTGAGGCAGGTGAGGAGGAAGTCAGTGCCCCTTTCCCATCTGTGCTGCTCCATCTCCAAGCCCAGCACGGCCCTGGCTGCAGCTCAGCCCTGGGGGAATCTCCTTGCCCTTGCCTGTGGCACAGAGGCAAATCCCATCCTGTCCTTGTCCTTCCTCCCCCAGAGCAGGAGCTGAGCATGGAGCACAGGGAGGACAAATGCCCGCGGCAGAACCTGGTGGAAGAGGCCGTTTTGAGCGGCTCCACGGCGCAGGAAGCCAACGGGGAGGAAAAGCCCTGGAGATGCCGCACGAGGAGGGGCTGCAAACGCAGCTGGCGGGGATCTGAGGGGGAAAGAGCCAGCCTGGGCCGGGAAGGCGGCCGGAGATGGAGCCAGAGCTCGGAGCTGGTACTCCATGAGCGGCTCCATGATGGGAAGAAGCCCCATACGTGCATGGAGTGTGGAAAGAACTTCAGGTGGAACTGCGACCTGATTGTGCACCAGAGGACCCACACTGGGGAGAAGCCCTATGAGTGTGGGGAGTGTGGGAAGAGCTTCAGGTGGAGCTCCAACCTGATCAAGCACCAGAGAATCCACACTGGGGAGAAGCCCTATGAGTGTGGGGAGTGTGGGAAGAGCTTCTGTGGGAGCTCCAGCCTGATCAAGCACCAGAGGATCCACACTGGAGAACGGCCCTTCGAGTGCGGGGAGTGTGGACAGAGCTTCAGCCAGCGCTCCCACCTGATCTCGCACCAGAGGACCCACACTGGGGAGAGGCCCTACAAGTGTTCCAAGTGTGGGAAGGGGTTTCAGACCAGCTCCCATCTCGTCCGGCACTATCAGAGTCACACAGAGGAGAGGCCCTTCCACTGCCCCGACTGTGGGAAGGGATTCAGGTGGAACTCCACCCTCGTCAGGCACAGGCGCATCCACACTGGGGAGAAGCCCTACGAGTGTGATAAATGCAGGAAGAGGTTTCAGACCAGCTCCCATCTCCTCCAGCACTATCGCATTCACACAGAGGAGAGGCCCTTCCGCTGCCCCGAGTGCAGGAAGGGATTCAAGCACAACTCCACCCTCGTCAAGCACCGGCGCATCCACACTGGGGAGAGGCCCTACGAGTGTCCCCAGTGTGGGAAGAGCTTCTCCAGCAGCTCTGACTTGACCCGACACCAACGGAGGCACCGGTAAGGGAAGCCCTGCAAGTGCCCTGAGTGCGGGAAGAGCTTCGTGCGCTGCTCCAGCTCCATCCCCCACTGGAGAAGGCGCTCTGGGCAAAGCCCTGGTCACTCCCATTCCTTGTGATCCATGTTGGTAACACACCTGGCAGCTTTTACTTTTGTTTTGGCCCTAATGTTTCTAGCTTCTCTATCTCTTTGCACTTGAAAAGTCAAGAGAGATGGATCTGTCACCTGAAAACCACTGAAATCCCAGTGAAAACAACTCAATCTTACCCAAAAGGGCTCAATCCCACCTCAAAAAAACTCAGTGCCGTACCAAACTCACTTGATTCCTCAGCCACCTAAGTAAGATGGGGCTGGGAGGAGATTGGGAGAAGTGGGATCTCAGTTAGAGCGGTGGGATGAGGATTGTGCGGAGCTGGGTGTGTGGGATGCATTTGATAGCAAATAAAATTTTCAGACTTACTGATTTCTCTCCCGTTCATGTTCAGTCCGTTGCAGTTCTGTTTGCAGAGTGCCGCTTTCTCAGCTCATTGTGTTTGTGTCCCCTTTTCTCTCCTGCCTCTCTTTGCCTGCTTTGTTTCTCTCTCAGTGTCTCTCTTGACCCAGGGACCACCATAGATCCTCCCCTGATTTAACTGACCCAGGCACCCCCCGAGACCCTCCCTATATTTAATTGCCTCAGGGACCACCAAATACCCTCCTTTGATTTATTGCCCCAGTGACCACCAAAGATTCTGCCCTCATTCAATTGACCCTGCCCTGATTTAATTGACTTCTGCCCTGTTTTAATTGACCCCTCTGCCACCAAAAACCCTCCCCATATTATTTATTATTTTATTTCCCAAATATTATTTTAATTCCCAGTCCCAGGAGCTGAAGTCCTGAAGGCTGGCAGGGAAATGTCTCTGTAGGATTTTGCTCCATTTGCCTTCAAGGGCGGGAACATCTTTTCCTGTCTGGGAGCTGGAATTCCAGCCTTTTGGAATGTATGCCGAGCAATACAGACTGGCATCAGATATGGACTGGGATCAAATGGATTGG
Source organism: Melozone crissalis (assembly GCF_028551555.1). NCBI lineage: Eukaryota > Metazoa > Chordata > Aves > Passeriformes > Passerellidae > Melozone > Melozone crissalis. The sequence goes on from NW_026535957.1 coordinate 1,048,148, forward strand.
GATCAAATGGATTGGGATCAAATATGGACTGGGATCAAATAGGGACTGGGATCATATGTACTATCCCGAATTTCCTCATTATCCAAAAATTCCCATAATTCTGGAATTTCTGTTATCCCAAAATTCACATTATCCCAAATTTCCCATTATCCCAAATTTCCCCATTATCCCAAAATTCTTGTTATCCCAAATTTCCCATTGATCTGGAATTTCTGTTAGACTGGAATTCCCGTTATCCCAAATTTCCCCTTGATCCCAGAATTCCCATTATCCTGGAATTTCTGTTATCCCGGAATTCCCATTATCCCAGTTCCCCATTATCCCACTCTCCTAGTTCCCCCCATTATCCCAGTCCCCCACATTATCCCAGTTCCCCCCTTATCCCATTTTTCCTGTTATCCCAGTTTCCCCTGTTTTCCAGTTCCCCCCCACCCCGCTATCCTGTGCCCCCCAGTTATCCCAGTTCCCTACTCAGCGGATGCCTGAGAGACTGGAATCCTATGCACTGGGACAAACTGGAATGGGATAGCCCAGACTGGGATCCTATGGACTCGGATTATATGGAACTGGGATCCTATGGACTGGGATAAACTGGACTGGGATAGCCCAGACTGGGATCCTACGGAAAAGGATAAACTGGACTGTGATAAACTGGAATGGGACCAAGTAGGGATTGGGACTGTATAAACTGGAACCCTGTGAAATGGGATCCTATAGACTGGGACTGCACAGACTGGGACCATATGGATCCGGGCCATACACACTGGGATAAACTGGTCTGAGATTCTATGGATTGGGATCCCACCAAACTGGGATCGCATGGACCGGGATTGGAGAAATAGGGATGGCATGGAAGAGGAGGGATAACGGAGATCGAGAAAGGATGGAAAAAAGAGGAGTAGGTGGGGTTAGGGAGGAGCAGGAGGAGGAGGAGGGGTAAAATGGGAGGGAAGAAGGAGGAGAAGGAGGGAGGGTCAGGGAGGAGGAGGAGGAGGGAGGGAAAGGGAGGGACAAAGGAGGAGAAGGAGGTGGGGAAAGAGGAGGGGGAGGAGGGATGGAAGAGGAGAAGGAGGTGCGGTGAGGGAGAAGGAGGAAGAGAGGGGATGGAACAGGTGAGGGAGAAGGAGGAAGAGAGGGGATGGAACAGGAGGAGCGGGAGGAAGAGGAAGAGGAGGGACAAAGGCGGATCAAGGCTGAGCAGATGGAACCATGCGCTGCAGCCCTGCCTGAACTTGCAGCCCCCACCTGTGGGATCATCGCTTCCCCCCCCCCCGTCGCGCTGGTGACCAGGGAGGGGGAGCCCGGCCCAGACATCCTGGGGGGTCCCTGGGTGGGGTTTTTGGGGGGATGTTTGGAGAATGAAGCAGTCCAAGACTGAGCAGAAAAGGCCCCTCGAGGGGACATTGGGAGGTGCCGGTGGTGGCTGCCGGCAGAGGCAGCCTGGAGGAGCAGAGCCCTGTGTCCCCCAGGAGCCCAAAGTGGGGAGCCCAGAGAGGGGGGAACGCCGCCATTGGCGGGAGCCTCAAGAGCCTGGAGAGGGGCAGGGGGGACTCCTTGGAGCCGCTGCAGCCCAGAGCAGAGAATGAGGGGAGAAGGGAGCCCGGGAGCCCAAACAGCCCCAGCATCCCAAAGTGGGGAGATGGAAAACAGGGAACTTTTGGGATCGCTGGGTCTCCCAGCAGCCTGGGCAGGGCGGGCACCGAGGACAAGGGGGACTCCCAATCCAAGCGTGACCCCAGCAGCTGGGACAGGGGGGAACACTGTAACACCAGAGGCGAGGGACCTGGGAGGCTTTTTCAGGGCTGAATCTTGGTGTTTGGGAGGTTTTCTGGAGCCCAGATGTCCAGTGACTTGTAGAGATGGACTGGTGCAGAGGGACCTTCAAACTCACCATGCTCATCCCTTGTTTTCCCCAAACCAGGATTTCCCATTGCCAACCCTTGGCAGGCTGTGAGGAAGAGGAAGATGCCCCGGGACACTGAGGCAGCTGAGAAGGAAGTCAGTGCCCCATTCCCCTCTGCTGCTCCATCTCCAGCCCAGCATGGCCCCCGGCTGCAGCTCAGCCCTGGGGGAATCTCCTTGCCCTTGCCTGTGGCATGGAGGCAAATCCCATCCTGTCCTTGTCCTTCCTCCCCCAGAGCAGGAGCTGAGGATGGAGAGCAGGGAGGACAAATGCCCATGGCAGAACCTGGTGGAAGAGGCCGTTTTGAGCAGCTCCACGGCGCAGGAAGCCAACGGGGAGGAAAAGCCCTGGAGATGCTGCACGAGGAGGGGCTGCAAACGCAGCTGGCAGGGATCTGAGGGGGAAAGAGCCAGCCTGGGCCGGGAAGGCGGCCGGAGATGGAGCCAGAGCTTGGAGCTGGTGCTCCATGATGGGGAGAAGCACCACACGTGCGTGGAGTGCTGGAAGAGCTTCAGGTGGAGCTCTGAGCTGATCCAGCACCAGAGGACCCACACTGGGGAGAGGCCCTACGAGTGTGGAGAATGTGGGAAGAGCTTCAGCCATAGCTGCCACCTGATCACACACCAGAAGACCCACACCGGGGAGAGACCCTACGAGTATTCCAAGTGTGGGAAGGGGTTTCAGACCAGCTCCCATCTCCTCCGACACTATCAGAGTCACACAGGGGAGAGGCCCTTCCGCTGCCCCGAGTGCAGGAAGGGATTCCAGCGCAACTCCCACCTCATCAGGCACCGGCGCATCCACACTGGGGAGAGGCCCTACGGGTGTCCCCAGTGTGGGAAGAGCTTCTCACAGAGCTCTCACTTGCCCCAACACCAACGGAGGCACCGGTAAGGGAAGCCCTGCAAGTGCCCTGAATGCGGGAAGAGCTTCGTGCGCTGCTTCTGCTCCATCCCGCACTGGAGGAGGCACTTTGGGCACCGCCCTGGTCACTTACATTCCTTGTGATCCATGCTGGGAACACACCTGGCTGCTTCTCTCCTTTTGGTTTGGCCTCAATTTTCTTTTGCTTCATCTTCATCCCTTAAAAACAGCCAAAACAGGGTTAAATGAAATAAATTGATCAAAGATGTCTAAAGTTCCACAATTTCAGAGGTTTTTAAGGGAGAATTGATGGTTTAGGGACAATATTCTGGAGGATTTGTGGGTTCTGTGGGGGGATTTTGGGCAGTGTTTTCCATCTCTTTGCGCTCCAAAACCAAGAGTGTTACCTCAAAACAACTGAATCCCACTGAAAACAACTGTTGCAGAATTTTGTTCAGACATGGCTTATAGAGGGGCCATGAAAATATACAGCTGGTTAAAAAGTAAAAGGCAGCTATAAGCAGCAAGTTCTCAGGCTTTTTCCTTAAACAATAAACACCGTGTCCTTGAGTAAAGTGGTGAGAAAGAACATGATGGAAAACATGGAGGCCTTGAGAACAGTCAATAACAAGTCAACAACAGGATGAGAAAAACCAATGTTAGTCTCAACAAGAAACCACAGATATTGACAACAAAAGGAGGGGTTGGTGTGTAATCTGTAGCCAATAATGAGCTTGGGTTTTGCAATATGTATGAACTTCATTAACACTACAATAAAAGTGTGTAAGCTGGATCAATAAATCGAACTCCGATTTATTGATCCAGCTTACACACTTTTATAGTAGTGTTAAACAACTGAATTTTAATTCATATGGGTTCAATCCCACATCAAAATAGCTTGTTCCCACCTTAAAATAAACTCAATCCCATGCCAAACTCACTTGATTCCACCGATGGCATGGTGAGATGGGGTGGGAAGGAGATTGGGAGAAGTGGGATCCCAATTTGGAGCGGTGGGATGGGGATTATGTGGGGCTGGCTGGTTGGGATGTATTTGATAGCAAATAAAACTTTCAGAGTTACTGATTTCTGTCCCTTTCATTTTCAGTCAGTTGCAGTTCTATTGGCAGAGTGCCACCTTCTAAGCTGATTGTGTTTGTGTCCTCCTTTCTCTCCTGCCTCTCTTTGCCTTCTCTTTTTCTCTCTCAGTGCCTCCCTTGAGCCAGGACAGCTGCCACCAAAGACCCTGCCCTGATTTAATTCCCAGTGCAGGAGCTACAACAGCCATGGGTGAAGTTCTGAAGGCTGGCAGTGAAATGTCACTGTAGGATCTTGCTCCACTTGGCTTTTGGCCCCTTCTTAAGAGCTTTGCCTTCAAGGGCAGGAATATCTTTTCCTGGCTGGGAGATGGAATTCCAGGTCCTTGGAGTGTGTGCTGTGCAGGACCATACAAACTGGGATCACGTGGACCAGGATTTCACAGGCTGGGACCATAGGGATTAGGAGCAGAGACTGGGATCATACAAACTGGACCATACGGACCAGGATGCTGCACCAGATCGATGTAAACCAAGGGGGTCCCGCCCTGCCTGAGGGTGCAGCCAAAGCTCCTTGGAACAAATGCAGAGTTTCAGGAGGGATCCCAATTCCAATCCCATTTCTAATCCCATTTCCAATCCTTTTGCCAATCTCAGAGTCATCCTGGCGCTGATCCTGGTCCCGGTGCCAGCTTCGGTCTCCGTCTCAGTCCTGGAGCACTCCCAGTGCTGATTCTGGTTCTCGTGTCAATCTCAATCGCAGAGTGGTGCCGGTCCCCGTCTCTGTCTCAGTTTCAGAGCAGTTCTGGACCCAGTGCTGCTACTGGTGCTGGTCTTGGTCCCGGAGTGCTCCCAGTGCCAATCTCAGTCTCGGTCCCGGCCCCAGAGCACTGCCAGTCTCGGTGCTGGTTCCGGTGACAGTCTCCATCTCAGTCCTGGTGGGCTCCTGGTCTCGGTCCTGGTCCCGGTCCCAGAGCAGTCCCGGTGCAGGTGCCAGGTTCCAGTCTCGTTCCTGAGCCCAGTCCTGGAGTGCTGCCAGTGCCAGTCCCAGTTCCAAAGCGCTCCTGTTGCTGGTCCCAGTGTCAGGCTTTGTCCCAGTTCCAGTTCTGGTGCTGGTTCTGGTCTGGGTCTTGGTCCTAGTCCTGGTGCCGATCCTGTAGCGCTACCAATCCCAGTTCCAGTGTTGGTCTCAGTCTTGCTGCTGGTGCCGGTTCTGCTGCTGTGTTTGGTCTTGGTCCCGGAGAATTTAGGTCCAATTGGGTGATTTTAGGCCAATCTGGGCAGGTTTAGGGTGGGTTTCAGATCCCTTACAGTGATTTCAAGTCTTTTGGGGTGGATCTTATGCCCTTTTGGCTGATTTTATGCCAAATCTGGAGGGTTGAGGGTGGATTTTAGATCCCTTTGGATGATATAAACCCATTTGGGTGGGGTTTGGGCCTGTTTGAGTGGTTTTAGGAGGAACTGGGCAGTTTTAAGGTGGATTTTAGATCACTTTGGATGATTTTAGGCCTGTATGGTTGGATTTTAGGCCTCTTTGGGTAATTTTAGGTTGAACCAAGCCTTCTAACGGTGATTTTAGTCCCTTTGTCTTACAGATGGCTAATGAGATGATTGGCTCTCGCAATTAAGGGATGAATACTGTGTCAATATTAAGAGAAGCTTTACTGATGTGTGATTACGTTATTGCAGTCTGTTGTTTACATGTCCTCTGTTCTCCCCACAGTCCCCTTTCCCCCTATTGTTACCATCAGCCAGCCTGAGCCATCCAGGACAAGTGGAAAGAAGGCGAGTACAAAAACTTGTTTCTCGGGGAGGGGGCGTGGCATGACACGACCTGACCCTCCAATCAAGCTGCAAGAAAGCAGACTCCACCAATAAACAGCAAAGAAGAGTTGACTGACAGACTGTGGGAGGGGCCAGGGTTGGCTGATGCAATCCTCGGGGTATAAAAGGTGGAGCGTCCATCTTGAGGATGAGCCAGGCACGTGGTAGGCAGCCACGAGGGAAGCTCCCAGGCCTGTTCTTCCTTACTTAGTCCTTTTCTTGTCATTTTTGTTAAGGTTGAATAAACCTTTTAAAATTTTCAAAGTCAGCAGTCGTTTCTCACAATAACCAAAGGTTCCTTTACTGGAGTTTGGTGCACAGGAGAAACACCAACCATATATTCTCAAGAGGTCAAAATGACACAAAATTTTACTGGCAAAGTACAGAAAATCAAGAAACTTTGGAAAAAGATTTAATAAAACATCTAATTCAACATAAAACACCATAGCAGTAACTTCCTTAACTCAGCCCATTGCACCTGGAAACGTTTAACCACTTCAGTTGTTGAGGTACCAAAAAATGTTCCATATCAAGAGCATTAGAAGGAGAAGACAGAAAGACAGGAGGACAGAAGCTCTATAGAAAGAAATGCACATGGCTACCAACTGCTGGGGTTTCAGTGTGGATGAGACACAAACCGCAACCATGGAACCCTTGTGACACATCAAGGCCCCTCTGGAGCAAAGAAACCATTGCTGACAGAACAGAAACTCATGGAACCAAGAGCCATTGTGACAATGCAGATCCAAGGACACCATGGTGGCACTATGGAACCTCATGGGAGCAAAGAGACCATTGTGACACTCTGGTGCCTCACGGAATCAGGGGGACCATTGTGAAACTCAGGCCCCCTATGGAACCAAGGGCCAAGGATGAAGCTGTGCGGCCCATGGAACCAAGGAGCCGTTGTGACACAGCGGGGCCACAGGGAGCCGAGGGGCCATGGGGACATTGCAAGGGCTCAGGGAAGCCAAGGGGCCGTTGTGACACTGCAGAAGAAAAGAGAACACTGTGACATTGCAGGGACTCCTGGAATCAAGGAGACACTTGGGACACTGTGGGGCCCCATGGAACCAATGGGACAGGGAGCAGATGTGGCTAGTTTGGCCTCCCGGGGGCTGCTGGACAGGTCTGGCTGACCTTGGCATGTCGAGGGCTGCTCCTCACCTGCCCCTGAAGCACTGGGGCTCTGGGCTCTCCTTCCTATGGGAGAGAACTGTCCTGATCCTCCTCCAGGGGCCCATGGCCAAAACTGGGATTCCTTCTCCAAATTCCCTTACATGCACAGATTGTTCCCAGATGAAGTCTGCCAGGAGAGACAGATCTGGCTGCCTTGGCTACCTGGGGCCACCTCTCATCTGCCTTTGAAACCCTGGGACCATCTGCTTTTCTTTCCTATAGGAAAAAACCATCCATCTCGACCAGGCACTCATGGCCAAAATTGGGCAACTGCCTCTGGAATTCCTTATATCCAAGGATAGCTCCCAGACAAAAGCTGCCAGGACTGACAAGTCTGGCTGGCCTTGACTTCCTGAGGACTGGCCCTCATCTGCCTCTGAAACACTGGGGCTCTGTGCTTTCCTTCCTAATGAAAAGAACTCTTCTTCCTGTCCAGGCACCCACAGCCAAAACTGAGATTCCACCTCCAAAATGCCCAATGTCCAAGGACAGCTCCTAAACAAAAGGTGCCAGGAGAGACAGGTATGGCTGGCTTGGCCTGAGGGTGGCCATGTCTCATCTGCTTCCAAAACACTTGGACTTTGTGCTTTACTTTCCTTTGGAAAAAACCACCCATCTTGACCATGGCCAAAATTGGGATTTCACCTCCAAAGCTCAGTACATCCAAGAATTGCTCCCAAGTGAAAGCTGCCAGGACAGAGAGGTCTGGCTGCCCTTGGGCTCCTGGGGGTGCCTCTCCCCTGCTGTCTAAACACTGGGGCTGGGTGCTTTCCTTCCTATGGCAAAGAACCATCCTTCTTATCCATGCAGAAATGGCTGAAATTGAGATTCCACCTCTAAAATTCTTAATATCCAAGGGTTGCTCCCAGCAAAATCTGCCTGTACTGTCAAGTCTGGCTGGCCTTGGCCTCTGGTGGTTGCCCCTGCAACACTGGGGCTGGGTTCTTTCCTTCCCATGGAGATTCCTGGGACACTGTGGGGACCTCATGGAACCAAGGGGATTATTGTGGCACCACTGGAGCCCATGGAACCAAGGAGATCATTGTGGCACCACTGGAGCCCATGGAACCAAGGAGATCATTGTGGCACCACTGGAGCCCATGGAACCAAGGGGGTCATTGTGGCACCACTGGAGCCCATGGAACCAAGGGGCCATAGTGGCACAGAGGGGCTTCATGGACCCAGAGGCCATTATGGCTCTGTGGGGCCTGATGGAACCTTGGAGACCATTGTGACCCTTCAGGGTCTCGTGTCACCAAGGGGGCATTATGACACCTCAGGGCCACCTGTAAGCAAGGGACCATTGGGACACTGTGGGGCCCCATGGAACCCAGGGAACATGGAACAGCTCTGGCTTGCTTGGCCTCCCAGGGGCCACCTGACAGCTGTGGCTGATCTTGGGATGTCAAGGGCTGTCTCTCATCAGCTCCTGGAGCACTGGGGCTCCATGCTTTCCTTGCTATGGAAAAGAACTGTACCCCTTTTCAGATGCCTATTGCCAAAATTGGTACTCTCCCTAAAAAATACCTGTTTGCAAGGGTATCTCACAAAATAAAACCTGCCAGCTCCGGCTGGCCTTGGCCTCTGATGGTCACCTCTCATCTGTCCTGGAAACACTGGGGCTCTGCTCCTTCTATCCTGTGGAAAGAACCAGCCTTCTTGTCCACGGACCATGGCCAAAATTTGAATTTGGCCTCCCAAATTCTGTATATCCAAGGATTGGTCCCAGACAAAAGGAGCCAGGACAGACAGGTCAGGCTGGCCCTGTCCTCTGGTGCTTTTCTTAGACTATGAGCTGAATGTTATTATTTGGAAACACCTTGGAGAGGGCCCAGAGGTGTCCCAAGGAGGGGTTTGGAGGCCTTGGGCACATGAGCACTGTATAGGGACAAAGGAGCTCTGTGCTCAGTGGGGTGGAGACTGAGGACGGTGGAGCAGAGCCAGGAGAGTGTTTAAAGAGCGATTTCAGTGATGGTGGATTCTTTTGACATAGTGGAAAACAGCGAGAGAGAGAAAGAATTAATGCCAAGTGCAGCTTGGGAGGCCCAGACTGGCACCAGAAGAAAGGAATTTCCCTGGCAAGGCAGGGCTGTGGTGCAGCACGTCCCCAGCAGGAGCCTGGAGCAGCCCAAGGCTTTGTGTGGGCAGGCAGGGGCAGGCAGGAGGCAGAGCTGTCAGCAAAGGAAGGGCCCAGCCAGGTGGGGCAGCCGGGGGATGCCGACAGCCTGCAGGGACAGAGGCGCAGGGCAGGGACACTGTGGGACAGCCTGGGCTGCACAGGGCACAGGGATGGGCAGCAGCTGCAAGGCAGCCCTGCCAGAGCCAACTTGGGCAGCACTTTGGCCATGGCTGCTGGGCCTGGGCCTAAGGCCACGAGGGGACAAGTGACCCTTGCACGGCTGGGGCCTCATTGCCTCCTTGTCCCTGCTCAGCAGCCTGGCAGAGGCCGCCCCATGCTCCTGCCCTTGGCATTGCACATCCCCACATGCCAGTGTCCATCCCGGGAAGAGCCCTGAGCAAGGAGGGAGGGACAGGATCTGCCTGGCCAGGGGCTGGGGCTCAGGCCTTGGCCCTTTGCATTCCTGAGACACATCCAGGTGTGCTCAGCACTAGAAACACCTTTGCCTTGGTTGTCCCCAGCTGTCATCACTGCCTCCAGTGTTCTGCATTCCCTGGAACCTGGGGACAGTTTCTCAGTTGTGGCCCTGAGCGCGATCTCTTCAAAGTGCAATAAACTTCAGCATTTTGATGAAACTGAGTTCTTGAGTGTTTTGTGATATCACTGAGGGAGTTGCGACATCACAGAGCTGGCTGTGACATCACAGAGTAGGATGTGAGACCATAGAGCAGACTCTGCCATAATAAAGCGTGAATCTGTGGCATCAGAGATTGGTTTGTGAAATAATCAGGTGGCTGTGTAACATCATAGAGCAGGCTGTGACCTCACAGAACAGACTGTGACATCACAGAAAAGACAGTGACATCACATGGTGACTTTATGACATCACAGTGTCTTCTGTGACATCACAGAGATGGCTGTATCACATCACAGGGTGACATCTCAGATGACTGTGTGTGCAGAAATGGCTACATGACACGGGTCACACAGACATTCGCTTGTTAGCCCACCAGGGGCTGGGAAAGTACCGAACACAGCTAGTTTGAGCTTTTGCACCTGCAAGATAGCATGTCCTTGGGCCTGGCTGAGTATGATAACAAGTAGACAGAGAGACATGGGAAAAGGGAATGTAGGTCTGAAAGAATGAGGAAGAGTTGGTGGTATAGCTTAACCAATGGGTTGCTTGGCTTGCAGAATATTCATGAAGCTTATTACTTGTGTGTATAAAAGTTTGATGCTTTTGCTAAAGAAACAGAGCTTCCTGATCTCATATTGAGTGTCCAAGTCTTCCCGCACCTGACAGTTTCCATGGCAACCATCACCAGCCCCCTGTTGCTATGCTCAGTTTCCATGGCAACAATCACCAGCCCCCTGTTGCTATGCTCAGTCCCTTGGCAGCTCCATGGAGACCCCATGCCAGGGGTGGTTGCCATGGACACCTGTGAAGGTCCGCCCGAAATGAACGGGTGATGAATGATTTTTGGGTGCAAAAATAACCAACAAAAGGCACAGGGGTTTTGCAGTAACAAATCAACAAGGTGCAATTTTATTGATTATTACCACAGCTAAATATGCGTTTGGTTAAGGGATCCAGGGAAGAGAAGGGTAAGACAAGGAAAAAAGGAAGGAAAGAAGGTCAGGGAATGGGGTATAGCTACCAAAACGTGAGGTCTTCGGGGTCCCGCCGCCGAAACTCACTCGTACATGTCTTGGGGAGTACTCAAAGGACAGTTGGACCGAACCCCAATATATATACTGTTCTTGGTTGGGGGAAGGGTAGCTGAAATTAGGTTTCTATGGAGGGGAGAAGTCCATTGTTTTCGTGGCCGAATGCTCACAGGTACGTTAGGTTTTTCCCCCTCCCTGAGTTGGGAGGGGGTACAGTCCCAGTCTCTGGAAGGAGGTTGCCATGGGGGTGCCATGGGGGTGCCATGGGGGTGCCAATAGGGTGCCAGAGGGGTTCTTGGTTCCTTGATGAGGGGATTCGCATCTCTGTTGGTCCGTCACGGTGGTTGAAGACAGGCAAGAGGGGTCTTCTCATGGAGCGGGGGGGAGCCACCCCAGAGCTCAGTCCAGCCAGATCAGGAGTTTGGAAGAAAGTCCAGTTCAATTGTCCAGAAAAGGGCAGCATGCCCCCCTCGAGTACAGCATGGCGTGTTCTGCAAACATCACTTGTGAGCACACTAGATAAGCAGGAGACTTTCTTTCCCAACTGGCTCAGCAGTTTTAACCCTTCGGTAGTTCTCATGACAATTGTGAGGCAAAAAATGAAGGATTTTCGGATGGACTTCTACAGACACCAGCTCAGGCCTGCAGCCACAGCCCGTTGCCAGGGCAACCATTGGCAGCCCCATCCCCAGGCTCATGGGATCCCAGAACCACAGAATTGGCTGAGCTGGGAGGGACCCATCAGGATCCTCCAGTCCAACTGCTGGCCCTGCACAGGACACCCCAACAATGCCAGCCTGGGCCTGGCAGCGCTGTCCAAATGCTGCTGGAGCTAAGAGTGCCCCGGGGCTGGGACCCTTCCCTGGGGAGCCTGGGCAGGGCACCAGCAGCCTCTGGGCAAAAACCTTTTCCTGACATCCAACCTGAGCCTGCCCCGACTCAGCTGCAGCCGTTCCCTCCACTCCTGTCCCTGGGCACCAGAGGGAAGAGGTTCCCACAGCCCCAGCCAGGGACCCGCTCCCAAGGCTGTTGCCATGGCCACAAGGGCTGGGACCAGCTGGGATGCTCGGTTTCCACGGGCCGGGGTTCAGGAATGGGATTCCCCAGTTTCCTGTTCCCCTCAAAACCGTGCTGCCCTCACTGCCCTCCCGCCTCCCATGGAAAGCACAGAAGGCAAAGGTCTGGTCTGGGATAAGAACAATTTATTAGGAACAGGAACAAGATAAGGGACAAACAGAACTGAAACAATATTGATAATAGAAGGGATAAATGAAACAGTTTACTGGGAAAACTAAAACACAACTCACTGGGTCTTCCTGGCCACAATTTCCCCTGTTTGGAAAGGACACCCTTCTTCTCAGGGAGAGAGAGAGAGAGTGTCCTTTTATGAACCTGGAAATTCTCTGAGGTGCGAGTGAATGTAATGACACAGCCATGGCAAGACCCCCATGTTTTTCAATGCCACATCATGATACTGGTAGGGGCAGGAAACGGGACAGGTGTCTTCCCGGCATGGATCATGGGGAACATGGATCACCAGGGATCTTCCCAATGTGGGATCTCCCATGGGGGATGAAGCTGAAGTGGTACATAAAGCTGTTCCTGCATTTGTGGCATTTGCAGGGCTTCCCTTACTGGTGGCTCCATTGGTGTCTGGCAAGTTAGAGCTGGTGATGAAGCTCTTCCCACACTGGGGACACTCGTAGGGCCTCTCCCCTGTGTGGATGCGCCGGTGGATGATGAGGGTGAAGTTGTGCTTGAAGCCCTTCCCGCACTCAGGGCAGTGGAAGGGCCTCTCCTCTGTGTGAATCCGCTGGTGGCGGAGGAGATGTGAGCTGGTCTGAAACCTCTTCCCACATGTGGTGCACTGGTAGGGCCTCTCCCCAGTGTGGATTCATAGGTGGGTCACAAGGTTGGATCTGTAGCTGAAGCCCTTCCCACATTCCCCACACTCATAGGGCCATTCCCCAGTGTGGATCATCTGGTGGCTGATCAGGTGGTTGCTCTGCCTGAAGCTCTTCCCACACTGCAAGCACTTGTGGGGCTTCTCCCCATCATGAAGCTGCTCATGGACCACCAGCTCTGAACTCTGGCTGAAGCTCTGTCCACCTTCCTGCTCAGGGTGGCTCTTTCTTCTTCAGAGCACCCTGGGCTGGGTTTGCAGCCCCTCCTCATGGGGGATGTCTGAGGTTTTTCTTCCCTGTTGGATTCCTGTGTGTTAGAATCACTCAAAACAGCCTCTTTCACGAGGTTCTGCCATGCAGATTTTTCCTCCCTGGTCTCCATCCTCAGTTCCTTCCCTGGGGAAGGAAGGACAAGGACAGGATGGGATTTGGCTCCGTGCCAGAGGGAAGGGGAAGGAGATCCCCCCAGTGCATCCCCGGCAGGATGGCGTTGGCAGCAGGGTTGTCCTGCAGCCAGGGGCTGTGCTGGGCTGGGAGATAGAGCAGGAGAGAGGGGGAAATAGGAACTGACTTCCTCCTCACCTATCTGGGTGTCCCGGGGCTCCTTCCTCTTCCTCACAGCCTCCTTCTCCATCCAACCAAGGTTTGGGAATGGGAAATCCTGTTCTGGGAAGAAAACAAAGGGTGCGCACATTGTCTTTTGTACTGGTTTGAAAGCAAACCTAGGGAGGGTCTAAACCAGAATTACAATTTAAAAGAAAACTAAGATCAAGGCAATGATACAGAAACACTGCCTTAAACTGACAGAGTCAGGATATAACCTGACACCCTGTTGGTCAGGGTGGTGGCAGCAGTCCCAGTAAATGGTGGCTGCAGTCCTGTTGGAGTGATGAAGGTGATTCTGTCAAAGCAGCGATCCTGTAGAAGGGTCTGGTCTTCCTGTGGAGGTCCAGTGGTGGTTAGGGAGCTCTTGTCCTCTGGGAATCCAATAGGCAAGCTGCTCCTGGTGTAGCAAAGTGTCAGCTTATATCCAGGTAGGAATGCTTGGATCCTCCCCCTGGGCGGAGCATCCCACAATGGGATGATGGAATTTTATCAGTCCTGCAGTGACACTCAATGGCCCATTCACAGAAGATATCTCCCCTGGAGGGCGTTATCAGGGGTGAGTCATGGAAGAGATAAAGAACACTGCCCCACCTGTTTATAGCAGTTGATGAAGATGGGGATTGAAAACATGCATTTGGTTACATCTTGCATGGCAACCTGAAACAGTGGGGTAACCCCTGCTCAGGGGGTGAACACCACCCCCCTTACCCAAACTGGCTCAGCTGTAAATCCCTCACCCTGGGAAAGCCACACAAACACCGGGGACAATGTCACACTTACCCTGCCCCAGGGGAGTGCTCTTTTTCCTGTCATTCCCTTCCTGTCCCCCCTTGTCTATCCCATTTACTGTTCAATAAAATCCATTTTGGATTTGGTCTCATTAGAACCTTAATTGGGGCAGAGGAATCTCTCTAACACTTTTCTTAACCAGACTCACCAGACTGTGAAATTCTTTTGGCACAGTGAGTTTAGGCACTGTTCTCTGACCCCAAGTGCCTTTGGCAACAGCATGGTTCCCTCCTCTAAGGAGGTTGTGGTTCTCTCTGGAGGAACTCTTTGAAACTGGGCTGCAGCTTCCTCTGAGTGACTTATGGGAGAACTGATGAGGTAAATCGCCTTTGTGGGCCCGGAGTGTAAAGAAAATATTTTGTTGTCCTTCTATTACAGCGACCTGATGAAGGTCTTCAGGGTAAGAGAAGTGGACGAGAATCTTGGTTCATGATCAGAAGGCTGGATTTATTGATATATGATATATAATACATTATAACTATACTAAAAGGAATAAAGAGAAAAGTTGCAGAGGCTTGCTAAGCTAAGAATAGAAAGAAAAGAATGAATAACAAAGTTCTGTGTCCAGCAGAAAGCAAGGACCAACTCTCCTGTGAGTGGTCAGCAAATCCAAACACTCACAGAAGACCAATCACAGATGCTCCTGTTACATTCCACATCAGCAAATTATTATTGTTTGCATTTTTCTTCTGGGGCCCCAGCTTCCCAGAAAGGACAAATCCTAAAAGAGAGGATTTTATGCAAAATGTCTGTGACATCCTTCCTTGAAATGTTTTTTAAAATCACAGGAGGAAAGGGAGCAAATGATACCAGCAAGACTGACAAGGTTCATTCACCCCATGGTGAGGAACACAAGGCTGCTAAAAGTCCTACAAGAAGCTCAGCTCAAGTAGCTAAATTCCCAAATAACTCCTGAATTCCCAGGCTTGAGTGCTTTGTGAAATGTGAGAATCATTTTTCTCTTCATCCCTGTCACCTTTGTGACAGCTACAAAGAGTTTACTTTCCTTTTAATGACATCTGTATTGGGCTGAATTTACACTTTTATCAGAATGTGCTGGCAGCTGAGCTGGAGCTGTGCAGGAACCAGTGGAACTTGGAATTGCCACAAAATTGCTTGTACTGTCAGTTTATTAATGTTTGCGATTTGTTTGTCATCACATCTGACTTGTGGGAAAATCAAATATTCATCAAAGTGATTTATGCAGAGTCAAGTTTGATTTCTGCCAAATTATTTTGTCCAGTGCCCAGGGGATGCTCAAGGGGTCTCTGTGCCTCTCGCCCTGGGGGATGCTTGGCAGAAATTTGGGGAGGTTGTCCCTGTCCCTGTCACCCCAGGCCATTGCCCAGGGGCTGTCCCTGTCCCTGTCACCCCAGGCCATTGCGTAGGGTGTATCCATCATTTTCACCCCAGGGAATGCCTGGGGGGTTTCCCTCCCTCTCACCCCTGTGCCAGGGGGTGCTCGGGGCAGTCTCTGTCCCTTTCAGCACAGGGGATGCTCGGGGGTCTCTGTCCCCTCACCCTGGGGGATGCTTGGGGGGTCTCCATCCCTCTGGCCTCAGGCAATGCCTGTGCAGGGCTGGGGACCAGGGGCTCTGTGTCCCTCTCACCGCTGAGGGTGGTCGGGGCTGGGGGGGCTCTCTGACCTTCTCACACCTGCGGAGGTCGGGGGGGGTCTCTGTCCCTCTCAGCCCTGCTGTGACCCCACCCAAACATCATCGGGGTCACAGGGACAGAGACACCCCCAAACCCCCAGAAGGGCTGAACCTGGGATTTGGTTTGGGGCTGAGGATTTAGGAAGGGGCTGGAATTGGGGCTGGGCTTGGAGTTAGGGCTGAGGTTTGGATTAGAGCTGGGATTGGGGTTAAGGCTGGACATGGGATTGGCTTTGGGCTGGGGTTGGGTTGTGGTCTGGGGCTAGACAAGTGTGGCACTGGGATGAGATTAAATACAGAACTGTGAGTGTGTCTAAACATGGAGTGAGATTGAGACCAGGATCAGGGTCAGGTTTGGGACTGAGCTCACCCAGGGCAGGACAGGGGGGATGTCACTGCAGGATGTCCCTGGCGTTGTTCCAGCCCTCCTCAGGCACCTCCAAACATGGGGAGCAGCTGGGTGCCCCAAGATCCAGGTGCTCCCACGTTGCCCCTCAATACCAGGCGAGCATTCCCTGAGGGCAGCCCTGACTGTGACCCTTGGGGCTCTGGGATCAGCCCTCACATCCCTGTGGGAGCAGCAGCAGACAGGATGAGAGATTCCCCCGCCCCGTTTTTCCTGTGGAAGGGTGAAGTCCAGCTGCCCTTTTCTTCTGGTGCCTCCTCCTCTCCTCAGCTGACGATGTCAAACTCCCCAGGAGCAGGAAAATCCCCATTCCCTCTTTCCTTGTGGCTGCAGCCTGGAACATCCACCCAGAATGAAGGACTTTCTGACAGCCCTGCTGAATGACACTGGCAAGAGGTTTGTGAGAAGGGGAAGAAATTGTATTTTGATAGTAAATAAAAGGTGCAAAATTATTTCTTTCTGTTATATTCCTTTTCAGTCAGTTTTGGTCTGTTTTCAGAGTGCCACCTTCTCAGCTGATTGTGTTTGTGCCCTCCTTTCTCTCCTGCCTCTCTTTGTCTGCTCTGTTTCTCTCTCAGTGTCTCCCTTCACGCAGGGCAGCTCACACCAAAGACCGTGCCCGGATTTAATTCCCAATTCAGGAGCTACAACAAGCATGGGGGAAGTTATGAAGGCTCGCAGTGAAATGCCACTGTAAGATCTTGCTCCACTTGGCTTTTGGCTCCTTCTTGACAGCTTTGCCCTCAAGGGCAGGAACATCTTTTCATAGCGGAGAACTGGAATTCCAGACCCTGGCAGTGTGTGCCGTGGATCCCAGCGGGGCATTCCCGAGGCTGCCAGGGTGCTGCTCCTGCCGTGCCTCCCAAGGAGCTTCTCTCCCAAGGGGAGAAGATCCAGCAGCTCTGTGGGCTCCCAGAGCACACAGCAAAGGTGGCTTTGATGGAAATTTTCCAGGGACTGGGGTGGGAAGGGACCCTGTCCATGGATTACGACCCCGCGAGGGACAGACGCCTCTGCCCCAGTGAAGGAGCGAATGAGAGCGTGGGAACGCAACCGACGATTATTGAGCGTGGACTGAACGGAACAAGAAATGGGGAGGAGAAAGGGAGAGAAAGAAATCCGGAAGAGGTCTCAGAGAACAGAAAGAAATGGGAAAAGATTCCCGCCTGGACTCCGCAGCTCCCAGGGACACCCGCCGGGCGTAGCGCCTTTGACAATTCCAGCCAATCAGAGGACGCGGTAAACAATTTCCAGCCAACCAGAGCTTATCTCGACGATGACTCACCGGTTGCCAGGCGGGCCCGCAGAGCCCGGCGGCCCCGGAGCGGAATTTGGGGCTCGGGCCGGGGGACGGATCCGCCCCGGGGGGGTCCCCGAGCCCCCTGCCCAGCCCTGGGGCCGATCGGGGGCTCCCCCACCCAGCAGCCGGTGCTGCGGGGCCGCGGGGCAGAGCGGTGGGAAAGGGGGGTCCGGGCTGGCAGCGGAGGAAATGCGGGAAGAAGAGGAGGGACAGGAGGAGCAGGAGCGGGAGAGGGAGAATCGCGGCGCTCGGAGCGCCCGCACGCCGAGCCTGCAGCGCCCCCTGCCCCGGGAGCATCGCCCCCAGCCCCGAGCCGCAGGTGAGGGCGGAGGCCGAGCTCGACCCGGCTCCAGCCAGGGGTCTCCAGGAGGATTTTTTGGAGAGTGTTCGGAGCCGGCAGATCCCGGACTCGAGCCGCGGGTATCTCCGAGCTCCCCAAGAGGAGCTTTTTCGGGGGGAGAGGAGCTGCGATCGCCCCTCGGGAGGGTCCCGGGGGGTCCACGTGGGGATGGCCCGGTACCGACGGGGCGGGACATTGGTTTTGGGGATCCCCGTGAGAGCCGGGGCTGTGGAACGGGGGACCCCCGGGGCGGGGAGAGGGGAAGGGGCGATACCGGAGCTGGGGCACCCCCTGCAGCCCGGAGATGAGGCGGGGACGGGACCCCCTGACCCTGACAGGGGCGTGTCCTGGGGTGACTTCATGATGCTCGTACCCCATCGGTCTGTTTAGCCCAGAAATGAGTTCTGCACCTTTAAGGCTGGTTCTGAGAGCGAAGGGGAGGAGGAAGAAGCAGCAGTTTGTTTTCAGAAACTGTACTCACTCCTCTACATTCCAGCTGCTGGATGGACAGAGAGCAGGACAGAGCTCTCCTTTGCTTTTAGTTAGTTTTTAGCTCGCTGAGGCAGAGAAGTTCCCTGGACTGTGGTTTTTCTTTTTCTTTGGAGCTGTTTAAATCTGCTCTGGATTGAACAGCCAGAACACCACCGGCAGCTCCTCCGTGAAGCCCACTGGGAAGGGCCTGGGCTGAGGCATTTCCAGCGCTGGATGGACTGATAAGAGACTGATAAGGCACTGATAAGACACTGAGTGCACAGAGCTACAACTCAAGGAGGGACTTTCAGAGTTTGTCATCTATTTTGGAGCAGCAGGAGTTTTCATTGCTTAATATTGTTCAATTTTTGTGCTGGTGAATGCTTTGCCTGTAGAATAAAGTTTTTTTCCACTTTTCTGCCCGGAAATATTTTCCCGGACTGGCTGAGGGTGGGGCTGCTGAATCGGCATTCTAGAGGAAACTCCTTTTGGAGGGTTTCAACCGATTTTGCCTTAAACTAGAACAGGGTGGTGGAAAGAAAGGGGAACCCCAAGTGGCTGGACTGAGGGGAGGCTGGAGAGGGGGACCTTGGGACCCCAGAACCTTCCAGAATCCAAAAGCAGGACCCTGGAGAGGAGGGATCCCCAGGACTGATGGAATCCCCAGCAGCCCTGAGATGGGGGAGCAACCATAACCCAAGAGGGATGAGACTGGAAATGGGAAACTCCTGGTGGCTTTTTTTTATTCACTCTTGATTTTTGGACATCAGGTGACTTCTAGAAATGGACATGGGTTGGAGGAGTCCGCAGCCCAAGGCATTCACACCTTGTTTTTCCCCAAACCAGGATTTTCCCCAAACCTTCCCACTGTGACATCCCCCCTGTCCCGCTCTGGGTGAGCTCAATCCCAAACCTGACCCTGATCCTGGTCTCAGTCTCACTCCACGTATAGACACACTCACAGTTTTGTATTTATTCTCATCCCAGTCCCAAACTCATCTATCCCCAGACCCAATCCCTACCCCAGCCCTAAAGTTAATCCCATGTCTAGCTTTAACCCCCATCTAAACTCTAATCCAATCTCAGCCCCAACTCCAAGCCTAGCCCCAGTTCCAGCCCCTTCCTAAATCCTCAGCCCCAAACCAAATCCCAGGTTCAGCCCTTCTGGGGGTTTGGGGGTGTCTCTGTCCCTGTGACCCCGATGATGTTTGGGTGGGGTCACAGCAGGGCTGAGAGGGACAGAGACCCCCCCGGCCTCCCCAGGGGTGAGAAGGTGGGAGAGCCCCCCCAGCCCCGAGCACCCTCAGCGGTGAGAGGGACACAGAGCCCCTGGTCCCCAGCCCTGCACAGGCATTGCCTGAGGCCAGAGGGATGGAGACCCCCCGAGTATCCCCTGGGCTGATAGGGACAGAGACCCCTGAGCATCCCCTGGCACAGGGGTGAGAGGGAGGGAGACCCCCAGGCATTTCCTGGGTGAAAATTATGGAGACCCCCTGGGGAATGGCCTGGGGTGACAGGGACAGGGAAACCCCCTGGGGAACAGTCTGGGCTGACAGGGAGAGGAAACCCCCCCCCCCCCCGCCAAACCCCTCCCAAGCATCCCCCAGTGCGAGAGGCACAGAGACCCCTTGAGCATCCTCTGGGCACTGGACAAAATAAACTTGGCAGAGATCAAATTTGACTCTGCAAAATGACTGTGAAGAATATATAGTCTTCCCACAAGTAACTTGTGATGAAAGTGCAAACAAATCCCAAACATGAATAAACTGACAATCCAAGCAGTGAAGTGGCAATTCCAATATTCATTGCTTCCTGCACAGCTCCAGCTAAGCTGCTGGCAGGTTTCAATAAAAGGAAAGTGGAAATTTGGCCCAATACAGATTATTAAAAGGAATGGAAAGCTCTGTGTAGCAGTCACAAAGGTGATAGGGATAAAGAGAAAAATGATTGTCACATTTGGTAAAGCCCCCAAGCCTGGGAATTCAGGACTTATTCGGAAATTTATCTACTTGAGCTGGGCTTCTTCTGGGACTTTTAGCTGCCTTGCATTCCTCACCATGGGGTGACTGAACCTTGTCAGTCTCACTGGTAAGATTTGCTCCGTTTCCTCCAGTGATTTTAACAACTTTAGAAGGAAAGGCAGCAAATTATTTTCTTTACACTGGCCAGGCCATAAAAGCCATTTTCCTCATCATTTCTCCCATAAAGAAAAAAAACTTTTATAAGCTCCATAAGCTCCGCAGGAGGAAGGAGAGACTGTGTCCAAGTTTCCAAGAGTTCTTCCAAAGAGAACCACAACCTCGTCAGTGGAGGGAGCCATGCTGTTGTCAAAGGCACTTGGGTTCAGAGAACAGTGCCTAAACACACTGTGCAAAAATAATGTCACAGTCTGGTTATGCAAATTGTTAGAGAGATTCCTCTGCCCCAATTAAGGTGCTAACGAGACCAAATCCAAAATTGATTTTATTGAAGAGTAAATGTGAGGTAGAGAGAAAGATGGAAAGAAAGACAGAAGGGGGAGAGAGCAAGGGACAGAGACCTCCTCTGGAGGGAGCCAAGTGTGACATTGTCCCCTGTGTGTGTGGCCTTCCCAGGGTGAGGGTTTTACACCTGAGCCAGTTTGGGTAAGGGGAGGGTTATTCATGCCCTGAGCAGGGGTTACCCCACTGTTTCAGGTTGCCATGCAAGATGTAACCAAATGCAGGTTTTCAATCCCCATCTTCATCAACTGCTATAAAAAGGCAGGGCAGTGTTCTTTATCTCTTGCATGACTCACCCCTGATAATGCCCTCCAGGGGAGATATCTTCTGCTAATGGGTCATTGAGTGTCACTGCAGGACTGATAAAATTCCATCATCCTGTTGTGGGATGCTCTGCCCAGGGGGAGGAACCAAGCATTCCTACCTGGATATAAGCTGAGCCTTGCCTACAGCAGGAGCAGCTTGCCTACTGGATTCCCAGAGGACAAGATCTCCATAACCACCACTGGACCTTCAGAGGAAGACCAGACCCATCTACAGAATCACTGCTGTGACAGAATAACGTTGATAACTCCAACAGGACTGCAGCCACCATTTAATGGCACTGCTGCCACCACCCTGACCAACAGGGTGTCAGGGTATATCCTGACTCTGTCAGTTTAAGGCAGTGTTTCTGTATCATTGCCCTGATCTAAATTTTCTTCTTAAATTGTAACTAAGACTTAGACCCTCCCCAAAGTTTGCCTTCAAACCAGAACAAAAGACAATGTGTGCACCCTTTGTTTTCTTCCCAGAACAGGATTTCCCATTCCCAAACCTTGATTGGATGGAGGAGGAGGCTGAGAGGAAGAGGAAGGAGCCTTGGGATACCCAGGCAGGTGAGGAGGAAGTCAGTGCCCCTTTCCCCCTCTCTCCTGCTCCATCTCCCAGCCCAGCACAGATCCCAGAACAAAAGACAATGTGCGCACCCTTTGTTTTCTTCCCAGAAAAGGATTTCCCATTCCCAAACCTTGATTGGATGGAGGAGGAGGCTGAGAGGAAGAGGAAGGAGCCCTGGGATACCAAGGCAGGTGAGGAGGAAGTCAGTGCCCCTTTCCCCCTCTCTCCTGCTCCATCTCCCAGCCCAGCACAGATCCCGGAACAAAAGACAATGTGCGCACCCTTTGTTTTCTTCCCAGAACAGGATTTCCCATTCCCAAACCTTGATTGGATGGAGGAGGAGGCTGAGAGGAAGAGGAAGGAGCCTTGGGATACCCAGGCAGGTGAGGAGGAAGTCAGTGCCCCTTTCCCCCTCTCTCCTGCTCCATCTCCCAGCCCAGCACAGATCCCGGAACAAAAGACAATGTGCGCACCCTTTGTTTTCTTCCCAGAACAGGATTTCTCATTCCCAAACCTTGATTGGATGGAGGAGGAGGCTGAGAGGAAGAGGAAGGAGCCCTGGGATACCCAGGCAGGTGAGGAGGAAGTCAGTGCCCCTTTCCCCCTCTCTCCTGCTCCATCTCCCAGCCCAGCACAGCCCGTGGCTGCAGGACAACCTTGGTGCCAAGACCGTCCTGCCGGGGATGCACTGGGGGAATCTCCTTCCCCTTCCTCCTGGAATGGAGGCAAATCCCATCTTCTCCTTGCCCTTCCTTCCCCAAACAAAAAGCTGATGATGGAGACCAGGGAGGAAAAAATCTCCTTGGCAGAACCTCATGGAAGAGGCTGTTTTGAGTGACTCCATAGTGCAGAATTCTAATGGGGAGGAAAATCCCCAGAGATCTTGCAGGAAGAGGGGCTCCAAACCCTGCTCAGGCTGCTCTGAGGAGGAAAGACTTACCCAGAGCCAGGAAGGTGGACAGAGCTTCAGCAAGTTCTTGGAGCTGATGGCCCAGGAGCAGCTTCATGATGGGGAGAAGCCCCACAAGTGCTTGGAGTGTGGGAAGAGCTTCCGGCAGAGCAGCAGTCTGATCTGCCACCAGATGATCCACACCGGGGAATGGCCCTACGAGTGTGGAGAATGTGGGAAGGGCTTCAGCTACAGATCCAACCTTGTGGCCCACCAACGCATCCACACTGGGGAGAGGCCCTACGAGTGTCCCGAGTGTGGGAAGAGGTTTCGGACCAGCTACCATCTCCTCCTGCACCAGCGGATTCACACCAAGGAGAGGCCTTTCCTCTGCCCTTTCTGTGGGAAGGGCTTCAAGCAAAAGTCCAACCTCATCAGACACCGGCGCATCCACACTGGGGAGAGGCCCTACGAGTGTCCCCAGTGTGGGAAGAGCTTTGCCCGGAGCTCTCAGTTGACTAGTCACCAAAGGAGGCACTGGTAAAGTAATCTCTGCCAATGCCCCAAGTGCAGGAGGAGCTTCCTGCACTGCTCCAGCTTCAACCCCCATGGAGGACCCATGTTAGGCAGAGCCCTAGTGATCCATATTCGCCATGATCCAGTCTGGGAAAACACTTGTACCTTTTCCTGCCCCTGCCAATGGACATGATGTGGCTCTGAAAAAAACACATGAGGGTCGTGGCATGACCATGTCATTATATTCTCTCCCACCTCAGGAAATTGCCAGGGGCAGGAAAGGGACTCTCTCTCTCTCTCTCTCTCTCTCTCTCTCTCTCTCCTGAGAAGAAGGGTGTCCTTTCCAGGCAGTGGAAAATTGTGGCCGGGAAGAGACAGTCAGTTATGTTGTAGCTTTCCCTTTATTTTATCCCTTCTGTTACCAGTATTATTTCTGTTCTTGTTTGTTCCTTATCTTGCTGCTGTTCCCAATAAATTGTTCTTATCCCAGCCTGGGATCTTTGCCTATTGTGCTTTCCATTGGGGGTGGGAGGGCAGTGAGGGCAGCGTGGTTTTAGCAGGAGCAGGAAATTGGGGTATCCCATTCCTGAACCCCGGCCCATGGAAACCGAGCATCCCAGCTGGTCCCAGCCCTGGTGACCATGGCAACAGCCTTGGGAGCGGGTCCCTGGCTGGGGCTGTGGGAACCTCTTCCCTCCGGTGCCCAGGGACAGGAGTGGAGGGAACGGCTGCAGCTGAGTCGGGGCAGGCTCAGGTTGGATGTCAGGAAAAGGTTTTTGCCCAGAGGGTGCTGGGGCCCTGCCCAGGCTCCCCAGGGAAGGGTCCCAGCTCCAGGGCTCTCTGAGCTGCAGCAGCGTTTGGACACCGCTGCCAGGCCCAGGCTGGCATTGTTGGGGTGTTCTGTGCAGGGCCAGCAGCTGGACTGGAGGATCCTGATGGGTCCCTCCCAGCTCAGCCAATTCTGTGGTTCTGGGATCCCATGAGCCTGGGGATGGGGCTGCCAATGGTTGCCATGGCAACAGCTCTGGCTGCAGGCTTGAGCTGGTGTCCATGGCAACCACCCCTGGCATGGGGTCTCCATGGAGCTCCCAAGGGACTGACCATAGCAACAGGGGGCTGGTGATGGTTGCCTGCTAAGGATCAGATTTGTCACAGGCCCTCAGAGGGGTTCCATGGGGACTTTTCAAGAGTTTCCAGGCTGTTTCCAGGCAGGGACAGGGGCTCCATGGAGACCTCCCAGGGCTTTTTGGAGATGGTAAAGAGCCGTGGGGTCAGAGGCAGTCACAGCCATTCCATGGTGACATCCCAGGGCACCTTAGGCGGCAAAGGCACTTGTCTGTCAAAGGCACTCGCAGCGTCTCCACGGTGACATCCCAGGAGTCCCCAGGCTGCCAAAGAGCCAGGATGCCCCAGACACTCACAGGGGTTCCTGTCATGGGCACAGTGGGAGCTTCAGGCAAAAGCTTTATTTCTTTATTGGAGAAACTCCTGCTGAGTCATGAGGTGAAGAAATGACACCCAGTAGCCATCATGGTTCCTCAAATTCCTGCAGGGCCCCTAGACTTCCGAAATTCCTTCTGAGAGAGGAGACTGGGAGTGGCTGGATCCAATCCCAGCCCCAGAATTTGTCAAAGGTATAAAAGATTGAACAGGTGGAATTCAAATTTTACACAATTTGTCCTGCAGAATCAATGATAGAATACGCGAATAATTTATATAAATATGTCTCTAGCTTATTCTGATCATGATCAGATGGAAAGATCACTAGCACAGTTATTTATTCCACAGATCAGGAGCTATAACAATTATTAGAAAATCGTGCTCTGGGCAGCAATTTTGAAGTCAACAGGGCCTTGCTGGAGTTGCTGCAGCCCATTGCAGGCAGAGCCTCCTGCTCCAGCAGGAACTGCCTTTCCTGTGCCGTGAGCAGGGCAGGTCCCCCTGCAGGAAAAGCCCCAGGCCAGCCCCAGCACGGGGAAGGGCTCGGGCACAAGGGCAGAGTGCCATGCTGGGAGCTGGGCCAGGGAGAGCCTGAGGCACCAAAGGCATCTTGGCAGCAGCAGCTGCTTGCAGGCCATGGCCAGAAGCCTCCCTTGGCAGCCCGGCCTGGTGGCCACCACTGCAGAGCTGCTGCCCCAGGGCTCATTCCTGGCTGGGCTCTGAAAAGCCACTTCTGCTCCAGGAGCCTGACTGGGAAGCCATTGGCCCCAGCACCTCGGGGACAAGATATTAATGACAAAACTCTTCATGCCAGCAGAGCCAAGGCAGGGGCAGAGGAAAGGGCAGAGCCAGGCCCAGGGGACAGGGCTGCCATGGTGATGGCCGTGAGGTCACTGCCCCTGCAGCAGCCTGGCTGCCCTCAGCAGACATTCTGGCCAGAAGCGCTGTGAGGGCACCCAGGACATCAGAGAACCCACACTACAGGAATTCTGTCCTTGGGGATGAGAGGGTTTCACTGGGTCCAGCTGCACAAAGCTCCTGATCTTGGACAATTCCTGTGATGGGGAATCCACTTCTCTGGAAAAAGTGCTGCAGTTTTGTGCCACTCTCATAGCTGTAAAATATTTCCTCCTTCTAACAAATGTAAATCCACCCTTGTTTAGTTTAGAGATATTGACCCCTGTTCTGTCAAGGCAACATTTGGGAGAAAATACCTTTGACCGCTATTTTTCCATTTTCACAGACCTTGGAGAAGACACAAAAGTCTCCCAAGATGGGGTTTGGAGGCCTCATCTCAAAACCAGCAGGTAGAGGCTGATGGCTCTGGGGTCAGTGGTGTGGAGACTGAGGACAGAACAGGAGTAGCCATGGAGGGATGGAAGGGTGGTTTTAGAGTTACTGGAACTTTTCTTCATAGTAGGAATGAGCCTGAAGAAGACATAATAGCACCAAGTGCAGCTGGGGAGGTCCAGACTAAACACCAGGAGAAAGGAATTTCCCTGCCAGGGCAGGGCTGGGGTGCAGAACATCCCCCAGCAGGAGCCTGGAGCAGCCCAAGGCTTTGTGTGGGCAGGCAGAGGCAGGCAGGAGGCAGAGCTGTCAGCAAAGGAAGGGCCCAGCCAGGTGGGGCAGCCGGGGGATGCCGACAGCCTGCAGGGACAGAGGCACAGGTTTGCTCAGCATCAGAGACACCTTTCCCTCGCTTGTCCCCACCTGTCATCACTGCCACCAGTGCTCTGCTCTCCCTGCAACCTGGGGACATTTTCTTGGTCCTGTCCCTCAGAAGGATCTATTTAAAGTATGAGAAACTTCAGTGTTTCCCCCTCTTTTTGAGTCCCTGAGAAGGTTTTTGAGTACACTGTGAGAGACTGAGTCAGATGCAAAGAGCACCAAAGCCCCAGAGGGTCATTGAAGTCCCTGTGCTGTGTCTGTGCTGCTGAGCAGGGCCGGGCTCCTGGCCCAGAGGCAGATCTTGGCAAGGGCAGCGCTGCAGAGAGACAGCTCTGGCCAGGAGCAGCTCCTGTGCACAGCCCAGCAGGGCTGGGGCACTGCCAGAGCCCCTCAGGGACACCAGCAGGGCACAGAGAGAGCTCACAAGGGCTCAGCACTGGCAGGGGCTGTGGGATGTCCCAGAGGGGGCTGTGTCACAGCGGCACCTCTGGGGCTGTCTCACAGAGGCACAGAGCAGCTGGGATGTCAGCAAGGGGCTGTATGACAGCACAGAGTGGGCTGTGTGAGGTCACAGATTGGGCTATGACATCACAGATTTTGTTGTGTGAGGTCATTGAGCAGCTACAGCATCACAGAGGGGATTCTGTGACATCACAGAGCAGGCTGTGACATCATGGCATGACTGTGTGACATCATGGAGTGGGCTTTGTGTTCAAAAGGTGTGCTGTGACATTACAGAGTGGGAGTATGACATTATGGAGAGGGTTTTGTGACATCAGAGAGAGGGTTGTGACATCACTGGGCGGCTGGTAACATCACAGAGCAGGCTATGACATCACAGAACAGACAGTGTCATCACAGACTGGCTTTCTGATATCACAGTGTTTTCTGTGTCATCACAGTGCAGCTGCGTGACTGAAATTCCAGGGTGACATCCCAGAGTTGACTCTGTGACATCACAAGGGGCCTTGTAACATCCGGAGTAGACTGTTACATCACAGATGAATATGTGACATCGCAAAAGAGCTGTGTGGCATCACAGGGGCTGTGACATCAGAGATGGTGATGTGTCATCACAGGGGCTGTACGAGGTCACAGAGATGGCTGTGTGACATCACAATGCCTGGGTGACATCACAGGGGTTGTGTGAGGTCACTGGGGAGGTCACTCTGCCCTGGCCCCCCTCACAGCTTCCCCCAGAGCAGTCCAACCCTGCTCGTGCACAGCGGGGTCCCCTGTGCCCCTGGGTCCCCCCACCCCTGGCCCCGCAGCCTCCCCCAGAGGATGTTCCACGAGACCAACCTGGGGACGGGGGGACAGGGCCCTGGGGGTAGGACAGGGGGACAGGGACCCCCCGGCAGAGTCCCAGTGTCCCCCAGGGCCAGTGCCTGGGCCAGGGCTCCTTCACCCTGTTACGAACGAGGCCTTGAGAGCGCTGAAAAAATCCCCAGCAAGGGAGCAGCAAAAACCAGATTTAATATTAGGCGACAGCACCACGAAATTCCTTGGCAAGAGTCACTTTGCTCCTGACTGGAATATTTCAGGCACAGCAAGGAAACAAAGCAACAGCAAAACCAAACAGAATCCAGGCAATCAAACCAGAAATGAACTGAATGAACTGAGAACTGTCCCTGTGTGTGTGTGTGTGTGTGTGTGTGTGTGACACAAGGACAGCAAGGGCAAGGAAAAAAGGAATATGGCCCAAAAGCTTACAGAGTTCAAACTTAAGAGGACTTAACTTACACCTTAAGCTTCAGCTTCACAATTTAACAAAAGAACAGCACTTAACAGTATTTAATGTAACTTAAAAACTATGACTTAACAATTTAACAGAGGAATACCACTTAACAATATTCAACTTAACTTATAACTTATATTAAACATAACGACTTAGCAAAAGAATAACTCTTAGCAGTATTTAACATAGCTTAGACCTTGTGATTTACCCTTACCTACAGGCCTGACTGACTCAGCCATCCAAGGCACTCCAACCCCTCAGACAGCAGTATTTCTGCCACATTTCCCCAGCACAGGCACTCCTGTGTGCACACAGACACAAAGAGTCAGGGCAAGGCACCTGTGAGAAATTCCCCTGAGGGCAGGAAATGCTCACTGTGGATCCTTTGGCATCTCCCCTGTGGGTGAAGGGCTGAGCCTGGAGGAGTGGGGGGATTGGGCCAGGCTCCGTCGTTGTTGGGGATCCCCGAGTGCAGCAAACGGGAGAGTTCCCGGCTGGGAGAGGCCCCACTCAGAGGGAGTCGCTGGCCCAGGAGAGCTCCAAGGGCTCCTTTTGGAGCGCTGTTTGCAGGGCCCCAAGAGAGGGGCTTCAGTCCCAGCAATGGTTCATCCTGGCCGCACTTGGCACCAACAGCTTTCTTTGGAAGTGTGAGAACAGGGATGTTGTGCCACTGAGGGAACAAAAACAGTTCCCAGGGCTGCTCCTACAGAAACCAGGAGCTGGTTGGGCAGCAGCAGTGGCTGGAGCAGACAGTGTTTGTGATGAGCTGCAGAGGGGCTGAGCCCAGGGGCTGTTGGCCAAGGCCGAGGCCCAAGGAGCATTTCTCAGCTGGCAGGGCGGCCTGAGAAGGGGAGGGGGGAATGCAGCAGCACAGGGCCATGGAACCAAGGGAGCATTGTGACACTGTCGAGTCTTGTGAGACCAAGGGACCATTGTGACACTGTGGGGCCCTGTGAGACCAAGGGACCATTGTGACACTATGGGGCCCTGTGAGACCATGGGACCAGTGTGACACTGTGGGGCCTCATGGAACCAGTGAGACCATTGTGACCCTGGAGGTCCCCACAGAACCAAGAGGACCATTGTGATACTGTGGGACCCTGTGAAACCAAGAGGCCTTTGTGACACTGCAGGGCTGCATGGAATCAAAGATCCATTGTGACATTGCAGGGCCTCGTGTCTTCAGGGTCCATTGTGGCACTGGGGAACAAAACGAGACCATTGTGACACTGCAGGGCTGCATGGAACCAAAGCTCCAGGGTGACACAGTGGGGCCTACAGTCATCAATGGTCCATTGTGACACTGTGGAGCCAAAGGAGACCATTGTGACACTGAAAACCCCCAGGGTCCAAAGGTCCATTGTGACATTGCAGGGCTCATGGAACAGAGGAGTCACGTGACATTGTGAGGCCTGGGGAACAATGGAGACCATTGTGACACTGCAAAGCCTTCTGGAACCCAGGATCCAAAGCAACACTGTGGAACCCAATTGAACCAAGGGTCCATTGTGACACTGCTGGGCCCCATGGAATCAAGGCACCACTGTGGCACTATGGGGCCCCACAAAACTAAGGGAACATGGAACAGGTTTGGCTGGTTTGGCCTCCCAGGGGCCACCTGACTGGTCCAACTGACCTTGGCATATTGAAGGTCTCTTCTCATCTTCTGCTGAAACAATGGGATTCCATGCTTTTATTGCCATGGAAAAGAACTCCAGTCGCCCATAGCCAGAATTGGGATTTCACCTCCAAATTTCTTTATTTACAGAGATTGTTCCCATCGGAATATTGACAGGACAAGTCTGGTTTCACAAGGGTCACCTCTCATTGGTCCTCGAAACACTGGGGAAGGTTCTATGCTTTCCTTCCTAGAAAAGAAAAAACTAGGAAAAAACTGTCCTGCTTCTCCAGGTGCTCCATGGCTGAGACTGGGCTTCCACCTCCATAATTCCCTATGTCCAAAGAATGCTCCCAGACAACATCTGCCCTTACTGAAAAGTCTGCCTCACCTTGGCCTAGTGAGGCTCTCACCTGCCTCTCAAACAATGGGGTTTTGTGCTATGGAAAAGAACCGTCCTTCTCAGTCGAGGTGCCCATGGCCAGAATTGGGATTTCCACCTCCAACACTGCCTGTTGTGACAGACTGGAGGAGATTGTTGGCTGAAAACATTTCGTGTGAGGGGGAGGAAGGGGCGGGTCCAGCCTTGCCCTGCCCTGGAACCTCAGCACTGCCCTGCCCTGGAACGCCAGTCCCCCCAGAGCCTCTATCCCAGCCCAGCAGTGGCTGCCAGTCCCTGGCACAGCACAGGCAATGCTCCACAGCCACCTCTGCAGCCCCAGCCCAGCTCCTGAGGGATCAAATGAGCCCAAGTCCCACCTGGGGAAAGGGCCCAGGAATACCAAGGGTTATTTAAGGCTGACTGCAAGGCAAGCACATATCTTGACACTACCTCTTCTTGGAATTTCCATCTGAACCCCATAGGAATCCAGGAAATGGTAGCTGTGTATGTGCTTCTCTGTATCTTTTTTGTCTTTCTCTCTTTCTGTGCCTTCTTCTAAATCCCTCCTCTTCCAAATTTTTGTTAACTTAAAATTGAACAGGCTAAGAATTTGTGAAGTTGAATGGGCCCAGGTAATGCTTTCACAAGTGTTTTTAATTGATTGAATGTTGTATTAAACATTTTGCTAAAGTTTCTCTGATTTTCTAAAATTGCCAATAAAGGCTGTTTTGTTGTTTTGAACTCCTGAGAATCTCTTGTTGGTATTTCTCCAGGACATCCAACACAGAGGACACAAAAAATTGTAATTCCTTTTAAATGTCTCCTCGAAAGAGTTTTTTTAAGGGAATGGGAGTCAGGGCTTGTGTGTCCTGCTTGGCACAGCCCAGGCAGGGCTTTCCCAGCCACGTTCCACACTCCATTGCCCAGCTGGAGCCCCTGGTGCCTCTGAGTTGTGCTGCCCCAGCCCCAGGGACGCTCTCCTTGTCTGCCCATTCCCCCACGGTCTCTGGGCAGGGATGGCCTCAGTGGGGGCTGCTGACATCCTCAGCACCTTGGAGGCTGCTGCTGAATTTCACTGATCCAGAGGCTTGTTCAGCCTTCAGTTCTTCAGTGCAGGAATTCAGTGTCCCAGGGCTCATTAACATTCCGAACACCTGAACAAGCCAAGCCTCTGGGAATAATTTGATTTCAGTTTCTGTGTCTTTTGTGGTTAATTGAACAGATTTCAGAAGTGCAGTCAGAGTGAACATAATATATTTACAAAGACAGTGAGAAACCAATTTTTAGGTCCTGTTTATGTTCTTTTCCCTGCTAATTCATTGATATGTACAATCTCCAATTGTCACTGAATTCAAGTACCTCCTCATGCCGTTTAAATAAAGATGAAAATGAAGACCCTTCATGGCTGAAAATTAAAAAGACTGTCCCTACCCCCACCCCATCATTTCCCCCATCCAAGCCTTGGCACTCAGAGCAGCCTTGTGCAAATCTGAGCTCCCCCCAGCACAGGCTGCACCTGCAGCTTTCAGCTCCTTGGCTCCAACTCCCACCTGCTTTCCTTGGAGAAGGAGCTGCCCGAGACACAGAGGGATGTTCATTTCTTGTCAGCCAACAAAGCCAAGGGAAGGCACAGCTCAATCAAATGCAAAAGTCATTCCTCTGCTGCATATTCAATCCACTTTGCACAGCAGACAGTCTCAGAGCAATGGAAAATACCTTCTGTGCCCAGGACTGGTCCCAAGGCCCCAAACCCTCCCTGCCCCAATTCTGCCCAGATTTGCTCTTTGCACACACGAGTCACACGCTGAAGTCCAGAGCTCCCTCCATGCCCAGAGGGAGGAACAGACAGGAAGGGGATGAAGAGCTCTCCTGTGCAGAGCCAAGGTCTAAGTGCAGCCCCTGCAGTGGGAACCACAACTCATCAGGTTTGTGTCCTTTGGGTTCAGGGCCTGGTGACACTCAGAGGCACAGAAAGGTTTCTTGTCAGCAAACTCAAGCTGAACATTTGAACAGTTTAATAACCATCACAACTCTTTCCTCAGCTCTCTGTGATGTCACAGCGGCATTTGATATGTCCACTATCCCCCAGGGATTTCTGTACAGGAACAGTTTTAAACAGATACATAAGAAAAGGTAATTCTGTGATAGATATAAACACAAGTAAAATGATATTTATTATCTATTTATTTGAACTTCAGAAATATTGGGCAACTGCCTGCAGCTCAAAGCATGAAACCAGTCAGTTGAGAGGCACATGAACGACCAGAGAGCATCTGGAGGAGGAAATCTGACAGCAGCAGGAAAGGTATAGATCCTTCTGGCCTTGTGAAGAGATGTCCTTAGACATGGCCATTTTACCAGGAGAGCAGGAAACAATGTAGGGAAAAGAGCGATTAAATGATAGACTGAATATTGGTGACACAAGAAGATGGGAAGATCAGTATTTCTTCTCCTGTCATCAGTAAATTTCCAGGAAATCCGTGTTCATCATGGGGAAAATTTGCCATTTGTTAGAAGTACTCAAATGACACAGATAATAAAGATTTGCTTGTATATTATGAAACTAACAGATATTAAAATCTGTGCCCCTTTCCAGGCAGACATCAGCTGTGTGCCAAAGAACAGGCAGTGCCACTTGTGCCCTGAGGTGTCCAGCTAGGATTGGATCTCTCCGAGAGCACCTGAGGGAGAGCAGAGCACCTTGCAAGCTGCAGGTCCCTGACAGCCCTGCAGGGCCCCTGTCCCATCAACATCTGCTCTGCTCCAGTCTGAAACAGGGCCCAGCATGGTGCTGGGATCATCAGAGAGTTGAGGGGTGTGCTGGAATTCAATGCCCTCCCCATCCCACAGCAGCCCTGCATTTCCCTCCTGCAGCCTTAGTCTCCAGCACAGTCATGGAGGCTCTTTGGGCTCTGGACTGTTCCTGCAGCCCCCAAGGGCAGCTGAGCTCTGCCTTTGACACAGTCAGGCCTGGCCAGCGCAGGCCATGCTCAGCAATGTCTTGTGTGAGCCCGGCCTTGCTGTCAGCCCCAGCTGCAGCTGCGTGGCCCCTTGGTGGCCCTGTGCTGGCCCAGCCATGGCGGCCCAGCCCCTGTGCAGGCCCAGCCCAGGCCAGGAGCATTGCGGCTGGGAACGGCCCCTGTGCCGTTGTGCCCACGGCAGCCTTGGGGCTCTGTGCCCCATGGCCTCCCTGCTGGGCAGCCTTTGCCAGCTCCTGCAGAGCCCGTGGCACCTGTGGGGCTGCACAGAAAGCCCTGCGCTGGGCTCTGCCGGCCTCTGGGCCAGCAGAGAGGCCGGTCAGGGCTGGCCATGGCCGGGAACAGGCCCTGAGCCCCACAGGAGGATGGAGCTGGGCCACAGCCAAACTCAGCCCAGGCCAAAGCTGGGCTCAGCAGCCAGGGCTGCCAAGGGCTGGGCACAGTGGCTGGTGCTGACAAATGTCCTCGGCCCCCTCCCTGCTCTGTCCATGCCACCAAGGGCACAGAGCAGCCTCCTCTCTGGGCCACTTGCCTGTTTGCAATGCCTTGCACAGGCACTGGCCCTGCCCCACAAGGCCTGGCCTGAGTCCTGCCCCTGCACGCTCAGCCAGGCTGAGATGGACACTGATGGTTTCTGGGCCAGGCTCTCTGAGCCCAGCCCAGCTCCCTGCAAGCTCTGCCAGGTGCCCTGAGCTCTGGGCAGCACCAAGGGCCTCTCCCCAGCCCAGCCCAGCCGGCTCTGGCCCCACAGCTCTGCTCAGGCCAGACTGCTCTGGGCACTGCCCCACGGCCTCAGCCCCTGGCAAGGGCACAGCAGCAGCTGCAGCTGCCATAGGACTCAGCCCCAGCCATGGGGGAAGGTGCTTGGTCAAGGCCAAAGGAGGCTCCCTGGCTGCCCTGCTCCCCTCTGTCTGAGCTGCTGGGAGCTCTGCAGCCCCTGCTGCTATCCCATCTGCCCAGGGCAGCACAAGAGCCGTGGCCTTGGGGCCCTCAAGAGCTGCTCCTGCTCCAGGCCCAGGGCCCATGCCAAAGCTGGGGCAGCCACAAAGCTGTGCCCATTTCTGTTCATTGCTGCTCTGATGGGGGTGGATCCTCAGCCACTTGGAGGTTGCTGATGAACTTAACTACTCCAGAGGCCTCTTCTTTCTTGAGCTCTTAAGTTCAGCAATTCACTGAAAAAGGCTCATAAGCGTTTTTTAAAAACACCTGGGGAAGAAAAGACCAGGTAATAATCTGTTTTCAATTCTTCTGTGGTTAATTAGAGAGATTTCAGAAGTGTTTTCAAAGTGAATCTGCTATATTGAAAGAAAAACAAGCAGAGAGAACTGTTTTGTCCATTATTCTTTTCCTGTTTATAGTTTGGTAACAGCAATGTCCAATTGATATTGAGCCCCAGAACCTTCTAATGCAGTCTGAACAGATATGAAGATCAAGACTCTTCATGGCTGACAATCAGTCAGACTTTGTCCCCACCCCCTCCCCACCATTTCCCTCATCCAAGCCCTGGCACTCCTATAGATCAGGAATAGTGCGGCCAGCAGGAGCAGGGCAGGGATTCTTCCTCTGTGCTCAGCACTGGTTGGGTAGCACCTTGAGTTCTGTGTCCAGTTCTGGGCCCCCCAATTTAGGAAGGACATGGAGGGCCTGGAGCATGTCCAGAGAAGGGCAAAAAGGCTGGTGAGGGTTCTGGAGAACCAGTCCTATGAGGAGCAGCTGAGGGAGCTGCTGGGATTGTTTGTCCTGGAGAAGAGGAGGCTCAGGGAAGTCCTCATCACTCTCTACAACTCCCTGACAGTAGGATGCAGCCAGGTGGGGGTCGGGCTCTTCAGGGAACAGTGACAGGACAAGAGGACACAGCCTTATGCTGTACCAGGGGACATTTAAACTGGACATTAGGAAATATTCTTCCACAAAGAGTGATTAGGCATTGGAATGGACTGCCCAGGAAAGTGAGTGAGTCACCATTCCTGGAGGTGTTTAAGGAAAGACTGGATGTGGCACTGAGTGCCATGGTCTGGGTGACAAGGTGGTGTTGGTTCCCAGGTTGGACTTGATGCTCTCCAAGGTCTTTTCCAGCCAGGTTGATTCTCTGATGATTGTGACACTGCAGGGCCCTGGGGAAGCAAGGGGCCATTGTGACACTGCAGGGCCTGGTGGCACTAAGAGGACCATGGTGACACTGTGTAGGACATGGCAGCACAGAGCCAAGGGGCCATTGTGACACTGTGGGGCTGGATGGGAGCAAGGAGTCCATTGTGACACTGCAGGGCCTGGGGCACTAAGGGGACCATAGTGACATTGTGTACGACATGGCAGAAGAGAGCCAAGGGGCCATTGTGACACTGCGGGGCTGAATGGAAGCAAGGAGTCAGTCCATGGTGACAGTCTGGGTCCTGGTGGAACCACAGAGGCCAGTGTGAAACTGCAGGGCCTTGTGGAACCAAGGGGCCATTGTGACACTGCAGAACCAAGGAGACCTTGGAAGAGCCTGGGGACAATGGAATCAAGAAGGCATTGCTGCATTGCAAGGACTTTGGGAACTGAGGGAACAATTGTGACACTGTGGTGCCCCATAGAACCAAGGGTCTCTGGTGACACTGAAGGATCTTGTGTCACCAGGGCTCCATTGTGACACTGCCACACCAAGGAATCCATTGTGGCACTCTGAGGCCTCCTGGAACCACAGAGGCCTCTGTGACCCTGCAGGGCCTTGTGGAACCATGCAGAGCTTTGTGACAGAGCAGTCCCTAGTGTCATGATGGGGCCATTGTGACAGTGCAGGGCCCCATGGAACCAAAGGGCCAGTGGTGCTCCTCAGGGACTTCTGGAATGAAGGAAACATGTTGGACACTGTGGTGGCCCTTGGGAGTAAGAGGCCATTGTGATGCTGTGGAACCAAGGAGAGCATTGTTTCACTGCCCGACCTCATGGAACCAAGGACCCATTGAGACACGGCAGGGCCTTGGGGGACCAAGGATCCATTGTGACATTGCAGGGCCCAAGGATCCAAGGACTTTGTGACATCAAGGGGTCCCATGGAACCAAAGAGACATTAAGGCACTGTGAGGCCTCATGGAACTGTGGTGACATCGAGCTGGCTGGGAGTGTTGATCTCCTGGATGGCAGGAGGGCTCTGCACAGGGCTCTGGACAGGCTGGATCCAGGGCCCAGATCCAACAAGCTGAGGTTTAACAATTCCAAGTGCCAGGTCCTGCACTTTGGCCACAACAACCCCTGCAGCTCTACAGGCTGAAGACAGAATGGCTGGACAGCAGCCAGGCAGAAAGGGACCTGCAGGGACTGATGGACAGCAGGCTGGACATGGGCCAGCAGTGTGCCCAGGTGGCCAAGCAGGCCAGTGGCTCCTGGCCTGGCTCAGGAATGGTGTGGCCAGCAGGAGCAGGGCAGGGATTCTTCTCCTGTGCTCAGCACTGGTTGGGAAGCACCTCGAGTGCTGTGTCCAGTTCTGGGGTCCCCAATTTAGGAAGGACATGGAAAAAGGCTGGGGGGGGGGGTGTGGTTTGGAGCACAAGAGCTTTGAGGAGCAGCTGAGGGAGCTGGGGTTGTTTATCCTGTAGGAGAGGAGGCCCAGGGGAGACAAGGCGGTGTCAGGGCACAGGTTGGACATGATGATCTCCATGGCCTGTTCCACCCTTGCTGATTCTGGGATTCTCTGAAACCACCCTTGGAGCAGTTGCAGGATGTGCCCTGGGCATCCTCTTGAGAAGCTTCAGCAGCCCAGGTCCCTCAGCTTCTCCTGCCAGCCCCAAAGCCCATCCTGTCAGTCCTGCAGAGCCTCTGCAGCTCCTCCTCACTGCCCAGAACAGGGAGCCCCAGAGCCAGACACAGCAGCCCAGATGTGCCCCCCTGGCCTGGGGTGCCTCTGGCAAGGGAGCAGCACCAGGCACTGCAGGAGCCTGCAGACAATTCCTGCATCACTTGTAGGATGATCCTGCTGCCCAAGGGACATTCCCGTGGTGCCAAGTCAGGAACTGCAATGGGGAGTGGGGACAGAGAGGAAAGGGCAAACAGGGATGGGCTGTTTGCAGGGGAGGGAAATGGGGTGGGCAATGGGAAGAAATTTGTTGCAGGAAGAGTAAAGAAAGCAAAGGGGAAGCAGAGGAACTGCTGAGGGCAGTTTGGGGGTGGCTGTCAGGCATCCCTGACTCGGAGCAACAGCGTCTGCAGTGGGACAGGAAACTCCCAGCTGATGGGAAAAAACTTTCTGGCTGACTGCAGAGGCCAGGACAAAGCTGAGTGGTTTCCCTGGTGTCCCCCAGCCCTTGGTGGCCCCAGGGGCTGATGGCATTTGTGCTCCCCCAGGTTCATGTCCCCACACCAACAGCATGGGGGTGCTCCCGCCTGCTGTGTGCAATGCAAACAGGGGCTGCTGAGCCAGTGCTGCCGTGTCTGTGCCTGCAAGGATGGGCCACCTGTGTGAGCTGGGGGAGAGGCCAGGGCTGCAGAGGGGGGATGTTGTTGGCAGCTCCATGAGGACGCTCTGGGAAACTGCCCTGGGCTGTGCAGCACACTGGGGATGGATCAGCCCCTGCTCTGCTGCTCCTTCCTGTCTCCGTCAGGGCCCTTGCAGAGCACCAGCTGTTGCTGCCCTCAGCTGCCATTGCAACCCTCAGGACGAAGCAGTGCCAGGGCTGTTCCAGGTACAATTGCAGTGACACTCGTTGGTGCC
Organism: Melozone crissalis; assembly: GCF_028551555.1. NCBI lineage: Eukaryota > Metazoa > Chordata > Aves > Passeriformes > Passerellidae > Melozone > Melozone crissalis. The sequence goes on from NW_026535957.1 coordinate 1,085,494, forward strand.
ACCAGGTGCCATGGCATCAGCGACAGGGCCCGTTTCTTGGTTTGATGCCATGGCAACCAATGCCCAGAGCCGTTGTGATGGGTGGTGGCCATGGAAAGCTGCCCTGGGCCCTTGCTCAGGGCTGGTGTCAGTGCCCAGAGCCAGAGGGGATCCCTTGCTGGGGGCTGTGCCATGGCCACCTGCCCTGTGCCGTGCTGGCCGCTCTGGCACCAGGAACCAGCAGCCACCGGCACTGCCAGGGCCAAAGGCCAGGTCAGTCAGACAGAAAGGGGCAGGGCTGGGCACTGTTTCCATGGCAACCGGCACTGGGGGGACACCTGGGTCACCTGGCCTGGCAGTTGCCATGGAAACCCCTGGCAGGGACTGAGGGCACAGCCCCTGGCACTGAGACACTGCTGGGCCGGGTGCTGAGCACAGGGCTGAGCACGCAGAGATGGTTTTGTTCTTGCTGAGCTGCAGCACAGCCAAGGCCTGTCCTGCCCCTCATCCAGCCACGCTGGGGAGGGGCTGGGGCTGCAGAGGAGCTGGGCAGGGGACACAGCCAGGACAGGGGACCCCAACTGACCCCGGGCATACCCCAGACCAGAGCACATCATGCACAGGGTGTAAAGGGGGGAAGAGGGAGGAAGGGGGGAATTTTGGAGTGAGGGCTTTTGCCTTCCCAGGGAATACCTAGGCAAGAGGGGGCCCTGTTTCACCAGTGGGCAGGGTCACTAGCAAGGATACAGACACCAACTGAAGGAATTGTGTCATTTATATCATGCACAGCTGCAAAGAGTTACAAAAGGATAAGCTCAGAAAAGCACATCATCATTAGCAAAGAATTACAAAAGAAGCTCAGCAATCCATCATAAGCCACCATTACATTTTGATGACCAATCCCTTGGTGAAACACTAGAGGTGTTTGTGGCAGACAAAGATTCTGGCTGACTATCAAGGAACCTTAAAGACATCAGTAGTACTTTACTGACACCGTTCTTCATTCTTTTTTCTCAATCTCATTCAAGTTAGGAACAAGAATTCTGTTGTCCCTGGAGCTGGCACCTTTTTAATTCCAGAATAATGCCCCAGGGCCCTTTGCTGTTCAGCTTTACCATGCTGTCTGTGGCTAACAAGGCTTGGGGGGGCCCCTTTCCCTTCTGGCTGGAAGGGGCCGGGTCCCAGTCCCTGAGGGGCACCCAGGCTCCTGGATGGAATTCCTGTCCAAGTCCCTCAGTGTCACAGCAGCCTTCACATGGAGCCCCGTGGATCAGAGCATTTTCCAAAGGAGCCCTTGGGGCAAACAGGGAGATCTGGTCTGGCAGGATGTATAAAACAATATCCTGGCAGATCTACTTGTTCTCACACAGAATCCTTGGCTGCAGGGACACATTCCCATTGTTCCTGCCCAGGGTTCAGGACTCACAGTTGTCTTTCCTAGGAGCTGCTCCTTCAGCTGCCTCGGGAGGGCCTTTTCGCCTCTGGACCCACACTCTGGCTCCATTATTAGGGCTGCTGGATCCAAACCCTTTATCTCCACAAATGGTGGTGACTGGAGGTGGATCTCCTGTTTTCACAATTGTTCTTAAAACTGCAATATCGATAATTGTGCTACTCTGTCATGGGGTTGAAAAATCCAATCCTGGTAACTATTGTTTAACACAATTACTGTAATTTCTCCTTGATATTCTGCATCATTTCCTCCTGCCATGACAGGACCACTTTGCAAGGCCAAGCTCCAAGGAGCAGTTACCAAAGCAAAGTGTCCTGGAGGAATCTGAATTCCTGTTTCATTACTGATAGCTCTCATTTGCTTTGAATTTATCCTAATGAATTGCAATGCATGAAGGCCCAGCCCTGCAGCCTCTGGGCTGGCCCTGCCAGGGGCCATCACAGCCAGAACAATTTCCCAGGCAGCCCAAGTCTCACTGCCCATGGTTGGATTTGCAAATTGGGGGCAGCCGTGCACAGCCAGGGGGTTTCTATTTCCCCCGTGGGCCATTGTGAAGGGCATGGAGCACATCTGGGAGATGGGTTCTCCATGGTTCCCATCTCCTCATTTGTTCAACTGCTCTTTTAACAACCCCTTCACCCATGCAACCAATCCTGCAGCTTGGGCATAGTCTGGTACGTGAAAAACCCTGCAGGCAAAATCACAGTATTTTTTACAGCAACAGACAAAGCACTCTGCATCACAGTATCAGCACACCCTGTAAAAATCACCAATTTCCTCCCTTCCTCCTTTTTCCATTGTATACAATCTCACAAAGTTGACCACTGACTTTAGGGTCATGGCCAGTCCTGTTCTGTAGGGTATTTAGTGTTACATCCCTGAGCAGCCAAAGCTACCAAATTAGCATTGTCAGAACTATTTCACATTATTATTATTTTATATGTACATATTGATATAGAAATATAGATATAGATATGTAGATATAGACATATATATAAATATATAAACATATATTAAGGTCTTATAATACTATAAATCTGTATATAGTTATTTATTATATTGATATTTCACTTGCACAAGTCCATCTGAGCTCAAGATTAAAACCTTCTTCTGTTGCTCCATGTGGGAGCATTCCAACAATCATTGTTCCTTCTGAAGGTGCTGTTTCCTATGTACTCTTAACAAATTCATCTTTGTCTGCCCAAACCCACAAGGTCTTTTCCTTTTCCATGTACAATTTTTGGATGCATTTGAAGCCATCCAGGGGTGCAGCTCCTTTTACCCGACTGCCCCACTGCTCCCACAGGGCTCCGACCTCAGCCCACCCAGAGCCAGGGAACTCCAGGGAAGGGCTTCCCAGCTGGGAATTTCTGATGGCACTGATTCCTCACATTTACATTGAACAAGTGACATTTTGTTGGGATCTGGCCAGACTGTGCCAGTTTTGTTTTACCACTGGGCAGGGTCAGCACCAAAGGCACAGACTCTAACTGAAGGAATCAGTGTCATTTCCTGCAGTTCAGAGCAGCAAAGAATCACAAAAGGAGAAGCTCAGCAATGCACCCAACCATCCCCACCAAAGATTGCCTGCAGAGATTAACAAAGATCCAGCAGCATTTACCCTCAGGCTTTACCATCCCCCAGACCCACACAGCAGCTGGGGAAGCTGTCACAGGCAAGGGCTGCAGAGCCACTCCTGGGCACTGGGAATTCCTGCAGGTGCCTCCAGCCCCAGGTGAGGCTCCAACCCCGCTGGGAGAGGGCCCAGCTCTGACAGTGCTGAATGAACAAACTGACAGCACTGCTAGTGTGGCAACATCTGCTTTCATCCTCCTCTTGAGTTGCTCCCAATGCCTGGCCAGGACTCAAGGAGGAACCAAGGGAGCTGACTTTGACCATACAGCCCCAAACAAGGCCAGATGTCAGATTTCATGGCCTTGTCTGGCTTCTAAATACACAAAGGTCAATCCATGTCTCACTAAGGAGTGGCTACATCTATCTCAGTGCTAATGACCATGCACATTTCATTAGGGAGCAGATACAAAGATAACGTTTGGTTGGAAGGTTCATCCAGAGGCCACCTTTGGCTCAGGGCCTGCTGTCCAGGCCTCACTCAGGGCTGGTGTCCAGGCCTTGGCACTTCAAGAACGTGCTTTAGTGCTGGGCTTGGCACTGCTGGGTGCCTGGCTGCACTGGGTGAGCTCAGAGGGCTTTTCCAACAGAAAGGATTCTGTGATTCCATGATTATATCCACTGTATCCAGCTGGGGCTATTTTAGCAGCATTACTTTGCTCCAAAAGCTCCTTCTTGCCCAGCTCCTGTGGCCTGAGGCTTCAGCTCCTTCAGCTCCTGGTGCTTAGTTGCTCATGCTGAACAAGATGACTCGGAGAGAAGAACAGAGTCCATGCAATTCCTTCTGGGACATGAAGAGGGGAGGCTGTGCAAACAGGAGCATTGTTTGCTGTGGCCTCCTCTCTGCCCTTCACGCCCTTCAGCACTTTGTAACAGCCAAGAGCTTTCTCCAAGAGTGCAATGGAGCAGCTGTTCCTGCTCCCAGGCCTGGCTCTCTCCAGTCTCTGCCCTTGCCTGGTTCTGTCCCTTGTGCTGTGCCCTCTGTTCCCCCAGGGGTCGCTGGCTGCTGCCCAGGACTGTGGCACTGGCACAGATCCAGTGCTCCAGAGCCTCCTTTCTGTGCCCTTGGAGCTGCCTGGGCACAGGAGCCTTTTCCATCTGGAAGCTCTCCATGTACAGGGAGTGCCCAGCTCCGTTCCCTGCACAGCCGCCAGGAGCCCAGGGCTGTCATCTCCAGTCCCTGCTGGCACTGGGGGCTCCCAGGTGCCTCAGGCTGCTGCCAGGTGACACCGCTGCACACGGGAGGGAAGAGGTGCAGGGGCTGTGCTCAAAGTCAGCTCCATCTGCTGCTGCTGCTGCTGCTGCTGCTGCTGTGGGGTCATTTGTGCAGCCCTGGCCCAGAGTCAGGGATCAGATCCTGCCAGTCTCTTCCAGCCCTGGCTGCTCAGAGTTTGGGCCTTGGAGCCTCAGGTGGCCAAAGGTAGCTGCTGCTGGTCCCTCTGTGTGCCCGTGTTCAGCAGTGCTGCTCCATCAGTCTGTGCCCAGCAACGGGGAAAAGCCTCAGCCCTGCAGAGCCAGGAGCTGCCGGGCTCTCCTTGAGCAGCTCAGCCAGCAGGAAGGGAGCTGCTCCACACGGGAATCAGGAGCAAAGGACATTCCTTTTATAGGACATGTTTTCTATTGAAAGGAAAAAAAAGGAAAAAGGAAAAAACTAGGTAAATTGTAAAAGATAGGAATAAAATCCAGGTGTTACTGAAAAAACAAAACATAAAGGAAAAGGTAAATTCTTTGCATTAAGAGGTAAATGATCTTTTTATAAAGAGAACTCAGTTATTTACATTGTAAATGTGCTGATGGCATGGATCCGTCTTACTGACCTCAGCAGCCTTTTAAAAGATTTTGGGCTTTGTTTCCAAACATTTGAAATTTGTATCTGAAATTGTGCTTGAAGCAAGAGGAAATTGCTTTGTGCCCTTCCAGCTCCAAGCAGGACTGGGAATGGAAACCCTGTCAAAGCCCAAATCCTTCAGAAGATGACCTTCCTTCTCAGCCTGGAAATGAGCTGCACATTCTCTTTGAAACTGTCAGGGATTTCTTAGAGACGCAAAGTCCCACTGACAGCTTTTTGCTCTGGTTTGGCAGTGCAGAAAGGGCAATTCTCCATCCACCAGCTCCAGACTGCACTGCCTCAGGAGCACGGCCCACTTGCCAGCTTTGGCCCACTCATGGCACTTCTACAGGAGGAAGAAAGTGCAATTGCACAATTCCAGCCAATCAAGAAGGAAGAATGGGACAGACAAAACACCCTGTACAGATCCAGGCATTCAGCTGGGACTGTGGAGAGTTTGGGTCCTTGCCAGTTGGATGTGTGTCCCCAGCTGCAATCTCTGGGCCTGCAGCAGAGTCTCACTCACCTGCCAATGCAGAAAGCTCAGGCGCTGCGCTCGCAACGGGCTCGTCTGATGCAGAGCTGTCAGAGCAATGTGAGGGCAGAGCCAGCCCAGCTGGGCCCAGGGCTGAGCCCAGCAGAGCCCTGGCAGAGCCCAGAGCAGCCTCAGCACCCGCAGAGCCCGGCTGCAAGGAGAGAAAGCAGAAACCGCCCGTCAGCTGAGGGCTCCTGTGCCCTTGTGCCAAGGCCTGCGGTGCCCAGGCCATGCTGGCTGTGCCCAGAGCTGTGCCCAGAGCTGCCCATCCCTGCTGCCTTTGGCAGCAGAGCAGGAGGGCAGCACATGTGCCCAGCCTGCAGCCAGCCACGGCACATCCAGCCCTCAGCAGCTGCCCAGAGCAGGATGCTCCTGTGCTCGCTGCCAGCTCCCAAAAGCTCTGATCCCACCCTGCCAAGCACACAGGGACCCACCTCATGCCACCCACGGCTGCAAGAAAAGCTGCTCCCAAACCATGGCCTCAGCCTTCTCCAAGGGCATGGCCCATCCACGCCACAGCTGCTCCCCAGCACTTCCCCATCCACACTGGACCACCTGGAATGCTTCCTCTGGAAAAACAAACAACACATTCTTGAAAAGATATTAGATGCAAAAAGGGAAAACAAGAAAAACGGTAAAAACTCCCATCTCTGTCAGGGCCTTGAGGAAGGCCAAACCCCTGCATGCAAGGGAAAAACCCAGCCATGGGTGAGGGAAGCCTGCACTTTCTCTCTTCCCCTCTGCACTGCCCCCCAAAATCACAGTGACCCCAAAGCAAACAAGGGCAGTAGAGCAGCCCAAGCCCTTCCTTGCCTGCACAGCAAAGCAGCTGTGCTCAGGTTCGGGAGTCCCACCTCTGCTCCCACCATGGGGCTTTGTTTGTGTCGGGCTGGCTGCCCCAGCCCCAGCCCCAGCCCGGGGCACGGTGGGTGCTGGGGGCTTTTGGGAGGGCCAGGAGCCCACTCCCATTTCGTACCCACCCCAGCCCATCCTCCAGCCCTGCCAAAAGCAGCTGGGCAGCCACTGAAGAATGAGTTGCATCTGCCCCAGCAAAGGGGGAGCCTTTGGTTCCCAGCCAGGCTGGGCAATGCCCAAATCTGAGAGCATCCCCCTGCATGTGGACTCATCTGCAAATTCACTGTGGAGCCTGGCTTTGAAGAAGGTACCAGAATCAAAGTCCATCATCTTCAGCTGGCCAGGCTGAGGAAGAGCTTGTCATCCTTGGTGTCATCCTCACTCTCTCCAGCAGCAGCATCCCCACCCAGTACAGCTTCTCCAGGGGCTTCTTCTCCTTCCCTGGGGGCAGACCAGGCTCTCAGGGCTCTGCCCAGGGCCCCAGCTGTCAGGGAACCAGGACAAGCAAAACCAGCTTGGATGGCAGCCACCAGTGCTGGGCAGAGCAGCTCAGCTCCAGCACAAGGGCTGTGTGTTCCCATCCCATGACCCCGGTGCAGTGACACAGGCAGCACAAAAAGGGCTGGGTTCCTTTGCTTCTCATTGCCAAGGCACGTGTGGAGCTGGAACTTACCAGGGCCCTGGATCAAAGTGTGCCTGTGCTCTCTCCCTTCTTCTAGGGCAGATGAATATCCTGTATCCAAGGATGACAGAACAGCTCTTCTAATGAGGGCCTTTCCAAGTCCAGCATGGATAAACACCGCTTGATCAGATCTTGGCACTCTGGGCAGAGAAACCAGAAACCACCAGTTAGTTGGAGAAGGCTCCTATTGGCTTTGCCCCACCATTCCCATGCACAGGCCATGCTGGATGTGCTCAGAGGTGGGCCTAAACATTCCCATCCATTCCCTGTTTTGGAGAAGAGCAGGACATGTGCCACCTCCTCAGCAGCTGCCAGAGCAGGATGCCCACAAGCTTGCTGCTGTCTCCCAGCACTGGGATTCCCCCCGTGCCCAGAGATGAGGATCCACCTTGAGAGAGCCGTTGTGGCAGCGAGAGCTGATGGTCCCAGCTGATGTTCTGGCCCCTCCTGAAAGGGTGCTCCCCACAGACCATCTGGTGCAGCAGGATGCCCAGGGACCAGATGGTAGCTGGCTTGCCATAGTACCGGCCAAAGTGGGTCCATTCCGGGGGGCTATATGACCGTGTTCCTATGGAATACAGATGGAGTTCATCAGGGGGAAGCTGGTGCTCCCAGAGCCTGGCCGCAGACCCCCTGGGCATGTGGGGGCTGCCTCAGTGGCACACAGGTGAGCATTGCCCTCTCACCAGCACCTGGGACTTGTGTACAGACTTGGGGTTGGAAAAGAAGCCTCTGGTGTTTCAAGAGGGCAGTGGAAGCCCTGGCAAGGCCTGACCATAACAAGGAAGAACCCACCCAGTGCTGGGAAAAACCATGCTCTCATCCTCCCTGCCTGCATTGCCCCAAAAACCATTATGAACCCCAACAGACCAGGTGAGTGGAGCAGTCCAAGCCCTTTCTCACCTGCACACCGGCTGGGCACAGGTTCCAGTCCCCCCTCTCTGCTGCCCCCACCCATGGGTGTTTTTGTTGGGCTGGCTGCCCCAGCACCAGTTCTGGGCAGAGTGGGGGGCAAAGGCTGCCAGCAGGGCTGGAAGATGGCTACCCACTCAGCCCTGAGTTTCAAAAGAAACTCGCTGAAGACTCAGTGCCATGAAGGGCCACAAAAGAGAGAATCCCTGCTGCCACAGCCAGCTTGGGCTGGGAGATGTTGGGCCATGAGATGCTGGGCCCAGGAGCCCTGCGTGGGCTCACCTGCAAAGTGAGTGTAGGCTGTGTCTTGCAGGTAGGTGCCACAGCCAAAGTCAATCAATTTGGCCTGCCCGGTGGCCAGATCAACCAGGATGTTCCCTGGTTTGATGTCGCGGTGCAGGACCCCGCAGCTGGTGCAGTGCCGCACGGCCTCCAGCACCTGGCAGAACAGCTCCCGTGCCTCCTCCTCAGGCAGGAACCGCCGTGCCCGAATGAAACGTTGCAGGTCCTGACACTGCTCTGGCCGCTCCAGCACCATCAAGATGTCCTTGGGGAGCTCAAGCCACTCCAGCAGCTGGACCACACCGGGGAAGCCAGTGGACACCTTGGCCAGCAGCACGATCTCCAGGGGTGCGCTGGTGCCGTCGGGCTGTGGGAGGAGCACGATGCCGTCAGTGGAGCCGATACCGTGCCGGGGCTCGTGAAGCCCTCAGCCAGCCCGGGATGCTCTGCACCCTGCTCTGGCCCCACGCCCGCTCTCCCTCGGGGCGTCCTGGCGGCTCCCACCGTGCCGGGCGCCAGCTCATCCCCGCCCGGCAGCCCCGGCTGCTGGCCCCGCTCACTCACCAGCTCGCCCCAGTGCAGGACGCGGTTCCGTGGCACCCTTTTGATGGCCACCTGCAAGTCAAGGGGAGCAGCGGGCTCAGCTCGCCGCCTTCCCTGCCCAGCCCCATTCTCTGCCCTCCGTCCTCCTCCTCCTCCGCCCCCTCCTCCTCGTCCGCCGCTCACCGGGGCGCCGTCCGAGAGCCGCGTGGCCGCGAAGACGCTGCCGAAGCCGCCGCGCCCCAGCAGCGAACCCAGCCTGTACTGCTCCTTCAGGCCCTGCTGAACCTGCCCTGCGGGCGGGATGCGGCGGTCAGCGCTCGGCCCGGGGCCAGCAACGGCCCCCGAGCGCCCCTCACCCGCCCCGGGCCGGCCATGCCCAGGCGTTCGCTCCCGGGAAGGCGGCACGGGAGGCTCGGGGCCGGCGGCCGCGCTGCCGAGAGGCCGAGCTCGGGCCGGGGAAGCCGCAGCGGAAGCGGCGGGAGCGGCCGCGCCGCGTGTGTCCTCCGCGGGCCCCGGGAGGAGCCGGGGCCGGGGCCGCGGTCGGGACTGGACCCTGCCTCGGGTCCGGAGCCGGGCTCGGGCCAGGCGGAGCCGAAGGGCGGCGATGCCCGCCCAGCAGCGCCACCGCCAGTACGGCCAGAGCCAGGCGGAGGCGAGACCGCGGCGGGACGGCCGGGGCCGGGCACGGGGCAGCCGGGGGCGGGCCGGGGGCATGGCCCAGCCCGGCAGGGGAGAGGGAGGCGGGGAGAGGAGAGGGACGTCGGGCAAGGGACCCCGAGAGAAGGGTGCCCGACAGCGGGAAAGGGAGAGAAGGAGAAAGAAAGAGAGTGAGTGTTGTAGAATATCTGCTTTTTCTGCCGCTGCTGCTGCCGCCGCTGCTGCTGCCGCTGCTGCAACTGAGGCACCGGGGCCGTTCGTCCCCGTGTCCGTTCCCCGCTCGCCCCACGAGCCCCACGTTCGATCCCCCGCGCCCCGGGGCCAGCCCCTCCGTCTGCCCAAACACGGGAACTTTGCAGTGCTGAGCCCAGATGCAGAGCCATGACTCCTGCACTCTGGCACAGCGATCCCCTCGCCTGCTGCTGTGCATTGTCCTTGCTGAGGGGCAAACACTGTCGGGCCACCTTCCCTTGGGGTAGGATTCCTACCTAAGCCCAGCACTGCACTTACATCTCCAGTGTTGCTTTCCAGTAAAAACAGGGGAAGGAAAACTGTGTGTGGCTCATGGGATTTTAGAGTGTCTAGAAATCACCAAGTCACCAGTCTTAGAGGTGAGGTGCATCTGGAATTACTGGGATGGAGAAGTAGTGCAACATGGAAAAGGAGAGCATAGAAATTAACAGAGGAAAACATCTTGGATTGTTTCCTTCATTTTCATTTCCCTTCTGGAAAGCTGTTTCAGTTTTCCAGGAATCTTCTCCTGTCTGCTCTTCCCAAGAATCTCTCATGGAGAACAAGGTCAAGCTTCTGTCACAAGATTTGCCATCAGGAAATTATGTCACTGGTGAAATTTTCATGATGACTGTTTGTGCTGGTTTGGGGCAAATTTTGGGAGGAAATCTCCAAAAGGGGTCCATCTAGAAAGCAAGTTCAAGTGTCCCCTACCCCTACTAGTTCAGGAAAAGAGTTCCCTTGAGAAAAGTGAAAAAAACCCCAGTTTATTTAACAAGTAAAGTATTCGCAAGCATGGAAAATGAATAATATTAAATAAAACCTCTGGCAGTGCTGAAGCGATGGCAAATTCAGAAAGTCCTTTTTGTGGGTTGTAGTTGGCTCACTCGGTCTCTTCTAAGTCCCTCTGGTTCTGGAATGCAGCGTCCCAGAGCTCGGGGGGCCACAGGTGTGAGCTGCCGGTGTTTGTGTGGGTTTTCAGTCCAGAGCAGGTTTAAACAGTTCCAAGAAAAAGGAAAGTCACAGTCCGAGGAACTTCTCTTCCTAAGCTAGCTAAAACCACATTGCTAGACCTGGGCTGTGAAGGCATCGGGAAATTTCCAAATCTGGGCACTGGCGGTCCCAGCAAACACCAGAGCTGGATGGTGCTGGAGCCAGAACCTGCAAATTTCCAAACTTTGGCTTTCTGTGCCAGCAAATCACTGGGCTTGGGCTGTGCCAGCACCAGGAAGTTTTCAGATCTGGGCGCTGGTGCTGCCAGCAAACACCAGATCTGGGTGGTGTCATTGCCAGCGACAGAAATCTGCCAGATTTGGGCTCTGCTGGCACCAGGAAATTTCCAAATCTGGGTTCTGGTGCAGCAAACACAAGATGTGGGCGGTGCCAGACCCAGTAGCAGGAAGCTGCCACAAGTTTTGGATTTCTGTGCCAGCAAATTGCTGCACTTGGACTGTGCCAAAATAGGGAAATTTCCAGATCTGGGCACTGGCAGTGCCAGCAAACAGCCCATTTCAGGCTCCAGGAAGGACTGGATCTGGATGCCATCCTCTTTTATTTCCTTCTTTCCTTCCTTCTTTCTTGGGATCCTGCTGTCAGCAAACTCCAGATTGGGTGGTGCTGGCAAGGGGAAATTGCCAGGTTTTAGCTTTCTTTGCCAGCAAATTGCTGGACATGGGTGGTGCCCGAAGAGGGAAATTGCCAGATGTGGGCACTGGCAGTGCCAGCGCACACCAGATCTGGGTGGGGAATGTGCCAGCACCAGGAAATTGCCAAATGTGAACTTTCAGTGCCAGCATATTGCTGGAATTATGCTGTGCAGGCATCTGAAAAATTCCGGATCTGGACACTGTGGTGTCAGCAAACACAAGATTGGGTTGCTGTAGGTACCAGGTATTTGCAAGGTTTTGGTTTTCTTTGCCAGAAAATTACTAGACTTGGGCTGTGCTGGCACTGGGAAATTCCCGCATCTGGGCACTGGTGGTGCCAGCCAACACCGGATCTTGGCATTGCCAATGACGGTAGCAGGGAATTGCCAGATTGTGGCTTTCTTTACCAGAAAATCGCTGGACTTGGCTCTGCCAGAACAGGGAAATATCCAGATCTGAGCACTGGCAGTGGCAGCAAACACCAGGTCTGGGCACCTGTACTGGCATCAGGAGACTACCGGCTTTTGGCTTTCTGTGCCAGCAAATTGCTGGACTTGGGCTGTGCCAGCACTGGGAAATTTCCAGATCTGGGCACTTGCGCAGCAAACACCAGACCTGGGTGGTGCTGGTGGCAGCACTGGGAAGCTGCTGGGTTCTGGCTTTCTTTGCCAGAAAATTGCTGCATTTATGTTTTGCTGGCACTGAGAAATTTCCAGATGCTAATTTTGCAGTGCCAGCAAACTGCTGGAATTAGGCTGTGCAGGCATCTAAGACATTCCCGATCTGGGTACTGGCAGTGTCAGCAAACATGAGATCAGTTTGCTGTAGGTACCAGGTCTTGCTTGGTTTTGGCTTTCTTTGCCAGCAAATTGCTGCACTTGGGCTGTACCAGAATAGGGAAATATCAAGATCTGGGAACTGGCAGTGCCAGCAAAAACCACATTTCAGGAAGGATTTGACCTGGACCTGTTCCCTCCCTGCCTCCCTCCCTCAGCAAGGTGCCAGAGGGGCTGGAGAGCAGCCAGGCAGAAAGGGACCTGCAGGGACTGATGGACAGAAGGCTGGACATGAGCCAGCAGTGTGCCCGGGTGGCCAAGAAGGCCAATGGCTCCTGGCCTGGCTCAGGAATGGTGTGGCCAGCAGGAGCAGGGCAGGGATTCTTCCCCTGTTCTCAGCACTGCTTGGGCAGCACCTCAAGTGCTGTGTTCAGATCTGGAGCCCCCAGTTTAGGAAGAACATGGAGGGGCTGGAGCGTGTCCAGAGAAGGACAACAAGGCTGGGGAGGGGTCTGGAGCACAAGAGCTGTGTTAAGTTTCTGAGGAAGCTGAGGTTGTTTATCCTGGAGAAGAGCAGGCTCAGGGGAGAAAAGGCAGTGTATAGGCAGAGGTTGGACTTGATGATCTCCATGGCCTGTTCCAACCTTGCTGGTTCTGGGATTCTCTGAAACCACCCTTGGAGCAGTCACAGGATGAGCCCTGGGGCTCCTGTTCAGAAGCTCCAGCAGCCCAGGCCCCTCAGCTTCTCTTGCCAGCCCCAAAGCCCATCCTGTCAGTCCTGCAGAGCCTCTGCAGCTCCTCCTCACTGCCCAGAACAGGGAGCCCCAGAGCCAGACACAGCAGCCCAGATGTGCCCCCCTGGCCTGGGGTGCCTCTGGCAAGGGAGCAGCACCAGGCACTGCAGGAGCCTGCAGACAATTCCTGCAGCACTTGTAGGATGATCCTGCTGCCCAAGGGACATTCCCGTGGTGCCAAGTCAGGAACTGCAATGGGGAGTGGGGACAGAGAGGAAAGGGCAAAAAGGGATGGGCTGTTTCCAGGGGAGGGAACAGGGGTGGGCAATAGGAAGAAATTTAAAGCAGGAAGAGGAAAGAAAGCAAAGGTGAAGCCAAGGAACTGCTCAGGTCAGTTTGGGGGTGGCTGCCAGGCAGCCCTGGCTCTGAGCAACAGCATCTGCAGTGGCACAGGAAACTCCCAGCTGATGGGAACAAACTTTCTGGCTGACTGCAGAGGCCAGGACAAAGCTGAGTGGTTTCCCTGGTGTCCCCCAGCCCTTGGTGGCCCCAGGGGCTGATGGCATTTGTGCTCCCCCAGGTTCATGTCCCCACACCAACAGCATGGGGGTGCTCCCGCCTGCTGTGTGCAATGCAAACAGGGGCTGCTGAGCCAGTGCTGCCGTGTCTGTGCCTGCAAGGATGGGGCACCTGTGTGAGCTGGGGGAGAGGCCAGGGCTGCAGAGGGGGGATGTTGTTGGCAGCTCCATCAGGACACTCTGGGACGCTGCCCTGGGCTGTGCAGCACACTGGGGATGGATCAGCCCCTGCTCTGCTGCTGCTTCCCGTCTCCCCCATGGCCCTTGCAGAGCCCCAGCCGTGCTGTTTGCCTCCAGCCTGCCCACGGCCAGCCTGGGGCTGCTCAAGGGGCTTTTCTGTGCTGAGCATTGGCCTGGCCATGTTCTTGAGAGAGCCTGGTCAAGGAGCCTGGAGCCCCCATGGCCTGTCTTGAGCTGTCAGCGCTGCCCCAGCCATGCCCATGGCCTGTCCCTGCTTCAGCCCCGGCACTGCCACACCCAGGACTGCGCCCGGCCCCGAGAGCACTCAGGCCCTACAGCAACACCAGGGCCACCAGGGCAGTCAAGAGAATCTAGACAGCCCTGGCAGCTTTTGTCTGGGAGCCACCTTTGGATATAAGGAATTTTGGAGGCGGATTCTCAGTTTTTGCCATGGATGTCTGGACTTGAAAGTGTTTTTTTCAATGGGAAGAAAAGAACGGGCCCCCAGTGTTTTGAAGGCAGATGAGGAGTGGCCCCCAAGAGGCCAAGGCCAGCCAGAGCTTCTGTCCTGGCAGGTTTCATATGGGAATAATCCTTGGATATAATCAAATTTGGAGGAGGAATCCCAATTTCAGCCTTGAACCCCTGGAGAAGGACAGTTCCTTCCCACAGGAAGGAATGCAAAGAATTCCAGGGTTTCAGGGGTTGATAAGAAGCAACTCTCAACATGCCAAGGCCAGCTGGACCAGTCAAGCAGCCCCCAGGAGGCCCAGCCACCCAGACCTGTTCCATGTTCTTGGATCCTTGGGGCCCTGCAGCATCAAAATTGCCCCTTGGTTCCATGAGGCCCTGTAGGATCACCACAGATCTTTGTTTCCATGAGGCCCAGTGATATAACAATGGTCTCCTTGCCTCTGCAGTGGCACAGTGGCCCCTTGCTTTCCAAGTGGCCTTGCAGTGTCCAAATGGTTTCCTTCTTGCCATGGGACTGCACAATGCCACAATGGCCCCTTGCTTCCATGAGGTCACAGAGTCTCCAAATGGCCCCTTGGTTCTATTGGGTTCCCTGGGATCACAGTCGCCCTTTGGTTCCAACAGGCCTGGATGTGTTACACTGGCCCCTTTTTCATGGGGACCCACAGTGTCCCAATGGCCCCCTGCTCCCATGAGGCCCTGGGATGTCACAATGGTCTCATCGCTTCCACAAGGCCCTGCTGTTCCACAATGCCCTTGAAGTGTCACAATAGTCCCAGTGGGTTCCCCTGCTGGTTAACACTGGCCTCTTTTATTCTGTAGTGTAACAATGGTATCCTTGGTTCCATGGTCAGAATGGCCCCGTGGTCTCATGGAACCCCACAGCCTCTTATGGAGCTCCACAGCCCCTTATGGAGCCCCACAGTGTCACTTTGATCCCCTTGAGTCCATAAGGCCCTGCCATGCTACAAGGACCCCTTGGTTATACAAGGCCCTGCAGTGTCACAATGGCCCCTTGGTACCAGTGGTCCTGAAGTGTCCTAATGGTCTCCATGGTTCCATGACACCCCACTACGTCACAATGGACTTTTGGTTCCATGAGCTTTCCTACTGCCAACAACAGTCTCCTTGGTTCCACAGTGTCACAATGGACCCTTTGCTCCATGAGGTTCAGTAGTGTATCATGGATGCCTTGATTCCATGAGGTTGTGCAGTGTCACAATGATCTCCTTGGTTCTGGGGCCCTGCTGTGGCTGCTGTGTAACAATGGATCTGTGGTACCATGAGGTTCCATAGTGTCACCATGGTGCCTTTGGTTCCACAAGGTCTTGCTGGGCCACAATGGCCCCTTGGTTCCATGAGGTTCTGTACTGTCAACAATGATTTCCTTGGTACTGCAGTCACAGAGGATTCTTGGTTCCATGAGGGGCCTGGCCTCCCACAGCCCCTCACAGACCCTTATGGCCCCTCATGCCCCCTCACAGCCCCTCATGGCTCCCTCACAGTTCCCCATGGCCCCTCACAGCTCCCCATGGCCCCTCATGGCCCCTCACAGCCTCCCACAGCTCATGGCCCCTCACAGTTCCCCGAGATCCCTCACAGCCTCTCACTGAGGATGCCCTGGAAGAGAGAGAGAGAAGCAGCAAGTGTTTCTCACAGCAGCATGTGAGAATTTTTAGGGTATGGTAGGGATGTGATAACTTGTTAAGTATAAACAATCTGCAGGTGGTGTTGTTCTACTTCGTCTTTCTGTTTCTCTATAAAAACTGCATGGTTCTCTTGAATAAAACCTTCTTTCACTCTCTCTACACAACTGCCTCCTGCCTAGTTCTGTGACATTCTCGACTCAACAGTGACACCTCACAGCCCCTCATGGCCCCTCACAACACCTTCCCAGTTCCCCATGGCCCCTCACAGCCACTCACAGCCCCTCACGGCCCCTCATGGCCCCTCAGAGCCTCTCATGGCCCCTCACAGCCCCTCACAGTTCCCCATGGCCCCTCACAGCCCCTCATGGCTCCTCACAACCCCTCACAGTTCCCCATGGCCCCTCGCGGCCCCTCACGGCCCCTCACACCCCCTCACAGTCCCTCATGGCCCCTCACAGCCCCAGATGCGGGGCTCCTCCCAAAGGAGAAGGTGTCGGGCACTGATTGCTCTCCTTTCATTTCAGTCCTTTCACAGCCACGAGTGCAGAAAGGCTGAAATGGAGCCTTTGCCCAGTGTTTCCCTCGGGGTTAACTGCGGGCTGAAGCTCTGTGCTGGCGCTGGCCCGAGCGCCACCATCCCTGCAGCCACCAGGCCTTTGCTGTCCCCCCCGTGTCTGTTCCCTGTCCCCGAGTCCCACCCGGCTCTGGCAGCAGCAGCAGCCGCAGCGCAGGGGGCGCCGGCCCGGCCCAGCCGGGGCTCCCGGCCAGGAGCAGCAGCAGTGCCGGCCCCTTCTCGCCTGCTCCTGCCTCTGCTCCCAAGGGCTTTTTCCAGCTCAGTTCTGGCGCAGAGCAGCCAGCACCCACACACAGCCCTGACTGCTCAGGGCCCGCCTGTGCTGCCCTGAGCCAGCCCTCAGAGGAAGAAAGGATTGGGTTCCAGCACTGTTTCCAGCTCTGTTTGACTCACCCTGAGGTGACAGGAGGAGGCGGCTGGTGCCTCTGCCTTGGGAATTGCAGATTATGGCTGCTCTTGGCCCTCTTCTGCTTGCAACCTGAATTTTATCCATAAAAATGCAAGTGCCTCTTTCAGTTGGTGCTACCCACGGTGCTTTCATGACAGTGAAGTCAGTATTTTTGTCACAGGCATAAAGATCAGCAGATACTGGAATGCTTACCAGCCCCTGAACACTAAGATGAGGGGAATTAAAGCTTCACAGGCCACATTTGCAGGGCTCAAACAGAGCCCTGTTGCTAGCACTGTTGAAATAGAACAAGCTGACAGAGGCTGTCACAGAATTCGCCTCCACAGTGTGGAGTTAAATTAAAAAATCAACTAGGGGAAGCAGAAATCAGAACTTCTAAACTCGCTTCATTGTTCCTTCCCAGCAGCAGGAAACGCAGATGCCCAGAGGTGTTTTGCACTGCTGCTGCCCCCAGTTTGAGCCCAGGCTCTGCCCAGGCCCAGCGGGAACCTGAGCCCAGCCCAGGGAGCTCAGCGCACGCGGGGCCAGGCCCAGAGCCACAGGCACGGCCCCCATTGTGGGGCAGCGGCGCAGACGGAATGTCCTGTGGCTCAAACCTCCTGCTCCTGCCACACAGCGCCAGTCTTCTCCCCCTCCTCCTCCTCTCCCAACACGGCACAAATTCCAGCTCCAAGAAGGCTTCCCCAGACAGCGCTCCGGCTCCTGTTCCAGTTGAATGTCCCTGCAGAGAAACAGGGAATCTTTCAGTCGCTTCCACAAGCTCAGGCTTCGCACTTCATGGGGAATCTGGAATGCAAATGACCTTGTCAAGAAAGCCAAAGGCCAAGGGAATGGAGTATAGATTACTGATAAAAAATCACCCATCTTCCAGGCAAGGTTTACCAAGGCATTTCCTGCATTTCTTCTTTTCAGATTCTTTCAGTTGGCTGCTCTGGGAAGTCCAGCTTGTACTGGTGCTTATCATGAACTGATTGTGCTCTTGATTTAGGCACCAAGACACCAAATGTGGAATCATCTATATGGAACTGTTATGAATGATCAATCGAAAGCCAAATTATAAAAAATCTGAAAAGATTTCTTTATCTTTTTCTGCTATTAAAACATGGTCTTCAAAACCACCACAGCCAAAGAGACAGTGTCGAGCCCAGGGTTGGTGCGGGGTAAACCTGGATCCCCCCTCTATTGCATCGGACCCTCCACCATTCACGAGAGCCGCTTCTTGCAGGGATGCTTTATACAGTTTATTATGCCTGAGCAAAGAAGTCCCAGTTTCTTTTGTAACTCTGCATATTCATAGTTGGTTCTTTCACTGTGCAGAGCTGGACAATCGCCATTTCCTTGTTGATAGCCAGCACTGATCGGATT
Source organism: Melozone crissalis (assembly GCF_028551555.1). Classification (NCBI taxonomy): domain Eukaryota; kingdom Metazoa; phylum Chordata; class Aves; order Passeriformes; family Passerellidae; genus Melozone; species Melozone crissalis. The sequence goes on from NW_026535957.1 coordinate 1,103,468, forward strand.
CAGGGAAGTCACGTATTCACACGTATCTTTCTGGCGACTTTGACTATCTTGATCGATGTTATCAACAGGGCAATGATCACTCTCAGGCGTCTTCCGATTGACATGACATGTCTTGGGATAATGGTGATCATCGCACTGGGTGTGTCCATTCTTGGGCTAAAGTGCCGATCGTTATCTGGCCACCTTCAGGAATTTCGGAATTTGAATAGATGCCTGTCTCAGGCTGCTTGTGGTCAGACACTTGTTTGGATTTTGCAATCTTTATGAAATACATGCTTTTATAGCATGAATTATTTCCCAACATATATTACAACATCACTACAATCTCACAGAAGAAGGCAATCATACCGATCAGTGTATAGTCAAATTGCCCCCTAATTCTCATAAAGTCCATCTACTCTGCACACCCTTACTTTGTATTTTTGTTTCTCAGTCATCACAGAACTGAGAGCTTCAAGAAAAAGAGGAAGAAATATTAACAGGTATCCCTTAGGTAAGGGAAATACTGGACTGTCAGGAACTAAAAATAGTTGATAGCATCTGTATCAGGCAATTTTTTTTACCCTCTACCAGTGTCCATTTCAGGCATCCTGTTAGCATGACCTAGGATTTTGCAGCTAAATGCAATGGGCTGCAATTTGAGAGGCCTACAAGAAAAAAAACTTATCAGACTTTTCCCCCCCCCCCCCGAGTGACAGGTGCAAATTACAAAATGAAAGGGCCTACAGAAATTTAAAATTTTCTAATTTTAGAAAAATACAGTATTAGCATCAGATTCCAAGGGCATAGAGATATAGGAGCAGCAAGGAAATGCTCCCAGAAATGTTTTCTAGCCTGAAGAGACAAGCTAGCCACAGGAACAAGAGACAGCCACTTCTTTTAAAATGTGTGAATTACTGAATGCAAGAGCCATTGGCCCTTTCAACTTCTGTTTTTAACAAAAAGTAAGCTATTAACTTGTGTTTATGAAGACTTTAGTTGGACTTCAATGTTTTTGAGACAGCTTCTGAGCAAAATACAAAAAAACTACATTACATATTCGTAAATGCAGCATCTAGAAAAACAACTAAATAGTCCTTTCTCACAGTTAAATGTTCAGTTCTTCATAAATTGTGATTAAGACCATGAAATGCAGTACCTAATCCAGTTAAATCCCACCTACACCTCAGATTTGTATGTGTAACTAATATTTTCCACTCCACTCCCTATCCCTTCTCTCACCTCAGTCCTCAAGCTCTCAGCCAGGCACAAGCCAACTTCTCACCTCAACTGCTGTTAGCAATTACCAAGCACCTGTTGGTAATTGCCTGAGCACCTGCCCCACCCACAGCAACTGTAGGTCCCTGGCTGCTGGGAGAACAGGTCTGAAGTGCAGACCCGAACACCACCACCCCCCCACAAAAAAAAAAAATTAAAACTTTTCTAAATAATTTGAGACTAGTAAAAGATCAGGACATGGAGGGACTTGTTTATCCCCTTTAGGCCAATCAAGAAAAGGTTTATAGCCTTCTCTGGAAAGGGAAGACTGGGGGGTTTTTCTTGAAGCAGAAGCATGTTTTATCAGCCCAGTTTCCTTCCTCATTTGTTCCTGCTGCCCAGGAGGCCATTCACTAGGCATATATATAAATATCTCTGTCTGAAAACACATCTACAGGAGTGCATGACTTACACTGGTGTGATTTAAAACATAGCTTTTATTGTACAAAAATGCAAAAATCTGTTCTAGGAGAGGCACATCTTGTGGAGCTGTAAGGACCCTGACAGCACATCTGCTACCAAAGCAACAACTCCTGCTCTGCAGTGGCTTAAGTGGGCTGAGATGGAAGTGTTTCTGTGGAGGATTTTATTAAGCGTTGGTTAGCTGAGAAAGGCCATACTGACTTAATGCCGCTGGTTAAGCTCGAAAGGGAGGTCAGCAGTCTCTGATTCAGTGACTGCTGACAGGCAAGAATGCCGGATGGCCTTGCTGCAACATGAGGAAAGGGAGGTGAGATTAGTCCTGAATATCTGCAGAATGTAACAGAAGAATAAGCACAAGAATGTAGAAGTAGGTGTAGTTGCTGATATGTAACTAACCAATCCTGAGCTCAACTTTTGCAATATGTATGAAGCTTATTAAGAACTATATTTAACCCGCCATATTCGATCAATAAATTGGACTTGGATGAACCAACTGGTGTCTGGGTCTCCTTCCTCCGACAAATGGTGGAGAATGCGGGCAAAGGCACTCTGAACGTTCGCTCTCTTGGATTATAAATTCGCCACGGTCGGGGAAGTTGGGTGAGAGTCCTTGCAGCCAGGACGGTGCCGGATTTTAAAAGCACCCTTGAGGATCACAAAAGGTATCTCAAGTCTCTACGTGTCGCCGGAGCCTGGAGGGCTGCAACAGCGCGCGCTGATATATAGGTATGGATAGGCAAGTGACATACGATCCCTTCTCCTCATATTTAGAAAGGCAAGGAGTAAAAGGGGTAGATTTAAAAAAGGAATTACCAGGGTTATTAGCTTATGGTTATTCTAAAGGGATTTTTGCTAACTCACATACAGTTCATGAGATAGTAGAGTGGAAAAGGTTTGGGGATATCCTGTGGGATACAGTGTTAGATGATGATAAGTCAGCAAAGACATTTGGCAAGTTATGGCGGGTGGTATATAATACGTTACTTCAGCAGGTCTCTGAGAGAAAGGCAGCAGAAAGGGCAACAGAAGCTCATAAGAGGAATATAGGGTATGGTCGTGAGGATGATCCCCTGGCACCTTCTGTAACTCAGATACTTATGCCTAAGAGTCCCCAGCAGAGTGGTGTGCAGGATTTTCCTATAGATAGTGTGGAACCGTCTGCACCCTTACTGTTGGGGGAGGAGGGCGAGTTGGATGGTGGAGGTAAGAGCAAGCCAGCTTTGCCTCCGCCGCCAGCTTCAGGCGGGTCGGATGGTGGGGGTGGGAGCAAGCCAGCTGCGCCTCCACCGCCACCTTTGCCTCCGCCGCTTCCCCCGAGCAGGCCGGCTCCCGGGGGGCCTCTTCCCCCGCGCGAGTCATCTCCGGTTTCACTGTCAGCTCCAGCAGCGGGGGGGCCGCTTCCCCCACGCGAGCCGGCCTCAGCGGAGGGGCCGCTTTCCCCGCGCGAGCCGGCCCCTGCTCCACCGCCTTCCCCGTGCGAGAGCTCGGTCTCGGTACCGAAGTGCCAGCAGCATAGCACCCTTAAAGAGCCAGATCCCATCCCAGGGGCACACCATGATCTATGGGGGGAGATGGCTAAACAGAGGAGGGAAGCTTGGGCTGCTGTGGCAAAAGAAGTAATGCAAATGGGGGATGGCGAGGCAGTGGAAGTAGCTTCTAATCTTGCATGTCCGGTCACATACACACCACAGTATGATGCACAGGGGAACCTTACACATAATATAGCGGAATATACTCCCTTAGATTGGAAGTTGTTAGCGCAGTTACATTCTACGGTTAGTCAGTTTGGAGTAAAAAGTGAACCTGTTAGGCAAATGCAAGAGTGTTAGCTACTTTAGGGGCAAATTGGACTATTGAGGAAGCTTTAGAGTGAATGGCATTAATGCCAACAGCTTCACAGGCATTTATAGCAGAAACTTTAAAGGAATTAGGATTAGGGTTACAAAAGCAAGCAGAGTCTACTCAAAATCAGGTGTTAGCTGCTCAGAATCAGGTGTTAGCTGCTCTTGCTCCTCTCCGAAGCGGCTCACTGGCGGACACGCAGAGCTCGAGACCATTCATCAAGTGTTACTGATGCGGCAATGAGGGACATACGCGCCCAGACACAAGTAGCCGCCGTGACATCGGAGACATCAGCTGCCGACGCAACATCGCTGTCACCTCCTGCTTGCAACCAGCAACAGCAGAGAGCCTCGATTTGGATTTATCAGCAGCAGTAGACGTCACACTAATGACGAACCGGCCTGAGAGAATACAAACTGGAGTAAAGGGTCCTCTTATATTAAATGGATAAAGATGTGGAGCATTGTTATTAGGACGTTCTTCAATAACTATGCTGGGATTATTTGTATTACCTGGTGTTATCGATGCGGATTATACAGGGGAAATACAAATCATGGTTTACACCCTTTATCCTCCTATTAGAATAACAAAAGGACAACGCATTGCACAATTAATACCACTATCACAAATGACATCTGGTATACCATCATTTACTGGACAAACGCGGGATGAAAAGGGTTTTGGCTCTACTGGTGTTACACTTTTAACTGTGGATTTACAAAATAGACCAAAACAAAAAGTGGAAATTACCCATGGGCATCAAAGCATAACCCTTTATGGATTATTTGATACAGGAGCTATTACAGCTTTTACAGATGCAGGAAAGAAATCAAGGCGTGCTGCTGTCACCTGGCAAGAAAAAGGACAATGGAAGCATCAACTTCTTACAGCAGATCCTGCAGATAGTTTACAAACTTTGGAATTGTTGGCAGTAGTATGGGCAGTGTCTAATTTACAGGAGTCTTTAAATGTGGTCACAGACTCTATGTATGTTGCCGGAGTAGCCAGACGAATAGAGGAAGCAGCAATTAAGGAAGTGAATAATAAACGATTGTATGAGTTATTGATACAATTAAGGAAAGCTTTACGAGAGAGAAATGCACTGTATTCTGAGATTCATATTGGGAGTCATAAATGGTCTGAAGGTTTAGGAGAAGGGAATGAACGTGCAGATAAATTGGTTACCTTACCCATTGATAACTCTTGTCCTATTGATAAGCATACATTGGCCAGAGAAGCACATAGTAAATATCATCAAAATGCAAAAGGATTAGCAAAGCACTTTGAGCTGAGTTTGTCAGAAGCTAAGGCTATTGTTAGAGCATGTCCAACATGTAGTTATCATAATGGTAGAATAAGTTTAGGCATTGGAGTTAATCCTCGAGGTTTAGAAATAAATGAGAAATGGCAAATGGATGTTACACATATAGTCAGATTTGGTAAAGTTAAGTACGTGCATGTCACTGTAGATACATATAGTCACTACATATGGGCTACGGCTTAGGCCGGGGAAAAAGCTACACATGTTATCAGGCACCTGTTAAGTTGCTTTGCTGTCATGGGAGTCCCAAAGAGTATCAAAACGGATAATGGTCGAGCTTATGTGAGTGCTAGGGTCCAGAAATTGTTGAATCAGTGGTCTGTTAGGCATGTGACAGGTATTCCACACTCTCCTACTGGATAGGCAATAGTGGAAAGAGCAAATGGTACCCTTAAGCAGTATATTGAGAAGCATCAAGATTTAACAGACCCACAATCATGCTTAGCTAAGGTTCTGTATGTGATCAATCATTTATGTATTTTTGGGGAAGACGATATCCCTCCTGCAATTAAACATCATCCGAGGTCAGGTCAGGAAATTAAAACTCGACTACAGGATTATGGGAAAAACCTGCAAAAGTATTATACTGGGGTCGGGGATATCTTTGTGTTTCCTCACCTACAGGGCCTTTGTGGGTGCCTGCTAAGTGGACTAAACCTGTTTTTGATGCAGCCTCTGGTGGACTGTCTCACAGAGGAGGACAAGGAGCTACTGGGGAAGAAACTGTTTCTAATCCTACGATCACTACTGTTATAGTTGAAGGGACACTCAAAAGTGTTGGACAGAGCACTGACACGTCACTATCGGACGGCCCAGGAGCTGATTGGTTTTATTGACTCATTATCAACTTTTCGTTTAACAAATCCAGCAAAGGAACATTGCCTTGACTGTCACGATCCACATTGTGCTGCCTGGATAGCCCTACGTTGTGGGGGTTGTGATAGAACTTTTTGGATAGAACAATCATTATTATGGGATTTGTGGTGTCACATTTGTAAGCACGAGCACACGTGGGGTAAAAGCTGGCAAGATGAATTAAGGAGACAAACAGGGCAAAATGCATATATAGCTTTAAATCTTTATGAGTCTCCTGAACAGAAAATTCTTGCTTATTATCGATGGGAAGTACAATGTGTTGTGAATAGAATTAAGGTTCAAGGTAAATCACATATAGTCTCTGTAAGGTGTAGAAAATTAGTACCTTTAACGTAACGTTCTATTGTAGGATCCTTCAGACGGAATCCTGAAAGAGCATTAGACTGCTGCATTGAAAAGTTGCAAAAAATTAAGTTTGCAAGTAACAGGACCAGTGAAATTAGGAGCAGCAAAACTGAAAACAGATAAGAAAAAGAAGGTAAGATAGGGAACAACCTCATCTAAATAAGGCTATTAGTGATTGCTAATTAGCTTTCTATGATTAGGGCAATTTCACATCTATGGGACCCTGCCTTGTGGGATGATGTAGCTCCATGGGACCCTGCTTCGTGGCATGCTATAGGTGTTGAAGAACAAGAACAGCGATTACGAGATAAGATACATTTTGTATTAAAGAAGGAGCTTGAATTGGTAGCTGTATATAGTAAGAAAGCTGAAGAGGCTTTGCAATCACCACCATTGAACTGGTTGGATTGGATCACACAGACAAACTTTAATACTGATCCTTTCCTATATACACTTCCTTGTTATGTTTGCAAAAGGGATAATGATAAGTGCTATGCTTGGGTAGCTTTGCATTGTGCTGATTGCAATAAGGTTTATTGGTATTCACAGAGGACAGTAGGAATTTTATGGTGTCACCCTTGTTTTGGGAAGTGGATTCAATATTCTTCCTGGTATAGAGCTCTTGAGCAAAGTACTGGCCTGCCAGGAAGGGCAGGATTAAAGCTTTTTGAGAGTGCAGAACAAGTGGCTATAGCACATATAAGGTGGAAATTACAGCAAGTACTTAGAGAGCTTGAAATTACTACATCCTCACGCATCATAGCAGCTCGCTGTAAAGCTGATTTGCCTTTAAACTTACCTCACGCTATACCTGTAAGCAAGGATGCTGATTTGGAATTAGATCAGTGTATTCAGAAGTTGACTCAGCCTTACAATAGACATTCTAACAAACCAGGGAAAAGACAACGAAGAAAGGAAAAACAGAGAAAGCAGAAAGAAAAATGAGGTTTGTTTTTATACTGCGCAATGCTGTAGCAAGTGAAGCAGTAGGAATAACGCATTTTAGTCAGCCAAGAGAGAATTTATGGGTAACACTTGCTAAACAGATTAACCAATCATCGCTTTGTCTTAGTCTTGGAGGAGTTACTAATCTATTTCGAACATGCCTGGTAGGACTTCCGGTGTGGTCTCCAGGAGAATTTTGCGGTTTGATAAATAATCAAACCTTATGTATGTCTAACATGTCAAACATCACATTGCCAGTGCAGCAAGGATATACTGCAGGTCAGAGTGATGGCTATCGCCAATGCTTACTAATCCAATCACTTAACACCTCTTTGCATTCTCCTCCTGAGGAATTGGATCTTTTTGGAAGTGCAAATGCCAGTATGCCTAACAGCACAGCTGGCGGATGGTTTAGTTTCAAACCCTTAGATGCCCAGAATTTAAATCAACCTAAAGACACATGGGCCACCTTAGATTCATCCCTGAATTTGAGTGAATTCTCTCCACAGTATTACAGTCAATGTAACGGCACAAACATCATGGCACCAATGAAATTACCTACAGGAATATTTCTAATTTTTGGAGACAGGGCGTGGAATGGTGTACCAGCTAAGCCACAGGGTGGACCCTGTTATTTGGGAAAATTGTCCTTGTTTCACCCTAATGTGTCCTTGCTAATGCAGCTCAGTCAAACATCAAACAGGAAAAAGCGTAGTATACATGACTTGGACTGCAGCCAGATTGGAGATCCAAAGTTTTGGGGTACATTCAGACAAGTAGTAGTTTCAACTATCTTACCAGGAGGACCTGCCAATAAGGCTATGAATTTAGCAAAACAATTAGGGTGCTGGACAAGAAATGAGCTGAACCAGACATCCCAAATTCTGGACATGATGACTGCAGATGTGCAAAGTGTTAACCATGCTGTTTTACAAAATAGAGCTGCTGTAGACTTTTTGCTCTTAGCACAAGGGCATGGATGTGAAGAATTTGAGGGAATGTGTTGTATGAATTTGTCTGATCATTCGGTGTCCATTCATACTAAGATAAAAGAACTACAACAGGGACTTCACAATCTCAAAGAAGAAGAAGGTTTAGGAATTGACGAATGGCTTAAAGGCTTAGGGCTTGGACCATGGTTAAGGAACATTGTGACATATGCTATCGGCTTACTGGGTGTGATCTTAATGTTTTTGCTTATTTTGCCTTGTATTTTTACTTGTATTCAAAACATGGTTAGCCGTATGATAGCAAAAACCTGGCAAACTAATCTCCTTGCTCAAGAAGAAAACAGGGGAAATGTGGAGGATTTTATTAAGAGTTGGTTAGCTGAGAAAGGCCATACTGACCTAATGCCGCTGGTTAAGCTTGAAAGGGAGGTCAGCAGTCTCTGATTCAGTGACTGCTGACAGGCAAGAATACCGGATGGCCTTGCTGCAACATGAGGAAAGGGAGGTGAGATTAGTCCTGAATATCTGCAGAATGTAACAGAAGAATAAGCACAAGAATGTAGAAGTAGGTGTAGTTGCTGATATGTAACTAACCAATCCTGAGCTCAACTTTTGCAATATGTATGAAGCTTATTAAGAACTATATTTAACCCGCCATATTCGATCAATAAATTGGACTTGGATGAACCAACTGGTGTCTGGGTCTCCTTCCTCCGACAATCATGGAATCACAGAATCGTTTCTGTTGGAAAAGCCCTCTGAGCTCACCCAGTGCAGCCGCTCACCCAGCAGTGCCAAGCCCAGCACTAAAGCACGTCCCTGAAGTGCCAAGGCCTGGACACCAGCCCTGAGTGGGACCTGGACAGTAGGCCCTGAGCCAAAGGTGGCCTCTGGATGAACCTTCCAACCAAAGGTTATCTTTGTATTTGCTCCCTAATGAAATATGCATGGTCATTAGCCCTGTAATAGATGTAGCCACTCATTAGTGGGACATGTATTGACCTTTGTGTATTTAGAAGCCAGACAAGGCCATGAAATCTGACATCTGGCCTTGTTTGGGGCTGAAGGATCAAAGTCACCTCCCTTGGTTTCTCCTTGAGCCCTGGCCAGGCTTTGGGAGGGACCCAAGAGGAGGATGAAAGCAGATGTTGCCACACTAGCAGTGCTGTCAGTTTGTTCATTCAGCACTGTCAGAGCTGGGCCCTCTCCCAGTGGGGTTGGAGCCTCACCTGGGGCTGGAGGCACCTGCAGGAATTCCCAGTGCCCAGGAGTGGCTCTGCAGCCCTTGGCTGTGACAGCTTCCCCAGCTGCTGTGTGGGTCTGGGGGATGGTAAAGGCTGAGGGTAAATGCTGCTGGATCTTTGTTAATCACTGCTGCAATCTTTGGTGGGGATGGTTGGGTGCATTACTGAGCGGCTCCTTTTGTGATTCTTTGCTGCTCTGAACTGCAGGAAATGACACTGATTCCTTCAGTTAGAGTCTGTGGCTTTGGTGCTGACCCTGCCCACTGGTAAAACAAAACTGGCACAGTCTGGCCAGATCCCAACAAAATGTCACTTGTTCAATGTAAATGTGAGGAATCAGTGCCATCAGAAATTCCCAGCTGGGAAGCCCTTCCCTGGAATTCCCTGGCTCTGGAGTGGGCTGAGGTCGGAGCCCCGTGTGAGCAGTGGGGCAGTTGGGTAAAAGAAGCTGCACCCCTGGATGGCTTCAAATGCATCCAGAAATTGCATATGGAAAAGGAAAAGACCTTGTGGGTTTGGGCTGACAAAGATGAATTTGTTGAGAGTACATAGGAAACAGCACCTTCAGAAGGAACAATGATTGTTGGAATGCTCCCACATGGAGCAACAGAAGAAGGTTTTCATCTTGAGCTCAGATGCACTTGTGCAAGTGAAAGATCAATATAATAAAAAACTATATACATATTTATGGGATAATAAGACCTTTATATTTATATTTATAGATTTATGTAGATATGTCTATATCTATATCTATCTATATTTTCATATCAATATGTACATATAAAATAATAATAATGTGAAATAGTGCTGACAATACTAATTTGGTATCTTTGGCTGCTCAGGGATGTAACACTAAATATCCTACAGAACAGGATTGGCCAGGACCCTAATGTCAGTGGTCAACTTTGTGAGATTGTATATAATGGAAAAAGGAGGAAGGGAGGAAATTGGTTATTTTTACAGGGTTTGCTGATACTGTGATGCAGAATGCTTTGTCCATTCCTGTGAAAAACACAGTGATTTTGTCTGCAGGGTTTTTCATGTACCAGACTATGCACAAGCTGCAGGATTCCTTGAATGGGTGAAGGGGTTGTTAAAAGAGCAGTTGAAAAAATGAGGAGATGGGAACTTTCCCATGGAGAACCCATCTCCCGGATGTGCTCCATGCCCATCACAATGGCCCACTGGGGAAATAGAAACCCCCTGGCTGTGCACGGCTGCCCCCAATTTGCAAATCCAGCCATGGGCAGTGAGACTTGGGCTGCCTGGGAAATTGTTCTGGCTGTGATGGCCCCTGGCAGGGCCAGCCCAGAGGCTGCAGGGCTGGGCCTTCATGCATTGGAATTAATTAGGATAAATTCAAAGCAAATGAGAGCTATCAATTCTGAAAGAAGAATTCAGATTCCTCCAGGACACTTTGCTTTGGTAATTGCTCCCTTGGAGCTTGGCCTTGCAAAGTGGTCCTGTCATGGCAGGAGGAATTGATGCAGAATATCAAGGAGAAATTATAGTAATTCTGTAAACAATAATGAACAATATTGGATTATTCAACCCCATGACAGAGTAGCACAATTATCGATTTTGAAATTTTAAGAATGATTGTGAAAAAAGGAGATCCAGCTCCAGTCACCACCATTTGTGGAGATAAAGGGTTTGGATCCAGCAGCCCTAATAATGGAGCCAGAGTGTTGGTCCAGAGGCCAAATGGCCCTCCCGAGGCAGCTGAAGGAGCAGCTCCTGGGAAAGACAACTCTGAGTCCTGAAACCTGGGCAGGAACAATGGGAATGTGTCCCTGCAGCCAAGGATTCTGTGTGAGAACAAGGAGATCTGACAGGATATTGTTTTACACATCCTGCCAGACCAGATCTTCTCTGTTTGCCCCAAGGGCCCCTGTGGAAAATGCTCTGATCCACGGGGCTCCATGTGAAGGCTGCTGTGACACTGAGGGACTTGCACAGGAATTCCATCTAGGAGCCTGGGTGCCCCACAGGGACTGGGACCCGGCCCCTTCCAGCCAGAGGGGAAAGGGCCCCCCAAGCCTTGTTAGCCACAGACAGCATGGGAAAGCTGAACAGCAAAGGGCCTGGGGGCATTATTCTGGAATTAAAAAGGTGCCAGCTCCAGGGACAACAGAATTCTTGTTCCTAATTCGAATGAGATTGAGAAAAAAGAACAAAGAATGGTGTCACTAAAGTACTACTGATGTCTGTAAGGTGTACCTTGATAGTCAGCCAGAATCTTTGTCTGCCACAAACACCTCTGGTGTTTCACCAAGGGATTGGTCATCAAAATGTAATGATGGCTTATGATGGATTGCTGAGCTTCTTTTGTAATTCTTTGCTAATGATGATGTGCTTTGCTGAGCTTATCCTTTTGTAAATCTCTGCAGCTGTGCATGATATAAATGACATAATTCCTTAAGTTGGTGTCTGTGTCTTTGGTAGTGACCTTGCCCACTGGTGAAACAGGGCCCCCTCTTGCCTAAGTGTTCCCTGGGAAGGCAAAAGCCCTCCCTCCAAAATTCCCCCCTTCCTCCCTGTTCCCCCCTTTACACCCTGTGCATGATGTGCTCTGGTCTGGGGTATGCCCGGGGTCAGTTGGGCTCCCCTGTCCTGGCTGTGTCCCTGCCCAGCTCCCCCGCAGCCCCAGCCCCTCCCCAGCGTGGCTGGACGAGGGGCAGGACAGGCCTTGGCTGTGCTGCAGCTCAGCAAGAACAAAACCATCTCTGTGTGCTCAGCCCTGTGCTCAGCACCCGGCCCAGCAGTGTCTCAGTGCCAGGGGCTGTGCCCTCAGTCCCTGCCAGGGGTTTCCATGGCAACTGCCAGGCCAGGTGACCCAGGTGTCCCCCCAGTGCCGGTTGCCATGGAAACAGTGCCCAGCCCCGCCCCTTTCTGTCTGACTGACCTGGCCTTTGGCCCTGGCAGTGCCGTTGGCTGTTGGTTCCTGGTGCCTGAGCGGCCAGCGCGGCACAGGGCAGGTGGCCATGGCACAGCCCCCAGCAAGGGATCCCCTCTGGCTCTGGGCACTGACACCAGCCCTGAGCAAGGGGCCAGGGCAGCTTTCCATGGCCACCAACATCACAACGGCTCCAGGCATTGGCTGCTATGGCACCAAACCAAGGAACGGGTCACCGTGGGCGTTGCCGTGGCACCAACATATGTCACTGAATTGTACCTGGAACAGCCCTGGCACCGCTTTGTCCTGAGGGCTGCCATGGCAGCTGAGGGCAGCAACAGCTGGTGCTCTGCAAGGGCCCTGGGGCAGACGGGAAGGAGCAGCAGAGCAGGGGCTGATCCATCCCCAGTGCACTGCACAGCCCAGGGCAGCGTCCCAGAGCGTCCTGATGGAGCTGCCAACAACATCCCCCCTCTGCAGCCCTTGCCTCTCCCCCAGCTCACACAGGTGCCCCATCCTTGTAGGCACAGACACGGCAGCACTGGCTCCGCAGCCCCTGTTTGCATTGCACACAGCAGGCGGGAGCACCCCCATGCTGTTGGTGTGGGGACATGAACCTGGGGGAGCACAAATGCCATCAGCCCCTGGGGCCAGCAAGGGCTGGGGGACACCAGGGAAACCACTCAGCTTTGTCCTGGCCTCTGCAGTCAGCCAGAAAGTTTGTTCCCATCAGCTGGGAGTTTCCTGTGCCACTGCAGATGCTGTTGGTCAGAGCCAGGGCTGCCTGGCAGCCACCCCCAAACAGCCCTGAGCATTTCCTTGGCTTCCCCTTTGCTTTCTTTACTCTTCCTGATACAAATGTCTTCCCATTGCCCACCCCTGTTCCCTCCCCTGCAAACAGCTCATCCATGCTTGCCCTTTCCTCTCTGGCCCCACTCCCCATTGCAGTTCCTGACTTGGCCCCATGGGTGTTGTTATTATATTTCTAGAGTCCCACACTGTTTCTAAAGTCCCATATTTCTCAAGTCCCATACCTCCTCTCCTCGGTGTTTTCCTATAGCTAAAGACCTACACAGCACAGACTCCTCCTTCTGCAGTTTTTTCCTTCTTAGTCAGGGCACCCACAAGGCTCTCCCTGACTGGCCAACCCACCCCCTTTTATCCCAGTTATCTTCACTAGCCACAGCTGCAGCCCAATGAAGGACATCACAGCTGCAGCCCATCGAGAACAACTGGGACTTACCTGGGCAAGGCCTATATACAGATATTCAAGTACAATACAGATATTTTACTGGGACTCAAAAGCCACCTATACTATACATGGGAACGTCCCTTGGGCAGTAGGATCATCCTGCAAGTGCTGCAGGAATTGTCTGCAGGCTCCTGCAGTGCCTGGTGCTGCTCCCTTGCAGAGGCACCCCAGGCCAGGGGGGCACATCTGGGCTGCTGTGTCTGGCTCTGGGGCTCCCTGTTCTGGGCAATGAGGAGGAGCTGCAGAGGCTCTGCAGGACTGACAGGATGGGCTTTGGGGCTGGCAGGAGAAGCTGAGGGACCTGGGCTGCTGGAGCTTCTGAAGAGGAGCCCCAGGGCTCATCCTGCAACTGCTCCAAGGGTGGTTTCAGAGAATCCCAGAATCAGCAAGGCTGGAACAGGCCATGGAGATCATCAAGTCCACCCTGTGCCCTGACACCACCTTGTCTCCCCTGAGCCTCCTCTTCTCCAGGGTAAACAACCCCAGCTCCCTCAGCCACTCCTCACAGACCTTGTGCTCCAGACCCCTCCCCAGCCTTGTTGCCCTTCTCTGGACACGCTCCAGCCCCTCCATGTTCTTCCTAAATTGGGGGCACCAGAACTGCAAACAGCACTCAAGGTGCTGCCCAAGCAGTGCTGAGCACAGGGGAAGAATCCCTGCCCTGCTCCTGCTGGCCACACCATTCCTGATCCAGGCCAGGAGCCATTGGCCTTCTTGCCCACCTGGGCACACTGCTGCCTCATGTCCAGCCTGCTGTCCATCACCCCTGCAGGTCCCTTTCTGCCTGGCTGCTGTGCAGCCACTCTGTCCCCAGCCTATAGAGCTGCAGGAGTTGTTGTGTCCAACATGCAGGACCCAGCACTTGGACTTGTTCAACCTCACATTGTTGGGTTTGGGTCCTGGATCCAGCCTGTCCGGGTCCCTGTGCAGAGCCCTCCTGCCCTCCAGCAGATCCACACTCACACCCACCTTGGTGTCATCTGCAAATTTGCTGATGCTGGACTCAGTCCCCTCATGCAGATCATCAATGCAGACATTGAAATCCATGCTGGCTGGCTCTGACCCCTCGGCCATCCTGTGGGTGCTCTGTGATGGCACTCAAGGTGATCTGTTCCAACACCTTGCCGGGCACCTAGGTCAGGCTGACAGGCCTGGAGTTGCCCAGATCCTCCTTCCAGCCCTTCTTGGGGATGAGCTCACATTGGCACCTCCAGTCCTCTGGGACCTCCCTGCTGAGCCAGCACTGATGGTAAATGATGGAGAGCAGATTGGGGAGCTCATCCACCAGCTCCCTCATCCCCCTGGGAAGGATCCCATCTGGTCCTAGAGACACCTGTGAGCATCTGAGTGGCTCAGCAGGTCTCCAGCTGCTTCCTCCTGGATTCCAGGGGGGCTGTTCTGCTCTCTGTCCCTATCTACCAGGCCAGGAGAACACTTGTTCTGGTTGGAAACTGTCTTATTTTTTAAATTACTCTTACTTTTGAAAGCAAAGAAAGGTTAAGTACCTCAGTCTTTTCCTCATCTTTGGTAACCATATCCCCCACAATAAGAAATGGAGGTTGTCCTCAACCCTTCTTTTGCCATGAATGCATTTATAAGATATATTTTGTTATCCTTCAAAGAAGTGGCCTGATTAAGTCCTAATTAATCTTTCACCTCTCTAATTTTCTTTCTAAATGACCTAGCGATATTCTTAAAAATTTCCTGAGTTTCCTGCCTGTCCTGTGTTGGCTACATGATGATTGTATCATGTAATTCGTATAATGTAATTTGCTCCCTGCCCAGCCAGGCCCGTCCTTTCTCATGCTAACTCAGTTTTGGGCACAGAGGTAAAGGCTGTTGCTGCTCCTTTGAAATTTCTATCTTGAAGGGTGTCCATCCTTCCTGGAATCCTTTGTTTTTAAGGGCTGTTTCCCTTTAAAAAATCAGTACCTGATTCAGTACTCTCCAAATCTGCATCCTGAATAGGCTGAAGTCTGCTCTTAAAAATCCAATGCAGAAGATTTGATGATGCCCCTCCTTTCACAGAATATATAAAACCTCAATAATTTCATGGTCATTGTGCCCCAAACAGCCTCTGACCACCACATCTCCCACCAGCCCTTCTCTGTTTGTGACCAGCAGGAGACAGAGCTTTCCTTGGCAGTGGGAATTGCAGGAAACCTCCCCAAAGTGAAGCTTGGAGAGTTCAGGCTGGATCTGAGGAGAAAGCAAAGTCCCTCGCAGGGCAGAATGTTGGTGCTGGAGGTGTGGCAGCGTGAGGCTGGGCCATGGCCGGGCTCTGTGTGCCAGGAGCCGGCAGCGCTGGGTGCAGGGAGCCCAGGGAGGGCACAGCAACGCTGGGTGAGAAATGCTGGGGCACAGCGAGATGGGCGAGTGCAGCCAGCCAGGGCAGAGGAGCAGCACGCCCAGGGGGCGCAGCCTGCAGGACAGATGGCCAAGGGCTGGGCAGGGCCGGCAGGGCCACGGGCACCCAGGCCTTTGTGCCCTGGCCTCGGGCAGCGCCTCTGGAGGCCCCACAGGAGGAACTTTCCTGGCAGGGGCTGCACTTTGCTTCTCCCTCGGCCTCCCTGGGGAGGCTGGCAGGGGCTGCAGGTTTATGACATTTGTCCTTGCTGCCCCTCACATCCCCCTGGCCCACAAACAGCCCCAAGGCAGCTGTGAGGGACAGGCCCTGTTGGCCCAGGCTGGGCTCAGGGCTTGGCCTTTCTGCTTCCCCCAGCCAGCCCAGGCCTTGCTCAGCATTGCAGTTCCCTGCTCAGAGCCTTTGGCTCCCTGCAATCCTTGCCTCAAGGATCTGCTCTCACCAGGCCCTGGGCAGCCTTTGGCACTCCCTGCCCTCAATGGGGCCCAGTGCTGCTCCAAGGGACTTGGAGTTTTGCTGCTGACTCCTTGAGCAGCTTCTTCATCCTTCTCTGAGCGCCTGAGGCTCCTGGACCCAGCCCCAAATCCAGTGTGGGGCTGATTAAAATACAGAAAGCCCTCAGGAGCTCTTTGTCACCCTTCCATTGTCTTTGAGTCTCCAGGGCTTGTGCAGTGACTGGAGTCAGTTTGGAGTTGTCTTCAGGAGGGAGATTCCAGAGTGCACATCATGATTTTTGGTTTTTATTCACGAGTATTTTTTTGTTTTCCAGTTATGAGAAGAGGGGATAGAAGCATTCCCCCAAGAGATCTTTATGCTGAATGACTCCTTAGGAGGTCTGGGCACAGAGAAGAATGAGCCCATTGCAGGCTGAGCCTCTTTGGACAAACTGCTCTTCACCCCCAGCCTCACCATGTCTGACATCACCCACCTGGGACTGACATTCCAAAACATATAAAAATTTAAGCAGTTTTCCTTAAAAATATAAATTATTAATAAAAAAATAATAAACATATTATTCTAATTAATATAATATCCTGCACTTTTTAATAATTTTTTAAATCTATACATTTTTAGCAACCAAGTAAATAATTTATCTCTCTGATTGTCTGACCTGGATCTTTTCCCTTTCCTGACACCATCAGGTCATCAACATGCTGCAGGATCTGCACTTCATCTTCAGGGACAAATTGTTCCAACAAATTCTCTAAAGCTTGTGTTACAGCGCCTGAGTGGGTCACTGCTGGTGAGAGAGACGATGAATCTTGTTGCTTGATCAGAAGGCTGGATTTATTGATATATGATATAAAATACATTATGACTATACTAAATAGAATAAAGAGAGAAGTTTCAGATGCTTGCTAAGCTAAGAATAGAAAAGAAAGAATCTAAAACAAAGTTGTGCCCAGGGACTCGGTCCCCTGGCTTGCTCTTGTGATTGGCCCTCAATTATAAACATACAAACATGAGCCAATCAAGGTGTCCCTGTTACATTCCACAGCAGCTGATAACAATTGTTTACATTCTTCTTCTGGGGCCCTCAGCTTCCCAGAAAATGCAGAAATCTGAAAGAAAGGATTTCTGTGAAAAAATGTCTGCGACATCTCACCTTTCTAAATTGTATAAAATAAAAGAAAAATGCTGATGTGGAATGAACAGGAAATTTCTTCACCTGTAAAATATACAATACTAACAAATCACTAAAAACAATCCTACAATCTAAGAAAATGCAAAAAACAATGCAAAGAGAATTCAAGTCCATGCAGCTGAGTTTCAGGAACAGTCCATCAGCTGAAGTTGTTTCTTTTGGACATCTGAGAGTCCTTTTCGGTCCTGAAAACAAACTTGCTGCAAAAAGAATCCCATCAATAGTTATCAAAAACCCACTGACAGTCTTACAACAATTTCAAACAATTTCAAACAATTTGAACAACTTTGGAATGTCCTTTTCTGGTCCTTCAATGCTTCAGTGCTTCAGAGCTGCTGCCCGCTATTTTCAATCTTTTTAATTTAATTTTAAATTTTTTTTTTTTTTTTTTTTTTTTTTTTTTTTTTTTTTTTTTTTTTTTTTTTTGATCGAGAAGCAAAAGAGCAGCAGCCGAGCAGAGCAGTGCCAGAGAAGGAAAGGCTCTGGGGGCCCTGGCCCATGCTGGACCAGGAACCCCAAAACTGGCTCACAAAGGGGGACCAGGGCCTGTCGGATAGACCACAACCCCCAGAAACATCAGGAGGCCAAATGCTGGCCCTGGCCCAGAAACTTTCTCAGCCCAATGGCCCAGGCCAAACCCATGACAGAGGCTCTGCATTCCCGCAGGCCTGAACCCTGCTGCCAGCACAGTGGCAGCACGGGTAGTGAGATGCTTCCTTTCCCCAAAACCACTGAGGCATGCCAGCAGTGAGGAAATAGAAGCCTTCCCCAGCAATCCCATCTGGGGTCTGTCTTCCATCCGCTTCATGGCATCACCCCCACCCCCTCCGGGCTGGGGATCAGAGGCAGGGCTCTCGGGATGCACCTGCCCCCCCATGCCACTAGGACGCAGGAGAGGCGGCAGCCTCCATGGGACAGCAACCAAAACACCACCCCCCAAACCGCGGAGAACGCTGATCTTAAAAACAGGCAGCTGGACTGCCGCAAGAGTCAGCTGGCGGGCAGCCCCCGCTCCACCGAAGGAGAGACCCCCGGCCGGGGCAGCTGCTGGGGCAGCCGGTCCGGGACGGTCCGGGCTCGAACCAGCCGCCGGTGCCATGGCAGTCTCTGACGCCGACACGGAGGACAGAGCCTCCGACAACGCCAGAGCCGCTGGAGCGGCCAGTCCGAGCGGCGAGGGGGGGGCCGGAACTGGGGAGGGAACCGCGCTGAGAGTGGGATCAGCCGCGGGCTGCTCGGAGGGTCCCGCAGGTTCAGCGCCGTTTTCAGCCCCATCCTGAACAGGAACTGTCTCGCCTTGAGGCGGCGGGGATGCGCGGGAACACGCTGTTGCTGCGTCCCTTGGCTCTGAAAGCGGCGGCAGGCACGGCACAGGCAGCAGCGGAGCCGGGAGAAGCGGCGGAGCATCGCTGTTGCTTAGCAACAGCTCAAGCACAGGAAGTGCTGTCTCTTCTGCCTTCTCCGACGCTGAGCCGGAAGCTGGAGACGCATCCTCGTCGTTGCCTAGCAACAGCTCAGGGGGCGGGGAGGCCGGTGAAACCGCGGGCGGGACAGCCTGGAGAGGCGGAGACGGGATCTCCTGGAGTGACGGCTCTGGCAGGGGCGTGGAGGAAACCTCAGAGACCGGTGCCGCCCCCATGTGTGAAGGAGGCGGAGTCTGAGAGGCCGGCGCTGGCTTGAGCGGCCACTCCCATCCCCCCGGAGAGAGAGAAAGGGGGGAAGGAGAAAACTCCATCTGAGCATGCTCCGGAGCAAGAGTGAAAAAAACTTCTTCGCCCAGCGAAGTTTCAGCCCCCCCCGCCGCGAAGCAGGGCGGGGGGAAAAGCCCAAATTCATCACCCACCGAGTCTTCTGCCAAGGAGGGGGGAAACGGTGCCTGGCCATAACAATTAGAAATCCATTGGAAACAAGCTGTTCTGCGTTTCAGAAGTGGGAAAAGCTGTATAAATGCTGGGTAGATAGAAGGCAGGACACGTCCCTGGCTCCAGACGAACTGGAAAATGGAGTCCATGCACTCCCAGACAAAAGCATCTAAAGCGTACAGGACATCAGTAAAGAACCCAAAAAGCTTTGCCCATCTAAAGAATTTATAGAGATCTGTTTCTGACAAAAAGCAACCATCTTCTCTAGACCAATGGTTCCAGAGGGCTATAAGTTTCTCCTCTGAAGGGGAGAATTGAATCTCTTCTGGCAAGGCATGTGTCTGCCATACAAACAGCCACAGACTACGAAGGGCTGGTTCATCAGGGATAGAAAAGCCCACAGTACCTTTTGAAAGAGTCCAGCTTGCTCTGGCCAGCTCCACAGGTCTGCTGCTCTTTTCCATCATCTTTCCTGAAGGTTTTCCAGAAGAAGGTTCTCTTTGTGGTCAGCCTTGGCTGTGAACTCTGTCCAAATCAGGATCTTCAGTTCAGCTCCTGGCTTGAGTCCACTTCTGTGGTCGCTTCAAAGCAACCATCAAATGCTACACATACAGGATTTTTACCCAGTGCAGCAATTTTGCTCCTCTGGTCTTATCAAATTAATTTTTGCTCTGACACGAGGGGTCACCAGATGTTACAGCGCCTGAGTGGGTCACTGCTGGTGAGAGAGACGATGAATCTTGTTGCTTGATCAGAAGGCTGGATTTATTGATATATGATATAAAATACATTATGACTATACTAAATAGAATAAAGAGAGAAGTTTCAGATGCTTGCTAAGCTAAGAATAGAAAAGAAAGAATCTAAAACAAAGTTGTGCCCAGGGACTCGGTCCCCTGGCTTGCTCTTGTGATTGGCCCTCAATTATAAACATACAAACATGAGCCAATCAAGGTGTCCCTGTTACATTCCACAGCAGCTGATAACAATTGTTTACATTCTTCTTCTGGGGCCCTCAGCTTCCCAGAAAATGCAGAAATCTGAAAGAAAGGATTTCTGTGAAAAAATGTCTGCGACAAGCTTGTTCAAAGAGGTTGGGGGAATCCGTGAACCCTTGTGGCAATCAGGTCCACCTTAGCTGTTGTCTCCTTTTTGTACTCGGGTCCTCCCATTCAAAGGCAAAACAATCTCTACATTCCCTTGCTAGAGGATACGCCCAGAAAGCGTCCTTCAAATCTATAACACTATAAATCTATAATCAGGTCAGACAAACTAGCATTAAGCTTTTGAATTTTCTAGGGGAGAAAGGATTAAAAGTTTCCCAAGAAAAACTACAATTTGTGCAATCAAAAGTAACATACCTGGGGCACATAATAGGAGGGGAGTATAAGAAGTTAAGCCATGACAGAATTTCAGACATTTTAGCTCTCCCGGCCCCAAAAACAAAAAGAAATGTGAAAAAACTCCTGGGCCTGTTTGGATATTGCAAGTTATGGTTAGATCAATACACACAGAGTGTAAAATTTTTATACAATATATTAGTAGCTCCAGATCCCCTGA
The DNA here is from genome assembly GCF_028551555.1 of Melozone crissalis. NCBI lineage: Eukaryota > Metazoa > Chordata > Aves > Passeriformes > Passerellidae > Melozone > Melozone crissalis. The sequence continues at coordinate 1,124,251 of NW_026535957.1, forward strand.
TTTGGACAGCTGAAGATGACCGACAGTTGGAGAACCTAAATGGCAAATTGCCTTCTGCCCCGGTCCTAAGCTTACCAGACCTCAGGAAGGGCTTTGACCTGTTTGCGAGTGCGGAAGGGGGTATAGCCTATGGTGTACTAACTCAAGAGTGGGGAGGTTGCAGAAAACCCATGGCTTACATCTCCAAATTGTTAGATCCAGTGGCTAGAGGCTGGCCAGTGTGTACACAAGCAGTAGCAGCAACCGCAATCCTGATAGAGGAGACTCAAAAATGGACCTTACAAGGAAAAGTTGAAGTACATACTCCTCATGACCTTAAGGCGGTACCGAGACAGAAGGCTCAGCAGTGGCTAACTGATGCCAGAATATTAAAGTATGAGATAATACTAATGAACACAGAGGACTTAGAATTTATGACTTCCAATGCCCTCAATCCAGCACAATTCCTAATGGGAGAGCCTATAGAGAATTTAGAACATGATTGCCTTGAATTGGTTAACCTCCAAACAAAAGTAAGAGAAGATTTAGAAGATCAGCCTCTAGCAACTGGAAGAATCTTATTCATAGATGGCTCTTTGAGGGTAGTAGATGGAAAAAGGGCTTCAAGTTATGCTATTACAGATGGAGAAACATTGCAAATTGATGAAAAAGGGAAACTACCCCCAAATTGGTCAGCTCAAAGCTGTGAAATATATGCCCTGAAGAGGGGACTGGACTTACTGGAGGGGGACCGGGGAACCATTTATACACACTCCCAATATGCATATGGGAGAGTTCACACAGTTGGGAAATATGGGAGGAATGTGGATATTTAAGTTCAAAAGGAAAAAGCTTAGCCCATGAGAACTTAGAGCAGTGTTAGAAGCTCTACAGAAACCTACAGAAATAGCAGTGGTCCATATAAAGGGGCATCAAAGAGGAGACAGTGTTGAAGTTAGAGGAAACCAACTGGCTGATCAGATAGCAAAAGAAGCAGCTTTAGAACCAGGGGATCCAGTAAAAAATGTTAAAGCAGGAACAACACCTGAAGAAGGAGAAAGAAGAGAAGAACCTGTATTTAGTGAAAAAGAATTGGAGGCTATAAAATATTTAAAGTTACTCCAAGGGCAACGAGGGGAATGGTTAACGTCAGATGGACGGGTGTTTTTGAATAAAGCACTGGCTCGGACAGTGCTAACAGAATTAGATAAATTAACTAATTGGGGAGTTCAAGGACTATGTGATCATTTCTTAAGAAATAACCTATGCATAGGTGTATATGGCCTAGCCAAAGCAATTACAAGAGGGTGTGTCATTTGTCAAAAAGGGAACCAGAAAGTCATGAGAAAAGTAGCACCTGGAGGGAGAGAATTAGCTTTAAGACTTTTCCAAAGCATACAGATAGATTTCACAGAGATGGCCCCAGTGCAAGGATACAAATATTTACTGGTTATGGTAGATCATCTCACCCATTGGGTAGAAGCCTTCCCAACCAGAAGGGAAACAACTCAAGTTGTAGCAAAAGTAATCCTAGACAACATTATCCCCAGATATGGAATGGTGAACACAATAGACTCAGACCGAGGTCCACATTTTGTGTCCCAAACATTGCAAAATATAATTGGAGCTTTAGGAATAAAATGGAAATTACAAACTCCGTGGCACCCCCAGAGTTCTGGGAGGGTGGAGCGGATGAACAAAACTCTCAAAAATGTATTATTTAAATTGATTGAAGAAATAAAAATGAATTGGCGAAAGTGTTTGCCCCTAGTGCTTTTGTGCATCAGAACAAGACCTCGGTCTGACATAAGAATTTCACCTTATGAAATGATGTTTGGACTGCCATTCTTGTTAACACCCCATAGCACAGGAGACTATCTGGAAGGGGAAGAGGCTACCAGAAAGTATTTAGAGATAATTGGAAGAACTCTGGAAGGACTTAGAAAAAGAGGATACCTCCCCCAAACTTCCCCTCTTGACACGAAAGTTGAAGACATAACTTAGCCCAGGAGACTGGGTTTTGATAAAATCATGGAATACAGGACCATTAATGCCTAAATTTGAAGGCCCCTTTCAGGTACTCCTCATCACTAATTCGGCTGTGCGGACCAGACAAAAAGGTTGGACTCACATTACAAGAATAAAAGGGCCAGTCTCATCCCCAGGTATAGGACCAGATCTGACATCAGCTTCTCTCTCTGGCATTGGACCAGATTCTGCATCACTCTCATCTCCGGGCACTGGACAGGATTCAACCACATCACAAGTTAATTCATCCGAGTATACTGCGATAAAAAGACCAAAAGATTTAAAGTTGACTCTCAGAAGGAGGAGTCAAAAAGACTGAACTGTATAGAAAAATAATTGGTATTAGAGCCCTAACATAGCTTAAAATGTTTCTAGACAGTTCTGTGTGTAAAATAAGTTTGTAAAAAGTTTAAGACTGTAAATAAGTCATTCTAGTTAAGTTCCCCAATTTGGCTCTAAAGACTCCAGGTTAATCCCCTACAGAGCACTCCACTAAGAGAAACCAAAATTGGTAGAGAAAAGACCAAGAGAAGTTTAACCAGAGAAGCGGGTAGAAGAGACTCTAAAGAGCTTGGAAGCTTCTTCTCAGTAAAATTCCCCAAGAGGCAAGGCCGGGTGGGCAGGCTCTGCAAGATGACCCATACAGGACTCTTGGGAAGGGTAGTAATGATGACTCTGATTGCTGGTGGTGCTCTGGGGAGCCCAGGAGAGCCGGGCAGTGAGTGCTACCAACCCCTCTATGAGGAGGAAGAAGTGAGCTCCTTGTCTGGAGTCCTCATCAATTCTAACCCTACTTGCGTTAACCTCTCCCAATTGGTCCTTTATCAGAAAAATAAGACAATGCATTAGATGGCCCAGAATACTGCCACTTTTAGGCAGCCACTCCTGGGAGAGTGCTCTATAGGAGAAGCCTGGTTGTGCTTTGAGTGGGATGCTGCTGAAACAAGCTCAGTAGATCTAGTAAAAAGAAAAGAAATTGTAAAAACAGTAAGAAAGATGGTTTGTAACAAGTATTTAGCAGTAAAATATTCAGCTACCCAGGGGATCCCAAGAGATCCAAACAAATTAGAGTCTGTTGAAAAAAAGAAAGAACAAGTGTACCCACTATGAAGTATATGAATGTTATGAGTGTACTGAAAAAGAGATAAACTCGTTTGGAAAATGAAAGAACTGTGTAAATATTGGAAATGCCCAACAGAAACTGATGACACATTTCGGGAGAGCTCTAAACACCTGGTTTTGATCTCTAGTACTACAGCATACACTAAATTGTCAGAAGACTGGTCTGGCAGCTGCACAGCTAGAATAATAAAACCAGCTTTCTTCTTATTACCCAAAGAAACTGGATCAAGTTTAGGAGTGCCTATATGCAATGATTTAGGAGAAACCAAACAGAAGAAGCAAAGTGCAATAGAAATAGAGAAAGTCCAAAATTGTAAAGCCAAGTTCAGACCCCAATATCTATGTTAAATAGAATCATCAGGCTCCAGGGAGTATTAAAGATGAAGGATGCAATTATTAGAAACATTTCAAATGAAATAAAAAAAAAATTAGCGTGTGTAAATAACCAAGAACAAACTCTTGCACTTGATTCCAGTTGGTGAGATAACCTATGGATTTTCAATAAGGATGTATGGGAAAAAGTAGTTTTTCTCACTCTGTGTATACATGGAGGATTGCTCTTTTTACTGTGCTTGTTTTCCTGTCCTGGAGTGACGTTATGATGCTTGTATCCCCATTCATCTGTTCTGTGCCTTTAAGACCGACTCTGAAGAGTGGAAGTTTTGTTTGGGTTTCTCTTATCAGGGACACAGAGACGGGCAGTACTTGGGGCTGTTATTCACTTCTTGCTTTCAGCTTGCTGCTTTGCTTGCTTGCTTTTCTGCTCTTGCTTCTGCTCTCGCTTTTGCTTCTGCTTATTAGCTAGTTCTAGCTAAACAGTCCAAATTCCTTCCCGGACTGTTTCTCCTCTCCTGTTGCTGTGACCATCTCGAACCTGCTCCGGACTGGGACCCGGGAACACCGAAGGTTTGGCTGCAGCAGCTGCCCCAGCGCCGGAGGGACTGAGAACAGAGCAACCACCCCCGAAAGAGACTTTCTGATTTTGTCATCTTTCTCAGAGCAGTGTCATCTGGTATTGTTCATTTTGTGTGCTGGGGGGGTGCTGGGCCAGTCAAATAAGCAGGTTCTTTCCACCTCTCTCCGAGGAATTTTTTCCCGAACCAGTTGGGGGGAGGGGCCGTGTGGGTTTTGCTTTCTGGAGGATCCTTTGCAGATTTTTTAACAAATTTGCCCTAAACCAGGACAATTAAAATAGTAGCATTGGCCATGCAGACCAACCTAAAGAAACCAAGAAAGGTAACGAAGTTAAGTAACCACGATTACCAGAGTGCGCAAGAAATTTATAATCAATACCAAAAATTAAAGAAATATGAAGCTCATGGGTCAGAAATTGCAAGTTGATGCAAGCTTAAATTTAAGCTCGATCAAAGAAGAAGAGGGGGGACTGTTATAAACAAAATTCTGCCAATTTTTCTGTAAAAAAAAGTTACAAAAACTAGTCAGACCACTGTTGCTGTGCTGCTAAAGTTTGTTCATATCATAACTTGTTTGTTATGATAATTACAAGTCGTTATCATTAATGGTTCTTTTTTGTATCAGTAAAGGCCCCTGCTGGAGCTAAATTAATGGCTCTTCTCCTGAGAAGGGTGGGGACTTCCCCAAACGGTGAAGAGAAGGGACTGAGACTTGGGAGGGGGTGCATGCAAACTAACTTCAGGACCAGCATGCCATGAGAAGCTACTACTCCAAACTTACTGAAAAGACCCCCAAAACAATGAGCTAACATAAAGTTAGGAAATTAGAGTGATGTGTGAATGTGAGGAGCAGAGTGCTGAGCCTGCAGAGATACTGGAGACCTTTGTAGCCCCTCACCCTGAGCACAAAAGTCATCCTGAAACCAGGACCTGGAGGGGGCGAGGCTGCGAAGATTAACATTTGGCTCCTACGAGGACTGGACCCCCAGCTCTGCTCCTAGTGGATAAAGCTGTGCATATCCTTCTCCTCCTCATCACGCTGGGACAGCCGACGGAGACTGCAGACCCGTCGAGCTGCCCAATTATGAGCTGATCACTTTAATTAAAGGCATTAAAAGGAGAAAAAGTTTCCTGCCATGTTTATTTCATCAGGGAGATAAGACTTCTGTTCCCAGAGATGAAGATGATTTCAGAAATAGATGAAGAGAACCTTTGCTCTTAAACAAGAGAACGTTTGCTCTTAAACAGCTCATCTTTAATATCCCATAAGTTGACATGGCCCATAAACACAGCTGTGGAAAAAGTGGTGATAAAATTGGAGGGACTTGACAATTTCAGATTTTTTAGGCGACTGCTATTTGTGGAATTGAGAGCCACGAGAGAACGGTTTTCTTGTGGAGAAGTCTCCATAGCACAATAGAGAGACTCCTCTCCTTAAGTGAACTGAACAAAACTATTCCAGAGGTGCTAAACTGACTGAAAATTTTACGTTTTGTCTCCTTACATTTTCAGTAAGGAAGAAAAGTTTTTAAGGAGAAGAAGAGTGTTCTGAAAGTTTTGTTCTGATTCTTATTCCTTTTTCTTTTAGTTACCATTGATAAACTTTTCTTATAGCCTTTTATTACTTAATCTTTTAGTTACTATTGTAATTTTTCTTTATACCATTTTAAAGTTTTGAGCCTACTTTGCCTTCCTCCTAATCCTATCTCACAGCAGGAAATGAATAAGTATATTCCAGTGAGTGCACTGGTAATTAGCCAACACTGAACCCATCACAGTAATTAAAGCATTTGCCAAGAAATCTCAAAATGGCAAACCAAAACCACTACAGAAACCTTCCTGATGAACGGCACAAGAATAGAGGGAAATCGAAGGAGAGCCATGGTTTGTCAGGACTTGCCTGATTCTAATGAGCTCCGTGGTGCATTTGGAGCTGAGCCCTTGAACCTCAGGGCTTGAGAGGAGATTGCACAAACCTTGCCAGGAGTCAGAGTCAGAGGAAGCACCCAAACAGTCTCAAAGCATGAATGGCCCCCACTGAGGTCCATCCCCAACACAGATTCCTCATGGACTCCTTGGAGGAGAGAATTGGAGGCCAGGATGGCACAAAAACCTCTCAGAGAATCAGTGTGGAAAAGAAAATCAAAAGTACCTTAAAAACCTTGAGTATCTCAAGGTATTAATAAGCTCCACTGAGTGTCAGTACAAAACTCTCAAGGGACTCATTAAACCAGATAATTGGGGCCATGATTGCACAAATTTGTCATAGAGTTTGTATGAAATGGGGAAACACCAAGTACCTTAAAGTAACCAAAGTACCTTGAAGCATTAATAACCCCATGGACTCTCATTAATGATAAGGCCTCTACAGGGACTAATTAAAGTAGATAATTGGAGGCTGTGACTGCACAATCCTTCTCATAGTCTGTATCAAAAGTAAAACACCAAGTAGCTTAAAAAACTGAAGTACCTTGAAGCATTAATGAGCCCCACTGTCTGTTGTTACTGACAAAGCCTCTCCAGGGACTAATTAAAGTACATAATTGGAGGCTATGATTGCACATCAGTGTCGCTTTTCCAGCCTCCTCAGGGTTGCTCTGACGTTGCCATCTGATCCTGCAGAGCCAGAGCATCCGCTGGGCAGTGCTAGAGCTGAGAGGGGTCTGCAGGGCAGAGCTGAGCCCCCAGGGCTGGGCTGGGCTCTGGCAGCACTGGCAGGGCCCAGCCCTGGGCACAGAGAAGCAACTGCTGGCAGGGACAGCTCCAGGCAGCAGAGCCCTGGGCAGGGGGGGAAAGTGCCCCAAGGCTGTGCAGGGATATTTCAAGTCCTCTCCAAACCCAACTATTCCATGGTTACTTTTTGTTACAGATCCCCATGCCAAGACACAGCAAATGTCCAACAGCAGCTCCATCAGGCACTTCCTCCTGCTGGCATTGACAGACATGCGGCAGCTGCAGCTCCTGCACTTCTGCCTCTTGCTGGGCATCTCCCTGGCTGCCCTCCTGGGCAACGGCCTCATCATCAGCGCCGTAGCCTGCGGCCACCACCTGCCCACGCCCATGTTCCTCTTCCTGCTCAACCTGGCCCTCAGTGACCTGGGCTGCATCTGTACCACTGTCCCCAAAGCCATGCACAATTTCCTCTGGGACACCAGGAACATCTTCTACACAGGATGTGCTGCACAGCTCTTTTTCTTTTTGTTCTTCATCTCAGGAGAGCTTTCCCTCCTGACCATCATGTGCTATGACTGCTCCGTGTCCATCTGCAAACCTCTGCACTACGGGACCCTCCTGGGCAGCAGAGCTTGTGCCCACATGGCAGCAGCTGCCTGGGCCAGTGCCTTTCTCACTGCTGCATACAGCCAATACATTTTCCCTGCCCCTGTGCCATGGCAATGCCCTGGGTGTGAGAGTCTGTCAGAATTTTCCCTCATCTGCCTCAGGATCGTCCTTGGGAGACCACTGAAGAGAAGACCCCTCCCGTCTATATCTGGCTCTGAAGGAGAAAAGTCACATGCCACGGGCCCTGAGACCTGAAACCTCAGTGTTGAGCTATTGTTTTCACAGGACTGTTTGCTGTATGCTAGAGAAGGGGGCACCATGCCCCGTTTGCAACAATAGCGGCTCTGGAAGCTGTCCCATCTCTCGGCCTGACTGGACTTCTCCTGAGTTTCAGGTGGTCTCCTACCGAAGACCCTCACCTGTTTTACAACCACCGTGACAGACAGATGGAGATGTGAGAAGCTTCTCCACCAAGGACTGAGACATGAAGCTCCTGAAAGGCCCCTCTGCTCCTTCCAAGGACTGGGACTGAAACCCCCAGCCCGGGGGAGGTGTGTGGGGCAGGCAAGCTGACCGAAGCGAGATGTTTGCCTGCAGATTGTGATCACTGAACCAAGAAAACAATGGCTCTCGCTTACTGCTGAGAACATAGACTACCTGTTACATCTATCAAGCTCATTTACTGCTGAGAACATGGACTACCTGTTACATCTGTTCCCTATTGTATCTGTTTCTCCCCCCCTCACAATTTTCAGTAATAAAAACCTCTGAGTTAGCTAGAGCCTTTGAGATCTCCCCAGCGTAGCAGGCGGACCCTCGGCTGGACTGCACCAAAGGACTTCATCTCTGCATTGGTAGCTATATCCCCTCTCCCTCCCGCTCTCCCTCTCTCTCTTTCTCTATCTTTTTCTCTCCCTTAATCCCTCTATTGCATTTTTGCTGTGACTATTTCAATAAAATTGCATTTGATTTGATTATCACTGCAAACCCCCTTGTACCATGTTGGTGTTTTGCACTCTGAGATCATTCCTACGAACCATCAGGTCATCTGTCCACTAGGACAGACCCTGACAGGCCAAAGGCTTTTCCCTCAGGAGGAAGGAACCCTCTCTCTGTGGACTCAATTTCCATTTTGTGGGATGGGAGAAGCCGGCTCTACCTTGGAAAGGTCTGGAATGGTCTCTACACTGCAGTGGGAGCTGCTGGCTCGGTGCATTCCTGGTGTTCTGCTCACCAAAGGCGCTGCTGGGAATTCACCCCAGGAACAGGCAGTGGGAATTTCCTTGTCCAGAAGCTCTGAGGGGTCTTTAACCTTAGAAAATTTAGGAAATGGATTGGAAGTGGAAGCTAAAATCCCTTTGATCCACAGCTGATTCCTCTTCCCATTCTTTTCTTTCCGCTTTTCCCCTTTCCCCCTCCTTTTCCCTCCCCTCTCCTTCTCTTCCCTCTGGAATTTTTCAGATCCTTCATGCACCCCATCCATTCCCAGGGGCCTCCATCTCCAGGATTCTTCTTGCCCAGCTCCTCACAGTGAATTCCCCTGACAGACCCTAAGTCAGGGAATTTTCCCAAATCCTGGTGGAAAATGACTCAATCCCTGTCAGAACAGGAACCCCAGAAATTTTTCCGTGTCATGGGGCCCTTGCTCATCCGTGTTGGCCTGATGGGAATTCTGCTTCATTCTCACGCTTTGCCAGCAGCTCTGCTCTTCCCAATGGAAGATTCCCAGATCCCAGGATCTCCCAGCCTTTGCCAGCAGCTCCATTTTTCCCAATAGAAGAATTCCAGATCCCGCCCCAGCTGGTGGATGAGATGTTTTCCACACTGCCTCCATTATATCCAGGGAATATTGCGCTGGGCTGAGGAGCTTCTTCCCAGCTCCCTGGAAAAGGGGTGGGAGAGGAATTCCATGAGCTTCCACCCACTGAATCCAAAGCTTTTCACATGGTAATTTCCCATAGAATGAAGGAAAAAGAGGCTATTCCATCCTGTATTGGGAAATGCCAGAACCTCCTGCTCTGGGTAGAGCCCCTTCCACATTCTCAAAAAAAGGGATTTATCAGAGGAAGTTGCTCCTGGAATGCTGCTGGGAATGGCTCTCCTCAATTTCCCATCCATCTCTAAAGCTGCCAGAATCAAAGGCAAGGGGGCAGGGAGGACCCTCAGGTGCTGGCTGCCACCTGGGGCTGGGCAGAGCAGGGCTGGGCAATGGCCATCCCTGTGCAGTGGGGCTGGGCCATGACTGGGCCCCACACATGGATGGCCACCCCAACAACATCAGCCACTCCACAATGCACATCACTGTCCCAACAACATCACAATATTTAATCAACAATATAATCAATAATGTTATATCAATTTGTAAAATATCCAGCGAAAGTCAACTTCCATTAACTTATTTCTCACAATACATACCAGTGAAGAACTGTTATTCCTGTTCCCACATCTTTGCCTAAAAGCCCCATAATTTTAAAGTTACAATAGTTCAGACAGAAGGGGGTCATATTTTCCATTCCGAGGGAGGTTCCCACCTTGTTCAGCTTCCTTGACAGAGCTGAACAAAGAAACACCATTTCTGCCAGGTTAACCAAAGAGCTGCATTTTTGTCCCAGGAGCAAAGAACCAGGTCCTGTGCCCCCTTGGAACTGGGACGGGCACCAGTAAGCCACCTTAGCGGGAGCACTGGGAGGGGGATTGCAGAGCCACTAAGCACATGGGGGTTAAGAGGAACAAATCTGGTTTTGATTTACGTCTCAACATATGCTACACATGAGGTGGAAAATGACTCTGTGGATTGTACATGTGCTGGGAACCCTGTCCCTGGCTAGGCTTCACATAACAGAGAATCAGGGGAGAGAAAGCTTCAGTGATTGGGCTGTGAGTGACCCCCACTGGCTGGTGGGACAGATGGCCAGGAAAAATATGTGGGGAAAAATGCCTGGGAAAATCGGGCTCTGGAAGGACCCTTTGCAAATAAAAGCAGCAGACTGTGACACAACAGGAGCGTTTTGCTTTGGGTTTCTTGGAGGGATCAGGGGCTCGCTCAGAGGGTCAGCTTCACCCTCCTTCCCTGTGCGATTCACATTCTCTGAACCTGGGAGAAGTATTGAGAGAAGCAAAGAATGATCCAAACAATTCTTATCTCATTTACTGCTCCTGTGTTCTTTGCAAGTAGAATGAATTGTGGAAGATTGTTTACCTGAAGGGAATTAATAATTGGATTCTGGTGTGAGTGTTTTGATTCACTGACCAGTTGAATCCAGGTGTGTGTCTGTGTGGGTACTGTCGGCTGAAAGTCATGAGACTGTGCAGTGGAGTGCAGTTGAGTGCTTGTCAGATTCCGTTTAAATGTAATGTAATATCATATAGAATAATTTAGTATACTAATTATTAGCCTTCTGATAAGATGGAGTCAGATGCATCATTCCTCCTAGTCGTCAGGCAAAAATATCACTGGTACTCCCCCCGCCTCAACTTTTCCTCCCGGTGGTCCTTCTTCCCTGCCTGCATCCATTCTTCCCTGCTTTGCTGCTTCCCCGAGGCAGCTCATTCCTGTTCGTCCTGGATGTTCCTTCATTGCTCCCCAATGGAGCAGATGCTGCCTGCACCCACCCACCGCCTCTGCCGCATTTCCCGTGCTGCCCACAGCACCGAGCCTGCTGCACCTGCCCACTGCAGCCCCAGCCCACAGCAGCCAGCCCAGAGCCACCAGTGCCGCAGCACCAGCCCGCAGCCAGCCCGCAGCAGCCAGCCTGCAGCCATCGCTCGCCCATGCCAGAGACACGCAGGTGCCCTCCTTGGAAATCACGCCCAGCCACTCACAAAAGCCATGTGGGCTCACCCTGGCTTGCAGCACACACACTCCATCTGCTTAGCTGATGCCCACAGAGCGCCCGGGCTCCTTGCGGTAACGCTGTCCCTGTCTTCTGTTTCTGTCTCTATCCTTTTCCCGTTCTACTCCCTTCTCTTCCCCTTCGGTACAAACGCTTATCCTCCTTTATCAAGAAACTGTTCTCAGATATAATATTGCCACTTTTGTGCTTCATTTTCATCTGAGAAACCTTTCAGCAAAATCTTCCCCGACTCCCCCTTTTACAGCAGGATGGGACAGGGGTAGTGGGAGGGGGAATGGGGAAGCCCTGGGTGTACTGCAAGCACTGTGGGGAGAGAATGGGGCAGTCCCTGAGGGTACTTGGGCACTTGGATGGGGCTGGGGAGCCCCTGCAGGTAGCAGCAAAGGGATGGGGGAGCCCTTGGGGGTACTGGGAGAGGAAATGGGGAGCACAGGATGCCCTGTGTAGCCTCCCCCTGACTCATGACCACCTCCCTTGGAAGGATGGGCAACCACAGGAGGCATGGAGGGAGCACCCCCAGTGTCACCCAGTTCCTCCCACTTCCCAGAGCATCACAACTTTTGGTGTAGATTTTCATAGATGTCACTGGGTTCCCACGGTTGCCTGTGCAGCTCCATGTACGTTGCCTGAGGATCCTCCACTGGGAGTGCCAGGGGGTCTAGGGGGGGCCTGTGGGAATAAGGGGGTGTGTGGAAGGGGATGGGAGGTGCTGGGAGTTTGGGTAAAAGGTGTATCATGGCTGGAGGCTGCACTCACCTTTCCTGGTGCTTCCTGGCATCTGCAAAGGAAAACTGGAGGGGTGAGTTTGGAGACCCAGGGGCTCCCATCCACCCTTGGGAATGCTGAACCACCACCAGACACACAATTCCTCCCAGGGTCCCCCAGTATCCCTGATGCACCCCCAGTATCCCTGACCCACGCCACTTGCACCAACACCCTGAGCTCCCAGAACCCCGTGCCTGGCAGGGAGGGGGACCCCTGATAGAACCCCCAACATCCCTGCAGGACCCTCCAACAGCTCCCAGGGCTCTGAGCCATGGTCACTGGGGGCTCAGCCCCTCCCAAGTCAGGGGCTGTGTGTGCAGCCCTATGGCCCTCTTCTCTGGGGGCCTTCCCACTGATCTCCAGGACCCCTGTTCCCCTATTGCCACCTACCCAGGCAGTGCGAGTGGTACCAAGCCACAATGACACCCATAAGCAGGAGCAGGAACAAAAAGGCCCCACTCACCCCTGCGGCCGCTGCAAGTAACAGAGGGAGACACATCAGGCTCACCCATCACCCCAGGGGTCCTGCACTCCCTGGTGACACTGTGTGACCCCACCTGTGTCCCTGTGTGTCCTGTGTCCCGTGGTGTCAGCTCCGGGACACCGGGTGTGATGGTGGCATTGTCCACAGGCACTGCAGGGACACAGACAGGGCTGAGGCCACAGCGAGGGGCTGCCAGCCAGTGTGAGGGGATAGGGAGGGGGGGGATGGGTGTGGTGGGGGATGTCAGGAATGGGGTCACACCACAGAGGGGAGAGGGGACACTGGGCAGAGGGACCCAACAATGTGTCTGGGGGACATGGAGGTGCCCAACCAGAGCGCTCAAGGAGGCTGTGGGGGCTCCCAGTGCCCATCCCCGCTTTCACTGCGCACTGTGACGTGGAGCCGGGCGCTGCTCTTCAGCACGGCCCCCCCCTCAGAGCGCACCTGGCAGCTGTAATTCCAAGAGTGGGAGACCCCCACGGTGGGCACCAGCAGATGTGGGGACCCCTGTGGGCCCCCCATCACCTGCCCGTCCCAATAGAACATGTGCAGGAGGGGGGCTCGGGGCCACAGGGGGCTGGGGGTGCTGAGGCAGCTGAGAGTCAGGGGGGACCACAGAGTGGGTTTGGGGGAATCCTCCAGCACTTGCACAGGGAAGAGCTCAGGGAAGGAGAGGGGAGGTGAGGACTGTCACTCTGAGTCTGCTGGGAGGTATTTTTGGGGGTATGAGGAGATTGGAGTTCCAGCCATGGGGGTGCTCACCATGCACTGTCACTGTCACTGGTGCTGACCGTGATGGCCAGGACCTCAGAAAGCCCTCGCAGAGGTAGTGGCCGCTGTGGTGCCGCTGCAGGGGTTGCAGGGACAGCTCGGTCCCTCTGAGGGACTCTGTCAGGTCCTTCTCGTCCTGGTAAAATCGCATCCTGGGTACTGGGCTGTTCCACCGGCCCCGGCAGCGCAGTGTCACTGTGTCCCCCTCCAGCAGTGCCCATGCTGGCATCTGCAGCACCAGCTCGTCTGTAGGACAGGAGACTACCATCTCACTGAGGGGCTTGAGAGAGGTCCTAGGTGGGTCCCCACGGCACCAAGGACATCTGGGTGCACTGAGGTGCACTGGGGTGCAATGGGATTTCCCTGTGTGCAGGGCACAGGCTCTCGCCAAGCGGGGGATGTGAGGCCACCTACGAAATGGAGCCCACCCAGACCTATCGAGGGCCACCGTGATGAGTTAAGATTCCCCCTTACCATCTACGACTCTCACGGGGGGGCTGCGCCCACTGCCAGGCCTGTCACATGTGTAGGTGCCACTCTCGGTGACATTGAGGTGGTCGCATTCCACCTGCCCCCAGTGCTTCCCGTCCTTGTACCAGGTGGTGGCACCAATGGTCCCCGAGCCCTGACAGGTCAGTGTCACCCGGTCCCACAGCACCGCCGGCCTCCAGGGGGGCTCCACGAGGAGCTGGGTGGTCTGGGCACCTGTGGGTGACAGGAGACACCAGCCTGCCAGGCCCAGTGTGGGACTGGGGACAGCAGGGTGGGGACATGGCATCCCCAAGGACTCACCAGTGAGGCCAAGGGTCTGGGCTGGAAGGCAGAAGGGACATGGCTCAGTGGGGGTGGCACCATGGGGACAGAGGCACAGGGGTAGGGGGGGTGAGGGGCTGTCCCCACCTGTCCTTGTATGACATGGACTCCTTGTGGACAGGGACACTGCAGCCACCCCTTGCTCAGGCAGGACATAGGGACACTGTGGACACCTCTGAACTGAGGATGCCACGGCCACCCTGTGCTGGCACAGGTCACCCCCACCAGCCCCATGATGCCTCCCCAAACCCTTGTCCCGCCTTTTTTGTCCCCATGTTCCTGTCCCCCTTCTCCTGTCCCCATGACCACTCCACGACCCCAGCAGACCCCATGCTTTGGCTCTGCTGGCATTGAGGACATCAGGGGACCCCACAGCCCCTCTGTGCCCCCTCCCCTCCCCATCCCTGGGGTGTCAGGCCCGTGCCCAGGGCACTCACGCCACAGGAGCAGTGCCACCCTCCCGGCCATCCCGGTGTCCCCCGCCATGTGCACTGGCTGTCACTCGCTGCAGGGGGTGGCTGTCCCCTGGGTGGTTGCTCTTCAGCCAAAGGGGAAAGAAGCGAGGTCAGGTCTCATCCCCATGCGTAGGTGGCCCTTGGTGGGGGCAGGATGGTCACAAGCTGGGCACAGGCTGTGAGCAGGGCGGGGACAGGATGGGGACAAGCCTGGGTGGGACAAGGTGGGACATGGGGTTCCCAGGACTGGGGGGCTCAGGGCCTTTGGGGGACATGGACATGACTGTCCAGGGGAATGGGGGGTCCCTGGGAATGGGGGTGCTGATGAGGGGGAATCACTGGGGATTCACTGGGCATGGGGGGGCCATGGGAATGGGGGTCATCCGGGCTGGAGGGACTCAGGGATGGGAGTGCCAGGGGAACGTGGGCTCCAGGGATTTGGGGTCATGAGGTGGGGATGCTGGGGAAATGAGGGATCCCGTGGGAATAGGGGTTCCTTAGAGAATCAAGGTCCTGGGGAAAGGGGCCTTTCAGGGGTTGGAATGAACAGGAGAGGGTTCCTTGAGAATTGGGTGCTGGGACATGGAGGTCCTGGGGAATGGGAGTACAAGGATGGGAGGCCCAGGGGAGGGCGGATGGAAGGAATCGGGGTCCCATGATTGGGATCCCTGGGGAATGAGGGTGCCAGGAATGGGCAGTGGCTTGGTGAGCCCGTGGGTCAAAGCTCCTTCCCTGGCTGGATCAGATTTTGAGGTGGCCCAGGGCTCAGCAAAGTCCCCCCAGGGTGCTTGTGGTTTGGGAGGGTGAGACAGAGTAAAGATCCATTCTGAATTAAGTGAAGTGCCTAAGAAAGGTGAAAAGTCTGTGAGGCCAAAGCTGAAGGAAAAACTCGCATGCCAGACAGCAAGGAGACAGAGAAAGAAAAACAGAAAGACCACAAGGTCGATTTGCCCCCCACTTAGAAATTCCTTTGATAAAGAAGAACTAGTGCTAAATGTCACACAGAATGAATATGTATGAACTTATTGTGAAACTGTATGCATATGCATTTGGAAGGGGGATAAAAGACAACCCGAGGTCTTCAGAGGCACACATGCGCGTCGTAATAAAAGCATACCGAGCTTTACAACTTTTACAAAGTTGTGAGGTTTCTTCTTTTCTCCGCAAAACAAGGGTCATGGCAGGGAGATTCTGACAGGGTCTGGGTCTGTGTTCCCCCAGCCCCCAAGGGCTTTTTCCCCTCTTTATTTCCATTTCCATTATTTTGCCTCTCAATTTCACAAGACCCCAGTTCATCCCTTCATGATCCTGGGGGGCACCTGAGCAGGGAACAGATTGAGGGAAGCCCAGTGTGGGGGAAGCAGAGTTGAAGGGTCTGCAGGGAGGGCTGGGGAGGCTGTGGGGGATGTGGGTGTCTGACAGTGCCCCCCCAACACTTTCTCTTTCCTGCACAGAAGAAGGAAGAGGCCTTTTGTGCTGAGTGTCACACGGGGGAGGGCAGATTCTGTCCTGGGAGGGCACAACCAGGGGGTACCTGTCCTGGGGGAACCCTATTCCAGGGGCGACACATGCTGGACAAGGGACTCCTGTCCTGGTGCATGGCAGCTCCGGGGGGTCCAGACTTCTCCATTCTTGCTCGTCCCCTGCCGGATCTGAGCCGACAAGAGCCGCTGGGGAATGGAGCCCTGGGCAGGAAGGAGCTCCCAAACTCCTGCTCTGTGAAGCCAGTGGCCATCCAAGGGTGGGGCCCAGCCATGGCCCAGCCCCACTGCACAGGGATGGCCATTGCCCAGCCCTGCTCTGGCCAGCCCAGGTGGCAGCCAGCACCTGAGGGTCCCCCCTGCCCCCTTGGCTTTGATTCTGGCAGCTTTAGAGCTGCTGCAGAGGTGAGAATTCTGTGGGTGGAAAAAGGCCTGGCTGTGGTTTGCTCAGCTCTGCAAGAAGCACAAAACCCAAAGGGAGCCGAAGCAGAGGTTCTGGGAGGGCCTTTGATGGTTTTCAGAGCAGGGCTGGCTGCAAACTGCCGCTGCAGGGGGACATGTGGGGGAACCAGTCCAGAAATGCAGCAATATATAATTTTGTACCTGTCCCCAAGACACTGAGATAGCCCAAGAACAACTGCAAATCCCACACCAGTCTGCTCAACAACCTGACCTGGACCCTCCTCCTCCTCCCTGCCTGGCTGTGGATGGACAGTGGCCGGATGCCCTGCACCCACCACAGCCTCTCTCTCACTGCTCTCCACACCTGGATGGGGAGAGAAAATTGAGCAAAGGCTTCCTGGGTTGAGACAAGGACTAGGAGGGATCACTCATCAAATCCTGTCACGGGTAAAACTGCTTATGATTTAGAGATATGAATTGAATTTATTGATGATAAAATCAGAGTAGGATAAGAAGAAGGTAAATAAATCCTCCAGTACACCTTTTCTCTGTTATGAAGGACTATGTAGTCATTGGCTTTCACTATTATATTGGTTATTGCAAATTATTCTGATATAATGCACTTTCTAGTCACTTTTTAACTGTTTTGATACACTAAAAATTGTCAGCCTTTTTACCCTAATCTCAGTGTAGAAAATATATTTTAATGTGATAAATATTTTATAGTTTAGTGTAGGAAACGCATTCTGTGCTGTTCTTGTGAGCCGGCAAAGGCTTCCCGATTATAAGGAAAGTCCTCTATCTCTCCTGAGGAAGACACAATGGTTGTCATCATGGAGACACGATGAAGGAGAGAAAGACAAGAGATACAGACTCTAGCTGGCTTACAGAATGATGTAGCTCCTTGGCCACTCACTGAGAACTTTGTTTCTCTCTTATGACCTACGGGCACTGAATGTGTCTCAAGTAAATGTAAATATCTTGAAAAACTATAAAAGCAACATGTTGCTCTAATAAATCTCTCTTTCACACCCTTCTGATGGAGTTGTGGTGTTTTGCTCTGTGTCGCGCTCTATAGCCACATCTGGTGCCTGCCCCCCGTGATTGCAACTGGACTGTAAAAAATGGAAAGAAAAAAGAGAGAAAAAAGGTGAAGGGTACCCTAAAACTGAGTGAAGGCAGCAAGGATGCTGCAGAGGTCCAGACCTAATTCAAACATCTGATTCGAGGTGAATAATTGGGAAAAATAATGGGACATAATTTATCAAACAAGGAAAGGACTATTTTGTCCACATGGAAATCTTTATTGAAAAGGAAAAATGTTAAAGCTTCTGATTATGCTCTTTGTAGCTTACTGATATGGTGTAAATCACAGGACTTTGAAGCTGATGCCGACAATGCCTTCAGTGTCTGGGCATGGAAAGAGGTTTGGAAGAGACTATGGGAAGTGATATCTAAGGGGGATAAGACGGTTGTCCATTTGGCTACTACCTGGAGACTGTTGTATGAGGCATTGAAGGAATGGAAAGCAGAATAAGATAGCGGGGAGGAACTGGAGGAGCAGGAATTAGAGCAAGAAACTGAAGTAGAGGAACAGGTGGAAGATGAGGCTGAGCCTGTCAATGTATCTCCCCCTGAGGAGGCTGCTGCAGCTGCTGTGGAGGTTCCCCCAGGGTTTGCTATTGTGAGAATCAAACGGCAGGCTAAGACTGTTTCTTGGTATTTATCTCCAGAAGACCATGTTAAACCTGTGCATAGTTCACCTGCTCAGCCGTTAATTGAACTGAGTACAAAACCAAAGTATCTTACGCCTGCACAGCAGTTAGCAAAAATGAAGTTACAGAAGTGAAGTGAAAAACAGGCTGGGTCATTGGCCCTTTTGTCTCCCCCTGGGCCATCTGCTCCCCCCTCACCCTCCCCTTGGTCGGCTGCTCCAGCCCCTGCTTTCCCTTGAGCCATCCACCCCTTCTCTGCCCTCCTTCCAGTCATCTGCCTCTGCTCAATCCCCTGTTGCACCGTCTGCCCCCCTCCTCCCTCCTGAACTGGTTGAAAAATGCAATCCTTAACATTGTGTCCTTCTTTGTCTAGTGATAGTTCTGACAATGAACTGCCAGTTGAAAGTACACCTAAAAAGACGCAGGAATTTGTTAGACCTCGTAGCAGATCCAGGCCAGCTGTTTCTTGTGCTCTGCCTCCCTGCCAGGTGGCTGTGACTCCTTTACACTCTTTACAATTTTGGGAGCATGTGAGAATGAAAGCAGCTGAAGTGGGAGATTGGAATTTGTTAGAGAAAATAGGTCCACCTAAAAGGATGGAGATGGCTGCTGCTGCTGCTGCTTCTGGTGGGCTTGTGGCTTTTCCTGTTTTCAAAGCTGCTCCTAATTCAGGACAACAAGATAGTCATCAGGTTTTTGCATGGAGGGTTGTACAGGACTTTCAGTCAAAAGTAGATCAGTATGGTGTTAACTCTTCACAGGTGATGCAAGTGATTCGTGTTTTAAATGCTGATGTACTCGCCCCTTATGATATTGTTCACCTTTCTAGGATTCTGTTTCAGCCAGTGCAGTATGGTGTGTCTCAAGCTACCTGGAAACAAATGGTTGAAAGAATAGCATTGGACAATATGCAGTTACCTCAGCACGATCTACGTCATGCTGTGGGAGTTGATGCCTTGCTGGGCAATGGACCATTCTCTAACCTGTATTTACAGGCAAGATGGGACCCCCTGGTTCTGGCACAGGCCCAGCAGCTGGGTATGAGTGCCTTACTTAAAACAATGGCGATGGCAGGTCCTAAAACAAGGTATATTACCATCCAGCAAGGGGTGAAGGAACTTTTTCTGCAGTTTTTGGAGAGGGTTGCTGCAGCCCTTGAGAAGCAAGTAGAAGATGATAAGTTGAGGTAAATTTTATGCAGACAGCTAGCACAGGAAAATGCGAACGATGATTGCAGGGGAATTATTGATTCTTTACTGGGAGATCCCTTGCTGTCTGATCTTGTAGTTGCTTGCTCAAAGGTTGGTTCGGTTGAGCATAAAATGACCGCTTTGGCAAAGTCATAAAGTCCTCACCCAGATGTTCAGCTTGTGAAGAATCAGGGCATGTGAAGACCCAATGCCCTCAAACTGCTGGACGATGTGTACACTCTAGTTGGTTTGGTTATCGCCCCAGACGAAGTTCAAAGACAGATGCCTTGGAAATATTTGGGGTTGATAGTCACCAATACACAAATTGTGCCTTAACCTGTAAAATTGGACATTGAAATTAAAACCTCTGCTGATGTGCAGAAATTGGTTGTTGCAAGAGGTTGGCTTAGGCCATACTTGGGGATAACTAATCACCAACTACAACCTTTGTATGACTTACTATCAGGGAAAACTTCCTCTACCGATGAGAGACATTTGACCACTGCAGCAAAAAAGGCTGTAGAAGTTGAATTAGCCTTGACATCTGGATTTGTTACAAGGATAGATGTTTCTGTTGGTGTGCAATTCTTTATTTTGAGAGATGATGAAATATCATGCAGATTGTTGTGTCAATAGAATGATAAAAGGGAAGAAAAATTGCATATCTTTTGGACTGGATATTTTTATCTTTCAGGTCCTGAAAAACAGCTCCAGGTCTGTACAAGCTTTTTGCAGACATCATTATCAAAGGTCGCAGACGCTGCCATGACACCTTAGGCCATGGTCCTGTAACTATTGTCATACCAGTACAACAATGGTATTTTGAGTGGTGTTTTCAAAACAATCATGAGCTACAATCTGCTTTATCTTCCTTTACAGGTCAAATAGTATATCATTTACTTTCTGTCATGGTTGGACTCTGACACAATGCTAGTGCCTCTATGAGAATACCTTCTCTCTGGTGTCTGCTGTGTGATGTGACTAGGAATAAGCAAAGCAGGCTCTTGCTTAGAAATAAAGAAAACTTTATTAACTAAACTACAAGAAAAGAAGAAAAAAAAAATACAAGGAAAATGAAAACCTTACAAAAGCAATTTTCTCCTCCCCCCCACCAAATTTCTCAAAGCAATACATTCTCCTAAATCACTAACTCTCAGTCTGGCACCACTCTTTAGAATACTCAATCCTCAGTTCATGAAGAGGAGAGGAGTCCTTCTTGCACTATAGGCTTCTCCTGGAAACACGTTGAAACTTCGTGTGCTTCTATGTCACTCAGCACTGCTCGGAAAGTTCTTTGCTATTGTGACACCTTCCTTCTATGCTTAGTGCTTTCACTACTGTGCATGGACCAGAACTGCTTCTAGGGTTGTCTTTCAAGGATGTCTTGTTTCACTCTAAAAAAGGCACAGTCTTTCCTTCGGGACATCTGTCCCCTCTAGTTTTTCCACCCCCTGGGGCTGAGGGGTACCCACACTGAACCCTCCTGGTTCTGAGGCACTGCCTCCCCCTAAATGCAGTCTCTATGTCACAGGAAAAAAAATGGTTCAGTCTATGGCTACACAAAAAAAGTCCAGCCAAAAGGCTACTCTATCATCTCTCCCCTCATTCAAGAGTCTTCTCTACTTTCTTCATGGCTAATCCCTTCTTATCTCTTCGCTTATCTCTCTTCTCATTCAGCTTCAGGAGGATCAGCATTTGCAAGGTCTCAATCATGCAAGAAAAGGGTTAAAAATTTCAGTCTCTGCTTGTCTTAGAGCTCCGGAACTCCCACGCTGCTCTGGCCGGGCACCTTCTCCCCACGCTCCCCCCTCTTCTCGTTCCGGGCCGGCCGCTATCAAATTCAGATGCCGGCTCTCCCTCTCTCTCTCTCCTGGGGATGGGGGGAGGGGAGGCTGCCCGATGTCTCTTGGTGCTCCTCCACCCTTCTATCTTCAAGGGCCTCCTCTCCCCCCCATCTCTGTCCAGGCCCAGGCCTACCACATGGCTGCCTCTCCCCCACCCAGCAGCAGCAGCTGGATGGTGGAGGGAGATCTGACTTCTTTCCCTCGAAGTCTCAAGAGAGCTTCCCAGGGGCGCAGCTCTGGTTTTTAACTCCTGTGTATTCTCAGAGGTGTGTCCAAACCTCACTGGCTACATCAGGTGCCAATATTAAAATCTGAGCACACATTGGTTTGACTACAGCATCCCAGAATTTCCATTTCCCCATCAAACCAGCACACCTTCTCATCTTATTTTGAATTTCACTAAGAGGATTCCTTTTCAGGGGAAACAACTTTGCTCTTCTGTGCCAGGGGAAGCTGTGACAGTTTTTAGCTGTGCCAGTTTTTACAGATGGATCAGGAAGAACTGTAAAAGCTGCTGTAGCCTGGAAGAAAGATGACCACTAGGAATATGAAGTAATGGTTCAACAAGAGTCTCCTCAATTAATTGAACTTTGTGCCATACTCTTAGCCTTTACCTTATTTCCTAGTTCCGTAAATATAGTTACTGATTCTGTTCATGATGCTAATTTAGTAATACAGTTGGATCAAGCTGTGTTTTATAATGTAAAAGAGAAACCATTATTTGTTATGTTGTTGAAATTGTGGACTGTTATTCATAATTAAAAGCATTCCTATTTCATTATGCATATTTGTAGCCATACATCGCTACCTGGATTCTTTGTTGAAGGTAACGCCTATGTGGATTCCCTTGTGGCTGCCTCAGCAGTAAAAATGGTGTCTAATGTGTTATAGCAAGCTGTTCTATCTCACCAAATTTTCATCACGGTGCTCAGACACTACAGCAGCAATTTAAATTATCACATAGTGAAGCAAAGTCAATTATTTCTTCTTGCCCTCATCGTCATACATCTCATGTTTCACAATATTATGCTACTAATCCTAGAGGCTTACTCCCTTTGCAAGAATGGCAAACAGATGTTACAAAAATGCCTGAATTTGGCTGTCAAAGTATGTTCATGTTACAATTGACACCTTTTCTCATGCCATGGTTGCCTCAGCGTTGGCAGGTGAAACATCTCGGGATGTTATTTATCATTTTTGCCACACCTTTTCCATCTTAGTTGTTCCATCACATGTAAAGATGGATAACGGCCCGGCATATGTTTCAAAGAAATTCCAGGTGGTTTCTTGTGCCTGGGGTGTTGATCGTTCCACTGGTATTCCTTATGCCTCAACAGGCCAAGCAATTATTGGACGTGATCATGGTGTGTTGAAGTGCTAGGTACAAAAACAAAAATGGGGAATGCAAAGGGAATCGCCTGAAGTGAGATTAGACAAAGCCATTTATGTCTTAAACTTTCTGCGTCCTTTACCTGACTTACATGTGTCTCCTATATTCTATCATTTTCTGTCTTTGAATTCAAAACAGCCAAGCTTTAAGAAAGGTATTAAGGTATGGGTAAAAGACTTAATCACAGAAAGGTGGACCGGCCCAGTGGAATTAGTAACATGGGGAAGAGGATATGCATGCATTTTAACAGAAAATGGACCTCGTTGTGTCTCTGTCCATTTCGTTAAACCTTATTTGGAACACAAAGAAAAGGATAGGATGGGTAGTTCTACAGCAGAAGCAAAATTAGTAGGTAATTGCGTTGATTATTAGGTGAATGGAAGCATGGACCCTCAAGGAATGTATGGTAAAGATGGTAATTCAAGACAGAGTAAAGGGAGTTACAGGCTTACACTTAAAATCAAAAATTTAAGGTAATGAATGTTACTTTTGCTTCTTTTCTTTGAATTCTCTTATAGAGAGGTTGGTAGTACTGAGAAATGTGTCTTATACCATTTCCTTTTGCAGGGAACACACAGTTCCAAAAATAGGGGAATTTGATGTACCTCAGGGAGAAATGTTGCCTTTGCATAAGGGTTGAATTAGTAGCTGAAGTCCAGACTTCGAGCAATTAGGTTGGTTAGGAGAGCAGCAACCAATTGTAAAGTTAAGTGGATGCTACTTGGTTCTAAGTGGTGGCTAGGCAGATGACTTGGTCTCTGATTCTGTGTGGGAGAAAGTTATTTGATTAGAGGTGAAGGTGTCATTCTGCTACAAATGTGTCATCTGAAAATTGTGAGGTCTGTAACGGTATTTGAAGATCTGTTTTTATGGACCTTGTTTGTATATGAATGTTAGGATTGTGAGGGTGTGTGTTGTGGAGTTGGAAGAAGTTGGTTATCTGTAAGTGAATGAAGAATGGATCCTCTGTCTGCTTGGATTATTGCAAGGACCCTGCAAAAGTCCTTAGCAGTTGTGTTTCTGGGTCAAATACAAAAAGGGGGAATTGTAGGAAAGGCATTTTGTGCTGTTCTTGTGCGTCAGTAAAGGCTTCCTAAAGATAAGGAAAGCCTCGTATCTCTCCCGAGGAAGACACCGAGGCTGTCACCACGGAGACATGATGAAGGAGAGAAAGCTAAAAGATACGGACTCTAGCTGGCTCACAGAATGACGTGGCTCCTTGTACACCTACTGAGAACTTTTTTTCTCTCTTACGACCAATGGGCACTGAATGTGTCTTTTAAGTAAATGTAAATATCTTGAAAAACTATTAAAAAAACTATAATAAATCTCTCTTTTACACCCTTCTGATGGAGTTGTGGTGTTTTCTGCTCTGTTGCACTCTATAGCGACACCCCCACAGTGCCCCAAACCAACCCCTTCCTGAGGTCCCCCCTCTTCTTCTCCAAGTGTCCTCTCCCTGAACCCCCATCCTTCTTCAGAGTTCCTTTCCATACCCCTCATCTCTGCACCCCCTCGCCCTTACTGGGGTTCCCCTGCCCCTCCCTGACACCCCCCCCAGGTCCGTCACTGTCCCCTGCTGTCCCCCCCTCCTGCAGAGGTCCCACACTCAGGGGTCCCCCAGTGGGCGCAGTCCCCCAGGGGCACAGGTGGCACTCAAGGACCGCTTGGTGCTGAGCTGTGCGGTGGCTTCTGGGACAGGTCCTCTGTCCTCCTGGCACCGGGAGGGCTCAGGGGCACTGCCAGGCACCGGCCCCCACCTGGAGCTGCGCCATGTTGGGGACAATGATAGTGGCCAGTACCAATGCCAGGACAGTGTGGCTGAGTGTCTTCCTGAATGTCACCATCCTGGGTGAGCAGGACCCTTGGGCTGGGGGTGACTCCACCCACAGCACCGCTATTCCACCTTGCCCAGTGCCCTCAGCCCTGTCTCTGTCCCCGCAGTGCCTGTGGCCAATGCCACCATCGCCCCTGGTCCCCTGGCACACCAGGTGCATGCAGGTGATGCCGTGACCCTGCGCTGCTCAGTGCAGGTGGGCTCAGCACTTGTCACCTGGCTGCACAAGGGGCACGAGGTGGCTCGGGATCCCCTCCTGGAGCTTGGGGACATCGATGTGAGACATTCAGGCACCTACCAGTGCATGGCCACCAACCTGCTGGGACAGGACGGGCACTACGCGTTCAAGGCACTCACACCTTAGGTGGTCCTGGAGGTGACATCTGGCTCACCCTGGGTCACAGGTGGAGTCACGCAGGGTCGCCGGGACGTTCAGGACTCCCAGGGTCCAAGGTGTGTCCCCTCTGTCCCCAGCAGTGGCTGTGAATATTGGCAGGATCCCCCTGTTCCTGCTCCTGCTCGTGGCTGTCAGTAGGGGCTGTCACTGGTGGAACCACGGAGTGAGTGACAATGGAGGGGATGGGCGTCCTGAGTGAGGAAAAGCCCTCAGAGTGGGGAAAGAGACTGGCAGCACCCAGGTCTCCTGAGCTCGGGGAAACTGAGCCCACAGTGACCTTGGCTGGGCGTTCAAGAGGAATATAGAGGGTCTTGGTTCTGCTCCAGGGTCATCCAGAGTGGGCTTTGAGGAAAATTGGGATGGCACTGGGACATCCTGGAGGGTTTGGAGAGCTTCCGGAGGGCAGTACAGAGATGTGGGGGATCATTTTGGAGTCCTGGGAGTGTTCGGGGATCCGAACTTATTTGGGTTTGACTTATTTCCTAGCTTCTAGTCTTCAGGGGTATTGCTTTCTGACTGCCCTAACCCTTGTCTGTAGCTCAATTTTCATAGGGTCTGCTCGTTTTGATTTTCCTGGGCTATCAGTATCCCATACTCTTGGGTATACCTGATTCAATACTTCCTCTAACTAGTTCTTCTTGTTTGTTGGTCTGGTGTCAATTGTCAGTCTTAATGCTAAAACCGCACATTTGTCTTCAGGTACCTTCCATTGAAGTTTTCTTTTTCTAAACGCAACTGTTGCTTCCAAATTTTCAAGCAAATCCCTGCATAGGACAGATTTGGGTGAGTTTGGTAAATAAAGAAACTGATGGATTCCCATTTTCTTCTTGATTTTACATTGAAGTGGTTTCAGGAAGAATGCATTTTCTGGCTGCCCTATAGTTGCACCTAGTGCTTGAAGATAGTTTTCACTTTTGGGTATCAGTGCTTGATTCAAGAGTGAAAATGTGTCTCCACAATTAGTTAAAAATTCAACTTCTTTATTATTCTTTAGCTGTATTTTAACCGGTAACCTGCTAGGGTAAGAACTGCCAGTCTCGGTCATTTCTTATCATCTAGAGTGGCTGCAAGAGTTTTGTGTACTTTGTCTGCTAACTCTGGGCACTGGCCTTATTTCCAGTGTCCTGATTTCTTACAAGATGCACATTGATTTGGCCCCAGCTTGGTCTGTGGCTGCTTTGAACCTCCTCTGCCTCTGCCCTTTTCGCCCCTGCCTCTGCTTCAACCATGCCTACATCCGTCCTCTCCCTGGTGCCGATCCAGAGCTGCCACCATGGCTGCAGGGAGCTCTTTTTCCCACTCTTGACTATCGTACAATTTCTACTTTTGATGTAGTGTCTAAAAGCTTGCGTGACAGCTCAAAGTTGTTCGAACACTTCTCAAACTCAGACGGGCTTGGTGCTGTGACCATTTCCCTGGGGTTTTCCAGTTCGTGTTTATTTATCAGTTATCGTAGAATGGTTTCTTTTCATGTACCCCGTATTTTCCCCAAGTTGGTTAACCCCTAGGTTTTGCCCTCCCTCAAAGCTGTCCCTCATGCCATTCCCCACTCTTTGTTCCAGCTCCTTCCCTGCCTCTCAAGATAATCCAGCTTTTATTCCTGAACCTTCCCTGTCACTTTTGCCTTGGACCCATCCCTGACTGCACCACCCCTTTGGAATTCCCTATTGCTGGAAGCCCCTCTGGCCCATGTGACCTACCCTTTCCTCTCATCTGTCCTAATTAGTGCCAAGCAACTGATGGAATCCCCTCGCTCCTCCCCTGCAGATTCCTTCTTGCTCAATCCTTTGTATCCGCCCCCCTGAGTTGTACCCCGATAAAATCTCATGCACAGAAGTGCTGGCGGCTCTATGCTGCTGAATCCTTCCCTTGGGATAAACCTTTGCCTGTGGAACCTCACAACTGAGGAGCCTCCTCCTTCTCTTTGGCTGCTCCGTGCTGCAGTGAGTAGATCCTGAACCACTGAGCAGTGGCTCAGCAGGTTCAGCCGCAGACAGAACCCACGCCTTGGCCATTCCCCACTCCAGGCACAGCGCCGCAGTTTTCCCAAGAGCCAGCCCGGGCTCCGCTAGGCTGCGTCCATGGGGAACCCGTCCCAGTGCCCGACCGTGCTCTGGGTGAAAAATCTTTTCCTGATACGGAAATGAAACTTGCCCTGTCCCAGCTGCCTGCCCTTTTCTCCAGTCCTGTCACTGGTTCCAACAGTGACGAGAGCTGCAGCAGCCCCTCTGATTCCTCTCTGGAGGATGTTGAAGACCACAATGACGCCCTTTACTCTCCTCCAGGCTGAAGAAAGTGGCCTCAGCTGCATCTAGACCTTCCCCTCCAGGCCACACGCCATCCTTGCACTACTCCTTTGCATTCTGCCTAATGGTTTCATAACTTTTGATATTGTGCTGCCCAAAACTGCGCCCGTCTGCTTCCAGCGCTTCTCTTGGCTGCTGCTTCAGGCTGTGGGCACCATCATCAGAGACACTGAAGAGCTTCTCCTCCCAGAGTTGTCCTTATCCTCTGCACTTCCACGTATCTGCCTTGCTGTTCACTGGGGAACTTGCCACTTTGTGGCAGCTCATTGCTGTGCTCAGCAGAGACACAGTTTTGTTTGGACATGAGCTGCTAGAGCAAGACATGCAGCAACTGAAGCTGAGAATAGCAGAGGCTGGGCAGATGCCGTTTGTTCCAGAATGTGGGAAAGAGAGTGAGAAAAGCACAAGGGAATTTCAGACTGTTAACTTTGCATTCTAATTGCCCTGCCAAACTCATCAATGGATGGTGCTCTGGTGCTACTGCCAATGCCTTCCATGGGAAAAATTCATTTCAGGAAGGAGCAACATCATCTGACAGAGACCAAGTGTGCCAGCAGTTGCTCCAGGTGCTCCTGCCATCAGCCCCTGCAGGTAGGAGCACAGCCTCCCATGCACGTGGGCTTTGGCTCCTTCTGGCACAGAAGCTCCCCGGGGGCGCAGGTCTCTGGGGCAGGAGTCAGGCACCAGCGCTGCCAGGGCTCGGGGGGTGGCAGGTCTGCTTGGCCGGGGACTCTGCCACACCTGCTGATGTCAGCGCTCCCCGGGCCCCAGGCCTCAGAGCGGCATTCATACTCGGGCCCACACGTTCCTTGTGCGGTGTCACACCAGGACGGCCACCAGCCGGGACGTGTCCCAAGGAGGCCGTGCCAGCTTCCCTGGAAGGCCCCGTGCCCTTTCCAGAACGGCTGCGACGGCAGCCCTGGGGGCTCCTTCTGCTGCCCTGGGCCCACAGAGCAGGGCAGTGTTCGCTGATGCTCTGAGCCCTTCTTAAAGATCCTCTCGGCCTGGCTTAGACTGCTGGCGCCAGCCATTCCTTCGAACCTGGGCCACTTTGGGTGGGCTGGGGCTGGCGCCAAGGCAGGCGGCAGTGTGTGCAAGGGCCCTTGGTGACACGCTGCCACACAGTCATTGTGACATGGAACCGGGTGTCCAAGGGACCTCTGTGACACCTGGTGACATAGGATCTGGCGGTGACAAGAGCACGCCACAGTGCTCAGAGCACGCGACGGGACAGGATTGGACAGAGCGGTGCCGTGAGGAGCCCCCGCCCAGCGCGCTTGTTCGCGTCCCACCCGGAGCTTTTCTGAAGCCTTGTTCCTGCAGCTGAGCTTGAGGCCAGACCACAGGACTCCACAGTTCTTGACAGGAGTCTCCTGTCCTTGTGGCAGGAACCACTGAGACCGAGTGCAGGACTTGCTGCCCTGTAGCCTTCCTGAGGCTTCTCACTTGAAGGTGCCTTCCAGGCACCCTGCCTGATTTGGTGACTTGGAGCTTTTCCAAGGCAACTCTCCTGCAAGTAGCCACAAATCCAGGCAGAGACATGGAGCAGAGACACCCGGCAGTGCCTGAGCATGCCTGGGTGGAGGAGGAGGAAGAAGGCCCTGGAGCTGCCCCGGCACAGCAGACTGAAGCGGTGGTGCCGTTCCAGCCACCGCAGGAGGGTGAGTGGCACGGCTGGGCCACAGGACTGGAGCCTGCTGCCAGCTTGGCCCCACACCATGCCATGCCGTGCTGTGCGATGCTATCCCCTGGGGACATGCCCACGGACAGGACGGAAGAGGGGCTGGGCAGACGTCCCGCAGTGGCTGTGCTCCATCCCCTGGGGCATCCCGGGGCTCTCTCTGCCTGGGGAGCGCAGGGCTGGGCCGCGCTCTCCGGCCTCTCCCACAGTCCCTCAGCTCTGGCTGCGCTCGCTCTTTGCCAGATGCAGCCCTGGAGCTCACACAAGAGCAGGAGTCCAGCCATGGCCGCTTCCGCAGAACAGTGCAGGTACCTGCAGCCACCCCCACCTGGGCTGGGCCTGCTGTCCCTGCTCAGCCCAGCACCGTGTGTGCAGCACTCCATGCAACATCCCCGGCTTCTTGCCCTTCTCCTACAGTTCATTTGCAACTTCCTCAAGAGAATTGAGGAGCAAGAGACCATCGCCACGGGCGTAGGCCTCAGACCGTACTCGCCCATCTTTCAAAGCAAGACCAGTGCTGCCTTGCTCTCTATGCTTGTAGAGGAACATTTATACACTCCAAAGCAAGTAAGCAGCCTGTGGCCAGGCTTTGATCCTCCCAGCAATTGCTTGGCCTCCCCAGCCACGCATGCTGGTTGCTGTGAGCCTTTCAGGCCACATGGCAGTGGGATGGCAAGGGAAGCACTTCTCT
Source organism: Melozone crissalis (assembly GCF_028551555.1). Lineage (NCBI taxonomy): Eukaryota > Metazoa > Chordata > Aves > Passeriformes > Passerellidae > Melozone > Melozone crissalis. The sequence continues at coordinate 1,153,652 of NW_026535957.1, forward strand.
GGGGAAGCTGGGAACATTGCTCCCTCTGGCAGCTTTCCAAGTCTCCCCGTTCCTTCTCCAGGTGCCTGCCATGGTGAGCTACATCCACCAGTGGCTCATGGCCAATGATTCTGCTGAGCACAGGCTGGACAAGACCCTGCTGCATCTCACCGAAGCACAGCCAAATGACGCGGTCATGACGCTCCTGTGTGTGGCCCCGTCCTGTGACAGGTATGGGGCCCACCTGCCCACAGGGCTCAGGCCTCCCCAGCCCATCACCCTGTACAGCCTGGCCCAGGTGTCTGAGCAACAGAGACTTCCAGGGCCCTCTGGCTGCTCCCTTTCCCAGCCCTGCTATGACAGCCCCTGAGCCTGCTGCCATGCTCCCTTGCCGCCTCTCAGGGCTCTGTCCCCACAGGGCTGGGCTGTCGGGCTGCTGCTGGCAGGGGGGCACTGGGCCCAGGCAGAAATGGCAGCCAGCTCAGCTGCCCCTGGTGCTGTGTCTGAGATGCCCCTGAGACACAGCTCTAACCCTGCAGAGCTGCCATGGCCATGTGGAAGACCATCATGGGCTCAGCCAGGACTGTGGAGCTGGCGCAGCTGATCCTCCTGGATGTGCTGGGGAGCTGGCCAGAGTACAGCACTTGCACCTCCGATGGGGATGAAACGGCTGTCTTTGCCCTGGCTGTGAGTTTCTGCAACTGGCCTTTGCTGGCCCCAAGGCTGCCTCTCCAGCAGCTCTCCATCCTCCTTCCCCCACTGCATCTCCCTGCCTCAGGCGCTGGCCTGAAACCTGGCTCAGGGGCAGCTTCAGGCCCACCAGGCCCCGTGCTCCCCCTGCCGAGGTCTCTCCGGGCCTCTCCCTGCCACGCTCGGGCCCTGCCACACGGACACCTCGGCACTGAGCGCTGTCTCGGTGGGCTTTGTCCTTTGCAGGCAACCGTGGTGATGTGGAAGATCCTCCAGGTGCCCTGTCTGCCACGGATATTGAAGGTGTATTTCCCCCACCTGTTTGTGCATCTGCTATTCCAAGTGTTCTTCAGCACTCTGGATATGCCAGAGGCGGTCGACACCTTCTCGAAGGGATGCCAGGAAGAGCACGGCCTTGCCACCAGCCCCAACAGGTGCTCCATGCAACTCCTCCTGTCCCTGCCACGTGGCCTGCCAAGGAGCCAGTGCTGCCAGTGTGACCTGGGCTTTGCTGTGCACACAGGTTTGCAGTGCGCACCCTGAAGTCCCTGCTCTGCCTTCTCCGCTGCGAGGATGTGGTGGTGGCAATGGAGCGCAGGTGTGCCTGGGACACGCTGCTCTCTCTTGACACTCACCACTTTGCCGTGGCTCTGCTTGCCAGGTGAGACCCCCTTCTCCCCACTGCCTCTGACATTGCTGCTCTGTGCCCAGATGGCCCACAAAGTGTTTGTGGTGGCCATGGGCCAGAGGGCCTTGTCACTAAAGGAACGGCCAAGCAGACTGGAATAGGCTGGCAGAGGAGGGTGCCCATCAGCAACCAACTGCCAAATGGCCCATGCCCCTTTGCTGGAAGGGTGCTGTGGAAAGATGAGAACTGGATGAGTCACGCCGGGAGAGGTTTGCCTCACTAGCTCAGGGTCTTGTTTCCTTTTTCCCCTCTTCAGAGAAATTTGCCGCTTAGCCATCCACTTTTGTTCCGCGGTTGCATTCTACCTGCTCGCCATGCTCGGTGAAGAGATGCCATACTGGGATTTCCCTGCCCTGGCATTCCTTGTGGAGGTGAGCCTCAAGGCCAGCGCTGCCTGGCTGAGCTGCCTCCCAGCCCTCTGACAACTTGCAGCCACAGCTGCCAGGACAGTGCCCGTTCCCTGTGCTGCTGCCTTGGCCCGGCCCTGTGTGCTTCTGGGCTCCTGCCGGCCGGCTCCCCTGTCACTGCCCTGTGCCTTTCAGGTCCTCGAGTGCCTGGACTCGAGCGAATGCAGTGACAGTGTCCTGGAGATCCTGGCACAGAACCTGCAGAGCGAGCACATGGCCAGGCGGTACTTGGCACTCCGAGGCCTCGTAGTGCTGGGCAAGAATCCCTTGATGGTGAGAAGGGGGCAGTGGCTGAAGCCGTGCAGGCAGCGTGGGGCTGAGCAACGTTGTCACTTGGCCTTGCATGGGCTTCGGCCGCTAGGTCAGCTGCTCCCAGCTCTCCTGCCTCCCTCTTCAGCTGCCCCAGTGCTTCGGGACAGGCCTTTGGCCTCTGGGCCCTGCGGCAGCAGGGCGGCCTTTCACAAAGTCGTCTTCCGCACAGGCCGAAAAACTGCGGAGCCTGACTGGAAGTCTTGTGCAGCTCCTGGAGGAAAATGACAGCGACATGATCAGGATGAGCATTCTTTTACTGAGATATTTGCTCCTGGATAATGGTGCTCCAATAGCCACCCCCATCGCCCTGCAGCTGGCTGAGGCTCTCCTGCCACTCTTTGACAGCGTAAGGCTCTGTGCCCACAGCCACAGCCACTGGCTGCTGTGCGGACCCTTGGTGCCCTGTGCAGATGCAGGCCTGTGCCCTGGGGGGCCTGAAGCAGCTGATGCTCACGTCTTTTGCCCTTTCCTTTCATCCAGGATGATATCCAGGTGCAGCTGAGCTCCATGGCTGTCTTTCAAGAGATGCTGGACTTATTAACAGAAGAGGGAAGAAAGGCCCTCAAGTCCCACGTGTGCCAGAGCCTGCTCCCTCTCTACTTCCACTGCCATGATGAGAATCAGATTGTTGCTGAGGTGAGCACTTGTGGCCACCTGCTGTCCCCCTGGCAGGGGCTTGGGCTGCCTCCTGCCCTGGCACCTTGCGGGCTGCAGCCTCCTCCAGCCTGTGCCACTGGGATGCTCCTGTGCCCTGGACTGTGGGGCCATCTCTGCGCCTCTGCTGATCTCCAGGCCTCCCGGGAAACGCTGCATTCCTCAGCCAGATTCCTGAAGAGGAGGGACATCGAACAAATGCTACACCTGGATCAGAGCTTTGGCGAGTGCCTGGTAAGAGCAGCCGAGAACCCCCAGCCTCAGCATGGCCAAGGTCCCTGGGGGCGGTGCTCAGTGTGCGGGGCTGGAAGCTGTGCCCGCTGCTGCAGCCAGAGGCCACGTGGGTTCTGCTCCAGGCTCCCGTGGGCCCGAGCCGGGTGGCCTCGGAGCCCCGGCCCGGCAGGGCTGCGGGCCGGCACCGCGGCACCCCAGGCAGCAGCCGGCCCTCTGCCCCCTCCCCTCGGGAGCCCTTGGCCAGCGGCTGCTGCCCGCGCCTCAGGGCTGTGCGGGCAGGGGAGGCCGGCGCTGGGCGCAGGCAGCGCCCGGCCCAGGAACTGAGCCCGCGCCAACCCTTCCCTCCTGCCGCTCTCTCCAGCTGGCAGAGGACAGGAGCCGAGCGGCCGAGCACCGGCGCAGGGCTCTGCGCTACCTACAGAGCCCACAGGAGCCCCTGCGAGAGGCGGCCGTCAGGTTCATGGGTGAGTCCCGAGCCCGGGCTCCTCCCCGGCCCACCGCAGCTCGGCCCTGGCCCCGCCTGCTGCCCCGGCAGCGCCAGCCCGACCCAGCGCCGTGGAGCCCCGCCTGGCCTGGGCGTTGCTGCTGCCGCCCTCTGGCAGCCGTGCCCTGGGGCGGCAGCGTGCGGCAAGGGCCGGGCTGAGCCCTGCCCGGCCAGCAGCCCGTGTGGCCACAGCGCCGGCAGCGCCGCTGGCAGGGAGCTGTGCCGCTGGGGCCGTGACAGGCTCTGTGTTCACAGGCATGGCCGGGCGGCACCTGAGGGGGCAGCAGCAAGAGCTCCAGCTGATCTGCACTGGTGAGTGAGTGAGGGCAGCGGGCTGACCGCGGGGGCTGGAGGGGGCAGCTGCAAGCTCTGCTCCGGCTGCGGAGGGATCTGCACCCGTGGGCAGAGCACACAGAGATTTCAGGGCCACGTGTTCCATTCGTGGCCAGAAGCTTCGGGCTGATCCCCTTGCTCCCTGCTCCCTGCGGGCCATGGCAAGAGCCGACCGGGATGGCCCTGGCAGGGGGATCTCCTCGGCTCCCTGCACATGCGGCATCTGACCTTGCCTCTGTTCCTCTCTCTTGCAGCCCTTGAAGAAATGGCCTATGACAGCAGTCCTGCAATCAGAGATGCTGCAGTTGAATCTTGTTTAGTTCTCCGGGCCGTACAGAGAGCTTCCTACTCCCCATGGCGTAAGCTGCGAGATCAATTCCGCAGTGCATGGAGGAAACGGCCTCGTCTGTGCGGCACTGCTTTGCTGTTCTGCTGGAGCTCCGCAGAGAGATGATCTGCAAGACTGTCTGCTGGAGCCTTTTGAGCCAGCAGAGATTTTCTTGTTGTTCTTCAAGATTTTTCTGTTTGTATTTTCCTTTTTGTTGAGTATAGAATATCTTAGAGTAGAATAGAATAGAGTATCTTAAAATACACAGAGTCCCAGGATCTTTCTTTTCCTCACAGGGTCAGTAGGGCATAGGAGAAGAGGGGGAAAAGGGTGCTTGTGCTCTGCCAGCTGCTCAGGTGTGCAGTGTTGCAGGGAAAATAGTCAGAAGCCCCTTGGCCTGTGGTGGTTCTGCTGAAGCCTTTGTGCCGGCCACAGAGCGACTGGACAGGGGCCGGAGCTGCCGGGATCCCTGCCAGAGCGGTGCCTGGAGATGGCCTCAAGCCCTGTGCCGGGCAGGAAGGGCCATCCATGTCCTCCTGGCCGCGTGCTGCTGGCTGCCTTGCTGAGGGCTCCCAGGTGCCTCTGGATGGGGCTGCTCTGGAGCTGCTGTGGGACTGCGGTGCTGCTGCCGGGAAGCTTGGCCAGGCTGGGGGAGACCCTGAGGGTCTGAGGCATTGCTAAGCCCTGAGCAATTGGCTGGCAGAGGCCATAAGCAGCCCCCTGACAGCCGCCTTGATCCTGACAGCTGGCTGCTCTGGCGCTTCCAGGTCGGTGGCCCTTTGGAGGGACCCCCTGGAATCAGGCGTGGAACCCTGCTCCTGGCCTTTCAGGGCTGTGAGGCCAGCAGTTGTGGGGCTGGGCGTGTGCCCTCCCTGTGCTCCAGACTGGAGGCCCCTGCCCCTGAGCCTTAGGCATTCAGCTCCACTGCCTGATATCCAAGTCTTGTTCCTGTTGCTGTGGGGGAGGCCGAGTTCTGTGGCTTTAGGCCCCATTGAGCCAGAAGAGCAGCAGCTTTGAGCCCAAAGGGGCCACAGAAAGGCCCTCTTGGACCACGGACATTCCTGTCCTTCCCAGGCCAGGGACACATGAGAGTGCAGTGGGCACGTTCAGGGTGCCACGCTGGCTGTGCACTGGGCCACCTCCCTGTGCTGCGCACGGCTGCCTTTGCTTTGCTGCTCTCGCCCTTGTGTCGCCGTACTCCTTTGGCTGCCTGCAGCCCTATCAGGAGGCTGAAAGGCCCCGTCTCCAACATCTCCAGGGGGAAATGGAGCTCTCCCAGCCCTCAGCCCACGCTGTAAGCAGAGCAGAGCCTTTTCCCCAGCCCCGATGGCTTTCTGCCTGCTTCTGGCCCCTGGCCACCATGACCCTCTGCACTCGCTCTGAGTCACCTACAGCATGGCTGGTGCCTCTTGATTTGCTGACCCTGGCATGTGAGGCTCACTGAGGGAAAGGTGGCTGTCCCAATGCTGAGGGCACACGTGGCTCACTGAGCAGACTTGAGGCTTCCCCAGCAGCTTGCAGGTGCTTTATGTGTCATGTTACAGTGCTTGTGCTCCTGCCTCTTCCTGTCCCTCTTCTCACCCTCACCCAACCTGCACCCTCTGACCTACCTTCAAAAATCCCTGTTGCATCAGACACGGTGTCAAGAGCCCTCCTTCGGCTGCCGGTCGAGCGCACGTTACAACCTCCGGGCCTGAGAGCAGGGTGGGCTGGGGGAGCTGGTCTCTCAGACCATGAGGGAACGGCTCTCGACAGCACCTGCCCATGGACATTCCCCGCACCAAATAAAATCATCTCCAAGCTTAGCTAGTAAACTAGTAAGGTATAAACCATTAATTGCCTGGAAATCTGGCACTAGTCTCTAAGTTCCATTAGGTTTCTTTATTGCTGATGTAGCAGTATTAAATTTTGGCTGCCATTCTTCCAATAGTCCTGATGTCAGGGATTTAATTGATTGTTGGCTCTATTCCTTTCCTAGCTTCTAATCTTCAAGGGTATTGCTTTCTGACTACTGCCTTAACTCTTGTCTGTAGCTCAATTTTCATAGGGTCTGCTTGTTTTGATTTTCCTGGGCTATCAGTATCCCATACTCTTGGGTATACCTGATTCAATACTTCCTCTAACTAGTTCTTCTTGTTTGTTGGTCTGGTGTCACTTGTAAGTCCTACTGCTAAAACCACTCATTTGTCTTCAGGTACCTTCCATTGAAGTTTTGTTTTTCTAAACGCAACTGTTGCTTCCAAATTTTCAAGCAAATCCCTGCATAGGACAGATTTGGGTGAGTTTGGTAAATAAAGAAACTGATGGATTCCCATTTTCTTCTTGATTTTACATTGAAGTGGTTTCAGGAAGAATGCATTTTCTGGCTGCCCTATAGTTGCACCTAGTGCTTGAAGATAGTTTTCACTTTTGGGTATCAGTGCTTGATTCAAGAGTTAAAATGTGTCTCCACAATTAGTTAAAAATTCAACTTCTTTATTATTCTTTAGCTGTATTTTAACCGGTAACCTGCTAGGGTAAGAACTGCCAGTCTCGGTCATTTCTTATCATCTAGAGTGGCTGCAAGAGTTTTGTGTACTTTGTCTGCTAACTCTTGGCACTGGCCTTATTTCCAGTGTCCTGATTTCTTACAAGATGCACATTGATTTGGCCCCAGCTTGCTCTGTGGCTGCTTTGAACCTCCTCTGCCTCTGCCCTTTTCGTCCCTGCCTCTGCTTCATCCACGCCCACATCCGGCCTCTCCCTGGTGCCGATCCAGAGCTGCCACCATGGCTGCAGGGAGCTCTTTTTTATTTTCTCTCTCTTGATTATCATCCACTTTCTATGCTTTTCTCATTCATGCCTTTAAGTCTCTCTTGACAGGCTCTTTCAGCTTCTGAAATTTCTGCCTGACATCTGGGCTAGATTGCCCTGACATCAGGGAAACCCACTGCTGCTTTCCCATATCCGACCAGGGATGCAGGGCTGCGCATTTACATGCAGACTGCTCACAGCCTGCCCACAAAGTCAGTGGGTGACTTGTGCTGTCCCTCTGTAACGTTATCTATTACTGACCAAGTTATTGGTTTTGGAATGGCATTTTTTAATTCCAATGTGACTATGTCCTGGTATCTGGTTAACATTGCACAGCTGCCTGCATTGTTCGCGTCCCACAAAGGGCTTGCAGTAGGACACAGCTGGTCCATTGCACCTTGGAAGGCTCCACTAGCAATTTGTCCCTGCACACGTGCTCTGGCCACCTTGATCACCAACTCTCTTGCTGGTTTGGTTAGCTCTGTCAATATGAAATCACTATCACCTCAGTCTGGCTCTTGACTCTTGACTATGAACTCCAATCTTTTTGCTGCTTTGCTAGCGTTTTCTCTATCCATTTCAACTTTTTGCCACCAACTCTTGAGGTCACTAGTAGAGAAGCAGATGTTCACCCACATGGCTTCTCCTGGGGGACTCAAGACTTGCCTTAAGGGGGTGACTAAAGGCCAAGCTTTCTTGGTTTTATTCCTTGTGTTGGTTGTCACTGGGGGTCCCTGAAATTGTCCCCTCACCTGGATTATTCATCTCATCCTCACGGCCATTTGGCTTTCATTCAGGGGCCGGAGTGGTTGCCTGAGGTGGAGTGTACCCGTGCTGGCCTGGGCTAACTCAGCTCTAAGTCTTGGACACCTAGAACACAATCTTCCTGGTGAATTTCAGCCAATTTCAAACATCTCTGCCTTATGCTGAGTGCTAAATGACATCTCTTTCTTTTCTGCCTCTTATCTCTTTCCAAAGTTAGGACTAAAGGTCCCATGGGGCCAAATCAAAGCCACATTCCTTCTGACACTTGGCTTTATTCTTCAGGGTAAAAACCATGTCTGCGTATATCACTGGATCTCATTTTTATCCTTGTCTTAAAAATAACATCAACTGTAACAATGGATCATAACGTTCCATTAGGGGGTCACTTTTCACCACTTTCTAATTGATACTAAGCCTACCATTGGGTAAGAGTATTTCATCAGATTACCTTACATGAAAAATTACCCTCTGGGACTCCTCCCAAATCTTTCTCATCTGCTAAATTACATTCTAGTGGACTCTTTTTAATACCATTTTACTTCTTGTGTTATTCATTCTTCATGCTATCTAAATTTCCAAACGTAGCCAGGTGTATTAGTACTCCTTTTTTCCTTCTCTTTATCCCCTGTAGACTACAATTAACATACACAGGCTGTCTCCGAGTCACCCAGCACGAATATTGTTTTTTATAGTCCTAACCAGCAGTGAAAACAAAAGGATTCCACATTCCACACAATCTACAAGGAATTGGGGTATGATCGCACATAAAGCGAGTTTCTTAAAACACTGCCTAAAGTCATACTCAGGAGTATATACTCATGTAAACCTAGAGATCACAACCCTTGACTTTGGATGTAGTGTCTAAAAGCTTGGGTGACTGCTTTAAGTTGTTCAAACACTTCTCAAACTCAGACGGGATTGATGCTGTGCCCATTTCCCTGGGGTGTTCCGGTTCGTGTTTATTTATCAGTTATTGTAGAATGGTTTCTTTTCATGTACCCCGTATTTTCCCCAAGTTGGTTTACCCCTAGGTTTTGCCCTCCCTCAAAGCTGTCCCTCATGCCATTCCCCACTCTTTGTTCCAGCTCCTTCCCTGCCTCTCAAGATAATCCAGCTCTTTATTCCTGAACCTTCCCTGTCACTTTTGCCTTGGACCAATCCCTGACTGCACCACCCCTTTGGAATTCCCTATTGCTGGAAGCCCCACTGGCCCATGTGACCTACCCTCTCCTCTCATCTGTCCTAATTAGTGCCAAGCAACTGATGGAATCCCCTCCCTCCTCCCCTGCAGATTCCTTCTTGCTCAATCCTTTGTATCCGCCCCCCTGAGTTGTACCCCGATAAAATCTCATGCACAGAAGTGCTGGCGGCTCTATGCTGCTGAATCCTTCCCTTGGGATAAACCTTTGCCTGTGGAACCTCACAATCGAGGAGCCTCCTCCTTCTCTTTGGCCTGCTCCGTGCTGCAGTTAGTAGATCCTGAACCACTGAGCAGTGGCTCAGCAGGTTCAGCCGCAGGCAGAACCCACGCCTTGGCTGTTCCTAACTCCTGGCTCAGAGCTGCAGTTTTCCCAAGAGCCAGCCCGGGCTCCGCTGGGCTGCGTCCATGGGGAACCCGTCCCAGTGCCGAGACCGTGCTGCAGCGTGCCACCCAGGCCCCTTGCACACACTGCCTTCTGCCCTGGGACCGCCCCCAGCCCAGCCAAAGTGGCCCAGGCTGGAAGGAATGCCTAGCCCCCCCCCAGGTGTCTAAGACAGCCTGCACAGGATCTTTGGGAAGGGCTCAGACCAGCAGCAAACACTGCCCGGCTCTGTGGGCACAGTCCTATCCCCATATCTTTCCCTGTGAGCATTTGAATTACTAAATGAGAATCATTTGAAGGGAGGACATTTACATTTTCCATTTCAGAGAAGGCTTCTGCCTTCCTTAGCAGGCACCTCTCTCTTCAAACCAAGACAATTGTTTATCATCTTGCAGATGCGCAGTTGCTGGGGAGCCCCGTTTTACACCAGGGACCCGGAGAACCATTCCCAGCAATTGGGAAAATCCTAGGTGGTCCATCCACCCACAGATGAGGTCTCCAAATGTGCCCGAAATTGGGTCCAGCTCTTAGAGGCCTAAAAGAGCAAGTCCAAGTGACTTGATGATATTTTTAGCCCAGAAAGCCCTGCAGCTGATGGCACACTTCACAATCAGCAGGGGACACAGCTAGGCCAAAGCCCAGGCCTCTGCTGGGAGCCTTTCTCCTCAAATACCCTTCAAACAAACCTCCATGCAAGTCAGTTGGGAAAGTTTCTTCAAATGATCCATTTCTGGCACATGACTACACAGGGTTAAGTGAAAGATTCTAAAGCAGCTGCTGTGGAGTCAAAGAGCCAGCACTAAGAGTCCTTGTCATCTCTTTGTAGCTAAATGCCACTTTGGGGGATTTGAGGGAGTTTGGAACGAGCTAGAGAGCAGACCTCCGAGTTTTTTAGATGATGCCATTGCTTTTTCTTCACATCTACACAGACAGGAAGGGTGAGTTTGGCTCACATCTCCACCGCATGGCTCACAGGGCCGCAAGACTTGTAGTTACAAGAGCATTGAAGGATTTCTTGGCCAAGAAGACACGGCCAACAAGGATATTTGTGTTTTGGACCCAATCTCCAATATCTCGTCTTATGGAGTCGTGCTCTAGGGGTCTCTAGCTGGTCAGAGTGACCCCGAGGTATGTTAGAAAGTCTCTTTTCCCAGTTCGGTGGTTGAAGAAGGAGTCAGAGCTCTTCATTTCTCGGTCTCCAGGTTGTTTATTGTATCTTATCTATAAAATTCTTTCTCCTGTCTTTCGAGGTCCGCACAGCCAGACAGTCTAAGGCACTCTGCCTCCCGTGGGGCGGTGTTATCTTTTTATACTAAAAACAACTACGTGTACAATATTTGCCATTACTTTCCCATACCTATCATCTACGTTAGACAGTGAGCTTCTACTCTAAACCAGCCTAAAAGTGCCAACATCACAGCAGCAGATGGTGGCCAAGAAGAAGAAGGAGAAAGGCTGGACATGCCCAGATTCCTCATCTTCCCCCCTGAAGTCCCATTCTAAAACGCCCCAAAATCTATTTTTCCACTCAGTGATAAATTCACTGTCATTCTGCTTAAACCTTTGTGGCTTGTCATTCTTCCTACAAGGTTGGGAATTGTTTTTTCCAAGGGCTAAATCAAAGGCACAGGGGTCTGGGGCTCTGTGCCAAAGCCTCTGAGCCCTCTGACAGGGTCTCGAGTCCTGCAGGGCAGCCAGAGGAATTTCCTGGGTTCCCACATCCTGCTACAGTGTAAGCCTCCTTAGCCAATCATGCTATGACACACAAACTTACAGCACTGCATCCTAAACTTCTTGTTTACCACTGTAACTGAGTTAATTTTTTCTAGATCTTGAACTCTGAAACTCTAAACTTTCCTCCACTTCAACTTTCCTCCCCGTGTCTCTGCTATAATAAACTAGAAATCCACATTCTCGCTTCTAGCACCTAAGTTTGGGAGCCCTTTCCAAGGTCTCCGATCAAATCCTGTGTTTAATTCAAAGCTTTGCTGACAAGACCAAAGGTCTGAGATTTCCCTGCATTTGGATTTCCAATAACACTGATGCTGTTAGTTCCAGAGTGCCCAGGGTCCCTCTTGGAAGTCAACTCTGGTAGGAACAAAGCGGCTGCTGGGTGGCTGCTTGTGGCCTCTGACAGCCCATTGCTCAGGGCTTGCCAGCGCCCCAGCCCCTCAGGGGCTGCCCCTTCCCGGCCAAGCTGCCCGGCAGCAGCGCCGCAGCCCCACGGCAGCTCCAGAGCAGCCCTATCCAGAGGCGCCTGGGAGCCCTCAGCAAGGCAGCCAGCAGCACACGGGCAGGAGGACACGGATGCGCTTCCTGCCTGGCACAGGGCTTGAGGCCATCTCCAGGCACTGCTCTCACAGGGATCCCCGCAGCCCCGGCCCCTGCCCACCCGCTCTGTCACCAGCACAAACACTTCAGCAGAACCACCACAGGCCAAGGGGCTTCTGGCCATTTCCCCTTGCCCACTGCACGCCTGGGCATCTGGCTGAGCACAATCATCCTTTTCCCTCTCCTCCCCTATGCCCTGCGGACCCTGGGCAGCAAAAGAAAGATCCTTGCAGTCTGTGTATTATAACAGTCTCTATTTACATTGTAAAGGAAAAGAAAAAATGAAAAGAGCAATCTTGAAGAAAAAGAAAATTCCGCCTGACTCAGGAGGCCCCAGCAAATAGAGCTTCTGGGATCAGCTCTCCACAGAGCTCCGGCCTGGCAGGCAGGCAGCCGAGCCATGACAGACGAGTCCTTGTCTTCCATGCCCTGCGCAGATGATTTCGGAGCCACTGGAACCTCGAGATGGCAGCCCGCTCTCCTGACTTGAAGATGCACAGTGTTTGAATTGCCAGGCTTCCGACGGCGAGGCTGATGTCTTCTGTTTTGTCTTCAGGGGCTGCGAGAGAGAGGGACAGAGCCACGATCAGAAGCTGGAGCTGCAGGGAGCCGAGGAGAGCCCCCTGCCAGGGCCATCCCAGCGGGCTCCTGCCATGGCAGGGAGGGAACAGGGAGCAAGGGGATCAGCCCGAAGCTGCTGGCCACCAATGGCCCACGTGGCCCTGAAAGCTCCGTGTGCTCTCCCCACGGGAGCAGAGCACTCCGCAGCCAGGGCAGGGCTTGCAGCTCTCCCCCTGGCAGCCCCCGGGTTCAGCCCGCTGCCCTCACTCACTCACCGCTGCAGATCAGCTGCAGCTCTTGCTGCTGCCCCCTCAGGCGCCGCCCGGCCATGCCTGTGAACACAGAGCCTGTCACGGCCCCAGCGGCACAGCTCCCTGCCAGCGGCGCTGCCGGCGCTGTGGCCACACGGGCTGCTGGCCCGGCAGGGCTCAGCCCGGGCCCTTGCCGCATGCTGCCGCCCCAGGGCACGGCTGCCAGAGGGCGGCAGCAGCAACGCCCAGGCCAGGCGGGGCTCCACGGCGCCGGGCCGGGCTGGCGCTGCCGGGGCAGCAGACGGGGCCGGGGCCGAGCTGCGGCGGGCCGCGAAGGGAGAGGGCAGCCTGGGCTCATGGCTCACCCATGAGCCTGATGGCTGTTTTGCGGAGAAAAGAAGAGAACCCCACATTTTTGTAGAAGTTGAAAAGCTGGTATTGTTATTACAGCGCTGGACGCATGTGGAGATTGTTCTCCTAAGAAAAGGCATGCGTACCTCTGAGAACTTCAGGTCTCTTTTTATCTCTCTCTCAAATACATACGCATACAGTTTCACAATAGGGTCATACATGATCATTTTTATGGGTTTCAAGTGACATTTACTGCTAGTTCCTTTTTATCAGAAAAAATTCCGAGGTCAGGTTGACTTGCCCTTACAGCAGTTCCTGTCTCTCTCTATCAACTTCTGTCTCCCCCCTTTATCTCTGTCCTTCACTGAAGTAACTTCACTGAGCTTAGGCCTTGCAATCTGGCTGAATAACTATGGTTTCTAACCACAGACTCAACTCAAAAATGTACATTTCACCTAAATTAAAATGGATTTCTGTCCTGGAAAATTTTTGCTTTGCCTCAGCGTCCTGATGGGATTAGAGTACACTGTGCACCAGTGTTGACAAAAGCCTTGTATATCTATGGCTCTGGTGTGTCAGGGATCCACACAGCCCAAGAGACACAATTTTCCCTGGCCTCCACCTGTCTAGAGGCAGGGCCTCTCTAGTCCTGGCTACCGTTCCCTCCCTGGGTGTATGTTCTGGATGTTCCTTCAAGGAGATCTGACATATCATCCTCCCTTCTGCTATACCTGGCAGCTCGGTCACAGGGAGCTGGGGTTTCATTCATTTGGGTGGAAATCTCTCTTCTAGTAGGTTCCTCTTTTAGCTCTCATACCCATGCTGCTAGGACAGAGATGAGTTTTCCATTCCACCCTCTCATGTCTTGCCCATGTTCATACAGGAAGAACCACAGGTCCACTCGTGGGGTGTACTCCCTCTCCCTAGCTGGGGTTGTTGGGCTCTGACACTGGGGCCTCTGGTTTGCACTAGTGCCACATGGGAACTGTCCTTGCTCATCTCCTTCCTCATCTTTTCTCTGAATTTTTCCTGTTCATCCTTGAGACAACCACAGCAGAGACATGAGTGTGCATCAGGCCATGGACGATGGTCTCATCATTCCTGAGTTTGCTTGCTACAGAACTCACTGTCTCTTGGTCATCCACGAAATGCTTTGTTCCCATGAAGCTGGAGTATTCAGATGGCCCCTGTTGTGAACGGCTCCACCACATTTGCACTGTGCACCTGACCTTGTCAGGCTCAATGTGTTGTCCATTCCCTGCAAAACGTTATCTCCAATACGGCCATTTGTTTTAGTGTTGGAGGTCAGAATTTTTCCTTTATTTTTCTTGGGCAGCACCCACCCCTCTGCCCCCTCCAGCCCCGGCCCCAGTGGCTGCTGGCTGCCTCACAGGGCTGTGTGGGCAGGGGAGGCCAGTGCTGGCCACAGGGACAGCCCGGTCAAGGGGCTGAGTCTGCACCAGCTGCACCCTCCTGGCACTCTCCAGCTGGCAGAGGACAGGAGCAGAGCAGCCGAGCACCTGCGCCGGGCCCTGCAGTGCTAGGACAGCCCACAGGAGGCCCTGCAAGAGGCGGCCATCAGGTTCATGGGTGAGCCACGAGCCCGGGCTCTCTGCCTGCCCCACCCTCCTTAGCACCACCCAGCCCCACCCTTCCCCACCTTGCCCAACCTCTGTCTGCCCAGCCCTGCCCAACCCCACAGTGCTCTGCCCCGCACTGCTCCACACAATCCAGCCCCTCCCTACCCCACTCTGCTCACCCCTGCGCCATCCTGCCCCACCCTTCTCTGCCCCACCCTACCACACCTTGCACCAGCCTGCCACACCGTGCCCCTCCCCTCCCCACCCTGCTGCAGCCCGGCTGTACCTCACCATGCTCCACCCTATACTGCGCCATCCAACCCGGCCCTGCCCTGCCCCACCCTGCCCCACCCTGCCACAGCTCGGCCCTATCATTGCCTGGGGGTCTTTGCACAAATCACCAACGGGATGGGACTGCTGGGGAACGCGTCTTGAGCTGTTCATTTTCCAGCATCAGTCTCATTACATGGTTATGACAATGGGAAAATGCCAGCAGCTCACATCTGTCGCAGACGTCTTTTGTGAAAAATCCTTTCTTAGGATTTTTCTCCTTTCTGAGAAGCTGCAGTTTCAGCAACAAGATGTAAACAATGATTATCTGCTGATGTAGAATGCAACAGGTCCACCTGTGATTAGCCCCTCTTAGATGTTTATAATTAATGGCCAATCAAGATGGAGCTGTCTCGGACAGGGTCTGAGAGAGCTGCCTGTGTTATCATTCTTTTCTATTCTATTCTTAGGAGAGCTAGCTTCTGAGGAAACCTTTTCCTTTCTTTTCTTTTAGTATAGGTTTAATGTAAAATATATATATAAAATAAAATAATAAATCAAGCCTTCTGAACATGAAGTCAATATTCTCGTCTCTCCTTTCACCTGAAAACCCCTGTGACCACAGTCACACACATCCCCAGAAGAAAACAAAGAACTTCATGTTAGAATTTACTTTAAAAGTTTTTGACTAATCACACAAAGCAGAAGCATATTGACAAGAGTTCTATCCAAGCACTGTAAGCACATGTACCTTCAGTCAAACAATGCTCGCTTATTTTGAATATAATACCTGCTTGTAAGCATTAACATACAATCCACAGGGCTCCATTATTAAGCTTAAAACTTCCTAATATCTTGGTAGATAAACTTTTCTGTAGCTTAGGGAGGTATTCTAGCCAAGCATTAATACTCAGACCATTGTCCTATTTGTCCGTAGTTTTCTACTTCTTATAAAAACTTTCTGCTGACAAATCTTATGGCTACTGCCTAACTCTAATCGCACTTCTGCTGTCTCTGAGGCCTGCCTTTTGTAGCATTCCTAAAACGCTCTGATTTTCAGGATTCCCACAGGCCCCAGCCCCGCCTGCTGTCCCCGCAGCGCCAGCCGTGCCCTGGGGCGCCGTGGAGCCCCGCCTGGCCTGGGCATTGCTGCTGCCGCCCTCTGGCAGCCGTGCCCTGGGGCGGCAGCATGTGGCAAGGGCCGGGCTGAGCCCTGCCGGGCCAGCAGCCCGTGTGGCCACAGCGCCGGCAGCGCCGCTGGCAGGGAGCTATGCCGCTGGGGCCAAAATGAACTCTTTGTTCTTAGAGATGGCCGGGTTACCCATGATGAAGGAGCAGCAGGAAGAGTTCCAGGATCTCAGTCAGGGTGAGTGAGGGCAGCGGCCTGGCCAGGCGAGCTGCAAAGCCTGAGCAGGGAGCTTCAATCCCTGTCCCACGTGCAGTGGGAAAAACTCCACTGCAGAGGAGGATGTGTCAGGCCTGATTCCGGGCTGGAGGGATGAAAAGGACAAAATGCCCATCCTTTTAATGGAGGGGATGGCCTGAATGTGGGAGGCCTGCCTGCCCTTCCCACTGGAGCGCCATGCTGAGATACCCTGAGAGCAGCCCAGTGCTCCTCGCTCCTCTCTGCTGACCTGCGAGTGTTTCTCTGCTTTCAGGATAGCCCTGGCTGTGTCAGGGCTGCTATGTGGACATGAGACAGCCGGTCCTGTCCCGCTGGGTCCCAGCAGTTCCTTGCAGCGGCCCTGCACCCACGCCAGGATGCTGGCCAAGAGAGGCCCTAGAAGCTGAGGCAGCTGATTTGAAGCTTTTGCAGATCCACACAGGGGATGGCCGCACACAGGGGATGGCCAACAGCTGTCCTGAGGGGTCTCCCTAATTCAAAGAAATCGGCAGACAAATGCATTGTCCGCCAAAAGCCCTTTTATTGAGCTGGCAGGAGGGCAGGGTCTGCACCCGACTAAAATGCTTCTCTGCCACATGTACATTTCAGTGGGATGATGTCAGAAATTGATCTCAAAATTACCATCCATCTTGACTCTGCTGAGGTGATTCGATAGGCAGGGCGTTAGAAATACATTCTGTCAGGTTCCTGTACTTGAAGCTGATGTCCAGGCGCTGGCCAGGAGTGGCCTCCATGCCCTAAAGCAGCACTTCTTCCTCATGGCTTCCCTGCACAGGGCTCATTTTACACTTGCCCTTAGTTCTTCTGGTGGAATGTGTCTAAAGCTTTTTGTCAAGTCCCTCTCCTGTCAAGTTAGGCCAGCCAGGTTTTTCTTATGCTAACTGGTGCTAAGTGCTTGTGTAGGTCTGTGCCAAGTACTTGTTTACTTATGTGAATTGCTTGTGCTTATGTCAAACAAAGGCCTTGTTTCATTCAGCTCTTCTCTTTATCCTGATGCAAATTCTTTTGCAAGATCCTCTGGACAGTTCACAGTACATATGTACTGTTCTGCTGCTGTTTTAATTTTCTACCAAATCCATAGGTTTATGATGCTTCAGAGGAGGGTTAATTTTTTTAAAATTAGAACTGGTTTGCTGAGGAAGCTAAAAATCTGAGGAGCTGTTGGTGGTTCCAGATTTGTCCATCACAAGACAACATCTGACTCATGATGTTCTCTTTCTTTCTCTCTTTTGGTGATGATTTCGATAACAACTTTGATACCGGATTTGAGTGTCCATCAGGCTCTGTGAGATGCATTTTTGACTTCTGCCACTAGCCATTCTATATTAGGCTGGTAGGGCATTTGCTTTAGAATGTGAGCGTCCCGTGCAGTTTGGAATCTGGGCACTTGGTGATACCCATCATGTGCATTCTGCAGAATCTCAAGAGAAGTTCTTGTGTGGTGCAGCTGAAGTCGCATCCACTTTTGGTTGTTGTGAAATTACAAATAGAGAAGTTAGTACCATTAGGAGTTTCCTTAAAAGACTCTATTGTAATAGTTGTGCAAGCAGATCTCACACAGGCACAGCCCCTTCCCACATAACACACCTGTGATTGTGCACGGGTAACTGGGCTCATTTCAAAAATACAACTGCTGCCCTCAGCATGCAGACACCGATCCTCTCTTTCAAGCACCGCATTTTTGCACACAAAATTCAGTGCGTCCCTTGGCACACATGCTTTGATACTAAGAGTTTGTCAGCTTCTAGTTTTCTTGTTGAAAATGGCCCAGACATTATGCTGAATGGGTCTGACAGTTATGTGAGTTCTTATAACTCCAAGGGCCAAAATTGGAATGACACGGTATTTTTTTTCATTCTTAATGGTTAATACAAAAGACTGCAGGGTTTTGTTCATTCTATGTGAAATGGACCAATTGCAACCAAGTGTGGAAGTCTTTTTCAAATTGCTTTGTGGTTTCATTTTTAGCCATGATTTAGTTAATTCTTGTGGCAATTTCCCCAGCTCTCCTTTTTTGAAGTTTTCCTGAGATTACAGACCATAGCCACACACAGTTGAGCTTGTAAACATTGAAATGCTTAAGAAATGTTACTCTGTAGTTTTCCCATAAAGCCAACAACTGCTTGAAAATCCTGCAGTGTATTGTTGGCCAGGGTGGTTAATAGGTTAGCTGCCAGGCTTTGGGTATGGGCAAGAGACAGCAGGGTTGATCTGAGAGGAGTTTGTATCTGTCCAATAAAAGAACTCACAGTGCTTACTGTCTTGAATAAGACTTCTTAATCAATAGAATTTAATACTCCCAGTTCAGACCCAAACCATCCCCTTAAGTCTTTTTCATACCTATGATTTGGTGTCTGGGAATGTATCCACAGCTCCCATTCTTTTAGGCTTTGCTGTATGAGTGGGCAGAATTGCTGTTTAATTATGGAAATATTAGCTTGTACTCTTCACCTCCAGCTTTTTCAGAGAGTACTGTGGATTTAGAGGCAACAATTCTTCATTTGTTTGTCTTACCCCAGAGTGAAAGACTCTATTATTTCACATATGGGTCCTATTCTACGGAGTTGTTTGCTGATGTAAAGTTGTTTGTTTTGATTTTAATTTTAAATGTCTGTGGTGTGACCCATTCCGTTTCGCTCCTTGTTGCATACCCAAGGCATGGTAAGTGGTTTCTTCAGATACATTGCCAGCCTTTAGGGAGGCATTTCGGAAACCTCCAGAAACCTTACACTGGCCCCTGGTAGTATTACAAAGGATACTTTACCAAGTTCCCAGTACAAATAGTTGAGTTTCCTGAGTACCTCAGCCCATTAGAGGATGCAGTTGAGCTATTGGATTCAATGCATACTTGGGTTGCCATCACATGGTCATGGAATTGGGCATGATATACCCAAACAGGCTGATTGTGCTCCTGGCTACCCCTCCAACTTGACACGTTACTATTTCTGATGGCCTGAAATATCCCAAGAATGAAATTCAATTCTCAAAAGCAGATCCTGTATGAGACCTGTTCCATGTAGTAAGGGTACAAGCAGGACAATTTATAACTCTAGTCCCACAATAGCTGCCGGTTGGAAACAATATTTGTTGGGTCAGATTGCTGGCGGGCTCCATTCCTGTATCTCTGTGCGATGATGGTCCTCCCACCCCACCTGTGCACCACAGAAGAAGGGAACTATCTTGGCTAGGTTATACTCTCCCATTTTAATTTGTATAGGGCAAAAATCCTGATAGGATTCACATGAAAATGAATCCACACACTGCTTGTTAGAAAGGTCGCAGATGCGCATGATCACTCGGGCAATCTTCTCTGAAAGAGGTTGGTCAGTTTCCAATTTACAAGCCATCAAGATCTTGCTTTCATGTGGGACAAGAAAGGCAAGCATGGAGTCAGGGTTTCCTCAATCTTTAACTGCTCAGTCATTAATCCTTAAAATGGCATAAAGTATTTTTACCTTTTTAATCCCTTTTAGCCAGTTAGGTCCTGAATATTTTTGAGTGTTCCATCTACCAGGATCTTGCAGGCCAAGGAGATCATTATGGTAGTGACAGTCATCTGCTGTGGCTTGGATTCTGATTAGAAGTATCGGGAAGACAATGATCATGTGAAATGTATCTTGGTTTCTCCTGTTCTTTCTGAGGTCCACTTTTGGACTCCACTTGCCTTTTGCAGAAGTATTTTATTTCTGGAATAATGTATCCAAGAGATTAATGCTTTAAGCTTTAAAGGCTGTGTAAGTGATTAAAAGTACTAAATAGACTCCTTTCCATTTTGGGATAAGAGGCTTTCTACCTGGTCTACCTGGTCCCCAGGTTGGATTGTGGAGAGGAGCATCCTCTTGCTCAAAATGTGTTGGTTTATTTTCTGCAGCTGTAGTGTTAGTTGGACAACATGGTTCTGGAGATACCCCTCTCCACCTTGTACAGTATCCTCCCCTTGCTAGTTTTGCTTCCATGGTCTTCTGTACAGTATTTCAAAGGGATTCAGATTTTGTTTTGCTCTTGGTCTTATCAAATCCATTATAAAGCCAAAGGCTGGGCCTGGGGCCAAGGTATGTTGGGTCTGGTACAGTTTTGACTATCTGTTGTTTGGCTGGATAATTCATCTTTTCCACCTGGCTACTGGCCTGGGGCCAAAACAGTGTGTGTAGGTGCCAGTTGATTTGGAGATTATTGCAAAGTTGCTGTGAAATATTTGCTAGGAAACATGGTCCTCAGTCAGAGGAGATGTCTAAAGGCACTCTGAACCAGGGCATGATATTGTTTAACAAAATGTTGAAAACTTTGGCTTTTTTTGTTTGGGTTGGGAATGCCTCAGGTCATGCTGAGAAGGTATCAGTTAAAGGCAGAAGGTATTTATACCCCCCTTTTCTTGGCAATTCAGAAAAGTCAGCTTGCCAGTGCTGTCCAGGATATTGTCCCTTGTCTACTGGGCCAAGCTCAAGTCTAGTCCTGGTTTGTGGATTGGCTCTAAGACGTTATTTCACACCCTTGGGTTACCTGCTTTACACTAAAGTACGGGTTGCATCTTACTGTTGTCCTTATCCAATAATTATGTAAGACATCTCCTTCCCAGTGTATACAATTATGTTCATCTTTAATTAGTTTTCATGATGTTCTTTCTGGCATAACTCTCTCTCCCTGAGGAGTTGAAAAAAACACAGTGTTTTCATTCTGCTTGCAAATTCTTTGTTAATTCTAGATCTTTCTGATTATACAGCATACATCATTGTCATATTGTTCCTTACCTTTGGGAATTAGTGCCTGAATCTCAGCATGGCTTTGTTGTGCTACTCTTTTTGCAACCTGTTCCCTCTTTTGGGGTCGGTTTCTCCTTTCTGTTGTCCCTTTCAGTGCAGAATTGCAACCTCTTGAGGTAGTAGTACTGCCTGCAGCAATTTTAAGATTTCTTCTGAATGCTTCAACTGCTTTCCTTGAGCTGCCAATAGTCCTTTACCTTTCTAAACTGCTTCATGGGCATCTATTACGCTGAAGGCATTCTTGGAATCTGTTCATGTATTAATCCTTTTTCCTCAGGCTGGTCAGAGGGTACGGGTTAAAATGATTATCTCTGTCTTCTGAGCTGACTTGTGTAGGGCTTCTATCCCCTATTGCTCCGTGCTAATTGTATATCCTGATTTTCACTGATCTGCTCTTACAAAGCCACTCCCATCTGTGTACTGAGATTCTGCTCTTGGAATTGGGGTTTCTTTAAGATCTGGGCAGCTGGAATAAAGTGGGCTGAATGGTTTTGATCCAGTCATGCTACAAAGGCTCCTTGTCTGTCTAGTGAGTAGTTGGGAATGGTGCTGGGTTAACTAGAGAAGAGATTTGTTTTGTAACGCTGCATTGTTCCACCAAAATTGCCTGATATTTAAGGAATCTGGAGAGGGAAAGCCAATGCCCATCCTGTTGGTCAAGAATTGCTGCTACTGGATGTGAGATAAACACAATTATTTGTTGACCTAGAGTGAATTTCCAGGCTCCTTGGATGTCTGAAATAAGAGCAGCAACTGCTTACAGTCAGGCTGTCCCCTACTTACTTCATCCAGTTGTTTTGAAAATGATGCTATTGCTCTCTTCTATGGTCCAGCTGTTTGAGCTAGTGCACCTAATGCCATCCCTTGCCTCTCATAAGAGAAAAGCTGAAAGGGTTCCAAGACATCTGGCAAGCCCAGAGCAGGTGCTCTTCTCAAGTCCTCCTTTAGCTTTTGAAGGCTTTCTTACTTTTGGGTGTCCATTTCAGGTCTCTGGGATTGTCTTCTAACAGCTGCTACAGTGGCTCAACCAGCAGCCCAAAGTCACTACCATGGTTAATACAGCATCCAGTCATTCCCAGAAAGGTTCTCAGTTCTTTGGCATTAGTAGGGAGTGGGGTTCGGTTATGGTCCCTTTGCCATCCTGTCTTAGTCCCTGCTGCGCTTGGGATATTTTGTATCCTTGGTAAATGACTTCCTGTTTGATTATTTGAGCTTGATTTCTGGATACCTTGTATGCACTTAATCCCAGGTCATTTCAGAGGCTTACTGTCCATTCCAGTCTTTTTAAGTTTCAGTGGCTAAAAGTAGATCATCTACCTATTATAACACAATTCCATTTGTGGACGGGCTTACCCAACTTTCAAGGTCCTCAGCAAACTGTCTTCCAAACGTGGTTGGACTATTGTTGAATCCTTGTGGTCCTCCAGTCCAGGTAATGTGACTTGTCCTTCCAGTCTCTGCGTTTCCCCATTCAAAGGCAAAGTGGTTTTGGCTGCCAGGGTCCAAGGGTATACAGAAGAAAGCATCCTTGAGATCTGAAATGGTAAACCATCCATATTCACCTTTTAGTTTGATTAGCAAAGCATATGGATTTGCAAACACTGGGTGGAGATCTCCAGCTATTTTGTTAATATAGCCTGTAGGTATTGAACCAGACTGTAGTTCAAACCATCAGGCTTTTGTATGGGTAAAATGGGTGTATTCTATTCAGATTCACATTCCAGTAACAACCCAAATTTTAGAAAATTTTCTATGATAGGCTTAACACTTTTTATTTTTTCCACCTTAAGTGGATATTGTTTAATTCTTATTGGTCATGTTCCAGGTTTAAGTTTAATGATTACAGGTTGTGCTGCTTTGGCCTTACCAGGGGTCCCATCCACCCAGACTTTAAGACAAACCTGACTAAGAACTTCTTCTATGTCTCTTCTGATTCGGAAAATCTGTAAGGAGAGCTAGACTTAGAACATGATATTTGTTTGTCATTGACTTTGATCTGTACTCCTCCAGGGGTAAACTACATTTCAGCCTGTTGGAACATGTTACAACATTCTCATGTCTCCAACAAATCCTTCCAATGAGGCGTTTTGGGAGGCGTAGGCATATCTAGGATCTGATGTATTCCTACTGTGTTTCCCAGTTCATAAGATCGTGGTTTTAAAAAGGATACCTTCTGCTGTTGACTTGTGGTTCCAATAACATTCACAACTTTACCAGGATCAATTTCTTCCAATTTTATATCTAACACAGAATGTGTTGCACCCGCATTCACCAGACATTTCATTTTCCTCATCTTTTCCCCCAGTTCTCTTTGGACCAGAGTGTTTTCTGGGGGGATGCCCTCCAGCCAACCCTTGCATTGATTCAGTTCTTCAACCACCTTGGCTTTGAGTTGCAGGCAGTCTCTCTTCCAATGCCTTTCTTTCTTACAATAGGCACATGGAGTGGTCCAGAGTTTAGGGATAGGTTTCTGCCCACCCCAGCCATTTCTTTGTCCTGAGTGTAAGGAGTAAAAAGTCGTCCATTTTTAAAAGTTAGAGAGTCAACAAGTTAAACCAATTGCTACTAAGTTCGATCTTTAATTACTTATTGTTAATAGTTTGATGTTGTAATTACCTGTTGTTAATAGTTTTATTCTTTAATTACCTGTTGTTAATAGTTTAATTGTTAGAAACCCCTCTCGGGTACCACCCCTGCTGCTTCCTGGAAAATGGCACCCGGGACTGTGAGGAGGGAGTCACGTCAGAGCTTGGATGCGAATGTAGAAACACTTGGCCAAGTCCAGCAAAGAAAACCCCTAAAACAACGAGCCACCACAGAATTAAACAATCTAAGTGACGTCTAAGGGTAAGCAACTGAATCCAGGGTCTGCTAAGACCTTTGAACCTCTCACCCTAACCCGGAGATGTCAGCTAGAAAGTAGACCTCAAATGTTAAATCTAAAATGGGAATCTCCTGGTGCTCTGGCGAGGACGGAAGCTCCGGCTCTGCCTGCGCACCAGCGGACAGAGCTGCACACCTCCTCCTCCCTGCCACTCCTGGCAGCAGTGGCGGTGGCGTGCGCACGACCCGTCGAGCCCCCACCCAAGCTGACCTTCATAAAGGCATTAAAAAGGAGAGAAATCTCCTGCCCTTTTCATTTATTTCAGCAAGACCTCCCAGCTGATTCCAATGTCTCCTACTTGCTTCTGGCTTGGATGGCCCTGTTCAGAAGGTCTTGTAGGATTCCCACAGATCTGGGCTGTTGCCATGGCTCGGTTCTTCTCTCTTTCAGTCCTTCAAGCCCGGAGGCAATGTGCCAGCCCATCCTGCTCTGACCTGGAAAATTAAGCCGAGTTTCCCCAAAGAGCTCAAGAATTAGGGACATCTTCTGGATCCAGTGAACCAGTATCCCAAGAACAGCACATGGAGACACTAAAGATGACATCACTGCTCAGCGCTGCTGGAAGTCCTGGCACAGCTGATGCTGGGTACAGTTCTTGTGGCTTCAGCCCTCTCCCTGCCTGTCCTGTAGACAACTCCCTCCCTCCAGCCCTCATACACTGCCCATCACCTTTATTTCTCTCCACTCTCCCTCCCTTTTGATAGCTCTGCCCTCAGCCTGTCCATCACCATTTTCTCCCTCCACTCTCCCTCCCTGTTGACAGCTCCCTCCCTCCAGCCCTCAGACACTGCCCATCCCCTTTTTTCCCTTCCAGCTCATCTCTTTGCTTTGCCTTTCATTAATAAACAGTTTGGCTTCTTCACTTTGCCTGCATCCCTGTGGAGCTGAAGCAAACCCGGGGCCCTGGGACGCATAGACCCCTGCTGCCGTTCTCTTCCAGGCCCTGTTTTGTGCCCAGACCCAGAGGAACAAGGGCAGGTCAGGCTGGAAAGGTGCCTGTGCTGAAGGTGCAGTTCCACAGCACCGTGCAGTTCCAGATCTTGCTGAGCACCTCAGAGTTCCTGGATTTTGGAAGAGACAACCTGAATATGCTGTGAACCCAGCTGTGAGGGATTCCATGGCAAGCATCTATGGAGGGTCACTGAGCTTGGAATGCTGGAAGTTTTCAAGAATATCTTCCTGAAAGCACAGCAGTGCTCCTTCCCTGCACAGGATGAGGAAGAGGGCAGAACCAGAGACCATCCAGGCTTAGCAGGGAGCTCTGGGTGTGCCTAAGGGCAAATGAAGCAGCAGCACAGTGCCCGAGACTCGGATGTGTGACCATGCCGGTGCCCGGAGTGCTGTCAGGCAGTGCTGGGATCCTGGCTGTGCTTCTGGTCCCCACAAGTGAGGAATGGCAGCCCTAGGCTCAGACCCAGTCAGAAAGGCAAGCAAGGGAGACCAGAGGGAGGGCACCCTTCCAGTTTCTCTTGGGCATGGCCGCAAAACAACCCCTGCTGCTTCTTCCTCTGCCTGTGTTTGGGCTGTGCTGGTGGCAGAGCCAGCCAGGTTGGGCTCTGCATTCCAAAGCCTGTTGGGAGCGGGCATGAAAAGCACTGTGTGCACAGCAGAGAGTCCTGGAAGGTGCTGGCAAGAGCGTCCTACAGGAACAGGGCTCTGGTCCCTGGCTGGGAACAGCCTGGTTTTGGTGCTGTGAGCACAGACAGGAGTTAAGGCAGGTGAAGAGGCAGTGGGCAGCTTGTGTTTGTGGAGGGCCTGGGGCTGCACATCTGAACCTGCACCTGGAAACTCACTTGGGGGAATAGGAGCTAGAGCTGGAGTGACTGTCCTGAAAGGACCTGAAGTCATTCAGCCTTAACACCAAAGGCCAAGGGCTGTTTGGCCACTTTCCCTTCCACACCGCACGCTTGAGCAACTGGCTCAGAGCAAGCAGCCTTTTTCCCCTCTTCCCCATTGGCCTGAAGACACTCTGCACCAAGAGAAAGCTCCTGGACACCCGACTATGCAACAACAGCAATTTAATGTTCCTCTAGTGGGTGAAGGGAAAGGAAGTGCTGGCAGAGGAGAGCTGTTCCCCGCAGGCTCAGGTGGCCCCAGCAGACGCAGCCTCCCGGATCCGTTCTCCGCAGCGCCACGGCAGGACACTCAGCCACGGCCACACAGGAAAGGCCGTGACTTCCAGAGGCGGCGCAGTTGGTCTCGCATCCTCTGCACTCAGGAGGAGGGAACGCTCCGTACAGCTAAAAGGATGTACAGAGCTTGAAGCGCCAGGCATGAGATGGCAGGGCTGCTGTCATCCGTCATGACCTGAAGGGCTGCAGAGAGAGAAACAGAGGCACAGTCAAAGGCTGGATCAGTGGGGAGCTGGGCAGAGCCTCCAGCCTCGTCCATGGCACGCAGCTCCTGGCACAGCCTGGAGGAAGCAGGAGCCAAGAAGGATGAGCTGGCAGCTGCTGGCCAGGAATGTGCCGCAGGCCCCTGCAAAGTGTCTGTGCTGTGGCCACGCTGCCCTTGGGGCACGCAGGGAGCGGAGCCATCGGCGGGCATGCCAGGGAGGGCAGCTGCGAGCGGCAGACCCCGCCAAGAGCCCGCGGGCCTCACTCACCGCTGCAGATGATGCGGAACTCCGGCTGCCACCCTGTCAGGTAGCACCCGGCCATCCCTGGGGAACACAGAGCGTGTCCTGCCTTCAGAGCCACAGCTGCCGCACACGGCCACTGCCAGCCCTGAGGCCACACGCCCTGTTGGCCCGGCAAGGCTCAGCCCAGGCCCCTGGTGCACGCTGGTGCCCCAGGGCACGGCTGCCAGAGGGCGGCAGCAGCAATACCCAGGCCAGCGGGGGCTGCCCATGCCCACGCCCGGATCCTGCTGCCGGCACAGCAGGTGGGGCTGAGGCCCAGCTGCGGCAATGGGGCGGGGCGGGGATGGAGCCAGGCTTGGGACTCACCCATGAACCTGACGGCCGCCTCTCGCAGGGGCTCCTGTGCGCTCCGCAGGTACGGAAGGGCCAGGCGCAGGTGCTTGGATGCTCGGCTCTTGTCCTCTGCCAGCTGCAGAGAGCGGCAGGGCAAGGAGGGGAAGGGTTGATGGGGGCCCTGCCCCTGGGCCGGGCGCTCTCTAGGGCCAGCGCCACTGGCCCTGCCCAGAGAGCCCTGAGGCGCGACCAGTAGACGAAGGCGCCGGGCTCGGGACGGGGCGGAGGGCCCACACCGCGCTTGGGGCTGGAGGAGCCTGGAGAAGGGCCCGCACGGCCCAGGGAAGGGAGCAGCGTGTGGGGCGCAGGCTGGTGCCCCTGCCTGCGGCACTGGGCAGGAGCCACAGCCGCCAGCCCCACAGACTGGGCGCCGTGGGCAGGCGGCTTCTGCAGGCATCGGGTTGGGGATTACAGCCTGTCCTTACCAAGCGCTCAGCAAATCTCCACATCTGATCGGTCTTCAGCAGCTACTTGAGATCCTTCCTCTTCAGGACCCTTAGTGCAGAAAGCAGCGTTTCCCGAGAGGCCTGCAGAACAGCAGAGAGCCAGAGATGGCAGCGCAGCCCAGGGCACAGGAGCTGCATCTCTGTGCCCAGGCCAGGAGGAGGCTGGAGCCCGTCAGGTGCCAGGGCGTGGGGAGACAGCTGAGCCCCGTGCCATGGGGACGCCCAGGAGGCCTCACCTGTGCCACAGGCCGGTCCTCATGGTGGCAGTGGAAGAAGAGTGGGAGCAGGCTCTGGCTCACATGCTTCTTCAGGGCCTTTTCTCCCTTTGCCACTACCCGCGTGATCACCTCTTGGAAGAGGCTAATGGAGAGCAGCTGCACAAGGCTGTTGTCCTGTTGGAAAGGAAGCAAAAGGCCTCCACATCAGCTGCTGCAGGCCCCCCTGTGGCCAGGCCCAAGGCACCACCCAAGTGCCCGTGGCTGGGGGCACAGAGCCTCACATTGTCAAAGTGGTGCCAGAGCGGCTCAGTCAGCTGCAGGGCGATGGGGCTGGCTATTGCCAGGTTTTTCTGCAGCAGCAGGAGGCGTAGCAAAACGAGGGTCATCTCAACAATGTCTCCATCCCTATCCCACAGTAGCTTCCCAAGGCTTTCAGTCAGGCTGTACATGCTTGGATTCTGTATGCAAAACAAGGCTGGGCAACCCCACACTGCTGCTGCTGCTGCTGCAGGGCTCAGAGGCCAAAGGCCTGTCCCGAAGCACTCAGGCAGCTGAAGAGTGACCCTGGAGAGCTGGGAGCAGCTGCCACAGCTGCCAAAGACCAGCTAAGCCCAAGGGGCTGCTTGCCCCAGCCCCACGCTGCCAGCACAGCTTCAGCTGCTGCTTCCTTCTCACCATGGAAGTGAGCACCACGAGGCCTCGGAGCGCGACACAACGCATCTGCCTGGACTGGCTCTGCAGGTGCCTCGTCAAGATCTCCAGGACTTTTTCACCGCATTCGCTCAAGTCCAGGCAATCCAGGACCTAAAAGGCACACAGCAGGCACAGAGGTGCCCAGCTGGCAGGAGCTCAGAAGTGCACAGGGCCGAGCCAAGGCAGCAGCACAGGGCACAGGCAGTGTCCCAGGCAGCTGCGGCTACGAGAGGGCAGAGGGCTGGGAGGCAGCTCAGCCAGGCAGCGCTGGCCATGGGGCTCACCTCCACCAGGAAGGCCAGGGCAGGCAGTTCCCAGTCTGAAATGCCTTGGCTGAGCAGGTCCAAGAGGCAGGATGCCATGTCGCAACACCAGCCGATGGAGACATGGTGCATCTCCCTGGCAGGGAGGAAAATGCACCATTGCTCCTGGGCCGGGCAGGCAAACCTCTCTCAGGGCTGACTGGCAGAGCTCTGGTCTGCTCCCGAGCAGCCCGGGGGCACTTTGGGAGGCGGCTGTTCCCGGGCACCCTCCTCTGCCGGCCTTTTCCAGTCTGCTCATCCCTCCCTTGGTGACAAGGCCCTGCTGCCCATGACCACAGGAAATGTGTGGGGCATTGCGGGCACGAAGGAGAGGGGCGGTGGGGAGAACGAGTTCTCACCTGGCCAGCAGACCCACGGCGCAGTGGTGGGTGTCAGCACAGAGCAGCGTGTCCCAGGCATGCTTGCGTTCCATGGACAGCACCACGTGCTCATAGCGCATTTGGCAGAGCAGGGCCTTCAGGGTCTGCAGCGCAAAGCTGTGGGCAGAGCAAAGGCCAGGTCAAGCTGGGAGCCCTGGCTCCTGCCCTGGGGGCATGGGAGGGATGGGGAGACTGGGAAGACTGGCATGGAGCACCTGTTGGGGTTGGTGGAGAGGCCGTGTTGCTCCTGGCATCCCTTCCAGAAGGTCTCAACCTCTTCTGGCATCTCCTGCGTGCTGATGTAAGTTTGGTAGAGCAGACGCAGAAAGAGATTAGGGAAATACTCCAGGACAACACGTGAGCGCCAGGCCAGATTGAAGACTCTCCACAGCGCCATGATTGCCTGCAAGAAATAAAACAGCCAGAGACAAGGCTCAGTGGCCAAGACATGCACGTGGCAGGGCCCGAGCGTGCGAGGGAGAGGCCGGGGGAGACACGGGTGGAGCAGCTGGCCTTGGTCCCCTGAAGCCTGCCCCTAAGGCGGGATTCAGCGCAGTGTCTGAGGCAGAAGGATGCGGCTGGGGGGAGCACAGAGAGCTGGCTGCTGGAGAGGCAGCCTAGGGGCTGGCAAAGGCCAGCTCCAGAAACTCACAGCCAGGGCAAAGACCCCTGCGTCGTCCCCATCGGAGGTGTACACGCTGTGCACTGGCCAGGCGCTCAGCACATCGAGGAGCAGCTGCAGCGAAGGCTCCGCAGTCCTGCTCGAGGACATGATGGATGCCCACATGGTGGCGGCAGCTCTGTGGGGTCAGAGGTCTGTGTCAGGGCTGTCTCGGCCACAGCACCGTGGCCTGGGCAGCTGCAGGGGCCCGCACTGGCCCTCAGCCCTGCCCCTGCCCACTGCCCCTGGCCAGCAGCAGCCAGCCAGCCCATGTGGGTACAGGGGCCGCGAGGGGCAGGGAGGGAGCATGGCACCAGGCTCAGGAGCTGACATGGCAGCACTGGAAAACAGAGGAGCCAGAGGATCCTGGAACTCCCTGCCTGTCTGGCACTCAGCAGGGACAGGCTCTACAGGGTGCCAGGCCGCTGAACTCCAAGCCCTCCAGGCAGGTGGGGCTGCCCTACCTGTCATACGATGGGGCCCAGCGCAAGAGGGTGATCAGCACGTCACAGGGGTATTCCTGGGTCAGCTCCAGAAGGGCCTTGTCCAGCCTGTGCCCAGCAGACTCATTGGCCGTGAGCCACTGGTGGATGTACCTCACCATGGCGGGCACCTGCAGAAGGCACGGGCAGACTCACAGAGCTGCCAGAGCAGCACCTTCCCCTGAGAAGTGCTTCCCTTCCAAGCGCAGCATTGGGTCGGGCCTCAAAGGCCGAGGGAGCCCGGCAGAGCCGGCTCGAGTTGCCACACCACTGCTGGGGCCATCGAGCCCTTGCCCCAGGCTGCTTACTTGCGTTGCATTGGAGACACCCTTCTCCACAAGCAAATCCAGCATGGCAGCACCGGTCTCGGCATCGAGGAACGGAAGGTTCTCCAAGATGCCCATGCCGGCACCGGCGGTCTCTTGCTGCAAAAGACACGTGATGAATTCACAGAGGGTGTTCCGGAGAAGGGCAGCAAGGGAGGGAGAATCCATGGGGCGCTCCAAGCCTGGTGCTTGGCTGAGCAGTGCCCGCAGACCCAGCCCAGGTGGGGATGGCTGCAGGTACCTGCGCCGTTCTGCCAAAGTGGCCATGGGCGGCCTCTTCTTCCTCTGTCCGGTCCTTGGCTGCATCTGGCAAAGAGCGAGCGCAGCCAGAGCTGAGGGGCTGCAGGAGAGGCCGGAGAACACAGCCCAGCCCTGCGCTGCCCAGGCAGGGAGAGCCTCAGGATGCCCCAGGGGATGGAGTGCAGCTGCCACGTGCTCCAGCCCAGCTTCTGTCCTATCCATGGATGTGTCCACAGGGATGGAATGGGATGGGATGGGATGGGATGGGATGGGATGGGATGGGATGGGATGGGATGGGGCCAAACTGGCTACAGGCACCAGCCCTGCAGCCCATCTCAGACACTCACGCTCCTGCAGCAGCTGGAACTGCTCCAGTTCTTCCGGCTGCTGTGCTGAGGTAGCTCCAGCCTCTTCCTCCTCCAGCCAGGCCAACTTGGGCACGCTGGGGGCTCTCTGCTCCATGTCACTCCTTGCAGTTAGGAGCGCTTGCTGAAGCAGAGAGGCCTCGGAAGGGCTGAAGATGAGCAAATGCTGCAGTTGTGCCTTGAAGGCACCTGCAACAGAGGAGCCTCGGGAAGGCTACAGGATAGGAAGTCCTGCAGTACGTCCTCAAAGGCACCAGCAACAGAGAAGTTTCAAGAAGGAAAAAGGACTGCAAGTCCCGCAGTCTGTCCTCAAGGGCACCGGCTGCAGGGATGGGAGACACTTAGGAAATGCTCCACGTCACCGAGTCCTGCAGCCTGGCCTCGAGGTCACCTGCACAGGGAATGCCTGGGAAAAGCTCCGGGTCAGCAAGGAACAAGCTGGCTGTGGGGGGGCTCCTCACAGCACTGCTCTGTCCCGTCCTGTCCTGTCGCGTGCACCGAGCACTGTGGCGTGGCCGTGGTGCCGCCAGCACCTATGTCACGGCGTGTCACAAAGGGTCACCCTTGCACACTTTGTCCCTTTCCATCCCACAGTGACCACAGTGCACTGTGTCACAGAGAGCCCCAGGACACATCTCCACGTGCCCTGGGGACACCCCCACCCCACCCAAACTGCACCAGCTTGCAGGCAAGACCTTGCCCCAAGTGTTGAAGCCCAGCATGAACTTTAGCAAGGGCCCAAACAAGAAGCAGCTGCTCCTCTGCTCTGCCTGCTCAAGGCAGCAGAATGAGCCCCTACGGCTGCACACACAGCAGAGCAGGAAGGGCACCAGGGCCTTCCACAGGCCCTGCCACGGCCTCTTTGGGACCAGTCCCGGTGCTGGGTGGCCGGCACACTCGCAGGGGCGTGTCACAGGCACGGGACCTGTGGCCCAGAGCACCAATGCTGCTCTGTCCTCTGGGCAGCGCTTACAGCAGCAGCTGTGGAAGAGTCCCTGCCAAAGGAGATTTGCCATCCCCAAGGCCTGCCAATGCTGGTGCCTGTCTCCTGCCACAGAGGCCTGTGGCCCCGGGGGACATCTCTGCCAGAGGACAGCCAAAGCCAACGTGCCTTGGTGTCTGTGCAATCTTTCCTGCCAACAGGTGGCTGTTGGCAGGAGCACCTGGAGCAATTGGTAGCCACACTGGGTATCCGTCAGAAGGCAGAAGCTGTCCCTTCTTGGAATGATGTTTGCTCGGAAGTCATTATCTGCAGCACAAAACCACCATCCACTATTGAGTTTCACAGGACAATGACATTCTTACAGAGATACTGTCAAGGTGCCTTCTGGCTATTTTTTTTGCTCTCTGGATAAAATCATCAGCCTAGCCTCTGATGGCCAATGCTGCGGGCGCTGCCTTTCTGGCTGTGGCCAGCAGCTGGTGTCCAAACACAAGTGGGTGCCTTCTGGGCAAGGGAATGGAGTGGCACCAGCAGCCATTTTCCCTGGTGAAGCTGGCAGGAACCTGGGCAAGGGCAGAAGGTTTTCCTGCTTGTGCGCTTAGTACATGGAACAGGTCTCATACAGGATCTGCTTTTGAGAATTGAGTTTCATTCTTGGGATATTCCAGGCCATCATAAATAGTAAGCAATCAAGCTGGAGGGGTAGGCAGGAGCACAATCAGCCTATTAGGGTATATCATGTCCGATTTCATGGCCACATGATTGCAACCCAGATATGCATGGAATCCAATAGCACAACTTCATCCTCTAATGGGCTGAAGTACTCAGAATACTCAACTATTTGTACTGGGAACTTGGTAAAGTATCTTTTGTAATACTACCAGGGGCCAGTGTAAGGTTTCTGGAGGTTTCCGAAATGCCTCCCTAAAGGCAGGCAATGTATCTGAAGAAACCACTTACCATGCCTTGGGTACGCAACAAGGAGCGAAACGGAATGGGTCACATCACAGACATTTAAAATTAAAATCAAAACAAACAACTTTACATCAGAAACAACTCCGTAGAACGGGACCCATATGTGAAATAATAGAGTCTTTCACTCTGGGGTAAGACAAACAAATGAAGAATTGTTGCCTCTAAATCCACAGTACTCTCTGAAAAAGCTGGAGGTGAGGAGTACAAGCTAATATTTCCATAATTAAACAGCAATTCTGCCCACTCATACAGCAAAGCCTAAAAGAATGGGAGCTGTGGATACATTCCCAGACACCAAATCATTGGTATAAGAAAGACTTAAGGGGATGGTTTGGGTCTGAACTGGGAGTATTAAATTCTATTGATCAGGAAGTCTTACTCAAGAAAGTAAACACTGTGAGTTCTTATATTGGACAGATACAAACTCCTCTCAGATCAACCCTGCTGTCTCTTGCCCATACCCAAAGCCTGGCAGCTAACCTATTAACCACCCTGGCCAACAATACACTGCAGGATTTTCAAGCAGTTGTTGGCTTTATGGGAAAACTACAGAGTAACATTTCTTAAGCATTTCAATGTTTACAAGCTCAACTGTGTGTGGCTATGGTCTGTAATCTCAGGAAAACTTCAAAAAAGGAGAGCTGGGGAAATTGCCACAAGAATTAACTAAATCATGGCTAAAAATGAAACCACAAAGCAATTTGAAAAAGACTTCCACACTTGGTTGCAATTGGTCCATTTCACATAGAATGAACAAAACCCTGCAGTCTTTTGTATTAACCATTAAGAATGAAAAAAAATACCGTGTCATTCCAATTTTGGCCCTTGGAGTTATAAGAACTCACATAACTGTCAGACCCATTCAGCATAATGTCTGGGCCATTTTCAACAAGAAAACTAGAAGCTGACAAACTCTTAGTATCAAAGCATGTGTGCCAAGGGACGCACTGAATTTTGTGTGCAAAAATGCGGTGCTTGAAAGAGAGGATCGGTGTCTGCATGCTGAGGGCAGCAGTTGTATTTTTGAAATGAGCCCAGTTACCCGTGCACAATCACAGGTGTGTTATGTGGGAAGGGGCTGTGCCTGTGTGAGATCTGCTTGCACAACTATTACAATAGAGTCTTTTAAGGAAACTCCTAATGGTACTAACTTCTCTATTTGTAATTTCACAACAACCAAAAGTGGATGCGACTTCAGCTGCACCACACAAGAACTTCTCTTGAGATTCTGCAGAATGCACATGATGGGTATCACCAAGTGCCCAGATTCCAAACTGCACGGGACGCTCACATTCTAAAGCAAATGCCCTACCAGCCTAATATAGAATGGCTAGTGGCAGAAGTCAAAAATGCATCTCACAGAGCCTGATGGACACTCAAATCCGGTATCAAAGTTGTTATCGAAATCATCACCAAAAGAGAGAAAGAAAGAGAACATCATGAGTCAGATGTTGTCTTGTGATGGACAAATCTGGAACCACCAACAGCTCCTCAGATTTTTAGCTTCCTCAGCAAACCAGTTCTAATTTTAAAAAAATTAACCCTCCTCTGAAGCATCATAAACCTATGGATTTGGTAGAAAATTAAAACAGCAGCAGAACAGTACATATGTACTGTGAACTGTCCAGAGGATCTTGCAAAAGAATTTGCATCAGGATAAAGAGAAGAGCTGAATGAAACAAGGCCTTTGTTTGACATAAGCACAAGCAATTCACATAAGTAAACAAGTACTTGGCACAGACCTACACAAGCACTTAGCACCAGTTAGCATAAGAAAAACCTGGCTGGCCTAACTTGACAGGAGAGGGACTTGACAAAAAGCTTTAGACACATTCCACCAGAAGAACTAAGGGCAAGTGTAAAATGAGCCCTGTGCAGGGAAGCCATGAGGAAGAAGTGCTGCTTTAGGGCATGGAGGCCACTCCTGGCCAGCGCCTGGACATCAGCTTCAAGTACAGGAACCTGACAGAATGTATTTCTAACACCCTGCCTATCGAATCACCTCAGCAGAGTCAAGATGGATGGTAATTTTGAGATCAATTTCTGACATCATCCCACTGAAATGTACATGTGGCAGAGAAGCATTTTAGTCGGGTGCAGACCCTGCCCTCCTGCCAGCTCAATAAAAGGGCTTTTGGCGGACAATGCATTTGTCTGCCGATTTCTTTGAATTAGGGAGACCCCTCAGGACAGCTGTTGGCCATCCCCTGTGTGCGGCCATCCCCTGTGTGGATCTGCAAAAGCTTCAAATCAGCTGCCTCAGCTTCTAGGGCCTCTCTTGGCCAGCATCCTGGCGTGGGTGCAGGGCCGCTGCAAGGAACTGCTGGGACCCAGCGGGACAGGACCGGCTGTCTCATGTCCACATAGCAGCCCTGACACAGCCAGGGCTATCCTGAAAGCAGAGAAACACTCGCAGGTCAGCAGAGAGGAGCGAGGAGCACTGGGCTGCTCTCAGGGTATCTCAGCATGGCGCTCCAGTGGGAAGGGCAGGCAGGCCTCCCACATTC
The DNA here is from genome assembly GCF_028551555.1 of Melozone crissalis. Lineage (NCBI taxonomy): Eukaryota > Metazoa > Chordata > Aves > Passeriformes > Passerellidae > Melozone > Melozone crissalis. The sequence continues at coordinate 1,188,807 of NW_026535957.1, forward strand.
AGGGCATCCCCTGCATCAAAAGGATGGGCATTTTGTCCTTTTCATCCCTCCAGCCTGGAATCAGGCCTGACACATCCTCCTCTGCAGTGGAGTTTTTCCCACTGCACGTGGGACAGGGATTGAAGCTCCCTGCTCAGGCTTTGCAGCTCGCCTGGCTAGGCCGCTGCCCTCACTCACCCTGACCGAGATCCTGGAACTCTTCCTGCTGCTCATTCATCATGGGAAACCCGGCCATCTCTGAGGAAAAAAGAGTTCATCTTGGCCCCAGCGGCACAGCTCCCTGCCAGCGGCGCTGCCGGCGCTGTGGCCACACGGGCTGCTGGCCCGGCAGGGCTCAGCCCGGCCCTTGCCGCACGCTGCCGCCCCAGGGCACGGCTGCCAGAGGGCGGCAGCAGCAATGCCCGGGCCAGGCGGGGCTCCACGGCGCCGGGCCCAGCTGGCGCTGCGGGGACAGCAGGCGGGGCTGGGGCCTGTGGGAATCCTGAAAATCAGAGCGTTTTAGGAATGCTACAAAAGGCAGGCCTCAGAGACAGCAGAAGTGCGATTAGAGTTAGGCAGTAGCCATAAGATTTGTCAGCAGAAAGTTTTTATAAGAAGTAGAAAACTACGGACAAATAGGATAATGGTCTGAGTATTAATGCTTGGCTAGAATACCTCCCTAAGCTACAGAAAAGTTTATCTACCAAGATATTAGGAAGTTTTAAGCTTAATAATGGAGCCCTGTGGATTGTATGTTAATGCTTACAAGCAGGTATTATATTCAAAATAAGCGAGCATTGTTTGACTGAAGGTACATGTGCTTACAGTGCTTGGATAGAACTCTTGTCAATATGCTTCTGCTTTGTGTGATTAGTCAAAAACATTTAAAGTAAATTCTAACATGAAGTTCTTTGTTTTCTTCTGGGGATGTGTGTGACTGTGGTCACAGGGGTTTTCAGGTGAAAGGAGAGACGAGAATATTGACTTCATGTTCAGAAGGCTTGATTTATTATTTTATTTTATATATATATTTTACATTAAACCTATACTAAAAGAAAAGAAAGGAAAAGGTTTCCTCAGAAGCTAGCTCTGCTAAGAATAGAATAGAAAAGAATGATAACACAGGCAGCTCTCTCAGACCCTGTCCGAGACAGCTCCATCTTGATTGGCCATTAATTATAAACATGTAAGAGGGGCTAATCACAGGTGGACCTGTTGCATTCTACATCAGCAGATAATCATTGTTTACATCTTGTTGCTGAAACTGCAGCTTCTCAGAAAGGAGAAAAATCCTAAGAAAGGATTTTTCACAAAAGACGTCTGCGACAGATGTGAGCTGCTGGCATTTTCCCATTGTCATAACCATGTAATGAGACTGATGCTGGAAGATAAACAGCTCAAGACGCGTTCCCCAGCAGTCCCATCCCGTTGGTGATTTGTGCAAAGACCCCCAGGCAATGATAGGGCCGAGCTGTGGCAGGGTGGGGCAGGGTGGGGCAGGGCAGGGCCGGGTTGGATGGCGCAGTATAGGGTGGAGCATGGTGAGGTACGGCCGGGCTGCAGCAGGGTGGGGAGGGGAGGGGCACGGTGTGGCAGGCTGGTGCAAGGTGTGGTAGGGTGGGGCAGAGTAGGGTGGGGCAGGATGGCGCAGGGGTGAGCAGAGTGGGGTAGGGAGGGGCTGGATTGTGTGGAGCAGTGCGGGGCAGAGCACTGTGGGGTTGGGCAGGGCTGGGCAGACAGAGGTTGGGCAAGGTGGGGAAGGGTGGGGCTGGGTGGTGCTAAAGAGGGTGGGGCATGCAGAGAGCCCGGGCTCGTGGCTCACCCATGAACCTGATGGCCGCCTCTTGCAGGGCCTCCTGTGGGCTGTCCTAGCACTGCAGGGCCCGGCGCAGGTGCTCGGCTGCTCTGCTCCTGTCCTCTGCCATCTGGAGAGTGCCAGGAGGGTGCAGCTGGTGCAGACTCAGCCCCTTGACCGGGCTGTCCCTGTGGCCAGCACTGGCCTCCCCTGCCCACACAGCCCTGTGAGGCAGCCAGCAGCCACTGGGGCCGGGGCTGGAGGGGGCAGAGGGGTGGGTGCTGCCCAAGAAAAATAAAGGAAAAATTCTGACCTCCAACACTAAAACAAATGGCCGTATTGGAGATAACGTTTTGCAGGGAATGGACAACACATTGAGCCTGACAAGGTCAGGTGCACAGTGCAAATGTGGTGGAGCCGTTCACAACAGGGGCCATCTGAATACTCCAGCTTCATGGGAACAAAGCATTTCGTGGATGACCAAGAGACAGTGAGTTCTGTAGCAAGCAAACTCAGGAATGATGAGACCATCGTCCATGGCCTGATGCACACTCATGTCTCTGCTGTGGTTGTCTCAAGGATGAACAGGAAAAATTCAGAGAAAAGATGAGGAAGGAGATGAGCAAGGACAGTTCCCATGTGGCACTAGTGCAAACCAGAGGCCCCAGTGTCAGAGCCCAACAACCCCAGCTAGGGAGAGGGAGTACACCCCACGAGTGGACCTGTGGTTCTTCCTGTATGAACATGGGCAAGACATGAGAGGGTGGAATGGAAACTCATTTCTGTCCTAGCAGCATGGGTATGAGAGCTAAAAGAGGAACCTACTAGAAGAGAGATTTCCACCCAAATGAATGAAACCCCAGCTCCCTGTGACCGAGCTGCCAGGTATAGCAGAAGGGAGGATGATATGTCAGATCTCCTTGAAGGAACATCCAGAACATACACCCAGGGAGGGAACGGTAGCCAGGACTAGAGAGGCCCTGCCTCTAGACAGGTGGAGGCCAGGGAAAATTGTGTCTCTTGGGCTGTGTGGATCCCTGACACACCAGAGCCATAGATATACAAGGCTTTTGTCAACACTGGTGCACAGTGTACTCTAATCCCATCAGGACGCTGAGGCAAAGCAAAAATTTTCCAGGACAGAAATCCATTTTAATTTAGGTGAAATGTACATTTTTGAGTTGAGTCTGTGGTTAGAAACCATAGTTATTCAGCCAGATTGCAAGGCCTAAGCTCAGTGAAGTTACTGCAGTGAAGGACAGAGATAAAGGGGGGAGACAGAAGATGATAGAGAGAGACAGGAACTGCTGTAAGGGCAAGTCAACCTGACCGCGGATTTTTTTCTGATAAAAAGGAACTAGCAGTAAATGTCACGCGAAACCCATAAAAATGATCATGTATGACCCTATTGTGAAACTGTATGCGTATGTATTTGAGAGAGAGATAAAAAGAGACCTGAAGTTCTCAGAGGTACGCATGCCTTTTCTTAGGAGAACAATCTCCACATGCGTCCAGCGCTGTAATAACAATACCAGCTTTACAACTTCTACAAAAATGTGGGGTTCTCTTCTTTTCTCCGCAAAACAGCCATCAGGCTCATGGGTGAGCCATGAGCCAAGGCTGCCCTCTCCCTTCGCGGCCCGCCGCAGCTCGGCCCCGGCCCCGCCTGCTGCCCCGGCAGCGCCAGCCCGGCCCGGTGCCGTGGAGCCCCGCCTGGCCCGGGCATTGCTGCTGCCGCCCTCTGGCAGCCGTGCCCTGGGGCGGCAGCGTGCGGCAAGGGCCCGGGCTGAGCCCTGCCGGGCCAGCAGTCCCTGTGGCCACAGCGCCGGCAGCGCCGCTGGCAGGGAGCTGTGCCGCTGGGGCCGTGACAGGCTCTGTGTTCACAGGCATGGCCGCGCGGCACCTGAGGGGGAAGAAGGAAGAGCTCTGGCTCATCTGCCACGGTGAGTGAGGGCAGCGGGCTGGCAGCGGGGCTGCCGGGGGAGCTGCAAGCCCTGGCCCGGCTGCAGAGGGCTCTGCTCCCTGTGCGGACGAGGGGCGGCGTGGGGAGAGCACACAGAGATTTCAGGGCCACCTGGGCGATTCCTGGCCAGCAGCTTTGGGCTGGTCCCGTTGGTCCCTGCTCCCTCCTGGCCATGGCTAGAGCCGGCTGCGATGGCCCTGGCAGGGGGCTCTCCTCGGCTCCCCGCAGATCCGCGATCTGACCATGGCTCTGTTCCCTTCTCTTTCAGCCCTGGAACACCTGACAGAGGACATCAGCAGTGCCGTGTCAGATCTGGCACTTGAAACATTGTATGTCCTCCAGGCACTGCAGAGTGAGCGATATTCCGTCTTCCAGAGGCTGCAAGATCAGCTCTGCAGGGCATGGAGGACACGGCCTCGTCTGTCGGGGCTCGGCTGGCTGCGCTGCTGGAGCTCTGCAGAGAGCTGATCCCAGAGGCTCTGTCTGCTGAGGCCACCTGAGCCAGCGGGAATTTTCCATTTCTGAAAGATTGTTCTGTTTCTTTTCTTCTATTTGTTTTTTCTTTAGTGTATAAATATAGAGTATGTTATAATACACAGACTCCCAGGAGCTTTCTTTTGCTGCCCAGGGTCCGCAGGGCATTGGGGAAGAGGGGGAGAAGGGTGCCATGGCTCAGCAAGCTGCCCAGGCGTGCAGTGTTGCAGGGAAAATGGCCAGAAGCCCCTTGGCCTGTGGTGGTTCTGCTGAAGCCTTTGTGCTGGTGACAGAGCGGGTGGGCAGGGGCCGGGGCTGCGGGGATCCCTGTGAGAGCAGTGCCTGGAGATGGCCTCAAGCCCTCTGCCGGGCAGAAAGCGCATCCGTGTCCTCCTGCCCGTGTGCTGCTGGCTGCCTTGCTGAGGGCTCCCAGGTGCCTCTGAATAGGGCTGCTCTGGAGCTGCTGTGGGGCTGCGGCGCTGCTGCTGGGCAGCTTGGCCGGGCTGGGGCAGCCCCTGAGGGGCTGGGGCGCTGGCAAGCCCTAAGCAATGGGCTGTCAGAGGCCACAAGCAGCCCCCTGCCAGCCGTCTTGTTCCTACCAGAGTTGACTTGCAAGAGGGATCCCGGGCACTCTGGAACTAACAGCATCAGTGTTGTTGGAAATCCAAATGCAGGGAAATCTCAGACCTTTGGTCTTGTCAGCAAAGCTTACAATTAAACACAGGATTTGAAGGGAGACCTTGGAAAGGGCTCCCAAAGCTAGGTGCTAGAAGCGAGAATGTGGATTTCTAGTTTATTATAGCAGAGACACGCGGAGGAACGTTGAAGTGGAGGAAAGTTTAGAGTTTTAGAGTTCAAGATCTAGAAAAAATCAAATCAGTTACAGTGGTAAACAAGAAGTTTAGGATGCAGTGCTGTAGGTTTGTGTGTCATAGCATGATTGGCTAAGGAGGCTTACACTGTAGCAGGATGTGGGAACCCAGGAAATTCCTCTGGCTGCCCTGCAGGACTCGAGACCCTGTCAGAGGGCTCAGAGGCCTTGGCACAGAGCCCAAGACCCGTGTGCCTTTGATTTAGCCCTTGGAAAAAACAATTCCCAACCTTGTAGGAAGAATGACAAGCCACAAAGGTTTAAGCAGAATGACAGTGAATTTATCACCGAGTGGAAAAATAGATTTTGGGGCGTTTTAGAATGGGGCTTCAGGGGGGAAGATGAGGAATCTGGGCATGTCCAGCCTTTCTCCTTCTTCTTCTTGGCCTCCATCTGCGGCTGTGATGTTGGCACTTTTAGATTGGTTTAGAGAAGAAGCTCACTGTCTAACGTAGATGATATGTATGGGAAAGTAATGGCAAATATTGTACACATAGTTGTTTTTAGTATAAAAAGATAACACCGCCCCACGGGAGGCAGAGTGCCTTAGACTGTCTGGCTGTGCGGACCTCGAAAGACAGGAGAAAGAATTTTATAGATAAGATACAATAAACAACCTGGAGACCGAGAAATGAAGAGCTCTGACTCCTTCTTCAACCGCCGGGCTGGGAAAAGAGACTTTCTAACATATCTCGGGGTCACTCTGACCAGCTAGAGACCCCGAGAGCACGACTCCATAAGACGAGATATTGGAGACTGGGTCCAAAACATAAATATTATTTTTGGCAGTGTCTTCTTGGCCAAGAAATCCTTCAAAGCTCTTGTAACTACAAGTCTTGCGGGCCTTGTGAGCCATGCAGTGCAGATGTGAGCCAAACTCACCTTTCCTGTCTATGTAGAAGAGAAGAAAAAGCAATGGCATCATCTAAAAAACTCGGAGGTCTGCTCTCTAGCTCGTTCCAAACTCCCTCAAATCCCCCAAAGTGGCATTTAGCTACAAAGAGATGACAAGGACTCTTAGTGCTGGCTCTTTGACTCCACAGCAGCTGCTTTAGAATCTTTCACTTAACCCTGTGTAGTCATGTGCCAGAAATGGATCATTTGAAGAAACTTTCCCAACTGACTTGCATGGAGGTTTGTTTGAAGGGTATTTGAGGAGAAAGGCTCCCAGCAGAGGCCTGGGCTTTGGCCTAGCTGTGTCCCCTGCTGATTGTGAAGTGTGCCATCAGCTGCAGGGCTTTCTGGGCTAAAAATATCATCAAGTCACTTGGACTTGCTCTTTTAGGCCTCTAAGAGCTGGACCCAATTTCGGGCACATTTGGAGACCTCATCTGTGGGTGGATGGACCACCTAGGATTTTCCCAATTGCTGGGAATGGTTCTCCGGGTCCCTGGTGTAAAACGGGACTCCCCAGCAACTGCGCATCTGCAAGATGATAAACAATTGTCTTGGTTTGAAGAGAGAGGTGCCTGCTAAGGAAGGCAGAAGCCTTCTCTGAAATGGAAAATGTAAATGTCCTCCCTTCAAATGATTCTCATTTAGTAATTCAAATGCTCTCAGGGAAAGATATGGGGATAGGACTGTGCCCGCAGAGCCGGGCAGCGTTTGCTGGTGGTCTGAGCCCTTCCTAAAGATCCTGTGCGGGCTGTCTTAGACACCTGGGGGGGCCAGGCATTCCTTCCAGCCTGGGCCACTTTGGCTGGGCTGGGGGCGGCCCCAGGGCAGAAGGCAGTGTGTGCAAGGGCCCTGGGTGGCACGCTGCAGCACGGTCTCGGTGCCATGGAACGGAACCCGGTGACCAAGGGCCCTTTGTGACACGTGGGAAATAGAAGCTTGCCCAGCTGCTGGGAACGCACAACAGGGCAGAACGGGACAGAGCGGTGCCGTGAGGAGCCCCCACACAGCACACTCGGTCCTGTCTGACCCGGAGCCTTTCCAAGGCGTTATTCCTGCAGCTGAGCTCGAGGCCAGACCACAGGACTTGGTGACCTGTGGCCTTCCCAAGGCTTCTCTTCTGCAGGTGCCCTCACAAATCCAGTCATTTTCATGGAGCAGAGACCCCTGAAAGCGCCCAAGGTGGCCTAGGGGGAAGAGGAGGAAGAAAGCCCTGGAGCTGCCCGCGCACATGAAACCAAAGCGGTGGTGCCGTCTGAGCTGCCGCAGGAAGGTGAGTGGCAGAGCTGGGCCACAGGGTTGGTGCCTGCAGCCAACTTGGCACCATTCCATCTCATCCCATTTTATCCCATCCCATTTTCTCCCATCCCATACCCACGGACAGGACAGAAGAGGGGCCGGGCAGACACCCCGCAGGGGCCATGCTCCATCCCCTGGGGCGTCCCGGGGCTGTCCCTGCCTGGGGAGCGCAGGGCTGGGCCGTGTTCTCCGGCCTCTCCCGCAGCCCCTCAGCTCTGGCTGCGCTCGCTCTTTTCCAGGTGCAGCCCTGCAGCGCACACAGGAGCAGGACCCCGCCCGTGGCCTCTTCCGCAGCACAGCCCAGGTACCTGCAGCCATCCCCACCTGGGCTGGGCCTGCTGGCACCGTGCTTGGAGCATTCCCTGCAACATCCCTGGCTTCTTGCCCTTCTCCTACAGCTGGTTTGCAAATTCATCAAGAAAATTCGGGCGGAAGAGACCAGCACCATGGGTCCTGGGCTCAGAGCATATTCGCACATCTTCAAAACCAAGACCAGTGCTGCCCTGCTGGATATGCTCGTAGAGGAGGGCTTCTCCAGTCCAAAGCAAGTAAGCAGCCTGTGGCAAGGGTTTCATGCTCCCAGGAAATTGCTTGGTCTCCCAAGCCACGCCTGCTGGTCACTGGAACTCTTTGAGGCCATGGCAGTGTGGTGGGAAGGGAGGCACTTCTGTGGGGAAGCTGGTGACATTGCTCCCTCTGGCAGCTTTCCAAGTCTTCCCGTGCCTTCTCCAGGTTCCTGCCCTGGTCAGGTACATCCACCAGTGGCTCCTGGCCAATCAGTTTGCTGAGCACAGGCTGAACAGGACCCTGCTGGATCTCACCGAAGCACAGCCTGCTGACGTAGTCATGACGCTCCTGCGTGTGGCCCCGTCCTGTGACAGGTATGGGGCCAAAATGCCCAGAGGGCTCAGGGCTCGCCAGCCCATCAGCCTGTACAGCCTGGCCCAGGTGTGTGACCAACAGAGAGTTCCAGGGCCTTCTGGCTGCTCCCTTGGCCAGCCCCGGCACGTCAGCCCCCGAGCCTGCTGCCGTGCTCCCTCGCTGCCCCTCAGGGGCCTGTCCCCAGTGGCCTGGGCTGCCTGGGTGCTGCTGGCGAGTGGCAATGGGCACAGGCAGAGCTGGCAGCCAGCTCAGGTCCCCACTGCTGCCCAGGCCACGGTGCTGTGTATGAGACAGAGCTCTAACCCCACAGAGCTGCTTTGACCATGTGGAAGAGCATCATGTGCTCGCCCAGGACTGCAGAGCCAGCGCTGCTGATACTCCTGGATGTGCTGGGCAGCTGGCCAGAGCACAGCATGTGCACCTCGGATGGGGACAAAACGGGTGTCTTTGTCCTGGCTGTGAGTTTCTGTAACTGGCCTTTGCTGGCCCCAAGGCTGCCTCTCCAGCAGCTCTCCGTCCTCCTTCCCCCACTGCATCTCCCTGCCTTAGGCACCGGGTGGAAACCCGGCCCAGGGGCAGCTTCAGGCCCACCAGGCCCCGTGCTCCCCCTGCGTCTGTCTGAGCCTCTCCCTGCCCTGCTCGGGCCCTGCCACACGGACACCTCGGCACTGAGCCCTGTCTCGGGGGGCTTTGTCTTTTGCAGGCAACTGTGGTTATGTGGAAGATCCTCCAGATGCCCTGCATCCCACATATGGTGACGGTGTATTTGCCCCGCCTCTTTCTACATCTGCTCTCCCAAGTGTTTTCCAGCACTCTGGATACGCCAGAGGAGGTCGATGCATTCTGGAAGGGATGCCAGGAGGAATACGGCCTTGCCACCAGCCCCAACAGGTGCTCCATCCCAATCCTCCTTTCCGTGCTACGTCCCTGGGCAGGAGCCAGTGTTCCCAGCGTGACCTGGGCTTTGCTGTGCACGCAGGTTTGCAGTGCACACCCTGAAGTCTCTGCTCTGCCGAATGCAGCATGAGGATGTGGTGGTGGCAATGGAGCGCAGGTGTGCCTGGGACACGCTGCTGTGCGCTGACACCCACCACTATGCCGTGGCTCTGCTGGCCAGGTGAGACCCCCTTCTCCCCACTGCTGCCTCTGACATTTGTGCTCTGTGCCCAGGGAGCTCCACACAGTCCCCGAGGTCGTGGCCCAGAAGGCCTTGTCACCGAGGGATGGCCAAGCAGACTGGGAAAGGCTGGGAGAGGAGGGCGCCCACCAGGAGCTGCCTCCCAAATAGCCCAGGGCCCCTTGCAGGATGCTGGGGAAAGACCAGACCTCTGTGTGTCAGTCCTGGCAAAGGTTTGTCCCCCTGGCCCACAGTCTTGGTTCCTTTTCCTCCTGCCAGGGAGATGTGCTGTGTCTCCATCCCTTTGTGTTCCCGGATCGCTCGCTACCTGCTCCGGCTGCTCAGCACACAGGAGCCACGCTGGGAGCTGCCCGCCATGGCGTTCCTTGCAGAGGTGAGCCTGACGGCCAGCGCTGCCTGGCTGAGCTGCCTCCCAGCTCTCTGCCCTCTCGGAGCCGCAGCTGCCTGGCACGGGGCCCGCGCCCTGTGCTGCTGCCTGGGCCCGGCCCCGTGCGTCTCCGGGCTCCTGCCGGCCGGGTCCCTGTCACTGCCCTGTACCTTTCAGGTCCTCGAGTTCCTGGACTTGAGTGAACGTGGTGCTAACAGAGTCCTGCAAATTTTGTCAAGGCAGCTGCAGAGCGAGTGCAGGGAGAGGCGTCGCCTGGCGCTCAGGGCCCTTCTTGAGCTCATTGAGGAGCCCTCAATGGTGAGAAGGGGGCAGTGGCTGAGGCTGAGCTGGGGAATGTGGTCGCTTGGGCTTGGCTGGGCTTTGGGTGCTGGGGCAGCTGCTCCCACCCCTCCTGCCTCCCAGTTCAGCTGCCCCAGGGCTCCAGGACAGGCCTTTGGCCTCTGGGCCCTGCGGCAGCAGGATGGCGTTTCTCAAACTTGTGTTCCGCACAGACCAAAAAAATGTGGAGCCTGACTGAAAGTCTTGTGGACTTCCTGTGGGATGCAGATGGAGAGATAGTTTTCATGACAGTCATGCTACTCAGCTTTATCATCTTGGACAAAGACATGCTGATGCCCGGCCCCATCACACTGCAGCTGCTTGAGGCGCTCCTGCCACTCTTTGACCACGTAAGGCTCACTGCTCCCAGCCACGGCCACTGGGTGCCGCCCGGACACTTTGTGCCCTGTGGATTTGCAGGCCTGCGCCAAGCTGAGCCCCATGCAGCCGCAATGCTGAGGTCTTTGTTTCTTCCTTCCATACAGAACAATTGGCAGGTGCAGCTGCTCTCCATACTGCTCTTCCGAACACTGGTGACTCTTTCAGAAGGGGAAAAGGAAAAAAAGGCCCTGAAGACACCCCTGCACCAGAGCCTGCTGCCCCTCTTCTTTCACTGCCACAATGAGAAGCGGCTTGTGGCACAGGTGAGGGCTCGTGGGTTGCTGCTGTCCCCCTGGCAGGGGGCTCGTCTGCCTCCTGCCCTGGTACCTGCCGGGCTGCAGCCTCCTCCAGGCCTTGGCACAGGGGACGCGGGCCTTGCACCCTGGGCTGTGGGGCCATCTCTCCATCTCTGCGTTTCTGCCCTTCTCCAGGCTTCTCAGGAAACTCTGCTTTGTGTGGCCGAGTTCCTGAAGAGGAGGAATCTTGAGAGACTGGTGAAGAGGCAGAATCTGTGGAAGTTCAGCGAGTGCCTGGTAAGGAGGGCCTGCAAGCCCCAGCCTCAGCCCGGAGAAGCCCCCTGAGCGCGGTGCTCAGTGTGTGGGGCTGGCAGCTGTGCCCCTGCCCGGTGCTGCACCCAGAAGCCGTGAAGGCTCTGCTCCAGGCTCCCTTGGGCCCGAACCGGGGCCGATGGAGCCCCGGCCCGGAGGGGCTGCGGGGCTGCGGGCCGGCACCGCGGCTCCCCGGCAGCAGCCGGCCCTCTGCCTCTCCCCTCGGGAGCCCGGCGCCAGCGGCTGCTGGCCGCGCCTCAGGGCTGTGCGGGCAGGGGAGGCCAGGGCGGGGCGCAGGCAGCGCCTGGCCCAGGGGCTGAGCCCGCGCCAACCCTTCCCTCCTGCCGCTCTCTGCAGCTGGCAGAGGACAGGAGCCGAGCGGCCGAGCACCTGCGCCGGGTCCTGCCCTACCTGCAGAGCCCACAGGAGCCCCTGCGAGCGGCGGCCGTCAGGTTCGCGGGTGAGTCCCGAGCCCGGGCTCCCTCCCCGGCCCGGCCGGCGCAGCTCGGCCCCGGCCCCGCCTGCTGCCCCAGCAGTGCCAGCGGGGCCCGGCGCCGTGGAGCCCCGCCTGGCCCGGGCATTGCTGCCGCCGCCCTCTGGCAGCCGTGCCCTCGGACGGCAGCGTGCGGCAAGGGCCGGGCTGAGCCCTGCCGGGCCAGCAGCCCGTGTGGCCACAGCGCCGGCAGCGCCGCTGGCAGGGAGCTGTGCCGCTGGGGCCGTGACAGGCTCTGTGTTCACAGGCATGGCCGCGCGGCACCTGAGGGGGAAGAAGGAAGAGCTCTGGCTCATCTGCCACGGTGAGTGAGGGCAGCGGGCTGGCAGCGGGGGCTGCCGGGGGAGCTGCAAGCCCTGGCCCGGCTGCAGAGGGCTCTGCTCCCTGTGCGGACGAGGGGCGGCGTGGGGAGAGCACACAGAGATTTCAGGGCCACCTGGGCGATTCCTGGCCAGCAGCATTGGGCTGGTCCCGTTGGTCCCTGCTCCCTCCCGGCCATGGCTAGAGCCGGCTGCGATGGCCCTGGCAGGGGGCTCTCCTCGGCTCCCCGCAGATCCGCGATCTGACCATGGCTCTGTTCCCTTCTCTTTCAGCCCTGGAACACCTGACAGAGGACATCAGCAGTGCCGTGTCAGATCTGGCACTTGAAACATTGTATGTCATCCAGGCACTGCAGAATGAGCGATATTCCGTCTTCCAGAGGCTGCAAGATCAGCTCTGCAGGGCATGGAGGACACGGCCTCGTCTGTCGGGGCTCGGCTGGCTGCGCTGCTGGAGCTCTGCAGAGAGCTGATCCCAGAGGCTCTGTCTGCTGAGGCCACCTGAGCCAGCGGGAATTTTCCATTTCTGAAAGATTGTTCTGTTTCTTTTCTTCTATTTGTTTTTTCTTTAGTGTATAAATATAGAGTATGTTATAATACACAGACTCCCAGGAGCTTTCTTTTGCTGCCCAGGGTCCGCAGGGCATTGGGGAAGAGGGGGAGAAGGGTGCCATGGCTCAGCAAGCTGCCCAGGCGTGCAGTGTTGCAGGGAAAATGGCCAGAAGCCCCTTGGCCTGTGGTGGTTCTGCTGAAGCCTTTGTGCTGGTGACAGAGCGGGTGGGCAGGGGCCGGGGCTGCGGGGATCCCTGTGAGAGCAGTGCCTGGAGATGGCCACAAGCCCTGTGCCGGGCAGAAAGCGCATCCGTGTCCTCCTGCCCGTGTGCTGCTGGCTGCCTTGCTGAGGGCTCCCAGGTGCCTCTGAATAGGGCTGCTCTGGAGCTGCTGTGGGGCTGCGGCGCTGCTGCCGGGCAGCTTGGCCGGGCTGGGGCAGCCCCTGAGGGGCTGGGGCGCTGGCAAGCCCTAAGCAATGGGCTGTCAGAGGCCACAAGCAGCCCCCTGCCAGCCGTCTTGTTCCTACCAGAGTTGACTTGCAAGAGGGATCCCGGGCACTCTGGAACTAACAGCATCAGTGTTGTTGGAAATCCAAATGCAGGGAAATCTCAGACCTTTGGTCTTGTCAGCAAAGCTTACAATTAAACACAGGATTTGAAGGGAGACCTTGGAAAGGGCTCCCAAAGCTAGGTGCTAGAAGCGAGAATGTGGATTTCTAGTTTATTATAGCAGAGACACGGGGAGGAACGTTGAAGTGGAGGAAAGTTTAGAGTTTTAGAGTTCAAGATCTAGAAAAAATCAAATCAGTTACAGTGGTAAACAAGAAGTTTAGGATGCAGTGCTGTAAGTTTGTGTGTCATAGCATGATTGGCTAAGGAGGCTTACACTGTAGCAGGATGTGGGAACCCAGGAAATTCCTCTGGCTGCCCTGCAGGACTCGAGACCCTGTCAGAGGGCTCAGAGGCCTTGGCACAGAGCCCAAGACCCGTGTGCCTTTGATTTAGCCCTTGGAAAAAACAATTCCCAACCTTGTAGGAAGAATGACAAGCCACAAAGGTTTAAGCAGAATGACAGTGAATTTATCACCGAGTGGAAAAATAGATTTTGGGGCGTTTTAGAATGGGGCTTCAGGGGGGAAGATGAGGAATCTGGGCATGTCCAGCCTTTCTCCTTCTTCTTCTTGGCCTCCATCTGCGGCTGTGATGTTGGCACTTTTAGATTGGTTTAGAGAAGAAGCTCACTGTCTAACGTAGATGATATGTATGGGAAAGTAATGGCAAATATTGTACACATAGTTGTTTTTAGTATAAAAAGATAACACCGCCCCACGGGAGGCAGAGTGCCTTAGACTGTCTGGCTGTGCGGACCTCGAAAGACAGGAGAAAGAATTTTATAGATAAGATACAATAAACAACCTGGAGACCGAGAAATGAAGAGCTCTGACTCCTTCTTCAACCGCCGGGCTGGGAAAAGAGACTTTCTAACATATCTCGGGGTCACTCTGACCAGCTAGAGACCCCGAGAGCACGACTCCATAAGACGAGATATTGGAGACTGGGTCCAAAACATAAATATTATTTTTGGCAGTGTCTTCTTGGCCAAGAAATCCTTCAAAGCTCTTGTAACTACAAGTCTTGCGGGCCTTGTGAGCCATGCAGTGCAGATGTGAGCCAAACTCACCTTTCCTGTCTATGTAGAAGAGAAGAAAAAGCAATGGCATCATCTAAAAAACTCGGAGGTCTGCTCTCTAGCTCGTTCCAAACTCCCTCAAATCCCCCAAAGTGGCATTTAGCTACAAAGAGATGACAAGGACTCTTAGTGCTGGCTCTTTGACTCCACAGCAGCTGCTTTAGAATCTTTCACTTAACCCTGTGTAGTCATGTGCCAGAAATGGATCATTTGAAGAAACTTTCCCAACTGACTTGCATGGAGGTTTGTTTGAAGGGTATTTGAGGAGAAAGGCTCCCAGCAGAGGCCTGGGCTTTGGCCTAGCTGTGTCCCCTGCTGATTGTGAAGTGTGCCATCAGCTGCAGGGCTTTCTGGGCTAAAAATATCATCAAGTCACTTGGACTTGCTCTTTTAGGCCTCTAAGAGCTGGACCCAATTTCGGGCACATTTGGAGACCTCATCTGTGGGTGGATGGACCACCTAGGATTTTCCCAATTGCTGGGAATGGTTCTCCGGGTCCCTGGTGTAAAACGGGACTCCCCAGCAACTGCGCATCTGCAAGATGATAAACAATTGTCTTGGTTTGAAGAGAGAGGTGCCTGCTAAGGAAGGCAGAAGCCTTCTCTGAAATGGAAAATGTAAATGTCCTCCCTTCAAATGATTCTCATTTAGTAATTCAAATGCTCTCAGGGAAAGATATGGGGATAGGACTGTGCCCGCAGAGCCGGGCAGCGTTTGCTGGTGGTCTGAGCCCTTCCTAAAGATCCTGTGCGGGCTGTCTTAGACACCTGGGGGGGCCAGGCATTCCTTCCAGCCTGGGCCACTTTGGCTGGGCTGGGGGCGGCCCCAGGGCAGAAGGCAGTGTGTGCAAGGGCCCTGGGTGGCACGCTGCAGCACGGTCTCGGTGCCATGGAACGGAACCCGGTGACCAAGGGCCCTTTGTGACACGTGGGAAATAGAAGCTTGCCCAGCTGCTGGGAACGCACAACAGGGCAGAACGGGACAGAGCGGTGCCGTGAGGAGCCCCCACACAGCACACTCGGTCCTGTCTGACCCGGAGCCTTTCCAAGGCGTTATTCCTGCAGCTGAGCTCGAGGCCAGACCACAGGACTTGGTGACCTGTGGCCTTCCCAAGGCTTCTCTTCTGCAGGTGCCCTCACAAATCCAGTCATTTTCATGGAGCAGAGACCCCTGAAAGCGCCCAAGGTGGCCTAGGGGGAAGAGGAGGAAGAAAGCCCTGGAGCTGCCCGCGCACATGAAACCAAAGCGGTGGTGCCGTCTGAGCTGCCGCAGGAAGGTGAGTGGCAGAGCTGGGCCACAGGGTTGGTGCCTGCAGCCAACTTGGCACCATTCCATCTCATCCCATTTTATCCCATCCCATTTTCTCCCATCCCATACCCACGGACAGGACAGAAGAGGGGCCGGGCAGACACCCCGCAGGGGCCATGCTCCATCCCCTGGGGCGTCCCGGGGCTGTCCCTGCCTGGGGAGCGCAGGGCTGGGCCGTGTTCTCCGGCCTCTCCCGCAGCCCCTCAGCTCTGGCTGCGCTCGCTCTTTTCCAGGTGCAGCCCTGCAGCGCACACAGGAGCAGGACCCCACCCGTGGCCTCTTCCGCAGCACAGCCCAGGTACCTGCAGCCATCCCCACCTGGGCTGGGCCTGCTGGCACCGTGCTTGGAGCATTCCCTGCAACATCCCTGGCTTCTTGCCCTTCTCCTACAGCTGGTTTGCAAATTCATCAAGAAAATTCGGGTGGAAGAGACCAGCACCATGGGTCCTGGGCTCAGAGCATATTCGCACATCTTCAAAACCAAGACCAGTGCTGCCCTGCTGGATATGCTCGTAGAGGAGGGCTTCTCCAGTCCAAAGCAAGTAAGCAGCCTGTGGCAAGGGTTTCATGCTCCCAGGAAATTGCTTGGTCTCCCAAGCCACGCCTGCTGGTCACTGGAACTCTTTGAGGCCATGGCAGTGTGGTGGGAAGGGAGGCACTTCTGTGGGGAAGCTGGTGACATTGCTCCCTCTGGCAGCTTTCCAAGTCTTCCCGTGCCTTCTCCAGGTTCCTGCCCTGGTCAGGTACATCCACCAGTGGCTCCTGGCCAATCAGTTTGCTGAGCACAGGCTGAACAGGACCCTGCTGGATCTCACCGAAGCACAGCCTGCTGACGTAGTCATGACGCTCCTGCGTGGGGCCCCGTCCTGTGACAGGTATGGGGCCAAAATGCCCAGAGGGCTCAGGGCTCGCCAGCCCATCAGCCTGTACAGCCTGGCCCAGGTGTGTGACCAACAGAGAGTTCCAGGGCCTTCTGGCTGCTCCCTTGGCCAGCCCCGGCACGTCAGCCCCCGAGCCTGCTGCCGTGCTCCCTCGCTGCCCCTCAGGGGCCTGTCCCCAGTGGCCTGGGCTGCCTGGGTGCTGCTGGCGAGTGGCAATGGGCACAGGCAGAGCTGGCAGCCAGCTCAGGTCCCCACTGCTGCCCAGGCCACGGTGCTGTGTATGAGACAGAGCTCTAACCCCACAGAGCTGCTTTGACCATGTGGAAGAGCATCATGTGCTCGCCCAGGACTGCAGAGCCAGCGCTGCTGATACTCCTGGATGTGCTGGGCAGCTGGCCAGAGCACAGCATGTGCACCTCGGATGGGGACAAAACGGGTGTCTTTGTCCTGGCTGTGAGTTTCTGTAACTGGCCTTTGCTGGCCCCAAGGCTGCCTCTCCAGCAGCTCTCCGTCCTCCTTCCCCCACTGCATCTCCCTGCCTTAGGCACCGGGTGGAAACCCGGCCCAGGGGCAGCTTCAGGCCCACCAGGCCCCGTGCTCCCCCTGCGTCTGTCTGAGCCTCTCCCTGCCCTGCTCGGGCCCTGCCACACGGACACCTCGGCACTGAGCCCTGTCTCGGGGGGCTTTGTCTTTTGCAGGCAACTGTGGTTATGTGGAAGATCCTCCAGATGCCCTGCGTCCCACATATGGTGACGGTGTATTTGCCCCGCCTCTTTCTACATCTGCTCTCCCAAGTGTTTTCCAGCACTCTGGATACGCCAGAGGAGGTCGATGCATTCTGGAAGGGATGCCAGGAGGAATACGGCCTTGCCACCAGCCCCAACAGGTGCTCCATCCCAATCCTCCTTTCTGTGCTACGTCCCTGGGCAGGAGCCAGTGTTCCCAGCGTGACCTGGGCTTTGCTGTGCACGCAGGTTTGCAGTGCACACCCTGAAGTCTCTGCTCTGCCGAATGCAGCATGAGGATGTGGTGGTGGCAATGGAGCGCAGGTGTGCCTGGGACACGCTGCTGTGCGCTGACACCCACCACTATGCCGTGGCTCTGCTGGCCAGGTGAGACCCCCTTCTCCCCACTGCTGCCTCTGACATTTGTGCTCTGTGCCCAGGGAGCTCCACACAGTCCCCGAGGTCGTGGCCCAGAAGGCCTTGTCACCGAGGGATGGCCAAGCAGACTGGGAAAGGCTGGGAGAGGAGGGCGCCCACCAGGAGCTGCCTCCCAAATAGCCCAGGGCCCCTTGCAGGATGCTGGGGAAAGACCAGACCTCTGTGTGTCAGTCCTGGCAAAGGTTTGTCCCCCTGGCCCACAGTCTTGGTTCCTTTTCCTCCTGCCAGGGAGATGTGCTGTGTCTCCATCCCTTTGTGTTCCCGGATCGCTCGCTACCTGCTCCGGCTGCTCAGCACACAGGAGCCACGCTGGGAGCTGCCCGCCATGGCGTTCCTTGCAGAGGTGAGCCTGACGGCCAGCGCTGCCTGGCTGAGCTGCCTCCCAGCTCTCTGCCCTCTTGGAGCCGCAGCTGCCTGGCACGGGGCCCGCGCCCTGTGCTGCTGCCTGGGCCCGGCCCCGTGCGTCTCCGGGCTCCTGCCGGCCGGGTCCCTGTCACTGCCCTGTACCTTTCAGGTCCTCGAGTTCCTGGACTTGAGTGAACGTGGTGCTAACAGAGTCCTGCAAATTTTGTCAAGGCAGCTGCAGAGCGAGTGCAGGGAGAGGCGTCGCCTGGCGCTCAGGGCCCTTCTTGAGCTCATTGAGGAACCCTCAATGGTGAGAAGGGGGCAGTGGCTGAGGCTGAGCTGGGGAATGTGGTCGCTTGGGCTTGGCTGGGCTTTGGGTGCTGGGGCAGCTGCTCCCACCCCTCCTGCCTCCCAGTTCAGCTGCCCCAGGGCTCCAGGACAGGCCTTTGGCCTCTGGGCCCTGCGGCAGCAGGATGGCGTTTCTCAAACTTGTGTTCCGCACAGACCAAAAAAATGTGGAGCCTGACTGAAAGTCTTGTGGACTTCCTGTGGGATGCAGATGGAGAGATAGTTTTCATGACAGTCATGCTACTCAGCTTTATCATCTTGGACAAAGACATGCTGATGCCCGGCCCCATCACACTGCAGCTGCTTGAGGCGCTCCTGCCACTCTTTGACCACGTAAGGCTCACTGCTCCCAGCCACGGCCACTGGGTGCCACCCGGACACTTTGTGCCCTGTGGATTTGCAGGCCTGCGCCAAGCTGAGCCCCATGCAGCCGCAATGCTGAGGTCTTTTTTTCTTCCTTCCATACAGAACAATTGGCAGGTGCAGCTGCTCTCCATACTGCTCTTCCGAACACTGGTGACTCTTTCAGAAGGGGAAAAGGAAAAAAAGGCCCTGAAGACACCCCTGCACCAGAGCCTGCTGCCCCTCTTCTTTCACTGCCACAATGAGAAGCGGCTTGTGGCACAGGTTAGGGCTCGTGGGTTGCTGCTGTCCCCCTGGCAGGGGGCTCGTCTGCCTCCTGCCCTGGTACCTGCCGGGCTGCAGCCTCCTCCAGGCCTTGGCACAGGGGACGCGGGCCTTGCACCCTGGGCTGTGGGGCCATCTCTCCATCTCTGCGTTTCTGCCCTTCTCCAGGCTTCTCAGGAAACTCTGCTTTGTGTGGCCGAGTTCCTGAAGAGGAGGAATCTTGAGAGACTGGTGAAGAGGCAGAATCTGTGGAAGTTCAGCGAGTGCCTGGTAAGGAGGGCCTGCAAGCCCCAGCCTCAGCCCGGAGAAGCCCCCTGAGCGCGGTGCTCAGTGTGTGGGGCTGGCAGCTGTGCCCCTGCCCGGTGCTGCACCCAGAAGCCGTGAAGGCTCTGCTCCAGGCTCCCTTGGGCCCGAACCGGGGCCGATGGAGCCCCGGCCCGGAGGGGCTGCGGGGCTGCGGGCCGGCACCGCGGCTCCCCGGCAGCAGCCGGCCCTCTGCCTCTCCCCTCGGGAGCCCGGCGCCAGCGGCTGCTGGCCGCGCCTCAGGGCTGTGCGGGCAGGGGAGGCCAGGGCGGGGCGCAGGCAGCGCCTGGCCCAGGGGCTGAGCCCGCGCCAACCCTTCCCTCCTGCCGCTCTCTGCAGCTGGCAGAGGACAGGAGCCGAGCGGCCGAGCACCTGCGCCGGGTCCTGCCCTACCTGCAGAGCCCACAGGAGCCCCTGCGAGCGGCGGCCGTCAGGTTCGCGGGTGAGTCCCGAGCCCGGGCTCCCTCCCCGGCCCGGCCGGCGCAGCTCGGCCCCGGCCCCGCCTGCTGCCCCGGCAGCGCCGGCCCGGCCCGGCACCGTGGAGCCCCGCCTGGCCTGGGCGTTGCTGCCGCCCTCTGGCAGCCGTGCCCTGGGGCGGCAGCGTGCGGCAAGGGCCGGGCTGAGCCCTGCCGGGCCAGCAGCCCGTGTGGCCACAGCGCCGGCAGCGCCGCTGGCAGGGAGCTGTGCCGCTGGGGCCGTGACAGGCTCTGTGTTCACAGGCATGGCCGCGCGGCACCTGAGGGGGAAGAAGGAAGAGCTCTGGCTCATCTGCCACGGTGAGTGAGGGCAGCGGGCTGGCAGCGGGGGCTGCCGGGGGAGCTGCAAGCCCTGGCCCGGCTGCAGAGGGCTCTGCTCCCTGTGCGGACGAGGGGCGGCGTGGGGAGAGCACACAGAGATTTCAGGGCCACCTGGGCGATTCCTGGCCAGCAGCTTTGGGCTGGTCCCGTTGGTCCCTGCTCCCTCCCGGCCATGGCTAGAGCCGGCTGCGATGGCCCTGGCAGGGGGCTCTCCTCGGCTCCCCGCAGATCCGCGATCTGACCATGGCTCTGTTCCCTTCTCTTTCAGCCCTGGAACACCTGACAGAGGACATCAGCAGTGCCGTGTCAGATCTGGCACTTGAAACATTGTATGTCATCCAGGCACTGCAGAGTGAGCGATATTCCGTCTTCCAGAGGCTGCAAGATCAGCTCTGCAGGGCATGGAGGACATGGCCTCGTCTGTCGGGGCTCGGCTGGCTGCGCTGCTGGAGCTCTGCAGAGAGCTGATCCCAGAGGCTCTGTCTGCTGAGGCCACCTGAGCCAGCGGGAATTTTCCATTTCTGAAAGATTGTTCTGTTTCTTTTCTTCTATTTGTTTTTTCTTTAGTGTATAAATATAGAGTATGTTATAATACACAGACTCCCAGGAGCTTTCTTTTGCTGCCCAGGGTCCGCAGGGCATTGGGGAAGAGGGGGAGAAGGGTGCCATGGCTCAGCAAGCTGCCCAGGCATGCAGTGTTGCAGGGAAAATGGCCAGAAGCCCCTTGGCCTGTGGTGGTTCTGCTGAAGCCTTTGTGCTGGTGACAGAGCGGGTGGGCAGGGGCCGGGGCTGCGGGGATCCCTGTGAGAGCAGTGCCTGGAGATGGCCACAAGCCCTGTGCCGGGCAGAAAGCGCATCCGTGTCCTCCTGCCCGTGTGCTGCTGGCTGCCTTGCTGAGGGCTCCCAGGTGCCTCTGAATAGGGCTGCTCTGGAGCTGCTGTGGCGCTGCGGCGCTGCTGCCAGGCAGCTTGGCTGGGCTGGGGCAGCCCCTGAGGGGCTGGGGCGCTGGCAAGCCCTAAGCAATGGGCTGTCAGAGGCCACAAGCAGCCCCCTGCCAGCCGTCTTGTTCCTACCAGAGTTGACTTGCAAGAGGGATCCCGGGCACTCTGGAACTAACAGCATCAGTGTTGTTGGAAATCCAAATGCAGGGAAATCTCAGACCTTTGGTCTTGTCAGCAAAGCTTACAATTAAACACAGGATTTGAAGGGAGACCTTGGAAAGGGCTCCCAAAGCTAGGTGCTAGAAGCGAGAATGTGGATTTCTAGTTTATTATAGCAGAGACACGGGGAGGAACGTTGAAGTGGAGGAAAGTTTAGAGTTTTAGAGTTCAAGATCTAGAAAAAATCAAATCAGTTACAGTGGTAAACAAGAAGTTTAGGATGCAGTGCTGTAAGTTTGTGTGTCATAGCATGATTGGCTAAGGAGGCTTACACTGTAGCAGGATGTGGGAACCCAGGAAATTCCTCTGGCTGCCCTGCAGGACTCGAGACCCTGTCAGAGGGCTCAGAGGCCTTGGCACAGAGCCCAAGACCCGTGTGCCTTTGATTTAGCCCTTGGAAAAAACAATTCCCAACCTTGTAGGAAGAATGACAAGCCACAAAGGTTTAAGCAGAATGACAGTGAATTTATCACCGAGTGGAAAAATAGATTTTGGGGCGTTTTAGAATGGGGCTTCAGGGGGGAAGATGAGGAATCTGGGCATGTCCAGCCTTTCTCCTTCTTCTTCTTGGCCTCCATCTGCGGCTGTGATGTTGGCACTTTTAGATTGGTTTAGAGAAGAAGCTCACTGTCTAACGTAGATGATATGTATGGGAAAGTAATGGCAAATATTGTACACATAGTTGTTTTTAGTATAAAAAGATAACACCGCCCCACGGGAGGCAGAGTGCCTTAGACTGTCTGGCTGTGCGGACCTCGAAAGACAGGAGAAAGAATTTTATAGATAAGATACAATAAACAACCTGGAGACCGAGAAATGAAGAGCTCTGACTCCTTCTTCAACCGCCGGGCTGGGAAAAGAGACTTTCTAACATATCTCGGGGTCACTCTGACCAGCTAGAGACCCCGAGAGCACGACTCCATAAGACGAGATATTGGAGACTGGGTCCAAAACATAAATATTATTTTTGGCAGTGTCTTCTTGGCCAAGAAATCCTTCAAAGCTCTTGTAACTACAAGTCTTGCGGGCCTTGTGAGCCATGCAGTGCAGATGTGAGCCAAACTCACCTTTCCTGTCTATGTAGAAGAGAAGAAAAAGCAATGGCATCATCTAAAAAACTCGGAGGTCTGCTCTCTAGCTCGTTCCAAACTCCCTCAAATCCCCCAAAGTGGCATTTAGCTACAAAGAGATGACAAGGACTCTTAGTGCTGGCTCTTTGACTCCACAGCAGCTGCTTTAGAATCTTTCACTTAACCCTGTGTAGTCATGTGCCAGAAATGGATCATTTGAAGAAACTTTCCCAACTGACTTGCATGGAGGTTTGTTTGAAGGGTATTTGAGGAGAAAGGCTCCCAGCAGAGGCCTGGGCTTTGGCCTAGCTGTGTCCCCTGCTGATTGTGAAGTGTGCCATCAGCTGCAGGGCTTTCTGGGCTAAAAATATCATCAAGTCACTTGGACTTGCTCTTTTAGGCCTCTAAGAGCTGGACCCAATTTCGGGCACATTTGGAGACCTCATCTGTGGGTGGATGGACCACCTAGGATTTTCCCAATTGCTGGGAATGGTTCTCCGGGTCCCTGGTGTAAAACGGGACTCCCCAGCAACTGCGCATCTGCAAGATGATAAACAATTGTCTTGGTTTGAAGAGAGAGGTGCCTGCTAAGGAAGGCAGAAGCCTTCTCTGAAATGGAAAATGTAAATGTCCTCCCTTCAAATGATTCTCATTTAGTAATTCAAATGCTCTCAGGGAAAGATATGGGGATAGGACTGTGCCCGCAGAGCCGGGCAGCATTTGCTGGTGGTCTGAGCCCTTCCTAAAGATCCTGTGCGGGCTGTCTTAGACACCTGGGGGGGCCAGGCATTCCTTCCAGCCTGGGCCACTTTGGCTGGGCTGGGGGCGGCCCCAGGGCAGAAGGCAGTGTGTGCAAGGGCCCTGGGTGGCACGCTGCAGCACGGTCTCGGTGCCATGGAACGGAACCCGGTGACCAAGGGCCCTTTGTGACACGTGGGAAATAGAAGCTTGCCCAGCTGCTGGGAACGCACAACAGGGCAGAACGGGACAGAGCGGTGCCGTGAGGAGCCCCCACACAGCACACTCGGTCCTGTCTGACCCGGAGCCTTTCCAAGGCGTTATTCCTGCAGCTGAGCTCGAGGCCAGACCACAGGACTTGGTGACCTGTGGCCTTCCCAAGGCTTCTCTTCTGCAGGTGCCCTCACAAATCCAGTCATTTTCATGGAGCAGAGACCCCTGAAAGCGCCCAAGGTGGCCTGGGGGGAAGAGGAGGAAGAAAGCCCTGGAGCTGCCCGCGCACATGAAACCAAAGCGGTGGTGCCGTCTGAGCTGCCGCAGGAAGGTGAGTGGCAGAGCTGGGCCACAGGGTTGGTGCCTGCAGCCAACTTGGCACCATTCCATCTCATCCCATTTTATCCCATCCCATTTTCTCCCATCCCATACCCACGGACAGGACAGAAGAGGGGCCGGGCAGACACCCCGCAGGGGCCATGCTCCATCCCCTGGGGCGTCCCGGGGCTGTCCCTGCCTGGGGAGCGCAGGGCTGGGCCGTGTTCTCCGGCCTCTCCCGCAGCCCCTCAGCTCTGGCTGCGCTCGCTCTTTTCCAGGTGCAGCCCTGCAGCGCACACAGGAGCAGGACCCCACCCGTGGCCTCTTCCGCAGCACAGCCCAGGTACCTGCAGCCATCCCCACCTGGGCTGGGCCTGCTGGCACCGCGCTTGGAGCATTCCCTGCAACATCCCTGGCTTCTTGCCCTTCTCCTACAGCTGGTTTGCAAATTCATCAAGAAAATTCGGGTGGAAGAGACCAGCACCATGGGTCCTGGGCTCAGAGCATATTCGCACATCTTCAAAACCAAGACCAGTGCTGCCCTGCTGGATATGCTCGTAGAGGAGGGCTTCTCCAGTCCAAAGCAAGTAAGCAGCCTGTGGCAAGGGTTTCATGCTCCCAGGAAATTGCTTGGTCTCCCAAGCCACGCCTGCTGGTCACTGGAACTCTTTGAGGCCATGGCAGTGTGGTGGGAAGGGAGGCACTTCTGTGGGGAAGCTGGTGACATTGCTCCCTCTGGCAGCTTTCCAAGTCTCCCCGTGCCTTCTCCAGGTTCCTGCCCTGGTCAGGTACATCCACCAGTGGCTCCTGGCCAATCAGTTTGCTGAGCACAGGCTGAACAGGACCCTGCTGGATCTCACCGAAGCACAGCCTGCTGACGTAGTCATGACGCTCCTGCGTGGGGCCCCGTCCTGTGACAGGTATGGGGCCAAAATGCCCAGAGGGCTCAGGGCTCGCCAGCCCATCAGCCTGTACAGCCTGGCCCAGGTGTGTGACCAACAGAGAGTTCCAGGGCCTTCTGGCTGCTCCCTTGGCCAGCCCCGGCACGTCAGCCCCCGAGCCTGCTGCCGTGCTCCCTCGCTGCCCCTCAGGGGCCTGTCCCCAGTGGCCTGGGCTGCCTGGGTGCTGCTGGCGAGTGGCAATGGGCACAGGCAGAGCTGGCAGCCAGCTCAGGTCCCCACTGCTGCCCAGGCCACGGTGCTGTGTATGAGACAGAGCTCTAACCCCACAGAGCTGCTTTGACCATGTGGAAGAGCATCATGTGCTCGCCCAGGACTGCAGAGCCAGCGCTGCTGATACTCCTGGATGTGCTGGGCAGCTGGCCAGAGCACAGCATGTGCACCTCGGATGGGGACAAAACGGGTGTCTTTGTCCTGGCTGTGAGTTTCTGTAACTGGCCTTTGCTGGCCCCAAGGCTGCCTCTCCAGCAGCTCTCCGTCCTCCTTCCCCCACTGCATCTCCCTGCCTTAGGCACCGGGTGGAAACCCGGCCCAGGGGCAGCTTCAGGCCCACCAGGCCCCGTGCTCCCCCTGCGTCTGTCTGAGCCTCTCCCTGCCCTGCTCGGGCCCTGCCACACGGACACCTCGGCACTGAGCCCTGTCTCGGGGGGCTTTGTCTTTTGCAGGCAACTGTGGTTATGTGGAAGATCCTCCAGATGCCCTGCGTCCCACATATGGTGACGGTGTATTTGCCCCGCCTCTTTCTACATCTGCTCTCCCAAGTGTTTTCCAGCACTCTGGATACGCCAGAGGAGGTCGATGCATTCTGGAAGGGATGCCAGGAGGAATACGGCCTTGCCACCAGCCCCAACAGGTGCTCCATCCCAATCCTCCTTTCTGTGCTACGTCCCTGGGCAGGAGCCAGTGTTCCCAGCGTGACCTGGGCTTTGCTGTGCACGCAGGTTTGCAGTGCACACCCTGAAGTCTCTGCTCTGCCGAATGCAGCATGAGGATGTGGTGGTGGCAATGGAGCGCAGGTGTGCCTGGGACACGCTGCTGTGCGCTGACACCCACCACTATGCCGTGGCTCTGCTGGCCAGGTGAGACCCCCTTCTCCCCACTGCTGCCTCTGACATTTGTGCTCTGTGCCCAGGGAGCTCCACACAGTCCCCGAGGTCGTGGCCCAGAAGGCCTTGTCACCGAGGGATGGCCAAGCAGACTGGGAAAGGCTGGGAGAGGAGGGCGCCCACCAGGAGCTGCCTCCCAAATAGCCCAGGGCCCCTTGCAGGATGCTGGGGAAAGACCAGACCTCTGTGTGTCAGTCCTGGCAAAGGTTTGTCCCCCTGGCCCACAGTCTTGGTTCCTTTTCCTCCTGCCAGGGAGATGTGCTGTGTCTCCATCCCTTTGTGTTCCCGGATCGCTCGCTACCTGCTCCGGCTGCTCAGCACACAGGAGCCACGCTGGGAGCTGCCCGCCATGGCGTTCCTTGCAGAGGTGAGCCTGACGGCCAGCGCTGCCTGGCTGAGCTGCCTCCCAGCTCTCTGCCCTCTTGGAGCCGCAGCTGCCTGGCACGGGGCCCGCGCCCTGTGCTGCTGCCTGGGCCCGGCCCCGTGCGTCTCCGGGCTCCTGCCGGCCGGGTCCCTGTCACTGCCCTGTACCTTTCAGGTCCTCGAGTTCCTGGACTTGAGTGAACGTGGTGCTAACAGAGTCCTGCAAATTTTGTCAAGGCAGCTGCAGAGCGAGTGCAGGGAGAGGCGTCGCCTGGCGCTCAGAGCCCTTCTTGAGCTCATTGAGGAACCCTCAATGGTGAGAAGGGGGCAGTGGCTGAGGCTGAGCTGGGGAATGTGGTCGCTTGGGCTTGGCTGGGCTTTGGGTGCTGGGGCAGCTGCTCCCACCCCTCCTGCCTCCCAGTTCAGCTGCCCCAGGGCTCCAGGACAGGCCTTTGGCCTCTGGGCCCTGCGGCAGCAGGATGGCGTTTCTCAAACTTGTGTTCCGCACAGACCAAAAAAATGTGGAGCCTGACTGAAAGTCTTGTGGACTTCCTGTGGGATGCAGATGGAGAGATAGTTTTCATGACAGTCATGCTACTCAGCTTTATCATCTTGGACAAAGACATGCTGATGCCCGGCCCCATCACACTGCAGCTGCTTGAGGCGCTCCTGCCACTCTTTGACCACGTAAGGCTCACTGCTCCCAGCCACGGCCACTGGGTGCCGCCCGGACACTTTGTGCCCTGTGGATTTGCAGGCCTGCGCCAAGCTGAGCCCCATGCAGCCGCAATGCTGAGGTCTTTTTTTCTTCCTTCCATACAGAACAATTGGCAGGTGCAGCTGCTCTCCATACTGCTCTTCCGAACACTGGTGACTCTTTCAGAAGGGGAAAAGGAAAAAAAGGCCCTGAAGACACCCCTGCACCAGAGCCTGCTGCCCCTCTTCTTTCACTGCCACAATGAGAAGCGGCTTGTGGCACAGGTGAGGGCTCGTGGGTTGCTGCTGTCCCCCTGGCAGGGGGCTCGTCTGCCTCCTGCCCTGGTACCTGCCGGGCTGCAGCCTCCTCCAGGCCTTGGCACAGGGGACGCGGGCCTTGCACCCTGGGCTGTGGGGCCATCTCTCCATCTCTGCGTTTCTGCTCTTCTCCAGGCTTCTCAGGAAACTCTGCTTTGTGTGGCCGAGTTCCTGAAGAGGAGGAATCTTGAGAGACTGGTGAAGAGGCAGAATCTGTGGAAGTTCAGCGAGTGCATGGTAAGGAGGGCCTGCAAGCCCCAGCCTCAGCCCGGAGAAGCCCCCTGAGCGCGGTGCTCAGTGTGTGGGGCTGGCAGCTGTGCCCCTGCCCGGTGCTGCACCCAGAAGCCGTGAAGGCTCTGCTCCAGGCTCCCTTGGGCCCGAACCGGGGCCGATGGAGCCCCGGCCCGGAGGGGCTGCGGGGCTGCGGGCCGGCACCGCGGCTCCCCGGCAGCAGCCGGCCCTCTGCCTCTCCCCTCGGGAGCCCGGCGCCAGCGGCTGCTGGCCGCGCCTCAGGGCTGTGCGGGCAGGGGAGGCCAGGGCGGGGCGCAGGCAGCACCTGGCCCAGGGGCTGAGCCCGCGCCAACCCTTCCCTCCTGCCGCTCTCTGCAGCTGGCAGAGGACAGGAGGCGAGCGGCCGAGCACCTGCGCCGGGTCCTGCCCTACCTGCAGAGCCCACAGGAGCCCCTGCGAGCGGCGGCCGTCAGGTTCGCGGGTGAGTCCCGAGCCCGGGCTCCCTCCCCGGCCCGGCCGGCGCAGCTCGGCCCCGGCCCCGCCTGCTGCCCCAGCAGTGCCAGCGGGGCCCGGCGCCGTGGAGCCCCGCCTGGCCCGGGCATTGCTGCCGCCGCCCTCTGGCAGCCGTGCCCTGGGGCGGCAGCGTGCGGCAAGGGCCGGGCTGAGCCCTGCCGGGCCAGCAGCCTGTGTGGCCACAGCGCCGGCAGCGCCGCTGGCAGGGAGCTGTGCCGCTGGGGCCGTGACAGGCTCTGTGTTCACAGGCATGGCCGCGCGGCACCTGAGGGGGAAGAAGGAAGAGCTCTGGCTCATCTGCCACGGTGAGTGAGGGCAGCGGGCTGGCAGCGGGGCTGCCGGGGGAGCTGCAAGCCCTGGCCCGGCTGCAGAGGGCTCTGCTCCCTGTGCGGACGAGGGGCGGCGTGGGGAGAGCACACAGAGATTTCAGGGCCACCTGGGCGATTCCTGGCCAGCAGCTTTGGGCTGGTCCCGTTGGTCCCTGCTCCCTCCTGGCCATGGCTAGAGCCGGCTGCGATGGCCCTGGCAGGGGGCTCTCCTCGGCTCCCCGCAGATCCGCGATCTGACCATGGCTCTGTCATTTCTCTTTCAGTCCTGGAACACCTGACAGAGGACATCAGCAGTGCCGTGTCAGATCTGGCACTTGAAACATTGTATGTCATCCAGGCACTGCAGAGTGAGCGATATTCCGTCTTCCAGAGGCTGCAAGATCAGCTCTGCAGGGCATGGAGGACACGGCCTCGTCTGTCGGGGCTCGGCTGGCTGCGCTGCTGGAGCTCTGCAGAGAGCTGATCCCAGAGGCTCTGTCTGCTGAGGCCACCTGAGCCAGCGGGAATTTTCCATTTCTGAAAGATTGTTCTGTTTCTTTTCTTCTATTTGTTTTTTCTTTAGTGTATAAATATAGAGTATGTTATAATACACAGACTCCCAGGAGCTTTCTTTTGCTGCCCAGGGTCCGCAGGGCATTGGGGAAGAGGGGGAGAAGGGTGCCATGGCTCAGCAAGCTGCCCAGGCATGCAGTGTTGCAGGGAAAATGGCCAGAAGCCCCTTGGCCTGTGGTGGTTCTGCTGAAGCCTTTGTGCTGGTGACAGAGCGGGTGGGCAGGGGCCGGGGCTGCGGGGATCCCTGTGAGAGCAGTGCCTGGAGATGGCCTCAAGCCCTGTGCCGGGCAGAAAGCGCATCCGTGTCCTCCTGCCCGTGTGCTGCTGGCTGCCTTGCTGAGGGCTCCCAGGTGCCTCTGAATAGGGCTGCTCTGGAGCTGCTGTGGGGCTGCGGCGCTGCTGCCGGGCAGCTTGGCCGGGCTGGGGCAGCCCCTGAGGGGCTGGGGCGCTGGCAAGCCCTAAGCAATGGGCTGTCAGAGGCCACAAGCAGCCCCCTGCCAGCCGTCTTGTTCCTACCAGAGTTGACTTGCAAGAGGGATCCCGGGCACTCTGGAACTAACAGCATCAGTGTTGTTGGAAATCCAAATGCAGGGAAATCTCAGACCTTTGGTCTTGTCAGCAAAGCTTACAATTAAACACAGGATTTGAAGGGAGACCTTGGAAAGGGCTCCCAAAGCTAGGTGCTAGAAGCGAGAATGTGGATTTCTAGTTTATTATAGCAGAGACACGGGGAGGAACGTTGAAGTGGAGGAAAGTTTAGAGTTTTAGAGTTCAAGATCTAGAAAAAATCAAATCAGTTACAGTGGTAAACAAGAAGTTTAGGATGCAGTGCTGTAAGTTTGTGTGTCATAGCATGATTGGCTAAGGAGGCTTACACTGTAGCAGGATGTGGGAACCCAGGAAATTCCTCTGGCTGCCCTGCAGGACTCGAGACCCTGTCAGAGGGCTCAGAGGCCTTGGCACAGAGCCCAAGACCCGTGTGCCTTTGATTTAGCCCTTGGAAAAAACAATTCCCAACCTTGTAGGAAGAATGACAAGCCACAAAGGTTTAAGCAGAATGACAGTGAATTTATCACCGAGTGGAAAAATAGATTTTGGGGCGTTTTAGAATGGGGCTTCAGGGGGGAAGATGAGGAATCTGGGCATGTCCAGCCTTTCTCCTTCTTCTTCTTGGCCTCCATCTGCGGCTGTGATGTTGGCACTTTTAGATTGGTTTAGAGAAGAAGCTCACTGTCTAACGTAGATGATATGTATGGGAAAGTAATGGCAAATATTGTACACATAGTTGTTTTTAGTATAAAAAGATAACACCGCCCCACGGGAGGCAGAGTGCCTTAGACTGTCTGGCTGTGCGGACCTCGAAAGACAGGAGAAAGAATTTTATAGATAAGATACAATAAACAACCTGGAGACCGAGAAATGAAGAGCTCTGACTCCTTCTTCAACCGCCGGGCTGGGAAAAGAGACTTTCTAACATATCGCGGGGTCACTCTGACCAGCTAGAGACCCCGAGAGCACGACTCCATAAGACGAGATATTGGAGACTGGGTCCAAAACATAAATATTATTTTTGGCAGTGTCTTCTTGGCCAAGAAATCCTTCAAAGCTCTTGTAACTACAAGTCTTGCGGGCCTTGTGAGCCATGCAGTGCAGATGTGAGCCAAACTCACCTTTCCTGTCTATGTAGAAGAGAAGAAAAAGCAATGGCATCATCTAAAAAACTCGGAGGTCTGCTCTCTAGCTCGTTCCAAACTCCCTCAAATCCCCCAAAGTGGCATTTAGCTACAAAGAGATGACAAGGACTCTTAGTGCTGGCTCTTTGACTCCACAGCAGCTGCTTTAGAATCTTTCACTTAACCCTGTGTAGTCATGTGCCAGAAATGGATCATTTGAAGAAACTTTCCCAACTGACTTGCATGGAGGTTTGTTTGAAGGGTATTTGAGGAGAAAGGCTCCCAGCAGAGGCCTGGGCTTTGGCCTAGCTGTGTCCCCTGCTGATTGTGAAGTGTGCCATCAGCTGCAGGGCTTTCTGGGCTAAAAATATCATCAAGTCACTTGGACTTGCTCTTTTAGGCCTCTAAGAGCTGGACCCAATTTCGGGCACATTTGGAGACCTCATCTGTGGGTGGATGGACCACCTAGGATTTTCCCAATTGCTGGGAATGGTTCTCCGGGTCCCTGGTGTAAAACGGGACTCCCCAGCAACTGCGCATCTGCAAGATGATAAACAATTGTCTTGGTTTGAAGAGAGAGGTGCCTGCTAAGGAAGGCAGAAGCCTTCTCTGAAATGGAAAATGTAAATGTCCTCCCTTCAAATGATTCTCATTTAGTAATTCAAATGCTCTCAGGGAAAGATATGGGGATAGGACTGTGCCCGCAGAGCCGGGCAGCATTTGCTGGTGGTCTGAGCCCTTCCTAAAGATCCTGTGCGGGCTGTCTTAGACACCTGGGGGGGCCAGGCATTCCTTCCAGCCTGGGCCACTTTGGCTGGGCTGGGGGCGGCCCCAGGGCAGAAGGCAGTGTGTGCAAGGGCCCTGGGTGGCACGCTGCAGCACGGTCTCGGTGCCATGGAACGGAACCCGGTGACCAAGGGCCCTTTGTGACACGTGGGAAATAGAAGCTTGCCCAGCTGCTGGGAACGCACAACAGGGCAGAACGGGACAGAGCGGTGCCGTGAGGAGCCCCCACACAGCACACTCGGTCCTGTCTGACCCGGAGCCTTTCCAAGGCGTTATTCCTGCAGCTGAGCTCGAGGCCAGACCACAGGACTTGGTGACCTGTGGCCTTCCCAAGGCTTCTCTTCTGCAGGTGCCCTCACAAATCCAGTCATTTTCATGGAGCAGAGACCCCTGAAAGCGCCCAAGGTGGCCTGGGGGGAAGAGGAGGAAGAAAGCCCTGGAGCTGCCCGCGCACATGAAACCAAAGCGGTGGTGCCGTCTGAGCTGCCGCAGGAAGGTGAGTGGCAGAGCTGGGCCACAGGGTTGGTGCCTGCAGCCAACTTGGCACCATTCCATCTCATCCCATTTTATCCCATCCCATTTTCTCCCATCCCATACCCACGGACAGGACAGAAGAGGGGCCGGGCAGACACCCCGCAGGGGCCATGCTCCATCCCCTGGGGCGTCCCGGGGCTGTCCCTGCCTGGGGAGCGCAGGGCTGGGCCGTGTTCTCCGGCCTCTCCCGCAGCCCCTCAGCTCTGGCTGCGCTCGCTCTTTTCCAGGTGCAGCCCTGCAGCGCACACAGGAGCAGGACCCCACCCGTGGCCTCTTCCGCAGCACAGCCCAGGTACCTGCAGCCATCCCCACCTGGGCTGGGCCTGCTGGCACCGCGCTTGGAGCATTCCCTGCAACATCCCTGGCTTCTTGCCCTTCTCCTACAGCTGGTTTGCAAATTCATCAAGAAAATTCGGGTGGAAGAGACCAGCACCATGGGTCCTGGGCTCAGAGCATATTCGCACATCTTCAAAACCAAGACCAGTGCTGCCCTGCTGGATATGCTCGTAGAGGAGGGCTTCTCCAGTCCAAAGCAAGTAAGCAGCCTGTGGCAAGGGTTTCATGCTCCCAGGAAATTGCTTGGTCTCCCAAGCCACGCCTGCTGGTCACTGGAACTCTTTGAGGCCATGGCAGTGTGGTGGGAAGGGAGGCACTTCTGTGGGGAAGCTGGTGACATTGCTCCCTCTGGCAGCTTTCCAAGTCTCCCCGTGCCTTCTCCAGGTTCCTGCCCTGGTCAGGTACATCCACCAGTGGCTCCTGGCCAATCAGTTTGCTGAGCACAGGCTGAACAGGACCCTGCTGGATCTCACCGAAGCACAGCCTGCTGACGTAGTCATGACGCTCCTGCGTGGGGCCCCGTCCTGTGACAGGTATGGGGCCAAAATGCCCAGAGGGCTCAGGGCTCGCCAGCCCATCAGCCTGTACAGCCTGGCCCAGGTGTGTGACCAACAGAGAGTTCCAGGGCCTTCTGGCTGCTCCCTTGGCCAGCCCCGGCACGTCAGCCCCCGAGCCTGCTGCCGTGCTCCCTCGCTGCCCCTCAGGGGCCTGTCCCCAGTAGCATGGGCTGCCTGGGTGCTGCTGGCGAGTGGCAATGGGCACAGGCAGAGCTGGCAGCCAGCTCAGGTCCCCACTGCTGCCCAGGCCACGGTGCTGTGTATGAGACAGAGCTCTAACCCCACAGAGCTGCTTTGACCATGTGGAAGAGCATCATGTGCTCGCCCAGGACTGCAGAGCCAGCGCTGCTGATACTCCTGGATGTGCTGGGCAGCTGGCCAGAGCACAGCATGTGCACCTCGGATGGGGACAAAACGGGTGTCTTTGTCCTGGCTGTGAGTTTCTGTAACTGGCCTTTGCTGGCCCCAAGGCTGCCTCTCCAGCAGCTCTCCGTCCTCCTTCCCCCACTGCATCTCCCTGCCTTAGGCACTGGGTGGAAACCCGGCCCAGGGGCAGCTTCAGGCCCACCAGGCCCCGTGCTCCCCCTGCGTCTGTCTGAGCCTCTCCCTGCCCTGCTCGGGCCCTGCCACACGGACACCTCGGCACTGAGCCCTGTCTCGGGGGGCTTTGTCTTTTGCAGGCAACTGTGGTTATGTGGAAGATCCTCCAGATGCCCTGCGTCCCACATATGGTGACGGTGTATTTGCCCTGCCTCTTTCTACATCTGCTCTCCCAAGTGTTTTCCAGCACTCTGGATACGCCAGAGGAGGTCGATGCATTCTGGAAGGGATGCCAGGAGGAATACGGCCTTGCCACCAGCCCCAACAGGTGCTCCATCCCAATCCTCCTTTCCGTGCTACGTCCCTGGGCAGGAGCCAGTGTTCCCAGCGTGACCTGGGCTTTGCTGTGCACGCAGGTTTGCAGTGC
This sequence comes from Melozone crissalis, assembly GCF_028551555.1. Lineage (NCBI taxonomy): Eukaryota > Metazoa > Chordata > Aves > Passeriformes > Passerellidae > Melozone > Melozone crissalis. Next base: position 1,221,982 of record NW_026535957.1, read on the forward strand.
ACACCCTGAAGTCTCTGCTCTGCCGAATGCAGCATGAGGATGTGGTGGTGGCAATGGAGCGCAGGTGTGCCTGGGACACGCTGCTGTGCGCTGACACCCACCACTATGCCGTGGCTCTGCTGGCCAGGTGAGACCCCCTTCTCCCCACTGCTGCCTCTGACATTTGTGCTCTGTGCCCAGGGAGCTCCACACAGTCCCCGAGGTCGTGGCCCAGAAGGCCTTGTCACCGAGGGATGGCCAAGCAGACTGGGAAAGGCTGGGAGAGGAGGGCGCCCACCAGGAGCTGCCTCCCAAATAGCCCAGGGCCCCTTGCAGGATGCTGGGGAAAGACCAGACCTCTGTGTGTCAGTCCTGGCAAAGGTTTGTCCCCCTGGCCCACAGTCTTGGTTCCTTTTCCTCCTGCCAGGGAGATGTGCTGTGTCTCCATCCCTTTGTGTTCCCGGATCGCTCGCTACCTGCTCCGGCTGCTCAGCACACAGGAGCCACGCTGGGAGCTGCCCGCCATGGCGTTCCTTGCAGAGGTGAGCCTGACGGCCAGCGCTGCCTGGCTGAGCTGCCTCCCAGCTCTCTGCCCTCTCGGAGCCGCAGCTGCCTGGCACGGGGCCCGCGCCCTGTGCTGCTGCCTGGGCCCGGCCCCGTGCGTCTCCGGGCTCCTGCCGGCCGGGTCCCTGTCACTGCCCTGTACCTTTCAGGTCCTCGAGTTCCTGGACTTGAGTGAACGTGGTGCTAACAGAGTCCTGCAAATTTTGTCAAGGCAGCTGCAGAGCGAGTGCAGGGAGAGGCGTCGCCTGGCGCTCAGGGCCCTTCTTGAGCTCATTGAGGAGCCCTCAATGGTGAGAAGGGGGCAGTGGCTGAGGCTGAGCTGGGGAATGTGGTCGCTTGGGCTTGGCTGGGCTTTGGGTGCTGGGGCAGCTGCTCCCACCCCTCCTGCCTCCCAGTTCAGCTGCCCCAGGGCTCCAGGACAGGCCTTTGGCCTCTGGGCCCTGCGGCAGCAGGATGGCGTTTCTCAAACTTGTGTTCCGCACAGACCAAAAAAATGTGGAGCCTGACTGAAAGTCTTGTGGACTTCCTGTGGGATGCAGATGGAGAGATAGTTTTCATGACAGTCATGCTACTCAGCTTTATCATCTTGGACAAAGACATGCTGATGCCCGGCCCCATCACACTGCAGCTGCTTGAGGCGCTCCTGCCACTCTTTGACCACGTAAGGCTCACTGCTCCCAGCCACGGCCACTGGGTGCCGCCCGGACACTTTGTGCCCTGTGGATTTGCAGGCCTGCGCCAAGCTGAGCCCCATGCAGCCGCAATGCTGAGGTCTTTTTTTCTTCCTTCCATACAGAACAATTGGCAGGTGCAGCTGCTCTCCATACTGCTCTTCCGAACACTGGTGACTCTTTCAGAAGGGGAAAAGGAAAAAAAGGCCCTGAAGACACCCCTGCACCAGAGCCTGCTGCCCCTCTTCTTTCACTGCCACAATGAGAAGCGGCTTGTGGCACAGGTTAGGGCTCGTGGGTTGCTGCTGTCCCCCTGGCAGGGGGTTCGTCTGCCTCCTGCCCTGGTACCTGCCGGGCTGCAGCCTCCTCCAGGCCTTGGCACAGGGGACGCGGGCCTTGCACCCTGGGCTGTGGGGCCATCTCTCCATCTCTGCGTTTCTGCTCTTCTCCAGGCTTCTCAGGAAACTCTGCTTTGTGTGGCCGAGTTCCTGAAGAGGAGGAATCTTGAGAGACTGGTGAAGAGGCAGAATCTGTGGAAGTTCAGCGAGTGCCTGGTAAGGAGGGCCTGCAAGCCCCAGCCTCAGCCCGGAGAAGCCCCCTGAGTGCGGTGCTCAGTGTGTGGGGCTGGCAGCTGTGCCCCTGCCCGGTGCTGCACCCAGAAGCCGTGAAGGCTCTGCTCCAGGCTCCCTTGGGCCCGAACCGGGGCCGATGGAGCCCCGGCCCGGCGGGGCGGCGGGGCTGCGGGCCGGCACCGCGGCTCCCCGGCAGATGCCGGCCCTCTGCCTCTCCCCTCGGGAGCCCGGCGCCAGCGGCTGCTGGCCGCGCCTCAGGGCTGTGCGGGCAGGGGAGGCCAGGGCGGGGCGCAGGCAGCGCCTGGCCCAGGGGCCGAGCCCGCGCCAACCCTTCCCTCCTGCCGCTCTCTGCAGCTGGCAGAGGACAGGAGCCGAGCGGCCGAGCACCTGCGCCGGGTCCTGCCCTACCTGCAGAGCCCACAGGAGCCCCTGCGAGCGGCAGCCGTCAGGTTCGCGGGTGAGTCCCGAGCCCGGGCTCCCTCCCCGGCCCGGCCGGCGCAGCTCGGCCCCGGCCCCGCCTGCTGCCCCGGCAGTGCCAGCGGGGCCTGGCGCCGTGAAGCCCCGCCTGGCTCGGGCATTGCTGCTGCCGCCCTCTGGCAGCCGTGCCCTGGGGCGGCAGCGTGCGGCAAGGGCCCAGGCTGAGCCCTGCCGGGACAGCAGCCCGTGTGGCCACAGTGCCGGCAGCGCCGCTGGCAGGGAGCAGTGCCGCTGGGGCCGTGACAGGCTCTGTGTTCACAGGCATGGCCATGCGGCACCTGAGGGGGAAGAAGGAAGAGCTCTGGCTCAACTGCCACGGTGACGGCAGCGGGCTGGCAGCGGGGGCTGCCGGGGGAGCTGCAAGCCCTGGCCCGGCTGCAGAGGGCTCTGCTCCCTGTGCGGACGAGGGGCGGCGTGGGGAGAGCACACAGAGATTTCAGGGCCACCTGGGCGATTCCTGGCCAGCAGCTTTGGGCTGGTCCCGTTGGTCCCTGCTCCCTCCTGGCCATGGCTAGAGCCGGCTGCGATGGCCCTGGCAGGGGGCTCTCCTCGGCTCCCCGCAGATCCGCGATCTGACCATGGCTCTGTTCCCTTCTCTTTCAGCCCTGGAACACCTGACAGAGGACATCAGCAGTGCCGTGTCAGATCTGGCACTTGAAACATTGTATGTCCTCCAGGCACTGCAGAGTGAGCGATATTCCGTCTTCCAGAGGCTGCAAGATCAGCTCTGCAGGGCATGGAGGACACGGCCTCGTCTGTCGGGGCTCGGCTGGCTGCGCTGCTGGAGCTCTGCAGAGAGCTGATCCCAGAGGCTCTGTCTGCTGAGGCCACCTGAGCCAGCGGGAATTTTCCATTTCTGAAAGATTGTTCTGTTTCTTTTCTTCTATTTGTTTTTTCTTTAGTGTATAAATATAGAGTATGTTATAATACACAGACTCCCAGGAGCTTTCTTTTGCTGCCCAGGGTCCGCAGGGCATTGGGGAAGAGGGGGAGAAGGGTGCCATGGCTCAGCAAGCTGCCCAGGCATGCAGTGTTGCAGGGAAAATGGCCAGAAGCCCCTTGGCCTGTGGTGGTTCTGCTGAAGCCTTTGTGCTGGTGACAGAGCGGGTGGGCAGGGGCCGGGGCTGCGGGGATCCCTGTGAGAGCAGTGCCTGGAGATGGCCTCAAGCCCTGTGCCGGGCAGAAAGCGCATCCGTGTCCTCCTGCCCGTGTGCTGCTGGCTGCCTTGCTGAGGGCTCCCAGGTGCCTCTGAATAGGGCTGCTCTGGAGCTGCTGTGGGGCTGCGGCGCTGCTGCCGGGCAGCTTGGCCGGGCTGGGGCAGCCCCTGAGGGGCTGGGGCGCTGGCAAGCCCTAAGCAATGGGCTGTCAGAGGCCACAAGCAGCCCCCTGCCAGCCGTCTTGTTCCTACCAGAGTTGACTTGCAAGAGGGATCCCGGGCACTCTGGAACTAACAGCATCAGTGTTGTTGGAAATCCAAATGCAGGGAAATCTCAGACCTTTGGTCTTGTCAGCAAAGCTTACAATTAAACACAGGATTTGAAGGGAGACCTTGGAAAGGGCTCCCAAAGCTAGGTGCTAGAAGCGAGAATGTGGATTTCTAGTTTATTATAGCAGAGACACGGGGAGGAACGTTGAAGTGGAGGAAAGTTTAGAGTTTTAGAGTTCAAGATCTAGAAAAAATCAAATCAGTTACAGTGGTAAACAAGAAGTTTAGGATGCAGTGCTGTAAGTTTGTGTGTCATAGCATGATTGGCTAAGGAGGCTTACACTGTAGCAGGATGTGGGAACCCAGGAAATTCCTCTGGCTGCCCTGCAGGACTCGAGACCCTGTCAGAGGGCTCAGAGGCCTTGGCACAGAGCCCAAGACCCGTGTGCCTTTGATTTAGCCCTTGGAAAAAACAATTCCCAACCTTGTAGGAAGAATGACAAGCCACAAAGGTTTAAGCAGAATGACAGTGAATTTATCACCGAGTGGAAAAATAGATTTTGGGGCGTTTTAGAATGGGGCTTCAGGGGGGAAGATGAGGAATCTGGGCATGTCCAGCCTTTCTCCTTCTTCTTCTTGGCCTCCATCTGCGGCTGTGATGTTGGCACTTTTAGATTGGTTTAGAGAAGAAGCTCACTGTCTAACGTAGATGATATGTATGGGAAAGTAATGGCAAATATTGTACACATAGTTGTTTTTAGTATAAAAAGATAACACCGCCCCACGGGAGGCAGAGTGCCTTAGACTGTCTGGCTGTGCGGACCTCGAAAGACAGGAGAAAGAATTTTATAGATAAGATACAATAAACAACCTGGAGACCGAGAAATGAAGAGCTCTGACTCCTTCTTCAACCGCCGGGCTGGGAAAAGAGACTTTCTAACATATCTCGGGGTCACTCTGACCAGCTAGAGACCCCGAGAGCACGACTCCATAAGACGAGATATTGGAGACTGGGTCCAAAACATAAATATTATTTTTGGCAGTGTCTTCTTGGCCAAGAAATCCTTCAAAGCTCTTGTAACTACAAGTCTTGCGGGCCTTGTGAGCCATGCAGTGCAGATGTGAGCCAAACTCACCTTTCCTGTCTATGTAGAAGAGAAGAAAAAGCAATGGCATCATCTAAAAAACTCGGAGGTCTGCTCTCTAGCTCGTTCCAAACTCCCTCAAATCCCCCAAAGTGGCATTTAGCTACAAAGAGATGACAAGGACTCTTAGTGCTGGCTCTTTGACTCCACAGCAGCTGCTTTAGAATCTTTCACTTAACCCTGTGTAGTCATGTGCCAGAAATGGATCATTTGAAGAAACTTTCCCAACTGACTTGCATGGAGGTTTGTTTGAAGGGTATTTGAGGAGAAAGGCTCCCAGCAGAGGCCTGGGCTTTGGCCTAGCTGTGTCCCCTGCTGATTGTGAAGTGTGCCATCAGCTGCAGGGCTTTCTGGGCTAAAAATATCATCAAGTCACTTGGACTTGCTCTTTTAGGCCTCTAAGAGCTGGACCCAATTTCGGGCACATTTGGAGACCTCATCTGTGGGTGGATGGACCACCTAGGATTTTCCCAATTGCTGGGAATGGTTCTCCGGGTCCCTGGTGTAAAACGGGACTCCCCAGCAACTGCGCATCTGCAAGATGATAAACAATTGTCTTGGTTTGAAGAGAGAGGTGCCTGCTAAGGAAGGCAGAAGCCTTCTCTGAAATGGAAAATGTAAATGTCCTCCCTTCAAATGATTCTCATTTAGTAATTCAAATGCTCTCAGGGAAAGATATGGGGATAGGACTGTGCCCGCAGAGCCGGGCAGCATTTGCTGGTGGTCTGAGCCCTTCCTAAAGATCCTGTGCGGGCTGTCTTAGACACCTGGGGGGGCCAGGCATTCCTTCCAGCCTGGGCCACTTTGGCTGGGCTGGGGGCGGCCCCAGGGCAGAAGGCAGTGTGTGCAAGGGCCCTGGGTGGCACGCTGCAGCACGGTCTCGGTGCCATGGAACGGAACCCGGTGACCAAGGGCCCTTTGTGACACGTGGGAAATAGAAGCTTGCCCAGCTGCTGGGAACGCACAACAGGGCAGAACGGGACAGAGCGGTGCCGTGAGGAGCCCCCACACAGCACACTCGGTCCTGTCTGACCCGGAGCCTTTCCAAGGCGTTATTCCTGCAGCTGAGCTCGAGGCCAGACCACAGGACTTGGTGACCTGTGGCCTTCCCAAGGCTTCTCTTCTGCAGGTGCCCTCACAAATCCAGTCATTTTCATGGAGCAGAGACCCCTGAAAGCGCCCAAGGTGGCCTGGGGGGAAGAGGAGGAAGAAAGCCCTGGAGCTGCCCGCGCACATGAAACCAAAGCGGTGGTGCCGTCTGAGCTGCCGCAGGAAGGTGAGTGGCAGAGCTGGGCCACAGGGTTGGTGCCTGCAGCCAACTTGGCACCATTCCATCTCATCCCATTTTATCCCATCCCATTTTCTCCCATCCCATACCCACGGACAGGACAGAAGAGGGGCCGGGCAGACACCCCGCAGGGGCCATGCTCCATCCCCTGGGGCGTCCCGGGGCTGTCCCTGCCTGGGGAGCGCAGGGCTGGGCCGTGTTCTCCGGCCTCTCCCGCAGCCCCTCAGCTCTGGCTGCGCTCGCTCTTTTCCAGGTGCAGCCCTGCAGCGCACACAGGAGCAGGACCCCACCCGTGGCCTCTTCCGCAGCACAGCCCAGGTACCTGCAGCCATCCCCACCTGGGCTGGGCCTGCTGGCACCGCGCTTGGAGCATTCCCTGCAACATCCCTGGCTTCTTGCCCTTCTCCTACAGCTGGTTTGCAAATTCATCAAGAAAATTCGGGTGGAAGAGACCAGCACCATGGGTCCTGGGCTCAGAGCATATTCGCACATCTTCAAAACCAAGACCAGTGCTGCCCTGCTGGATATGCTCGTAGAGGAGGGCTTCTCCAGTCCAAAGCAAGTAAGCAGCCTGTGGCAAGGGTTTCATGCTCCCAGGAAATTGCTTGGTCTCCCAAGCCACGCCTGCTGGTCACTGGAACTCTTTGAGGCCATGGCAGTGTGGTGGGAAGGGAGGCACTTCTGTGGGGAAGCTGGTGACATTGCTCCCTCTGGCAGCTTTCCAAGTCTCCCCGTGCCTTCTCCAGGTTCCTGCCCTGGTCAGGTACATCCACCAGTGGCTCCTGGCCAATCAGTTTGCTGAGCACAGGCTGAACAGGACCCTGCTGGATCTCACCGAAGCACAGCCTGCTGACGTAGTCATGACGCTCCTGCGTGTGGCCCCGTCCTGTGACAGGTATGGGGCCAAAATGCCCAGAGGGCTCAGGGCTCGCCAGCCCATCAGCCTGTACAGCCTGGCCCAGGTGTGTGACCAACAGAGAGTTCCAGGGCCTTCTGGCTGCTCCCTTGGCCAGCCCCGGCACGTCAGCCCCCGAGCCTGCTGCCGTGCTCCCTCGCTGCCCCTCAGGGGCCTGTCCCCAGTAGCATGGGCTGCCTGGGTGCTGCTGGCGAGTGGCAATGGGCACAGGCAGAGCTGGCAGCCAGCTCAGGTCCCCACTGCTGCCCAGGCCACGGTGCTGTGTATGAGACAGAGCTCTAACCCCACAGAGCTGCTTTGACCATGTGGAAGAGCATCATGTGCTCGCCCAGGACTGCAGAGCCAGCGCTGCTGATACTCCTGGATGTGCTGGGCAGCTGGCCAGAGCACAGCATGTGCACCTCGGATGGGGACAAAACGGGTGTCTTTGTCCTGGCTGTGAGTTTCTGTAACTGGCCTTTGCTGGCCCCAAGGCTGCCTCTCCAGCAGCTCTCCGTCCTCCTTCCCCCACTGCATCTCCCTGCCTTAGGCACTGGGTGGAAACCCGGCCCAGGGGCAGCTTCAGGCCCACCAGGCCCCGTGCTCCCCCTGCGTCTGTCTGAGCCTCTCCCTGCCCTGCTCGGGCCCTGCCACACGGACACCTCGGCACTGAGCCCTGTCTCGGGGGGCTTTGTCTTTTGCAGGCAACTGTGGTTATGTGGAAGATCCTCCAGATGCCCTGCGTCCCACATATGGTGACGGTGTATTTGCCCTGCCTCTTTCTACATCTGCTCTCCCAAGTGTTTTCCAGCACTCTGGATACGCCAGAGGAGGTCGATGCATTCTGGAAGGGATGCCAGGAGGAATACGGCCTTGCCACCAGCCCCAACAGGTGCTCCATCCCAATCCTCCTTTCCGTGCTACGTCCCTGGGCAGGAGCCAGTGTTCCCAGCGTGACCTGGGCTTTGCTGTGCACGCAGGTTTGCAGTGCACACCCTGAAGTCTCTGCTCTGCCGAATGCAGCATGAGGATGTGGTGGTGGCAATGGAGCGCAGGTGTGCCTGGGACACGCTGCTGTGCGCTGACACCCACCACTATGCCGTGGCTCTGCTGGCCAGGTGAGACCCCCTTCTCCCCACTGCTGCCTCTGACATTTGTGCTCTGTGCCCAGGGAGCTCCACACAGTCCCCGAGGTCGTGGCCCAGAAGGCCTTGTCACCGAGGGATGGCCAAGCAGACTGGGAAAGGCTGGGAGAGGAGGGCGCCCACCAGGAGCTGCCTCCCAAATAGCCCAGGGCCCCTTGCAGGATGCTGGGGAAAGACCAGACCTCTGTGTGTCAGTCCTGGCAAAGGTTTGTCCCCCTGGCCCACAGTCTTGGTTCCTTTTCCTCCTGCCAGGGAGATGTGCTGTGTCTCCATCCCTTTGTGTTCCCGGATCGCTCGCTACCTGCTCCGGCTGCTCAGCACACAGGAGCCACGCTGGGAGCTGCCCGCCATGGCGTTCCTTGCAGAGGTGAGCCTGACGGCCAGCGCTGCCTGGCTGAGCTGCCTCCCAGCTCTCTGCCCTCTCGGAGCCGCAGCTGCCTGGCACGGGGCCCGCGCCCTGTGCTGCTGCCTGGGCCCGGCCCCGTGCGTCTCCGGGCTCCTGCCGGCCGGGTCCCTGTCACTGCCCTGTACCTTTCAGGTCCTCGAGTTCCTGGACTTGAGTGAACGTGGTGCTAACAGAGTCCTGCAAATTTTGTCAAGGCAGCTGCAGAGCGAGTGCAGGGAGAGGCGTCGCCTGGCGCTCAGGGCCCTTCTTGAGCTCATTGAGGAGCCCTCAATGGTGAGAAGGGGGCAGTGGCTGAGGCTGAGCTGGGGAATGTGGTCGCTTGGGCTTGGCTGGGCTTTGGGTGCTGGGGCAGCTGCTCCCACCCCTCCTGCCTCCCAGTTCAGCTGCCCCAGGGCTCCAGGACAGGCCTTTGGCCTCTGGGCCCTGCGGCAGCAGGATGGCGTTTCTCAAACTTGTGTTCCGCACAGACCAAAAAAATGTGGAGCCTGACTGAAAGTCTTGTGGACTTCCTGTGGGATGCAGATGGAGAGATAGTTTTCATGACAGTCATGCTACTCAGCTTTATCATCTTGGACAAAGACATGCTGATGCCCGGCCCCATCACACTGCAGCTGCTTGAGGCGCTCCTGCCACTCTTTGACCACGTAAGGCTCACTGCTCCCAGCCACGGCCACTGGGTGCCGCCCGGACACTTTGTGCCCTGTGGATTTGCAGGCCTGCGCCAAGCTGAGCCCCATGCAGCCGCAATGCTGAGGTCTTTTTTTCTTCCTTCCATACAGAACAATTGGCAGGTGCAGCTGCTCTCCATACTGCTCTTCCGAACACTGGTGACTCTTTCAGAAGGGGAAAAGGAAAAAAAGGCCCTGAAGACACCCCTGCACCAGAGCCTGCTGCCCCTCTTCTTTCACTGCCACAATGAGAAGCGGCTTGTGGCACAGGTTAGGGCTCGTGGGTTGCTGCTGTCCCCCTGGCAGGGGGTTCGTCTGCCTCCTGCCCTGGTACCTGCCGGGCTGCAGCCTCCTCCAGGCCTTGGCACAGGGGACGCGGGCCTTGCACCCTGGGCTGTGGGGCCATCTCTCCATCTCTGCGTTTCTGCTCTTCTCCAGGCTTCTCAGGAAACTCTGCTTTGTGTGGCCGAGTTCCTGAAGAGGAGGAATCTTGAGAGACTGGTGAAGAGGCAGAATCTGTGGAAGTTCAGCGAGTGCCTGGTAAGGAGGGCCTGCAAGCCCCAGCCTCAGCCCGGAGAAGCCCCCTGAGTGCGGTGCTCAGTGTGTGGGGCTGGCAGCTGTGCCCCTGCCCGGTGCTGCACCCAGAAGCCGTGAAGGCTCTGCTCCAGGCTCCCTTGGGCCCGAACCGGGGCCGATGGAGCCCCGGCCCGGCGGGGCGGCGGGGCTGCGGGCCGGCACCGCGGCTCCCCGGCAGCAGCCGGCCCTCTGCCTCTCCCCTCGGGAGCCCGGCGCCAGCGGCTGCTGGCCGCGCCTCAGGGCTGTGCGGGCAGGGGAGGCCAGGGCGGGGCGCAGGCAGCGCCTGGCCCAGGGGCCGAGCCCGCGCCAACCCTTCCCTCCTGCCGCTCTCTGCAGCTGGCAGAGGACAGGAGCCGAGCGGCCGAGCACCTGCGCCGGGTCCTGCCCTACCTGCAGAGCCCACAGGAGCCCCTGCGAGCGGCAGCCGTCAGGTTCGCGGGTGAGTCCCGAGCCCGGGCTCCCTCCCCGGCCCGGCCGGCGCAGCTCGGCCCCGGCCCCGCCTGCTGCCCCGGCAGTGCCAGCGGGGCCTGGCGCCGTGAAGCCCCGCCTGGCTCGGGCATTGCTGCTGCCGCCCTCTGGCAGCCGTGCCCTGGGGCGGCAGCGTGCGGCAAGGGCCCAGGCTGAGCCCTGCCGGGACAGCAGCCCGTGTGGCCACAGTGCCGGCAGCGCCGCTGGCAGGGAGCAGTGCCGCTGGGGCCGTGACAGGCTCTGTGTTCACAGGCATGGCCATGCGGCACCTGAGGGGGAAGAAGGAAGAGCTCTGGCTCAACTGCCACGGTGACGGCAGCGGGCTGGCAGCGGGGGCTGCCGGGGGAGCTGCAAGCCCTGGCCCGGCTGCAGAGGGCTCTGCTCCCTGTGCGGACGAGGGGCGGCGTGGGGAGAGCACACAGAGATTTCAGGGCCACCTGGGCGATTCCTGGCCAGCAGCTTTGGGCTGGTCCCGTTGGTCCCTGCTCCCTCCTGGCCATGGCTAGAGCCGGCTGCGATGGCCCTGGCAGGGGGCTCTCCTCGGCTCCCCGCAGATCCGCGATCTGACCATGGCTCTGTTCCCTTCTCTTTCAGCCCTGGAACACCTGACAGAGGACATCAGCAGTGCCGTGTCAGATCTGGCACTTGAAACATTGTATGTCCTCCAGGCACTGCAGAGTGAGCGATATTCCGTCTTCCAGAGGCTGCAAGATCAGCTCTGCAGGGCATGGAGGACACGGCCTCGTCTGTCGGGGCTCGGCTGGCTGCGCTGCTGGAGCTCTGCAGAGAGCTGATCCCAGAGGCTCTGTCTGCTGAGGCCACCTGAGCCAGCGGGAATTTTCCATTTCTGAAAGATTGTTCTGTTTCTTTTCTTCTATTTGTTTTTTCTTTAGTGTATAAATATAGAGTATGTTATAATACACAGACTCCCAGGAGCTTTCTTTTGCTGCCCAGGGTCTGCAGGGCATTGGGGAAGAGGGGGAGAAGGGTGCCATGGCTCAGCAAGCTGCCCAGGCGTGCAGTGTTGCAGGGAAAATGGCCAGAAGCCCCTTGGCCTGTGGTGGTTCTGCTGAAGCCTTTGTGCTGGTGACAGAGCGGGTGGGCAGGGGCCGGGGCTGCGGGGATCCCTGTGAGAGCAGTGCCTGGAGATGGCCACAAGCCCTGTGCCGGGCAGAAAGCGCATCCGTGTCCTCCTGCCCGTGTGCTGCTGGCTGCCTTGCTGAGGGCTCCCAGGTGCCTCTGGATGGGGCTGCTCTGGAGCTGCTGTGGCGCTGCGGCGCTGCTGCCGGGCAGCTTGGCGGGGCTGGGGCAGCCCCTGAGGGGCTGGGGCGCTGGCAAGCCCTAAGCAATGGGCTGTCAGAGGCCACAAGCAGCCCCCTGCCAGCCGTCTTGTTCCTACCAGAGTTGACTTGCAAGAGGGATCCCGGGCACTCTGGAACTAACAGCATCAGTGTTGTTGGAAATCCAAATGCAGGGAAATCTCAGACCTTTGGTCTTGTCAGCAAAGCTTTGAATTAAACACAGGATTTGAAGGGAGACCTTGGAAAGGGCTTCCAAAGCTAGGTGCTAGAAGCGAGAATGTGGATTTCTAGTTTATTATAGCAGAGACATGGGGAGGAACGTTGAAGTGGAGGAAAGTTTAGAGTTTTAGTGCTGAAGATCTAGAAAAAAATCAAAGTAGTAACAATGGTAAACAAGAAGCTTAGGATGCAGTGCTTTGAGTTTTTGTGTCATAATTGGCTAAGGAAGCTTACACTGTAGCATGAGTCCCTAAGACGAAATATTGAAGGATTGGTGGCAAAACATAAAGATTATTGTTGGCAGTGTCTTCTTGGCCAAGAAATCCTTCAAAGCTCTTGTAACTACAAGTCTTGCGGGCCTTGTGAGCCATGCAGTGCAGATGTGAGCCAAACTCACCTTTCCTGTCTATGTAGAAGAGAAGAAAAAGCAATGGCATCATCTAAAAAACTCGGAGGTCTGCTCTCTAGCTCGTTCCAAACTCCATCAAATCCCCCAAAGTGGCATTTAGCTACAAAGAGATGACAAAGACCCTTAGTGCTAGCTCTTTGACTCCACAGCAGCTGCTTTAGAATCTTTCACTTAACCCTGTGTAGTCATGTGCCAGAAATGGATCATTTGAAGAAACTTTCCAAGTGACTTTCATGGAGGTTTGTTTGAAGGGTATTTGAGGAGAAAGGCTCCCAGCAGAGGCCTGGACTTTGGCCTAGCTGTGTCCCCTGCTGATTGTGAAGTGTGCCATCAGCTGCAGGGCTTTCTGTGCTAAAAATATCATCAAGTCACTTGGATTTGCTCTTTTAGGCCTCTAAGAGCTGGACCCAATTTCGGGCACATTTGGAGACCTCATCTGTGGGTGGATGGACCACCTAGGATTTTCCCAATTGCTGGGAATGGTTCTCCGGGTCCCTGGTGTAAAACGGGGCTCCCCAGCAACTGCGCATCTGCAAGATGATAAACAATTGTCTTGGTTTGAAGAGAGAGGTGCCTGCTAAGGAAGGCAGAAGCCTTCTCTGAAATGGAAAATGTAAATGTCCTCCCTTCAAATGATTCTCATTTAGTAATTCAAATGCTCTCAGGGAAAGATATGGGGATAGGACTGTGCCCGCAGAGCCGGGCAGCGTTTGCTGGTGGTCTGAGCCCTTCCCAAAGATCCTGTGCGGGCTGTCTTAGACACCTGGGGCCAGGCATTCCTTCCAGCCTGGGCCACTTTGGCTGGGCTGGGGGCGGCCCCAGGGCAGAAGGCAGTGTGTGCAAGGGCCCTGGGTAGCACGCTGCAGCACGGTCAGGCACTGGGACGGGTTCCCCATTGATGTAGCACAGCGGAGCCCGGGCTGGCTCTTGGGAAAACTGCGGCGCTGCGCCAGGAGTGGGGAACGGCCAAGGCGTGTGTCCTGCCTGCGGCTGACCCTGCTGAGCCACTGCTCAGTGGTTCAGGATCTACTGACTTCAGCACGGAGCAGCCAAAAAGAAGGAGGAGGCTCCTCAATTGTGAGGTTCCACAGGCAAAGGTTTATCCCAAGGGAAGGATTCAGCAGCATAGAGCCACCAGCACTTCTGTGCATGAGATTTTATCGGGGTCCAACTCAGGGGGGCGGATACAATGGATTGAGCAAAAAGGAATCTGCAGGCGAGGAGCGAGGGGATTCCATCAGTTGCTTGGCACTAATTAGGACAGATGAGAGGAAAGGGTAGGTCACATGGGCCAGAGGGGCTTCCAGCAATAGGGAATTCCAAAGGGTTGTGGAGTCAGGGTTAGGTCCAAGGCAAAAGTGACAGGGAAGGTTCAGGAATAAAGAGCTGGATTATCTTGAGAGGCAGGGAAGGAGCTGGAACAAAGAGCGGGGAATGGCATGAGGGACAGCTTTGAGGGAGGGAAAAACCTAGGGGTAAACCAACTTGGGGAAAATACGGGGTACATGAAAAGAAACCATTCTACAATAACTGATAAATAAACACGAACCGGAACACCCCAGGGAAATGGGCACAGCATCAATCCCGTCTGACTTTGAGAAGTGTTTGAACAACTTGGAGCAGTCACCCAAGCTTTTAGACACTACATCCAAGGTCAAGTGTTGTGACCTCTAGGTTTACATGATACTCCTGAGTATGACTTTAGGCAGTGTTTTAAGAAACTCGCTTTATGTCCGATCATGCCCCAATTCCTTGTAGATTGTGTGGAATGTGGAATCCTTTTGTTTTCACTGCTTGTTAGGACTATAAAAAACAATATTCGTGCTGGGTGAGTCAGAGACAGCCTGTGTATGTAAAGTGTAGTCTACAGGGGATAAAGAGAAGGAAACAAGAAGTACTAATACATCCAGCTAAGTTTGGAAATTTAGATAGCATGAAGAATGAATAACACAAGAAGTAAAGATGATATTAAAAAGAGTCCACTAGAATGTAATTTAGCAGATGAGAAAGATTTGGGAGGAGTCCCAGAGGGTAATTTTTCATGTAAGGTAATCTGATGAAATACTCTTACCCAATGGTAGGCTTAGTATCAATTAGAAAGTGGTGAAAAGTGACCCCCTAATGGAACATTATGATCCATTGTTACAGTTGATGTTATTTTTAAGACAAGGAGAAAAATGAGATCCAGTGATATATGCAGACGTGGTTTTTACCCTGAAGAATAAAGCCAAGTGTCAGAAAGAATGTGGCTTTGATTTGGCCCCATGGGACCTTTAGTCCTAACTTTGGAAAGAGATAAGAGGCAGAAAAGAAAGAGATGTCATTTAGCACTCAGCATAAGGCAGAGATGTTTGAAATTGGCTGAAATTCACCAGGAAGATTGTGTTCTAGGTGTCCAAGACTTAGAGCTGAGTTAGCCCAGGCCAGCACGGGTACACTCCACCTCAGGCAACCACTCCGGCCCCTGAATGAAAGCCAAATGGCCGTGAGGATGAGATGAATAATCCAGGTGAGGGGACAATTTCAGTGACCCCCAGTGACAACCAACCCAAGGAATAAAACCAAGAAACCTTGGCCTTTAGTCACCCCCTTAAGGCAAGTCTTGAGTCCCCCAGGAGAAGCCATGTGGGTGAACATCTGCTTTTCTACTAGTGACCTCAAGAGTTGGTGGCAAAAAGTTGAAATGGATAGAGAAAACACTAGCAAAGCAGCAAAAAGATTGGAGTTCATAGTCAAGAGTCAAGAGCCAGACTGAGGTGATAGTGATTTCATATTGACAGAGCTAACCAAACCAGCAAGAGAGTTGGTGATCAAGGTGGCCAGAGCACGTGTGCAGGGACAAATTGCTAGTGGAGCCTTGCAAGGTAGAATGGACCAGCTGCGTCCTACTGCAAGCCCTTTGTGGGACGTGAACAATGCAGGCAGCTGTGCAATGTTAACCAGATACCAGGACATAGTCACATTGGAATTAAAAAATGCCATTCCAAAACTAATAACTTGGTCAGTAACAGATAACGTTACACAGGGACAGCACAAGTCACCCACTGACTTTGTGGACAGGCTCTGATCAGCTGCACGTAAAGGCACAGCCCTGCATCCCTGGTCGGATATGGGAAACAGCAGTGGGTTTCCCTGATGTCAGGGCAATCTAGCCCAGATGTCAGGCAGAAATTTCAGAAGCTGAAAGAGCCTGTCAAGAGAGACTTAAAGGCATGAATGAGAAAAGCATAGAAAGTGGATGATAATCAAGAGAGAGAAAATAAAAAAGAGCTCCCTGCAGCCATGGTGGCAGCTCTGGATCGGCACCAGGGAGAGGCCGGACGTGGGCGTGGATGAAGCAGAGGCAGGGACGAAAAGAGCAGAGGCAGAGGAGGTTCAAAGCTGCCACACAGCAAGCTGGGGCCAAATCAATGTGCATCTTGTAAGAAATCAGGACACTGGAAATAAGGCCAGTGCCCAGAGTTAGCAGACAAAGTACACTAAACTCTTGCAGCCACTCTAGATGATAAGAAATGACCGAGACTGGCAGTTCTTACCCTAGCAGGTTACCGGTTAAAATACAGCTAAAGAATAATAAAGAAGTTGAATTTTTAACTAATTTTGGAGACACATTTTCACTCTTGAATCAAGCACTGCTACCCAAAAGTGAAAACTATCTTCAAGCAATAGGAGCAACTACAGGGCAGCCAGAAAATGCATTCTTCCTGAAACCACTTTGATGGAAAATCAAGAAGAAAATGGGAATACATCCGTTTCTCTGTTTCCCAAACTCACCCAAATCTGTCCTATGCAGGGATTTGCTTGAAAATTTAGAAGCAACAGTTCCGTTTAGAAAAAGAAAACTTCAGTGGAAGCTACCTGAAGACAAATGAGCGGTTTTAGCAGTAGGACTGACAATTGACACCAGACCAACCAACAAGAAGAACTAGTTAGAGCAAGTATTGAATCAGGTGTACCCAAGAGTATGGGGTACTGATAGCCCAGGAAAATCAAAACCAGCAGACCCTATTGAAACTGAGCTACAGACAAGAGTTAGGGCAGTAGTCAGAAAGCAATACCCTTGAAGATTAGAAGCTAGGAAAGGAACAGAGCCAACAATCAATTAAATCCCTGACATCAGGACTATTGGAAGAATGGCAGCCAAAATTTAATACTGCTACATCAGCAATAAAGAAACCTAATGGAACTCAGAGACTAGTGCCAGATTTCCAGGCAATTAATGGTTTATACCTTACTAGCTTACTAGCTAAACTTGGAGATGATTTTATTTGGTGCGGGGAATGTCCATGGGCAGGTGCTGTCGAGAGCCGTTCCCTCTTGGTCTGAGAGACCAGCTCCCCCAGCCCACCTTGCTCGCAGGCCCGGAGGTTGTAACGTGCGCTCGACCGGCAGCCGAAGGAGGGCTCTTGACACCGTGTCTGATGCAACAGGGTTTACTGAAGGTAGGTCAGAGGGTGCAGGGTTGGTGAGGGTGAGAAGAGGGACAGGAAGAGGCGGCAGCACAAGCACTGTAACATGACACATAAGGCACCTGCAAGCTGCTGGGGAAGCCTCAAGTCTGCTGAGTGAGCCATGTGTGCCCTCAGCATTGGGACAGCCACCTTTCCCTCAGTGAGCCTCACATCCCAGGGTCAGCAAATCAAGAGGCACCAGCCATGCTGTAGGTGACTCAGAGCAAGTGCAGTGGGTGATGGTGGCCAGGGGCCAGAAGCAGGCAGAAAGCCAACGGGGCTGGGGAAAAGGCTCTGCTCTGCTTACAGCGTGGGCTGAGGGCTAGGAGAGCTCCATTTCCCCCTGGAGATGTTTGAGACGGGGCCTTTCACCCTCCTGATAGGGCTGCCCCTGGCTGCAGGCAGCCAGAGGAGTACGACGACACAAGGCCGAGAGCAGCAAAGCAAAGAGCCAGCCGTGCACAGCACAGGGAGGTGGCCCAGTGCAAAGCCAGCGTGGCACCCTGAAGGCGCCCGCTGCATTCTCATGTGTCCCTGGCCTGGGAAGGACAGGAATGTCTGTGGTCCAAGAGGGCCTTTCTGAGGCCCCTGTGGGCTCAAAGCTGCTGCTCTTCTGGCTCCATGGGGCCTAAAGCCACAGAGCTCGGCCTCCCCCACAGCAAGAGGAACAAGACTTGGATATTAGGCAGTGGAGCTGAATGCCTAAGGCTGAGGGGCGGGGGGCTCCAGTCTGGAGCACTGGGAGGGCACCCCCCCAGCCCCACAACAGCTGGCCTCACAGCCCTGAAAGGCCAGGGCCGGGGTTCCACGCCTGATTCCAGGGCGTCCCTCCAACCGGCCACCGACCTGGAAGCGCCAGAGCAGCCGGCTGTCGGGATCAAGGCGGCTGCCAGGGGGCTGCTTATTGCCTCTGCCAGCCAAGTGCCTCAGCCCCTCAGGGTCTCCCCCAGCCTGGCCAAGGGTGCCGGCAGCAGCGCGACAGCCCCAAAGCAGCTCCAGAGGAGCCTCATCCAGAGGCACCTGGGAGCCCTCAGCACTGCAGTCAGCAGCAGACGGGCAGGAGGATACGGATGGCCCTTCCTGTCCGGCACAGGGCTTGTGGCCATCTCCAGGCACCGCTCTGGCAGGGATCCCCGCAGCTCCGGCCCCTGCCCAGCCGCTCTGTGGGCAGCACAAAAGCTTCAGCAGAACCACCAAAGGCCAAAAGGCTTCTGGCCATTTTCCCTGTAACACTGCACTCCTGGGCAGCTAGCTGAGTACAAGCAACCTTTTCCCCCTCTTATGCCCTACAGACCTTGCGCAGGAAAAGAGAGATGCTGGGACTCTGTGTATTGTAAGATATTTTATATTTACATACTCAACAATGAAAATGCAAACACAAAAATCTTAAAGAAGAAAAAGAAAATTCCTGCTGGCTTAAATGGCCCCAGATCATCTCTCTGCCGAGCTGCAGCACAACAGTAAGGCAGTGCAGCAAAGACGAGGCCGTTTCCTCCATGCACTGCGGAATCGATCCCGCAGCTTCTGCCATGGGGAGTAGGGAGCTCTCTCAAGAGCCCGGAGAACTAAACAAAATTCTACTGCAGCATCTCTGATTGCAGGACTGCTGTCATATGCCATTTCTTCAAGGGCTGCAAGAGAGAGGAACAGAGGCAAGGTCAGATCGCGCATACGCAGGGAGCCAAGGAGAGCCCCATGCCAGGGCCATCCCGGTCGTTTCTTGCCATGGCCCGCAGGGAGCAGGGAGCAAGGGGATCAGCCCGAAGTTGCTGGCCACCAATGCCACACGTAGCCCTGATATCTCTGTGTGCTCTGCCCACGGGTGCAGATCCCTCTGCAGCCGGGGCAGGGCTTGCAGCTGCCCCCTCCAGCCCCCTGGAGCGGTCAGCCCGCTGCCCTCCCTCACTCACCAGTGCAGATCAGCTGGAGCTCTTGCTGCTGCCCCCTCAGGTGCCGCCCGGCCATGCCTGTGAACACAGAGCCTGTCACGGCCCCAGCGGCACAGCTCCCTGCCAGCGGCGCTGCCGGCGCTGTGGCCACACGGGCTGCTGGCCAGACAGAGCTCAGCCCGGGCCCTTGCCGCACGCTGCCGCCCCAGGGCACGGCTGCCAGAGGGCGGCAGCAACGCCCAGGCCAGGCGGGGCTCCACGGTGCCGGGCCGGGCCGGCGCTGCCGGGGCAGCAGGCGGGGCCGGGGCCGAGCTGCGGCGGGCCGGGGAGGGAGCCCGGGCTCGGGACTCACCCATGAACCTGACGACCGCCGCTCGCAGGGACTCCTGTGGGCTCTGCAGGTAGTGCAGTGCCCTGCGCACGTGCTCGGCCGCTCGGCTCCTGTCCTCTGCCAGCTGCAGAGAGCGGCAGGAGGGAAGGGTTGCCGCCGGCCACGCCTGCCCGCCCAGCCCTGAGGCGCGGCCAGCAGCCGCTGGCCAAGGGCTCCCGAGGGGAGGGGCAGAGGGCCGGCTGCTGCCCGGGGAGCCGTGGTGCCGGCCCGCAGCCCCGCCGGGCCGGGGCTCCATGGGCACCCGACTCAGGCCCACGGGAGCCCGGAGAAGAGTCCGCGCGGCCTCTGGCTGCAGCAGCGGGCACAGCTGTTAGCCCTGCACACTGAGCACCGCCCTCAGGGACCTTGGCCATGCTGAGGCTGGGGGGTCTCTGCTGTTCTTACCAGGCACTCCCCAAGGCTCTGATCCACGTGTAGCATTTGTTCTATATCCCTCCTCTTCAGGAATCTGGCTGAGGAATGCAGCGTTTCCCGGGAGGCCTGGAGAGGGACAGAGATGCACAGATGGCCCTACAGTCCAGGGCACAGGAGCATCCCAGTGGCACAGGCTGGAGGAGGCTGCAGCCCACAAGGTGCCCGGGCAGGAGGCAGCCCAAGCCCCTGCAAGGGGGACAGCAGCTGTGCACAAGTGCTCACCTCAGCAACCATCTGATTCTCATCATGGCAGTGGAAGTAGAGAGGGAGCAGGCTCTGGCGCACGTGGGACTTGAGGGCCTTTCTTCCCTCTTCTGTTAATAAGTCCAGCATCTCTTGAAAGAGAGCCATGGAGCTCAGCTGCACCTGGATGTCATCCTGGATGAAAGGAAAGGGCAAAAGACCTGAGCATCAGCTGCTTCAGGCCCCCCAGGGCACAGGCGTGCATCTGCACAGGGCAACAAGGGTCCGGGCAGCAGCCAGTGGCTGTGGCTGTGGGCACAGAGCCTTACGCTGTCAAAGAGTGGCAGGAGCGCCTCAGCCAGCTGCAGGGCGATGGGGGTGGCTATTGGAGCACCATTATCCAGGAGCAAATATCTGAGTAGAAGAATGCTCATCCTGATCATGTTGCTGTCATTTTCCTCCAGGAGCTCCACAAGACTTTCAGTCAGGCTCTGCATTTTTTCAGCCTGTGCGGAAGACGACTTTGTGAAAGGCCGCACTGCTGCCGTAGGGCCCAGAGGCCAAAGGCCTGTCCTGAAGCACTGGGGCAGGGAAGCAGGAGAGATGGGAAGAGCTGCCCCAGCGGCCGAAGCCCAGGCAAGGCCAAGCGACTGCGTTGCCCAGCCCCACGCTGCCTGCACGGCTTTGGCCACTGCCCTCTTCTCACCATCAAGGGATTCTTGCCCAGCACTACGAGGCCTTGGAGTGCCAAGTAACGCCTGGCCATGTGCTTGCTCTGCAGGTTCTGTGCCAGGATCTCCAGGACACTGTCACTGCATTCCCTCAAGTCCAGGCACTCGAGGACCTGAAAGGCACAGGGCAGTGACAGGGGAGCCGGCCAGCAGGAGCCCAGAAGCGCACAGGGCCGGGCCCAGGCAGCAGCACAGGGCACGGGCACTGTCCTGGCAGCTGTGGCTGCCAGGGGTTAGAGGGCTGGGAGGCCGCTCAGCCAGGCAGCGCTGGCCTTGAGGCTCACCTCCACAAGGAATGCCAGGGCAGGGAAATCCCAGTATGGCATCTCTTTGCCGAGCAGGGCGAGCAGGTAGAATGCCACCGCGGAACAAAAGTGGATGGCTAAGCGGCGAATTTCTCTGAAGAGGGGAAAAAGGAAACAAGAGCCTGATGCAGTGGGGCAAACGTCTCCCAGGCGTGACTCACCCAGTTCTCATCTTTCCCCAGCACCCTTCCAGCAAGGGGACGTGGGCCGTTTGGGAGTTGGTTGCTGATGGGCACCCTCCTCTGCCAGCCTTTTCCAGCCTGCTTGGCCGTCCCTCAGTGCCAAGGCCCTCTGACCCATGGCCACCACGGACACTTTATGGGGCACCTGGGCACAGGGCAGCAATGTCAGAGGCAGTGGGGAGAAGGGGGTCTCACCTGGCAAGCAGAGCCACGGCAAAGTGGTGAGTGTCAAGAGAGAGCAGCGTGTCCCAGGCACACCTGCGCTCCATTGCCACCACCACATCCTCGCAGCGGAGAAGGCAGAGCAGGGACTTCAGGGTGCGCACAGCAAACCTGTGTGCACAGCAAAGCCCAGGTCACACTGGCAGCACTGGCTCCTTGGCAGGCCATGTGGCAGGGACAGGAGAAGTGGCATGGAGCACCTGTTGGGGCTGGTGGCAAGGCCGTGCTCTTCCTGGCATCCCTTCCAGAAGGTGTCGACCTCCTCTGGCATATCCAGAGTGCTGAAGAACACTTGGAATAGCAGATGCACAAATAGGTGGGGGAAATACACCTTCAAGATCCGTGGGAGACAGGGCACCTGGAGGATCTTCCACGTCACCACAGTTGCCTGCAAAGGACAAAGCCCCCCGAGACAGCGCTCAGTGCTGAGGTGTGTGTGTGGCAGGGCCCGAGCGTGGCAGGGAGAGGCCAGGAGAGAGCATGGCAGGGGGAGCACGGGGCCTGGTGGGCCTGAAGCTGCCCCTGGGCCAGGTTTCAGGCCAGCGCCTGAGGCAGGGAGATGCAGTGGGGGAAGGAGGATGGAGAGCTGCTGGAGAGACAGCCTTGGGGCCTGCAAAGGCCAGTTGCAGAAACTCACAGCCAGGGCAAAGACAGCTGTTTCGTCCCCATTGGAGGTGCAGGTGCTGTACTCTGGCCAGCTGCCCAGCACATCCAGGAGGATCAGCTGCACCAGCTCCGCAGTCCTGGCTGAGCCCATGATGGTCTTCCACATGGCCATGGCAGCTCTGTGGGGTTAGAGCTGTGTCTCAGGAGGGTCTCAGAGGAAGCACCAGGGGCAGCTGAGCCGCTGCCATTTCTGCCTCTGCCCACTGCCCCCCTGCCAGCAGCAGCCAGACAGCCCAGCCCTGTGGGGACAGAGCCCTGAGAGGCGGCAAGGGAGCACGGCAGCAGGCTCAGGGGCTGGCCTGGCAGGCCTGGGAAAGGGAGCATCCAGAGGGCCCTGGAAGTCTCTGTTGCTCTGACACCTGGGGCAGGCTGTGCAGGGTGATGGGCTGGGGAGGCCTGAGCCCTGTGGGCAGGTGGGCCCCATACCTGTCACAGGACGGGGCCACACGCAGGAGTGTCACCACTGCGTCATTTGGCTGTGCTTGGGTGAGATGCAGCAGGGTCTTGTCCAGCCTGTGCTCAGCAGAATCATTGGCCATGAGCCACTAGTGGATGTAGCTGACCATGGCAGGCACCTGGAGAAGGCACGGGGAGACTTGGAAAGCTGCCAGAGGGAGCAATGTTCCCAGCTTCCCCAGAGGAGTGCTTCCCTTCCCACCCCACTGCCATGTGGCCTGAAAGGCTCACAGCAAGCAGCATGCGTGGATTGGGAGGACAAGCCATTGCTGTGAGATTCAAAGCCTGGCCACAAGCTGCTTACTTGCTTTGGAGTGTAAAAATCTTCCTCTACAAGCATATGCAGCAGGGCGGCACTCGTCTTGCTGAGGAAGATGGGCGAGTATGGTCTGAGGCCTACGCCCGTGGCGATGGTCTCTTCCTCTTTAATTCTCTTGAGGAAGTTGCAAACAAACTGTAGGAGAAGGGCAAGAAGCCGAGGATGTTGCATGGAGTGCTGCACACACGGTGCTGGGCTGAGCAGGGACAGCAGGCCCAGCCCAGGTGGGGGTGGCTGCAGGTACCTGCGCTGTTCTGCGGAAGCAGCCACGGCTGGACTCCTGCTCTTCTGTGCGCTCCGGGGCTGCATCTGGCAAAGAGCGAGCGCAGCCAGAGATGAGGGGCTGCGGGAGAGGCCGGACAACACAGCCCAGCCCTGCGATCCCCAGGCAGAGAGAGCCCCGGGATGCCCCAGGGGATGGAGCACGCCCACTGCAGGCTGTCTGCCCGGGCCCTCTTCCGTCCTGTCCGTGGGCATGTCCCCAGGGCATAGCATGGCACGGCACGGCACGGCGTGGGGTCCAAGCTGGCAGCAGGCACCAGTCCTGTGGCCCAGCTCTGCCACTCACCCTCCTGCGGTGGTTGGAATGGCACCACCTCTTCAGTCTGCTGTGCCGGGGCAGCTCCAGGGCCACCTTCCTCCTCCTCCACCCAGGCCAGCTCAGGCACTGCCGGGTTTCTCTGCTCCATGTCTCTGCCTGGATTTGTGGCTATTTGCAGGACAGTTGCCTTGGAAAAGCTCCAAGTCACCAAGTCCTGCAGTGGTGCCTGGAAGGCACCTTCAAGTAAGAAGCCTCAGGAAGGCTACAGGACAGCAAGTCCTGCACTCGGTCTCAAGGGCTCCTGCCCCGAGGACAGGGGACTCCTGACAAGGACTATGATATGGCCTCAAGGGCACCTGCAGACGAGAAGCCTCAGGGAGACCAAGGGTCAGCAAGTCCTGTGGTCTGGCCTCGAGCTCAGCTGCAGGAGCAAGGCTTCAGAAAAGCTCCGGGTGGGAAGCGAACGAGCGCGCTCTGCGGGGGCTCCTCACGGCACCGCTCTGTCCCGTCCTGTCCCGTTGCGTGCTCTGAGCACTGTGGCGTGCTCTTGTCACCTCCAGCTCCTATGTCACACCGTGTCACAAAGGGCCCTTGGACACTCGTTCCATGTGTCCTGGGGTGACGTTATGATGCTTGTATCCCCATTCATCTGTTCTGTGCCTTTGGGACCTGCTCTGAAGATTCGCAGTTTTGTTTTGGTTTCTTGTGTTAGATAGGGACAAGCGTTCGGAAAATCTCGCGATGTCACGGAAAGCGGCAGGATTCCTCTCCCCCTAACGCCTAGTGATAGGGGATCACCCAGGAATGTAGACCCCCCTAACACTAGTAACTTTCTACTCCTTATTAACCAATTACAGTAAGGTAAGACACCCTGACGTAGAGAAAAAACCTCCCCGAGTATAAAACCCGACGAGATGGGACAATAAAGGCCTTTGGACCGTCCACCACGTTAATGTCTGCGTGTGTTCTTGGCCCGAGCGACCCTGGAGAGTTTGGGTCGCCGTGCCGTTTCCTCAGAACCAGGTCGCCTTGCCTTGCATCAGAAGGCAACATTTCTCTTATCAGGGACATAGAGACGAGCAGTACATAGGGCTGTTTTTCACGTCTTGCTTTCAGCTTGCTGCTTTGCTTGCCCTTTTTTCTGCTCTTGCTTCTGCGCTGCTTTGGCCTCTGCTTATTAGCTAGTTCTAGCTAAACAGTCCACATTCCTTCCTGGACTGTTTCCCCTCTCCTGTTTCTGTGACCATCTCGAACCTGCTCCGAACTGGGACCTGGGAACACCGTTCGGCTGCAGCAGCTGCCCCAGCGCCGGAGGGACTGAGAACAGAGCAACCACCCCCAAAAGAGACTTTCTGATTTTGTCATCTTTCTCAGAGCGGTGTCATCGGGTATTGTTCATTTTTGTGCTGGGGGGTGCTGTGCCTGAAATAAACCGGTTTTTTCCACCTCTCTCCAAGGAATTTTTTCCCGAACCAGTTGGGGGGAGGGGCCGTGTGGGTTTTGCTTTCTGGAGGGGCCCTCCTTTGCAGATTCTTTAACAAATTTGCCCTAAATCAGTACAAAATATTGGCGCCCAAACGTGGGGCAAGAGAGAGAGTGGAAAAACCCTGTTTTGACTGCATTTATGTTGCTATTACTCTGCGTTCGTTTAAATCAGCTAATAGCCATGCTTTTTGAATTCATAATGTCTATTGGGGTGAAGGTTTGCATGCATTTCTGGTCCCTAGGGTTTTTTGAGGTTTTACTACCTCTCTGGTCCCTAGATTTATTTACTTATCCAGAAATAGCTTTAGTATTGCCCCTAATACGTAGTTTTTACATCAGAGGGGCAGTGACCAGAGTAGCTATCCTGCTGGGCTTGGTGGCAATAATGTGCAAGAAGTTTATAAACATGCTAGGGTCTGCTCCAGGTATGAATGGTTCATGGCTATGGTTATGCATCCAGTTTGTTGCAGGAGGAGCAGGAGGGAATGAGGTTTTTCAGCCTCTGCTTTCCTCCTTCTCCTATGAATCAGTTGCATCACTAGTGAAGGATGTTCAGTTTCCCCTCAATGTTAAAGAAACCATCTTCCTGGTATTCAATCTGGTAACCTTCCTCTATACAGCCTGCTGCTTTTCTAGAATGAGGGCTGAGATTTCTAGACGGGCTGATGAGACCCCTGACTCAGGAGTAGACCCCGGTGTGGAAAATCCTCAGTGGTGTGGGAAATGGGAGGATATGGGCCAAATCCTGAAGGAATTCTCTGATCCTATAGTCTGGGATTTTCCCCATGAACAAATTCAGAACCCAGATGAGGTGGGGAAATATCTGAAAGAGAAGTACCAGGATGAGCCTAAGGAGAGGAAGGTCATTGCAGTGAGCTGGGCCCTGGAGTATGCTTATCGCACGCTACTAGATACTGTTGGGCAGCAGACAGAGGCAGGGGGGCAGGGAGATCAATCAGCAACTGTCCCAGTGACTCAGGCTGCAGCTAACACTCCAGGCTCAAAGCCAGCATCTAAACCCATGGCTGTTGCTACCAGCACTAGAAGTGGGAAATGTACGGACAAGACCAATCAACCAGTGGATGATGATGATGATGATGAAGGAGAAGGAACCTCAATGCCTCCTGACATAAAATCAGGAGTCAAAGCAGCAGGTGCAAGATCAGATGCGAGTATTGAGTCCTTTTCCCTGAAGGACCTTCGTGGCCTACGGAAGGACTACACTCGAAGGTCTGATGAATCCGTAATTAGTTGGTTGGTTCGTCTCTGGGATGCTGCAGGCGAGGCTACAATTCTGGATGGCACTGAAGCCAGGCATTTGGGATCCCTGTCACAGGATCCTGTCATCGACCAAGGAATGATGAGGGGGGCTAACTCTCACAGCCTCTGGGAACGGGTCCTAAGAAGTGTAGCAGAAAGATACCTGTGTGCAGACGATCTCTATATGCAGCAAACTCAGTGGAAGACAATAGAGCAGGGGATCCAACGCCTGAGAGAAAGTGGCAGAGATTATCTTCTCAGATGATGTAACAACTAGGAACCCAGACTTAGTACCATGCACGTCTGTGATGTGGCGAAAATTCGTACGACTTGGGCCACATGAATATGCTTCTGCCTTAGCCATAATGAAGCGGGATGAGAGGGGTGAGACTGTGCTTGACATGGCAAGGAAGCTCCGAGCATATGCAGATGGTGTACATGGCCCGACACATGCCAGAATCACAGCGGTAGAAACACGTCTGCAGAACTTAGAGGATAAGATAGAGGAGAACCATAAGAAGCTTAGAGAGGAGATTAAAGAAGACCTTCTTGAAATTTCAGCAGCACAGATCCGAGGTTCCGGTATCCAAGGCAGACGTTTCCCAGATGTTGAGAGAAGGTACACCCCATATGCTGAGCTGTGGTTTTACCTGCGTGATTGTGGGGAAAACGTGAGAAGGTGGGATAGGAAACCTACTGTTGTTCTGGCACAACGGGTGCGTGAACTGAAGGAAGCCACCAGAAGGAAAGCAGCTCCAGTTGCCCATAGCCGAATGGCCAGGTATGATGATGATGACATGTCTGATCCCCTCGAAGGAACATCCAAAATATACGCCCAGGGAAAGAAGGATAACCAGGCTTAGAGGGGCCCTGCCTCTAGCCAGGTAGAGGCCAGGGAAAATCGTGTTTTCTGGTCTGTGTGGATTCGTTGGCCTGGCACATCGGAACCACAAGAGTACAAAGCTTTGGTCGATACTGGTGCGCAATGCACATTAATCCCATCAAGACATGTGGAGACAGAGTCTGTTTCTATTGCTGGTGTGACAGGGGGATCCCAGGATTTCACTTTGGTGGAAGCTGATGTGAGCCTAACGGGAAATGAGTGGAAGAAGCATCCTATTGTGACTGGCCCAGAGGCCCCATGTATTTTGGGCATCGACTACCTTCAAAGTGGGTACTTCAAAGACCCAGAAGGACTCAGATGGGCATTTGGAATAGCTGCTGTAGAGACAGAGGGCATCCAGCAATTGAACACCTTGCCTGGGTTTTTTGAGAATCCATCTGCAGTAGGATGCCTGACGGGAGACGAGCAACGAGTGCCAATTGCCACTTCCATAGTGCATCGACGACAGTATAGGACCACTCGAGATGCTGTGATCCCCATCCATAAGATGATCCGAGAGCTGGAGAGCCAAGGGGTGGTCAGCAAGACCCACTCACCCTTCAACCGCCCCATTTGGCCTGTGCGAAAATCTGAAGGAGAATGGAGATTGACTGTGGACTACCGTGCACTGAATGAAGTGACTCCACCACTGAGTGCTGCCGTGCCAGACATATTAGAGCTCCAGTATGAGCTTGAGTCCAAGGCAGCAAAGTGGTATGCCACTATAGACATTGCCAATGCATTTTTCTCCATTCCTCTGGCAGCAGAATGCAGGCCTCAATTTCCCTTGACATGGAGGGGAGTGCAGTACACCTGGAACCGACTGCCTCAGGGGTGGAAGCACAGCCCCACCATCTGCCATGGACTGATTCAGACTGCACTAGAAAGGGGAGAGGCTCCAGAACATCTGCAGTATCTTGATGACATCATTGTGTGGGGGAACACAGCTGCGGAAGTGTTTGAGAAAGGGAAGGAAATCATCCAGATCCTCCTGGGAGCTGGTTTCGCCATTAAAAAGAGCAAAGTAAAGGGACCAGCTCATGAGATTCAGTTCCTGGGAGTAAAGTGGCAAGATGGACGGTGTCAGATTCCTACAGATGTCATCAACAAGATCACAGCAATGTCTCCACTCACCAATAAGAAAGAGACACAAGCTTTCTTGGGTGCAATAGGTTTTTGGAGGATGCATATTCCTGAGTACAGTCAGATTGTGAGCCCTCTTTACCTGGTCACCCGCAAGAAGAACAATTTCCAGTGGGGCCCTGAGCAGCAACAAGCCTTTGTCCAGATCAAGCAGGAGATTGCCCATGCAGTAGCCCTTGGCCCAGTCAGGACAGGACCAGAGGTAAAGAACATGCTCTACTCAGCAGCCAGGAACCATGGCTTGTCCTGGAGCCTTTGGCAGAAGGTGCCTGGGGAGACTCAGGGTCGACCACTGGGATTTTGGAGTCGAAGCTACAGAGGGTCTGAAGCCAACTACACTCCAACAGAGAAAGAAATCTTGGCTGCCTATGAAGGAGTCCAGGCTGCCTTGGAGGTAATAGGCACTGAAGCACAACTCCTCCTGGCACCCCGACTACCGGTGCTGGGGTGGATGTTCAAAGGCAAGGTTCCTTCCACTCACCATGCCACCAGTGCTACATGGAGCAAGTGGATTGCTCTTGTCACTCAGCGTGCCCGTATAGGTAAACTGAATCGCCCTGGGATTTTGGAGGTAACTACAAATTGGCCCGAAGGTGAGAATTTTGGTGTCACAGATGAAGAGGAACAAGAACCAGTGACATGTGCTGAAGAGGCTCCTCCCTATAACCAACTGCCCCCAGAGGAAACACGCTACGCTCTTTTCACTGACAGTTCCTGTCGCATCGTAGGGATGAACCGGAAGTGGAAAGCAGCTGTATGGAGCCCCACATGACAGGTTGCACAAGCTACTGAAGGAGAAGGTGGATCAAGCCAACTTGCTGAACTCAAAGCTGTTCAACTGGCCCTAGACATTGCTGAGAGAGAGAAGTGGCCAAAGCTCTACCTCTACACTGATTCATGGATGGTAGCCAATGCTCTGTGGGGATGGTTGGAGAGGTGGAAAAAGGCTAACTGTAAACGTAGAGGGAAACCAATTTGGGCTGCTGATGAGTGGAAAGACATTGCTACCAGGGTAGGGAGGCTACCTGTGAAAGTCCGCCATGTAGATGCCCATGTACCCAAGAACAGGGCCAATGAGGAGCACCAAAACAATGAGCAGGTAGACCAAGCTGCAAAGATAGGGGTGTCCAAAATAGACCTAGATTTGGAACATAAGGGAGAGTTATTCCTAGCTCGATGGGCCCATGATGCCTCAGGCCACCAGGGCAGAGATGCCACCTATAAGTGGGCACGAGACCGAGGGGTGGATCTAACCATGGACAGTATTTCTCAGGTTATCCATGACTGTGAGACGTGTGCTGCCATCAAGCAGGCCAAGCGAGTGAAGCCCCTCTGGTAGGGTGGGCGGTGGTCCAAGTACAAGTATGGGGAGGCCTGGCAGATTGACTCCATCACACTGCCCCAGACACGCCAGGGCAAGCGCTATGTGCTGACCATGGTGGAAGCCACCACTGGATGGCTGGAAACCTACCCTGTGTCTCATGCTACAGCCCGGAACACCATCCTGGGCCTGGAAAAGCAAGTTCTGTGGAGACATGGTACCCCTGAGAGGATCGAGTCAGACAACGGGACTCATTTCAAGAACAGCCTTATCAACACCTGGGCTAGGGAACATGGCATTGAGTGGGTGTATCATATCCCCTACCATGCACCAGCTGCAGGAAAAGTGGAGAGGTACAATGGACTACTAAAAACCCAGTTGAAAGCTTTGGGTGGGGGATCTTTCAAGAATTGGGAGCAACATTTAGCAAAGGCCACCTGGTTAGTTAACACCCGAGGTTCCACCAACCGAGCAGGTGCTGCCCAGTCTGAGTCCCTGAATGTAATAGAAGGAGACAAAGTCCCAGTGGTACATATCAGAGGTTTGTTAGGGAAGACTGTGTGGATCAATTCTGCCTCGAGTACAAACCCATTTTTGAGGTTGTCTTTGCTCAGGGACCAGGTTGCACGTGGTGGATAATGCAAAGAGATGGAACAACACGATGTGCACCTCAGGGAGATCTGATCGTGGGGTAAGAATGATGTGCAGTATCACTGTTCATTGGATGTTACTGCCATTGTCTGTACATTAAACTATACAGACATGAGATTGAAGGAAATGTGTAAGTGTTGAAGGTCTGGGCAAGTGGAAGATGGAGAAGGAAATGCGTAAGTGTCGAAGGTCTGAGCAAGTGAAAGATGGAGCTTTAAGTGACTAAAGTGAAAAGGGGGAATCCTACAGCTCTGTAATATATGGTCTGGATTCAGTGGTCCAGTGTGGGGATGTGATGACGGCATGATGGGTATTGCTTGTAAATTTTGGGGGGACAGATGGAAATTTTGTATGAATAATGCATGATGTGTGGTAGTATGTTGATGATATGGGGATAAGGGGTGGAATGTCCTGGGGTGACGTTATGATGCTTCTATCCCCATTCATCTGTTCTGTGCCTTTAAGACCGGCTCTGAAGAGTGGAAGTTTTGTTTGGGTTTCTCTTATCAGGGACACACAGACGGGCAGTACATAGGGCTGTTTTTGCTTCTTGCTTTCGGCTTGCTGCTTTGCTTGCTCTCTTTTCTGTTCTCACTTCTGCTCTGCTTTGGCCTCTGCTTATTAGCTAGTTCTAACTAAACAGTCCAAATTCTTTCCTGGACTGTTTCTCCTCTCCTGTTTCTGTGACCATCTTGAACCTGCTCCAGGCTGGGACCTGGGAACACCGAGGGTTTGCACCGTTTTGGCCTGCAGCAGCTGCCCCAGCGCCGGAGGGATTGAGAACAGAGCAACCACCCCCGAAAGAGACTTTCTGATTTTGTCATCTTTCTCAGAGCAGTGTCATCTGGTATTGTTCGTTTTGTGTGCTGGGGGGTTCTCTGCCAGTCAAATAAACAGGTTCTTTCCACTTCTTTTCAAGGAATTCTTCCCGAACCGGTTGGGGGGAGGGGCCGTGTGGGTTTGCTTTCTGGAGGGGCCCTCCTTTGCTGATTCTTTAACAAATTTGCCCTAAACCAGGACACTCCCCCCCTTTCCCACTTTCCCAGAAGATGTTTTTTTCAAGGACCACAGGAAAGAAGCTGAAGATATAGTTGCTAAAAATGTCCAAGAACCTGCTTCGGTCCCAGAAAATGCTAATTATAAGGGATTTATTACCTTTATATGTAGATGCAGTGATATGTTAGTGTCATGGTTTGGGCCTGGCACAGAGCCAGTGCCCCCATGAGAATACCTTCTCCCTGGTGTCTGCTGTGAGATGTGACCAGGAATAAGCAAAGGAGGCTCTAGCTTAAACACAAAGAAAACTTTATTACCTAAACTACAAGAAAAGAAGGGGGAAAAAAAAAAACCTATAAGGAAAAACAATTTGAAAACCTTACAAAAAAGCACTTTCCTCCTCCCCACCCCCCAAACAATTTCCCAATCCAATACATTCCCCCAAATCACCAACTGCCCAGTCTGGCACCACCCTTTAGGATATTCAAACTTCAGTCCATGAAGAGGAGAAGAGTCTTTCTTGCACCATAGGCTTCCCCTGGAAACACGCTGAAACCTTGTGTGCTTCCATGTCACTCGGCACCACCCGGAAAGTCCTTTTGCCGCTTGTGACATCTTCCTTCCATGCCCAGTGCTCTCACCACTGTGCATGGACCAGAGCTGCTTTTAAGGTTGTCTTTTAAGGATGCCTTGTCTCACTCCAAAAAGGCACAGTCTCTGCTTTGGGACATCTGTCCCCCCCATTTTTTTCCAAACCCCTGGGGCCGAGGGGTCCCCACAATGATCCCTCCTGGTTCTGAGGCACTGCCTCCCCCTAAATACAGTCTCTGTGTCACAGGAATAAAACTGGTTCAGTCTATGGCTACACAAGAAAAGTCCAGCCAAAAGGCCACTCCAATCATCTCTCTCTCCACTCAGCAAGCCTTCTCAACGTCCTTCGGGCCAGGTCCTTGGTTATCTCATCTCTTATTTCTCTTCTTATTCAGCTCTGAGGAGGATCAGCATTTTTGCAAGGTCCCAGTCATGAAAGAAAGGGGTTTAAAATTCAGTCTCTGCCTGTCCCAGAGCTCTGGCACTCCCACACTCGCTGCTGCTCCGGCCGGCACCTCCTCGCCGCTTTCTCCCCCCCATTTCCTCCTGGGCCGGCCGCTATCAAATTCAGACGCCGGCTCTCCTCTCTCTCTCTCTCCTGGGGGGGGAGATGGCTGCCCGATGGCTGTCTCTTGGGGCTCCTCCACCCTTCCATCCTCAAGGGCCTCTTCACCCCCCATCTCTGTCCAGGCCCAGGCCTACCACATGGCTGTCCCTCCCCTGCCCAGCAGCAGTGGCTGAACGAGGGAGGGCGATCTGTCCTCTTTGCCTCCAAGTCCCAAGAGAGCCTCCCAGGGCCGAAGCTCTGGTTTTAACCCCTGTGTGTTCTCGGAGGTGTGTCCAAACCCAACTGGCCACACCAGGTGCCAATATCAAAATCCGAGCACCCATTGGTTTGACCACAGCATCCCAGAATTCCCACTTCTTCCTGGTCAAACCACCACAGTTAGTCTTGGCTTACATTGTACTGGCTTGATGCGCATGTGTAACACAAAGGTAAATTAAAGGACAACGAAGAAGACTACAGGGCCTTCATCAGTGACAACCCCCAAAGACTTGTGCGACCACCAAACCGAGTGGTGGCGCATGCGTGACTGGGGTGGTAATGAGGGCGGAGATAGAGATATGACGAACCGAAAATGGGAGGAGATGGTATTGACACTTGGCATATAAGGGGTGATCTTCACTTGGCAAGCATGTACGTGAAGTGGCAAGGGTCATTGAACCCTGCCCTCCGTACCCCGCGTTATCTCTTGCTTATGCACTATTATTTGAACCAAATTATCCCTTATTTATATATTTTCTAAAATATTTAATTAAAATTTCTGCTACCTTACACATTGTTTGGTTTTTTTTGATGGGATAATTGGGCAAACATAACATATGTAAACAAACCCATAGCTGTACACAAGGACAGAAGCAGATTTCTTCTTCACCAGGCTGAAGAGAGTGGTTTTATTATTCGAAAAACAAAAGCCAAACTACCCCAAGTCAAATATATATTGTCCCACTACATTTAGACATTACAACAATGAAAATGCACTATAAAACTACTGCAGTAAATTAGTCAGTTAGGAACAATAAACAGGGCACATGTTACTAGTATCCATATCTGTCTTTGGAAAGATGAGCAATTACAATCTGCATCCCAGCTCATGCTCAGTATTTATTACAATCTCAAATAACAATAAAGTCAAACACAACAGATGACTGATGTTCCTACCTTCTGCTTTCCAAACAGAGTTTTAAAAGATAGTTTATTGTAAAATCACTCTCAAGTATGTTCAAGGCCTTGGGAGCTCTCTAAGCTTAATTAACAACAGAAATAAAAACTATATCTTTATAACAAAGTTATAAAGATCACAACTTTAACATCACACATATAGAATCCATTTTAATATTTCTGTAAAGCCAGTATTATAATATTATAATTTGCATATACCAATCTATTTGTAATATTGCCAAAAGAAGGCACACTTTTCTAAATCCCTACTGGCTTTGGTAACTGCTAAAGGTAATGTAGATTGAGCTGTACTACTGTTTACTCATCTTTCTGTTGCACAGAAATCTTGGATACTTTGGTGCGTACATCTGTAATTCTGACATTTTCTGAAATTAAAGCGAGAGGAGAAATGGGCTAAATTGAGGTACCTAAAGTTATGTATCAAGATTTGCAGACGTAAATCAAATACACAAGGAAAGCTTTTCATCTGCACTTTTCAATTATCCTAATTACATTTTCAGCTAACCCCTTGACTCACCTCAGGCACATCCCCGACTGCCTCTCTCCCACCAGCTCAGAGCTGCATTGCACAGCGCTTGCTTTGCGCCACAGAGCACAAAGCAGACTGGCCTGGTGGGCCAGAATATTTCTGCCAAACACTCTGCATCTCATACCTTTGCTCTGGCTCAGTGCAGAACTGCAGGATTGCAGGCGCTTCCTCCCAGAGCTGCGTGAGGCGCTGGCTGCTGCAGATGTGCCCTGCCAAGCTGTCCCTGCCTCACACTGGCCTCGCTTGCCCTGGCACAAGTGCCGGCCTGAAGGAGCTGCCCTGTGCTCCAGCCTGCCAAGCAGCGCGGCTCCCTGCCCCGGTGCCCAGAGTGCTGCACCCACTGCTTGCTTTTGCCAGGAGTTGCAGGGCAGCCGGCAGAAGAGGAGGAATCCTCAGCCAGCCCAGCGGCCCGTGGCTGCCCTTGGCCTTTCCTTGCTCCTGGGCACACTCCAGACGGCCAATGCCTCCAGGCTGGGCTCTGCCCAGCACGGCTGCGCTTCCCCTCGGTAGCAGCCAGCTGCCACCTGGGCTCTGAGAGCGGAGGATTCGCCTGCTCCCAGGCAGAGGCACCCAGGGCCCGGCTGCTGCCTCTTGCAGCTCCAAGGGCCTCCTTCCAGCCTGCCTCTGCCGGGGCTCAGGCTGCTCCGGCCTCTGCCGGGGCTCTGCTGGGGCTCCAGCCTGGGCAAGGCCGGGCCCGCTCTCACCTCACAGGCGCTGAACAGCTCTGCACCACAGGAGACCTTCCCCAGCACCCTCTCTGATCTTTCTGCTTTCTCACTTGAGCAAGGTTCTCCTCCAGCCAAAGACATTGCACCTAGGGATACAAATCCAAGTGGCAGCAACCCCAATGCTCTCCAGTCACAGCTGAAGGCCTGCATCTGCGCAAGATGTTTGGGCTGCTCCGTTCTTCCTTTGGTTTTGCCTTCAAATGCCATTGCCCTTTCTGCCTCAACTAGAAGTGTCACAGATGTACCAAAACGGGCCAGTGTGCTGGCCAAAGGCAGTGTGCTCTGGAGATGATGAATGAAGAGTCTTCCCAGCTTTCAAAGCACATTGCGAAAAACAACAATCCCTTCTTTTTAAATTTGAACCGTTTAGTAGCAATAAAATGGTTATAAAGATAGTAATAAAAGTTAGAATAATAAGAATTTGGACAATCAGAGTTAGAACAGTAAAGGACAATAAAAACAAAGACATACGGATAGTCCCGGTGCCTCCTGGGCAATTATGCCCCAAAAGCACACACGCTAACAAAGGATTAGCCCTTAAAAGCAATAGCCTGTTGCATATTCATATATCTCATATATGATGCATAAATTCTTTTCAAACAAAGGGTGTTCTCTGCTTATTGTCAAGTTCTCCCCCTTAATCCTGTTGGCTCCTCAAAGTCAGGAAGGAGGTGGAAGAAAGCTGGTCTTTTCCAATAAGGATGCAAGAATTCTTCCCTTGGGGCTTTTGGTGTCCTGTTGCTGTCATCTCTGGGCAAAGAATTTCTTGATTACCCCATCCCTTTCTTGAGCTAGTTAAAAAAGTATCTTACATCGCATAGCTCCTGTTTTACATAATGTTATAACCTAAAACTATATTTACCACTGAAATAATTACCAATATAGCTGGACGGGACGTACATGAGCTTGTCTGGACTTTGCTGCTTGACCAAATAGCGGCAACTGTGGAATTTTACCCCAGAGAAACTTTTGGCTAGCTGGATGCTGCAGCTGGGCGCTTGGAGGCAAGTCCAGGCATGCAGGAGCTCAGGTTTACCTTTGGTGGAGAAGCTTTAAGGCGAGGTGAAGGAAAGGAGTCGGTTCTGATGGAGGGTTTCTATACAGAGCTTTATTCCTGGCCCACAGGCCTCTGGATCCAGCAAGGGCTCCAGGAGAACTCCCAACCACATGGTTTGCTCGCCCTTTTACCCGGGGCAGAGGGGCAGGGAAGGAACACGGGGGACCACCAACCAGGTACGGGGCGGGGAAGTGTCAAGGGACAGAGGACACCTGGATGGCCCAATGTCCTTCCAGGAGGGGAGGGCATCTTTTGAAATCTGCCAATCACTGGATGCCCTTCTGGAATGCCAGGATTGACAGAGCGCTCAGCAGGGCTCAGGGTGTGGAAAGGAGGGATGATTGACACACCTGGCAGGGAATTATCAGGGAGGAACCTGGAGTATCTGAGGCAAACCATGACATCACACTGCAAAATACCACACTACTTAAAAAAAAAATACAGTAACACTAACTAAGACAACATAACACATATAGTCTATTAATTTTTATATATATATATATATGTGTGTGTATATATATATATATATTCATTTTAATATCTGTGAAGAGCCTATCCTGTAATATGTACTTTTCACAACACCAAAGAAGCCATTGCACCTTTAAGAGACAGCTGACAACTCAGAAGGAAATGCTCAGCTTGCTCACAGGGTGAGAAAGAAAGGATTCTTCCAGATGAGTTAAAGTTTCAGAAACTTTATTTATTTACAATCCTACTCTATAATCCTGTAGGGTGGTATTTACAGAACAATGGACAGGCACTAAATGAACCAGCCTAACCTTCTGGAGCTAACTAAACTAACTCACCTTCTAGGACTAAGTCAGGTTTTTAATAAAGCTGCACTCAACTCTGTGGATAAAAAGGTGATGTTGCGAGCAGAAAGAAGAAGCAGAAGAGTTGCTGACAGACAAAGGGGTAGCAACCCAAATAAAATGACCCTTACAGCATCTACCAATTAGATTAAGAAAAAGATGCAACCAAACAATGCATGACTACTGAAAGCTATAGGATAGGAACTAATTATAAACTATGTTTAGAAGCACAATAAATGGCTTCTCCTTGATTCACATTAAATTGTGCGGAGTCTTTTTTCTTTTCTCCACATAGTCCTACTCTAAATCCTACTCTACAGTCCTACTCTACAATCCTACTCTACAATCCTACTCTAAGATGGCTATGGAGAAAATGGTCCTGATATGATTATAGCACTGTTTGCTTCTCCATCCTCCTCTTCACTGAGATGATGAGTGGTGCCAGGGTGGATGCAGCCTCGGCTGATGTTACAAATGGATGCTGTTCACAAAAAAAACCCACAAAACCAAAAAACGAATAGAAAAACAAAAACAAAAAAGAAAACAAAACACAAAGAAAAAACCCAAAACAAAACAAAACAAATAAACCAAAAACAAACAACAAACCAAACAACAAAAAGACAAAGAACAGTGAACAGTAAACCTTTACTTTCCAAGCTCAGTGCTTCACAGGCTCAGTTGGGATTGCTCTGGGTCCTAAAAAGACCCAGAAAGAGGAGCAGTGCGACCATCTGCTACCCAGCAGTCATGTGCAGGACCCTGCCATCACAGGCAAACCTGGCCAAGAATCCCACTCATCCATTTATTCAGGTTTCTTTATCTTGTTGGGATTTTTGCCCTGCCAGTGCTCTAGAAATGGTGCTTTCTGTTCCCGGGTTTTCTTCCTTTCAGGAAACTCCAATGGCTCACATGGGTCCCTCTCTTTGAAAGACAGGCACTGTGCTGATTCCCACAGGGACAGAGAGCAGTGTCTACCTTTCCATGCCCTGCCCCTCGTGTGCTGGATAGCACCTTCCTTCCCAGCGGGGCCAGCCCAGTGGCACTGGGCCCTGCAGTTCCCTCTCTGCCACACAGCCTGGCAGTAACCCTGGCACAGTTCCCGTCTGCTTGAGCGTGCCAGGCAGCAGATGGGGCTGGGAGGAGTCCCTCCCAGCTGTCCCTGTTTGTGTGGCAGAAACCTCTAAGGGTGGGCTGGGGGGCACAAACCATGGCCCCTCAGAGTGAGCCCCCCACAGCCCCTCCTGCCCACAGCCAAATCTCTGACTCCTAGGCTGGGACTGGCTTCCTTGGGCTCCTCCACCACCATTTCATGTCTCTGTACCCTGCATTGCTCTACTTCAATTCTTTTGCCATTAGATAAACCTGAACACTCCACCGAATTACAAAAGAGGGTGACAGAAACAGTCAGAGGACAGAGCGCCTCTCCTCTCAGGAAATGCAGAGGGAGCTGGAGTTATTCAGTTTTGTGAAGAACAGGCTCCAGGGAGACTTTATTGCCACTTTCCAAGATTTCAGAGTGGCTTTGAAGAAAGTGGGGGACATCTTTTTTAACAGGGTCAGTTACAATAGGATATGGACAAATATTTTTAAACACACAGGGCATCTAATCAGAGTAGGTCTAAGGAAGAACTTGTTTTCTTGGAGCATGGTGCAACCCTGGCACAGCTTGCCCCAAGAGCTTGTAGGTGCCCCATCCCTCCAACCATTCTGGCTCTGGCGGCAAAGGGCCCTGAGCAACCTGATCTCTTTAAAGACGTCCCTGCTCATTGCAGGACACTTGCACCACAGGACCTTTACAGGGCCCTGCCAGCCCAGCCCATTCTAGCATTCCTCAGTCTTTTCATTTGAAGAGCACCAAGAGTGGAGGTGAGGAGGAAGGGGGCTCATCTGCTGCCTTGGGCTTGAGTGGAAGAGGAGCCCATCGCTCAGAGCCTGTTTCACCTGCAGCCCCTTCACATTTTACCTGCAGGAGCTCCTTGGCAGACCAGCGCCGCGCCTCGTCTCTCTGCAGGCAGCAGCTCAGGAAGTCACGCAGGCAAGATGAAAATAGGTTGGGCTGCTGCAGCTTTTGTCTTCCTCCTGTGGCTATCATGAGTTGAGGCTGGGGAAAAAGGAGACACCAGGCTCCACCTGCTTCTTTCCCATCTGTCATTGCTCTCCCAGATCCCATTGATTAGGCTCCACACTGCGTGGCACTTTCTGCCCTGGCAGAGACCCAGAGATGACTTTGCTTTGCCAACCAAAAACCCAAACTCCGATGCAGCCACAGCTTTCCCACTGTCCTGCAGATCTTGCCTTGGCAGCTGATTTCATTGCCTGACCTAGTTAGTGGGAACTACATCAGCACAAGCACATTTCCTTCCCTGACAATTCATATCAGCTTGAGAGGCTTTTTGGAAGAAGGACTTTGCTATACTAACTCTACTGTATCCAAGGGTTAGAATTTGAAAAGTATCTCTGCAGTGCTTCTTGGTCCCTTAAGCACAGCTGCCATAAAACAAAACCAATCAAGCTTTTTGCTTTGTTCTTGAAAACAATGGGAATTGGAGGGAAAGAAAGGAAATCCACCAGGTATTCCTCAGGTAAGGAAACAAACATTTGGAATCTCATCTTCAACACAGACACAATAAGATGCATGCACAAATGTACTGCAATGAAAACGTCTGCTGGGACACAGGAGCCACCTGCAGCTCTGTCTCTCAGCAGCCTGAAAAATTCTGCTTTCCTTACATGGAAAAGAAAAACTTTTCATGGTCAAATCAGAAGGAGAGGTTCCATCCCTACGGTCACCCTCTACTCATTTGGCTACACAAGTCAGTGCATGAATGGTAGGCCCATCCCAGAAAGTGCCAGGAAACAAATGGGAGGTTTTGGCAGGCTCTCCACATCACCAGGCTCTGGCTTGGTGACGGGCAGAATGTGGCTTGGGCTGGGAGAGAAACACGGTCACTGAGTGTTTCAGCAGCACTGCACAAGAAGCAGAAGAGACTCTGTGGCCTTTAGACCCTCATGCCCAGGTTTCAGGCATGTTTCCCAGTGAGAAGAAACTGCACAGGGGGTTAAGTTCCTCTCTAAAAATCAGTGCCTTAGCAACTTTCTTGTGTTTGGGCTTCCTTTCTTCATTTCTGGAAATGTAACACCAGTTCTGAGAGGCTTGCCTTGTGGTTTTAGGCGCATCTTCACAGACACACAAGTGGGAACAACTTGAAAGCCAAAGCAAATGTTGCCTGAGAAGAGCTGGGGAGTGTTTGCCTGTGGTGAGGCTTGAGCTGTCTGGCAATCCCTTTCCATGATGTGCAGAAACATCCA
Source organism: Melozone crissalis (assembly GCF_028551555.1). Classification (NCBI taxonomy): domain Eukaryota; kingdom Metazoa; phylum Chordata; class Aves; order Passeriformes; family Passerellidae; genus Melozone; species Melozone crissalis. The sequence goes on from NW_026535957.1 coordinate 1,261,450, forward strand.
GCTGCTCCCCAGAACTCAGTCCCTCTGGGCACACAGGCCTCTGGAAACCCCTGAGGATTCCAGCCTTTCTCCTGCTCAAGAACATCTAACCTAAGCTGAGCTCCAGTTTCTTCAGCAAGGCCAAGGATGCTCACTTCCATGCAGCTGACAGTGTCCACGGAGCTCAGCAGGTCTTTCTGATACTCCTCAGGCCAAGGAATTACAGTGTAGATTGGCAAGACATCGGCTGATCATTATCCGGTGTGGTTCATGTGGAACCAAACTCTCACACGCTGACAAGTAAGAGGGAGAGAGCTCATTCTGCTTTTGCAAGATGGTATTTAGAAACATAAGACACCAACTTGGAACTATTCAAACCTCAACTTGCAGAATCCATCTCAAATAGGCAAAAATAACAATGGCAAAGGCCTTGGAGTCTCCATAAAAATGCCCACCACTGTCATGATAACTCTGTGCTCGTGGCACTGAAGTAGATGGTGACCAAAGAGACTTTGCTATTATCCTCTTTAAGCCAAAGGAGAATTTCAAAGCCGGAAATGGCAATGCACTCCCCTTGTGTACAAATAGTTTATGTGGCTTTCTGTCCTTTTCCCACATCACCAGAGGTGACAAAGAGGGTTTTATCCTGACTCTCAGCTGAGCTCAGCCACTGGCCATGGTGGGGAGCTGGAGTCCTCCCTGTCATTAGAACTGTGCAGGCCAGGGATGACCCTGCTCCTGTGGTAAAGAAACACAGCACCAGTGTCAACTGCCCACACTGGATCCCAGCCCAGGCACCTGCCTGCAAGCTCATCAACTTGTTAAAGTAGCAAGAAACAGCCAAGGGTTTGGCAAACAATTCTAATCGCAGTCGGAGAAAAACACATCCGAAACTTATCCAGGCCACCCACATACGTGACTGAACAATGTGCAGATGACTTGAAAGCCTGAAAGTTTCGAAAAGGATTTGGAAAATATGCTATCGAATGGAAGAGAAGAGCTGTGTTTAAAAAATGAAAAAGCAAGCAGAACTGCTTGGGCATTGGTTTCATAGTAGGTTTTTTTCTCTCTTTCTTTTTTGTTTACTTTTCTTTTTCCTTTTTTTCTTATGTTTTCTATAAAATTGAAACTGGGAAGGTCTAACCTCCATTGCTGAGGATGTTTATCACATGTCTACCCTCTCCACTGAAAAATTCTTGTCCTTCAGAAACAGAGTTCCAACATTGTTCAAAAAACAAGTGAGAAATGTCAGGCATGGCTGGAGGCCAAAATGGCAGGTTTCTGAACTGGTTAGGTTTCTGAACTGCCACTTCCCTTTCTGATACAACCAAAGCTACAGCAGATGCTGATGTGTTGCAGGGGCATTTTTAGAAGGGGACCTTGGTGGAAGTGGTGCCAGCAGATGGCAATGGGATTTTGTCCAATGGCACACAGAACATGGGACAGGTGAGAAAGACAGTGGGATCAGTGAGTATTTGCACCTTACCAAGACAGGAGTTGCATTCCAGGAAGGAACTTCTCGTTCCACCATTTCGATGCCCACGATTCCCAGAGACCATATGTCCACTTTGGGGCCACATGGTTGACCTGTCAGCACTTCAGGCGCCAGCCACCCAGCAGCGCCGGCCATGGAGCTCCGTCTGCCCTGCTCAGGGCTGAGCTGAGCAAAGAGGCCAAGGTCAGCTGTGGAGAAAACAACAAACCATGAAAGCCAGCTCCAATTAGGAAACCAAGCAAAAGAATTCCCCACTCTCGGGCTAAGAATGTGCTGTTGAATCTCCTGGAAAACTGTCTATGTGCGACTTCCTTGGGGCTTTAGCCAAGGGACTATGGAATTGGCCACTTCCAAAAAAACCCAGGTTTCTTAACATTGCTCACAGCAGTGGACTTCATTCCCCTGAAGCTTTAGATTGTAGCTCCCTCTGTCTGGAAGGGACACACACAGAGCAAGGCCACTCTTGACTGCTTGTGGTTCCTTATACCTCTGTGCACGTTGCAACTGTGCCCTCAGCTCACAGCAGGGGTCCCTGCACTGCCACCAGCACCATTTTTGGGGAGCTGGCTGTCACTCCAAGCAGCCCCACACCCACATCCCTGGAACGCTGCACCTGACCAAGAATATACTGACCCAGTTTGACAGAGCCGTCGGTTCTGAGAAGGATGTTTCTGCTCTTCAAATCTTGGTGGATGATGTGGTTTGAATGAAGAAATTGCAGTCCTTGCAGGCACTGAGAGAGAAAACAGAAAGAGGAGGTCAAAAATGAGTGATGTGATTTCATCCCACAAGAAAGGAAACAAAGAACCTAAAAGATTCCCTCTCCAGGGGAATGGGGAGTAATGGCAGAACAGTAATGGCCACTGAGAGGAAGAACTTGCTGCTCCAACACCTGCAGAGCAGGACCTTTCAGAGGAAAGGCACGTCAGCTTTTGGAAGAGCAACAGCACCTGCTGTTGTAGGCTGCCCCTGCCATTCAGCCAGGATGACTCCTGCTGCAGTGGACGTGCTTTTTCCTTGCAGAGGGCAAAGGAGGGGTTTGGAAAGGAAAAGTCCCTCCCTTTGGTGTGAAGCAGATCACTTTTGGGATGGAGGCTGCATGACAAAGATTTTCTTGCTGGCCTCAGCACAGGCTTGGATGTATCACACCAGTCACTTTCCAGAAGCAAAGAGCATTTTGGCTGCACTACTATCCTTTTCAGCTAAGGACTGTGGGAAATGAGTCTTTTTTCTTTGCTGATCATTTCAAATCCTGCCACCAGCACCTTTGCTTTCACAGGCAAGGAATGCAGTGAAGACAAACTCCAGGCAAACATTTAGAGAGGCAAGGAGGAGAACAGCAAATACAAATACAAGAGACAGAGCGAGAATACAACAGCAGGAGATAAGAGTACTGGCACTGAGTACAGGGAGTGCAGGGGCACTGGCAGGCCTTTCACTTGAGATGCTTTTTCTTGCCCATAGAATAGCAGCAACACAGAAACAAAGCTTGGCACAGGAAATCACTCCAGCTCTGAGGCCCTGTTTCCCAGACAATGCTGCCCAAGCCCTTGGAAACACAGATGGGATTGCTGACCTCCCGACTGATGGCTGCCATCTCATCCTCCGACAGGTAGGTCTGCCTGATGACATTGCTCAGAGTGCCTCCATCCATGTACTCCATAACCAGGGACAGTTCCTCACCCACAAGGGAGCTGAAAGAAGGAAACAAGGGCGTGGAGATGAATGTACATGGCTAGGTTGCTGTTTGGAAAAGACGGGTTGACTCTTCTTTTCAGATCCCTTTGAGACAAAGACAAAATAAAGGAATAGACATTCCCTCTTGGCTGTGCATTGTTTGCCATCTGTGCAGTCTCAAGGAGAAAGGCACAGCTGCGAAAAAGGAGAGGTCTTAGATGGGCAGCCTGCAAAATGTGCAGTTTAGTAACAGCCCAGATAAAAAGCCTGTCATGCATGGTGTTTCTGGAAAAAAGCACCTAGTCTTCCTGGCCTGCATAGCAGTGGAAAACAGTGGCAACAATCCAAGGGAAATCCTTGTTAGTTTACCTGGACGTAAGAAGACACTTGAAAAAAATCAAGCTCCAAAACAAAGTGGTGGCTGTGAATATAGAGATCATTGATTTAGTAAGACACCACTCATCCGGGTTTTTGAACAATTTTCAAATACCATGTGCCAGTGAAGACTCGTGCAGACAAAATGCAATCTCTTCCCATCCACTGGAGATGAAAAGTGCAATAATAATTAGCCAATAATTACAGCTCTATTTTCTGCCAGTGACCAAAGTGGGATTTTACCTTGCATGTTTGCAATATGTGAACAAACATTCATAGGACAAAAGCACAACTCACCTGCCTAAACAGTTGACCAGGTTGGGATTCCTGTTCACATTCATGACCATGAGTTCACTGACTTTTAGTTCCTTCTTCCTCAGTCCTTGAAGACGTATTTTCTTGATGGCCACCTAAAATGACATTGATAATCAGTAACTTGAGAGGTTGGTGGCACGAAACCACAAGGCATGTGGAGCAAGTGATTTTGCAATGACACAGCTGAGCTGTGCCAAACTGCCTTGTGATTAGGCACTGCAGTCATTAGGAACTGACATTCCAACAGCCCATTTCTCTGCTCCCTCGGGAGCCAGTTACAGGACACGTGGGGCCACTGACATTTTGCCTTGACCACTTGGTAACAGCGGTGTCTCAGTTATCACCCACAAACCTCTGACCACACTCTCTGCTGCGTCATTTGGGATTCAGAAGAAAGAATCCTTGCCTTAATACTCTGTGGATACGTCCTGGGCTATGGGCAGGGCTTAGGGCTTTCAGGGATTCTTTGCTGATCTCTCCCTATGTGCAGTTCCCAAGTGCAGAACTACAGGTGGCTAAGGAACTACCAGTAACTTTGAGATGGATTTGCTGGCAGCCAGAAATGAGAACTCAGGACTCTGAAGCTGTAGCCCCAGAGAGCAGTGAGGTGCTCACAGGCACCACCTTTGTTTTAGCAATGGAGAGCGAGTGAGCGCGTCCTTCTCTGAAAGGAACCGCTGCCCTCCGTGCCTTCCTTCTGGCAGCTGAGGAGGACAAAGTCCCAAATGTGTTCTGTGGGCTGGCACCAGTCTGTGCTTCTTGTGCCTTTTCAGCACAGCTCTGCCCAAAGCTCCAGCCACAGCTCACACCAGAGGGGAAAGCCCTCGAGTGCAGCAGAGTCTGCAGGGGCTGTTCACATTTACCTCTCCTCCAGTGGCAGTGTTGAGTGCTTTAAAAACATCTCCAAAAGTCCTAGAAACAAAACAGAAGCAGAGAAAGGAGAAGCCATTTAGATCTTGCAGTGAAAGCCAGCCCACACAGGAGATCTGTGCTGTCAATGCCTAAGACCTGCAGGACACTGGAAGCATGGAGGTGTCTTTGACAATGGCTTCTGAGCACACTTAGAAATTCTGATCAGCACTGACAATCTAAGCCCAGTGCCTGAACACATTTGCAGCTTGTCTGACTTCACACTTGATACCTATTCCACCAGCAAAACACCGTGATGCATAGTTTTGTACAATTAACATTGCTTGGACTCACCCACTGCCAGTATTTTCCAGTTCAATGTATTTTAGAATAGGATTTTCCATCTTCACCATTCTCCCTGAGGGAAACAAAATGCAAGATGTTCACTTTAAAGCAGAGATCCCACCTTCTAGGAGATACAAAAGGCAGCCCCACTGTCTGGGGCTCTGAGCCCTCCCTTGGTGGACAGCTGGCTAACAACAACAGGAACAGCAACTGGAACAACAAGAAAAGAACAGCAGGCCCACAGCACAAGTGGCTGGCACAGAGACTGATTTCTAGCATCCTTTGAAGGGAGAGACCGCTTGACAGCAGACACACAGGGAAGCACCGGGAGATACATTCAGAGGAGACTGAGAGCAGAAGAGAATACCTACCAAGGCAATTAAGTTTGTCATCTAGAAACATTAAGGAGAGCTGGAACTAACAGTGCCTTTGTTTTCTTGGGAATAAACACTGTGAGATTTAGAAAAGGTTTCCTACTTGCTAAGATTAAATGCACCTGAACATCTAGAATCAATTCCTGTTATTGGAATATGAATCCCAATATTATCAGTTAGATGGTGCCTGGGCCAGTCTGACCCTCGCTGCTGGGCCAAAGGCAGCAACTGTGGTGTAAATCACCCCAGAGATACCTTGGCTGCTGGAGATTGCAGCTGGGCACTGAGCAAGTCCAGGCTTGTCAGGAACTCCATTTACCTCAGGAGAGAGAGCTTCTGGCGATGGTGAAGAGAAAAAGGAGAGGATTCTGCTGCAGGGTTTAATGTCCAGAAGTTTATTCCATGGTTACAGAGGTCTGGACGGGAGCAGCTGCTCCAGCAGAATAAAAAGCACATGGCCTGATCACCTTTTAAGCTCCCGGGGCAGGGGGAGGGGGGGGAACAGGTGAGCACCAACCAGGTGAAAGGGGCGGGGTCTCAAGGGACGAGGGACACCTAGACATAGGCCAATGACCCCTGGGCATAGGGGCATCTTTTGAACTTGACCAATCACAGGATGCCTTGCTGGAATGTTAAGCCTGATTGACACAACACATTAAGCAAGGGGGCGAGGGGGAAGGGAGAGGCATATAGGCACACCTGGGAAAGGGACCCAGAAGCTTAAGACACACCGCAACAAATTCCTCTGAACAGATGTCAAGTTCAGAATATTGCCAAGTGTTCCCATCTTTTCCACCTTGCAGCAGTTTGCCAGAAGAATGCCTCTGCATTTGTAAACCAGAGCAGCTCATGCTAGAACCAATCCCCACGGGGCTTTCAGCATCAGGATCCTCACCCTTTATGAGCAGGCTGAGCCCAAAGACGCCCTTGCCCGTGCCCCGCGTGAAGAACCGCGCAGCTTCTCTTCACCCTGACTGCACGGATCAGTCGCTCCCATTGCACTCGCCCTCTCGGCACCGCACACGTCCCCATCTTCCCAACTCGGCACGGCGGGCACGGGCACAGAGGACAGCAGTGCTCCTCAGGCGCCCCCGTGACACAGAGAGCTGCCCAGCGGAGATGCTGACCCTCCTGTGAGTCCAGGCCGTGCGAGGCAGAAGCCGGCCCAGAGAAGGGGCTGCGGCCTCAGGCAGCTCCGCGCTGCAGCAGCCGGGCAGCAGCGGGACCCTCCCAGCTAAGGAAGGCTCCAGCATCTGCATTCCCACAGCCCTCAGGGGCAGGGCAGCAACCACAACAAGGCTGGCAAAGCCCAAGCATGAGCACTGACAGGCACTGATGGGAAGAACCCAGAGTCAGCCTGAGCCCCGGACAAGCTGTTGCCCCCATTCAGGACACAACAGGATGGGCTTTGAGATCAGCCACACCGAGGCGCAGATCAGTGCCCTTTTTGTCCCAACAGGTGATTGTAGACACAGAATCCACTGGGCTCTCTTCTCAACCCTACCAGATCTTATCTGAGAGCACAGCACTGGCAGCTGTTATGGGCAAGAAGCAGATTCATTGGGTTGTGCTGCAGAATCACAAGGGGCTTGATGTGTTCTCCTAGAGACTGATCTCAGCAGGGCTTCTGCCAGTGGCTAGGACTCAAGCAGTCACAGCCTTCTGCTGATCCAGGAACAATCCCTGCTTCTGCCTTTGGCAGAGAGAGAAGCCCAGGCAAACTCCAGCCAGTCTAAGCTGCCTTCAGAGGCAGCAGGAACACCCAGAGCTCTCTCTTGCTGCCTCGGAGCAATGCCAGCACTTCTGTGACACGAAACGGAGCAGAACCCTTTGGTACAGCTATGCTGACACGTGCACACAACACACTGTCCCTCAGATAAGAAAGATACCAGACGTACTCTGCTGCTCCAGGGAGTCACCCGCCATCTCCTGTTGCTGAGCAGCAGCTGGGTCAGCACAGGAGGTGAACCAAGGGCTCAGGCTCCACTTCTTCAGCTGGAGAGCAAGGACTCCTTGGAATGGCACTGCTGCTTCTGCAGCAGCTTCAGTGTCAGAGTCGGTGTAGGTCTGAGACAAGAAATGAGTTGATGTCAGGAAGGTGTGGCAGAGATTGCCCTGAAATGCAAGAGAGATTGCCATTTGAAATGCAAGCCCTTAGGAAGCTGCTGTCAGCCACATGCAGCTCAGCTGGGTTGCTTTGGATGTCCACTTGTGAAACCAAATGGTCAAAACCAAAGGCTGGTTTTACTCGAGTTCATAGCCAGTTTCTTGTTCTGAAGGATGACTGCAGCAAAGACCGCTCCACTTCCTCCCAAAGACTCCTTTCCCCCTCCTAGGTCTGCAGATACATTTGCAGCTCCTCATTCTAATGTTCTACCTCCTGCCATGAAATTCTCTTTTTCTGCACCTTCCTCGGGACGACCTTATCCTGCAGCATCTCTAGATGGGTCAGTTCCTGGGCCTCATGCCAGCCTCAGGGCTCTTGGTTGCCCGTCATTTGCTGGAACTCTCTGCAGGCTGCAAGGTAGGATGGCGACACTTCCACCTCAAGTCAAACAGAACAAAGCAGTCAGAGCCTACAGCTTGTCCCCGTCAGCCAGGAGTCATCGACTGGGAAGAAAGTAAAGAAAAGGACAGGAGCATTCACAAGGGATACAGACAGCTTGTAGCTCGTATTCCAAATCTATGTGAGTGAACTGCAAAAACACCTCAAGAAACAAGGCCACCTGGAAGAAGCCAGCAGGAGTTCATTCAGATGACTGCTGGCTAAATGGCCAAAGGAGTAATGCCACTGTCTAGAGCATCAGCTGAGATCCAGCAGAGCAGGCAGTGTCCTTGAGAGCAGCTCTGACAGAGGCCTCATCAGGATGGCACTCAGAGGCATCACCCACCCCCCTGCTGCTCTGCACTGGAAAGGCAAGGAGGGCAGAAACCACCCCTTGGGTGACTGCAGTGCCTATTGCTATTTCACTTACATGCTTTTCTAGAGCCTTTTGCTCCTGAAGGAGGCAATTCATTTTCTCTTTGATAATTTTAATCTTTTCGTCTAGCCTCTTCTTCCTTACCTTGATCCTAGCCTCAGTTTCCTGCAGCTGTGCCTCCAGCTGTTTGTCAATTTTCTGTAAACAACAACGGAAAGGACTCTCTTTCATGAGTGGCTGCCATTCCTTCATTCACCTGTTTTTGTTGATTGCCCCTCTGCATAGGGAGATTCTTCTCCTCTTGGATGTCTTCATTCCTCCTCTTCGCTGCCATGATGGCACTCTGAGCTTCAGGCAGCTCTGCTTGTGGCTCTGCCTTGATGTACACACAAAAGCAGAGCCAGTGACTGAGAGCTGCCATCAGGCTCAGCTTTTCCCTCTTTTAGCCTCAAAATCACATTATTCAGCCCTTTCTTTCTGCTTCCCTACCCAGCTCTGTTTCCACTGTAACCATCCTGTCCTGGTGCTGATCTCTGCAGATTGCAAGGCTCTGTGCTTCCAGTGCCTGTGGGACTCCTGGCCTCCTCAGTCCCAAGAGCTCTGGTTTATGCCCCTCTTCCTGCCCTTCCCTCTGTCCCCTGGCCAGTCAGGCTCACCTGGCCATTCTCCTGTGGCTCTTCCACCTGCTGCCTGAGCTGCTCTTCCTGCCCTCGGGCAGGGAACAGCTCTCCCTGAGTCTGGCATGGCATCTCAGATAAGGCAGCGTGCTCCTGCTCTTTCTCTAGAAGCACCTGCACAGAAAGCAAGACAAGATGGGTTTCAATTTCCCATACGCCCTTTGTGGGCCAAGACTCACAGACTGCTGGGCTCACACGTTCCCAAAGCACTGTGCTGCTGCTCTCCTGGGTCGTTCTCTGCCCGAGGGGAGGCACAGATTCCAAAGTGACCCTGGCCCTACAATCAGGGGCCCTCTGGGACTGAAGCTCCAACAGCCTCTCAGGCAGCTGACAGGGAAGGGGTGGCATTTCTCAAGGGTCTGGTGAGGGCCTCCCTCTGCTTCTGCCATGTCCTATTTGTCTTTCACTAGTGACTGACACCTTGCCCTGTCCCACAGCTCCATCCTGGCTCTGCAGGGGCTTCCTGGGTGAGCTCACTCCTTGTCAGAGACACTTCTGGAGTTCACCTTCTCTTCAGGCCTGCACCAGCATTCCTCCTTCCTGACATCCACATTCTTGTTAGAAAACCGGGTCATTCAGGAGATGAGGATGCATGCAAAGATCTCTGATGGAAGTCAGAGAACCTCTATGGCCACCTCAGTATATGGAGGAGGACCAAGGTGTTTCTTCTCCCTCTTTTGTCAACTGAGAATTCTGACCAGCAGTAACAGAGTTTCTCATAAGGCCCCATTAACGAATGCACTGACACAGCCCTGGGGATGCCAGTGAAGGAAACCATGTGTCATGTAATGCGTGTATGAGCAAAGTCACCAGACCCCAGCTACAGCATGGGATAGTTCCACTCCCTTAGGACATGCAAAAATTTAAAGGACAAATGAAGGCTTCAGGTCAGAAAAGGCTGGAGCAGGAAAACATGAGGGGAAAAAAACAACCATCTCTGGAGGGGGAAACATCTCTGCCTGCTCGCGATTAGTCAGTGGAACTTGTCTCTACTCCTCTCCTGAAGGGATGCCTTTAGGTGAGCTTTGCATCTTCCACTGCTTTGGAGCAGAGCCAGGAAGATTCAAATAGACAGATAGACAGATCTCACTTTTATAATCTCTCTTTACTGTGCTGTGGTATTTACATTCTTTGAACAGAGAGAGATATAATTCTCTCTCCTAGGTTTTTTTTAAGGGAAGGTAGTGAGAAACTCAGAGAAGAAGAGAAAACAATTGTTATCTCTACTTGCTCTTCTTGTTGTTTAATACTTGTAGAATGTGTTATAGTGATTGTTTACTGAAAGTGATTTGTTAATTGGATTTTAGTGATAGTTGTTTAGCTTGATTAGCTAATTACATAAAAGCTGTGTCATGACTGTCTGGAGACTGTCACGAGTTTTTCTTTAGTAGCTTTATAGTATAGTATCTCTTTAGTATAGTTTTAATATACTGCTAGTGTAATATACCACAGCTTAAGAAAGCATTTGTTTAACATTCTAAATCATAGAGCCAAAGCACATTATTCCCTATGGGGGGGTCACCCTGAATCAATTCTGTCCTTTCTGTCGCTACACACATCAGCACTCGGTAGCAGTGCCCCGATCAGCAGCCGTCCTGAACTTGCTCTCCTGTTGCTTCAGTAAGCCACACTCTTGGGGAATCTGGAGCGTGTGGGTCCTTATGGAATGCAACCAGACCCAGAGCATTGCCCTGGGAACTGCTCTCTTTGTGCATCTGTGCTCGGGCAAGTTCTTCTCTTGGACTCAACCACACTGATGGGGCTAAAGTGGCTGAAGTCAGAAATGCAGCCCAGCCCCTCCAGCTCCTCTAATCTCTGAGCACCAGCTGGAATGCAAGGGCATTGATTTCCTGCTCAGTTCCCAAACACAACACACACTGATTCCCTGGACTGCCAAAAGACACAGGAGCTGTTAACCTGAAAGTGATGTGTTTCTGCCAGTGCTGGGAAAGGGCAGGAAAGATTGAGAAAAAGCTCCCTTGCTCCCTGGAGAAGGAGAAATTACACAAGGCTTCTCCTTCTAGAAAACAAACAAACAAATAAACAAACAAAATAAGAAAGTGTTACCCACTCCGGTGTCTAAAGCACTTGGGTGCAGTGAAGGGATGTTTGGCAGGGAAACAGCCCTTGTGCTGAGCATTGGCTCTACGGATCTAAGGCAGGGATCTATGGAAGTCTGCCTGAAGGTCCCTCAGGAGCCCCCATTGTCCAGGCTAAAGCTCCCTCAGCCCCTCCTCCCTGGCCTTGTGCTGCACCCCCTTGCCCAGCTCCCCTGTCCTTCTGTGCACACGCTGCAGCCCCTCCATGACTTTCTGCTTCCCAGGGCCCACAGCTGCACACAGCACTCCAGCTGTGGCCGCAGCGCTGCCCAGCACAGGCCACGCTCCCTGCCCTGCTTCTGCTGCCCCACTGCTGCTGGCACAGCCACCGTGCCCTTGGCCTTCTTGGAACCCTGGCCCCACGCTGCCTCATCTGCAGCTGCTCAGGGCCGCCAGCCCTGAGTCCTTTTGGCCCACGCAGCTCCCCAGCCACAAAGGTGCCCATTGCACTTCAGATACTGCAGGCTCCATTGCAAGGTGTACACCCTGGTTTTAGCATTACAAGACAGCAGTCAAGGACTTGCAGCTTGGCTCCCATTCTAGGCTCCAATGCAATTTTCAAAGCAAACTGCACAATAGAAGGTATCAACAGACACATGCAGTGTCTGGTTTTTGCCTCAGAAGAAGGGTTCAGAACTACTCCCTTTGTTTCTTTTGCCACACTAGACAAGGATGTTCCCCCACAGCTTCATGGACAACACAGTCATCTCCTTGCAGCTTATCAAAGACCAAGAAACAGGCAGACTCAGAGCACCTATCTGCTCTGCTACTGGCTGCTCTGCCTGAAGGGGCAAAAGAGCAACCTGGCAACAAAGGCACCAAAATCCCTGACTTCAAGCAGCAACTCTACATCCCCAGTGTGTCTCTGAAATACTCCCAAGGAAGCACACCCAAGAAGTTTGTGGGGACAAAGCACCACCAAGAGCTTTTCTGGTCAGATCAACATTTTTTAGTGCCTGCAGCAACTTGGCCAGTCTGTGCAGGGGGACAGGTCTCTCCACCCCACAGTGTCCCCTGTGTATCCAACAAGGCTGAGCACAGTGTCTGTGACATGCTCCCTGCTCTGGGAACAGGGAGCCTTCGTGCTTTAGGCTGGCCCCTATCAAAATGCCAGGAAGCTGGTGCCTAAACGTGACAGACCAAAGCCCATTGTCCAGCTGTCACAGGCTGGGGGCAATCACCAGGCCCTGGCAGGACTCCAGCACTCAGCATCCTCAGCCAGCAGCAGCAAGTGCTGGCTGGTCAGAAACTTGCAGCTCTGCCCTGCACTAAAGACAGCAGCACACACAGCTGGCACTTACTGGCTCAGAATGTTCAGGCTGTGGTGTGAGCACAGCTGGAGGCTGGCGCTCATCCACCTCATTTGCCTCCTCTTCGGCCTCCTCTCCATGAGCAGAGGGAGCCAGAGGAGAGACTGCTGTTGGTTCTGGGATCTGTGGACAGACAGCAGTGTGAGGGACAGAAAGTTACCTATCATTTATAACCTTATTTCCATTCCGCACTTTATTCTATTCAGCTCTATTTCTACAACCAGCTCTGCTAAGGACAAATCAGAAACTTTGATAACAATGGGATTCTAAGTCACTGCAACTAAATTTAAATGGGCTAATTCAACAGAATTGCTAATAGTTCTGATTTAGACATTATGCCCTGGCTACTATCAAGAAGCAAGATTCTCCCTGCAAAATGAGCTTTTCATTCCTTGAAAGTTCTGAAATGGAAAATTAGGAAATAGCCAGCGATGCCTTTGTTATTGCTGCTGCAGACATGGAAATAATGGATTTTCTTTCAGCCTACCCAGCTGGCCCTCTACACTCTAGTGCCACAGACCAAGCTCACAGCTTGCTCTACAATTCCTAAGCAGCAGGAACATGAAATGTTCCTTTCTCACTCACCTCAGGATCAGCACCTCTGAATACACGCTTCAGGTGACCTGGAGTGGGCAAGGGAAAATGAACAAGTGCTGTGAGAAAACTGCCTGGGCTGCTGAATCCAACAGAAGAGGTCAACCCAAACAGAGAGTATTTTTCTTTATCAACATCCCTCCACATGACATAGTTCTTTCACACAGCCAGCAAGAGATCAGGACAATAATCTTGGCTGTGCCTACACTTTGGCCTGTCTAGTCAGTAAATGAATACAAACATGATCAAGAAAATGCAAATTGTTCTTCAACACTCAATGCTTCTGTTCTGTCCAACAGATAAAGCAGCTTTTGTTCTCTTGTCTTTCAGGTACTTTTTTCAAAAAAGAAGTTGCATGCACTAATTCCCATTAAGTTGCTGAAAACAGTCACCCAGAAAAGCTTGCCCCAAATCCCCCTGAGCTGTGGCAGTTCTATTGTGAAACAGCACAGCAGCAGCTCCAGGGCTCAGGAGCAGACACTCACTGCTTTGGCATTTGCACTTCACTGCAAAGGGAATCACTCTTTTAGCACTCAGGCAAGGGTCAAAACAGACAGTCAAAACCTTTCATTACAAAATTTAGAATAAAAGAAGCTTTCCCTGAGTTCTGGGGAGAATTACAAAGTCTTTAGAAGGCCTTCTGAGAGGGCCTCCCAGTCTGCATTTTGGAAGTTGTCCTGCTTGTCCCAGCAACCTGAGGAAATGACAGACTCTGCTGCCACAGACTCTCCCGTGGAGGGAACGGAAGCCCTGCAGGTTCCCCTGCAAATGCTGCCCCTGTGGCTACAGACACCCCCTTTTAGCTGAACCTCTTGACAGGAGCTTTACCAAACCAGAGGCATCCTAATGCTCTTTCTCTTTCAAAATCAACTCAGCCACTAAGAAAGAGCGAGAAGACATGCAAAAGCCAGGTTAGGTTAGGTTATACCCTAGCCTAAATAGAGTTGAAACCTCTACTTACTTGCCAGGCTGGTAATGAAATAGGCGGAATAAACAGTGCCATACATGGTGCAAACTGCAGCAGCGAGTTGCTCAATCATTGTAGCACTGTGCTTCAAGTTTACTCCAACCAAGACTCCTGTCAGTGTGCAGCTACACGTTGACAAAGGCCACAGTCAGGAGGACGCTCCTGATCTGAGCAACCCCTAGGACTGCTCTGGCACTGAGGCCTTCCGTGCACCAAGGCAACCTTCTGATGTCACCACGACAATGTGGCAACCATGCCCTGATATCACAAAGCAAAGTATGACAAAGCAAAGCATCACAAAGCATATTAGTCTGTGAATTTATGCAAAGCAATAACCAGCCTTTCCTACAGCAAACACAAAATGGCCTTGGAAGTTCTCCTCTGACACAAAGCAGCACAAACTCCCCCCATGGGCCAAACCCTGTTGTTCAGGGATCCAAGAGGAACTCCAAGAGTGCCCGAAGCACCTACAGCCTGTACCCCAGCTGAGCCCTCAGATGCGACACAAGCAAAGGAAACCAGACCAAGAAAATGGCCCAAAGCATTGTACAGAACCAGGAGAGAAAGCACTATTGGCATAGCAGCTGAAGAAATTCCTAACAAATCACCCCATATATCTGCATGTTTATAGGATGTTCCTAGGGCTGCTGTGTATGTACATCTCTTCCTCTGCTCTGCCTTTCTTCCCCTTTAGCAGCAGTCGAACTGGCAGCATCTGCCCGCCAGGAGCAGCTGCTCCAAGCTGGGAACGCCACTGGCGGTGCTGATTTCCAGAGGCTTCTGTGTGCCAGGGGAAGCCAAGGCAGGAGCGGGTTGAACGGTGCTGGCGCTGCTGCTGCTCTGTGCCAGAGAGCCCCGGCTGGGCAGGGCACGGTGCCCACTGCGCTGCGGGCTCCTTCTCCTGCCACAGCTGGGCACACCTGGCCACAAGGCATGACAACTTGTGGGCAAGCCAAGGGGTTTCTGGGGCTGCACTGCTCTGCACACACCCAGCACACCTGCAGCACAGAATCTTAACCCTCAAACAGATAAACCAAAGGGAAACAGCTGGAAAAGATTTCATTTCAACCATTCTTTATGCTTCAATAGAAATGGCCAAAATGAAAGTTGCCGAGCAGGGCCGATCCACACTGCCAGCTCAGTGTGAGAAAAGAGGCATTACTTTATTTCAGTGCTGGGTGCGTGGGAATCACTTTCCTAAAACATGCACACCCACGTGTTAGTGTCCATAGAAATAAGACATTACTTTCATTACTTTTATTCATTACTTTGCTCAAACTCGCAGGCTAAACATTCTCACAAAGTATTTGACATGTTTAAATCACTTCCCCAAAATTACTGACATTTAGAGTAGGGGTCTCTTGCGGGTCTCTGCTGGTCATGTGGTGAACATCCCATTCCTCAAATTCTCCTTTAATGGTTAGGAGCCTTCTCCTCCTTGAATTCATTGCAGCTACCTCCTCAGTAGGCCCACTGTCTTTATTCTCAAGGCTAAGACATCCACTTGCACACATTACCCACTGCTGTGAGGGAAGGTACGACTAAGCACTGCCTGGTAAAGCTTAACAAATTCACAATTTGTTGCAGGTCAACTCTTCCCCAACGTCTCTCATTCCTTCTCTGGGAACCAAACACAAGCATTTTGTGATCACTGAGCCCAAGGCCACCTCCAGCCCTCCTGTCACCCAGCAGCCCTTCTCTCCTCACAAACAGCAGGCCCAGCAGTGCCTTCCCTCACTGGCTCAGTCATCAGCTGTGTCAGGAGTTCTCTGTCACACACTCCAGGACCATCCTGGACTGTTTGCTCTCCGCTGCACTCTGTTGCCAGCAGACATCCCCACCCTGTTCCATGCCCCTTGCAGAACCCTGCACCTGCTGTCCATGGGCACCTGGCAAGGGGAGGCACTCACGGCAGAGATGCACCAGCTGCCCTGGGCAGGAACCAAAACCCTCTGGCGGCACAGCTGCTGGCCTGTGTCTGGCACAGCTCTGCACGCCCCACTCCTCACGGGCTCTGGGCTGGAAATGCAATTGCACTTTCTGCCACATGGAGAAATACCAGGGCTGCACAAACAACGGCCAGCAGGCCACATCCCAAAGGCACTGCAGCATGGAGCTGAGAAGGAAGAAGACCCTTCCCCAATTCCTAACCATACTAAAACCACCATAATGGGGACTTTTAATCTTCTGAATGTAGAGTTGATTCACAGGGTGACAAGGGAATCTTCCAATGGAGTTGAAGCTTGGTAGAGTTTTTATTCTGAGTCCTACTCAGACTCTTGATTTGAAAATTGATTTTAAAATATTTTTTTAAAGGCCGTGCAGTCATATGGTTTTGTTCTAATACCAAAATGGCTAGATGAAATGTACTGGCATTTTAATTGCATCCAAACTGATTAGTCTGTAAAAGCTTTCCTGCAGAATAGCCACTAAACAAGAAATGAAAATCTGTGGACTGTTGACTTTGCAAATTTCTACTAAACTTATAAGACAATGAGGCATTTTTAGTCAGATCATAGAGCAAATTAATTCCTATGGATAACTTGATTTGGATAAACATGTTGATTTCAAATTAAAACTGCCAGCACGTACTAAGTGGAAATCTGAATACTCACTTCTATGAGTTCTGAATTATTAGATAGTCATTGTCTGCCATATTAACAAAAATTATCATTCTGGCTATTTTGTTTACTTACAGTCAGCTCTTCAACACTCTTTGTAACATCAGAAAGAGAGTTTGTAGCAATGTGAACCATGGGTTGGTGGGGCATTGCAGAAGGCTCCTATGCCAGCACTAAACGTTCACATTTACCATGGCATCACTTCCTGCCTTTAATTCCAAGCTACAGCTCAGTTCCTGCAGTATAGATTCACACTTGTAGTCTGTATTTGCAGCTGGTTCTTACTTCCCTGTCCAGACAAAAATCATGCTGAGATCTCAAATCAAAATAAAACAAGGAGAGAGTCAGGTTCTGGACAGGTATAGCAAGAACTAAGAGATTTTTTTGCAAATATGTTGAAAAGCAGTTTATAAATGCTGCAAAAATGGCAGATTAAAGACTTGCACTCTAACTTGCAAGCTGAGGTTTGCCTGTTCTTTCTGGACTGATTTCTTGAGGCCAGACACTGAACCTAATCAGTAAGAAAATCAAAACAACAGGAGTAGTTTGGAGAATATTGTAAATTATTCTATCATGATGCTTTTTGCCTAAAAGTTCTGGCCATCATCCGATTGGAGTAATTAGAGGAGATCGAAGCCATCACACTGTGCCTGTGCACACAATTCCTTCCCAGGAGTAATCCATGAAGTAACGCTGACAAACCCACACCAGCAGCTGCTGCCACACAGTCATGAAGCAGAGAATTTGTATTTCTGCTACACTTCAACAGCTGAAGATGCCTCTGCTGAGCTAATTTTAGTGACTGCTCACCACAGATGAGACCTTGTGGTCAGTCTCCAACAAGTCAGGGCAGGTAATATTCTGCCTAAATGAAGTAAGTCTAGCAATACATAGACCATGGAGCCTGAGGAAAGCCAGCAGCTGTGGGAGATTTAATTTGTTTCCATATCTTTCTTTTTACTAATTTATTGCAGTCTATTATTTAAAGAATGGAAACTTTTGGCACACCATTGGCTGGAAGGTTGGTCAGTCTTCCATTCATGACTCCTCTGAAAGCATCACCCCAGTGTTTTTATCAGTAGCTCTTCCATCATCATGGCTCACACAGCATTTCCTGCAGCCCTTCCTGGAGTCAGGGAAAGGCACCAGGAGAAGGGGGAGGAAGCTGTGTGCAGAGACTGTGTCAGCTAAAGAGACATTTGTTTCTTCTGATTTGACTGAATGGCTGCAGGAACCTTGCTGGCACTGCTGGCAGGGTGGCCTTTTGCAGGGCTGGGCAGAGTCTGGGGCCCAGTATCCCTCCTCTCAGTGGGACACCAGGGTGAGCAGCCCCTGTCCCAGCCAGGAGCAGAGGTTCTGTGGCTCTGCCCTGGGCACAGGGACCTGCCACTGCCATGAGCTCCTGCCGCGGCTCCTCTGGGGCAGCTCCTGCTCTGCAGTGATGATGGGCGCAGATGGGGGTGGCTGCAATGGAGGGGGGCTTCCAGTGGGCTCTGCTGGTCTGCCACACTGGAGCCAGCAGAGCTTCTGGAAGGAGTCTCCTCTTGTGAGCTGCTGGAGCTGGAGCTGGCACTGGCCACAGTGCCGCTGTGTTCATCCCTGACAGGACCAGAGCACAGCAGCCTCTGGGCCTCCTTGCTGCACGAGGGCAGTGAGGAGGCCATGGACCAGAGGTTCAGTATGTGTGACTCAGTTTCCTCATAAACTGTGCTGAGAAAACCCTGCATCCCTCCTGACAGATCTAAGACACTCCAAGAAATCTGTTGGCACAGTGGGAACTCAGAATTGTTTGCATTTTGAACAATTGTCTTATGAGTGCTTTTGATTGTTTTTGTCATTTTTTGTTGATTCAGTTGATCCTTCAGAGAAGCTTTCCTAATAATATAAAACACAGGGAATTGTGGAGACCCTGGGGGGAATTCCCTGGTCTAAGGAGACACAAGAAGCTTCCCTCAAAAAGCTGTTAGACCCCATTGGCTCCTTCCCCTGTTCCTGTGTCTGTTCCTGTGCTCCTGAGCCACACCTTCCCTATTCCCTGATTGCCTCCCTTATCTTTGTACTGCCCCGAGATCAGGGTCAGCCCCCGGGCCCCTGTGGAGACAAAGTGAGACCCTCTGTGTGTGGCTGCTGGGACCTGAACATCTCCCTGCACGGCTGAATAAAACATCTGTGGAGATTATGCAAAGGTCCTTTTAGCTTCTTTACCCTGGACTGTGCTAGCAGCAATTCAGACTGCTCCAGAGGAGAAGCTGCAGTACTGGCACCAAGATTTTGGCAACTTGACCATAGGCACAGAGGGCGTGCAGGATGCTGCTCTATGAATTCCTTAACCAGCCATCTCTGGTGCTGGCATATTCCCTCCAGCTTCTGGTGCAGCCAGGGCCACCTTTGGTCCAGCAGATGACATTGTTATTTGAAAATTTCGGCCCACACCTTGGGCAGGAGGCCATCCACAGGCTCTGGTCCTGCAGCCCCTGCTCAGCTGGGGACAGTGTTCCCTGTGGGGAAGATGGAGCAGCCATCACAGGGTCTGGGGGGCTGGTTTCTGCAAGGTGGCCAGGCTCTCTCCCTGCTGGACTCCAGCAATTGTTTAGGGGAGCTGATGGCACATTGTATGTAGTCCTGTTCATCCTACTCAGAAAACCTGACAGCTTCTATCATTCTTCTGCAGAGTGGGCATGCTGGATTTCTCTTTGCCCACTGCAGGATGCAGCCCAGGCAGAACTAGTGGTGACAGGGCAGAGAAAAACTCACATCCTTCTTAGTGACCTGGCAGATGGGGCAGCTCCATTCTGTCCCCATGGCCATGTCTGTCTGTCCCAGCAGCAGGGAAGAGCTGAGGACCATGAGCTGCTCTCATTTGCAATCTTGCTTGGCCAGAGCCCAAGCTCGAGCCACAGTGGTCCAGGCTCTGTCAGTGCCCAAATAGAAGCAGGAAGGGATGTTGTATCACAATCCATTCCTTGGTGAAGGAGGTCCATAGCAGCCTCAAGAGACACCTCAGACACTCAACAGTCAAGGCAGTAACATATGGACAGGACACAGATGGCAGTTCATGGCTGGGAGAGCATTCGTAGACAGATCCAAGGACAAATTTCCCAGGAACTCTCCACAGCTCTGGGATCTGCCCATCAGCTCTGTCAGAAGCTTCAGCAGAACAACCAAAGTCCTAAAAAGCAGCTTCCAGACACTTTTCCTACCATCCTGCCTGAGCAGCCAGGTTGCTTGCTGCAAAACACTCTTTCTCTCCTCTTCCCCAATGCCCTGTGGACACTTGCAGCCAAAATGAAAAGCTCCTGGCCCTCTGTGTGATGTGATAGTACAGTTTTTATATTTCCATGCTGGGATGAAAGAAAGCTGTGCTGTGAGTCAGGAGAGGCCAGGACCCACTTGGCCTTCCTGCAGGCTGAGAGGGTCCCAGCAGACATCCTGCTGCTTTTTTGGGGAATGTGTGAGGGGGAGTGGAGGAGGTGACAGAGAGGCCGAGATCATAGAGTGGAAACTCAGCTCCAGAGTGGCAGTGCAGACTCTCCCTGCTGAATGCCTGCTGGGGCTGGCAAAGAAGGAAAATGCCCCAATAACAGCCCGGTGGCACTGTGCCTCAGGGACAGGTACAGGGAGGTGACAACAAACAGCAGCATGGCCCGGTCTCACAGCTCCTAGGAAGCAGTGACAGAGGGGCCTCATGTGCCAGAGATTTCAGAAAGGCTGTCTTCTCAAAAGGCCACTCTGAAACCCCTCTCTTTGCCTCTTGGGTTTGTGAATGCTTTTGACAGCCACAGCATCCTGGGGCAACGCGTTCCACGATTTCATTAAGCACTCCTTGAAAAGCACCTCCCATTGTTCACTGAGCTGCCAGCCTGGTCATTTCAGAGGGTGCTGCCTTGGTGGAGAGAAAAATCAATCGTCTGCCTTTCAGGGAGCTGAAGGAGAAGGGACTCTTCACCATCCAACACCTGGCTGGGTCCCATTCAGAGCTCCTGCTTTGTAGACTTGGTGAGGTTTGCTTGGCAGTTACCAGCGAGGTGAGAACATTGTTTGGAATTGTCCCCCATACTTCATACATAGTGTGTACAGTAGGTATGTGCTTGCTCATCTCCATGTGTGCTCAGGGTCAGCCTTCATTTCTGGTTTTAGACCTGAGATTTCTAATGTCTGTCAGCTATCTGTAGGATCTGTGGGTACATGCAGCTGTATTTACTGGCAGGTCGGGCATCTGACTCTCATCTTTGAGTGTGGTGCCTTTATAATGCAATGTGCAAATGCAGAAACTGAGACACTAATGACGTTATTTGCCAGAGTCCCAATCTCTGCCCAAGCTGTAATTGAACACTGCAAATTATTCTGTAGACCTGAGCCTGTGTTTTCTGTTTCCTGGCTGAGTGCTTCAACTGCTGGTGTTGCTTTTTTGAACAGGAGCATCTGACTCATTTATCTTTATGACTTGTGCCTTTAGGATTTGAAAGCTGCTCTTGCTTTAATTTTCTAGTAAAAGGGCCTAAAATCAAAGCTGTGGACATTTTAGAAGGGTTAAGTTGAACACTTAATGAAATTTTTATTTTAGGCCTGCAGTGAGCAGGTCTGAGGCCAGAAATTGGTGCCAGAGTAAGTGCCTTTCTGTGCTTGTGCTCTCCTGCTCTTCCTGTACTTGTATGTTCCTCTGGACCCAGTGGGATGTGTTGTCATTTCCTGGGACTTCTGTTGAAGGCAACTGGTTTTCTTTCCAAGGTGATTCTTATGTTTCCCCTCATGGTTTCCCCAGGTGACCAACCTCGGTTCCAAGGTGTCCTGCTCTGCCATTGTCACTCTGGGAGAGCTCTTTGTGACCTTGAAGAAGGACATGGACTCTGAGGTGGATGAGGTTGCTTGCTCTGGTCCTTCTCCAGATGGTGTCCAGCTCCCCAGAATTTGTTCAGAAAGCAGCCAGTCAGAGCCTGGGGATCCTGGTGGAGAATGTGACTCCTGCACGAGCAATGACTGCTCTCATGGACATGGGAGTCAAGTAGGTTCTTCTTCTTTTAGTGATATTCTTCACCTTCGTGTGTGTGGGAGGGAGAAGGGATGAGACGGCGAATGGGAATGGTGGGAGGGAAGGGTCCTGTATCCTGCATCTTCTGTGAACTCAGTGACTTGATTCTGTGACCAGCCTCACTTCTCTCCTCTTGTCACCTATTTCAGCCCATTAGTTCTCAGAATCACAGAAGTGTAGAATATGGGGAGTTGGAAGGGGCCCATCAGGACCATCGAGTCCAGCTCCTGGCCTTGCCCAGAACAGCCCAAGGGTCACACCAAGTGCCTGAGATTGTTGTCCAAATGCTCCTTCAACCCTGTCGGGCTTGGTGCTGTGACCACTGCCCTGGGGAGCCTGTTCCAGTGCCCAGCCACCCTCTGGGTGAAAAACCCTTTTTCCTGATGTCCAAACTAAAGCTCCTCTGACTCAGCTTCCTGCTGCTTCCTGGAGTTCTCCCAATCTGTCAGATTTTCCTAGATGTGGTGATCAGTGGGGAAGTGAAAGTGCCTGCAAAGGCCAAGGATAGAGCCTTGTGCTTTTGTGGGAAGAGGGACAATTGCAATTGCAGCTGTGAGCAGTGTTTGGTATTTCACAGCGCTAACCACAGAGGCCCTGGGAAAACCATGTCTCCTCATGATGCCATTACCTTAAGAAATGAAGAGGGTCCTTGCTGGGGCGTGGAGCACATGGGGGACAATCTGCTGGGTGTGGCACAGCCTGCACAGCAGGTGCAGCTCCTGCCAAAGGAGTCTTGCATGACTGTGCTGGCCTTAGAGCTCTGCTTTCTATTCAAACTGATGTTTCATGTTAGCCTTGAGATGATGAATCACTTTACAGGCACCTTCACAGGCTGACTGCCATGGGACAGTTGGAGCAAATGCTGCCTTAAATGTTGGTGCTGGGCCTGATAGTTCCCAAGAGACGCTCTCTAGAACAGGACAGCCTGCCTAAACTGCCTGCCAACCTTTCCTCAGCTTTGCAATAGGGTAAAAGATTCAGATGGATCTGTTGCCAAGCCCCACAGAAGAAACAGGCTGCATTGCTGGATATTCTGCAACTTCACCGGCCACAATGCGTTTTCTCTGCATTTGTTGTTTTCCAAAGTTCTGCAGATTTGGGGGTAAATGGGTGGAAAGAGCCTCAATCCTGCTGCAGCTCTGTGTACTGGGTGCCCTCTGATGGGTCAGCATCAATTGTCCTTAATTTCTAAATTATTCATTTGTCATCTATTTCTTTAATCTTTCTCAGAGTAAATACTGTGAAAGAAACTGAGTATCAGAGCAGGGAGACTGAATTCTCCCTCTTCCGTGCAGGCAGGCCTTGTGTGCAATGCTACCTTTGTGTTTAGCTGAGGACAGAACCTTCTGCAGGTGTCTGAAGGTGCAGGGACAGCCCAGGCTCCTTCCCCCAGCAAGGGCAGGGAGCAGCTCTGGCCAAGGCTGGCGCTGCTGCTGCTCCTTGTCCCTGTGCCCAGGGTTTGCTCTCTCCTCCCCAGCAGCCGCCCCGCCCCGGTGCGCGAGTGTGCGGCCCAGCTCCTCCTGTCCCTGATGGAGAGAATTGGAGTCACCCAGCTCGCAGGCACACCCAGGGCTGAGAGGCTGCCACACGTGGCAGGGAAGCTTGCTCAGGACTGCCACAAGGACACAAGGTAATGATCTTCATTTCACCTCCCAAATCAGGAAAACCGTTTTGTGTCTGGCTGTAAAGGTGAAACCACACAAGAGTGGAAACTAAAGGGAATATGAAATTACCTCACGGTGTGAATAAGGGTCATAGAATCATGGAATATGCTGAGTTGGAAGGGACCCATCAGGGTCATCGAGTCCAGCTCCTGGCCATGTGCAGGAAACCCTTAGAGTCACCCCATGTGCTTGAGATCATTGTCCAAACTCTTCTTGAGCTCTGTCAGCCTTGGCGCTGTGACCACTGCTCTGGGCTGCCTGGGCAAATGGCTGTGCTGGTGTCCTGGTTTAGGGCAAATTTGTTAAAGAATCTGCAAAGGAGGGCCCCTCCAGGAAGCAAACCCACACGGGCCCTCCTCCCCAACTGGTTTGGGAAGAATTCCTCGGAGAGAGGTGGAAAGAACCTGTTTATTTGACAGACACAGCACCCCCCAGCACACAAAATGAACAATACCAGATGACACCACTCTGAGAAAGATGACAAAATCAGAAAGTCTCTTTCGGGGGGGGTTGCTCTGTTCTCAGTCCCTCCGGCACTGGGCAGCTGCTGCAGGCCAAACGGTGCAAACCCTCAGTGTTCCCAGGTCCCAGTCTGGAGCAGGTTTGAGATGGTCACAGAAACAGGAGAGGAGAAACAGTCCAGGAAGGAATTTGGACTCTTTAGCTAGAACTAGCTTATAAGCAGAGGCCAAAGCAGAGCAGAAGCGAGAGCAGAAAAGAGAGCAAGCAAAGCAGCAAGCTGAAAGCAAGAAGCTAAAACAGCCCTAGGTACTGTCCGTCTCTGTGTCCCTGATAAGAGAAACCCAAACAAAACTTCCACTCTTCAAAGCCGGTCTTAAAGGCACAGAACAGATGAATGGGGATACAAGCATCATAACGTCACCCCAGGACATTCCACCCCTTATCCCCATATCATCAACATACTACCACACATCATGCATTATTCATACAAAATTTCCATCTGTTCCCCCAAAATTTACAAACAATACCCATCATGACTTCATCACATCCCCACACTGGACCACTGAATCCAGGCCCTATACTACAGAGCTGCAGGATTCTCCCTTTTCACTTTAGTCACTTAAAGCTCCATCTTTCACTTGCTCAGACCTTCGACACTTACGCATTTCCTTCTCCATCTTCCACTTGCCCAGACCTTCAACACTTACACATTTCCTTCAATCTCATGTCTGTATGGTTTAATGTACAGACAATGGCAGTAACATCCAATGAACAGTGATACTGCACATCATTCTTACCCCACGATCAGATCTCCCTGAGGTGCACATCGTGTTGTTCCATCTCTTTGCATTATCCACCACGTGCAACCTGGTCCCTGAGCAAAGACAACCCCACAAATGGGTTTGTCTGTACTCGAGGCAGAATTGATCCACACAGTCTTCCCTAACAAACCTCTGATATGTACCACTGGGACTTTGTCTCCTTCTATTACATTCAGGGACTCAGACTGGGCAGGACCTGCTCGGTTGGTGGAACCTCGGGTGTTAACTAACCAGGTGGCCTTTGCTAAATGCTGCTCCCAATTTTTGAAAGATCCCCCACCCAAAGCTTTCAACTGGGTTTTTAGTAGTCCATTGTACCTCTCCACTTTTCCTGCAGCTGGTGCATGGTAGGGGATATGGTACACCCACTCAATGCCATGTTCCCTGGCCCAGGTGTTGATAAGGCTGTTCTTGAAATGAGTCCCGTTGTCTGACTCGATCCTCTCAGAGGTGCCATGTCTCCACAGAACTTGCTTTTCAAGGCCCAGGATGGTGTTCCAGGCTGTAGCATGAGACACAGGGTGGGTTTCCAACCATCCAGTGGTGGCTTCCACCATGGTCAGCACATAGCGCTTGCCCTGGCGTGTCTGGGGCAGTGTGATGGAGTCAATCTGCCAGGCCTCCCCATACTTGTACTTGGACCACCGCCCACCGTACCACAGGGGCTTCACTCGCTTGGCCTGCTTGATGGCAGCACACGTCTCACAGTCATGGATAACCTGAGCAATACTGTCCATGGTTAGATCCACCCCTTGGTCTCATGCGCACTTATAGGTGGCATCTCTGCCCTGGTGGCCTGAGGCATCATGGGCCCATTGAGCTGGGAATAACTCTCCCTTATGTTCCCAGTCTAGGTCTATTTTGGACACCCCTATCTTTGCAGCTTGGTCTACCTGCTCATTGTTTTGGTGCTCCTCATTGGCCCTACTCTTGGGTGCGTGGGCATCTACATGGCGGACTTTCACAGGTAGCCTCCCTACCCTGGTAGCAATGTCTTTCCACTCATCAGCAGCCCAAATTGGTTTCCCTCTACGTTGCCAGTTAGCCTTTTTCCACCTCTCCAGCCATCCCCACAGAGCATTGGCTACCATCCATGAATCAGTGTAGAGGTAGAGCTTTGGCCACTTCTCTCTCTCAGCAATGTCTAGGGCCAGTTGAACAGCTTTGAGTTCTGCAAGTTGGCTTGATCCACCTTCTCCTTTGGTAGCTTGTGCAACCCATCGTGTGGGGCTCCATACGGCTGCTCTCCACTTCCGGTTCATCCCTACGATGTGATAGGAACCGTCAGTGAAAAGAGCGTAGCGTGTTTCCTCTGGGGGCAGTTGGTTATAGGGAGGAGCCTCTTCAGCCCGTGTCACTGGTTCTTGTTCCTCTCCATGTATGACACCAAAATTCTCACCTTTGGGGCAATTTGTAATTATCTCCAAAATCCCAGGGCGATTCAGTTTACCTATACAGGCGCGTTGAGTGATAACAGCAATCCACTTGCTCCATGTAGCACTGGTGGCATGGTGAGTGGAAGGAACCTTGCCTTTGAACATCCACCCCAGCACTGGTAGTCGGGGTGCCAGGAGGAGTTGTGCTTCAGTGCCTATTACCTCCGAGGCAGCCTGGACTCCTTCATAGGCAGCCAAGATTTCCTTCTCTGTTGGAGTGTAGTTGGCTTCAGACCCTCTGTAGCTTCGACTCCAAAATCCCAGTGGTCGATCCTGAGTCTCCTCAGGCACCTTCTGCCAAAGACTCCAGGACAAGCCATGGTTCCCGGCTGCAGAGTAGAGCATGTTCTTTGCCTCTGGTCCTGTCCTGACTGGGCCAAGGGCTACTGCATGGGCAATCTCCTGCTTGATCTGGACAAAGGCTTGTTGCTGCTCAGGGCCCCACTGGAAATTGTTCTTCTTGCGGGTGACCAGGTAAAGAGGGCTCATGATCTGACTGTACTCAGGAATATGCATCCTCCAAAAACCTATTGCACCCAAGAAAGCTTGTGTCTCTTTCTTATTGGTGAGTGGAGACATTGCTGTGATCTTGTTGATGACATCTGTAGGAATCTGACACCGTCCATCTTGCCACTTTACTCCCAGGAACTGAATCTCATGAGCTGGTCCCTTTACTTTGCTCTTTTTAATGGCGAAACCAGCTCCCAGGAGGATCTGGATGATTTCCTTCCCTTTCTCAAACACTTCCGCAGCTGTGTTCCCCCACACAATGATGTCATCAAGATACTGCAGATGTTCTGGAGCCTCTCCCCTTTCTAGTGCAGTCTGAATCAGTCCATGGCAGATGGTGGGGCTGTGCTTCCACCCCTGGGGCAGTCGGTTCCAGGTGTACTGCACGCCCCTCCATGTGAAAGCAAACTGAGGCCTGCATTCTGCTGCCAGAGGAATGGAGAAAAATGCATTGGCAATGTCTATAGTGGCATACCACCTTGCTGCCTTGGACTCAAGCTCGTACTGGAGCTCTAATATGTCTGGCACGGCAGCACTCAGTGGTGGAGTCACTTCATTCAAGGCACGGTAGTCTACAGTCAATCTCCATTCCCCGTCAGATTTTCGCACAGGCCAAATGCGGCTGTTGAAGGGTGAGTGGGTCTTGCTGACCACCCCTTGGCTCTCCAGCTCTCGGATCATCTTATGGAGGGGGATCACAGATCTCGAGTGGTTCTATACTGTCGTTGATGAACTGTTGAGGTGGCAATTGGTACTCGTCGCTCTTCTCCTGTCAGGCATCCTACTGCAGATGGCTTCTCAGACAACCCAGGCAAGGTGTTCAATTGCTGAATGCCCTCTGTCTCTATAGAAACAGACTCTGTCCCCACATGTCTTGATGGGATTAATGTGCATTGCGCACCAGTATCGACCAAAGCTTTGTACTCTTGTGGTTCCGATGTGCCAGGCCAACAAATCCACACAGACCAGAAAACACGATTTTCCCTGGCCTCTACCTGGCTAGAGGCAGGGCCCCTCTAAGCCTGGTTATCCTTCTTTCCCTGGGCGTATGTTTTGGATGTTCCTTCGAGGGGATCAGACATGTCATCATCATCATACCTGGCCGGTCGGCTACGGGCAACTGGAGCTGCTTTCCTCCTGGTGGCTTCCTTCAGTTCACGCACCCGTCATGCCAGAACAGCAGTAGGTTTCCTATCCCACCTTCTCATGTTTTCCCCACAATCACGCAGGTAAAACCACAGCTCAGCTCGTGGGGTGTACCTTCTCTCACCATCTGGGAAACGTCTGCCTTGGAGACCAGAACCTCGGATCTGTACTGCTGAAATTTGGAGAAGGTCTTCTTTAATCTTCTCTCTAAGCTTCTTATGGTTCTCCTCTATCTTATCCTCTAAATTCTGCAGATGTGTTTCTACCGCTGCGATTCTGGCTTGTGGGGCCATGTACAGCATCTGCATATGCTCGGAGCTTCCTTGCCATGTCAAGCACCGTCTCACCCCTCTCATCCCTCTTCATGATGGCTAAGGCAGAAGCATATTCATGTGGCCCAAGTCGTACAAGTTTCTGCCACATCACAGACGTGCATGGTACTAAGTCTGGGTTCCTAGTTGTTACATCATCTGAGAAGATAATCTCTGCCACTGCCATTTCTCTCAGGTGTTGGATCCCTTGCTCTATTGTCTTCCACTGAGTTTGCTGCATATAGAGATCGTCTGCACACAGGCATCTTTCTGCTACACTTCTTAGGACCCGTTCCCAGAGGCTGTGAGGGTTAGCCCCCCTCATCATTCCTTGGTCTATGACAGGATCCTGTGACAGGGGTCCCAAATGCCTGGCTTCAGTGCCATCCAGAATTGTAGCCTCGCCTGAAGCATCCCAGAGACGGACAAGCCAACTAATTATGGATTCATCAGACCTTCAAGTGTAGTCCTTCCATAGGCCACGAAGGTCCTTCAGGGAAAAGGACTCAATATTTGCATCTGATCTTGCACCTGCTGCTTTGACTCCTGATTTTATGTCAGAAGGCATTGAGGTTCCTTCTCCTTCATCATCATCATCATCATCATCATCATCATCATCCACTGGTTGATTGGTCTTGTCCGTGCATTTCCTACTTCTAGTGCTGGTAGCAACAGCCATGGGTTTAGCTGCTGGCTTCGAGCCTGGAGTGTTAGCTGCAGCCTGAGTCACTGGGACAGTTGCTGATTTATCTCCCTGCCCCCCTGCCTCTGTCTGCTGCCCGACAGTATCTAGCAGTGTGCGATAAGCATATGCCAGGGCCCAGCTCACTGCAATTACCTTCCTCTCCTTAGGCTCATCCTGGTACTTCTCTTTCAGATATTTCTCCACCTCATCTGGGTTCTGAATTTGTTCATGGGGAAAATCCCAGACTATAGGGTCAGAGAATTCCTTCAGGATTTGGCCCATATCCTCCCATTTCCCACACCACTTAGGGTTTTCCACACTGGGGTTTACTCCTGAGTCAGGGGTCTCATCAGCCCGTCTAGAAATCTCAGCCCTCATTCTAGAGAAGCAGCAGGTTGTATAGAGGTAGGTTACCAGATTGAATACCAGGAAGATGGTTTCTGTAACATTGAGGGGAAACTGAACATCCTTCACTAGTGATGCAACTGATTCATAGGAGAAGAAGGAAAGCAGAGGCTGAAAAACCTCATTCCCTCCTGCTCCTCCTGCAACAAACTGGATGCATAACCATAGCCATGAACCATTCATACCTGGAGCAGACCCTGGCATGTTTATAAACTTCTTGCACATCATTGCCACCAAGCCCAGCAGGATAGCTACTCTGGTCACTGCCCCTCTGATGTAAAAACTACGTATTAGGGGCAATATAAAAGCTATTTCTGGATAAGAAAATAAACCTAGGGACCAGAGGGGTATTAAAATCTCAGAAAGCCCTAGGGACCAGAAATGCATGCAAACCTTCACCCCAATAAACATTATGAATTCAAAAAGCATGGCTATTAGCTGATTTAAACGAATGCAGAGTAATAGCAACCAAAATGCAGTCAAAACAGGGTTTTTCCACTCTCTCTCAAGCCCCACGTTTGGGCACCAATATTTTATCCTGGTTTAGGGCAAATTTGTTAAAGAATCTGCAAAGGAGGGCCCCTCCAGGAAGCAAACCCACACGGCCCCTCCCCCCAACCGGTTTGGGAAAAAATTCCCTGGAGAGAGGTGGAAAGAACCTGTTTATTTCAGGCACAACACCCCCCAGCACACAAAATGAACAATACCCAATGACACTACTCTGAGAAAGATGACAAAATCAGAAAGTCTCTTTCGGGGGGGGTTGCTCTGTTCTCAGTCCCTCCGGCGCTGGGGCAGCTGCTGCAGCCAAACCTTCGATGTTCCCGGGTCCCAGTCCGGAGCAGGTTCAAGATGGTCACAGAAACAGGAGAGGGGAAACAGTCCAGGAAGGAATGTGGACTGTTTAGCTAGAACTAGCTTATAAGCAGAGGCCAAAGCAGAGCAGAAGCGAGAGCAGAAAAGAGAGCAAGCAAAGCAGCAAGCTGAAAGCAAGAAGCTAAAACAGCCCTATGTACTGTCCGTCTCTGTGTCCCGGATAAGAGAAACCCAAACAAAACTTCCACACTTCAGAGCAAGTCTTAAAGGCACAGAACAGATGAATGGGGATACAAGCATCATAACGTCACCCCAGGACATTGAGGAAACAAATGTGTCTTCAGCTGACACAGTCTCTGCACACAGCTTTCTCCCCCTTCTCCTGGTGCCTTTCCCTGACTCCAGCAAGAGCTGCAGGAAATGCTGTGTGAGCCATGATGATGGAAGAGCTACTGATAAAAACACTGGGGTGATGCTTTCAGAGGAGTCATGAATGGAAGACTGACCAACCTTCCAGCCAATGGTATGCCAAAAGTTTCCATTCTTTAACTAATTGACTGCAATAAATTAGTAAAAAGAAAGATACGGAAACAAATTAAATCTTCCACAGCTGCTGGCTTTCCTCAGGCTCCATGGCCTATGTATTGCTAGACTTACTTCATTTAGGCAGAATATTAACTGCCCTGACTTGTTGGAGACTGACCACAAGGTCTCATCTGTGGTGGGCAGTCACTAAAATTAGCTCAGCAGAGGCATCTTCAGCTGTCCAGGTGTAGCAGAAATACATATTCTCTGCTTCATGACTGTGTGGCAGCAGCTGCTGGTGTGGATGTGTCAGCATTGCTTCATGGATTACTCCTGGGAAGGAATTGTGTGCACAGGCACAGTGTGATGGCTTCCATCTCCTCTAATTACTCCAATCGGATGATGGCCAGAACTTGTAGGCAAAAAGCATCATGACAGAATGATTTACAATATTCTCCAAACTACTCCGGTGATTTTGATTCTCTTACTCATTGGGTTCAGTGTCTGGCCTCAAGAAATGATTCCAGAAAGAAAAGGAAAACCTCAGCTTGCAAGTTAGAGTGCAAGTCTTTAATCTGCCATTTTTGCAGCATGTACAAACAACTTTTCAACATATTTGCAAAAAACTCTCTTAGTTCTTGCTATACCTATCCAGAACCTGACTCTCTCCTCGTTTTATTTTGATTTGAGATCCAAGCATGATTTTTTTCTGGAGAGGAAAGTAAGAACCAGCTGCAAATACAGACTACAAATGTGAATCTATACTGCAGGAACTAAGCTGTAGCTTGGAATTAAAGGCAAGAAGTGATGCTATGGTAAATGTGAACATTTAGTGCTGGCATAGGAGCCTTCTGCAATGCCCCACCAACCCATGGTTCACATTGCTACAAACTCTCTTTCTAGTGTTACAAAGAATGTTGAAGAGCTGGCTGTAAGTAAAAAAAATAGCCAGAATATTAATTTTTGTTAGTATAGCAAACAATGACTATCTAATAATTCAGAGTTCATAGAAGGGAGTATTCAGATTTCCAATTAGTATGTGCTGGCAGTTTTAATTTGAAATCAACAGGTTTATCCAAATCAAGTAATCCATAGGAATTTATTTACTCTATGATCTAACTAAAAACTCCTCATTTTCTGATAAGTTTAGCAGAAATTTGCAAA
Organism: Melozone crissalis; assembly: GCF_028551555.1. Classification (NCBI taxonomy): domain Eukaryota; kingdom Metazoa; phylum Chordata; class Aves; order Passeriformes; family Passerellidae; genus Melozone; species Melozone crissalis. Next base: position 1,293,022 of record NW_026535957.1, read on the forward strand.
GTCAACAGTCCACAGATTTTCATTTCTTGTTCAGTGGCTATTCTGCAGGAAAGCTTTTACAGACTAATCAGTTTGGATGTAATTAAAATGCCAGTACATTTCATCTAGCCATTTTGGTATTAGAACAAAACCATATGACTGCACAGCCTTTTAAAAAATATTTAAAAAAAATTTTCAAATCAACAGTCTGAGTAGGACTCAGAATAAAAACTCTACCAAACTTCAACTCCATTGGAAGATTCCCTTGTCACCCAGTGAATCAACTCTACATTCAGAAGATTAAAAGTCCCAATGATGGTGGTTTTGGTATGGTTAGGAATTGGGGAAGGGTGTTCTCCCTTCTCAGCTCCATGCTGCAGTGCCTTTGGGATGTGGCCTGCTGGCCGTGGTTTGTGCAGCCCTGGTATTTCTCCATGAGGCAGAAAGTGCAATTGCATTTCCAGCCCAGAGCCCGTGAGGAGTGGGGCGTGCAGAGCTGTGCCAGACACAGGCCAGCAGCTGTGCCGCCAGAGGGTTTTGGTTCCTGCCCAGGGCAGCTGGTGCATCTCTGCCGTGAGTGCCTCCCCTTGCCAGGTGCCCATGGACAGCAGGTGCAGGGTTCTGCAAGGGGCATGGAACAGGGTGGGGATGTCTGCTGGCAACAGAGTGCAGCGGAGAGCAAACAGTCCAGGATGTTCCTGGAGTGTGTGACAGAGAACTCCTGACACAGCTGGTGACTGAGCCAGTGAGGGAAGGCACTGCTGGGCCTGCTGTTTGTGAGGAGAGAAGGGCTGCTGGGTGACAGGAGGGCTGGAGGTGGCCTTGGGCGCAGGGATCACAAAATGCTTGTGTTTGGTTCCCAGAGAAGGAACGAGAGATATTGGGGAAGTGTTGATGTGCAACAAATTGTGAATTTTTTAAGCTTTACCACGCAGTGCTTAGTTGTACCTTCCCTCACACCAATGGTTAATGTGTGCAAGTGGATGTCTTAGCCTTGAGAATAAAGACAGTGGGCCTACTGAGGAGGTAGCTGCAATGCATTCAAGGAGAAAAAGGCTCTTAACCATGGGAGGAGAATTTGAGGAATGGGTTGTTCACCACATGACCACCAGAGACCCTCAAGAGACCCCTACTCTAGATGTCAGTAATTTTGGTGAAGTGATTTAAACATGTCAAATACTTTGGGAGAATGTTTAGCATGTGAGTTTGAGCAAAGTAATGAATAAAAGTAATGAAAGTAATGTCTTAGTTCCATGAATACTAACACGTGGGTGTGCATGTTTCAGGGAAGTGATTCCTCACAAAACCAGCACTGAAATAAAGTAATGCCTCTTTTCTCACACTGAGCTGGCAGTGTGGATCGGGCCCTTCTTGGTAACTTTCATTTTGGTCATTCCTATTGAAGCATAAAGAATGGTTGAAATGAAATCTTTTCCACCTGTTTCCCTTTGGTTTACCTGTTTGAGGGTTAAAATTCTGTGCTGCAGGTGTGCTGGGTGTGTGCAGAGCAGTGCAGCCCCAGAAACCCCTTGGCTTGCCCACAAGTTGTCATGCCTTGTTGCCAGGTGTGCCCAGCTGTGGCAGGAGAAGGAGCCCGCAGCGCAGTGGGCACCGTGCCCTGCCCAGCCGGGGCTCTCTGGCACAGAGCAGCAGCAGCGCCAGCACCGTTCATCCCGCTCCTGCCTTGGCTTCCCCTGGCACACAGAAGCCTCTGGAAATCAGCACCGCCAGTGGCGTTCCCAGCTTGGAGCAGCTGCTGCTGGCGGGCAGATGCTGCCAGTTCAACTGCTGCCAAAGGGAAAGAAAGGCAGAGATGTACCCACACCAGAGCCCTGGGTATGTCCAATAAAGGTGCAAATATGTGGGGAGATTTGTTAGGAAGCATTTCAGCTGTGATGCCAACAGTGGCTTCTCTCCTGGTTCTGTGTGTTCTGGGTGAGTAATGCAATGGTTTGTCGGAGAATGACTTAAAGAAAAGGCCATGAGACATACAATTGAGAGAAAAGTATAGGGGAAAAGTAAAAGCAGTTTCTAACAGTTCTCAGCCTTCTGATTTGTATAAACAATTAGACTCTCTTTATAAAGAATAAAGTTCTCAGGCTGTCTTCCCATAACAAGCAGAACACCGTCTCTGGGAAGGCCTGCCATCCTGAGAACAGATGCAGAAGTTTTGGTTTCTGGTTTCTGTTTTGGTTTCTGTTTTTGATAAACAATTGTAGGTATTCTAAAACAAAGGGAGTGGTTAGAAGTTTCTCTGTTAGCCTATCATGACATTGGATTACAGAATATTCATGGCGTTCGTTAGCACTGTTATTTAAGGTGATTGATTGATCAATAAAGTTGGAGTTCGATGCATTACCAGGATGGTCGTTCTCCCCTTCACTTCAATATATGGTGACCTCCGACCGTGATAGCGAACACCACGGGGAAGCGAACGCCACGTGAAGTGAAGACAGGTTCGGGTTCCGTAAGATCGAAACTGCAGCCAGAACGGCGAAGAAGCGCGGAAGACAAAGCGGAGGGTAACCCGCCGGCCCGCGCCTCGCTGCGAGCGACTATACAGATAGGTCGTCCGATACATGCGGCCGCGACCTTGATTTGAAGAGCTGCAACGTGCGCACATAGGTATGGAAAGGCAAGCCGCATATGAACTTTTTATTACCCTTTTGCAAAAACGGCAAATTAAGGGAATAGATTTACAGAAAGAATTACCGGGCCTTTTAGTTTATGGCCTAGAAAGGGGGATCTTTATAAATCCTCACACAGTTCACGAATTGTTGGAGTGGCGTAGATTTGGTGATTTATTGTGGCAGGCTACGTTAGATGATGATAAAACTGCTAAGAAGTGGGGTAAATTATGGCGGGTCGTTAACACCGAGCTTTTGCAAATTCAAGCTGAAAAAAGGGCTGCTCACCAGGCTACTGCCGCTTACGATCGTAACAAAGAATGCGATCAAGATAGGGAATTTGATAAGAACGCGGGAATTCCTCTTGGCCCCGCGACGTGGACAGTTTTATTACCTGCTTCACCGCTTCTCTCGGAAAGCCAGGCTATGAGTCATACTATGAGCCAGGCGCAGACCGCCTCACTGCCCGCCGAGCAGCCCCCCTTAACGGGCCAGGCTACAAGCCTGGCTACGAGCCAGCCTACAAACCAGGCTACGCAGACTGCTTTAGTACCCGCTTCGCAGCCCCCCCTAACGAGCCAAGCTCCGCGGGGTGCCTTGTTGTCTGCTTTGCCGCAGGCTACACAGACCACCTCTGACTTTCCTGTACCTGCTGCATCTCAGCAGCTGGGGCCAGATACGTGTACTCCGTTCCCGACAAGCAATCAGCCGGTCCCTGGGTCTGAAAACGACTTGGTGGCGGCGATTGCGAGGGAAAGACGGGACGCGTGGGCTGCCCTGGCCAAAGATGCAATTGACAGGGGAGATCAAGAGCTGATAAGTTCGGCTCGAGAACTGGCTTGTCCGGTTGTCTTTAACCCCCAGCCTGGAGGAGGTTTTCAAGCCACAATTAGCGCTCTTGACTGGAAGCTGTTATCTCAGTTGCGAGCTACTGTTAGTCAGTTTGGCTTTAAGAGTGAACCAGCTAAGCAAATGCTCGATTATATTTTTAACACCAGTATCCTCCTCGTTAATGATTGTCTTGGCATAGTTAAATTAATCTTTACCCACCATCAACAATTGCTGTTTAATGATCATTGGCGGATACTTGTTAGTGAGTGTGTGGTAGTTCAGAGACAGCGGGGTGACCCCCTGCATGGTGTCACTGTTGATGAACTTATGGGTCTGGGACGTTTCCTTCGTACTGATGCACAAGCCTTAATAGGCCAAGAAAAGTGCCGGGAGGCAATGCGGTTAGTCAGACTCGCGATAGATATGGTAAAAGAACCAGGAGGGATACCAGTGTATATGGGAATTAAGCAAGGCAAAGATGAGACATTTGGCGCTTTTGTTGATAGAGCTGCGGCTGCAATTGAGAGAGCCGGAGTAGCAGAATTTATGCGCGAGGCTCTCCTTAAACAGTGTTGTATTCAAAATTGTAATTCTGCTACTAGAAACATACTTAATGCTTTAGGTGCGGATTGGACTGTAGAGGAAGCATTAGAGAGGATGGCTCTTATTCTTACCAGGCAGCAGGCTTTTGTGGTAGATGCACTTAAGCAGATAGGAATAGGTTTTCGAGAGCAGGCAAAGTCCTCTCAGAGTCAGGTGTTAGCCGCTTTTGCACCTCTTCAAGCGTCCGCTGCGTTGCAACATCAAATAAAGAGGGCCGCACGAAATGCTGCGAAGGCACGGGCCGCTTGCGCCGGGAATGCCAAGCACCAACAGAAGTCATCGCTGCATCATCGGTACCTTTTCCTGCCTTCAACCCGACACCACAGGGAGCCACCGCGGGCGAAGCTGAACCGCCGCGAAGGGAGTGACCCGCAGCGCAAAGCAGAGATGAATTGGCAAAAGGATTCAACAGGACTTTGGACTTATGACTATGGTAAAGGGATTTTCCGTATGGTTTACGGATTAACGGAAATGTGTGAATTCGGTGATTTATGGTAGAATTGCAGTGCTGTGCTACTCCGAACTCGGCACGGGCGCACCGGAGGCAGCGGCGGGAAGATCAAAAGCCGCTGCAGCAGGACCCGAGCCGCGCCGCCCCCGAGAGCGGAGCCATTGCGCGGGAGCAGCCGCGCCGCCGCCGCAGAAACCAAGCCGTGCCACCCCGAGAGCCGCGCCGGAAGTGAACAAAGAGCATCGCGGGGGGAGCGACCGGAGCCGCATCGCCCTCATGTGTGAACTGGGGGCCAGATGTCCACGGGCGGCCAGTTGCTGCTTGAGAACAGTAACTGGACATCAGAGAGCAGGTGATGGAGGAGCAATCATGCTGTGCATTGATAGTTTTCGTCCTGCACACTCCTTAGCGGATTCCGACTTCAGAGTGCTTTTTCGAGCGGGAGCGCTTCTCCCTCCGCCCCGTAGCCGGCAGGAGCTACAGTTTGAGATCTAACAGTTTTAATGATCGTAACTTTTGTCAACAAAAGAAAAGATTTCTATTGCAATTAAGGGACTAGTGAGACTAAACAAGCAACACCAAGGACTGTTGCTGTCAGGATGTTTTTCACCTAAGTTAGAGAGATCTTTTGTTCTCCCCAGCACAGACTGTAAAGCAGATCAGCGTAAATGAATGCAGGGGTCAAATTTCGGCCGATTTGGCTCGGCATTGGTTATGCTGTCTTGGAAACACCTGTATTACCAGAGACTTTGAACATCAGAAGCCCGTATGGCTGGGCCGGTGGAACATTAGACTTTAAAGCTGTGTTTTGAAAAATTTAAAAATGTTAAGATGTGTTGGAATGATTGTATGAGTGAGATGTAATGAGTGTGTTTTTTGTATTCTTTAAGCTTTGTTTAGATGTGATAGATGTAAAAGCAAACACTGAATTCAAAAGAATTTTTTCACAGGTGCACCTTAAATGAATTGTGTTTAAGTGTATTTAAGTATAAAAATGCTATAGCAAACACGTGAAGAAAGTTATTTTAGCTTAATATTTTAGAATCAGGCCTGTAAGTAAGTTATAGTAAATGCTATATATTATTCCTATAGTAAGTTTTATTTGCTATTAAGTAGTTTAAGTTATCAATTAAGTGCCATTAAATGTTAAGGTTAAAATTGTTGAGCTTGTTTTCGGTTGGGTTCGAGGTCTGCTAAGTTTAAATTATATATAGGTTTGAGTTGTGTGAGATTTAAAGAAAATTAAATTTTGTTAAGTATTATTAAGTAAGTTAAGTTAGATTCTGTTAAGTTTGAATTAGATTTAAGTGATTTTACATGATTTGCAAATAAGTCTGTTAAGTTAAATATTTTAAGTGCCTTAAATGCATACTATCTTTTCACCACTCCAAATTAACAAAGGACTGAGAATCTCCCAGTTGATGCCATTTGAGCCAAATGACTAAAGGATTACAAACTGAAAACTGACTTTGAACATTTCTGGGAAGCTCATGAAAAAAGGTGATGTGATAACTTCAAGGACAGAAAGAATCATTTTCAGGCTTGTTTACGTCTCTCCAGGTTGCATGAATGAAAACAGCTAACAGCTTTCTTTTCTTAGTCCAATTACCACCTGTTGTGCAATGCCTGATAAGGCCTTAACACGCCATTGCCGGACGACCAGAGAACTGATTGACATTATTGAATCATTATCATCTTTACATATACGAGGACCGGCAAAAGAGGACTGTCTTGAATGTCACAGCCCAAATTGTGCTGCTTGGGTTGCACTGTGTTGTGGGGGTTGTGATCAGTTGTTACTTTTTCATTTATGGTTCCACACCTGTAATTATAGGCACATCTGGGAACATAATTGGGAGCAGGCACTACGGAATGAGACAGGGCTAAACACTGCTTCAGCTTCAGACCTTTATAAATCTCATGAGCAAAAATCTTAACTTATTATCAGTGGGAGGTACAGTGTATTTTGAAAAGGGGTTAAAGCTCAAAGTACATCATATATAGCCTCAATAAGATGTAGAAAACCAGTGCCTTTAACACAACATTCTGTTGTAGGCCCTATAAGAAGAGATCCCAATCAAGCATTAAATAATTGCAGTTCAGCTTTGATTACTCTAATTTCCAAAGGATGAGTCAGCATAAACAGATATGGGCTACTCTGGATTCATCTCTAAACCTGGAAATAGTGTCTAAACAGCTTTATAACCAGTGTAAAGGCTCTACTATTATGACACCTAGGAAATTACCCACAGGGATATTTTTAATTTGTGAAGATAGAGCCTGGAATGGAATACAAGCTCAGGCGCAGGGTGGATCTTGTTATTTAAGCAAGTTATCATTATTCCACCTCTGAGCACTGGTTCTGATCCTTCTCCACAGGATCACATTTCTGACACTGAGTGTCCTGTTTATCCTCAGGCCTTTGGTGCAGCTGAGCCCTGGCAGAGCGGGGTCTGCACTTCTCTTGACATCTGGTAATGCCTCCTCCACAAGAGTTTCTATAAGGAAAAACTTCACCATTATCTTACCTTGTTGCATTCAAAAAATAGTCAGTAAGATAATAGAAAAAACCTACAAACTAACCTCCTTTCTTAAAAAGAAAAAACGGGGGAAATGTCGGAGAATGACTTAAAGAAAAGGCCATGAGACATACAATTGAGAGAAAAGTATAGGGGAAAAGTAAAAGCAGTTTCTAACAGTTCTCAGCCTTCTGATTTGTATAAACAATTAGACTCTCTTTATAAAGAATAAAGTTCTCAGGCTGTCTTCCCATAACAAGCAGAACACCGTCTCTGGGAAGGCCTGCCATCCTGAGAACAGATGCAGAAGTTTTGGTTTCTGGTTTCTGTTTTGGTTTCTGTTTTTGATAAACAATTGTAGGTATTCTAAAACAAAGGGAGTGGTTAGAAGTTTCTCTGTTAGCCTATCATGACATTGGATTACAGAATATTCATGGCGTTCGTTAGCACTGTTATTTAAGGTGATTGATTGATCAATAAAGTTGGAGTTCGATGCATTACCAGGATAGTCGTTCTCCCCTTCACTTCAATAATGGTTGGCTCTGACAATTAAGAAGCAGATGTTATGTGGATGTTCAAATGTGTAATGATGGTATTGTGATATATCCTCCCATAGTCCTCTTTCCCGTCCCCCTTGTAATAGCCTTGGTAGTCAGGGCATTTGAGGAGGGCTGGCTTGTGACCAGCAGGCAGGGTGTAACAACACCTGACCTCCAGTCAGGATGCAAGAAAGTAATCTCCACCAATGGGCAGCAGAGAAAGAGTTGACTGACAAAACTTTTGGAGGAGCTAGGGGTATAAAAGGCAGAGCATCCTTTTTGTAGATGAGCATATGGCTGCTAGTCACAGAGACTCCCAATGCTGCAATTTTTCCTTAGTCAGTCCTTTGTTAAGGTTTACTAAACCTCTAAAAGTGAGAGTCATTTCTCACATGTGCAATGCTGTGGACCATTTTCTTGGCCTGTTTTCCTTTGCTTGAGGCCCATCTGAGTGCTCAGCTGGGGTACAGGCTGTAGGTCCTTGGGGCACTCTTGGAGTTCCTCTTGGATCCCTGAACAACAGGGTTTGGCCCATGAGGGGATTTTTTGCTGCTTTGTGACAGATGAGAATTTCCCAGGCTCTTTTGTGTTTGCTGTAGGGAAGGTTGGTTATTGCTTTGCATAAATTCACAGACCAACATGGAGCGTTTGCTTTGTGATGTCAGGGCATGGTTGCCACATCTCATAGTGGCATCAGAAGGTTGCCTTGGTGCACGGAAGGCCTGAGTGTCAGAGCAGCCCTAGGCCTTGCTCGCATCAGGAGAACCCTCCTGGTTTGAGCACTGGTCAGTGGGCAGTTGCACTCTGACAGGGCACTTGTTTTTCTAGTGTTGGAGAAAAGTTGCGCAGCACTGGGACAATGATCCACCATCTGGCCACAGCAGCTTTTGCTGCCTATGGTGTTTGTTTTTCCGCATATTACGGTGCATACTTTGTTCGTAAGTAGAGTTTTCCATTCTACTTCGGTAAGGGTGTATCCTAACCTGGCTTTTGTATGTCTTCCTGCTCTTTCTTGGTGGCTGAGTTTCTGATTTTGAAACAGAAAGAGCATTAGAGTGCCAGTGGTTTGGTAAAGCTCCTGTCAAGAGGTTCAGCTAAAAAGGGGGTGTCTGTAGCCACAGGAGCAGCATTTACAGGGGAACCTGCAGGGCTTCCGTTCCCTCCGCAGGGGAGTCTGTGGCAGCAGAGTCTGTCATTTCCTCAGGTTGCTGGGACAAGCAAGACACCTTTGAAAATGTAGACTGGCAGACCTTCTTTAAAGCCTTCCAAAAACTCTGCAGTTTTTCCCAGAATTCAGAGAAAGCTTATTTCTTTTTAAATTTTGTCATGAAAGGATTTGACTGTCTAACTTAATAACCTTTCACTGAGTGCAAAAATAGTTATTCCCTTTGAAAGGAAGTGCAAATTCTAAAGCAGTGAGTGTCTGCTCCTGAACCCTAGAGGTGCTTCTGTGCTCTTCCACAACAGAATTGCCACAGCTCAGGGGAATTTTGGGAAGCTTTTCTGGGCAACTGTTTCCTGCAAGTTAATGAGAATTAGTGCATGTATCTGATTGGAAAAAAAAAAGAGTACCTGAGGGAGAGGATTTCAGAAGCTGTTTTATGTGTTTGGTAGAACAGGAGCATTGAGTGTTAAAGAACAATTTGCATTTTCTTGATCATCTTTGTATTCATTTACTGGCTAAACAGGCTGAAGTGTAGGAACAGCCAAGAATATTGTCCTGATCCCTTGCTGGCTGTGTGAATGAAATGTGTCTCCTGGAGGGATGTTGTGAAACGGGAAATCGTACCTGTTTGGGTTGACTTGTTCTGTTGGATTCAGAGGGCCAGGCAGTTTTCTGACAGCATCTGGTTCATTTTCCCTTCCCACTACAGGTCACCTGAAGCATGTATTCAGCAGTGCTAAAGATCCTGAGGTGAGTGAGAAAGGAACATTTCATGTTCCTGGTGTTTAGGAATTGTAGAGCAAGCTGGGAGCTTGGCCAGTAGCAGTAGAGTGTAGAGGGCCAGCTAGGAAGGCTGAAAGAAATCCATTTCCATGCCTGAAACAAAAGTAACAAAGGCAGCTATAGATATTTTTAAATTTCCTTCTCAGAGTTTGAAGAACTAAAAACTAGTTTTGAAAAGAGAACAATGCTTGCAGACAGCAGATAGGAAAAATTTAATTAAGACCGTTTTGCTGTACAGTTGAATTAGATAATTTTAATTTAAACAGAGTTACTTAGAATCCTATTCCTATCAAATTTTATGATATCTACTTGGAACATGAGGTGGTAGAAAAGGAAGGCCATCTTGCAATGGTGCCTGCATTATCTGAAGTGCAATGGGCACCTTTGTGGCTGGGGAGCTGCGTGGGCCAAAAGGACGCAGGGCTGGCGGCCGTGAGCAGCTGAAGATGAGGCAGCGTGTGGCCAGGGGGCCAAGAAGGCCAAGGGCACGGTGGCTGTGCCAGCAGCAGTGGGGCAGCAGGAGCAGGGCAGTGAGCGTGGCCTGTGCTGGGCAGCGCTGCGGCCACAGCTGGAGTGCTGTGTGCAGCTGTGGGCCCTGGGAAGCAGAAAGTCATGGAGGGGCTGCAGCGTGTGCACAGAAGGACAGGGGAGCTGGGCAAGGGGGGGCAGCACAGGGCCAGTGAGGAGGTGCTGAGGGAGCTTTAGCCTGGACAATGGGGGCTCATGAGGGACCTTCAGGCAGACTTCCATAGATTCCTGCCTTAGATCCATAGAGCCAATGCTCAGCACAAGGGCTGCTTCCCTGCCAAACATCCCTTCACTGCATCCAAGTGCTTTAGACACTGGAGTAGGTAACACTTTCATATTTTGTTTGTTTATTTGTTTTTTTGTTTGCTAGAAGGAGAAGCCTTGGGTAATTTCTCCTTCTCCAGGGAGCTTTTTCTCAATCTTTCCTGCCCTTTTCCAGCACTGGCAGAAATACATCACTTTCAGGGTAATGGCTCCCATGTCTTTTGGCAGCCCAGGGAATCAGTGTGTGTTGTGTTTGGGAATTGAGCAGGAAATCAATGCCCTTGCATTCCAGCTGGTGCTCAGGATTAGAGGAGCTGGGATGGGCTGGGCTGTATTTCTGATTCCAGCCACTTCAGCACCATCAGTGTAGCCAAGGGCAAGAGAAGAACTTGCCCGAGCACAGATGCACGAAGAGTGCAGTTCACAGTGCAATGCTCTGGGTCTGGTTGCATTCCATAAGGACTCACACGCTGCAGATTCCCCAAGAGTGTGGGTTACTGAAGCAACAGGAGAGCAAGTTCAGGATGGCTGCTGATCGGGGCACTGCTACCGAGTGTTGATGTGTGTAGCGACAGAAATGACAGTGTTGATTCAGGGTGAACCCCACGTGGTGAATAATGTGCTTTGATTCTATGATTTAGAATGTTAAACAAATGCTTTTTTAAGCTATGTTATATTACACTAGTACTGTATTAAAACTATACTAAAGAGATACTATACTATAAAGCTACTAAAGAAAAACTCGTGACTGTCTCCAGACAGTCACAACACAGCTTTTATCTAATTAGCTAATCAAGCTAAACAACTACCACTAAAATCCAATTAACAAGTAACTTTCAGTAAACAATCACTAGAACACATTCTACATGTACTAAACAACAAGAACAGCAGGTAGAGATAATAATTGCTTTCTCTTGTTCTTTAAGTTTCTCACTACCTTCTCTTAAAAAAAAAAAAACCTAGGAGAGAGAACTATATCTCTTTGTGTACAAAGAATGTAAATACCACAGTACAGTAAAGAGAGATTATAAAAGTGAGATCTGTCTCTCTATCTATTTGAATCTTCCTGGCTCTGCTCCAAAGCAGTGGAAGATGCAAAGCTCACCTAAAGGCATCCCTTCAGGAGAGGGCTAGAGACAAGTTCCATTGACTGATCCTGAGCAGGCAGAGATGTTTCCCCCTCCAGAGATGGTTGTTTTTTCCCCTCCTGTTTTCCTACTCCAGCCTCTTGTGCCCTGAAGCCTTCTTTTTATCCTTTAAATTTTTGCATGTCCTAAGGGAGTGGAACTATCCCATGCTGTAGCTGGGGTCTGGTGACTTTGCTCATACATGCCATACATGACACATGGTTTCCTTCACTGGCATCCCCAGGGCTGTGTAAGTGCATTCGTTAATGGGGCCTTATGAGAAACTCTGTTGCTGCTGCTCAGAATTCTCAGTTGACAAAAGAGGGAGAAGAAACACCTTGGTCCTCCTCCATATACTGAGATGGCCATAGAGGTTCTCTGACTTCCATCAGAGATCTTTGCATGCATCCTCATCTCCTGAATGACCCAGTTTTCTAACAAGAATGTGGATGTCGGGAAGTCACAAAGCTGGTGCAGGCCTGAAGAGAAGGTGAACTCCAGAAGTGTCTCTCACAAGGAGTGAGCTCACCCAGGAAGCCCCTGCAGAGGCAGGATGGAGCTGTGGGACAGGGCGGGGTGTCAGTCACTACTGAAAGACAAACAGGACATGGCAGAAGCAGAGGGAGGCTCTCACCGGACCCTTGAGAAATGCCACCCCTTCCCTGTCAGCTGCCTGAGAGGCTGTTGGAGCTTCAGTCCCAGATGGCCCCTGACTGTAGGGCCAGGGTCACTTTGGAATCTGTGCCTCCCCTTGGGCAGAGAACGACCCAGGAGAGCAGCAGCACAGTGCTTTGGGAACGTGTGAGCCCAGCAGCCTTTGAGTCTTGGCCCACAAAGGGCGTATGGGAAGTTGAAACCCATCTTGTCTTGCTTTCTGTGCAGGTGCTTCTAGAGAAAGAGCAGGAGCACACTGCCTCATCTGAGATGCCATGCCAGACTCAGGGAGAGCTGTTCCCTGCCCGAGGGCAGGAAGAGCAGCACAGGCAGCAGGTGGAAGAGCCACAGGAGAATGGCCAGGTAAGCCTGACTGGCCAGGGGACAGAGGGAAGGGCAGGAAGAGGGGCATAAACCAGAGCTCCTGGGACTGAGGAGGCCAGGAGTCCCACAGGCACTGGAAGGACAGAGCCTTGGAATCTGCAGAGATCAGCCCTGGGACAGGAGGTTTGCAATGGAGGCTGATGTGGAGAGGGAAGCAGAAAGAAATGGCTGAATATATGTGATTTTGAGGCTGCAAGAGGAAAAAAGCTGAGCCTGATGGCAGCTCTCAGTCCCTTGCTCTGCTTTTGTGTGTACAGGACATCAAGGCAGAGCCACAAGCAGAGCTGCCCGAAGCTCAGAGTGACATCATGGCAGTGAAGAGAAAGAACAAGGAAGACATGGGAAGAATTCAAGAGGAGAATCTCCATCAGCAGAGGGGCGATCAACAAAACCAGGTGAATGAAAGAGTGGCAGCCACTCCACTCATGAAATGTCCTCTCTTTTATTTGTTAGAGAACATGAAGGAACAGCTGGATGCAGAGCTTCAGAAAGCTCACAGTATGACCAAGGCAAGGCATAAGCAGCTGGAGGAAGAAATGAAAATCATCAGAGAGAAACTTAATCGCTTCCGTCAGTCTCTGCAAAACCTAGTGAGTGAAAGAGGAATGCAGCCACTGCAGTCACCAATCTGGTGGTTTCTGCCCTTCTTGCCTTTCCAGTGCAGAGCAGCAGGGAGTGGGGCCATGCCTCTGAGTGCCATGCTGCTGTAGTGTGTGTATCACAGTCACTCTGAAGGACATTTCCTGGTGTGCTGAATCTCAGCTGCTGCCCTGGACAGCGAAACTTGTCCTTTGGCCTTTTGGCCAGCAGTCATCCAAATTGATTCCTGCTGGCCTGTTCCTGCTCTCCTTTTTTCTTGAGATGTTTTTACAGTGGAACTTGGTGACCCAGATGGAGGATTGAAACAAGCTGTTGTATCCCCTGTCAATCTGTTCTTTGCCTTTCCTCACAGTCGATGACTCCCAGCTGACAGGGACAAGCTGTAGTGTCTGACTGCTTTGTTCTGTTTGACTTGAGGTGCAAGTGTTGACGTCTCACCGGGCAGCCTGCGAAGACTTGCAGGGAATGTGTGGCAATGAAGGACCCCAAGCTAGGAGTGAGGCATAGGAACAGTGCCCACCAGAAATGCTCCAGGTCCAGCACATCCTGGGCTCTGAACCTGCTGCCGCAGCAGCATCACCTCGAGGAAACCCTTCTGTGAAACCTGGGAACTCAAGCTCAGGCAGATCCTGGGAACAGGAGATTGAGGAGGAGTACGTGGAGCTGCTGGGTACGTCTGGGGTGTTTCTTATCTGAGGGACAGTGAATTGTGTGTGGGTGTCAGCAGAGCTGTACCAAATGCTCCTCCTGAGCTTGGTGTCACAGGGCCATTTAGGACTCCCCAGAGGCAGTGCTGTGCTACGAGGCAGCGAGAGAGCTCTGGGTGTTCCTGCTGCCTCTGAGGGCACCTGGGACTGGCTTGGGTTTGCCTGAGCTTCCCTCTCTGCTAAAGGCTGAAGCAGGGATTGTTCTTGGATCTGCAGAAGGCTGTGACCTAGCAAATGATCTAGGCAAGTCCTGTGTGCTAGTGGCCAAACTGAACAGAATTTTTAGCTTCCTAAATTCTCCTTAGGCTCCTGACTTCCAACCAGTCATCAGAGCAAAAAAACTTCAGAGAAATGGACTGGCTTTGGAGTTTTGTCTTTTTGGTTGGGGATTGTTTTTTTGGGGGGGAGGGGGGGTGGGATTGCTTTTGTGTTGTTCATTTTTGATGGAGGTTTTTTGTTGTGTTTTTCTCCATCCTGAAGGAGCCCTTCTACCCCACGTCTTAATGATGTCATTTTTATGACTGTTACTGTTACCACTACTACATCTGCAGTTTATTTTCATGAGAATGCTATATTTTTGTCAATAAGAGAATGCTATCTTTTTGTCAATAAGAACTACTTTGAAAGAACATCAGGTTACAGGACAAATAGAGAGCACGAGGTATTTTCCATGTGCCCCAAAGAAAAAACAGAGACTTTGATAACAACCTTTATTTAATCTTCTAGTTTTATGCTTGTCAAGATGTGTCCAGGAGACACATCCAGGTGGCGTGATCTGATAAAACTGTACTGCAGGCATTTCTCAGGAGAGAGCCTCCAGCTCAGCCATGGTATATCCCTCAGATCCATGGCACTTTTCCATACCTGATTCCCACTCTTTCCCATGACTGTTAGAATCCTACCCATTGGCCCAGGCCCTGCTCAGATACATCTCTAGGAAAACACATCAAGCCCTTTGTGATTCTGCAGCACAACCCAATGAATCTGCTTCTTGCCCATAACAACTGCCAGTGCTGTGCTCTCAGATAAGAGACCTGGTGGGGCTGAGACCAGAGCCCAGTGGATGCTGTGTCTGCCATCACCTGCTGGGACAAAAAGGGCACTGATCTGCGCCTCGGTGTGGCTGATCTCAAAGCCCATTCTGGTGTGTCCTGAATGGGGGCAACAGCTTGTTTGGGGCCCAGGCTCACTCTGGCTTCTTCCCATCAGTGCCTGTCAGTGCTCATGCTTGGGCTTTGCCAGCCTTGTTGTGCTAGCTGCCCTGTCCCTGAGGGCTGGAGGCACTGCAGAGGCTGGAGCCTTCCTTAGCTGGGAGAGGGGCATCTTGGAGCTCAGCCTGCTCATAAACAGGTCAGGGTTCTGATGCTGAAAGCCCCGTCAGGATCAGTTACAGCTTGAGATGCTCTGGTTTACAAATGGGAAGGCATTCCTTTGGCAAATTGCTGAAAGGTGGGGAAGATGTCCTCCTCTCCTGGGATTGCAGGTCCCTGTGCTTTGTTTCCTGTCAAGAGAACTCTTCAAGAGACTGTACAATTCAGTCTCTGTGCTGGCCACTTGTGCTGCAGAGCTGTCTGTCTGATTGTGATCCTTGTTACCCCGCCGACCACAAAGGGCTCAGAGGCCCAGGCGCTGGGGCTGCCTTTTCTATCTCCTGGAAGCTGGGATCTCTGCTTTAAAGTCAGCATCTTGCATTTTGTTTCCCTCAGGGAGAATGGTGAACCCCACTGAAAATCCCCTGATGAAATACACGCATCTGAAATATATTGGCAGCGGGTGAGTCCAACAGCAGTTACTCCTGTACAACCATGGGACAGGTGTTTTTCTGGTGGAATTTCTATCCAGTGTGAAGTCAGGCCAGTTGCAAAGACGTTCACAGACTGGGGATAGATTGTCCCATCTCTCAATGCTGCTCAGAATTTGTGAGTGGGCTCAGAAGGCATTGTCAGAGATGCCTTGCTACCGAGGTCTTGCCTGCATCAAGGAACAGGACCTGGAAGGTCTCCTTGTCTCTCAAGTGTGGGACAGCTCTGTGTTAATTTCTTTAGCATTTTTTGTATGTCTCAAAATCATACTGGCACACTAATGAAAAGAGAAGAAACTTGCTTGCCTGAAAGAGCAACCTATGCCCTATCAAAGCTGTGAGATAACAGTTCCCAGGAACAATTCTTTCCCCTGCTTTGAAGAAGGAAACACTGTGGTCAGGATAGGAATCACACCGTTTAGACAGTGAAACCCAAGAGGAAATACTAACCTCCCTTTAGAAATTGAACCCCAGTGCTTCAGGAACAGGCCCAGTGCCCATGCACTTGAGAGGAAAATGCATCATCTGCCTTCTGGCAGAGCCCTCCTGCATCCTGCAGGTTTTGACACTTCCAGCAGAGATTTCCTGTGTGGGCTGGCTTTCACTGCAAGATCTAAATGGCTTCTCCTTTCTCTGCTTATGTTTTGTTTCTAGGGGGTATGGAGATGTTTACAGAGCACTCGACACTGCCACAGGAGGAGAGGTAAATGTCAACAGCCCCTGCAGACTCTGCTGCACTCGAGGGCTTTCCCCTCTAGTGTGAGCTGTGGCTGGAGCTTTGGGCAGAGCTGTGCTGAAAAGGCACAAGAAGCACAGACTGGTGCCAGCCCACAGAACACGTTTGGGACTTTGTCCTCCTCAGCTGCCGGAAGGAAGGCATGGAGGGCAGCGGTTCCTTTCAGAGAAGGACGCGCTCACTCGCTCTCCATTGCTAAAACAAAGGCGGTGCCTTTGAGCACCTCACTGCTCTTTGGGGCTACAGCTTCAGAGTCCTGAATTCTCATTTCTGGCTGCCAGAAAATCCATCTAAAAGTTACTCGTAGTTCCTTGGCAACCTGCAGTTCTGCACTTGGGAACTGCACATAGGGAGAGACCTGCAAGGCGTCCCTGAAAGCCCTAAGCCCTGCCCATATCCCAAGATGTATCCACAGAGCATTAAGGCATGGATTACTTCTTCTGAGTCCCAAACAAAGCAGCAGAGAGTGCGGTCAGAGGTTTGTGGGTGATAACTGAGACAGTGCTGTTACCAAGTGGTCAAGGCAAAATGTCAGTGGCCCCACGTGTCCTGTAACTGGCTCCCAAGGGAGCAGAGAAATGGGCTGTTGGAATGTCAGTTCCTAATGACTGCAGTGCCTAATCCCAAGGCAGTTTGGCACAGCTCAGCCGTGTCATTGCAAAATCACTCGCTCCACGTGCCTTGTGGTCTCGTGCCACCAACCTCCCAAGTTACTGATTTTCAATGTCATTTTAGGTGGCAATAAAAAAAATAAATCTTCAAGGAGTGAGGGGGAAGGAGCTAACCTTTAATGAAATAATGATCATGAAGAGGTATAGGAGTCCCAATGTTGTGAATTATTTAGACAGGTGAGAGGTCATGGTCTTATCCCATGGATGTGTGTTTACATAAAGCAAACATGAGAGGTTAAAAACCCACTTTGGTCAGTGGCAGCAAGTAAAGCTGTTAATTTTTATTTATTCATATTTCTCTACTCATCTCCAATGGATGAGAAGAAAATGCATCTTGTCTGCATGAGTCTTCCCTGGCACACCTAGTTTGATAATTACTCCAAAATTATTCAAAACCTGGATCAGCTGTATTTTCTTAACTCAATAGCCTCAAAGTTCACTGCCTCCACATTTATTTGGGATTGATTTTTTAAAGTTTCGTAAGTGCAGATGAACCATCCTAAAGTGGATTACCCTTGGACTGTTGCCCCTGCCTGCCATTGCTATGTATGCCAGGAAGACTAGGTGCTTATTTCCAGAAACACCATGCCTGACATGTTTTTTTATCTGGGCTGTTTCTAAACTGCACTTTTCATTTGCTGCCCATCTAAGACATCTCCTTTTTCACAGATGTGTCTTTCTCTTTGAGACTGCACAGATTGCAAACAATGCACAGCCAAGAGGGAATATCTATTCCTTTGATTCTGTCCTTGTCACAAAGGCATCTGGAAATAAGAAACCTGGAAGCAAAAAAATCAATGTAGCCATGCATGTTCATGTCCATGCCCTTGTTTCCTTCTTTCAGCTACCTTCTGGGCGAGGAACTCTTGCTGGTTATAGAGTACATGGATGGAGGTGTCCTGAGTGATATCGTCAGCCAGACCTGCCTGTCTGAAGATGAGACAGCAGCCATCAGTCGGGAGGTCAGCAATCCCAGCTGTGTTTCCAAGGCCTTGGGCAGGATTGTCTGGGAAACAGGGGCTCAGAACAGGAGAGGTTTCCTGTGCCAAGCTTTGTTTCTGTGTTGCTGGTATGCTATGGGCAAGTAAAAGCATCTCAAGTGAAAGGCCTGCCAGTGCCCCCGCACTCCCTGTACTCAGTGCCAGTACTCTTATCTCCTGCTGTTGTATTCTCGCTCTGTCTCTTGTATTTGTATTTGCTGTTCTCCACTTTGCCTCTCTAAATGTTTGCCTGCAGTCTGTCTTCACTGCATTCCTTGCCTGTAAAAGCAAAGGTGCTGGTGGCAGGATTTGAAACAAACAGCAAAGAAAAAAGAGAGAGACTCGTTTCTCTCAGTCCTCAGCTAAAAAGGATAGGAGTGCAGCCAGAATGCTCTTTGCTTCTGAGCACATGCACTGCAGCAGGAGTCATCCTGGCTGGTTGGCAGGGGACAGCCTACAACAGCAGGTGCTGTTGCTCTTTCAAAAGCTGACGTGCCTTTCCTCTGAAAGGTCCTGCTCTGCAGGTGTTGGAGCAGCAAGCTCTTCCTCTCAGTGGCCATTACGGTTCTGTCATTACTCCCCATTCCCCTGGAGAGGGAATCTTTCAGATTCTTTGTTTCCTTTCTTGTGTGATGAAATCACATCACTCATTTTTTCCCTTCTGTTTCTGTTTTGTCGCTCAGTGCCTGCAAGGTCTGGATTTTCTTCATTCAAACAATGTGATCCATCGAGATGTGAAGAGTGACAATATCCTTCTAAAAACTGATGGTTCTGTCAAACTGGGTCAGTATATTCTTGGTCAGGTGCAGCGTTCCAGGGATGTGGGTGTGGGGCTGCTTGGAGTGACAGCCAGCTCCCCAAAAATGGTGCTGGTGGCAGTGCAGGGACCCCTGCTGCGAGCTGAGGACACAGTTGCAACGTGCACAGAGGTATAAGGAGCCACAAGCAGTCAAGAGTGGCCTTGCTCTGTGTGTGTCCCTTCCAGAGGGAGGGAGTTACAAGTCCAATGTTTCCAAAGAACAAAAGCCACTGCTAGAGGCAGTGTAAAAAATGGGGGGATTTTTAAAGTCACCAATGCCAGGAGATTCAACAGCACAATTTCAAACTTCCACTGGGGAATTCTTTTGCTTGCTTTCCTAATTGCACAGAATTCAGATAAAACCAGTATTTTGTTTTCTCCTCAGCTGATTTTGGCCTTGCTACTCAGCTCACCCCTGAGCAGAGCAAACGGTGCTCGCTAACCGAGACTCCTTGGTGGATGGCGCCTGAAGTGGTGACAGGTCAACCATATGGCCCCAAAGTGGACATATGGTCTTTGGGAATTGTGGGAATTGAAATGATAGAACAAGAACCTCCTTACCTGAGTGAAAGTTCTGGCACAGTAAGGAGCAAATACTCACTGATCCCACTGTCATTCTCAACTGTCCCATGTCCTGTGTGCCACTGGACAAAATCCCATTGCCATCTGCTGGAATTACTTCCACCAAGGTCCCCTCCTACAAATGTCCCTGCAACACATCAGCATCTGCTGTACTTTTGGTTGCATCAATGGGGGAATTCAAGTCTTACCACATGCAAACAAACTCCAAACAAACAAAGTGTTCTCAGGCAACACTTTCATTTGGGTTAGTGGTTCCAGTTCTTTTGTCTGTGTAGATGGCCTTAATAACAGGAAAAGAGTATTATAAGAGTGTCGTTATCTTTCCAGAAATGAAGGAAGGAAACCCAACCCCAAACCCAACAAAGTTTCTAAAACCGTGGTCTTTAGAGAGGAACCTAACCCTGTGTGCAGTTTCTTCTTATTGGGAAACATGGGCATGTGGCTGTAAAGGCCACAGAGTCTCTTCTGCTTCTTGTGCAGTGCTGCTGAAACACTCAGTGACCGTGTTTCTCTCCCAGCCCAAGCAACATTCTGCACGTCACCAAGCCAGAGCCTGGTGATGCGGAGAGCCTGCCAAAACCTCCCAGTGATTCCTGGCACTTTCTGGGATGGGCCTACCATTCATGCATTGACTTGAGTAGCCAAATGACTAGAGGGTGGCCATAGGGATGGAACCTCTCCTTCTTCTGACGTAGACAATTTTTCTTTTGCTGCAAAAATGGAAGCTGAAATTTTCAGACTGCTGAGAGACAGAGCTGCAGGTGGCTCCTGTGTGCCCAAGCAGGCATTTTCATCCCAATACATTTGTGCAGGCATCTTAATGTGTCTGTGTTGAAGAGGAGATTGTAAATGTTTCCTTCCCTACCTGGGTATTAACTGATGGATTTCCTTTCTTTTCTTCCATTTACCATTGTTTTCAAGAACAGCACAAAAAGCCTGATGAGTTTTGTTCTAGGGTACGTGCGCTTAAAGGACCAAAAAGCAATGCAGAGATGCCTTTCATGTACTAACCCTTGAAATTAGTTAGTATAGCAAAGTCTCTCTTCCAAAAAGCCTCTCAAGCTGGCATGAATCCTGAGAGAAGCAAATGTCGTTTTGCTGATGTAGTTCCCACTAACTAGGTCAGGCAATGAAATCAGCTGACAAGGCAAGATCTGAGGGATAGTGGAAAAACTGTGGCTGCATCGGGGTTTCGGTTTTTTGGTTCGTAAAGGAAAGTCATCTCTGGGTCTGTGCCAGGGCAGAAACTGCCACTGATGAACAGAGGTTAAACAAAGGGATCTGGGAGAGCCTTAGAGATGTGAAAGCAGGAGGTGGAGCCTGGTGTCTCCTTTTTCTCCAGGCTACACACCTGATAGCCACAGTAGGGACTCCACAGCTGCGGCAGCCCAAGCTCCTCTCGGCTTTGCTGCGTGACTTCCTGAGCTGCTGCCTGCCGATAGACGAGGAGCGGCGCTGGTCTGCCAAGGAGCTCCTGCAGGTAAAATGTGAAGGGGCTGCAGGTGAAACAGGCTCTGAGCGGTGGGCTCCTCTTCCACTCAGTTCCAAGGCAGCAGATGAGCCCCCTTCCTCCTCACCTCCACTCTTGCTGCTCTTCAAATGAAAATGGTGAGGAATCCTAGACTGGGCTGGGCTGGCAGGGCCCTGTAAACGTCCCCTGGTGCAAGTGTCCTGCAATGAGCAGGGACCTCTTTAAAGAGATCAGGTTGCTCAGAGCCCTTTGCCACCAGAGCCGGAATGGTTGCAGGGATGGGGCACCTACAAGCTCTTGGGGCAAGCTGTGCCAGGGTGGCACCATGCTCCGAGTAAACAAGTTCTTCCTTAGACCTGCTCTGATTAGATGCCCTTTGTGTTTAGAAATATTTGTCCACATCCTATTGTAACTGGCCCTGTTAAAAAAGATGTCCCCCACTTTCTTCAAAGCCACTCTGAAGTCTTGGAAAGTGGCAATAAAGTGTCCCCGGGGCCTGTTCTTCACAAAACAGAATAACTCCAGCTCCCTCTGCATTTCCTGTGAGGAGAGGTGCTCTGTCCTCTGACTGTTTCTGTTGCCCTCTTTTGTGATTCGGTGGGGTGTTCAGTTTTATCTAAAGGCAAAAGAATTGAAGTAGAGCAATGCGGGGTACAGAGACATGAAATGGTGGTGGAGGAGCCCAAGGAAGCCAGTCCCAGCCTAGGGGTCAGAGATTTGGCTGTGGGCAGGAGGGGCCGTGGGGGGCTCACTGTGAGCCTCTGAGGGGCCCTGGTTTGTGCCCCCCAGCCCACCCTCAGAGCTTTCTGCCACGCAAACAGGGACAGCTGGGAGGGACTTGTCCCAGCCCCATCTGCTGCCTGGCATGCTCAAGCAGACGGGAACTGCGCCAGGGTTACTGCCAGGTTGTGTGGCAGAGAGGGAACTGCAGGGCCCAGTGCCACTGGGCTGGCCCTGCTGGGAAGGAAGGTGCCATCCAGCACACGAGGGCCAGGGCATGGAAAGGTAGACACTGCTTTCTGTGTCTGTGGCAATCAGCACAGTGCCTGTCTTTCAAAGGCAGGGGCCTATGTTAGTCAATGGGGTTTCCTGAAAGAAGAAAACCCAGGGACAGAAAGCGCCATTTCTAGAGCACTGGCAGGGCAAAAATCCCAGCATGATGAAGACATCACAATAAACAGAGGAGTGGGATTCTGGGCCAGGTTTGCCTGTGATGGCAAGGTCTTGCACATTGGGGATGACTGGGGAGCAGATGGTCCCATTGCTCCTCTTTCTGGGTCTTTCCAGGAACTTGATGTATCCTGATTGAGTCCCTGAAGCAATGAGCTTTGAAAGTAATGGTTCACTGTTCTTTGTTGTATTTTTTTTTCCGGTGGACAGCATCCATTTGTAACTTCAGCCAAGCCACCATTCATCCTGGCACAACTCATCAACTCAGTGAAGAAGACGAATAACCTTAACCCTAAACCCTAACCCTAACCCCTAACCCTAACCTTAAATGCTAACCCAAACCCAAACCCTAACCCTATCCGTATCTCTAACCCTTACCCTAACCTCAACCCTCAGCCTAAGCCTAAGCCTAAACCTAAGCCTAAACCTAAGCCTAAACCTAAACTCAAACCTAAGCCTAAGCCTAAACCTAAGCCTAAGCCTAAGCCTAAGCCTAAGCCTAAGCCTAAGCCTAAGCCTAACTCTAACACTAACCCTGGGAGACTAGAACAGAGCAATCATGTCAAGATGTTATCTCTGTTACCAATTTAGAGTAGGATTGTAGAGTAGGCTTGCTAAAGAGATTTGTAGCATAGAATTATAGATTAGAGTTGTAATTAATAAAGTTTCTGAAACATCAACTCATTTGGATGATTCTCCTCCTTCTGACCCCTTCAGAAAATTCAACATTTCCTTCTGAATTACAATTGGTTTTTATTGGTGCTAAGTCACACATATGGCTTCTTTTGTACGGTTTCATAAGCGAGGAGGGCTCTTCTTCGTTCATCCTCTCCAGACCACACTGCCTTTGGAATATGAGCCACTGGCCGGTTATGACACAGCTGTGGTATTTTTAGTTGAGGCAGAAAGGGCAATGGCATTTGAAGGAAAAACCAAAAGAATAATGAGGCAGCCCAAACACCCTGTGCAGATGCAGGCCTTCGGCTGTGACTGGAGAGCATTGGGGTTCCTGCCACTTGGATTTGTATCCCTAAATGCAATAATCTCTTTGGCTGGAGGAAAGCCTTGCTCAAGTGAGAAAGCAGAAAGATCAGGGAGGGTGCTCGGGAAGGTCTCCTGTGGTGCAGAGCTGTCAGCGCCTGTGAGGTGAGAGCGGGCCCAGCCTTGCCCGGGCTGGAGCCCCAGCAGAGCCCCGGCAGAGGCCGGAGCAGCCTGAGCCCCAGCAGAGGCAGGCTGGAAGGAGGCCCTTGGAGCTGCAAGAGGCAGCAGCCGGGCCCTGAGTGCCTCTTGCTGGGAGCGGGCGAATCCTCCGCTCTCAGAGCCCAGGTGGCAGCTGGCTGCTGCCGAGGGGAAGCGCACCTGTACTGGGCACAGCCCAGCCTGGAGGCATTGGCCGTCTGGAGTGTGCCCAGGAGCAGAGAAAGGCCAAGGGCAGCCGCGGGCCGCTGGGCTGGCTGAGGATTCCTCCTCTTCTGCCAGCTGCCCTGCAACTCCTGGCAAAGGCCAGCAGTGTGTGCAGCACTCTGGGCACCGTGGGAGGGAGCCGGGCTGCTCGGCAGGCTGGAGCACAGGGCAGCCACCTTCAGGCCCGGCACTTGTGCCAGGGGAAGCGAGGCCAGCGTGAGGCAGGGACAGCTTGGCAGGGACCATCTGCAGGAGCCAGCGCCTCACGCAGCTCTGGGAGGAAGCGCCTGCAATCCTGCAGTTCTGCACTGAGCCTGAGCAAAGGTGTGAGATGCAGAGTTTTTGGCAGAAATATTCAGGCCCACCAGGCCAACCTGCTTTGTGCTCTCTGGCACGCAGCAAGCGCTGTGCAATGCAGCTTTGAGCTTCTGGGAGAGAGGTAGTCAGGGATGTGCCTGAGGTGTGGCAAGGGGTTAGCTGAAAATGTAATGAGGATAATTGAAAAGTGCAGATGAGTTGAGGGGTCAGCTGGGAATAGAATTGGGATAGTAGAAGATTGCATATTTTAGTTAAGATCTTCAAATGAGGTAAGAAGCTAAGTTAGTAATACAGCTAGCAGAAATCACGTACCTTAGGTAAAGAGTACCAAATATATTAGGAACATAAAGCTAGGAGTGACAGGGATAGAGGAAGCAATTGTGAAGAAGCAGAAACCATAGAAATAACTTGCCTTAAGAATAATTGAACAGTCAGGAGAGGCTTGGACCGTGAGCAGCAGGTCCAAAGGTCTTGCCAGCTGGCCATGGGAGAAGAGCTCACCATGAGGAAGACGGCTTTCTTCCTCCCATAAAACCACTCCCTCATTTCAAAATCCCACCGACCCAGTTAAGGGAGTACAATTGCACAGCTGTAGTAGATATTCAGCTGATAAAAATGCGAAACAGGCAGGTAATAATTATGTATTATGGGTCCTTAGAAACCTATTGTAAAACCTTTTCTGTAGAAAGAGAGAGCAGGAGTCTACAACTCCTTGCACATGTCTTTGGAAACTAGTTCACATGTGACCAGGGCTGCAATAAATACCCTCTTTTCTACTATAATTAGTTGAAGAGTCGTCTGTCTGTGCTTCAAGGGTTATGCTGGAGTAGTGAACTGATTTGGAAGGGAGCAGAAGAGTTTCAGCAGGCAGTTTTTGGAAGAGATGGAAGCCTCTTGTGACTGAAGGGAAAGCCATTTGGAATGGAGTAATGATCCCAAAGTCCATATTGTCCCAAATTGGTCCCAAAGTCTAATTGTATCTTTGTGTCTGAATTTAAATCAGAATGATTATAGATAGCTTCATGCAATTTGTCTACAAATTTATCAAAGTCTTCATTCTTCTTTGACAAATCTGTGTAAAAGACATGGTGTGTAACTTATCTGGAAGTGCAAGGAATAGCATTATATGCTAGTTGTTGGCTCATCTGTAAGACTTGATCAATGCTTTTAGCCTGGGCAGTGGCAGTAGCCCAGGGCCCCTTGCCAAGTAACTGTTGTGCTGTTAAACCATACAGAGGATCACCTTGCACTCTAGGTCTTGCTGCTTCTTGAGCACACTTTTCCTCCCAGCTTTTATGAAACATCTCCTGCTGATAGGGTGGTCTTATAAGTCTTTTTAGGGTACGCATATCAGCTGGAATTAATGTGTTAGATGGAAAAATATACTGCAGAAGTGACTGTACAAGTTGGGATTTTCAACTAAATTGTGAAATTGCAGCTCTCAATTTTTCTAAAATCTTCCAATTGAAAGGTTCTCAAACTCTACTTGCAGCATTAGTTACTACAGGAAAAGCTTCTACATCATTGGAGAGAAAAGTCCCTTCTACAATAGCTTCTGGAATAACTTTTTTCTACTGTAGTTTTTGAGCTGCTTCTATTTCAGGGTCACATTCCAACTCTAATTCCACATTCTTTACAGCGTGAGAGGGAGGATTTTGTTTAACCGGCTCAAATGCTGGCTCAGAGACAGAATGGAGGAGTTTTTGCTAGACAATGGCCATATTCAGCCAATGCACAATCCAGCCTGCTTGTAATAATGGACAACGAACACCTTCACAAAGAATTATTTATGGACATATTCAGAAATGAGCTTGGTGTATCCTTGAAAAAGATACAAGAAGAAGAGTCATCAGGACTCAGCAAGTTTGTCAGCAGGCTTGGGAAAGTGAGCCATGGGTGGGCCAGACAACGCCAGCAAGATGCGTAAAAATTTAGATGATCCAATCAGCATTCTATTTTAGATGTGTGAACAGCTTGGATTAACCAATCATGTATTAGCTAGAGACACGTGGGCAGTAAAGATTTATTATAAATAGAGTCTTTTTAGGAATAATAAATTTAGCTTCACTGGATCATATTGGTTATGTTGTGATGTCCCCTGAACCTCTGCACCATGCACTTAAGGGTGTGTTGGTTTTCCCCATGAAATGTACACATCTGGGGAAGTGCCCTTGGAAGAGAGGGGCTTGATTCCCAAGGAAACTGCTTCCCCAGGAGCCCCCAGTGAGACAGGTGCAAGTGTCTCCATTTGACTCCCTTTGTTTCCTTCAGTCCTTGAGGCCCCTTGCACTTTGCAGAGGGGCATGCAAAGGGAGAAGGCTGTGAAGAAATATGAATGATGTTCTCTTGATGCAGAGTGTGATTTTATACACTCTCTCCTATGGTGCAGATGCTCTTCATTTCTACTGTGTTGATTATTCTTATCAATACATATTTTAATTTGCTCTGGCATTCTTCCCATAGAAAAGTTTTCCTTATGTATTTGATTTATGTCTGCAAATGTTGATACGTAACTTAAGGTACCTGAATTTAGCCCATTTCTCCTCCCACTTTAATTTCAGAAAATGTCAGAATTACAGATGTATGTACTAAAGTATCCAAGATTTCTGTGCAACAGAAAGATGAGTAAACAGTAGTACAGCCCAATCTACATTACCTTTAGCAGTTACCAAAGCCAGTAGATATTTAGAAAAGTGTGCCTTCTTTCAGCAATATTACAGATAGATGGTTATATACAAATTATAATATTATAATATTGGCTTTATAAAAATATTAAAATGGGTTCTATATGTGTGATATTAATTAAACTTAGAGAGCTCCCAAGGCCTTGAACATACTTGAGACTGATTTTGCAGTAAACTATCTTTTAAAACTCTGTTTGGAAAGCAGAAGGTAGGAACATCAGTCATCTGTTGTGTTTGACTTTATTGTTACTTGAGATTGTAGTAAATACTGAGCATGAGCTGGGATGAGATTGTAATTGCTCATCTTTCCAAAGATAGATATGGATACTATTAACATGTGCCCTGTTTATTGTTCCTAACTGACTAATTTACTGCAGTAGTTTTATAGTGCATTTTTATTGTTGTAATATCTAAATGTAGTGGGAGAATATATATTTGACTCGGGGTAGTTTGGCTTTTGTTTTTCGAATAATAAAACCACTCTCTTCAGCCTGGTGAAGAAGAAATCTGCTTCTGTCCTTGTGTACAGCTATGGGTTTGTTCACACAGCTTCTCCTTCCCTTTTCTGCCTAGGCTTTCTCACCTGCAGTTTTCAGTAGAAAAGCAACAAACCTTTGAAAGGCTAAACCTCAACATAACTGTGACCCTCAATCAATACTTCCTTCTTCCAATTTCTTAAGATTTCTTTGTCCTGGGCACTCAGTATGGCCTTTTGCCTCAAAGTTCTTTGGCTGTCTTGAATGCTTACAGTGTAAAAGGTAATCCCTGCTCTATTTTCAACTCCCTGCTCAGATGCAGACTGCTGGAAGGGAGCTAGGACTGGTACTGGACACCTGGCAGCTTGTCCAGGAAGCAAAATTTTTGAAATAATGGTAATGTGGAGAAGCATGCAAGTCCAGGTGGTGAACTCAAATATGCAAGTACTTGCAGTTTCCTGACAGGACTTTACAGTTCAAGGGTATGGTCTCTTCTTATTTCTGTCCCTTAATGCTCAATCCTTGCCACATTTCTTCAACTTCTTTTGCATTGTCATCTTCCGTGTTTTCTTCCTCTCTTCTTCTCTCTGTGACTTTCTATGCAGGATGGATAACCTGTCATACACTGTCAGCTTGCTCAGTGACCGAGTAGTGATATGATGGTGTAGAAATTGTAGGCGCACAGTAGGCAAACCTGTCATGCTTCTGTGTGCCCTCTGCAGGCAGACCTGCTTCCCAAACCTTCAGTCAGACTTGGAAAAAAGGCTTGTCACCACTACTTTGTTGTGGTTTATGCATTTATGAAGAAACACTTCCATCTCAGCCCGCTTAAGCCACTGCAGAGCAGGAGTTGTTGCTTTGGTAGCAGATGTGCTGTCAGGGTCCTTACAGCTCCACAAGATGTGCCTCTCCTAGAACAGATTTTTGCATTTTTGTACAATAAAAGCTATGTTTTAAATCACACCAGTGTAAGTCATTCACTCCTCTAGATGTGTTTTCAGACAGAGATATTTATATATATGCCTAGTGAATGGCCTCCTGGGGAGCAGGAACAAATGAGGAAGGAAACTGGGCTGATAAAACATGCTTCTGCTTCAAGAAAAACCCCCCAGTCTTCCCTTTCCAGAGAAGGCTATAAACCTTTTCTTGATTGGCCTAAAGGGGATAAACAAGTCCCTCCATGTCCTGATCTTTTACTAGTCTCAAATTATTTAGAAAAGTTTTAATTTTTTTTTTTTTTTGGTGGGGGGGTGGTGGTGTTCAGGTCTGCACTTCAGACCTGTTCTCCCAGCAGCCAGGGACCTACAGCTGCTGTGGGTGGGGCAGGTGCTCAGGTAATTACCAACAGGTGCTTGGTAATTGCTAACAGCAGTTGAGGTGAGAAGTTGGCTTGTGCCTGGCTGAGAGCTTGAGGACTGAGGTGAGAGAAGGGATAGGGAGTGGAGTGGAAAATATTAGTTACACAAGCCAATCTGAGGTGTAGGTGGGATTTAACTGGATTAGGTACTGCATTTCATGGTCTTAATCACAATTTATGAAGAACTGAACATTTAACTATGAGATAGGACTATGTAGTTGTTATTCTAGATGCTGCATTTACGAATATGTAATGTAGTTTCTTTGTATTTTGCTCAGAAGCTGTCTCAAAAACATTGAAGTCCAACTAAAGTCTTCATAAACACACGTTAATAGCTTACTTTTTGTTAAAAACAGAAGCTGAAAGGGCCAATGGCTCTTGCATTCAGTAATTCACACATTTTAAAAGAAGTGGCTCTCTCCTCTTCCTGTGGCTAGCTTGTCTCTTCAGGCTAGAAAACATTTCTGGGAGCATTTCCTTGCTGCTCCTATATCTCTATGCCCTTGGAATCTGATGCTAATACTGTATTTTTCTAAAATTAGAAAATTTTAAATTTCTGTAGGCCCTTTCATTTTGTAATTTGCACCTGTCACTCGGGGCGGGGGGAGGGGGGAAAGTCTGATAAGTTTTTTTTCTTGTAGGCCTCTCAAATTGCAGCCCATTGCATTTAGCTGCAAAATCCTAGGTCATGCTAACAGGATGCCTGAAATGGACACTGGTAGAGGGTAAAAAAAATTGCCTGATACAGATGCTATCAACTATTTTTAGTTCCTGACAGTCCAGTATTTCCCTTACCTAAGGGATACCTGTTCATATTTCTTCCTCTTTTTCTTGAAGCTCTCAGTTCTGTGATGACTGAGAAACAAAAATACAAAGTAAGGGTGTGCAGAGTAGGTGGACTTTATGAGAATTAGGGGGCAATTTGACTATACACTGATCGGTATGATTGCCTTCTTCTGTGAGATTGTAGTGATGTTGTAATATATGTTGGGAAATAATTCATGCTATAAAAGCATGTATTTCATAAAGATTGCAAAATCCAAACAAGTCTCTGGCCACAAGCAGCCTGAGAGGCAGGCGTCTATTCAAATTCTGAAATTCCTGAAGGTGGCCAGATAACGATCGGCACTTTAGCCCAAGAATAGACACACCCAGTGCGATGATCACTATTATCCCAAGACATGTCATGTCATAGGAAGACGCTTGAGAGTGATCATTGCCCTGTTGATAACATCGATCAAGATAGTCAGTCGCCAGAAAGATACGTGTGAATACGTGACTTCCCTGAATCCGATCAGTGTTGGCTATCAACAAGGAAATGGCGATTGTCCAGCTCTGCACAGTGAAAGAACCAACTATGAATATGCAGAGTTACAAAAGAAACTGGGACTTCTTTGCTCAGGCATAATAAACTGTATAAAGCATCCCTGCAAGAAGCGGCTCTCGTGAATGGTGGAGGGTCCGATGCAATAGAGGTGGGATCCAGGTTCACCCAGCACCAACCCTGGGCTCGACACTGTCTCTTTGGCTGTGGTGGTTTTGAAGACCATGTTTTAATAGCAGAAAAAGATAAAGAAATCTTTTCAGATTTTTTATAATTTGGCTTTCGATTGATCATTCATAACAGTTCCATATAGATGATTCCACATTTGGTGTCTTGGTGCATAAATCAAGAGCACAATCAGTTCATGATAAGCACCAGTACAAGCTGGAATTCCCAGAGCAGCCAACTGAAAGAATCTGAAAAGAAGAAATGCAGGAAATGCCTTGGTAAACTTTGCCTGGAAGATGGGTGATTTTCTTTCAGTAATCTATAATCCATTCCCTTGGCCTTTGGCTTTCTTAACAAGGCCATTTGCATTCCAGATTCCCCATGAAGTGCAAAGCCTGAGCTTGTGGAAGTGGCTGAAAGATTCCCTGTTTCTCTGCAGGGACATTCAACTGGAACAGGAGCCGGAGCGCTGTCTGGGGAAGCCTTCTCAGAGCTGGAATTTGTGCCGTGCTGGGAGAGGAGGAGGAGGGGGAGAAGGCTGGCGCTGTGTGGCAAGAGCAGGAGGTTTGGGCCACAGGACATTCCGTCTGCGCCGCTGCCCCACAATGGGCGGCCGTGCCCGGGGCTCTGGGCCTGGCCCCGCGTGCGCTGAGCTCCCTGGGCTGGGCTCAGGTTCCCGCTGGGCCTGGGCAGAGCCTGGGCTCAAACTGGGGGCAGCAGCAGTGCAAAACACCTCTGGGCATCTGCGTTTCCTGCTGCTGGGAAGGAACAATGAAACGAGTTGAGAAGTTCTGGTTTCTGCTTCTCCTGGTTGATTTTTTAATTTAACTCCACACTGCGGAGGCGAATTCTGTGACAGCCTCTGTCAGCTTATTCTATTTCAACAGTGCCAGCAACAGGGCTCTGTTTGAGCCCTGCAAATGTGGCCTGTGAAGCTTTAATTCCCCTCATCTTAGTGTTCAGGGGCTGGTGAGCATTCCAGTATCTGCTGATCTTTATGCCTGTGACAAAAATACTGACTTCACTGTCATGAAAGCACCATGGGTAGCACCAACTGAAAGAGGCACTTGCATTTTTATGGATAAAATTCAGGTTGCAAGCAGAAGAGGGCCAAGAGCAGCCATGATCTGCAATTCCCAAGGCAGAGGCACCAGCAGCCTCCTCCTGTCACCTCAGGATGAGTCAAACAGAGCTGGAAACAGTGCTGGAACCCAATCCTTTCTTGCTCTGAGGGCTGGCTCAGGGCAGCACAGGCGAGCCCTGAGCAGTCAGGGCTGTGTGTGGGTGCTGGTTGCTCTGCTCCAGAACTGAGAAGGAAAAAGCCCTTGGGAGCAGAGGCAGGAGCAGGCGGGAAGGGGCCGGTGCTGCTGCTGCCCCTGGCCGGGAGCCCCGGCCGGGCCGGGCCGGCGCCCCCTGCGCTGCGGCTGCTGCTGCTGCCAGAGCCGGGTGGGACTCGGGGACAGGGAACGGACACGGGGGGACAGCAAAGGCCTGGCGGCTGCAGGGATGGTGGCGCTTGGGCTGGGGCCAGCACAGAGCTTCAGCCCGCAATTAACCCCGAGGGAAACGCTGGGCAAAGGCTCCATTTCAGCCTTTCTGCACTCGTGGCTGTGAAAGGACTGAAATGAAAGGAGAGCAATCAGGGCCCGACACCTTCTCCTTTGGGAGGAGCCCCGCATCTGGGGCTGTGAGGGGCCATGAGGGACTGTGAGGGGCTGTGAGGGGCCGTGAGAGGCCGCGAGGGGCCATGGGGAACTGTGAGGGGCTATGAGAGGCTCTGAGGGGCCGTGAGGGGCTGTGAGGGGCTGTGAGGGGCCATGGGGAACTGGGAAGGGGTTGTGAGGGGCCATGAGGGGCTGTGAGGTGTCAATCTTGAGTCGAGAATGTCACAGAACCAGGCAGGAGGCAGTTGTGTAGAGAGAGTGAAAGAAGGTTTTTTTCAAGAGAACCATGCAGTTTTTATAGAGAAACAGAAAGACGAAGTAGAACAACACCACCTGCAGATTGTTTATACTTAACAAGTTATCACATCCCTACCATACCCTAAAAATTCTCACATGCTGCTGTGAGAAACACTTGCTGCTTCTCTCTCTCTCTTCCAGGGCATCCACAGTGAGAGGCTGTGAGGGATCTTGGGGAACTGTGAAGGGCCATGAGGGGCCATGGGGAGCTGTGAGGGGCCATGGGGAACTGTGAGGGAGCCATGAGGGGCTGTGAGGGGGCATGAGGGGCCATAAGGGTCTGTGAGGGGCTGTGGGAGGCCAGGCCCCTCATGGAACCAAGAATCCTCTGTGACTGCAGTACCAAGGAAATCATTGTTGACAGTACAGAACCTCATGGATCCAAGGGGCCATTGTGGCCCAGCGAGACCTTGTGGAACCAAAGACACCATGGTGACACTATAGAACCTCATGGTACCACAGATCCATTGTTACACAGCAGCCACAGCAGGGCCCCAGAACCAAGGAGATCATTGTGACACTGCACAACCTCATGGAATCAAGGCGTCCATGTTACACTACTGAACCTCAGGGAGCAAAGGGTCCATTGTGACACTGGGGAACCAAGGAGACTGTTGTTGGCAGTAGGAAAGCTCATGGAACCAAAAGTCCATTGTGACATTGTGGGGTGTCATGGAACCATGGAGACCATTAGGACACTTCAGGACCACTGGTACCAAGGGGCCATTGTGACACTGCAGGGCCTTGTATAACCAAGGGGTCCTTGTAGCATGGCAGGGCCTTATGGACTCAAGGGGATCAAAGTGACACTGTGGGGCTCCATAAGGGGCTGTGGAGCTCCATAAGGGGCTGTGGGGTTCCATGAGACCACGGGGCCATTCTGACCATGGAACCAAGGATACCATTGTTACACTACAGAATAAAGGAGGCCACTGTGAACCAGCAGGGGAACCCACTGGGACTATTGTGAATGCACTTCAAGGGCATTGTGGAACAGCAGGGCCTTGTGGAAGTGATGAGACCATTGTGACATCCCAGGGCCTCATGGGAGCAGGGGGCCATTGGGACACTGTGGGTCCCCATGGAAACAAGGGGCCAGTGTAACACATCCAGGCCTGGTGGAACCAAGGGGCCACTGTGATCCTGGGGAACCCAATAGAACCAAGGGGCCATTTGGAGACTCTGTGACCTCATGGAAGCAAGGGGCCATTGTGGCCTTGTGCAGTCCCATGGCAAGAAGGAAACCATTTGGACACTGCAAGGCCACTTGGAAAGCAAGGGGCCATTGTGCCTCTGCAGAGCCAAGGAGACCATTGTTATATCACTGGGCCTCATGGAAAGCAAGATCTGTGGTGATCCTACAGGGCCTTATGGAACCAAGGGGCAATTTTGATGCTGCAGGGCCCCAAGGATCCAAGATCATGGAACAGGTCTGGGTGGCTGGGCATCCTGGGGGCTGCTTGACTGGTCCAGCTGGCCTTGGCATGTTGAGAGTTGCTTCTTATCAACCCCTGAAACCCTGGAATTCTGTGCATTCCTTCCTGTGGGAAAGAACTGTCCTTCTCCAGGGGTTCAAGGCTGAAATTGGGATTCCTCCTCCAAATTTGATTATATCCAAGGATTATTCCCATATGAAACCTGCCAGGACAGACAGCTCTGGCTGGCCTTGGCCTCTTGGGGGCCACTCCTCCTCTGCCTTCAAAACACTGGGGGCCCGTTCTTTTCTTCCCATTGAAAAAAACACTTTCAAGTCCAGACATCCATGGCCAAAACTGAGAATCCGCCTCCAAAATTCCTTATCTCCAAAGGTGTCTCCCAGACAAAAGCTGCCAGGGCTGTCTAGATTCTCTTGGCTGCCCTGGTGGCCCTGGTGTTGCTGTAGGGCCTGAGTGCTCTCGGGGCCGGGCACAGTCCTGGATGTGGCAGTGCCAGGGCTGCAGCAGGGACAGGCCATGGGCACGGCTGCGGCAGTGCTGACACCTCAGGCCAGGCCCTGGGGGCTCCAGGCTCCTTGCCCAGGCTCTCTCAAGAACACGGCCAGGCCAATGCTCAGCACAGAAAAGCCCCTTGAGCAGCCCCAGGCTGGCCGTGGGCAGGCTGGGGGCAAACATCATGGCTGGGGCTCTGCAAGGGCCCTGGGGCAGATGGGAAGGAGCAGCAGAGCAGGGGCTGATCCATCCCCAGTGTGCTGGACAGCCCAGGACAGTGTTCCAGAGTGTCCTGATGGAGCTGCCAACAACATCCCCCCTCTGCAGCCCTGGCCTCTCCCCCAGCTCACACAGGTGCCCCATCCTTGCAGGCACAGACACGGCAGCACTGGCTCAGCAGCCCCTGTTTGCATTGCACACAGCAGGCGGGAGCACCCCCATGCTGTTGCTGTGGGGACATGAACCTGAGGGAGCACAAATGCCATCAGCCCCTGGGGACAGCAAGGGCTGGGGGACACCAGGGAAACCACTCAGCTTTGTCCTGGCCTCTGCAGTCAGCCAGAAAGTTTGTTCCCATCAGCTGGGAGTTCCCTGTCCCACTGCAGATGCTGTTGGTCAGAGCCAGGGCTGCCTGGCAGCCACCCCCAAACAGCCCTGAGCATTTCCTTGGCTTCACCTTTGCTTTCTTTCCTCTTCCTGCTGCAAATTTCTTCCTGTTGCCCACCCCTCTTCCCTCCCCTGCAAACAGCTCATCCCTGTTTGCCCTTTTCTCTCTGGCCCCACGCCCTATTGCAGTTCCTGACTTGGCCCCATAAACGTCCCTTTGGGCAGCAGGATCATCCTACAAGTGCTGCAGGAATTGTCTGCAGGCTCCTGCAGTGCCTGGTGCTGCTCCCTTGCCAGAGGCACCCCAGGCGAAGGGGGCACATCTGGGCTGCTGTGTCTGCCTCTGGGGCTCCCTGTTCTGGGCAGTGAGGAGGAGCTGCAGAGGCTCTGCAGGACTGACAGGATGGGCTTTGGGGCTGGCAGGAGAAGCTGAGGGACCTGGGCTGCTGGAGCTTCTGAACAGGAGCCCCAGGGCTCATCCTGTGACTGCTCCAAGGGTGGTTTCAGAGAATCCCAGAATCAGCAAGCCTGGAACAGGCCATGGAGAACATGAAAACCACCCTGTGCCCTGACACCGCCTTGTCTCCCCTGAGCCTCCTGTTCTCCAGGATAAACAACCTCAGCTTCCTCAGCAACTCCTCACAGCACTTGTGCTCCAGACCCCTCCCCAGCCTTGTTGCCCTTCTCTGGACACGCTCCAGCCCCTCCATGTCCTTCCTAAATTGGGGGCACCAGAACTGCAAACAGCACTTGAGGTGCTGCCCAAGCATTGCTGAGCACAGGGGAAGAATCCCTGCCCTGCTCCTGCTGGCCACACCATTCCTGAGCCAGGCCAGGAGCCATTGGCCTTCTTGGCCACCTGGGCACACTGCTGCCTCATGTCCAGCCTGCTGTCCATCAGTCCCTGCAGGTCCCTTTATGCCTGGCTGCTGTCCAGCCCCTCTGGCACCTTGTGGAGGAAGGGAAGGGAAGGGAAGGGAAGGGAAGGGAAGGGAAGGGAAGGGAAGGGAAGGGAAGGGAAGGGAAGGGAAGGGCAGGGTCCAGATCCAATCCTTCCTGAAATGTGGGGTTTGCTGGCACTGCCAGTGCCTTGACCTTATAATTTCCCTATTCTGGCACAGCCCAAGTGCAGCAATTTGCTGGCACAGAAATCCAAAACCCGGCAAATTCCTGCTACTGGGTCTGGCACCTCCCACATCTTGTGTTTGCTGCCCCAGTACCCAGATTTGGAAATTTCCTGGTGCCCGCACAGCCCAAGTCCAGTGATTTGCTGGCACAGAAATCTAAAATTTGGAAATTTCAAGGTTCTGCCTCCAGCACCATCGAGATCTAGTGTTTGCTGGGACCGCCAGTGCACAGATTTGGAAATTTCCCGATGCCTTCACAGCCTAGGTCTAGCAATTTGGTTTTAGCCACCTTAGGAAGAGAAGTTCCTCGGACTGTGACTTTCCTTTTTCTTGGAACTGTTTAAACCTGCTCTGGACTGAAAACCCAGACAAACACCTGCAGCTCACACCTGTGGCCCCCCGAGCTCTGGGACGCTGCATTCCAGCACCAGAGGGACTTAGAAGAGACCGTGTGAGCCAACTACAACCCACAAAAAGGACTTTCTGAATTTTCCATCTCTTCAGCACTGTCCGAGGTTTTATTTAATATTATTCATTTTTCATGCTTGTGAATACTTTACTTGTTAAAAAAACTGGGGGTTTTTTTCACTTTTCTCGAGGGAAGTCTTTTCCTGAACTAGTAGGGGTAGGGGCTGCTTGAACTTGCTTTCTAGATGGATTCCTTTTGGAGATAACCTCCCAAAATTTGCCCTAAGCCAGCACAAACTGTCACAATGAAAATTGCACCAGTGGCATAATTTCCGGGTGGCAAATCTTGTGACAGAAGCTTGACCTTGTTCTCCATGAGAAATTCTTGGGAAGAGCAGACAGGAGAAGATTCCTGGAAAACTGAAACAGCTTTCCAGAAGTGAAATGAAAATGGAAGAAACAATCCAAGATGTTTTCCTCTATTTATTTCTATGCTCCCCTTTTCCATGTTGCATCCCAGTAATTCCAGATGCACCTCACCTCTAAGATCAGTGACTTAGGGATTTTAGGCATTCTAAAATATCATGAGCCACACACAGTTTTCCTTCTCCTCTTTTTACTGGAAAGCAACACTGGAGATGTAAGTGCAGTGCTTGGGTCAGGTAGGAATCCTACACCAAGGGAAGGTGCCCCGACAGCGTTTGACCCTCAGCAAGGACAATGCACAGCAGCAGGCGAGGGGATCGCTGTGCCAGTGCGCAGGAGTCAGGGCTCTGCATCCGGGCTCAAGGCTGCAAAGTTCCCGTGTTTGGGCAGACGGAGGGGCTATCCCCGGGGCGCGCGGGGCTCGAACGTGGGGCTCGTGGGGCGAGCGGGGAACGGACATGGGGACGAACGGCCCCGGTGCTTCAGTTGCAGCAGCGGCAGCGGCGGCAGCAGCAGCAACAGCGTCGGCAGCAAAAAGAGCACAGACCCTAAACACTGCTTCTCATTCTCATTCTCATTCTCATTCTCACTCTCATTCTCATTCTCATTCTTCTCTCTCTCTCCCGCTGTCGGGCACCCTTCTGTCGGGGTTCCTTGCCCGGCGTCCCCCTCCTCTCCCCGCCTCCCTCTCCCCTGCCGGGCAGGGCCATGCCCCCGGCCCGCCCCCGGCCCCGGGCGGGGCTGCCCCGAGCCCGGCCCCGGCCGTCCCGCCGCGGTCTCGCCTCCGCTCGGCTCTGGCCGTACTGGCGGTGGCGCTGCTGGGCGGGCATCAGTGGCTGGTGCGGGGGCGGCATCGCCGCCCTTCGGCTCCGCCTGGCCCGAGCCCGGCCCCGGCCCCGAGGCAGGCTCCAGTCCCGACCCCGGCCCCGGCTCCTCCCAGGGCCCGCGGAGGACACAGGCGGCGCGGCCGCTCCCGCCGCCTCCGCTGCGGCTTCCCCGGCCCGAGCTCCGCCGCTCGGCAGCGCGGCCTCCGGCCCCAAGCCGCCAGGGCCCGGGGCGGTTGGGGATGCCGGGCCCGGGGCGGGTGAGGGGCGCTCGGGGGCCGTTGCTGGCCCCAAGCCGAGCGCTAACAGCCGCGTCCCGCCCGCAGGTGAGGCGCAGGAGGCCCTGCAGGAGCGGTACCGGCTGCGATCGCTGCTGGGGCGCGGCGGCTTCGGCAGCGTCTTCGCGGCCACGCGGCTCTCGGACGGCGCCCCGGTGAGCGGCGGGGCCGGCGGCGGGCGCGGGAGGAGGGGGCGGAGGAGGAGGGAGGAGGAGGAGAAGGTCGGGGCGCGGCGGGACGGGTGGCGAGCTCAGCCCGCTGCTCTCCCTCGCTCGCAGGTGGCCATCAAATGCCTGCCGAGGGATCGCGTCCGGCACTGGGGCGAGCTGGTGAGTGAGCGGGGCCAGCGGCAGAAGCCGGGCCGTGCCAGGCGGCGAGGAGCCGGGGCCCGGCAGGGTGGGAGCCGCCGGGAGCCCTGCGGGGAGAGCGGGCGTGGGGTGAGCGGGGCGTGCAGAGCATCCCGGGCTGGCTGAGGGCTCGCAGAGCCCCGGCACGGCCTCGGCCCCACTGACGGCACCGCGCTCCTCCCGCAGCCCGACGGCACCAGCGCCCCGCTGGAGATCGTGCTGCTGGCCAAGGTGTCCCGTGGCTGTGGCGGTGTCATTCAGCTCCTGGAGTGGCTTGAGCTCCCCGACAGCTTCCTGCTGGTGCTGGAGCGTCCGGAGCGGTGCCAGGAACTCTCGGGTTTCCTGACGGAGCGGGGGTTCCTGCCAGAGGAGGAGGCGCGGGGGCTGTTCCGCCAGGTGCTGGAGGCCGTGCGGCACTGCACCAGCTGCGGGGTCCTGCACAGGGACATCAAGCCCGAGAACATTCTGCTCGACCTGGCCAGTGGGCAGCTGAAACTGATCGACTTTGGCTGTGGCGCCTTCCTCCAAGACACAGCCTACACCCAGTTTGCAGGTGAGCCCTCGCAGGGGATGCTCCTGGGCATCTCGTGGCCCAGCCTGGGTGCAAGCACTGGGGCTTCCCCCTATTGCAGCCGGGATGGGATTGATGCTGGAGCCAAGTTGATTTGGGTGGGGTGCGAGGGGGGGCAGCTCCCAGCCCTGCTGACAGCCTTCAGCACCCACTGTGGCCTGGGCTGGGGCTGGAGCTGGGGCAGCCAGCCCGACACAAACCCCCATGGGGGTAGCAGAGAGGGGGTCTGACCGCGTGCCCCGGATGGTTTGGTATGCAGGTGAGGAAGGGCTTGGACTGCTCTGCTGTCCTTGTTCACCTTGGCTTATTAACATTTTAGGGGGCCAAGCAGGTGGGGAGGAGAGTGGGTTTTCTCCACTACTGGGTAGGTTTTTCCTTTGTGTGTCATGGTTGGGCCTTCCTAGAGTCTCTTCTGCCCTCTTCCAGCACCAGTGGCTTCTTTTCCAGCCCCAAGTTTGTGCACAAGTCCCAGGTACTGGCGAGAGGGCAGCGCTCACCCCGTGTGCCTCTGGGGCAGCCCCCATATGCCCAGGGATGCTGGGGCCAGGCTCTGGGAGCAGCAGCATCCCCCTGCTGATCTCTGTCTGTGTTCCACAGGAACCCTGTCCTACAGCCCACCAGAGTGGATCCAGCACCAACGCTACCACGGCGAGGCAGCCACGATCTGGTCCCTGAACCTCCTGCTGTGCCACCTGGTCATGGGGAAACACCCGTTCAGGAGGGGTCAGGAGATCATCCGGGGGTGGATCTTGTTCCCACGATGGCTCTCTCAAGGTGGATCCTCACCTCTGGGCACAGGGGCAGTACCATTGCTGGGAGACAGGAGCAGGCTCATGGGCATCCCGCTCTGGCAGCTGCTGAGGAGGTGGCACATGTCCTGCTCTCCTGCTGTCCTCCAAACTGAGCATCCATGGGGAAGTTTAGGCCCAGCTCTGGGCACACCCAGCATGGCCTGGGCATGGGAACGGGAGGGCAACTTCTCCAACTGACTGGTGATTTCTGGTTTCTCTCCCCAGAGTGCCAGGATATCATTAAGAGGTGTTTGTCCATGCAACCCTCGGACAGGCCATCCTTAGAAGAGCTTTTCTGTCATCCTTGGGTGAAGGGTGTTCCTCTGCCCTAGAAGATGGGAGAGATCCACGTGCACAGTTGGATCCAGGGGTCTGGCAGGTACCAGCTCCATGCATCTCTTGGCAATCAGTGGCAAAGCAAACCAGGCTGGTTTTGTCCTGCCTGTAGCTTTGAGCAGGGGTCAACAGAAGGGAATATGCAGCTCTTGGGCTGGAGCTGAGCTGCAGACCTGGTGTGGCAAGCACTGGTGGCCACCATCCCCCCTGGTTTTGTTTGTCCTGTTCATGGATGGCTGGGGCCCTGGGCAGAGCCCTGACAGCCTGGTCTGGCCCCAGGGCAGGAGAAGGAGCCCCTGGAGAAGCTGTTCCAGGTGGGGCTGCTGCTGGAGACACCAAGGACAACCTCAAGGATGACAATCTCTTCCTTGGCCTGGCCAGCTGAAGATGATGGACTTGGATTCTGGCACCTTCTTCAAAGCCAGGCTCCAGGCCCAATTTGCAGGTGAATCCACAGGGAGGGGGATGCTCCCTGATCTGGGCATGGCACGGCCTGGCCGGGCACCAAAGGTTCCCCCTGTGCAGGGGCAGATGCAATGAATTCTTCAGTCAGCTGCCCAGCTGCTTTTTGGCTCTGGGCAGCTGCTGAGGGCTGGATGTGCCGTGGCTGGCTGCAGGCTGGGCACATGTGCTGCCCTCCTGCTCTGCTGCCAAAGGCAGCAGGGATGGGCAGCTCTGGGCACAGCTCTGGGCATAGCCAGCATGGCCTGGGCACCACAGGCCTTGGCACAAGGGCACAGGAGCCCTCAGCTGACGGCCGGTTTCTGCTTTCTCTCCTTGCAGCCAGGCTCTACAGGTGCTGAGGCTGCTCTGGGCTCTGCCAGGGCTCTGCTGGGCTCAGCCCTGGGCACAGCTGGGCTGGCTCTGCCCTCACATTGCTCTGACAGCTTTGCATCAGACGAGCCCGTTGCGAGCACAGCGCCTGAGCTTTCTGCTTTGGCAGGTGAGTGAGACTCTGCTGCAGGCCCAGAGATTGCACCTGGGGACACACATCCAACTGGCAAGGACCCAGACTCTCCACAGTCCCAGCTGAATGCCTGGATCTGCACAGGGTGTTTTGTGTGTCCCGTTCTTCCTTCTTGATTGGCTGGAATTGTGCAATTGCACTTTCTTCCTCTAGAAGTGCCACGAGTGGGCCAAAGCTGGCGAGTGGGCCGAGCTCCTGAGGCAGTGGAGTCTGGAGCTGGTGGATGGAGAATTGCCCTTCTGCACTGCCAAACCAGAGCAAAAAGCCGTAAGTGGGACTTTGTGTCTTTTAAGAAATCCCTGACAGTTTCAAAAGGAATGTGCAGCTCATTCGCAGGGTGAGAAGGAAGGTCATCTTGTAAAGGATTTGGGCTTTGACAGAGTTTCTATTTCCAGTCCTGCTTGGAGCTGGAGTGGCACAAAGCAATTTCTTCTTGCTTCGAGCACAATTTCAAATACCAATGTTGGAAACAAAGCCCAAAATCTTTTAAGAGGCTTTTGAGGTCACAAAGATGGATCCATGCCATCAACACATTTACAATGGAAATAATTGAGTTCTCTTTTTAAAAAGATCATTTACCTCTTAATGCAAAGAATGTAACTTTGCATTTATGTTTGGTTTTTTTCAATAACTGTATGTAATGTTTTTTCACTAATACTTGGATTTTATTCTTATCTTTTACAAATTTTCAATTATTTTTCCTTTTTCCTTTTTTATCCTTTAAATAGAAAACATGTCCTATCAAAGGAATGTCCTTTGCTCCTGGTTCCTGTGTGGAGCAGCTCCCTTCCTGCTGGCTGAGCTGCTCAGGCAGAGCCCAGCAGCTCCTGACCCTGCAAGGCTGAGGCTTTTCCCCGTTGCTGGGCACAGACTGATGGAGCAGCACTGCTGAACACGGGCACACAGAGGGACCAGCAGCAGCTGCCTTTGGCCACCTGAGGCTCCAAGGCCCAAACTCTGAGCAGCCAGGGCTGGAAGAGACTGGCAGGATCTGATCCCTGACTCTGGGCAGACAGGGCTGCACAAATGACCCCACAGCAGCAGCAGCAGCAGCAGCAGATGGAGCTGACTTTGAGCACAGCCCCTGCCCCTCTTCCCTCCCGTGTGCAGCGGTGTCACAGCAGCCTGAGGCACCTGGGAGCCCCCAGTGCCAGCAGGGACTGGAGATGGCAGCCCTGGGCTCCTGGAGGCTGTGCAAGGAACAGAGCTGGGCACACCCTGTCCATTGGGGGCTTCCAGATGGAAAAGGCTGCTGTGCCCAGGCAGCTCCAAGGGCACAGAAAGGAGGCTCTGGAGCACTGGATCTGTGCCAGTGCCACAGTCCTGGGCAGCAGCCAGCGAGCCCTGGGGGAACAGAGGGCACAGCAAGAGGGACAGAACCAGGCAAGGGCAGAGACTGGAGAGAGCCAGGCCTGGGAGCAGGAGCAGCTGCTCCATTGCACTCTTGGAGAAAGCTCTTGGCTGGTTCAAAGCGCTGAAAGGCGTGAAGGGCAGAGAGGTGGCCACAGCAAACAATGCTCCTGTTTGCACAGCCTCCCCTCTCCGTGTCCCAGAAGGAATTGCATGGACTGTGTTCTTCTCTCCAACTTGTCTCGTTCAGCATGAGCAACTCAGCACCAGGAGCTGAAGGAGCTGAAGCCTCAGGCCACAGGAGCTGGGCAAGAGGGAACTTTTGGAGCAAAGTAATGCTGCTAAAATAGCCCCAGCTGAATGCAGTGGATAGAATCATGGAATCACAGAATCGTTTCTGTTGGAAAAGCCCTCTGAGCTCACCCAGTGCAGCCGCTCACCCAGCAGTGCCAAGCCCAGCACTAAACCACGTCCCTGAAGTGCCAAGGCCTGGACACCAGCCCTGAGTGGGACCTGGACAGTAGGCCCTGAGCCAAAGGTGGCCTCTGGATGAACCTTCCAACCAAAGGTTATCTTTGTATTTGCTCCCTAATGAAATATGCATGGTCATTAGCCCTGTAATAGATGTAGCCACTCATTAGTGAGACATGTATTGACCTTTGTGTATTTAGAAGCCAGACAAGGCCATGAAATCTGACATCTGGCCTTGTTTGGGGCTGAAGGATCAAAGTCACCTCCCTTGGTTTCTCCTTGAGCCCTGGCCAGGCTTTGGGAGGGACCCAAGAGGAGGATGAAAGCAGATGTTGCCACACTAGCAGTGCTGTCAGTTTGTTCATTCAGCACTGTCAGAGCTGGGCCCTCTCCCAGCGGAGTTGGAGCCTCACCTGGGGCTGGAGGCACCTGCAGGAATTCCCAGTGCCCAGGAGTGGCTCTGCAGCCCTTGGCTGTGACAGCTTCCCCAGCTGCTGTGTGGGTCTGGGGGATGGTAAAGCCTGAGGGTAAATGCTGCTGGATCTTTCTTAATCACTGCAGGTAGTCTTTGGTGGGGATGGTTGGGTGCATTACTGAGCTGCTCCTTTTGTGATTATTTGCTGCTCTGAACTGCAGGAAATGACACTGATTCCTTCAGTTGGAGTCTGTGGCTTTGGTGCTGACTTTGGCCACTGGAAAAACAAAACTGGCACAGTCTGGCCAGATCCCAACAAAATGTCACTTGTTCAATGTAAATGTGAGGAATCAGTGCCATCAGAAATTCCCAGCTGGGAAGCCCTTCCCTGGAGTTCCCTGGCTCTGGAGTGGGCTGAGGTCGGAGCCCCGTGTGAGCAGTGGGGCAGTCGGGTAAAAGAAGCTGCACCCCTGGATGGCTTCAAATGCATCCAGAAATTTCATATGGAAAAGGAAAAGACCTTGTGGGTTTGGGCTGACAAAGATGAATTTGTTGAGAATACATAGGAAACAGCACCTTCAGAAGGAACAATGATTGTTGGAATGCTCCCACATGGAGCAACAGAAGAAGGTTTTCATCTTGAGCTCAGATGCACTTGTGCAAGTGAAATATCAATATAATAAATAACTATATACATATTTATGGGATATAAGACCTTTATATTTATATTTATAGATTTATGTAGATATGTCTATATCTATATCTATCTATATTTTCATATCAATATGTACATATAAAATAATAATAATGTGAAATAGTGCTGACAATACTAATTTGGTATCTTTGGCTGCTCAGGGATGTAACACTAAATATCCTACAGAACAGGATTGGCCAGGACCCTAATGTCAGTGGTCAACTTTGTGAGATTGTATACAATGGAAAAAGGAGGAAGGGAGGAAATTGGTTATTTTTACAGGGTTTGCTGATACTGTGATGCAGAATGCTTTGTCCCTTCCTGTGAAAAACACAGTGATTTTGTCTGCAGGGTTTTTCATGTACCAGACTATGCACAAGCTGCAGGATTCCTTGAATGGGTGAAGGGGTTGTTAAAAGAGCAGTTGAAAAAATGAGGAGATGGGAACTTTCCCATGGAGAACCCATCTCCCGGATGTGCTCCATGCCCTTCACAATGGCCCACTGGGGAAATAGAAACCCCCTGGCTGTGCACGGCTGCCCCCAATTTGCAAATCCAGCCATGGGCAGTGAGACTTGGGCTGCCTGGGAAATTGTTCTGGCTGTGATGGCCCCTGGCAGGGCCAGCCCAGAGGCTGCAGGGCTGGGCCTTCATGCATTGGAATTAATGAGGATAAATTCAAAGCAAATGAGAGCTATCAATTCTGAAAGAAGAATTCAGATTCCTCCAGGACACTTTGCTTTGGTAACTGCTCCCTTGGAGCTTGGCCTTGCAAAGTGGTCCTGTCATGGCAGGAGGAATTGATGCAGAATATCAAGGAGAAATTACAGTAATTCTGTAAACAATAATGAACAATATAGGATTATTCAACCCCATGACAGGGTAGCACAATTATCGATTTTGCAATTTTAAGAATGATTGTGAAAAAAGGAGATCCAGCTCCAGTCACCACCGTTTGTGGAGATAAAGGGTTTGGATCCAGCAGCCCTAATAATGGAGCCAGAGTGTTGGTCCAGAGGCCAAATGGCCCTCCCGAGGCAGCTGAAGGAGCAGCTCCTGGGAAAGACAACTCTGAGTCCTGAAACCTGGGCAGGAACAATGGGAATGTGTCCCTGCAGCAAAGGATTCTGTGTGAGAACAAGGAGATCTGACAGGATACTGTTTTACACATCCTGCCAGACCAGATCTTCTCTGTTTGCCCCAAGGGCCCCTGTGGAAAATGCTCTGATCCACGGGGCTCCATGTGAAGGCTGCTGTGACACTGAGGGACTTGCACAGGAATTCCATCCAGGAGCCTGGGTGCCCCTCAGGGACTGGGACCCGGCCCCTTCCAGCCAGAGGGGAAAGGGGCCCCCAAGCCTTGTTAGCCACAGACAGCTTGGTAAAGCTGAACAGCAAAGGGCCTCGGGGCATTATTCTGGAATTAAAAAGGTGCCAGCGCCAGGGACAA
This sequence comes from Melozone crissalis, assembly GCF_028551555.1. Lineage (NCBI taxonomy): Eukaryota > Metazoa > Chordata > Aves > Passeriformes > Passerellidae > Melozone > Melozone crissalis. The sequence goes on from NW_026535957.1 coordinate 1,337,674, forward strand.
CAGAATTCTTGTTCCTAATTGGAATGAGATTGAGAAAAAAGAACAAAGAATGGTGTCACTGAAGTACTACTGATGTCTGTAAGGTGTACCTTGATAGTCAGCCAGAATCTTTGTCTGCCACAAACACCTCTGGTGTTTCACCAAGGGATTGGTCATCAAAATGTAATGATGGCTTATGATGGATTGCTGAGCTTCTTTTGTAATTCTTTGCTAATGATGATGTGCTTTGCTGAGCTTATCCTTTTGTAAATCTCTGCAGCTGTGCATGATATAAATGACATAATTCCTTAAGTTGGTGTCTGTGTCTTTGGTAGTTGTCGCAGACATTTTTTCACAGAAATCCTTTCTTTCAGATTTCTGCATTTTCTGGGAGGCCAGAGGCCCCAGAAGATGAATGTAAACAGTTGTTATCAGCTGCTGTGGAATGTAACAGGGACACCTTGATTGGCTCATGTTTGTATGTTTATAATTGAGGGCCAATCACAAGAGCAAGCCAGGGGACCGAGTCCCTGGGCACAACTTTGTTTTGGATTCTTTCTTTTCTATTCTTAGCTTAGCAAGCATCTGCAACTTCTCTCTTTATTCTATTTAGTACAGTTATAATGCATTTTATATCATATATCAATAAATCCAGCCTTCTGATCAAGAAACAAGATTCACCGTCTCTCTCTCACCAGCAGCGACCCACTCAGGCGCAGTAACATCTGGTGACCCCTCGTGTCAGAGCAAAAATTAATTTGATAAGACCAGAGGAGCAAAATTGCTGCACTGGGTAAAAATCCTGTATGTGTAGCATTTGATGGTTGCTTTGAAGTGACCACAAAAGTGGACTCAAGCCAGGAGCTGAAGAACTGAAGATCCTGATTTGGACAGAGTTCACAGCCAAGGCTGACCACAAAGAGAACCTTCTTCTGGAAAACCTTCAGGAAAGATGATGGAAAAGAGCAGCAGACCTGTGGAGCTGGCCAGAGCAAGCTGGACTCTTTCAAAAGGTACTGTGGGCTTTTCTATCCCTGATGAACCAGCCCTTCGTAGTCTGTGGCTGTTTGTATGGCAGACACATGCCTTGCCAGAAGAGATTCAATTCTCCCCTTCAGAGGAGAAACTTATTGCCCTCTGGCAACATTGGTGCAGAGAAGATGGTTGCTTTTTGTCAGAAACAGATCTCTATAAATTCTTTAGATGGGCAAAGCTTTTTGGGTTCTTTACTGATGTCCTGTACGCTTTAGATGCTTTTGTCTGGGAGTGCATGGACTCCATTTTCCAGTTCGTCTGGAGCCAGGGACGTGTCCTGCCTTCTATCTACCCAGCATTTATACAGCTTTTCCCACTTCTGAAACGCAGAGCAGCTTGTTTCCAATGGATTTCTAATTGTTATGGCCAGGCACCGTTTCCCCCCTCCTTGGCAGAAGACCCGGTGGGTGATGACTTTGGGCTTTTCCCCCCGCCCTGCTTCGCGGCGGGGGGGGCTGAAACTTCGCTGGGCGAAGAAGTTTTTTTCACTCTTGCTCCGGAGCATGCTCAGATGGAGTTTTCTCCTTCCCCCCCTTCTCTCTCTCCGGGGGGATGGGAGTGGCCGCTCAAGCCAGCGCCGGCCTCTCAGACTCCGCCTTCAGACATGGGGGCGGCACCGGTCTCTGATGTTTCTCCGGTCCTGCCAGAGCCGTCACTCCAGGAGATCCCGTCTCCGCCTCTCCAGGCTGTTCCGCCCGCGGTTTCACCGGCCTCCCCGCCCCCTGAGCTGTTGCTAGGCAACGACGAGGATGCGTCTCCAGCTTCCGGCTCAGCGTCGGAGAAGGCAGAAGAGACAGTACTTCCTGTGATTGAGCTGTTGCTAAGCAACAGCGATGCTCCGCCGCTTCTCCCGGCTCCGCTGCTGCCTGTGCCGTGCCTGCCGCCGCTTTCAGAGCCAAGGGACGCAGCAACAGCGTGTTCCCGCGCATCCCCGCCGCCTCAAGGCGAGACAGTTCCTGTTCAGGATGGGGCTGAAAACGGCGCTGAACCTGCGGGACCCTCGGAGCAGCCCGCGGCTGATCCCACTCTCAGCGCGGTTCCCTCCCCAGTTCCGGCCCCCCCCTCGCCGCTCGGACTGGCCGCTCCAGCGGCTCTGGCGTTGTCGGAGGCTCTGTCCTCCGTGTCGGCGTCAGAGACTGCCATGGCACCGGCGGCTGGTTCGAGCCCGGACCGTCCCGGACCGGCTGCCCCAGCAGCTGCCCCGGCCGGGGGTCTCTCCTTCAGTGGAGCGGGGGCTGCCCGCCAGCTGACTCTTGCGGCAGCCCGGCTGCCGGCTTTCAAGCTCGGTGGTTTGGGGGGTGGTGTTTCGGTTGCTGTCCCATGGAGGCTGCCGCCTCTCCTGCGTCCTAGTGGCATGGGGGGGCAGGTGCATCCCGAGAGCCCTGCCTCTGATCCCCAGCCCGAAGGGGATGGGGATGGTGATGCCACGGGGCGGATGAGAGACAAACCCGATGCAGTGCAGGGGAAGATGGCACAGCTGGAGGAGACCATAGCTGGTTTGCTGTGGGAAACAAACATCTCCAGACCCCAGATGGGATTGCTGGGGAAGGCTTCTATTTCCTCACTGCTGGCATGCCTCAGTGGTTTTGGGGAAAGGAAGCATCTCACTACCCGTGCTGCCACTGTGCTGGCAGCAGGGTTCAGGCCTGCGGGAATGCAGAGCCTCTGTCATGGGTTTGGCCTGGGCCATTGGGCTGAGAAAGTTTCTGGGCCAGGGCCAGCATTTGGCCTCCTGATGTTTCTGGGGGTTGTGGTCTATCCAACAGGCCCTGGTCCCCCTTTGTGAGCCAGTTTTGGGGTTCCTGGTCCAGCATGGGCCAGGGCCCCCAGGGCCTTTACTTCTCTGGCACTGCTCTGCTCGGCTGCTGCTCTTTTGCTTCTCGATAAAAAAAAAAAAAAAAAAAAAAAAAAAAAAAAAAAAAAAAAAATTTTAAATTAAATAAAAAAGATTGAAAATAGCGGACAGCAGCTCTGAAGCACTGAAGCATTGAAGGGTCAGAAAAGGACGTAAGGACGTTCCAAAGTTGTTCAAATTGTTTGAAATTGTTTGAAATTGTTGTAGGACTGTCAGTGGGTTTTTGATAACTATTGATGGGATTCTTTTTGCAGCAAGTTTGTTTTCAGGACCAAAAAGGACTCTCAGATGTCCAAAAGAAACAACTTCAGCTGATGGACTGTTCCTGAAACTCAGCTGCATGGACTTGAATTCTCTTTGCATTGTTTTTTGCATTTTCTTAGATTATAGGATTGTTTTAGTGATTTGTTAGTATTGTATATTTTACAGGTGAAGAAATTTCCTGTTCGTTCCACATCAGCATTTTTTTTATTTTATACAATTTAGAAAGGTGAGATGTCGCAGACATTTTTTCACAGAAATCCTTTCTTTCAGATTTCTGCATTTTCTGGGAGGCCAGAGGCCCCAGAAGATGAATGTAAACAGTTGTTATCAGCTGCTGTGGAATGTAACAGGGACACCTTGATTGGCTCATGTTTGTATGTTTATAATTGAGGGCCAATCACAAGAGCAAGCCAGGGGACCGAGTCCCTGGGCACAACTTTGTTTTGGATTCTTTCTTTTCTATTCTTAGCTTAGCAAGCATCTGCAACTTCTCTCTTTATTCTATTTAGTACAGTTATAATGCATTTTATATCATATATCAATAAATCCAGCCTTCTGATCAAGAAACAAGATTCACCGTCTCTCTCTCACCAGCAGCGACCCACTCAGGCGCAGTAACAGGTAGTGACCTTGCCCACTGGTGAAACAGGGCCCCCTCTTGCCTAAGTGTTCCCTGGGAAGGCAAAAGCCCTCCCTCCAAAATTCCCCCCTTCCTCCCTGTTCCCCCCTTTACACCCTGTGCATGATGTGCTCTGGTCTGGGGTATGCCCGGGGTCAGTTGGGGTCCCCTGTCCTGGCTGTGTCCCTGCCCAGCTCCTCCGCAGCCCCAGCCCCTCCCCAGCGTGGCTGGACGAGGGGCAGGACAGGCCTTGGCTGTGCTGCAGCTCAGCAAGAACAAAACCATCTCTGTGTGCTCAGCCCTGTGCTCAGCACCCGGCCCAGCAGTGTCTCAGTGCCAGGGGCTGTGCCCTCAGTCCCTGCCAGGGGTTTCCATGGCAACTGCCAGGCCAGGTGACCCAGGTGTCCCCCCAGTGCCGGTTGCCATGGAAACAGTGCCCAGCCCCGCCCCTTTCTGTCTGGCTGACCTGGCCTTTGGCCCTGGCAGTGCCATTGGCTGCTGGTTCCTGGTGCCTGAGCGGCCAGTGCGGCACAGGGCAGGTGGCCATGGCACAGCCCCCAGCAAGGGATCCCCTCTGGCTCTGGGCACTGACACCAGCCCTGAGCAAGGGGCCAGGGCAGCTTTCCATGGCCACCAACATCACAACGGCTCCAGGCATTGGTTGCCATGGCACCAAACCAAGGAACGGGTCACCGTGGGCATTGCCGTGGCACCAACATATGTCACTGAATTGTACCTGGAACAGCCCTGGCACCGCTTTGTCCTGAGGGCTGACATGGCAGATGAGGGCAGCAACAGCTGGTGCTCTGCAAGGGCCCTGGGGCAGACGGGAAGGAGCAGCAGAGCAGGGGCTGATCCATCCCCAGTGCACTGCACAGCCCAGGGCAGCGTCCCAGAGCATCCTGATGGAGCTGCCAACAACATCCCCCCTCTGCAGCCCTGGCCTCTCCCCCAGCTCACACAGGTGCCCCATCCTTGTAGGCACAGACACGGCAGCACTGGCTCCGCAGCCCCTGTTTGCATTGCACACAGCAGGTGGGAGCACCCCCATGCTGTTGCTGTGGGGACATGAACCTGAGGGGGAGCACAAATGCCATCAGCCCCTGGGGCCAGCAGGGGCTGGGGGACACCAGGGAAACCACTCAGCTTTGTCCTGGCCTCTGCAGTCAGCCAGAAAGTTTGTTCCCATCAGCTGGGAGTTTCCTGTCCCACTGCAGATGCTGTTGGTCAGAGCCAGGGATGCCTGGCAGCCACCCCCAAACTGCCCTGAGCATTTCCTTGGCTTCCCCTTTGCTTTCTTTACTCTTCCTCATACAAATGTCTTCCCATTGCCCACCCCTGTTCCCTCCCCTGCAAACAGCTCATCCATGCTTGCCCTTTCCTCTCTGGCCCCACTCCCCATTGCAGTTCCTGACTTGGCCCCATGGGTGTTGTTATTATATTTCTAGAGTCCCATACTGTTTCTAAAGTCCCATATTTCTCTAGTCCCATACCTCCTCTCCTCGGCGTTTTCCTATAGCTAAAGACCTACACAGCACAGACTCCTCCTTCTGCAGGTTTTTCCTTCTTAGTCAGGGCACCCACAAGGCTCTCCCTGACTGGCCAACCCACCCCCTTTTATCCCAGTTATCTTCACTAGCCACAGCTGCAGCCCAATGAAGGACATCACAGCTGCAGCCCATCGAGAACAACTGGGACTTACCTGGGCAAGGCCTATATACAGATATTCAAGTACAATACAGATATTTTACTAGGACTCAAAAGCCACCTATACTATACATGGGAACGTCCCTTGGGCAGCAGGATCATCCTGCAAGTGCTGCAGGAATTGTCTGCAGGCTCCTGCAGTGCCTGGTGCTGCTCCCTTGCAGAGGCACCCCAGGCCAGGGGGGCACATCTGGGCTGCTGTGTCTGGCTCTGGGGTTCCCTGTTCTGGGCAATGAGGAGGAGCTGCAGAGGCTCTGCAGGACTGACAGGATGGGCTTTGGGGCTGGCAGGAGAAGCTGAGGGACCTGGGCTGCTGGAGCTTCTGAAGAGGAGGCCCAGGGCTCATCCTGCAACTGCTCCAAGGGTGGTTTCAGAGAATCCCAGAATCAGCAAGGCTGGAACAGGCCATGGAGATCATCAAGTCCACCCTGTGCCCTGACACCACCTTGTCTCCCCTGAGCCTCCTCTTCTCCAGGGTAAACAACACCAGCTCCCTCAGCCACTCCTCACAGCACTTGTGCTCCAGACCCCTCCCCAGCCTTGTTGCCCTTCTCTGGACACGCTCCAGCCCCTCCATGTCCTTCCTAAATTGGGGGCACCAGAACTGCAAACAGCACTTGAGGTGCTGCCCAAGCATTGCTGAGCACAGGGGAAGAATCCCTGCCCTGCTCCTGCTGGCCACACCATTCCTGATCCAGGCCAGGAGCCATTGGCCTTCTTGCCCACCTGGGCACACTGCTGGCTCATGTCCAGCCTGCTGTCCATCACCCCTGCAGGTCCCTTTCTGCCTGGCTGCTGGGAAGCCACTCTGTCCCCAGCCTATAGAGCTGCAGGAGTTGTTGTGTCCAACATGCAGGACCCGGCACTTGGACTTGTTCAACCTCACATTGTTGGGTTTGGGTCCTGGATCCAGCCTGTCCGGGTCCCTGTGCAGAGCCCCCCTGCCCTCCAGCAGATCCACACTCACACCCACCTTGGTGTCATCTGCAAATTTGCTGATGCTGGACTCAGTCCCCTCATGCAGATCATCAATGCAGACATTGAAATCCATGCTGGCTGGCTCTGACCCCTCGGCCATCCTGTGGGTGCTCTGTGATGGCACTCAAGGTGATCTGTTCCAACACCTTGCCGGGCACCTAGGTCAGGCTGACAGGCCTGGAGTTGCCCAGATCCTCCTTCCAGCCCTTCTTGGGGATGGGCTCACATTGGCACCTCCAGTCCTCTGGGACCTCCCTGCTGAGCCCGGACTGATGGTAAATGATGGAGAGCAGATTGGGGAGCTCATCCACCATCTCCCTCATCCCCCTAGGAAGGATCCCATCTGGTCCTAGAGACACCTGTGAGCATCTGAGTGGCTCAGCAGGTCTCCAGCTGCTTCCTCCTGGATTCCAGGGGGGCTGTTCTGCTCTCTGTCCCCATCTACCAGGCCAGGAGAACACTTGTTCTGGTTGGAAACTGTCTTATTTTTTAAATTACTCTTACTTTTGAAAGCAAAGAAAGGTTAAGTACCTCAGTCTTTTCCTCATCTTTGGTAACCATATCCCCCACAATAAGAAATGGAGGTTGTCCTCAACCCTTCTTTTGCCATGAATGCATTTATAAGATATATTTTGTTATCCTTCAAAGAAGTGGCCTGATTAAGTCCTAATTAATCTTTCACCTCTCTAATTTTCTTTCTAAATGACCTAGCGATATTCTTAAAAATTTCCTGAGTTTCCTGCCTGTCCTGTGTTGGCTACATGATGATTGTATCATGTAATTCGTATAATGTAATTTGCTCCCTGCCCAGCCAGGCCCGTCCTTTCTCATGCTAACTCAGTTTTGGGCACAGAGGTAAAGGCTGTTGCTGCTCCTTTGAAATTTCTCTCTTGAAGGGTGTCCATCCTTCCTGGAATCCTTTGTTTTTAAGGGCTGTTTCCCTTTAAAAAATCAGTACCTGATTCAGTACTCTCCAAATCTGCATCCTGAATAGGCTGAAGTCTGCTCTTAAAAATCCAATGCAGAAGATTTGATGATGCCCCTCCTTTCACAGAATATATAAAACCTCAATAATTTCATGGTCATTGTGCCCCAAACAGCCTCTGACCACCACATCTCCCACCAGCCCTTCTCTGTTTGTGACCAGCAGGAGACAGAGCTTTCCTTGGCAGTGGGAATTGCAGGAAACCTCCCCAAAGTGAAGCTTGGAGAGTTCAGGCTGGATCTGAGGAGAAAGCAAAGTCCCTCGCAGGGCAGAATGTTGGTGCTGGAGGTGTGGCAGCGTGAGGCTGGGCCATGGCCGGGCTCTGTGTGCCAGGAGCCGGCAGCGCTGGGTGCAGGGAGCCCAGGGAGGGCACAGCAACGCTGGGTGAGAAATGCTGGGGCACAGCGAGATGGGCGAGTGCAGCCAGCCAGGGCAGAGGAGCAGCACGCCCAGGGGGCGCAGCCTGCAGGACAGATGGCCAAGGGCTGGGCAGGGCTGGCAGGGCCACAGGCACCCAGGCCTTTGTGCCCTGGCCTCGGGCAGCGCCTCTGGAGGCCCCACAGGAGGAACTTTCCTGGCAGGGGCTGCACTTTGCTTCTCCCTCGGCCTCCCTGGGGAGGCTGGCAGGGGCTGCAGGTTTATGACATTTGTCCTTGCTGCCCCTCACATCCCCCTGGCCCACAAACAGCCCCAAGGCAGCTGTGAGGGACAGGCCCTGCTGGCCCAGGCTGGGCTCAGGGCTTGGCCTTTCTGCTTCCCCCAGCCAGCCCAGGCCTTGCTCAGCATTGCAGTTCCCTGCTCAGAGCCTTTGGCTCCCTGCAATCCTTGCCTCAAGGATCTGCTCTCACCAGGCCCTGGGCCGCCTTTGGCACTCCCTGCCCTCAATGGGGCCCAGTGCTGCTCCAAGGGACTTGGAGTTTTGCTGCTGACTCCTTGAGCAGCTTCTTCATCCTTCTCTGAGCGCCTGAGGCTCCTGGACCCAGCCCCAAATCCAGTGTGGGGCTGATTAAAATACAGAAAGCCCTCAGGAGCTCTTTGTCACCCTTCCATTGTCTTTGAGTCTCCAGGGCTTGTGCAGTGACTGGAGTCAGTTTGGAGTTGTCTTCAGGAGGGAGATTCCAGAGTGCACATCATGATTTTTGGTTTTTATTCACGAGTATTTTTTTGTTTTCCAGTTATGAGAAGAGGGGATAGAAGCATTCCCCCAAGAGATCTTTATGCTGAATGACTCCTTAGGAGGTCTGGGCACAGAGAAGAATGAGCCCATTGCAGGCGGAGCCTCTTTGGACAAACTGCTCTTCACCCCCAGCCTCACCATGTCTGACATCACCCATCTGGGACTGACATTCCAAAACATATAAAAATTTAAGCAGTTTTCCTTAAAAATATAAATTATTAATAAAAAAATAATAAACATATTATTCTAATTAATATAATATCCTGCACTTTTTAATAATTTTTTAAATCTATACATTTTTAGCAACCAAGTAAATAATTTATCTCTCTGATTGTCTGACCTGGATCTTTTCCCTTTCCTGACACCATCAGGTCATCAACATACTGCAGGATCTGCACTTCATCTTCAGGGACAAATTGTTCCAACAAATTCTCTAAAGCTTGTTCAAAGAGGTTGGGGGAATCCGTGAACCCTTGTGGCAATCAGGTCCACCTTAGCTGTTGTCTCCTTTTTGTACTCGGGTCCTCCCATTCAAAGGCAAAACAATCTCTACATTCCCTTGCTAGAGGATACGCCCAGAAAGCGTCCTTCAAATCTATAACACTATAAATCTATAATCAGGTCAGACAAACTAGTATTAAGCTTTTGAATTTTCTAGGGGAGAAAGGATTAAAAGTTTCCCAAGAAAAACTACAATTTGTGGAATCAAAAGTAACATACCTGGGGCACATAATAGGAGGGGAGTATAAGAAGTTAAGCCATGACAGAATTTCAGACATTTTAGCTCTCCCGGCCCCAAAAACAAAAAGAGATGTGAAAAAACTCCTGGGCCTGTTTGGATATTGCAAGTTATGGTTAGATCAATACACACAGAGTGTAAAATTTTTATACAATATATTAGTAGCTCCAGATCCCCTGATTTGGACAGCTGAAGATGACCGACAGTTGGAGAACCTAAAAGGCAAATTGCCTTCTGCCCCGGTCCTAAGCTTACCAGACCTCAGGAAGGGCTTTGACCTGTTTGCGAGTGCGGAAGGGGGTATAGCCTATGGTGTACTAACTCAAGAGTGGGGAGGTTGCAGAAAACCCATGGCTTACATCTCCAAATTGTTAGATCCAGTGGCTAGAGGCTGGCCAGTGTGTACACAAGCAGTAGCAGCAACTGCAATCCTGATAGAGGAGACTCAAAAATGGACCTTACAAGGAAAAGTTGAAGTACATACTCCTCATGACCTTAAGGCGGTACCGAGACAGAAGGCTCAGCAGTGGCTAACTGATGCCAGAATATTAAAGTATGAGATAATACTAATGAACACAGAGGACTTAGAATTTATGACTTCCAATGCCCTCAATCCAGCACAATTCCTAATGGGAGAGCCTATAGAGAATTTAGAACATGATTGCCTTGAATTGGTTAACCTCCAAACAAAAGTAAGAGAAGATTTAGAAGATCAGCCTCTAGCAACTGGAAGAATCTTATTCATAGATGGCTCTTTGAGGGTAGTAGATGGAAAAAGGGCTTCAAGTTATGCTATTACAGATGGAGAAACATTGCAAATTGATGAAAAAGGGAAACTACCCCCAAACTGGTCAGCTCAAAGCTGTGAAATATATGCCCTGAAGAGGGGACTGGACTTACTGGAGGGGGACCGGGGAACCATTTATACACACTCCCAATATGCATATGGGATAGTTCACACAGTTGGGAAATATGGGAGGAATGTGGATATTTAAGTTCAAAAGGAAAAAGCTTAGCCCATGAGAGCTTAGAGCAGTGTTAGAAGCTCTACAGAAACCTACAGAAATAGCAGTGGTCCATATAAAGGGGCATCAAAGAGGAGACAGTGTTGAAGTTAGAGGAAACCAACTGGCTGATCAGATAGCAAAAGAAGCAGCTTTAGAACCAGGGGATCCAGTAAAAAATGTTAAAGCAGGAACAACACCTGAAGAAGGAGAAAGAAGAGAAGAACCTGTATTTAGTGAAAAAGAATTGGAGGCTATAAAATATTTAAAGTTACTCCAAGGGCAACGAGGGGAATGGTTAACGTCAGATGGACGGGTGTTTTTGAATAAAGCACTGGCTCGGACAGTGCTAACAGAATTAGATAAATTAACTAATTGGGGAGTTCAAGGACTATGTGATCATTTCTTAAGAAATAACCTATGCATAGGTGTATATGGCCTAGCCAAAGCAATTACAAGAGGGTGTGTCATTTGTCAAAAAGGGAACCAGAAAGTCATGAGAAAAGTAGCACCTGGAGGGAGAGAATTAGCTTTAAGACTTTTCCAAAGCATACAGATAGATTTCACAGAGATGGCCCCAGTGCAAGGATACAAATATTTACTGGTTATAGTAGATCATCTCACCCATTGGGTAGAAGCCTTCCCAACCAGAAGGGAAACAACTCAAGTTGTAGCAAAAGTAATCCTAGACAACATTATCCCCAGATATGGAATGGTGAACACAATAGACTCAGACCAAGGTCCACATTTTGTGTCCCAAACATTGCAAAATATAATTGGAGCTTTAGGAATAAAATGGAAATTACAAACTCCGTGGCACCCCCAGAGTTCTGGGAGGGTGGAGCGGATGAACAAAACTCTCAAAAATGTATTATTTAAATTGATTGAAGAAATAAAAATGAATTGGCGAAAGTGTTTGCCCCTAGCGCTTTTGCGCATCAGAACAAGACCTCGGTCTGACATAAGAATTTCACCTTATGAAATGATGTTTGGACTGCCATTCTTGTTAACACCCCATAGCACAGGAGACTATCTGGAAGGGGAAGAGGCTACCAGAAAGTATTTAGAGATAATTGGAAGAACTCTGGAAGGACTTAGAAAAAGAGGATACCTCCCCCAAACTTCCCCTCTTGACACGAAAGTTGAAGACATAACTTAGCCCAGGAGACTGGGTTTTGATAAAATCATGGAATACAGGACCATTAATGCCTAAATTTGAAGGCCCCTTTCAGGTACTCCTCATCACTAATTCGGCTGTGCGGACCAGACAAAAAGGTTGGACTCACATTACAAGAATAAAAGGGCCAGTCTCATCCCCAGGTATAGGACCAGATCTGACATCAGCTTCTCTCTCTGGCATTGGACCAGATTCTGCATCACTCTCATCTCCGGGCACTGGACAGGATTCAACCACATCACAAGTTAATTCATCCGAGTATACTGCGATAAAAAGACCAAAAGATTTAAAGTTGACTCTCAGAAGGAGGAGTCAAAAAGACTGAACTGTATAGGAAAATAATTGGTATTAGAGCCCTAACATAGCTTAAAATGTTTCTAGACAGTTCTGTGTGTAAAATAAGTTTGTAAAAAGTTTAAGACTGTAAATAAGTAATTCTAGTTAAGTTCCCCAATTTGGCTCTAAAGACTCCAGGTTAATCCCCTACAGAGCACTCCACTAAGAGAAACCAAAATTGGTAGAGAAAAGACCAAGAGAAGTTTAACCAGAGAAGCGGGTAGAAGAGACTCTAAAGAGCTTGGAAGCTTCTTCTCAGTAAAATTCCCCAAGAGGCAAGGCCGGGTGGGCAGGCTCTGCAAGATGACCCATACAGGACTCTTGGGAAGGGTAGTAATGATGACTCTGATTGCTGGTGGTGCTCTGGGGAGCCCAGGAGAGCCGGGCAGTGAGTGCTACCAACCCCTCTATGAGGAGGAAGAAGTGAGCTCCTTGTCTGGAGTCCTCATCAATTCTAACCCTACTTGCGTTAACCTCTCCCAATTGGTCCTTTATCAGAAAAATAAGAAAATGCATTAGATGGCCCAGAATACTGCCACTTTTAGGCAGCCACTCCTGGGAGAGTGCCCTATAGGAGAAGCCTGGTTGTGCTTTGAATGGGATGCTGCTGAAACAAGCTCAGTAGATCTAGTAAAAAGAAAAGAAATTGTAAAAACAGTAAGAAAGATGGTTTGTAACAAGTATTTAGCAGTAAAATATTCAGCTACCCAGGGGATCCCAAGAGATCCAAACAAATTAGAGTCTGTTGAAAAAAAGAAAGAACAAGTATACCCACTATGAAGTATATGAATGTTATGAGTGTACTGAAAAAGAGATAAACTCGTTTGGAAAATGAAAGAACTGTGTAAATATTGGAAATGCCCAACAGAAACTGATGACACATTTCGGGAGAGCTCTAAACACCTGGTTTTGATCTCTAGTACTACAGCATACACTAAATTGTCAGAAGACTGGCCTGGCAGCTGCACAGCTAGAATAATAAAACCAGCTTTCTTCTTATTACCCAAAGAAACTGGATCAAGTTTAGGAGTGCCTATATGCAATGATTTAGGAGAAACCAAACAGAAGAAGCAAAGTGCAATAGAAATAGAGAAAGTCCAAAATTGTAAAGCCAAGTTCAGACCCCAATATCTATGTTAAATAGAATCATCAGGCTCCAGGGAGTATTAAAGATGAAGGATGCAATTATTAGAAACATTTCAAATGAAATAAAAAAAAAATTAGCGTGTGTAAATAACCAAGAACAAACTCTTGCACTTGATTCCAGTTGGTGAGATAACCTATGGATTTTCAATAAGGATGTATGGGAAAAAGTAGTTTTTCTCACTCTGTGTATACATGGAGGATTGCTCTTTTTACTGTGCTTGTTTTCCTGTCCTGGAGTGACGTTATGATGCTTGTATCCCCATTCATCTGTTCTGTGCCTTTAAGACCGACTCTGAAGAGTGGAAGTTTTGTTTGGGTTTCTCTTATCAGGGACACAGAGACGAGCAGTACTTGGGGCTGTTATTCACTTCTTGCTTTCAGCTTGCTGCTTTGCTTGCTTGCTTTTCTGCTCTTGCTTCTGCTCTCGCTTTTGCTTCTGCTTATTAGCTAGTTCTAGCTAAACAGTTCAAATTCCTTCCCGGACTGTTTCTCCTCTCCTGTTCCTGTGACCATCTCGAACCTGCTCCGGACTGGGACCTGGGAACACCGAAGGTTTGGCTGCAGCAGCTGCCCCAGTGCCGGAGGGACTGAGAACAGAGCAACCACCCCCGAAAGAGACTTTCTGATTTTGTCATCTTTCTCAGAGCAGTGTCATCTGGTATTGTTCATTTTGTGTGCTGGGGGGGTGCTGGGCCAGTCAAATAAACAGGTTCTTTCCACCTCTCTCCGAGGAATTTTTTCCCGAACCGGTTGGGGGGAGGGGCCGTGTGGGTTTTGCTTTCTGGAGGATCCTTTGCAGATTTTTTAACAAATTTGCCCTAAACCAGGACAATTAAAATAGTAGCATTGGCCATGCAGACCAACCTAAAGAAACCAAGAAAGGTAACGAAGTTAAGTAACCACGATTACCAGAGTGCGCAAGAAATTTATAATCAATACCAAAAATTAAAGAAATATGAAGCTCATGGGTCAGAAATTGCAAGTTGATGCAAGCTTAAATTTAAGCTCGATCAAAGAAGAAGAGGGGGGACTGTTATAAACAAAATTCTGCCAATTTTTCTGTAAAAAAAAGTTACAAAAACTAGTCAGACCACTGTTGCTGTGCTGCTAAAGTTTGTTCATATCATAACTTGTTTGTTATGATAATTACAAGTCGTTATCATTAATGGTTCTTTTTTGTATCAGTAAAGGCCCCTGCTGGAGCTAAATTAATGGCTCTTCTCCTGAGAAGGGTGGGGACTTCCCCAAACGGTGAAGAGAAGGGACTGAGACTTGGGAGGGGGTGCATGCAAACTAACTTCAGGACCAGCATGCCATGAGAAGCTACTACTCCAAACTTACTGAAAAGACCCCCAAAACAATGAGCTAACATAAAGTTAGGAAATTAGAGTGATGTGTGAATGTGAGGAGCAGAGTGCTGAGCCTGCAGAGATACTGGAGACCTTTGTAGCCCCTCACCCTGAGCACAAAAGTCATCCTGAAACCAGGACCTGGAGGGGGCGAGGCTGCGAAGATTAACATTTGGCTCCTACGAGGACTGGACCCCCAGCTCTGCTCCTAGTGGATAAAGCTGTGCATATCCTTCTCCTCCTCATCACGCTGGGACAGCCGACGGAGACTGCAGACCCGTCGAGCTGCCCAATTATGAGCTGATCACTTTAATTAAAGGCATTAAAAGGAGAAAAAGTCTCCTGCCATGTTTATTTCATCAGGGAGATAAGACTTCTGTTCCCAGAGATGAAGATGATTTCAGAAATAGATGAAGAGAACCTTTGCTCTTAAACAAGAGAACGTTTGCTCTTAAACAGCTCATCTTTAATATCCCATAAGTTGACATGGCCCATAAACACAGCTGTGGAAAAAGTGGTGATAAAATTGGAGGGACTTGACAATTTCAGATTTTTTAGGCGACTGCTATTTGTGGAATTGAGAGCCACGAGAGAACGGTTTTCTTGTGGAGAAGTCTCCATAGCACAATAGAGAGACTCCTCTCCTTAAGTGAACTGAACAAAACTATTCCAGAGGTGCTAAACTGACTGAAAATTTTACGTTTTGTCTCCTTACATTTTCAGTAAGGAAGAAAAGTTTTTAAGGAGAAGAAGAGTGTTCTGAAAGTTTTGTTCTGATTCTTATTCCTCTTTCTTTTAGTTACCATTGATAAACTTTTCTTATAGCCTTTTATTACTTAATCTTTTAGTTACTATTGTAATTTTTCTTTATACCATTTTAAAGTTTTGAGCCTACTTTGCCTTCCTCCTAATCCTATCTCACAGCAGGAAATGAATAAGTATATTCCAGTGAGTGCACTGGTAATTAGCCAACACTGAACCCATCACAGTAATTAAAGCATTTGCCAAGAAATCTCAAAATGGCAAACCAAAACCACTACAGAAACCTTCCTGATGAACGGCACAAGAATAGAGGGAAATCGAAGGAGAGCCATGGTTTGTCAGGACTTGCCTGATTCTAATGAGCTCCGTGGTGCATTTGGAGCTGAGCCCTTGAACCTCAGGGCTTGAGAGGAGATTGCACAAACCTTGCCAGGAGTCAGAGTCAGAGGAAGCACCCAAACAGTCTCAAAGCATGAATGGCCCCCACTGAGGTCCATCCCCAACACAGACTCCTCATGGACTCCTTGGAGGAGAGAATTGGAGGCCAGAATGGCACAAAAACCTCTCAGAGAATCAGTGTGGAAAAGAAAATCAAAAGTACCTTAAAAACCTTGAGTATCTCAAGGTATTAATAAGCTCCACTGAGTGTCAGTACAAAACTCTCAAGGGACTCATTAAACCAGATAATTGGGGCCATGATTGCACAAATTTGTCATAGAGTTTGTATGAAATGGGGAAACACCAAGTACCTTAAAGTAACCAAAGTACCTTGAAGCATTAATAACCCCATGGACTCTCATTAATGATAAGGCCTCTACAGGGACTAATTAAAGTAGATAATTGGAGGCTGTGACTGCACAATCCTTCTCATAGTCTGTATCAAAAGTAAAACACCAAGTAGCTTAAAAAACTGAAGTACCTTGAAGCATTAATGAGCCCCACTGTCCGTTGTTACTGACAAAGCCTCTCCAGGGACTAATTAAAGTACATAATTGGAGGCTATGATTGCACATCAGTGTCGCTTTTCCAGTCTCCTCAGGGTTGCTCTGACGTTGCCATCTGATCCTGCAGAGCCAGAGCATCCGCTGGGCAGTGCTAGAGCTGAGAGGGGTCTGCAGGGCAGAGCTGAGCCCCCAGGGCTGGGCTGGGCTGGGCTCTGGCAGCACTGGCAGGGCCCAGCCCTGGGCACAGAGAAGCAACTGCTGGCAGGGACAGCTCCAGGCAGCAGAGCCCTGGGCAGGAGGGGAAAGTGCCCCAAGGCTGTGCAGGGATATTTCAAGTCCTCTCCAAACCCAACTATTCCATGGTTACTTTTTGTTACAGATCCCCATGCCAAGACACAGCAAATGTCCAACAGCAGCTCCATCAGGCACTTCCTCCTGCTGGCATTGACAGACATGCGGCAGCTGCAGCTCCTGCACTTCTGCCTCTTGCTGGGCATCTCCCTGGCTGCCCTCCTGGGCAACGGCCTCATCATCAGCGCCGTAGCCTGCGGCCACCACCTGCCCACGCCCATGTTCTTCTTCCTGCTCAACCTGGCCCTCAGTGACCTGGGCTGCATCTGTACCACTGTCCCCAAAGCCATGCACAATTTCCTCTGGGACACCAGGAACATCTCCTACACAGGATGTGCTGCACAGCTCTTTTTCTTTTTGTTCTTCATCTCAGGAGAGCTTTCCCTCCTGACCATCATGTGCTATGACTGCTCCGTGTCCATCTGCAAACCTCTGCACTACGGGACCCTCCTGGGCAGCAGAGCTTGTGCCCACATGGCAGCAGCTGCCTGGGCCAGTGCCTTTCTCACTGCTGCATACAGCCAATACATTTTCCCTGCCCCTGTGCCATGGCAATGCCCTGGGTGTGAGAGTCTGTCAGAATTTTCCCTCATCTGCCTCAGGATCGTCCTTGGGAGACCACTGAAGAGAAGACCCCTCCCGTCTATATCTGGCTCTGAAGGAGAAAAGTCACACGCCACGGGCCCTGAGACCTGAAACCTCAGTGTTGAGCTATTGTTTTCACAGGACTGTTTGCTGTATGCTAGAGAAGGGGGCACCATGCCCCGTTTGCAACAATAGCGGCTCTGGAAGCTGTCCCATCTCTCGGCCTGACTGGACTTCTCCTGAGTTTCAGGTGGTCTCCTACCGAAGACCCTCACCTGTTTTACAACCACCGTGACAGACAGATGGAGATGTGAGAAGCTTCTCCACCAAGGACTGAGACATGAAGCTCCTGAAAGGCCCCTCTGCTCCTTCCAAGGACTGGGACTGAAACCCCCAGCCCGGGGGAGGTGTGTGGGGCAGGCAAGCTGACCGAAGCGAGATGTTTGCCTGCAGATTGTGATCACTGAACCAAGAAAACAATGGCTCTCGCTTACTGCTGAGAACATAGACTACCTGTTACATCTATCAAGCTCATTTACTGCTGAGAACATGGACTACCTGTTACATCTGTTCCCTATTGTATCTGTTTCTCCCCCCCTCACAATTTTCAGTAATAAAAACCTCTGAGTTAGCTAGAGCCTTTGAGATCTCCCCAGCGTAGCAGGCGGACCCTCGACTGAACTGGACCAAAGGACTTCGTCTTTGCGTTGGTAGCTATATCCCCTCTCCCTCCCGCTCTCCCTCTCTCTCTTTCTCTATCTTTTTCTCTCCCTTAATCCCTCTATTGCATTTTTGCTGTGACTATTTCAATAAAATTGCATTTGATTTGATTATCACTGCAAACCCCCTTCTACCGTGTTGGTGTTTTGCACTCTGAGATCATTCCTACGAACCATCAGGTCATCTGTCCACTAGGACGGACCCTGACAGGCCAAAGGCTTTTCCCTCAGGAGGTTGGACTGTCCCTCTCTCTGTGGACTCAATTTCCATTTTGTGGGATGGGAGAAGCCGGCTCTACCTTGGAAAGGTCTGGAATGGTCTCTACACTGCAGTGGGAGCTGCTGGCTCGGTGCATTCCTGGTGTTCTGCTCACCAAAGGCGCTGCTGGGAATTCACCCCAGGAACAGGCAGTGGGAATTTCCTTGTCCAGAAGCTCTGAGGGGTCTTTAACCTTAGAAAATTTAGGAAATGGATTGGAAGTGGAAGCTAAAATCCCTTTGATCCACAGCTGATTCCTCTTCCCATTCTTTTCTTTCCGCTTTTCCCCTTTCCCCCTCCTTTTCCCTCCCCTCTCCTTCTCTTCCCTCTGGAATTTTTCAGATCCTTCATGCACCCCATCCATTCCCAGGGGCCTCCATCTCCAGGATTCTTCTTGCCCAGCTCCTCACAGTGAATTTCCCTGACAGACCCTAAGTCAGGGAATTTTCCCAAATCCTGGTGGAAAATGACTCAATCCCTGTCAGAACAGGAACCCCAGAAATTTTTCCGTGTCATGGGGCCCTTGCTCATCCGTGTTGGCCTGATGGGAATTCTGCTTCATTCTCACGCTTTGCCAGCAGCTCTGCTCTTCCCAATGGAAGATTCCCAGATCCCAGGATCTCCCAGCCTTTGCCAGCAGCTCCGTTTTTCCCAATAGAAGAATTCCAGATCCCGCCCCAGCTAGTGGATGAGATGTTTTCCACACTGCCTCCATTATATCCAGGGAATATTGCGCTGGGCTGAGGAGCTTCTTCCCAGCTCCCTGGAAAAGGGGTGGGAGAGGAATTCCATGAGCTTCCACCCACTGAATCCAAAGCTTTTCACATGGTAATTTCCCATAGAATGAAGGAAAAAGAGGCTATTCCATCCTGTATTGGGAAATGCCAGAACCTCCTGCTCTGGGTAGAGCCCCTTCCACATTCTCAAAAAAAGGGATTTATCAGAGGAAGTTGCTCCTGAATGCTGCTGGGAATGGCTCTCCTCAATTTCCCATCCATCTCTAAAGCTGCCAGAATCAAAGGCAAGGGGGCAGGGAGGACCCTCAGGTGCTGGCTGCCACCTGGGGCTGGGCAGAGCAGGGCTGGGCAATGGCCATCCCTGTGCAGTGGGGCTGGGCCATGACTGGGCCCCACACATGGATGGCCACCCCAACAACATCAGCCACTCCACAATGCACATCACTGTCCCAACAACATCACAATATTTAATCAACAATATAATCAATAATGTTATATCAATTTGTAAAATATCCAGCGAAAGTC
Source organism: Melozone crissalis (assembly GCF_028551555.1). Lineage (NCBI taxonomy): Eukaryota > Metazoa > Chordata > Aves > Passeriformes > Passerellidae > Melozone > Melozone crissalis. The sequence continues at coordinate 1,356,906 of NW_026535957.1, forward strand.
AACTTCCATTAACTTATTTCTCACAATACATACCAGTGAAGAACTGTTATTCCTGTTCCCACATCTTTGCCTAAAAGCCCCATAATTTCAAAGTTACAATAGTTCAGAGAGAAGGGGGTCATATTTTCCATTCCGAGGGAGGTTCCCACCTTGTTCAGCTTCCTTGACAGAGCTGAACAAAGAAACACCATTTCTGCCAGGTTAACCAAAGAGCTGCATTTTTGTCCCAGGAGCAAAGAACCAGGTCCTGTGCCCCCTTGGAACTGGGACGGGCACCAGTAAGCCACCTTAGCGGGAGCACTGGGAGGGGGATTGCAGAGCCACTAAGCACATGGGGGTTAAGAGGAACAAATCTGGTTTTGATTTACGTCTCAACATATGCTACACATGAGGTGGAAAATGACTCTGTGGATTGTACATGTGCTGGGAACCCTGTCCCTGGCTAGGCTTCACATAACAGAGAATCAGGGGAGAGAAAGCTTCAGTGATTGGGCTGTGAGTGACCCCCACTGGCTGGTGGGACAGATGGCCAGGAAAAATATGTGGGGAAAAATGCCTGGGAAAATCGGGCTCTGGAAGGACCCTTTGCAAATAAAAGCAGCAGACTGTGACACAACAGGAGCGTTTTGCTTTGGGTTTCTTGAAGGGATCAGGGGCTCGCTCAGAGGGTCAGCTTCACCCTCCTTCCCTGTGCGATTCACATTCTCTGAACCTGGGAGAAGTATTGAGAGAAGCAAAGAATGATCCAAACAATTCTTATCTCATTTACTGCTCCTGTGTTCTTTGCAAGTAGAATGAATTGTGGAAGATTGTTTACCTGAAGGGAATTAATAATTGGATTCTGGTGTGAGTGTTTTGATTCACTGACCAGTTGAATCCAGGTGTGTGTCTGTGTGGGTACTGTCGGCTGAAAGTCATGAGACTGTGCAGTGGAGTGCAGTTGAGTGCTTGTCAGATTCCGTTTAAATGTAATGTAATATCATATAGAATAATTTAGTATACTAATTATTAGCCTTCTGATAAGATGGAGTCAGATGCATCATTCCTCCTAGTCGTCAGGCAAAAATATCACTGGTACTCCCCCCGCCTCAACTTTTCCTCCCGGTGGTCCTTCTTCCCTGCCTGCATCCATTCTTCCCTGCTTTGCTGCTTCCCCGAGGCAGCTCATTCCTGTTCGTCCTGGATGTTCCTTCATTGCTCCCCAATGGAGCAGATGCTGCCTGCACCCACCCACCGCCTCTGCCGCATTTCCCGTGCTGCCCACAGCACCGAGCCTGCTGCACCTGCCCACTGCAGCCCCAGCCCACAGCAGCCAGCCCAGAGCCACCAGTGCCGCAGCACCAGCCCGCAGCCAGCCCGCAGCAGCCAGCCTGCAGCCATCGCTCGCCCATGCCAGAGACACGCAGGTGCCCTCCTTGGAAATCACGCCCAGCCACTCACAAAAGCCATGTGGGCTCGCCCTGGCTTGCAGCACACACACTCCATCTGCTTAGCTGATGCCCACAGAGCGCCCGGGCTCCTTGCGGTAACGCTGTCCCTGTCTTCTGTTTCTGTCTCTATCCTTTTCCCGTTCTACTCCCTTCTCTTCCCCTTCGGTACAAACGCTTATCCTCCTTTATCAAGAAACTGTTCTCAGATATAATATTGCCACTTTTGTGCTTCATTTTCATCTGAGAAACCTTTCAGCAAAATCTTCCCCGACTCCCCCTTTTACAGCGGGATGGGACAGGGGTAGTGGGAGGGGGAATGGGGAAGCCCTGGGTGTACTGCAAGCACTGTGGGGAGAGAATGGGGCAGTCCCTGAGGGTACTTGGGCACTTGGATGGGGCTGGGGAGCCCCTGCAGGTAGCAGCAAAGGGATGGGGGAGCCCTTGGGGGTACTGGGAGAGGAAATGGGGAGCACAGGGTGCCCTGTGTAGCCTCCCCCTGACTCATGACCACCTCCCTTGGAAGGATGGGCAACCACAGGAGGCATGGAGGGAGCACCCCCAGTGTCACCCAGTTCCTCCCACTTCCCAGAGCATCACAACTTTTGGTGTAGATTTTCATAGATGTCACTGGGTTCCCACGGTTGCCTGTGCAGCTCCATGTACGTTGCCTGAGGATCCTCCACTGGGAGTGCCAGGGGGTCTAGGGGGGGCCTGTGGGAATAAGGGGGTGTGTGGAAGGGGATGGGAGGTGCTGGGAGTTTGGGTAAAAGGTGTATCATGGCTGGAGGCTGCACTCACCTTTCCTGGTGCTTCCTGGCATCTGCAAAGGAAAACTGGAGGGGTGAGTTTGGAGACCCAGGGGCTCCCATCCACCCTTGGGAATGCTGAACCACCACCAGACACACAATTCCTCCCAGGGTCCCCCAGTATCCCTGATGCACCCCCAGTATCCCTGACCCACGCCACTTGCACCAACACCCTGAGCTCCCAGAACCCCGTGCCTGGCAGGGAGGGGGACCCCTGATAGAACCCCCAACATTCCTGCAGGACCCTCCAACAGCTCCCAGAGCTCTGAGCCATGGTCACTGGGGGCTCAGCCCCTCCCAAGTCAGGGGCTGTGTGTGCAGCCCTATGGCCCCCTTCTCTGGGGGCCTTCCCACTGATCTCCAGGACCCCTGTTCCCCTATTGTCACCTACCCAGGCAGTGCGAGTGGTACCAAGCCACAATGACACCCATAAGCAGGAGCAGGAACAAAAAGGCCCCACTCACCCCTGCGGCCGCTGCAAGTAACAGAGGGAGACACATCAGGCTCACCCATCACCCCAGGGGTCCTGCACTCCCTGGTGACACTGTGTGACCCCACCTGTGTCCCTGTGTGTCCCTGTGTCCCGTGGTGTCAGCTCCAGGACACCGGGTGTGATGGTGGCATTGTCCACAGGCACTGCGGGGACACAGACAGGGCTGAGGCCACAGCGAGGGGCTGCCAGCCAGTGTGAGGGGATAGGGAGGGGGGGGATGGGTGTGGTGGGGGATGTCAGGAATGGGGTCACACCACAGAGGGGAGAGGGGACACTGGGCAGAGGGACCCAACAATGTGTCTGGGGGACATGGAGGTGCCCAACCAGAGCGCTCAAGGAGGCTGTGGGGGCTCCCAGTGCCCATCCCCGCTTTCACTGCGCACTGTGACGTGGAGCCGGGCGCTGCTCTTCAGCACGGCCCCCCCCTCAGAGCGCACCTGGCAGCTGTAATTCCAAGAGTGGGAGACCCCCACGGTGGGCACCAGCAGATGTGGGGACCCCTGTGGGCCCCCCATCACCTGCCCGTCCCAATAGAACATGTGCAGGAGGGGGGCTCGGGGCCACAGGGGGCTGGGGGTGCTGAGGCACCTGAGAGTCAGGGGGGACCACAGAGTGGGTTTGGGGGAATCCTCCAGCACTTGCACAGGGAAGAGCTCAGGGAAGGAGAGGGGAGGTGAGGACTGTCACTCTGAGTCTGCTGGGAGGTATTTTTGGGGGTATGAGGAGATTGGAGTTCCAGCCATGGGGGTGCTCACCATGCACTGTCACTGTCACTGGTGCTGACCGTGATGGCCAGGACCTCAGAAAGCCCTCGCAGAGGTAGTGGCCGCTGTGGTGCCGCTGCAGGGGTTGCAGGGACAGCTCGGTCCCTCTGAGGGACTCTGTCAGGTCCTTCTCGTCCTGGTAAAATCGCATCCTGGGTACTGGGCTGTTCCACCGGCCCCGGCAGTGCAGTGTCACTGTGTCCCCCTCCAGCAGTGCCCATGCTGGCATCTGCAGCACCAGCTCGTCTGTAGGACAGGAGACTACCATCTCACTGAGGGGCTTGAGAGAGGTCCTAGGTGGGTCCCCACGGCACCGAGGACATCTGGGTGCACTGAGGTGCACTGGGGTGCAATGGGATTTCCCTGTGTGCAGGGCACAGGCTCTCGCCAAGCGGGGGATGTGAGGCCACCTACGAAATGGAGCCCACCCAGACCTATCGAGGGCCACCGTGATGAGTTAAGATTCCCCCTTACCATCTACGACTCTCACGGGGGGGCTGCGCCCACTGCCAGGCCTGTCACATGTGTAGGTGCCACTCTCGGTGACATTGAGGTGGTCGCATTCCACCTGCCCCCAGTGCTTCCCGTCCTTGTACCAGGTGGTGGCACCAATGGTCCCCGAGCCCTGACAGGTCAGTGTCACCCGGTCCCACAGCACCGCCGGCCTCCAGGGGGGCTCCACGAGGAGCTGGGTGGTCTGGGCACCTGTGGGTGACAGGAGACACCAGCCTGCCAGGCCCAGTGTGGGACTGGGGACAGCAGGGTGGGGACATGGCATCCCCAAGGACTCACCAGTGAGGCCAAGGGTCTGGGCTGGAAGGCAGAAGGGACATGGCTCAGTGGGGGTGGCACCATGGGGACAGAGGCACAGGGGTAGGGGGGGTGGGGGGCTGTCCCCACCTGTCCTTGTATGACATGGACTCCTTGTGGACAGGGACACTGCAGCCACCCCTTGCTCAGGCAGGACATAGGGACACTGTGGACACCTCTGAACTGAGGATGCCACGGCCACCCTGTGCTGGCACAGGTCACCCCCACCAGCCCCATGATGCCTCCCCAAACCCTTGTCCCGCCTTTTTTGTCCCCATGTTCCTGTCCCCCTTCTCCTGTCCCCATGACCACTCCACGACCCCAGCAGACCCCATGCTTTGGCTCTGCTGGCATTGAGGACATCAGGGGACCCCACAGCCCCTCTGTGCCCCCTCCCCTCCCCATCCCTGGGGTGTCAGGCCCGTGCCCAGGGCACTCACGCCACAGGAGCAGTGCCACCCTCCCGGCCATCCCGGTGTCCCCCTCCATGTGCACTGGCTGTCACTCGCTGCAGGGGGTGGCTGTCCCCTGGGTGGTGGCTCTTCAGCCAAAGGGGAAAGAAGCGAGGTCAGGTCTCATCCCCATGCGTAGGTGGCCCTTGGTGGGGGCAGGATGGTCACAAGCTGGGCACAGGCTGTGAGCAGGGCGGGGACAGGATGGGGACAAGCCTGGGTGGGACAAGGTGGGACATGGGGTTCCCAGGACTGGGGGGCTCAGGGCCTTTGGGGGACATGGACATGACTGTCCAGGGGAATGGGGGGTCCCTGGGAATGGGGGTGCTGATGAGGGGGAATCACTGGGGATTCACTGGGCATGGGGGGGCCATGGGAATGGGGGTCATCCGGGCTGGAGGGACTCAGGGATGGGAGTGCCAGGGGAACGTGGGCTCCAGGGATTTGGGGTCATGAGGTGGGGATGCTGGGGAAATGAGGGATCCCGTGGGAATAGGGGTTCCTTAGAGAATCAAGGTCCTGGGGAAAGGGGCCTTTCAGGGGTTGGAATGAACAGGAGAGGGTTCCTTGAGAATTGGGTGCTGGGACATGGAGGTCCTGGGGAATGGGAGTACAAGAATGGGAGGCCCAGGGGAGGGCGGATGGAAGGAATCGGGGTCCCATGATTGGGATCCCTGGGGAATGAGGGTGCCAGGAATGGGCAGTGGCTTGGTGAGCCCGTGGGTCAAAGCTCCTTCCCTGGCTGGATCAGATTTTGAGGTGGCCCAGGGCTCAGCAAAGTCCCCCCAGGGTGCTTGTGGTTTGGGAGGGTGAGACAGAGTAAAGATCCATTCTGAATTAAGTGAAGTGCCTAAGAAAGGTGAAAAGTCTGTGAGGCCAAATCTGAAGGAAAAACTCGCATGCCAGACAGCAAGGAGACAGAGAAAGAAAAACAGAAAGACCACAAGGTCGATTTGCCCCCCACTTAGAAATTCCTTTGATAAAGAAGAACTAGTGCTAAATGTCACACAGAATGAATATGTATGAACTTATTGTGAAACTGTATGCATATGCATTTGGAAGGGGGATAAAAGACAACCCGAGGTCTTCAGAGGCACACATGCCTTTTTGGGGGGCGGCGCGTCGTAATAAAAGCATACCGAGCTTTACAACTTTTACAAAGTTGTGAGGTTTCTTCTTTTCTCCGCAAAACAAGGGTCATGGCAGGGAGATTCTGACAGGGTCTGGGTCTGTGTTCCCCCAGCCCCCAAGGGCTTTTTCCCCTCTTTATTTCCATTTCCATTATTTTGCCTCTCAATTTCACAAGACCCCAGTTCATCCCTTCATGATCCTGGGGGGCACCTGAGCAGGGAACAGATTGAGGGAAGCCCAGTGTGGGGGAAGCCGAGTTGAAGGGTCTGCAGGGAGGGCTGAGGAGGCTGTGGGGGATGTGGGTGTCTGACAGTGCCCCCCCAAACAATTTCTCTTTCCTGCACAGAAGAAGGAAGAGGCCTTTTGTGCTGAGTGTCACACGGGGGAGGGCAGATTCTGTCCTGGGAGGGCACAACCAGGGGGTACCTGTCCTGGGGGAACCCTATTCCAGGGGCGACACATGCTGGACAAGGGACTCCTGTCCTGGTGCATGGCAGCTCCGGGGGGGTCCAGACTTCTCCATTCTTGCTCGTCCCCTGCAG